>NW_027507791.1:118094410-119456910 GCF_037356315.1 Lithobates pipiens
GCCATATTGCCCATTGGAAAATGCTAGCGATGACCTTTTTAGTTCAGTCAATATCACGCCATAGCCAGAAATAAGAGTGTCACTTAGCTGGCTGTGTAATGTTGCAAAGGGGCATACATTAAATGATTGGCTAAACAGATTTACAAATCCTTTGTCAGGGAAAACAGTGACAACATACAAGTATTCCAATTGTGTAACTAGCAATATGCTCGCATGCTAAGACTGGGAGCATAGAACCAGAATGTGCTGCTTTTGGTGCACAAAGTAATGGAGTATTCCAGTACTCTGTAGCACTTATTCTAGCATTCTCCTATGAATGACCCTAAATACCTCCCACAATTTTCAGCCTTCTCATTACTGTGAACTTGGCCTGATCTACAAATAGCCCTGAATTGCAGGCACTCTATGCTGCTTACAAGTACCTGTGTCCCTAATGCTGCGTACACACGACCGGACTTTCCGGCATAAAAGGTCCGACGGTCTTCTCGACTGAGTTCTGACCGAACGGACTTGCCCACATACGAATGGACCAAAGTCTGTTTGTTTTGAACATGATGACGTAGGACAGGACTAGAAAAGGATGTTCAATAGCCAGTAGCCAATAGCTTCCTTTGCTTTGTATTTGGTCCGTTGGACCAGCATACAGACGAACGGTTTTCCCGATAGAAATTGATTCCGTCTGACAGATTTGAAACATGTTCTATTTCTAGGTCCGTCTGAATTTTTGAAAAAAGCCCACATGATCGTAATATGTAACGGAATGATTCCGCCTGACCTTTTCTGTTGAAAAGTCCAGTCGTGTGTACAGGGCATAAGGAGCATCTTGCTTTCTAAACCAATCCTGAATATCAAATCTAGAATTCTGCAAAGTCAAGATTAAGCCCCTGTCTGTATTGAGCCTACCCACTTTCATTTAGCTATCAAAAAGCCAGAAACTCTACTGCCTACTGAACCTCTGGTATTTTGCAGGTGAATTTGGGCATAATGCAGAAAGGGGTGGGACTTAACTTGGAAAGAACCTGAGCTCTATGCACAGACTGGGCCTAAGATTCAGGGGGTCCCACAGGGACACAAGGACAAATTTGAAGACCAACATGCATATCAGCAGGCAACACAAGGTGCCTGCAATTCAGCACTGTTGTTACACTAGAAATGTTTTGGCTAGGTCAAGTTAATTTTAATGCAAATGAAAGCATTGTGTGGCCCAATTCTGCAACTTGCCTTATGGTAAATGTCTGACCATTGACCTAAAGTGATAGCAACAAGCAAAAGAAAAATGTAATCTCTCCCCACTGCAAGTTAAGGTGGAGCTCTAGGCTCCTTCAAGAAAAATTAAAAGTCAGCAGTTACAAACACTGTAGCTGCTGACTTTTAATATTAGGACACTTACCTGCCCATGAATCCAGCGGTGTCTTTACCTGAGCCAATTTCTTGGGTTCTGCTGCCGTCATCTTGGGTAAAGGGAAACTGGCAGTAAAGCCTTGCACCTTCACAGCCAGTTCCCTACTGCGGACGGGCAAAGTGATCTGCGTTTTGTGAATGGCTCAGCGAGGGGGGGGGGGGGGGGGCTGAATTTTCAGGTGAGTTTACAGGGGCTATCAAAACTGGGCACCTGCTCCCCCCATGAATGGTGCCAAACGTGGCAGGGAAGGGGGAGGCAAATAAGCAGAGCTTCCCTTTTTGGATGGAGCTCTGTTTAAGAGCATAATGCGCTAGTATGCATCGCACATTATGAAAGACTTGCCTTAAAAAAGAAGCCCTCCAACTATGCACTGTTGACAGGGCTTCCATCTGCACCCAGGTTCCTTTTTTCCAGGTTCAGAGGTGCCAGCCATCTGAATGGCCAAGCCACAACGACATCACTCCCAAGCATGCGAGTGGGAGTCACGGCCCTGGCACAGCTCTCTCAAGCATGCCGTCCATTGAGAGTTTAGTGCACATGCGCCATTGATGTCAGCTGCTGGTACTAAAGTAAATATTTTCTTAATGGTGCACATTTAGGAGACATTTACTGTACCTACAGGTAAGTCTTATTATAGGCTTACCTGTAGATATAAATGAAAAACCGGACCTTACTACCACTTTAGAAGACACCTGAAAGGACAACTATATTTTTCTGTATCAGCAATGCCCTTGATTAGAGACATGGAATTGGTTTAACATTTGGGGAAACAAGCATTTGAAACCTTTATGTGGGAATTGATTTTTTTTTCATTGACCCAGCCATCAAAATAACAACCTTATCTCTGCTAACCCTAGAAATTACATCTAAGATTAGATGTTGACTTTTTCTGAAAAAACATTAGCACCCTTAAGCCCCATACACACTATCAAATTTTCTGCTGAGTTTTTCCTTCAGATTTACCAAAACCATGTACTGCAAGGGCCTGCCTGATTGCATACACATTGACACTCTAATGCCCGCGTACACACGGTCGGAGAATCTGTCAGAATGCGTCTTATCGGACCGTGTCGTCAGATAATCCGACCGTGTGTGGTATGCATCGGACTGATTCCGTCCGAATCTCCGTCGGACCCAATTTTGCAACATGTTGGAAATATTTCCCGACCAACTGGGCCGGTCGGACTTAATCCGATCATGTGTATAACATTTTGATCGGACCAAGTGCCACGCATGCTCACATTCAAATTCCGACACGGAAGCGCTCGTTCAGGTAAAACTACTGCTCATAAGCGATATAGCACATTCGTCACGCTGCAATGTTAAAAATTCATTCATCAACCACATTCTCTTGTTCTTTACAATGCTGCAAGAACCAACTTCTTTTGATGCTCATAGTCACACACACTTCTCCCGAACGGATTTCATTACTCTTTTTTTTAACCGTTTCAGCAATACAATTTTAGTTTGCGTCACATCTACACAATTTTAGATTAGGTTTTTTCTTTTTTGGATGTTTTTGTGGGGGGATTCCGTAAAAATCTCCTTTAAAGGCACTTTGCTCATTTCTCCTTATTTTTTATTTTTGTGTAAACTTACAACAACAACATTATTCGATTTTTGAGATTTTGTTTTTCTTTTTTAATCTACAGGAGGTTGTTTAGTGTTAACACCCCTTGTTATTTATTTCACTTTGTTTTTTGGAAATGTACCTGCCTGCTCACAAATAAACTGTCCTTTTTGGAAGGAAAACACATACGCAAGTATTTCATCCAAACAAAAAATACCTTTATTTCGGTGTCAGTAACAGATAAAGAGGGAGGCAGCAATGTTGAAACTGGGGAGATTTGTGAAGCCTTTGGCCCCCAGGGCACACATCAAATATTTCAACGCAAAAATTGGTGGCCTGAGGAGTACATATCTGAGGGAGAGAAGTCTGGTCCTGAAGTCCATCAAACCCGGAACAGCAGCAGATGACATCTATGTTCCCAGGCTGTGGTACTACAACAGGCTGCATCTTCTGGCAGACCAGACTGAACCCAGGTCATCACACACTGGTCTTCCTTCCACACTTCCTTCCAGGCTGTGGCTGAGGTGCTGGAGGTGTGGCAGAAGGAGGAGGAGGAGGAGCAGGGGTATGGGCCAAATGACACAAGTGTGTTTCTGGTGTCATTTGGCCCAACAGACCCGTGTTGAGGGTTTGGAGAATAACCTGCTCACACAAGATCTGTTGCCCCTGCTCCATTTTCTCAAGCTTGCACACAAACAAGGCGGCCAAGGCCTCTTGGTGTGTTGGTTTTGCTTGGAGTGCCACAGAAGCCTCACCAATCAGCCTCAGGGCCGACTCCTCAACATTCCCCCCCCCTTTCTCGCCCTTCTACGTGGAAGGCAGAGGGGAGGGACCTGGCATTCGGTGAGGCTCCATTGGCTGCCCACCGCCTGGCTGCCGTTTACCCCTGCCTCCTCCTGGCTGCCACTTTCCACAGGCACCTCCTGGCTGCTGCATTCCACACCCTCCTGGTCCTGGCTGAGTTCTTCCTGTGTATGAAAAAGGGACATAGTTTGAGTTTTTGGTTCATCAAACACACACAATTTTCACATCAACACTGTTGCAAATTGTTAACCAATAGAAAAGACTATCATTCTGAGCCCAGCATTTTTCTTTCTTGTCCCAAAGGTTTTGGCCACTACTGTCTATTGATATGTGAAACACTTTCAAAACTCAGCAATTAGGGATCAGAAATCAAGTTAACATCATTCATTTTGACTCCACAAATATGTACAACAATACTATACCTGGCTCAAGCTGGGCTCCCACAGTTCTTCCTGAGTGGAAGGCCCAGGTTGGGCGTCAGAAGACTCATCAGGTGTGGAATGGAGCATAGGACGCGTGGAAGGAAGAGTAGAGAGGGATTCTCTGGCCTCAGCCTGGTCTGCCAGAAAATTCATCCTGTCATAATACCACAGGGTGGGAACATAAACCTCAGCTGCTGAAGCTCCAGATTTCATGGACTTCAGCACCTTATTCCTCTCCTTCATATATGTATTCCTGAGGTTCCCAATTTTCTTTTTGATATAATTGTCATCTGCCCTGGGGACCACCGGCTTCACAAACTCAACCAGTTCCAACAGTGCTGCCACTATAGAAAGGGTGGGTGTTTTGCCACAGAACTGGCATGTCTCGATATTTATCGATGAATAGAGGGAGGGAGCTGTAGTCATTAAACCCGTCCATGTCTGCAAGACACAACACAAGACAAACCCTAATGTCAGGCTAAACTCCACTAATGCAGGCCTCAATCTAAAAGCAGTGTAGCCTAGTGATGTGCCAAGTTCAAAATGTTACCTTCGTTTGTGCGTTCGAGTTACGAGTTACGTTTTTATACAGTGCGCATGCGTGCAACTCCGCCCGCCCCTGACGTTCTTTCCAGACTATTCCCCACCCCTTCGCTTCTGGCGCAGTGGGGATAGCACATGGCGGAGAGAACACATGTGCGTACTAATAGTTCCACTAACGAGGAGGAGGGTGAGGAAAGGCCGGAGCCTGAAACGTCCCGATCCAGGAAGACAAGATTTAAGGCCGCAAATATGTCTTTTGGAGAGATGTTGGAGATGGTCGACATATTGAACAGGACCGACTATGATGGAAAGTATGGACCTTACCCAAACCCAAATATCAGAAAGGCCAAGATCATGAATAAAGTTGGGAAGTGTCTTCTGCCTAATTTTGGGGTACACCGATCCATGGATCAACTGAGAAAACGCTGGTCAGACCTGAAACTGAGGGAGCACGAGCAGTACATAAGGATCAAGAGTTTTCTTGCCAAAAGTAAGTAGTTGTCGTGTGTTCATATGATTATTATTGCTTGCATACTGCTCCATGTGCTTTGAGTTCATGTTGTGCATTTTAAAATGGCCACTTTCAAGTTCATGGTTTCGTTCGTAGGAAACATCGTTCTGCAGATAAGTATTCCAGCTGAACACAGTGTCCCCAATAATGTTATGACCTTGAAGCTCGGCCAAAATAAACAATTAAACAACACTTCCAAACAATGTTTCATACTGTTAATTCTGCCCTCTGTGTGCTAATTATTTATTTTTTTCCAATCTCATAGGGAAGAGAAGACTCGGCAAGTATGAGGACACCAGGGACCCCACTCCTCACAAAGAAGGACAACTTCCAAAAGCACAAACAGAGGAGCAGGAGGAGGAGGAGGAGGAAGGAGAAATCGTGCAGGTTGGGCAAATTGTCACCACAACAGGTGAGTGTTGGAGAACACAGCTTCCGGTAAGCTCATCAATGTATGTCACCATATTTAAATTACATGTTTTTTTTTTTGTTTTGTTTTGTAGGTGATGTGGAAGAAGATTTCCGTTTTACCAGTGAAAGTACCCAGATTGGGGAGATAATGGGGTGCAATGGGGATTGGGAACATATGCTGCAAAACATCAATGATGTTAATTTAAATTTGAAAAACATCATTGATGTTTTGGGGAGAGTGTGAAACACCCCAAACTAGATAGGGTCTTATTTTTGGAATTTTAATCACAAAATGTTGTAGTTCTCCAAATTCGACATTTAGAAGATGCACAGAGTGTGTAAACATGCATTATCTCCCATCATGGGGGATCAATGTATGTGTTTAGTGTCTGAGATGAAGGGGTTGCAGCCCCAACGCATGTACATTGATCCCCCATGATGGGAGATAGCACATGTTGACACACTGTGTGCATCTTCCAAATTTGGATTTTTCAGGGGTCACACCCCATGTGATGAAGGCAAGATCAGACCAGTTTGTACATACTCATGTCTGATATTGTCTTCACTTTTCAAAGTGGAACTTTGTAAGTTCCTGTGTTCTGTATTTTACAGTTAGATACATGCCTGTTTACACAAAAACAACAATTAAACCAAATTTTGAATAAACTCAGTTTTGAAAACATACAATTTCTTGGTTGGTTGTACAAACCTTTTCCAAACGCACATGTGAATGTGGTTGGATTAAACAGTTCAATTGGCAACAATGCGTGGCTTTTTTTTTTTCATGGCAACAAAAATGTATTTGGAGTACAATTTAAGTTTGTGCGGAGAAGGAGTGTGATTTAATAAAGGTAACTCCACTTTGCACTCCCAGAACAGTTTCAGGTGTACTTTTGCAGTGCACTTGTAGTGCATAGTGGATGTAGCTTTACTAAAAAAACACCCACAGTGATGTGTAAATTTGGACAATCATGCCATTTTCCTGCCATGGTACTGAAAATGAACACGATTTGGGTCAGTAATGCACTACATACATTAGTTACCAAAAAATAAGGTGTGTGTGTAGCAGACCCACAACATAATAACATTATCTGAAGAAGAGACTGTCCCCTCATCTCGCTCTGAACTTGAGTTTGCACTGTTGGTGAAAAAAGGCACAACTTGAAAAAACCAAGCCAAGCAGTAAATGAAGGAGTTTCAGATAAAAATTAAATTTTAAAATGCCGCTCAGACATTGTCTGGCATATCAATGGCCCCCCCTACCCACAAAGTAGTCCATGTATTGTGTTCTAACCTCACGGGCGCTTTGGGGGGGCAAGCCAGGATGAGCATGTTGAAGGCCCGTGAGGTTATCTGCATTGTCCATCGAGTCTGCTTCTTGTTGGCCAACTGAGACCGCATAGTTCGCAGAAACTTTTTTTCAATTGTGAAGAACACAGCACGCCAGCACTATGTGATTCAGTTTGTATTCTGCCATGTGAATAGGTGTAAGAAAAAGGCGGAACCGGCTGGCCAGTATACTAAAAGTGTTCTCCACCACTCTTCAGGCTCTGGACAGGCGGAAATTAAAAATCCTCTGCTCTGGGGTGAGGATCCTCATGGGGAAAGGATGCATCAGATGGTTCCCCAGGGCAAACGCCTCATCCGCGACGAAGACGAACGGGAGTCCTTCCTGATTCTCCTCTGGGGGTGGCAAGCCCAGACTGCCACTCTGGAGACGCCAGTAGAACTCCGTCCGTGAGAACACTCCACCATCTGACATCCGTCCATTTTGCCCCACGTCCACATACAAAAACTCATATGTCGCAGACACCACCGCCAACATCACGATACTATGAAACCCCTTATAGTTAAAATAGTATGACCCCGAGATGGGTGGTGGGACGATGCGGATGTGCTTCCCATCTATTGCTCCTCCACAATTGGGAAAGTCCCAACGACTGGCAAAGTGGGAGGCCACAGTCTGCCATTCCTGTGGCGTTGAAGGACACTGTGGATTGAAACAAGAACAAAAATTATTAATTTGACCAATCAACATTCCAAGCAGATTACACACAAACATTTTGTGACAAAATTAGTTAAACATTTTGGGAACTGAGTATTTAAAGCCTAAAGTATAATGTCCCCTTATGAGAGTCATCACCCCCCCCCCCCAATCTGATGGGCCCTTGCTAAAAAATGAGGGGGGGATGTTTACGACAGGTAACCCTCTCCACTTGATTGAGAGCTGAATGGCTAAATAATGTGTGATACTTTGGGAAGCCCCTCCTTAGTTACACTATTGGCAGCCCACCGGACAGGTAAGAAGTGTCATAATATCAAAAATTAATCAAAATGTAAGCACTTTTTGAGATTCTCATATTACATATCCAGATAATTAATAGGTTAAAAGCAAAAACAAATAAAAAAAGTTAAAGTATTGAGGCAGGCCCTTACACTACATGCTTAGGTGAATTCATCCATAAATGTGAGCATCAAAAAGGTAGGTATAGTGTGTATTGAGTTTGGTAAAGTCAACAGATAGAGGATTGCTAGCAGCTGAGATAGCAGTTGGGGGGAGGGGGGTTCCTAATGAGTTTGGCACAACCCCCCCCCCCCCCCAAATAAGAAAAAAAAAACACTCTGCATGAATTGAAGCACACACATCACATTTGTAGACATTTTAGGGGGTGTTTAGGGTAAAGCAATACTATGGAACTGACAAAAGACATTGTTAAGTGACTAGACTATAGTTTTATGGGCCGAGAAGAGCATGGTGGGGAAGTTAGTGAGGCAAATATGCCTGAGGACAAAGGTGCACAGCATATAAATTAGAGCATATTGCAATGATGGTAATTAGGGAATGAGGAAAGAAATTCAAGACATTAGCAATCATGAAATACATAGAATGTGATGTTAAAGGATAAAACTTACCTTCATATAGTCCTTCTGCAGGACCTGAATGATGGCAGAACAGGTCTCTGGAATAATGATCCCCAGAGCCTGGGGGGAGATGCCTGTAGAGAACTTGAGGTCCTGAAGGCTTCTCCCAGTCGCCAAGTAGCGCAACGTGGCGATGAGCCTCTGCTCCGGAGTGATGGCTTGCCGCATGCAGGTATCCTGCCTGGTGATATAAGGGGTCAGCAAAGCCAGCAGACGGTGAAAAACGGGGTCCGTCATCCGGAGATAATTCCTGAAATCATCAGGATTATTCTCCTGGATCTCACAGAGCAAAGGCATGTGCGAGAACTGGTCACGCTGGCGCAACCAATTATTGGTCCACAAACGCCTCCCCTCCCTGTTCATGGACCGGGCTTGTGTCAAAGTAGGAACCCCAACACGAAGCCCCTGCACAGCAGAAACTCTACGAGTATGTAGAGGAAACATGGTTCAAAAACGGTCGGTTGGTCAGAGCGGACACCAGAAAGCACAGATAAACAGCAAAGCCTGAAAGAACGACCTGAATAGCAGAAGCAAGCAGACAATAAGAATTGCCTTTCAAAGCGTACTATACCAAGATATAGTCCACAATGATCAACAAATACTTACTGACTGCACGCGCTGATTATCAAATACGCACCGACAAGCAGAAACTGAGAGAAAAAAAGAGAGAAAAAGAGCTGTAGCGATCTGAATCACAAATCTGAAAAGAGCGAATCGTCTCTCACCAAACTTCTACTAACACGCGATACACACGAGATCAGCAGAAGGAGCCCAAAGGGTGCCGGACGTGGAGCTGAACTTCCTTTTTCTAGTCCCGCCGTACACGGCTTACGTCACCGCGTTCTTGGCCACCTGCGAAATCAGACAACTGGCCTGACCGTGTGTATGCAACAGTTTCGGACACAATCCGTCGGATTAAATCCGACGGGCAAAATCGACGGATTTGGTTGCCAAAATCTCCGACAGTGTGTACGTGGGCTAAGACCCCTTTCACACCACACCGCCCATAGCGTTTGCGGTGCTTTTCGGCCACTATCGGGGAGCTTTTACCCCCGCTAGCAGCCGGGAAAGGGTTAAAACCGCCAGCAATATGCCACAATAGCAGCGTTTTGCTGGCGGTATTACAGGGCTGCCCCATTGATTTCATTGGGGAGCAGCGGTGGAGGAGCAGTAAACACACCGCTCCTTCACCGCTCCAAAGAAGCTGCTGGCAGGACTTTTCCTTGACGTCCTACCAGCACACCGCTGTAGTGTGAAAGCCCTTGGGCTTTCACACTACAGACAATGGTGCAGATTTTTTAGGGCAGATTGCAGGCGCTATTCCTAATGCTATAGTGCCTGCAAAACGCCCTGGTGTGAAAGGGGTCTTAAGGTTTGACCTCATATTATATGGTTTTGGTAAATCTGAAGGAAAAACTCAGCAGAAAAACTGATAGTGTGTATGGGGCTTAACAATATTATATTGCAGTTTTCATGAAATCTTTTAGACATGCTTGATAAAGTTATGCAACTTATTTGGTCATTCCATTCCCCGTTCTGCTATCATCACGTGATTAAGTATGGATTTTTGCTTAGAAGCATTTTAGAGGTTCGTATATAGTAAATAGTAGATTAAATCAGTAGTACAACAAAATAGAAGGCGAGATCTGAAATAAAAAAAATAAAGGAAAGAAACCGCAATTTGCAGGGATACATATTTAAGATGTTTATCTGTTGCAACTGTACTTCTCCTGAAATGTTTCCTTTTATTTTTGGTTTATATACTCTTCTAAAGTAATACTTGATTAGCTCTACTTTTGCTGTATTGGTGATATAAACACAAAATAATAAGTAAAAAGAAGGAAAAAATGTGTGTGGGATATATTTAAGATTAGTGTGTCTGGTGACTGCACTGTATGTGCTGTACTATGAGTGTAAGAAATAATAATATACTGCATAACACAATCAGAAATACATTGTAGAGGAGGGACAGCAGCCTTAACACCCTGTATTACTTCCAGCCTAATGACTCTGGAACAATTACATTTAATATTCCCTTTGAATCTGATTTTTTTTTTTTTATAAATCAATTAATTCTTATTTCGCAATTTACCTCTCCTGGTCCATTAATTCTTTTCCTCATTAGGCTTTTTAATCATTTCTCTAACCAATGTCTAAGATTTTTTTTCTATGTAGCCCTAAAACACAAAAGATACAAGTTGTTTTTCATTTTTTTTTTTCCTTCTGTGTTTTCATTTCATGCACTACCAGCATCTCGTAATTACAATTCTGTTCAAGGCTTCATGGGTCTTATGAAGATATGTTTTATATTCAGCAGGAATGGGCTCTGAATATCAATGTAATTTAAAGAGAACCTGTCAACGAAATACCTGAACATAATATGATGTAGCAATTTCAAAGCACAGTTTGCTTGAAAAATAATCAAAACTACTCACTACTTATGGGTTGCTACAGTATGAATTAATGCTACCGGTGACAAAGCTTGTAGAGAATATAGAATTTCCTATGCAGGTGGAGACTGCTTTTGGATGGTTAAAGAAGACAGCACTCAGCATGTGAAAAATGGTTCTGAAACTAAAAGAAATAGAAATGTTAAATTGAGAGCAGTGCATGCTGTATATAACTGCAAAAGCAGGAGAGGCATTTAAAGACACCCTAGTGTGTATTAAATGAGAAAGGTATACATATTGGAGAGAAAAATTCACTTTATTTTGATGGCAGTAAAAAAAAAAGAGAAATATATATATATATATATATATATATATATATATATATATATATGTATATGTGTATGTGTGTGTGTATCAGGGGTTAGCTCAATGGGGATCAATTTCCCTGGGAAAAAGATAGTCCAAGCGGCAGGTTTTCTCAAAAATCTGACTGGTAGCCAGTTTTATTTTAAAAGGTTGCATGTAAATTAAACAAACAAACCAGAAAATAAATACTGGTCATTCAGGCACCAACTAAACATTGCAGGTTCCTAACTCAGGGGTGAAAGGCTTCTCCCAGTCACCCACAAAACAAAGATAATGCAAACCTTTTTTTTTCTCTCACAAAGCAAACTTCACATAAGCGGTTCTCTCAGGTTTTGGCTTCCTGAGTCCCAGGCCAAGAGCAATCCTTTGTTCTAGTCCTGCTTAATTTTTACCACCTGTTGGTGGACATAAGTGAACTACAAAATCTGGTCTAGAACCAACCCTATTTAATCAACCAACTATATATATACCACCACCACCAAAAAATAAAATAAAAAATGATATGCTCATATGTATATATATGTCACAGAAAATACAGTGCAACATTTATTGTAAAGTGCCAGTTTACAAAAACAAAATAAGTTAACTTGTCAAACTAACAGAATAATCACCACAATGGGTGGTGATCTTTCCCTCGTTCAATTCCTCCCACTGACACCAATGATGGGGGACTATTCCTTCCACCAGAGAGCAGGTGTTCCCATCAGAGTGCCCCCCATCAGAGAGCAGGTATCCCCATTAGAGAGCCCCCCCCCATCAGAGTGTCCCCAGAGTTCCCCATCAGAGTTGTGACTGAGCCATCACAAAGTAGAAAAAAATGTGTACCCGGATAAGTCCTTGACGAAGGAGCATGCTGCAGGGGGGCAAAAACTGTGCGGAGGAACTTGCTGATGAGGGCGGGGAGCACAGATGATGTCATTGGTTGTTAGGACAATGGCGGTTCTAGCAGCCAATGACAGTATTGCAGCGAGGATCTAGCGCTGCAGATTGGCAGGAGTGGTCCTGTATAGTATAGCTGCGGCTGGCTGGAGGAGGACTGGGGGAGGGGAGGACGCCGTCCTTCACTATGCGGCGATGCTGGGCATCGCCGCTTAGTGAAGGATCGGCTCAGGCGGCTCTAGTCCTGCAAAGGGAACGGCGTTTCTGCTGTGAAAAAAGTGCAAGGACGCCGTTCCCACGCGTTCCCGCAGGACTCGAGCCCTGCTCTTCCACTTGAGAAACTAAAAAAAGAACCTACCAAGGAATGGGGCATTCTACTCCATCAAGTCTATTTTATAAAATGCTACTCTTACTCCAAATCCTACATTATATTATAACTATTCCCCTTTCAATCTTTGATGCAACTTTCTTTCTGCAGCACCATCTGTTTTTTTTTATGAGTTGATAGATACCGCTGTATACCACAAAAACAATTGCATTCCTAAAATGTACCTTGTATTAGAAGGCAACATCAGCTTATTTATTCAGCCCCTTCCCTCACATCTCAACTCTGCAGTAAAAAAAGTAGTTTTAAAACTGTACTACTACTGTTACCTTTATATATAAAGTGCAGAGTTGATGGCGCTGCCTGTCACCCGAAGAGTGATCCTTACAGTGAGTCACTCTTATGGTGGGTGTACCAAGAGGGCACCGCCTCAGACAACATCTTATGATGAAATGAGTAAGGAGGAGCCTGGTACACACTCAAGTCACTTCCGGTGTGTGAAGCTCCGGTCTGTGGAATGCACGCCGGCTCGGAGCTCATTGCTAGCAACCAGATATCAGGAGAACATGGATAATATTTCTTACCCCAATTGTCTACCTGGGATAAGTGACTCAAATAGTGGTTCACTTTTCAGGTGACAGAAGTGAAAAAACACCTTCCCTGCTTACACACCCACTCGATAAGTGTGACTCACTGTGGAGGGCCACCATTAACCATGCACTTGCATATATAATTTTTTTTAAGTGGTTTCCAGTTGGGACTACCCTGAGGGAGGCAGCAGCCCATCCCATACTTAAGCGCAGAGTACATCCAAATATAAAATAACCTTACTTTTAGATTCTACATTGCGAAGGTTCATATCACAATTTCTCAGCAAGATAATGCTGGGTAACCCAGCTGATGTACACACTTTGTAGAGATTATTCTGATGATTTTTGTACTAATGCATTTAAACTTTTTAATAAATGCTAGTTGAATACTAGCTGGGGTGGCAAGGTTCAGTTTTTAATCCCTTGGATACTGCACCATTGGATATGGCACTCTGTTTTTTCTATGTATCTGTGGAATTACCAGCAGCCAATATGGATTCAAGTTTGAAGTAGCATAGTGGAAAAAAACCTACATCTGATATAGATTACTATCTGCCCCTTGAGAGTCCAACAGAGATTGATAAGGACCAGTGAGGATTATTCCTGAAGGGAGTGTCGCACTGTGTGCAAGGCGTGTTTTGACCCCTTGTATGGTCTATCAAGGAGGTGAGTGAGAATTGCCTGTAGTGGCAGGAGCACTATGGAGATTGTCACATCTTCCTGCATGCTAGGGGAAGAAATATAACGTATAAATTAGTATTATTGGACTTCTTTTGAGCACTTATACTGTACAAAATTATTTTATTTTTTATATAAAATGTTATATTATTTTGTTTCATTATTTATGCAGCGCTGTCTCATTTATATACATTAAATCTAAGCACCTAGAGTAGGCTGGGGTGGCATCACTGGGGCAGGTCAATTTAGCAGATAAACACATATACACACACAAATGATTTTGACCTTTAAAAATTGCTGTATCACTTATTGCCCCTCTCAGACAACAATGTGACAGATTTTACACTATGATAGCTTCTTTAAATGCTGGCCCAATGTAGATAAATGGCCAGGGGGGGTGCTCTTTTGTTTTCCTGGGAGGGCAAACCTGTGTGTTCTCCAGATCAAGTTAAACAGCTAATCACAGTGGTCCATTACCATGTTATCGCTGGTCCAATCACAGGGATCACAGAGGGGGGGCGTATTCGCGACTTCTAACATGGAGGATGTCTTCTGAATGAGCTCCGGGCTCTGTCGAGTCTGAGACCTCTGAGAAGCTACATACAGCACTGAGGGTAAGCCTAATCGATCGCTACACCCTTTGGGCACCCCATGGGAAAAATCGGCCAGCAGCAGCAGTACTATAAACTGCTGTTTGGGCCGCGCATTAGGACGAACATGGACTGGTATATTACTAGGCCACAATCCTCGGCCTTGAGTTCTCCCGCGGACCCCTTCACCGCAATGGACTCACCTCTGGGAACAGAGAAAGCCGGAAACCACCCGCAAGATACCAACCAGATCCCGATCTCCATTCCCTCTCCTCCACAAGAGGTCCACCAGCTATCATGGATGCCAAGCTGGATGCTAAGTTTCCGCTTCTACTCCAGCTGATTACCCATACTGTTTCAGCAGAGGTGAGCAAGTTATCAACAGGTGAAATAAATTAAATTGGGAAATGTACTGATGCACTTGAATACAAACTTAATGAAATGGTAAATTATGTGCAGGCTATTGAGGAGGAAAACCATAACCTTAGACATTCAGTGTCTCAGCTACAATTACAGCAAGAGGACTCAGAAAACAGAGAGAGAAGACAGAACTTGCACTTCCGAGGTATCCCTAAAACAGTGGGGGACCCCACTTTGCGCCCTTATCTCCTGGGACTTTTTAATACCCTGGCCCCCATGGTAGTGGATGTGGACTGATGCCTTGACAGGGCCCACCGCTCTCTGGGCCCAAAACCTCCAGCTGGAGCTAGACCTAGAGATGTTATCGTTGGGTTTCACTAATACGATAGCAAAGAGGCACTAACCCTGGCCACACAAAATAAATCTCAGCTTGTATACAAAGGGGCAAAATTACAGCTCGTCAGTGACCTCTCTCCCATTATCCTTGCTATGCGAAGAAATTTATGCCCAATCACATCTCACTTGCAACACCATCAAGTCCCATATTACTGGGGATTTCCCTTTCACCTCATTGTATCCAAAGATGCCGTCCAACACAGTCTCAATGATCTTCAAGAGAGAGAAGCTTTCATAAAAAGCCTCGGTCTTCCCCTTATACCTGAAGAAGACCTAATACCTCCTCATGTCCAGGCTCATCCATTTCCCACCACCCCTAGCCGTGTCTGGACCCCTGTGAGGAACCGATCAAAGAAACAATTATCCGCACCTCACCTTTCACAAACCTCCAAGCAACCTCTTTAATGTCCTCGCTTGGAACTCTCAGGCTCACAATTGTTTCTGAATTCTCCATAGTCCAAGAGAAACACAATTCAGTGCTCTGGACTAAAGATTTATAAGTTACCTCGTAATTTACTTGGGGTAATGTTTTTCCAACTCATGGGGTATTAATTATATGGTCATTACCATCGTGTTGACAGTTGTTCCTGTTTTTTTATTTTATTTTATTTTTTTTTTATTTTTATTTTTTTCTCTGCTGACTTTCTTTTTTTTATCAGGATCTCTCCTGTCTGACTTTTACAGCTTCTGCCAAGTTCATAAGGAGAATAGATGAATCCCCTCTCTATCTCCTTGGAATCCCCTGATGGAAGTGCTCATGTGTCCCTACCTGGCCTCTGATGTTCTTCAGGGCCCCCTGAGACATGGCTATGTCTCAGTGTCAGGGCTGGCTTAGCCCTTCCTTCTCTGGGCTGGCTACTCAGCTGTCGGCTAATTGCCAGCTCTCATCTCTCTCCACAGTTACCCAGCTGTTCCTGATCCTGCTCGTCTGACCTGCCTACTTAAAGCTGTCCAGCTCACTTCATCTCTACCTTCGCCTTGGTCACATCACAAGAAACCATCTTCTGCGGTTCTGTTTAAAGACTGGCTTGCTGACATCCCTTCTGGCTCCTTATCCTGCTTGCTGTTGCTCCACTTGGATCCCTGACTTCTGGCCTGGCTGATTACCCGATCTGGTTATTGAACTCTGGACTGGTTGACTACTTGATCCGGTTACTGGACTCTGGCTATGCTTTGACTAAACTTACTCTATTTACCTTTTTATTTTTTATTAATAAACAAGTGTGATTTAATTGTACTTCTGTCTCGGTCTGGTTCATGGTTTCTGACACTCAGGAACTCAAACACAGGTTTTCTTTTTTTTTTCCTGTTGTTGTCGTGTGTTCATGACTTTGTTTTTGTTTTTTTCATGTTCATGCTCAGATGCCAGCTCTGTAGGCTGAGGTCGCAAATTTTTGTTTTTGTTATTTTTTTTAATTCTTACATGAGCATTTATGAAAGTACCACACATATGGCATTAAGAATCATGTCATATAATGTAAAGGGTCTGGGCTCCATTCGGAAACGTTGGGTGGCTCTGAAGGAGTTTAGATCCTCAGGCGCTGATGTGATAATGATCCAAGAGGTGCATTTTTGTGCAAGCGGCTCGCTCCAATTTGCCTCAAAAGTTTTACCCATCCCCTATGTTGCCTCTTACTCCACAGGCAAGGCAGGAGTAGCAATCCTGATTAGGAAATTGTGTCCTATTAAGGTTAAAAACACCCACGCGGATCCTCATAGGAGGTTTCTTATCCTAGATTGTGATTATATGAACTCCCTCACCCTAGTCAACCTATATGCCTCCAATACTGGCCAGATAGATTTCCTCAACAAACTTTTTGACTCCCCTCAATACTGCTCTCAACCCTTTGTGATTATTGGAAGGGACTTCAATCTGGTCATGTCCCCCACTAGAAACGGACAAACTCTGTTTAACGATAGGAAGACTGCATTCCAAACGAATTTTGTTTTCGTAAAATGTATTAGATCCCAACAACTTTTTGACTCATGGAGGATCAAACACCCCTCCGCTAAGCAATTCACATTCTATTCCATGGCCCATAAAATGTACTCCCACCTTGACCATTTCTTTATTTCTGCCCCACTGATCCTCTGTTACCGAGTCTGACATATCCCATTACATGGTCCAATAATGCTCCCATCATGCTAAATCTTGTGCTTTCCCAGACCCACACTAGGTCATGTCATTGGGATGTCAATGACCACTTTCTACAATCTGAGGTATCATGCAATAAATTGGCAAAAGGCCTAAAGGATTTCTTCCAGCTTAAAGTGGGGGCTGTACTTGATTTTTCTACACTGTGGGAGGCTGGCAAAGCTGTTTTTTGTGGCAAGTGCATAGCAGAGAGTTCCTGTCTGAAAAAAGACAGAAATCGATTTTTGCAGTCCTTGTCGCTCTAGTAAATGCTGAATGGCAGCTGTTGTGAAGTCCCACAGTGTTGAAGCTACGCAAGGTTACCTCCCTTAGAGAACAAATCAAATTAATACAGCTAGGAAGGGCTGCTAAATCCCTACTTTGGAAGAAACAATAATTTTATGAGTATCCCAGTAAGCCCCATAAGATATTAGTTAACAAGCTGCGCCCACATCAATTTAACTCATTTCCTGACTTTCTTTCCCAAGCTGATGGAACCAGAACCCACTGCCCCCAAGAGATGTCCAAAATGTTTGGTATATTTTACCACAAACTGTACAATTGTTTAACCCCTGGCAATAAATGAAATTTTACCCTGGAAAATTTTGAGGAATTCATCTACAGCCTAAAGCTTCCAAAACTGTCCTCACCAGACCTAGCTGGCTTAAACACAGCCATAACCGCAGAAGAACTCCTAACTATAATTAAAGATCTCCCGTTACATAAATCACCTGACCCTACTTTTATTTATTCCTTGATATTCTGTCTCCCCACATGCAGACTCTCTATGAATCTCTACTCAAAGGTCAACCCCCACACCCCCAATTCTCCCACTTCTATATTTCTGTCATCCAAAAACCTGGTAAGGACCCCTCTATTCCAGATAATTACAGGCCGTAGCCCTTTTAAATTCAGACTATAAAATATTTACAAAAATCCTGGCATCCAGACTCTCTAGACTTATCCCTAAATTGATCAATAGAACCCAAGTGGGTTTTGTCCCAGGCAGACATGCTGGAGATAACACCCGGTGCACTATACACTTGATTTATCTCCTTGACAGGTCTTCACTAAGGATGAGCTGGGTGTTCGAGTCGAACGCATGTTCGACTCGAACACCGGCTGTTCGCCCATTCGGCGAAGCCAGAACTTTGTGGACCGTTCGTGTCATATTTGTGTGGCGCTCACGGCCCACAATGCACTGCGCCATCGCAGTGCATTGCTGGCTGATGATTGGCCAAGCATGCACTGTGACCTGCATGCTTGGCAAATCACAGCACCGGCAGCGAGGAGAGCCATAATTATAACCCAGGGGCTTTAGTACACGCCCCACACTATATAAGGCCGCCTGCGCGGCGGCCTTGTGTAGTGTGTTGCGGCTTTCAGAGAGAGAGAATTATAGGCAAGGACAGTGTCTTCTTTTCTTGTGATTGAACCTAGCACAGTTAGAGTTGGTGTATTGTACCTCCTGCACAGTATACAGCTGAAGCTACCCCCAATTGCTGGTGTTGTTCTGTTTCTATACCACAGGCATCTGCAGCAGTTACAGTGGGTGTATTGTGTCTCCTGCACAGTATACACCTGAAGCTACTCCCATTTGCTGGTGTTGTTCTGTTTCTATACCACAGGCATCTGCAGCAGTTACAGTCAGTGTATTGTGCCACCTGCACAGTATACACCTGAAGCTACCCCAATTGCTCGTGTTCTTCAGATCCTATACCACAGGCAGGCAGCTGCAGTAATTACAGTCGATGTACTGTGTCACCTGCTCAGTGTGCACCTAAAGCTACCCCAATTGCTGGTGTTCTCATCTCCCTGCAGGCCATTAGTATGTCTGGAAAGCCAACACGGAGAGGTAGACGGTCACGAGCCAATAAAAGAGGGCAAGCAAGCTCTGTGTCTAGAGGCAACAGTGCTGATCATGGACACGGTGCATCGTCATCGGCACGTGGCCATGGGACACGCTTGTCCTTATTTTCGGCAGCTGGACGTATTGAGCCGCAACATGCCGAAGACTTGATAGAGTTGATGACCAAGACCTCCTCATCTTCCTTATCCTCTCTCACCCAGGCTCGGGGTACTGGCAAAGCAGCTACCAATGCATCCTCTTCCCTCGTCTCAATGAATGGGGCATGGCTCCCTCACCCAATGGCCCTCAACAATGGGGCACGACTCTCTCCCCAATGGCCCCCAACAATGGGGCACAGCTCCCTCTAGGGAGGGATGCAATCACTCCTTCCCTAGACCCACCATGTCCTCCTGAGGAGCACCCCGAACTGTTTGAGCACAGTGTTGGGTACATGCTCCAGGAGGATGCCCAGCATTTTGATGGCTCTGATGATGATACCCAGCTAGAGGAAGGCAGTAGCGTGAGCCCAGAGAGGGGATGCTCAAAAAGGACAGCAATCTGGCAGTCATGTTCCACCAGCTTCAGCATACTGCCAGGTTTGCTCCAGTGATGAAGAGGGAGGGGATGCTGAGGTCACTGACTCCACGTGGGTGCCTGATAGGAGAGAGAAGGAGGAGGAGGCACATCCCCAATGGGGCAGAATGCCCTCTGGGGGCCAGCTTTAGGGCAGCACACCCACTGAATCATACCACAGAGCTCCGCCTGTGCAGGGTGCTGCCTCTGCATGTTATTCCAAAAGTTCTTTGGTGTGGGCCTTTTTTGAGATGAGTGCATCAGATCGCACCGCTGCTATTTGCAACATATGTCTCAAACGTATCTCGCATGGTCAAAACATCAGCCGCTTGGGTACCACATGCTTGACCAGACATATGTTGACCTGCCATGCAGCTCGTTGGCAAGCGTACCTTAAAGACCCGCACCAAAGAACAAAGCGGACCTCTCCTTGCTCCTCATCAGCTGGGATCTCCAACCCCACTATACCTTCAGTCCTCACTGAAACCTTCACTAAGAGGAATGAAGGTGTAGAATTAGGTGTGTCACAGCCAAGTACTTGTGGGCACTCTGCTAACAGTACACCGTCATTCGATTGTACCAGGCAAATTTCCTTGTCCCAGCTGCTGGACCGTCGAAAGAAGTTCACTTCCAGCCATCCACATGCCCAGCGGTTGAATGCTAGCTTGGCTAAATTGCTAGCACTTCAACTGCTGCCTTTTCAGTTGGTAGACTCGGCCCCCTTCCGTGAGTTTGTGCAATGTGCGGTTCCTCAGTGGCAGGATCCAAAACGCCATTTTTTTCAAATGGAAGGCGATTTCGGCTCTCTACCGGCATGTGGAAGGCAATGTCCATGCCTCGCTAGACAGGGCGGTCAGCGGTAAGGTGCATATTACCGCTGACTCATGGTCCAGCAGGCATGGACAGGGACGTTGCCTATCTTTCACGGTGCATTGGGTCACTCTTCTGGCAACTGGGAAGGATGCAGGACAAGGTGCAGTAGTGTTCCACCACCATGCCTCCAAAATGCTACTACTGGTTGTGACACACCTCTCTCCTCCACCCCCTCCTCTTCTTCTTCCTCCATTACCTCTTCCTGTGCTTTGACCTTGGAACCAGCGATGCTCCGTAAGCGTTCAAAGGGCTACGCAAGTATGCAGGCATAAAGATGTCAGCCGTGCTTGCGCTGGTGTGCTTGGGGGACAGGAGCCACACTGGGGCAGATATTTTGTCAGCTCTGCAGGGGTAGGCTGAGAGGTGGTTGACGCCATGCTAGCTTAAGCCAGGAATGGTGGTTTGCGGCAATGGCACCAACCTCCTCTCCGCCCTCTGACAGGGACAACTGACCCATGTGGCCTGTGTGGCTCACATCCTTAACTTGGTGGTGCAGCGGTTCTTGGGCAGTTACCCGGGCTTACAGGATGTCCTGAGGCAGGCCAGGAAAATCTGTGTGCATTTCCACTGATCATATAATGCCAGTGTTCAGCTGGCTGAGCTCCAAAAGGAGTTGAACCTGCCCAAGAACCGCCTTATCTGTGACATGCCCACCAGGTGGAACTAAACTTTGGCCATGCTGCAGCGGCTGCACACGCAGCAGAGGGCCATCAATGAGTACATGTGTGACTACGGCACCAGAACAGGGTCAGGGGAGCTCAGTTTTTTTTCACCACGCCAGTGGGCCATGATCAGGGATGCATGCACTGTCCTGTCACCATTTGAGGAGGCCATGAGGAGGGTGAGCAGTGACAGTGCATGCATCAGTGACACTGTACCACTTGCCCACCTGTTGGAGCATACGCTGTGTGGAATAATGGACAGGGAACTTGAGGCAGAACAGAGGCAGGAAGAGGAGGATTTCCTTGCCTCTCAAGGTCCCCTTTATCCAGACAGTGTTCCTGCTGTCCAGCCAATCACACGGGAAGAGGACGAGGGGGAGGAGGAGGATTGTGTCAGCATGGAGGTGGAGCCTGACACTCCGCATCAGCAGCAGCAGTCTTTTAGGGACGATTTACAGTCCCAAGAAACCCGTGGACTTGTACGTGGCTGGGAGGAGGTAGCTGCGGATCATGTCATCCTTAGTGACCCAGAGGACTCCAGACCAAATTCCTCAGCTAACCTACGCTGCATGGCTTCCCTGATCCTGCAAAGCCTGCGGAAGGATCCTCTTATTCTTCGGATCAAGGAGAGGGATCATTACTGGCTGGCAACTCTTCTTGATCCATGGTACAAGGGTAAGGTTGCAGACCTTATCTTGCCATCGCAGAGGGAGCAGAGGATGAGACATCTCCGGGAGCCCTTGCAGAAAGGTCTGTGCAACTCCTGGTCCTGGACAACGTGTTGCTGAGGCTTTGGTCAGTCACAGAAGGAGCGGTGGAGAAGTTGGCCATCTGACCAATGAGTTCAGACAATTTTTTAGTCCGGCAGCCCCAAGGTATGATTGATTCCAGCAACCATCGCCAGTGTCTGATTTACATGGTGCAGGAATACCTAGGGGGAAGGTCAGACTTGGACACCTTTCCCACCGAAAATCCTCTGGGTTACTGGGTCTTGAGGAGGGATTACTGGCCAGAGCTTGCACAGTATGCAATTGAGCTCCTGGCCTGTCCGACCTCCGGACCAGGGCTGGGGGGCTCTGTTGGAGCTGAGTTCAAAAGTTGTCTCCCCAATCATCAGTCCCTAATGAATTCTGATCCGCTGGGAGCAGTTTCTTGTGACACTGGTGGTTCAGCCGGCATCAGGGATTCATGGAGTTGAAAATGAGGACGCAGTTGGTCTGCATGCCGTCTGCAAATGGAACCATCTTCCAGGCAGACCCTATGTATCTTGGGTCCCAAAGTCTCTGCAATGACAGCAGGAAGCCAACGGGTGTTGGAAGCCCCCTAAGATCGGGCCCATACCTTTTTGTTGGGCTGTGAATTTGGGAAGCTCATTGTGTTTGACCATCTTGTCTTGGGACTGCAGTACATGTTCCTGGACTGTTTGAGAGCGGAGCATGTCCAAAACAGTCCATGGCTGCCGACCCAGAAGGAGTTCTGCTGGAGTTTTCCCGGTGGTTGCATGTGGTGTGTTTCTGTAAGCAGAAAGGAAGGAGTCCAGCTACCGGGGTGACAGGGACTGTTGTTTACTTGCAACCAGTGTAGCTTTGAAATGGCGTTTAAAAATCTGCACAAACCGGTTAACTTGTGCTTGGGCAGTCAGGAAACGCTGAAACTCCTGACTGGTGAATTGTGCACCATTGTCTGTGACGATTTCTCTGGGGTATCCAAACGTAGCAGCGAGATGTAACAGTATGGAAATCGTTGCCTTAGTTGTTGGCTGAGTAACAGGAATTACCTCAGGCCACTTTGAATGGGCGTCCACTATGATCAAGAAGGTGTGTCCTCTGATTGGGCCTGCAAAGTCCAAGTGTAGGTGATACCAAGGAACCCTGGGTGAGGAGGATCTCTTGCAGTTTGTGCACATCCGACACAAGCATTCACATATGTTGTGATATCTGAGTCTAGGTTTGGCCACCACACATAGCCTCGGGCCTTTTGTTTCATACGTGTGCTCCCGGGATGACCAGTATGTAGCAAGTCCAGAATGTGTCTCTGGAGGGTCTGTGGAATGATCACTCGTTCTCCCCACAGTTGCCAGCCACAGTTAATTCCATACGCCTACGGAAATAAGGTTCATAATCCTGTGTGACGGTTGCAGGCCAACCGGACCGTATGCAGGAGAGTACTGTTTTTAGAAAGGTATCCTTGGCTGTATGAGCTGCTATCTCCCCAGAAGACAAGAAGGACAGGCTGGTGTAACGGCAACTCTTGACCGGTGGAGCAGAGCCCATCGACCTCCCAGTCAGTCAGGACATTGCATCCACATTAACATTGGCATCATGACCGCGATACTGGATTTTATAACTGTATGCTCCCAAGAATAGGGCATAGTGTTGGAGGCGGGCTGCAGTAGTCTGAGAGATGCCTTTGCCAGGGCTAAAGATCTGAAGGAGTGGTTTATGGTCTGTCAGTATGGTGAATTCCCTACCATACAGGTAAAGATGAAACTTAATTGCCCATATCAACACAAGAGCCTCTTTGTCAATGTGTAAGTAATTGCTTTCTGCTTTTCTCAAAGACCTGGAGGCAAATGCCACTGGTTTTTATGACCCATCTGGTAAGATGTGAGATAGTACAGCCCCCAGACCATAGGGTGAGGCATCACAAGCCAAGGTGAGAAGCTTCTGAAGGTCATAGTGAATGAGCATGCGTGATGCCAACAGCTTCCGCTTAGAGACTTCGAAAGCGTGTTGGCATGCAGCCGACCAGTCCCATCTGGAGTGTTTCTCCAAAAACTTGTTCAATGGAAACAAGGTGTGTGCCAGATCTGGCAGGCATTTGTTGTAATAGTTCAGCAGGCCAAGGTATGATCGCAGCTGCTGGACGTTTGTTGGGGCAGGAGCTTTGACTAAAGCATCAACCTTGGTTTCCGTGGTGTGTATACCCTTCTGCTTCCACAAGGTGGCCACAAAACTCCAATGTAGGCACCAAGAATTGCCATTTTGCTAAGTTCACTTTCAGACCCTGCTCTTGGAGTCTCTCCAACACAAGCTCCACGTTCTGCTTGTGTTCCTGGTCCATCCATCCCGTGATGAGCATGTCATCTAGCAGGCACTGCGTGAAAGGAATGTCCGCCAAAATCTCATCCATTTTTCGTTGCCAAATGGCTGGGGCAGAGGCTACACCAAACACCATCCAATTGTACTCATGCAGTCCCTTGTGGGTGTTGATGGTCGGAAACTTGCGAAAGAAGGATGGACCTCAAACTGTAAATATGCTTGTTTGAGATCAAGCTTGGTGAACTTTTGACCCCCTGCAAGAGAGGCAAAAATTTCATCTACTTTGGGTAGAGGATACTGGTCTATTTCCAGTTGGGAGTTCAGTGCCATGCGTAAATGGCCACAAATGCATAAGTCCCCATTTGCTTTCTTTTCTGGTACAACAGGTGATGCCCACTCGCTGTGCTCTACTTTTGAGATGACACCTTGTTCTTCCAGCTGACTTAGTTCTGCTTCCTCTCCTGCTCGGAGTGCGAAAGGTACTGTCCGAGCTTTGAAGAACTTGGACTGAGCGTTGGGTTTCAGCTTGAGTCTCACACAGTCATGCTTTATTTTCCCCAACTGGTCATCAAGAATCTTTGGGAACCGCTGCTTCAGGGACACCACCCATCCCTCATTATCTCCTAATGGAATTGTAACAGTGTTACAGGGATTTATGGCGATGTCTGGCATACCAAAGTGAGCAATCCAGTCTCGCCCAAAGAAAGGGGGTCCCCCATGTTCTAGTATATACTGTATAATGGCAGTCTCTTTGTCTGTCTGACCCTTGTACAATACCTATACTTTTGCATAACCCATTGGGTGAAGTATCTGCTTTTGAGTTTGTCTGCAGTTTGATTGGTGTTGGGCGGACAGTTGTTCGGGTCTGAAGTTGTCTCCATTGTTTCTGAGTGATAACTGAAACTGCTGCTCTTGTGTCTACATCCATCTTTAGTTTCTTTCCCTCAATGGTTACCTCTACAATCATTGTAGAGGATGCTAAATGCATATGATGTATGTCTAATCTGTGGAGCACTTCCTCATCCTCTGACTCAGATGATGATGTATATCTTCCCACCATATATGTCTTTGTCTTGGGGTTCAGGGGTTGTTTATCTTGCACCTTCTTGCTCCGGCAAACTCGTTTCAGATGGCCTGTTTGACCACAATTATGACAAGCTAGATCTGATAAAACCGAAATCTTTCTGCAATCTCTAGTGGTTTAGGCTGGAAGTGATCCTCTAACAGTGTCAGGAGCTCTGCCAATGTCTTAGTTGCTGGTTTTACAGGGGAAAGGAGATCCCTAAGAGTGTCATATGTCTAAGCACCAATCACTGTCAGAAATACAGCTACTTGCCTTTCACCTGGGATGGCATTTGCACTGAAATACTGTTCCAGTCTCTCAACCCAGGAACTCCAGGATGTCTGTTCTCCATCAAATTCACATAATGTACCGATCAATGACATTTTCCTGCTGGGATATGTGATTGTTTTTATCCAGGTGACAATCCACACTGGCTTTGTCTCTCTCTCAGACTGATAGACAATTTGTAAATCCCATCCATTCCTCGTCGCTGCTGTTATATCCTCTGAGTTGTGAGAGACACAAGACTCTGGTCTGGAACAATGGATGTTTTTTTCAGTACTCATTGTACACTGCAACATGCATCTCAGGACAGTACATCTTATTATGCTTCTTTACATGTGCTCTAAGATGGCTACTATGCCCCTTGACCCTTGTCATCACTCCTGGGTGGAGTCAGCCTTAAAGTGACAGTACATGTGGAACCCTTCAAGTATAACACCGGCCTCCAGCGTTCTTTTGGAACACACATTCAGTGTATCGGGGAATTCATTTGAATCAAGCTCACCATCTCCATGCACACAGGTGCAGCGGAAAGACGCCTTTGCGCACACAAATTCGCCATGGATTGCGCTCCGGCGCACGCACATTCGCAGCCCTACTGAGCGGCGCGTGTGCGCACAAGCACAGGCATAACGCGAATTCTCTGACCAGCTGATAAAAGGAGCCTTAGCAGACAGACAAGTTGCTGGTTTGTCTCAGCTCACCTGTGTTCCTTTGCTTCCAGTTCCTGTTTACCACTTCCTGTTTTGACCTGGATTGCCTGAAGACTACACTGATTCGCTCCTGACCTGACCCCTGGCTTGTTTAACGGACTTCTTGCTCTTAGCCTTACTGGCCGGACTGATACCTGTGTTTGACCCTCAGCCTGCCTCTGGATTATCTTCTGCACTTAGCCTTGCTGGCTCCTGGACTGATTACTTGTGTTTGACCCTCAGCCTGTTTCTGGACTTTCCTTACCTGTTTTTCAGACTTGCTTGCTACTTACCTTCATGTCCCATCCATCCTGCACGAGCCCTCTTTCAGACCTTCACACAAGTCAGGTATCCCGCTGGAGGCTTACTCCTCTTGGTGCAACCCACTCCCTGTATTACCTCCAGGGGTGGTGTGCGTTGAGTCGCAACAGCAACTGCTCTCTGCATCTTGGCCTCGGTGAGTACCTCTTTGCTGATACAGTGCTGCTGGAGGCTTTGTAACTGATCACAGGGTGTGCCTGTCCACTGACTCGGTTGATCGACTGACCTTCATAAAGATGAATCAGTCTTGGATTACCACCACCTACCAAGCACCTGAAGCTGATGTAACGGAATAATTTTTTTTTAGATGTCACATCCCTTCAAGACTGCCTATGCTGATGCTGAGTGACTATCCTGCTATGTTGACTGACTATCCTCTTCCTCCTCAATGATCCTGCTGATAGCTTGGAAGAACATTTTTGGTTCTGGGCGCCGCCACCAGTGGCTAAGGCCCAATTTTTCTGCCCCTGTTTAATAGGGGCGTGTAATTACAATTTTTGATGCAACACTTTGCAGCAGGGCTCATTCCTGCACTCCAACTAGAGTATTTGGGAGAGGTTGCAGTGTTGTGGCACCAGCGCCTAAAGCCCACATTTAATGCGCACACGTGCCCGTCACCTTATAGTGAGTGCGCTTACCAGATTTAAAGCTTAGTGAGAGCGTTGTAAATATATCCTCAGGGTACTCCTCCTCTTAATGGATCAGCACACCATAATTATAAGCAGTATTCATATGCACACATCTTAATCCAAGATCCCACAAATTGCTATCAATGGCTCAAAGGAAGAAGAGGGAACCAACATAGTGTAATACTGATAAGAAGTTTAATAAGAGCAAAAAAAGGTAGCACACTTACAAGAACATCGAGTCAGTACAGCATATACGATAGAGCATAAAAAAGCCGGCCGGCATTCGGGAGCCTGTCCTCCCCTTCTGCAACGTGATGGCGTCACTGCGTGCCTTTCCAGGCGCGTTTCGTCATAAGTTGACGTTGTCAATGGGGAACGGGCAGCGCACCGACGCACCACCTTTTATAACTAAACTAAAAACCAGACCTCGTTCTGAGATGCGAGATCCGGTCGAACGCCACCATTTTAGTTGATGGCAAACTACCCTGAATATAATACAATTGGCCCCTCTCCGAACCAACGAACAAACTAGCTTGTTGTATAAACTAATATGGCTCATAGGACATTGCTTTGTCATACGAGCAAATCGGAGAGTCAAATACACTCAAAGGTATGACTGACATTATCCAAAAATCTAAAATGAATGAAATGTATATACCAGTGTACTTATATTTTAAAACGAACAGTGCATACTTTATATAGTGACATATAAACAACCCAAAAATAAACAATGTAGATGGCATTTTGACATACATCCAAACGATTGGCAAATATAATAATTATGCCAATTAAATGTCGCCCACCTATACTGTGTGGAATATCAAAAAATTATGTGTATGTGTAAAAAATATATATAAAAAATATATAAATTTAAAAAAAAAAATCTATAATGGTGATAAATTAGGTAACAATATATTTATTAAATTAATATATAATAAACAAAAAATTAACAGAAAATTTCTTTACACAATAATGAAATAATGTGATAATCTGTGGGTGAAATCCCTAGAGGGTTATTGTGTTGATATCAATAACGTACATTATATATAAGTATCATATCCACATATAATGTACAATAAGAATAAGTAGTATGGTTAACAAAAATAACAATTTCGCCATAAAGGAAAAATTGTTTATATGAGATCTCCCACAGGTGATATAAAAGAAATACATATATAAAGAAAAAAATAAAAATAAAAATTATAAAAATATAAAAATGTAAAAATATATATATAGACCTATCAGGCATCCCAGAACAGGTATAGTGAGAAATTTGGAGGGAGGTTAGTCCCCCAAACTTCCATACAAACATATACCAAATAATATGACATATACAATAATAAACAAAAAGATTTAAGAATTATCAATAAAAGCATTGACATCGGTGTCAATATTAAGTCCGTATGGGGCATAGGTTTTTAAACGATAAATCCAAGACATTTCGAGTTTTGAAATTTCCCTTACCAGGGAACTTCCCCGCCAATGATATTTGTATTTATCGATTCCTAAAAATAGGGTTTTAGAAGGGTCCTTATTATGGACCATCAAGTAGTGTTTGGACACTGAATGGTTGGGAAAACCAATTAATATATTTATGTGTTCATTGAGTCTCACCTGTAATGGACGCTTGGTCCGCCCCACATATTGCAGTCCACATGGGCACTGCAACATGTAGACCACCCCAGTGGTAGCACATGTAATACATGGCTTAATGCTATGGTCCATCCCTGTGGCTGTACTATTGAATGTAATGGTCCGTCTACTAGAACAGGAATTCATAGAACAGACCCTACATCTTCCGCATTTATAAAACCCGGTAAGTTGGTCAAAAAAACCTCTACTTCCCGTGGGTGGATCAATAACATTTGGTGCCAAACGATTTTGTACTGATGGTAAAGACTATTTGTGGTCTTTCGCCCACTACATTTTTCAGTGTGGCATCGCCACTTACAATGTGCCAATGTTTGTTAATCAACCTTTTTATGCCTTTCTGTTGAAGTGAATAAGTGGTCACAAAGGGGACACTTCTGTGGATGGCGTTTTCACGTGGGCCTTTCTCAACCAAGAGATTTCGTCGGTCAATATTGGTCACCTCGTTGAGGGTCTCGACCAAAAAATCCAGCTGGTATCCCTTTTCGAGAAATCTCGAAGTGAGGACTTCAGCCTGTATTAGAAACTCGCTCACTTCTGAGCAATTACGCCTCAATCTGATGTATTGACTCTTGGGAAGTGACCTAAGCCAAGGGATGTGATGACAACTGTCAATAGGGATAAAGGAGTTTCTATCAGTGTCCTTAAAAAAAGGTTGAAGTAACAAAACGATCCTCCACCACAGAGATCGTCAGGTCCAAAAAATACCAGAATCTCTTAAAAATTCTGGAAAAAGAAGATAGAGATCAGAGGGCCAAGAAAAAGAAAAAGTATAATAGGGACCTTGCTGATTACAATGGTAACATTGTTTTCGAATGGCAAAAAAAACTTCTGGAGGAGGTCCCCACACAGGAGGGCATGGAGATGGAGTCAACTCAGAAAGTGGGCACCCTGGATAGGGGAGGGTCGCAACCTACTCAATTACCCATTCAAAAACGCTCCCATCCTATCAATAAAATTCAACCAAATTTGGGGAATTATCCCCACCCTTCTCCCCGGAGGGGACGAGGCAACAATAGGGGCACAGGACCCCCACGAGGCCATCCTAGACCTTATGGCCCTCAGAGACCATACAATGGCCATGGAAATGTGAATGTCAACCACACATTTCCCCATAATGCCAATTACCCACCCCGGGGGAGGGGTTGGATTCAATATCCAAATCAAAGAGGAAGGGGCCCATCTCTGAATTACCATGATGGGTGGAGTTCCCATGGTGGTAGTAATTATGACTACAATCCCTCCATATATGATAATATGGGAGGATATTCGGAATGGGATTATAACATCCCTACTAGAAATACCTTTTTTCCTTTTAAGAGATCTCAATGTTCCTGAAGGAGATGGTAATTCACAAACCCCTTTCATTCCTGTTCATGAATCCTTAATAAATGGGCCTCAGCGGGTCTCGACCAATGAGCATTTGGGAGATGGCCCCTTAGGTCTAAACGCACCCAACAGTTGGGGTTTTCCCAAACCTACACAAGGCGTCAAAAGGTCAGGGGAAAGAGGAGAGGAACCAGAGGGGGAGGCGGGCCAGAACAGCAAAAAAGGCCCAGAATGTAACAGGAAAGGACATTTTTAATTTAAGCTCAAAAGCTTTGTCTGAATCAGAACAACAGATTTTAGACAAAGGTTTGAAGTTTGTACCCCCGGTAGGATTGAACAAATTCCAAACATATATGGATGTGCATAAGTTTGTGAGAATGCTTAACATCAAAAGATACATGATGGGGTCTCATAACACATATAATATAAACAATTCAAATGCTGTAGCCAGGCAGATGGTTCATTCCGGTTTAGCAAATGCCTCACTTTTCAATCCCCCTGGTACACTTCCTGCTTCATTGCGTGTGTTCAGGGATGTGGTTTTAAGGGATCTAGAGGCGATGGATGTTAAGAAGTGTAGAATGAATAAAAATCTACAAGAAGGTTTAGAATCTCTCTGCAATAGGAAAGATCTTGTCATCAGGCCTGCAGATAAGGGCGGGGCAATTGTAATATTGGACCGTGCTGATTACCTGGCCGAGATGAACAGAATTTTAAGTGATATTAGTACCTACACTACATTACCTTCTGATCCGAAATTTGCATATGTAAAAAAGCTTGAAACGTTGGTAAAGGCGGGCCGAGAGGCAGGCCTTTTAAATTCCAAGGAGAGTTTATTTCTAATTCCTAGGGCACCACGTGCACCAATTTTATATTATTTACCTAAAGTACATAAGAACCCTATCTGCCCCCCGGGAAGACCCATTGTTAGTGGTATTGATTCCATCACCTCCCGGGTGGGCAGATATATAGATTCATACTTACAGCCTTTGGTTCGGAAGACCCCTTCGTTTGTTAAGGACTCGAGACACATCATCAATCTCCTTGAGGGTGTGTCCGCTGGACCTAATACATGGATGGTCACAGCTGATGTGGCCTCCTTGTATACGATCATCCCACACAGTTTGGGTTTTGAAGCGGTTCACTTTTATTTGGAGAGAGATTCTGGCCTTCCCACCCAACAGGTGACTTTTCTTATGTCTCTTTTGGAATTTGCTGCTTCCCATAACTATTTTTGGTTTGGGAATCAATATTATAGACAGACCATGGGAGTAGCCATGGGGGCAAAATATGCCCCCAGTTTGGCGAATCTCTTTATGGCCAGGTGGGAGGAGGATGTCATCTATGCTCATAATATACCCCAAATTGCCTTATGGGCTAGGTACATAGATGACATCCTCCTCCTATGGGAAGGTCAAGAATGCAATTTGAGAGATTTTTTGGATTCTTTAAACAGAAATGGAAGGGGCATACAACTCCACTACGAGATAAGCCAATCAAGAATCAATTTTTTGGACCTGACGATCTCTGTGGTGGAGGATCGTTTTGTTACTTCAGCCTTTTTTAAGGACACTGATAGAAACTCCTTTATCCCTATTGACAGTTGTCATCACATCCCTTGGCTTAGGTCACTTCCCAAGAGTCAATACATCAGATTGAGGCGTAATTGCTCAGAAGTGAGCGAGTTTCTAATACAGGCTGAAGTCCTCACTTCGAGATTTCTCGAAAAGGGATACCAGCGGGATTTTTTGGTCGAGACCCTCAACGAGGTGACCAATATTGACCGACGAAATCTCTTGGTTGAGAAAGGCCCACGTGAAAACGCCATCCACAGAAGTGTCCCCTTTGTGACCACTTATTCACTTCAACAGAAAGGCATAAAAAGGTTGATTAACAAACATTGGCACATTGTAAGTGGCGATGCCACACTGAAAAATGTAGTGGGCGAAAGACCACAAATAGTCTTTAGGGGTGCACCATCAGTACGAAATCGTTTGGCACCAAATGTTATTGATCCACCCACGGGAAGTAGAGTTTTTTTTTGATCAACTTACCGGGTTTTATAAATGCGGAAGATGTAGGGTCTGTTCTATGAATTCCTGTTCTAGTAGACGGACCACTACATTCAATAGTACAGCCACAGGGATGGACCATAACATTAAGCCATGTATTACATGTGCTACCACTGGGGTGGTCTACATGTTGCAGTGCCCATGTGGACTGCAATATGTGGGGCGGACCAAGCGTCCATTACAGGTGAGACTCAATGAACACATAACAAATATATTAATTGGTTTTCCCAACCATTCAGTGTCCAAACACTACTTGATGGTCCATAATGAGGACCCTTCTAAAACCCTATTTTTAGGAATCGATAAATACAAATCTCATTGGCGGGGAAGTTCCCTGGTAAGGGAAATTTCAAAACTCGAAATGTCTTGGATTTATCGTTTAAAAACCTATGCCCCATACGGACTTAATATTGACACCGATGTCAATGCTTTTATTGATAATTCTTAAATTTTTTTGTTTATTATTGTATATGTCATATTATTTGGTATATGTTTGTATGGAAGTTTGGGGGACTAACCTCCCTCCAAATTTCTCACTATACCTGTTCTGGGATGCCTGATAGGTCTATATATATATATATTTTTAAATTTTTATTTTTTATAATTTTTATTTTTATTTTTTTCTTTATGTATTTCTTTTATATCACCTGTGGGAGATCTCGTATAAACAATTTTTCCTTTATGACGAAATTGTTATTTTTGTTAACCATACTACTTATTGTACATTATATGTGGATATGATACTTATATATAATGTACGTTATTGATATCAACACAATAACCCTCTAGGGATTTCACCCACAGATTATCACATTATTTCATTATTGTGTAAAGAAATTTTCTGTTAATTTTTTGTTTATTATATATTAATTTAATAAATATATTGTTACCTAATTTATCACCATTATAGAAAAAAAATTTAAAATTTATATTTTTTATATATATTTTTTACACATACACATATAATTTTTTGATATTCCACACAGTATAGGTGGGCGACATTTAATTAATTGGCATAATTATTATATTTGCCAATCGTTTGGATGTATGTCAAAATGCCATCTACATTGTTTGTTTATTTTTGGGTTGTTTATATGTCACTATATAAAGTATGCACTGTTTGTTTTAAAATATAAGTACACTGGTATATACATTTCATTCATTTTAGATTTTTGGATAATGTCAGTCATACCTTTTGAGTGTATTTGACTCTCTGATTTGCTCGTATGACAAAGCAATGTCCTATGAGCCGTATTAGTTTATACAACAAGCTAGTTTGTTCGTTGGTTCGGAGAGGGGCCAATTGTATTATATTCAGGGTAGTTTGCCATCAACTAAAATGGTGGCATTCGACCGGATCTCGCATCTCAGAACGAGGTCTGGTTTTTAGTTTAGTTATAAAAGGTGGTGCGTCGCTGCGCTGCCTGTTCTCCATTGACAATGTCAACTTATGACGAAACGCGTCTGAGAAGGCACGCAGTGACGCCATCACGTTGCAGAAGGGGAGGACGGGCTCCCGAATGCCGGCCGGCTTTTTTATGCTCTATCGTATATGCTGTACTGACTCAATGTTCTTGTAAGTGTGCTACCTTTTTTTGCTCTTATTAAACTTCTTATCAGTATTACACTATGTTGGTTCCCTCTTCTTCCTTTGTGCCATTGATAGCAATTTGTGGGATCTTGGATTAAGATGTGTGCATATGAATACTGCTTATAATTACGGTGTGCTGATCCATTAAGAGGAGGAGTACCCTGAGGATATATTTACAACGCTCTCACTAAGCTTTAACCACCTCAATACAGTGCAGTTACACCCCCTTCCTGACCAGACCAATTTTCAACTTTCAGCGCTCTCACACTTTGACAATTACTCAGTCATGGAACACTGTAGCCATATGAAACTTGCGTCTTTTTTTTCACACAAATAGAGCTTTCTTTTGGTGGTATTTAATCACTAGTGGGGTTTTTTTTTTTTTGTGCTATAAATAAAAAATGCCGTAAATTTTGTGAAAAAAATGCCTTTTTCTTTTTTTCCATCAAAATTTTTTGCAAGTTAGTAATTTTTCTTCATAAATTTTGGCCAAAATTTATACTGCTACATATCTTTGGTAAAAATAACCTAAATTAGTGTAAATTATTTGGTCTTTTTTAAAGTTATAGAGTCTACAAACTATGGTACCAATCACTGAAAATTGATCACATCTGATCAGGCCTTCAGTACATCAGGTGTATCTCATTTCTTCAGACACTAACAAGTCAGGAAAGTACAAATACCCCCCAAATTACCCCTTTTTAGAAAGTAGACATTCCAAGGTATTAAGTAAGTAGCATGATTTTTTTTTTTGTTGTAATTTTTTCCCACAATTCTTTGCAAAATGACGATTTTTTTTTTTTTTTTTTTTTTTTTTACAAAATTGTCATATTAACAGGTTATTTCTCTCACAGAGCATATGCATACAACAAATTACATCCCAAAATACATTCTGCTACTCTTCCCGAGTATGGTGATACCACATGTGTGGGACTTTTACACAGCCTGGCAACATACAAAGGTCCAACATTGAAGAAGCATCTTCAGGCGTTTTACGAGCATATATGACACATCTCATTTCTCAACCACATATTACACTTTTGAAGGCCCTGGAGAACCAGGACAATGGAATTGCCCCCAAAATGACCCCATTTTGAAAAGCAGACACCCCAACATATAATCTATGAGGCATAATGAGTCTTTAGAATGAAAACTCATTTTTTTTTTACACAAAGTTGTCCATTTATCAGATATTTCCAACACATAGCATGTACATAGCAAAGATGACAACCCAAAATACATTCTGCTACTCCTCCTGAGTATGGCGATACCACATGTGTGAGACTTTTACCCAGCCTGGCCACATACAAAGGCCCAACATCCAAGTAGCACCATCAGACGTTCTAGGAGCATAAATGACATATAGTTTCCTGGCAACCTATCATTTTTGAAGGCCCTTCATATTTCTAACACATAGCATGTACATACCAAGAATTACAATCTAAAATAAATTCTATTGTGGAAAGGGTTAAAAAAAAGCATTACCTGTGTAGTATCCACCAGAGCGCTGGTCCAGGCAGCAGGCAGGGATGTGCTTAGCGGCGGCAATGGTAATTATCAAGGCAGCCGGCAGGAATATTGTCTATAGTCAGCACAAGGATATTGTCCGCACGGCAGTCCATAGAAATTGTCCAGGCACAGACAGCCAGCACAGCCATAATATTGGTCCTGGTACACTGTTACCTGCAGACACTCATTATTGCACCGCTCTCCAGCCCTTCATAAACATACTGCCTCTTGCTACAGCTAATTATTTTCATAGTCCAGGTAGCGGTGTGGTCCGTTCATGCGGCAGGCAGAGGCATGGTGGCAGTAAGTCAGTGGCAGGCTGAGGGCCGCAATCACGTAAGACCTGTGCACATGGGCACAGGGGTAGAGGCTTCGACCCTCCCAAATCTCTATGAAGCCTCCGGACTCCAGACCCTATTCCGAAAACCGGAAAAAACAAAAATTGTTTCCTCCATCCGGAAAAACATTTCTGGAGCCCCTCACATGTGAGACCCCTGTGTCCTAGAGTAGCAGGGCAATAGATCAGTCCAAGCGGTAGGCAAACGCATAGTCCATAAAACAGGCCAGGGTCAGATTACGTGAAAGCAGTCCAAGCGGTAGGCATAAGCGTAGTTGGTAAAACAGGCCAGGGTCAGTTCACGTAGAAGCAGTCCAAACAGTAGGCAGAGGCATAGTCAAAAAACAGGCCAGGGTCAGTTCACGTAGAAGCAGTCCAAACAGTAGGCAGAGGCATAGTCAAAAAACAGGCCAGGGTCAGTTCACGTGGAAGGCAGTGGCATGGTTATTTGGGGAAGCATGAAAAATGGTCAGCACAGATAATGAAAATGGGGAAATGGTTAAAAATATGGGCTAATATTTTAGGGATGTATGATAAAGTTTGAAGCATTCACCAATGCAAAGGCCAGGTTGGGAGGGACAATCGGGACAATGGTAGCTGGTATCTTTTCGAAACCCTTTTTTGGTGCACACGCGACATTTTTTTTGCCGTCTTCGGCCTGTTTCAGATGGTGAAATAATGAAGGGGAAGTGGCGCTCACGAAGTCGGCAAACAGCCTCAGAGCGAAGGTCTTCTGGGGGGGGGGTCTTTGGTGATAGATGAGGGACATGACAACTTCTTCGATGAATTTTAGGAAGGGGGTGGGGCTTTCCATGGATTTGGTGTAGACTATGTAGGAATTATAAATGGCCAAATGGATTAGATAGCTACTTTCTTGTACCAGAATCGGGACCTCCTTATTGACAAATAGGGCTGAATCATTTGATCGTTGAAATCCACTCCCCCCATGTAGAGATTATAATCTTGGACACATGTAGGCTTTTCAATGGGACCTTGTCGTCTTTGAACCTCAATTGTAGTGTCCTCATGGATGGTGGACATCATGTACACGTCCCTTTTATCCTTCCACCTCAAGGCCAGCACTTCGTTGCATCTCAGTGATGCTCTTTCCCCCCTTCGCAGCTTTTTGTTTGCCAGTGATTGTGGGAAGCCCTTTCTATTTTTTCGGCAGGTTCCGCAGGCCAGGGTTTTTGCAAGGTTTAAGTGTCTGAAAAGGGGCAGGCTTGTGTAAAAGTTATCAAGGTATATGTGATATCCTTTGTTCAGAAGTGGGTATGCCAGGTCCCATACAATCTTTCCAGTTGTGCCCATGTAGGCCGGGCACTCAGGGGGCTGGAGCCGGGAATCTCTTCCTTCATATATGCGGAACGCATACAGATATCCCGTGGCTCTCTCACACAGCTTGTATAATTTTATTCCATATCTGGCCCTTTTGCTAGGTATATATTGCTTTATTCCTAGCCGGCCTGAAAAGGGTACCAGGGACTCATCGACACATATATTTTGATCGGGGACATAGAGTTCTGCAAATTGTTGGGAAAAGAAATTTATCAGTGGGCGAAGTTTACATAATTTGTCATAATTTGGATGATTGTGGGGAAGGCACTCGGTGTTGTCGCTAAAGTGAAGAAAGCGCATTATCTTCTTGTATCTGGACCTGGACATTTCGGCAGAATAAATAGCCATGTGGTGGATGGGTTGGGTGGACCAATAGGCATGTCCTTCATTTTTTTTTTGTAATACCCATGTTCAGGGTGAGGCCCATAAAAATTTTGAACTCCTCCAAATTGAGATCTGCCCACTCAAAGGGACGGGCATATGATGAGTGGGGGTTATTGGCAATATACTGCTGGGCATATAAATTTGTCTGGTCCACAATTAATTGCAGAAATGTGTTGGGCAAAAACAGATGAACAAAATCGATCTCTGAAAAATTTTGGGTGTTGGTCTGCACACCTGGCTGTGCTGTGAAAGGGGGAATAATTGGTGATGCCGAGTCGGAAGGCAGCCATGTTGGGTTGGCAAGACCATCTGGCATAAATGTAGAGGCCCTGGCTCTTGGGGGATGTGACACTCTAGTAGTTGGATTAGAATTTCCTGTGCTGCTCAGGCGTGATGTGCCAGCACTGGTACTGGGTCTGGGCAATTGTTGGTGGGGCCCATCGCCGGCGGCAAAGCTGGTACTAGGCATTTGTTCCCGGGGCCTAGCGCTGACAGCAGCGCTGGTACTGGGCCTGGGAATTCGTTCTTGGGGCCTATTGCTGGCAGGAGCTCTGATACCGGGCCTGGGAATATAATCCTGGTTTTCAGAGGGCCTTGCCCTTTTAGGAGGGACCCATTCTTCCTCCGAATCATTTTCCGATTCACTATTCGGGTTAAATGCCGAATTTGATTCAGAATCAGAATCGGAATTGGAATCTGATGAGAATTCCCCGTTGCTCTCATCGGTCATGGAGAGGATCTGGAACGCCTCCTCACTGGTGTATAATCTTTTGGCCATGACGCTGATGGCTGTGTGACAGGTGACGTTCACTGATGGGCTGTGCGATGGGTGGCAGGTGATGACGGTGTGACAGGCCACGGACTGTGACGGGTGATGGTCACTGATGGCTGGCGGTCACTGATGGGTGATGGTCACTGATGGCTGGTGGTCACTGATGGGTGATGGTCACTGATGGCTGGCAGTCACGATGGCTGGCGGTTGATGGCTGGCGGTCACTGATGGGTGACAGGTGACGAGTGATGGCTGGCGGTCACTGATGGGTAACAGGTGATGGGTGACGGCTAGCGGTCACTGATGGCTGGCGGTGAATGATGGGTGACGGGTGATGGTTGGCGGTCACTGATGGGTGACAGGTGATGGTTGGCGGTCACTGATGGGTGACAGGCGATGGCTGGCGGTCACTGATGGGTGACAGGCGATGGCTGGCGGTCACTGATGGGTGACAGGCGATGGCTGGCGGTCACTGATGGGTGACAGGCGATGGCTGGCGGTCACTGATGGGTGACAGGCGATGGCTGGCGGTCACTGATGGGTGACAGGCGATGGCTGGCGGTCACTGATGGGTGACAGGCGATGGCTGATGTGTGACGGCTAGCGGTGGCTGATGGATGGCGGGTGAAGTCTGGCGGTCACTGATGGGTGACGGTTGATGTCTGGCGGTCACTGATGGGTGACGGTTGATGTCTGGCGGTCACTGATGGGTGACGGTTGATGTCTGGCGGTCACTGATGGGTGACGGGTGACGTCTGGCGGTCACTGATGGGTGACGGGTGACGTCTGGCGGTCACTGATGGGTGACGGGTGACGTCTGGCGGTCACTGATGGGTGACGGGTGACGTCTGGCGGTCACTGATGGGTGACGTCTGGCGGTCACTGATGGGTGACGGGTGATGTCTGGCGGTCACTGATGGGTGACGGCTGGCGGTGGCTGATGGGTGACGGCTGGCGGTCACTGATGGGTGACGGGTGACAGTTGACGGTCACTGGTGGGTGACAGCTGGCGGTCACTGATGGCAGTCTCCTATGTGACAGGTTCACTTTATTGGGTGACTGTGGTGACTGTTGGGTGACAGATGACAGTGGGGGGGGGGGGGGGGGGCGATCTGATCAGTGTGGTGTTTGTGCAGACACTACAGAACACAGATCGATAACTCACTGCTCCAGGCTCTTCTCTCCTCACACTGGAAACGGTGTGTGAGGAGAGAAGAGCTGGTAACAGGCAGTTACCGCTCTGTGTTTACATTTAGTGATCGGCGGTGAAAGGTTCACAGCCGATCACATGGGTAAACAGCCAGCCAATGGCTGTTTACCGGCATCGGTGATGAGCAGTGTTCCCGGGGAACATGCCGCCACCGATGTGAACGAGCAGCGCGCTCCCGATCCCGCGCATGCGCCGTTCTCACAATGCGAGCACTAGCTGTGATCGGCCGTGACTTCATCACGGGCCGATCACGTGGTAAACAGCCATGACCAATGGCTGTTTACCACCCTCGGTGGTGAGCGGTGTCTCCGTGACACGCCGCCACCGAGGGAACGGGGATGCGCGCGAGCGATCGCGCGCATTCCCTGTTTAAAGGGGAGGACGTCATATGACGTCCTCCCGCCACAACAGCTGCTCATTTGACGGCCGGTGGTCAGCAAGCAGTTAATCTGGTAAGCGCACTCACTATAAGGTGACGGGCACGTGTGCGCATTTTCAAGTGTGTGTAATCACTGTGGTGTTCTTACATAGGATCGCAAGTGTTGACCATCTATGGACTTTTTTTTCATGAACTCATTAATTATGGATTCATATTGACTGTCACCATTTTTTATAAGTTTTGAAGTATATTAATTATTTATTATTTTATTATAAATTTTCTCATATCTTATAGTTTGGGGAGTGAGTGTATACAATATTTTTTGTATGTTGGCGCAGCTTTTTGTACTTCCTTATTGCTGTTGGGTGTGTGTATCTCACTTATTGCTGCTGCGTTCTTTATAGATTAATGATGGTTTTTGGCTAGCGCAATTGATTTTTTCTTTTATCCTTACAAGTGGTGTACCACTTTCCTCAAGTACCTGGGTGTCCTTCTTAGCCCCTCCTACTCCTCCCTTTATTCTGTGAATTATCCCTCCCTGATCCTGGACATTAACAAATCTCTACAAAACTGGACGAAACTTCCCCTATCCCTTCTAGATAGGATTAACGTCCTGAAAATGTCAATTTTACCTAGGTTACTGTACCACTTTGAAACATTACCTGTTGCAATTCCCCTCCTCCAATTTAAAACAGTTCAGAGGGGCTTGCTAAAATTCATATGGAATGGTAAGGCCCACCGTATAGTGAGTTTGGTGGTTTTTGCTAAAAGATCTCTGGATATTGTTAAATATTACCTCACATCTAATGGTCATTGTCTCCTGGTCCTCCCTACAACACCTAATCACTGGTCCGCCATCATGAAAGGAGTGTTATATCTGGTTCACCCATGCTCTTTAGCATGGACTCCCTCTTCCTCCATGGATCCCATTTACAGACATCAATGTACTGCTCGAATAAATTTCACTTTAGCTATATAGTACGCTATATAGCTAAAGTGAAATTTATTCGAGCAGTACATTGATGTCTGTAAATGGGATCCATGGAGGAAGAGGGAGTCCATGCTAAAGAGCATGGGTGAACCAGATATAACACTCCTTTCATGATGGCGGACCAGTGATTAGGTGTTGTAGGGAGGACCAGGAGACAATGACCATTAGTGCCTTAAAACGTTCTCTCTTATTTCACCATGACCTCCGCTCATGAATGTGCTCTTCAAGACATTCATACCAGATAGTTTGTCCCTAGGTAGGGTCTTCCCATGGATAAATGCTTCCCTGTTTCAGCTTTGGAATTTAGATCACCCAATCTCACGCAGACTACACACTTTTGACACTCTACGTGATAAATTTTAAATCCCCTCCCACCTTTTCCATTTTTATTTACAGATCAGGCATTTCTTTCATTCTCAGTCCCCGCTCCTGACTCTAGATAAACCCACCACCTTTGAATACCTGTGCGCTCAGAGTCCCCAGCAACTAAATCTAATATCTTCTATACACCATATCCTCCATGAGTCAACCCCTCTCACTGAGACTACCCATTTGTATATGAGGAGATAGACTCATTTGATAGGCAGACCTATTAGCTCCCAGTTGTGGGATAGGATATGGTCTTCCACTTTTCTCTTTCAAAAAGTTTTTATTATCAATACACAGACAGAATATACAGTACACTGTTAATGTAGTTTCGGTATAACAGAGTATATAAAACAATAAAACAGAGAACAAGCGACATCATACTTAATAATACGGTACAGACAAGCATATGCGTATGTCGCTTAGAGTTGTACAAAGAGTATCTACTGAAGCATATATCGAACAGAATTGAAACACTCCGATTGAGTCGGAGTCAGCTAGCTTAGATACACTCTTCCTCTAAATTGGTTGTAAATAGAGGAGTAATGGTACTGCATGTACAAAAAGATTTCCATATAAAGAGAAGGGTGGAGAAGGAGAGAACAGCTAGAAGAAGACAGAAATACAAGTCGGAAGATAGAATGAAGGGAAAGGGGAGAGAGAGTAGGAGAAAAGAAAAGGAGAGTTGGTCAACCGGTCCGCACAGACCCAGGCTTTCATAAGTCTGAGGCCATCCCAATTCTGCAAATAACTTAGGGCTCAAATAGATAGGGGTCGAGATCTGGGGGTAGAAAGTGTTGTATCCAGGGCTGCCATATTTTATAGAATTGGGGCATACGATCGAGGAGTTTCGCCTCTGATTTAGAGTGAATCATGGCCTTTGTAACCCTATTCTTCATTTCCGCCACCGGGAGCGTGGGGGTTTTCCACGCCTTGGCAATAGTTTGTTTAGCTGCTGTGGTAAGTTGCAGAAATAAAGCCAATTGACTACGAGTGTAGTTATGGGGAGTAGAGTTGAGAAGGGCCAGCGAAGGGTCTGGTAAAATAGAGTGCCATCTGGAAGGAAGTTATCCAAAAACGCTGTGCTACTGGACAAGACCACCATATGTGGAAATGTGTGCCCGCTGTGTTACAGCCCCTGAAGCATGTGGCGGGATATCCCGGAACAAATTTGGCAATCCTGGCTGGGACCAAGTACCAGCGCATAAGGACTTTATAATTAGCCTCAGAGGCTATAACATTCTGCGTTGCTTTATTTGTGTTAGTCCAGATTGTGTTCCATGTGTCTTCTTCGAGGTCTAGTTCGAGGTCTGCGGACCAGCCCCTAGTATAAGATGGGAGAGTTGTAGGGGGGGAGGAGAATTGAGTGTACAGTTGGGAGATAATACTGGTGTATGTGGGTCTGTTTCGCAGATTTGCTCATAAAAAGAGTTAGTATCATGGGGACTAATAGGTTTAGGGATTGAGTTGAGGAAATGGGCGATCTGTAGGTAACGAAAACATTCGCCATTAGGTAAGTGCGATTGGGCCTGGAGAGCAGGGAAGGACCTGACTTTGCCATTGCGTATAAGGGTGCCAACTCGGTCGAGCCCTGCCCCAGACCAAGCCGTAAATAGTCCAGGTTCAGAAAAGGCAGGGATAAACGATGGGTGGCCGATAATAGAGAGTAATGGTAGATGACGAGATTTAAGCCGGAAAGATTTGTGGGTCTCGTCCCAGACTCTGAGGGAGTGGGCTGTGATCGGATTACTAAGTCTGCTTCTCAGTGTAGGGGGGAGCCACAATAGATTAGATATGTGTATCGGAGAGGCGTCTATAGCCTCGAGGCTGACCCATATCGGTATCTCCGTTTTAGCATGGTACAGGGTGAGTTGTGCAATTTGAGCTGCACAGTAATAGTGTCTAAAATTAGGTACTCCTAATCCACCTAATGATTTGTGGCGGTACATGGTGGCTTTAGTGACTCTAGGCCTAATTGTTCCCCAGATGTATTTGAAGACTTTACCTTGAACCAGTCGGTGAAAATATAGCGGGACACGAATCGGAAGGACTCGGTATAGATATAATAGTTTAGGCAGCAGTGTCATTTTGACTGCCACTATGCGACCTAACCACGATACGCACAGTGGCTGCCAGGATGATAGGAGACTAGTCAGCTTCCTAAGTAGCGGAAGATAGTTATAGTGGAACAAATGCAACGGATCTTTCGTGAGATTGACACCAAGATATGGGATAGAGGATGAGGACCATTGAAAAGGGAAATTGCTGCGAAGAAGATTAAGCTCATCACTCGGCAGAGATACGTCTAGAGCTCTAGATTTAGCCTGATTGACCTCTAAGCCGGAAATAGCAGCGAACTGCTCCAGCAATTTACATAAATTAGGCAAGGTCGTATGAGGAGTTGTAACGAACAGCAAAGCATCATCGGCAAACAGACACAATTTATGTGTCGTGTTTGCTATCTCCAATCCCCGGATGTTCGGGTCTGCCCTAATTAAAGCAGCCAAGGGTTCGATAGCTAAGGCGAACAACAAGGGGGAGAGGGGACAGCCTTGTCTCGTTCCTCTCTGTATAGGAAAGCGTTCTGACTTAAAGCCAGCATAGCGTACATAAGCACAAGGCTGGGTGTATAGGGCACCTATCCACTTGAGGAAGTGAGGACCAAATCCCCAATATTGAAGTATATATTGCAGGTATGGCCAAGAGACCGTATCAAATGCCTTGCGTATATCCAGTGAGAGCAAATGCATGGGGATCTTACGAGCTTTAGCAATATGCTGCAGCAAGATGACCCTCCGGACATTATCACTGGCTTGTCTCTTGGGAATGAACCCAACCTGGTCCTTATGTATCAGCTTCCCAATTACTGGATTGAGTCGTAGCGCTAGGACCTTGGCCAGAATTTTGACGTCAACATTGAGTAATGATATCGGCCTAAAGTTGGACCATATTGTTGAGTCAGTGTTTGGTTTAGGAATCATTGAAATAATAGCTGTTAGCGCATCTCTGCCGAAGGAATGTTGCTGGAGGAGAGAATTAAAAGATTTAGTTAAGAGGGGGGAGAGGGTGTGGGCAAATTTTTTGTAATATGATGCCGGTAAACCGTCGGGGCCGGGCCTTTTGTTAGGTTTAAGGGATTTGATAGCTGCATGAATTTCTACGTTAGATATAGGTTCTTCTATTGCTGAACGGTCAGCGCTTGAAAGATTAGGGAGAGATAGCGGATGGAGGAGGGAATTCGCCTGGGTGCTAGAGAAAGGCGTACCTGGTTCATACAGTTTAGATAATCGAGTGCTAAATTCTGTTAAGATTTTCATAGGGTTATTGGTCATGCCACCTTGTGCCAGCCGAAGCTTAATAGGCTTAAAGGACCTATCAGGATGCCGTAGGCGCAGTGCTAAAAAGGTGCTAGGCTTATTCGCCTTTGTATAAAGTCTATGCGCCGATTTGTGGATAGACTTATCTGCCTCTTCAGCAAGCACAAGATCCAGGGCCAACTTGGCTTTATCTAGAGCAAGTCTGTTAGTCTCAGTGGGGTCAGACTGAAAGAGAAGAAAGGAACGCTGGTGGTCTTCCTTTAGCCGTTGTAATTGGGCCTGTCTGAATTTCTTAAGGTGAGAGGATACCGAAATAATTGTACCACGGATAACTGGTTTATGAGCTTCCCAGAGGAGGGTAGGAGATATTCCCGGGGTGTCATTAAAGGAAACATAGTCATTTAAGGCCGTCTGAATGTCTAGACAATATGATGGGTTAGAAAGCTGAATTTCATTTAAAGACCATGTCCTATCCGTGTTCTGTGGGATTATTGACGAAACTGTCGTGATCACCGCGCTATGGTCAGACCAGGATATCGGGTGTATGCGGGAGTGCAACAGAGTGGGCGCAGCAGCAAGTGTGATGAAGATGTGGTCAATCCTCGAGAAGGATTTATGTGGGTTTGAGTAAAAAGTATAGTTCTTTTTGAGGGGGTTGCATTCACGCCATGTATCGAGGAGCGTCGCGTGAGCAAGCTGCTTGCTTAGTCTTTTAGAGAGAGAAAAATTTTCTGACGAGTATGGGGACTTATCCAGGTGTGGATGTAGGACTAAGTTGGAGTCGCCGCATACGTACAGCGCTCCTCTAGCATGCGTCTGAATTATCTGTAGTAAATGTGAGAAAAAAGGGTTAGGGTTAGTATTGGGGGCGTAGTATGACACAAAGGTAACTTCCGTGTCCTGTATATGTCCCGAAACTAATAGGTAGCGACCTTCTGGATCTCTTACTTCCGACGAGATAGAGAATAGAAGTGAATGATGGAATGCTAAGAGAACTCCTCTGTGCTTCGTGGAGGAGGAGGCTGTGTAGACTTGGGGGAATTTGGCGTTGAAAAATTTAGGTGTGGTACGGGCTGCAAAGTGTTTCTTGTAGTGCGACTACTTGGGCTTTCAAGGAGACAAAGGTTCTAAAGGCCTTAACTCGCTTGTTGGGGGAATTGAGTCCCTTCACATTGAGTGATAAAATACTCAGGGGGGCCATGAGATTTGGTAAAAATAAGCGAACATTAGCTTACCCAGGGCTGCACGGACCGGTCGACCAGAGAAAGAAGGGGGAGAGGATAGAGAGAGACCTGAAAGAACAAAGGTTAGAGTAGAGAGTGAAAAATAGCAAAGATAAGAGGCGAAAAAGAGCGTTGCATGGGGCGGTGTGGGCCGAACCCAGCAACTAGGGGGAACGACAATCAACCTGCTGACTCGCCAGTCAACAGGGGGTCACACCATCAGGAGGGGGAGCAGTGACAATTCACCGCTGCGAACCGGTAACGAAAAAACATACATTTGCAAATAGATAACATAGTTAACGACAGAATACGATTCAACCATAAAGCAGGCTAGAAAGCCTAGGGGTACGAACTGTGAAACTTAAAGGTTATCAAGTAATACTAGTAATATTATTTATTTTAAACCTTGTTTCTGTTCTGCCGGGATTTGGGAAATCACGGCTACTCAAAAAATAGGGAGATAAGGAGGGGACGGGGAACAGGGAAAAGGTGTTGGGGGGGGGAGAAGGGAACAGGGGGAGGGGGGGGACAAGGTAAGGTAGGGAGGGGGATCCAGGAGGATAGGAATAAACACAGACAATAAAAGCATCGTGCGACATTACTATTCTGAAAGTAGTTAAAAATATATAAATAAACAAATAACTCGCGAGGAGATGATCAGGCCTGCGAGTCAGTGACTCGGCAATCCTGACCAGATCATCGGCCCGCGAGAAAGTATCTAGGATGGTCAGAAGGTACAACCATTACCGGTCTAACTTGGTCGCCAACTGTCACGTAGAACACATATAAAGCTGGACTGGTTTAGCAAATACTGTGGCGGCACAAAATAAAAGAAAACAATGAGGGCATCAAAGCAGGAGAGCCCGATATAGTGCCCAATATATGTGTCTAAGTTAACATCAAAAAAAAAAAAAAGGGGGGGGGGGGCGAATGGTTGGAGGGGTAAAGATGTGGTTAAAGTACTTTGAAGAAAGTGGAAGCGTCTCAGTCTCGGCTTTCTGCCTGGAACATTATAAGCTTGCAGGCCTGCGCTCAAAGAACGTGAGTCTCGTGGTGAGTTCGGGTTACGGCATTAAAAATTGGAGAGAGAAAAAAAAAGGAAGAAGTAACTGAACAAAAGGGGATCAGCGAGGTATGAATACCTTTGGGCTAGGATAACTCAGTCTAGAAGAGGATTTAGGGGTGCCTCGCCGAGGCACAAACGCCAGGGAGATCCTGCCGATTCCTCCCCGGGGTAGCCATGTTAGGATAGGGTGCAGCTCGTGCCGGGGTCCGAGGCACCACTTCTCCCACTGGTGGGGGTGGGGCTGACGGAGCCAGTTGGAGGTTCTCTAAGAGGGCTTGAAGAATCGCTGGCGTAGAGCAAGTATGTTGCTGTCCCTGGTATGCGAAGTAAAGAGCAAATGGGAACCGCCATGCATACTTAATTTGATGTTGTTGAAGGATTAGCAACTGTGGCTTCATTGCACGTCTCTTTGCAATTGTTAGTGGGGCTAAATCTGTGAACAGCTGGTAGGAATGGCCCTGGAACTGAAGGTTATTCTTTTCGCGGGCTGTAGACATGAGTTGCTCCTTCGTTCGGAAGTAATGTAGCTTAACGATAATGTCGCGGGGTGGTCCGTCCGCTTGGCGACTAGTGAGTGCTCTGTGGATACGATCGAATTCTAACCGTTCGATCTGAATAGAGGGGGATAGCTCTTGAAACAAAGCCGTCGTAAATGACTGGAGATCATCGACTGGGATCAGGAATACCTCTCAAACGAAGGTTCGACCGACGCGATCGGTTCTCGGTATCTTCCAGTCGGGACAGCAGAGCAGCATTTTCCTCCCGGAGAGCCTCCTGTTCTTGTGCCAATTCACGCAAATTGAGCTCGGTGTCGTCGGCCCTGGTTTCCAAGTCCGCCGTGCGTCGACCCAGCTCACAAATTTCTCGGGAAAGTCTATCAGTTATCTGATCCGATGTTGTTTTCAGCGCTTTCTTAAGCATTAGGTCCATATGTGCCAGAAAATCGGCCTGAGACATGCCAGATACCGGTGGCGTTGGGGAGGCCGGAGACTGAGGCCTCTCATCTTCCTCCTCGCTACTGCTACCGTGGTCTCGAGGTAGGCCTTGTAGTTGCGTGGCAGCAAGGGCCTTCGCCGCCATTTTAGAGGTAGCGCGCGCTAAGGCCTCTTTAATAGGTTTCTGCTTTTGCTTCCCTCGCTGGCCTGTAAGAACCATCCCGGGTGAGGGGCAATGGGGTACCCGAGGACCGGAGCAGATTCGGAGATCGTTAGCAGCGAAATATAGCGTTTTATGTGCCGGTTCAGCAGCGGTGAGTGCGGAGCTCTAGTGACTTGCGTCCGCCATGCTGAGCTCCGCGCATGCGCCCCGGTCTTCCACTTTTAAGTCCTCAAAATGTGTTCTTCAGAGGGAAACGTCCACCAAGATTCTCATGTTCTAGTATAAAACCCCTGAAGTCATTCACAAATATGACCCCTCGATCCCAGCACATTACTGGCATTGTGGTACTGACATTGGCTTTTTATTTCACATTTTCTGACAATGTTCTATGATCCAGCCCTTTTGGCATGAAGTGATGCTATTAATACAAAGGGTGGTGGATGTGTCTCTTCCACTTGATCCCCTAAATTATCTTTTAGGCCTTTCTTTTTCAGGTATCACCAAAAAAGACAATAGGCTGGTTTCATACATCCTCCTAGCTGCCAAAAGGCTTATTCCATTGTGTTGGCTTTCCAACACGCCCCCTCCGTGGTCTTGATTTTTACAATTAATAGCAGGGATTCAGAAGATGGAATACTTGATGGCCTCTGTGCATGATAGCATTCTAAAATGTAATAAAATCTGGGAACCTTGGGATCTATTGGATTATGGAACACCTTTGTCAACCAATACACCATAAACTGTTTTCCTGTGGTCTGCATTCTACATACAGATTGGTACCCTTTTGAGTTTTCTGCTCCTATTTCTATACCATAAAATCGCTTTTGTTTTTATGTTTGACCTCTGTTTTGTCTATTGTTATTACCTAAGAGTTGCTCTTATTTTCTGATATAACATACAGACCACCCTTGTGCTCTGTGTACATTACTTTTATATCTTTTGTTACAATTCAGATATTTGTTCACACTGTAACAATTTCTTCTTTGAAAATTTAATAAAAATGACAATTTAAAAAAAAGTCACTCCAATAAAATAAAGCATGGACACTCACAGAGCTCCCTCCTAACCACAAAACTATAGTTAGTAAGTGGAATTTCAAAGTAAAATCAGACGCAAAAGGGAATATCCACAAATACAAAGCCAGGCTAGTTGCCAAGGGTTACTCCCAGAAAGTCGGTGAAGATTATAATGAAACATAAAACACTCCACAATCAGAGCACTTCTTAGTATTGCAGCAGGGAAGGGCATGTGAGTGAAATACCTAGACATTAAAACTGCTTTCTTATATGGAGTCATTATGGCTACATGGCGCAATCACCAGGGTTTGAGCAAGGGGACAACCTTGTATGTAAACTTCAGAAGAGCATCTACAGTCTTAAAGAGGGATTCCACCTACAAAAAAATATTAAAAGCCAGCAGCTATAAATACTACAGCTGCTGACTTTTAATAAATGGACACTCACCTGTCCCGGGTTCCAGCGATGCCGAGGCTGATCGATCGCTCGGCTCTCAGCTGCTGCCACCACCATTCTAGGTGAGGGGATCAGGAAGTGAAGTGAATCGGCTTCACTTCCCGGTTCCCTCCTGCGCATGCGCAAGTCACGCAGCGCAATAGGAATTGTCCGCGCTGTCACTGGGACCTGTCTCCGGAAGACAGCGCGGCAGGACAGGAAATGATAGACTCCCATGGGAGTCTATTCCCGGAAGTGGGTGTAAATACCTGTCTTTGACAGGTATCTCCACCCCCCTCCTCCCTGTAAGGTGCCAATTGTGACACCGGAGGGGGGGAGGGTTCCGATCAGAGGAAGTTCCACTTTAGGAAATCTGCAAGGATGTGGAATGAGAGCGTAAACAAAGTACTTACCAGAGAGGGATTCTCAAGAAGTAAAGCAAACCCCTGTCTCTACTCCAGAAACCAAGAAGACAGATGGACATACATCCTTATCTATGTTGATGACATTATAACCTGTTTTGAATAATAATAAGATTACAATCAATGAAGGTAAATAGACAAAACAGGTTGTAGTCTATTTTCACTAAGGCTGCACAAGAGAAATGTCAGGATTCTGAAGATTTGTGTAGGAAAAACAATCTCACTGTTGGAATTAAACAATTAAATCCACCTCATACGGAGGAATATGAGAAAGATATGAGAAAAGCCTTTCTCCAAACTATATACATATATTTAGATCTGGGTATTACACCAAGAGGTTTAAGAATTTAAAAAAAAAAAACGGTGTCATTTTTTAGATCCAGATCTCAAGAAAGAATGGGAAATTTTACAGCAAACGGAAAGGAAATTAAAATTACCTCAAACACGTGTAAAGAACGTGTATGGAGTTCCAGAAATACAGTACCTCTTGTCTCTATTCAAAATGGCATTAGGTATTAATTAAGAATCTACAAAAATGTTGCGGTTCCGCATCCCTGGAGCTACTTCTTGGCAGCACAATTTCAACACCTGAGTGGGTGTAATCTTCTGGGGGGGATAGGAGTTGAATAAGAAAATTATTCTCTTAGGTACAAATCATAACACATTAATGGAGGCTTTGGAAGCAGAGTTGTTGGTAACTTTTCCTACATCTGAGTTGATTAAAAAGCTATGAAAAATAGTTAAGGAGATGTTAGGATATCGGGTTATACTGAATTATCACCCATAAACATCTACAGTAAGTTGAAAATATAGAGAGGAGTAAGGAATGGGAGAGATGTGGTTTGGTGCAATTGGTTCAGTTGTACAAAGGGACAACCCTTAACCTCCCTGGTGGTATGATTAGTTCTGGTTTTAGGTGCTGAAAGCGGTACAATTATTTTGCATGGAAATTTGGCGTTTTATATTGTAGTCCTGTAATTCTTAGGAATAACTCTCTTAAATCTGTTCAAACCAGAGTCTAGCAGACATCCCGGGTATGATAAAGTTTATAATATAATAAATAATAATAAAAATTATTCAATAATTTAATCAAATCCAAAAACACTGAAATTTGCTCATTTGCAGAATTGTCGCTGTCATTAGATTTAGTGTTTGATGACGAATTTCCCCACAAATCACTATCGCTCAATTTTGCAAGTGATTATAATTTATTATCGCTGTTTTCTAGTTGGTCTAAAATCACTTTTGACATAAAGGGACACTTTTTGGTTGCTATGGACAATCTCCAAATTCCAGGCAGAAAAAACTGTATTTATAATATAAAAGTGCATGCAGGGCACTGCACAGACCACTAGGGACAAAGGGGGTGTGTAATTTTTTTTATACAGTACTGTAATCTGTAAGATTACAGTACTGTGTGTGCTTTGTGTGTTTTTTAACTTTTTTGAATTTGGCGCCGATCTCTGCTCCCGTGTGCCGTAACGTCGCAGGGAATGGAGCTCGGCGGCACTCGGGCTCTGTGAATCGAGCGGAGGACAGCTCGATCACACAGCGCGGAGGACATCTCTGGATCCAGGGGACAAGGTAAGTAACTTCTCCCTGTATCCAGCAATGAGATCCCGAGTCTGGCTCGGGGTTACTGCTTATGATGGTAAAATCCTAATCCGAGCCAGACTCGGGATTACCGCCAGGGAGGTTAAGTCATTTCAGGAACTTAGAGAGGAATATGGAATACAGAGGCAGGCTTTCTAGAAATATTTACAAATTAGACATGCACTGGACAAACAATTTAAAGAAAAACCATTGGAATGGTGTGGAATTACTGCTCTCTGTAGAGAGACTGATGCAAGTCTTTCTAGAGAGCTGATATTGGGAACTTATGGAAGGATATGTGAAGTGGCGATAGATGTAAAAGAAGAACTTCCCTATAGAAGATGATGGTTGGAGGATTTGGGTGATGTAACAGAGGAGCAGTGGAGGTATATACTAGAAGTCGGCCAATTTGTATCCTGATTCCCATCACAAAAAACTTTGCATTTTCTGTAACTTCAGACAACATACTATACCACCTAAAAATTATTCTTGTTCAGTCAGAGGTCAGATGCTAAATGCCCATGATGTGGGGAATTGAATAGAGATCTCATCCATATGATTTGGAGGTGTCCAAAGTTACACAGATATTGAAGGGAGGTTATTTACACCATAAAAAGGACTTTTGAAGTAGACCTTGATTTGGACACCATAATATGTATTTTAGGGTTTACAAGATTAGAGGGTGTAGTAAATAGAAGACAAAATGCAGTAATTAGGTGTTCTGTTTCTAGTGCAGAAATGAATAACAAGAAAATTGGTTAACAGTAAACCTACCAATTCATAGAAAATGGATAAAAGAGGTAGAAAATACAATTAGAAAAGAAAGATCCATATATATTAAAAGAAGGAATATAGGGACATTTAAGAAACTATGGGACCCATGGCTAAATTAGGAAAACATCTAATAAGATAGGGAGATAAATGGAAAAAATAAGAAGTAATAAGTCAAATGGAGGAATATGTAGGGAAAACAGGTATAGTAATTAAAGATAAATAAGCTCTCTTTGGGTTCTTTCTTTCTGTTTTTTTTTTCGTTTTTTATAAAAAAATGGTAATAGGAAGATAAGACAAAGGGAATTTTTATGGAGAAAATGTAATATAAAGAAGTATTGTGATATTACAGTAGTGCATTAAGAATGTATAAGAATATTTATCAGATAACAGGGATGAATGTTAAAGTGGTTGTAAACCTACTGTAGTTACACCACTTTTACCTACAGATAAGCTTATAATAAGGCTTACATGTAGGTACAGGAAATATCTCCTATACCTGCATGGTTTAGGAGATATTTACAATATAGGCTTGCGGCGACGTCATCGGTGCATGCGCACTGAAGAAAAGGCATGATCATGCCGTTTCTAAAGGGCCTGTCCCGTGACCGGCGGGAGTGACGTCACGTGACTCCGGTCAGTCACAGACCCCCGAAAGGAAGAGGGGTGAAGATGGATGCGGCCACTAGCGAGGACATCGGGGACATCACACGCTTTGTTTGCAGGTAAGTGGCACATAATGGGCTAGTATGCGGCACGTACTTGCCTATTATGCTTTTACTTTGCGGTGAACACAAAAATAAGTAAAACCTATCCGGGTTTACTTCCTCTTTTTAATGTTTGTAAAAAAGAACATTTTCTAAATAAATATTACATGAGAAAAAAAAAAAAGAATTTACAAAAAAAGGATAACATTAGTCCTTTCAACCATGAGAGACAAACTTCTCTTTATGGGAGATCTATAAGGACAAAAGAGGAGTTTGTCTCCCATGGTTGAGATGCAGAACCTTTCATTCTATGAATAGTGTAGGACCCATATTTTTGAATATGTTCAGATGTTTTAAATAGCTTTGTGGGATTTAAATGTAATTTTTGTATGTGTGCGCTGTAATCTATTTTGTTCTGTTTGCAGTCCTATAGCAGCACCATCTTGAATGTAAACAAATTTTTAGGATGTGCCCCCGAGTCTGTTGTTTGTATATTGTAAAGCCCCATACACACTATCAGTTTTTCTGCTGAGTTTTTTCCTTCAGATTTACCAAAACCATGTAGTATGAGGTCAAACCTTAGGAGTTTCAATGTGTATGCAATCAGGCAGGCCCTTGCACTACATGGTTTTGGTAAACCTGAAGGAAAAACTCAGCAGAAAAACTGATAGTGTGTATGGGGCTTAAGAGTCCTGACCAAATCCCTTGGACCAGAGCACCCCATCCCCCCTTCATTACCTCTTATTATTATCAATCTGTGTTATAGGAATAGTCCTTATAAATCTCCCATAAAGAGGAGTTTGTCCCCCATGCATGAGAGGCAGGACCTTTCATTCTATGAATAATGTAGGACCCACTAATAATGGGGTACTTTGACACAGTAGTGGGCTTAACACTATATGGCCATATGGTGTAACCAAATCCCCATATTTTTGAATATGTTCAGATGTTTTAACCACTTGAGCACCGGGGGATTTCATCCCCTTCCTGACCAGAGCACTTTTTGTGATACGGCGCTGCGTCGCTTTAACAGACAATTGCACGGTCGTGCAACGTTGTACCTAAACAAATTGACGCCTTTTTTTTCCCACAAATAGAGCTTTCTTTTGGTGGTATTTGATCTGCCCTGCGGTTTTTATTTTTTGCACTATAAACAAAAAAAGAGTGACAATTTTGAAAAAAAACACAATATTTTTTACTTTTTGCTATAATATATATCCCCCAAAAATATATTAAAAAATTGTTTTTTTCCTCAGTTTAGGCTGATATATATTCTTATACATATTTTAGGTAAAAAATAAAAAAAAATCGTAATAAGCATATATTCATTTGGTTTGTGCAAAATGTATAGCATCTACAAAATTGGGGATAGTTTTATGGCATTTTTATTTGTAATTTTTTTTAAATTAGAAATGGAAGCGATCTGCAATTTTTATCAGAACTGCAACATTATAGCGGACACACTGGACATTTTTGACACTATTTTATGACCATTGTTATTTATACAGTGATTGATGCTATATAAATGCATTGATTACTGTGTAAATGACACTGGCAGTGAAGGAGTTAACCACTAGCGGGCAGTGAAGGGGCTAAGTGTGTCCTAGGGAGTGATTCTAACTGTGAGGGTGCTGGGCTTTAACACACAGGACAGTGATCTCTGCTCTCGATAACAGAGAGCTGTGATCTCTGTCCTGTCACAAGGCAGAACAGGAAAGTGCTTTGCTTACAAAAGCATCTCCCCGTTCTTCCTCTCTGTGACATAATTGTGGGCATCCGATGGACATCAAGTCCGTGGAACCTGTGGTTACGGTCACAGAGACCGTGGCAGGCACACACCCGCAACACTGCTTCTTAAAGGGGACGTACCTGTACACCCTTTTGCCTACCAGTGCCATTCTGCTGGCGTACAACTGCATACGCTGGTTGGCAAGCAGTTAAATACTTAAATGTAATGTAATGCTTGACTTAAATGTAATTTTTGTATGTGTGAGCTGTAATATATTTTGTTCTGTTTGCGGTCCTTTAGCAGCACCATCTTAAATGTAAACACATTTTTAGGGTGCGCCCCCCTAGTCTGTTGTTTGTTCACTCTCTCTATACGTCTATCTCTCATACGGTAGATCTGTGGGCTTTGCAATTCTTCCTATATAGGGATCTTTCTGTTAATTCTCGACAGGCACAATGTTTAGTCAAGGGTACTCAGTTCTGCTTGCAGCACAACTATTTCATGTTTTTCAGTCAATTCTACCTCCAACGACAAGGCACAGCTTAAGGCCAAACTTTGCACCATTCTATGCTAATGTTACAATTGGATACTGGGAGGAATTAGCCATTTGGAACCACAACCCATTAATGCGCCACATCGTGTACTATTGTGTAAATAGGCAGGTACATCGATAATATCCTGCCTATTTGGAATGGGAATGTGGAACTATTCTCTACCTTTGTTTCTCATTGTAATAATAATCAGCTTGGCTTACAGTTTACACATGTAGTGGACCCTGACAAACTAGTGTTTATGGATCTCAAGTTATCCCATGAGAATGGGAGAATTATCTCCCAAAATCATTGTAAACCAACCAGCGGCAACTCCTATTTACATAATTTAGTTGCCATCAACCCTCATGGCAAAACAATATTCCAGGAGGACAGTTCCACATGCTACGCTGCAATTGTTCCAAAGTAGAGGATTATGAAAGACAGGGTCAGGTCCGTGCATACAAATTCCTGGAAAAAGGTTTCCCTAACACATTACTAAAAGATGCTTATCAGAAGCATATACAGTAGCTCCCCAGTTCCTACGCTCTAAAGAAAATACACATGGGTACATGAGAAAAATTAGAGAAGATAAAAATAGTATTAGATTTGTTACAGGTTATAGTAACAAACACAAAAAGACTACACAGATAATCTGAAATGATTGGAGTATTCTACAATTGGACTCAAAATTAGTAGCGTTATTACACGCTGTTCCTTTGTTCACTTTTAGAAGGGTAAAAACCCTCAAAAATATCATTGCCCTGAGCAAATTAAAGTCCCAGAGGAAAGCTCACCCATGGATAGCTGAGCCTTTTTTGACAATAGGACGGGTATATTCCAATGCCGGAAAAATTGGATGTCTCTTGTCTAACATACCATGCCATACCACACCTCCAGCACGTGCTAGGTATATTCGATGAGAATTTGTGGAGAAGAGAGGGAGTTCTATACCAACGTGTTTTGATTTTGTAGCAATTTTCCTGAATAGCTACGTTCATGGAGCCCTTATGTGAGTATTCATGTATGGTTTACCATTCCTCATTGGATAAAGAAGTATGTAATTCTCTATCCCATGCGTTGTGTGTGGGTTCGCTAGTAGTGTTTGGCTCTTCTAGCAGTCTAGCAGCAATGTGTAGATAAAGGATTTTACAGGCCTTTGTGGTGTTTTTCTTGTGCAAAGGGATTCAAATGGTGTAAGCTGTCTCATCCATGTAAATGGTGTTGGTTGTGTAAACAAGAAGTTCCGTCCGTGTCTATATGTCCAAAAGGGGAAGGATTTGGTTAGTGAAATGTCTACCAAATGGTTATAAGAGCAAGGGACGCCTTTCGAAAAAGAGTGTTGTGCCCTCATATCTTTGTAGGGCCATTTGCGACTTAAAAATTTGCCTATGTTTCCTGGTGGGAAGTCAGGGTTTCCTTTTAGTGTGGTTAGAGGCCCTGGAACAGAGGCAAGGGCTGTAGACTTAGCTGCCTGTGTGAAGGCCACCAAGGATGGATGAATGAGTGGGTGTGTCAAAGACTCTGTTGGCCAGTGTCTAGGCCGGAGCCAGGGGAGATCTTGAATTGGAAATCATAAAAAGGAGTTTTCAATATATACTGATAACTTTTTATCGTAATGAATATTCCAGTCAGCTATTCTGGTGAGATGGCAAGCTAAATAGTATTTTTATAAAGGTCAAGGAAGCCTATCCCTCCTTTTAATTGTGGTGCGGGTCAAACGAGTATATTTGATACGTGATGGGGAAGCGTGGGAGAATAGTAATTTTGAGCAAGGTTGAACAGTCAAACCATGAGACATTTAAACCTGCCCAGTCTTTTAGATCTGGTTTTATTTTGTTCAAAATTACATGAAAATTATGTTTGTATAAGTCGGACTGTTTAGTCGTGATCTGTATACCCAGGTATGTGATGGCATCCCTCCTCCATTGAAATGTTGACAACTAGTGATGGCGGAATGGTTCCCCCGGCGGTCGTTTCGGCTGTTCGCGGTCCGCCCGTTCGGCGGACTATTGGCGCCGTTCGCCCGGCGGACTTCTGTGTTTACTGTGTAAAAGAACTTTGACCTATGATGACACATCCATCATGGGGTACAGGACAGCCAATTGAGACATTACAGCACATGCACACGTGGAAATTCCCCCTAACTTATAAATACACCCGATCCGGCGGCCATTTTACATTCTTTCTTCTGTCACTATAGGGAGAGGTTGCTGTGTGGAGCAGGGAGAGATTGCAGTGACCCAAATCGCTAGCTATTTGGTACACAAAAGTTATTTTCAGGAATGGTATAGGTGTTAGGTGTATATAGGTTTGCTGTGCTACTGATTGTTGCAGCAGCCTGAGTGTCTTTTGTCAGTTTAGAGAAAGGGACAGGACGGTGTGTCTGCTGTAGGGACAGTCAGTTTAGTCATTAGCTGTTACTATCATGTCCACAAAAGTGCTATTCCAGTTATTGTTCCAGTAGCCTCTGTTTTGTCAGTTTATATAGGGGCAGGCAGGAAGCAGTGTGTGAGGCAGTGAGGGTCAGTTTAATCAGTAGCTGTTACTATATTAGGTCCACAAAGGTTCTTTTCAGGACTGATATCAGTGGTATGGTAATAGGCTTGTACACGTATAATATTCTTTCTTCCAAATATAGAGAGAATATTATACTTGACTGCTGCCCTTCTGCTGCAGTCTGCTAATCATTCACAACCTACTTGTTCCACAAAGGTCCTTAGAAGGTAATAACCTGGTGTAGGGTGCTATAGTACATAGGGTTTAGTGAGGTACAGTCTGCTATTCTATAAGGACTGGTATAGGCCACAATACATAGGGTTGAGGTGCACTACTGCTGACTGCTGCAGTAGTCCTTCATCGGTATAGGGACTGAGGTACAGTCTGCTAATCAGTCACAATCTACTTGTTCCACAAAGGTCCTTATAAGGACTGGTAAGGTATAGGGTACTACAGTACATAGGGTTGAGTGAGGTACAGTCTGCTATTCTATAAGGACTGGTATAGGTCCACAATACATAGGGTTGAGGTGCACTACTGCTGACCGCTGACCTTTACTGCAGCAGTCCTTCATCGGTATAGGGACTGAGAGTTTTGTCACAGGGTCATTTAAAAAATGACAGGCAGAGGAAGAGGCAGGCCCTTCCGCAGGGGTGGTAGGGGTAGGGCAGGAGCAACAGGCTTGAGCCAAAGTGGGAAGTTGCAGAAGGTGCGTTCAATTCATTTAAAGGACGCACCAGCCTTGGTTGAGTGGCTCACTCAGCCTTACTCTTCTGCACCCTCCTCATCCTCTCGATCTGCACCCTCTTCTTCACTCTCTGCTATGTGCACCCCCAAAGACACTACCACCAACAACACCACCACCACCACCACATACCTTCCGCTTGAGTCACAGGAATTATTTTCCGATCCATATCAAGACATTTCTGATGCGCAGCCACTCTTGGTATTGGATGAGGAAGAGGAGGTAGCAACAACCGCTACTCAGCAGTCTGATGACAGTACCCAGATCAGCCCAAGGAGGAGGTTGATCCCCGGTGTTGCTGCCTACTCCGAGATCTCTACTTAGTGGTGGGGAAGGTGATGTCGATGATGACGTGTCTAGTGATGTCACGTGGGTGCCCACAAGAGAGGAAGAGGAGGGGAGTTCAGAGGGAGATATGGACCAGCAGATAGGGAGGAGAAGCAGGAATAACTTAAATTGCACAGGAGGGACAAAGCAGACTGCAAATGTATCAGGAGCGAGTCATCGACCATGTACGGTCACATCTGGTGCTCCCAGGACAGCGGCACATGGCTCCGCAGAGTGGGCTTTTTTTAACGTGTCCGCTGCTGACAATAGCGTTGCCATCTGCAATCTTTGCAGTCACGCATTAGTCGCGGTAAGCCCAACACTCACCTAGGGATGACCGCCTTAAGAAGGCACATGACCAGCCATCACCGAGCCCAGTGGGAGCAACAGAACACACAAAGCCACACTCCAGGCTCTCACCATCCAGCCTCGTCTTCTACTTCTCCTTCTCCTCTCTCCTCACAATTGTCCTCCACTCCACCTTCCATCACGCCAAGCTCACGTTTTTCTGCAAAAAGGCAGGCTTCTGTGGGCCTAATGTTCGAGCGTAAAAAAAATGATGACGCCGGATAACCCTCTTGCCCAACGGTTGACGTCTGGCTTGTCAGAACTCATAGCCCGCCAACTACTGCCATATAAACTGGTGGACTCTGAGGCCTTTCGCAAATTTGTGGCCATTGGAACACCACAATAGAAGGTCCCAGGAAGGAAGCATATCTCACAGAAGGGCATCCCAGAGCTATATGGCCATGTTCAGCGGCAAGTGAATCTATCTCTGGCACACAGTGTCGGTGCCAAGATACATCTGACCACAGACACGTGGTCTAGCAAACACGGGCAGGGAAGGTATATCACTTTTACTGCCCACTGGGTGAACCTTCTGACGGCCGTCAAGCATGTAACCCGTGGCACCCGTGTAGATTTGGTTTTACCGCCACGGATTGCATGCAGGCCTGACTCTTCTTCTCCTCCTCTTCCTACTCCATCCTCCTCCCTCTCCTCCTCGGCTGACTCCTCCTTTTCCGCTGCTAGCGTCTCTTCCGCTGCGCCGCCCAAGCTCCCCAGAACCTATTCGACATCCCAGGTGAGACGTTGCCATGCCGTGCTGCGTCTATTGTGCCTGGAAGCCAAGAGCCACACTGGCCCGGCACTCCTTTCAGCTTTGCGTTCACAGGCAGATCAGTGGCTAACACCGCTCAATTTGACAGTTGGTAAAGTGGTGTGTGACAACGGTGCCAATCTGCTTAGCGCATTGAAACAGGGCAAAATCACGCACGTGCCATGCATGGCACACGTCTTAAACTTGGTCGTGCAGCGATTCCTTGTCAAATAATGAGAAATAAAAATCTATATAAAAAACCGCGCTAATCAGCACCAGGAGAGGCTTAAGCCAAATCAAAATAAAAATAAAAAGCTCTGTATGAATCTAAAGTACCTGCATGTAAAAACACTACATAGGCTGCTGCCCCCCGAACGAAAGGAAACCCCTTAGAAGGGTTCCTTTTAAAAGTGAAATTATAAGAATATTATCGGGTTAATTGGCGCTACCTAGAAAACAGGTCTCCATTACAAAAAGGGTCTTGTGGAGAATCAATGAATGGGGAGCCAGGGTACGGTCTTTGCAAAAAGCACAGTATTCCCTCTCACCCTACTTATAATGACACTGTATACTGCCAACCCCAGAATCACATAAAGAGCTAAGGACACCAAGAAAAGCCCCAGCTCCGCCCAAAGAAAGATTTGAATCAAACACTAAATGTAATAAATCTGTAGGCCATCATAGAAAAAAAGGGGTCCCAAAACATTAATTACTAGTGACGGGAATTACCAATCAGACTCATTAAAATAATACTACAAAACAGTAGAAAATCAGGAACTAATGATGTTAGAACAGGCTAGGATCCTTCCCTAAAGAATATCTATTCAAACACACATTCTCAAGTATGTTAAAAATACAGGCCAAAAGATCATATGTGCCAAACTACATATGCAACCTGATGAAATTAAAAGTCAAATCGCCTGAGATGCGACAAATTACATTCAGTGGCAGGCCTATTAGCAACAATGAAGAACCCTTTATCAGTATAAGTGAAAAAAGATATATATGTATATTTAAAGTACCGTGCGCTAATGAGCAAACTGGGGCCACATAAGTGTACCCACCAGTGTGTAGTGCCGAAAGGTGACAGGCCTATTAGCAAACAGTAATGAAAAACCCTTTAACAGTATAAAGTGAAGAAGATATATATATATATATTTAAAATGCCGTGCACTAATGAACAAACTGGGGCCACATAGGTGTACCCACCAGTGTGTAATACCGAAAAGAATATATATATGTGTATATAACCTCAAACAGTATTAATATTAAATCTGTGTATAGTGAAAACCAAAAGGAAATTGAATATGTAAACAAATAACTGAAAATGTGAGCTTTTCACACCCCAGAACCCAAATGGTTAAAAAATATATGTGTGTGTATGTGTTAGTGCATACAAAAAATGAAAATGCAATAATGCAAAAATTTTTTTGGCGATAAAGGCTAAAAAACACATGTGCGAAGTGCAATATCACCTAAAATGGAAATAGTGAAATAGATGAAAAAAATGAAAAAATAAAAATAAAAATAAAAATAAAAATAAAAATAAAAATAAAAATAAAAAATAAAATCTGAGGATGAGTAACAAAAACTATATATAAAACATAAGCAAAATGGCAAATATATATATGTGAAAAATAAGTCCCAAAAAAAATGAAAGTTCAATGGTATTAGTCCAAGGGATCCTAGAAAAATCCTTATAGTGACTTTTGTGCTTCCTATTCAGTCTTCACTGTGACTTCTGTGCTCCCCCACCAGGAATCCTACTCACCAGAAGTAGATACCCCTACAGGGGTTAAGAGCCTTAAGAATCAATCTCCAGATATCCCGTTCTTGGTTTAGTGATAGATGCCCGAGCCTGTGTCAGCTTGGATTCCTCAAGTCCTCATGGGGAAAAAAATGGAAGCCTCCATAGTGTAATCCGTAAAAAAGGTTTATTGGCACAATAAAAAATATGTATATAAGAGGCAAAAACAGCAAAAAATCAAAAATAAACAACCAAAAAAATATAAAAAATATACAAAATACCCACAATTCTCATAAAGTGGGCTATTGTATAGAACCACAGTTGATCAGGGGATTAAAATGAGAAACTCCCCCAAAAAATTCCAGATTAACCCCAGAAACTACCATGGGCCATATGTAATAGCATTAAGAACACAAGCGGAAAATGGAAACACTTGTTCATATACCAGGACAAACCTCCCTATAGAGGTGGTAGATCACGGCTGTGTTCCCCCTAGGATAGGGCCCTTTCCGTAGTGTTCAAAAGCGCAAACAAATCCTTCCTTCGGGGGCCGTGTGATAGATACGCGGTTTGCGTTCCACCTGCGTACCAGAACAACAACGGCAACCCGGAAGTGACGTAACGGCGTGGTTCCGTCGGACGCGTTTCGTCATAGACGTCTTCAGCGCCGCTGAAGACGTCTATGACGAAACGCGTCCGACGGAACCACGCCGTTACGTCACTTCCGGGTTGCCGTTGTTGTTCTGGTACGCAGGTGGAACGCAAACCGCGTATCTATCACACGGCCCCCGAAGGAAGGATTTGTTTGCGCTTTTGAACACTACGGAAAGGGCCCTATCCTAGGGGGAACACAGCCGTGATCTACCACCTCTATAGGGAGGTTTGTCCTGGTATATGAACAAGTGTTTCCATTTTCCGCTTGTGTTCTTAATGCTATTACATATGGCCCATGGTAGTTTCTGGGGTTAATCTGGAATTTTTTGGGGGAGTTTCTCATTTTAATCCCCTGATCAACTGTGGTTCTATACAATAGCCCACTTTATGAGAATTGTGGGTATTTTGTATATTTTTTATATTTTTTTGGTTGTTTATTTTTGATTTTTTGCTGTTTTTGCCTCTTATATACATATTTTTTATTGTGCCAATAAACCTTTTTTACGGATTACACTATGGAGGCTTCCATTTTTTTCCCCATGAGGACTTGAGGAATCCAAGCTGACACAGGCTCGGGCATCTATCACTAAACCAAGAACGGGATATCTGGAGATTGATTCTTAAGGCTCTTAACCCCTGTAGGGGTATCTACTTCTGGTGAGTAGGATTCCTGGTGGGGGAGCACAGAAGTCACAGTGAAGACTGAATAGGAAGCACAAAAGTCACTATAAGGATTTTTCTAGGATCCCTTGGACTAATACCATTGAACTTTCATTTTTTTTGGGACTTATTTTTCACATATATATATTTGCCATTTTGCTTATGTTTTATATATAGTTTTTGTTACTCATCCTCAGATTTTATTTTTTATTTTTATTTTTATTTTTATTTTTATTTTTATTTTTATTTTTATTTTTTCATTTTTTTCATCTATTTCACTATTTCCATTTTAGGTGATATTGCACTTCGCACATGTGTTTTTTAGCCTTTATCGCCAAAAAAATTTTTGCATTATTGCATTTTCATTTTTTGTATGCACTAACACATACACACACATATATTTTTTAACCATTTGGGTTCTGGGGTGTGAAAAGCTCACATTTTCAGTTATTTGTTTACATATTCAATTTCCTTTTGGTTTTCACTATACACAGATTTAATATTAATACTGTTTGAGGTTATATACACATATATATATTCTTTTCGGTATTACACACTGGTGGGTACACCTATGTGGCCCCAGTTTGTTCATTAGTGCACGGCATTTTAAATATATATATATATATCTTCTTCACTTTATACTGTTAAAGGGTTTTTCATTACTGTTTGCTAATAGGCCTGTCACCTTTCGGCACTACACACTGGTGGGTACACTTATGTGGCCCCAGTTTGCTCATTAGCGCACGGTACTTTAAATATACATATATATCTTTTTTCACTTATACTGATAAAGGGTTCTTCATTGTTGCTAATAGGCCTGCCACTGAATGTAATTTGTCGCATCTCAGGCGATTTGACTTTTAATTTCATCAGGTTGCATATGTAGTTTGGCACATATGATCTTTTGGCCTGTATTTTTAACATACTTGAGAATGTGTGTTTGAATAGATATTCTTTAGGGAAGGATCCTAGCCTGTTCTAACATCATTAGTTCCTGATTTTCTACTGTTTTGTAGTATTATTTTAATGAGTCTGATTGGTAATTCCCGTCACTAGTAATTAATGTTTTGGGACCCCTTTTTTTCTATGATGGCCTACAGATTTATTACATTTAGTGTTTGATTCAAATCTTTCTTTGGGCGGAGCTGGGGCTTTTCTTGGTGTCCTTAGCTCTTTATGTGATTCTGGGGTTGGCAGTATACAGTGTCATTATAAGTAGGGTGAGAGGGAATACTGTGCTTTTTGCAAAGACCGTACCCTGGCTCCCCATTCATTGATTCTCCACAAGACCCTTTTTGTAATGGAGACCTGTTTCCTTGTCAAATACCCTGGGGTCCAGGACATCTTGCAGCACGCAAGGAAAATCTCGGCCCATTTCAGAAGATCTTACACGGCCATGGCTCACCTTGCTCACATTCAGCAGCGACACAATCTGCCGGTCAGACGTCTTATTTGCGATTGCACGACGCGATGGAACTCAACCTTCTATATGCTTGATAGGCTGCTCCAGCAGAAACGTGCAGTTAACGTCTACCTGTATGAACTCTGCGGCAGAACAGGTTATGGGGAGCTGGGTTTTTTTTCACCGCGCCAGTGGCTGCTCATGCGCGACGCATGCAGACTTCTGCGGCCATTTGAGGAGATCACCAAACTGGTCAGTCGCAGCCATGGCGCCATCAGTGACATGGTACCTTATGCCTTCTTTATGGAGCGTGCATTGCGTCGTGTCATTGATCAAGCTATGAAGGAGCAGGAGCGGGAAGATGAGGAAGTCGCAATGCTGGATGAATTCCCAGGGGGGCTACTCGATCTGAGACAAGTGAACAACAGGAGTCTGAAGAGGAGTCAGAGGAGGATGGTGCCGGGGCGGATGAGGAGGAGCAAGAAGAGCATGCTTTAAACCTTTCTGGGATCCCTGTTGTACGTGGATGGGGAGAGGAGAATGAAGAGGACGACATTATCCTGGATGATGAGCAGCAGCCAGGCCACCACACCGCTTCCACTTTAGTGCAAATGGGGGCCTTCATGCTCCAGTGTTTTAATAGGGACCCCGTATAAAAAGCATAAGGGTCAAGGACCAGTACTGGGTGGCAACGTACTTAGACCCCCGATACAAACACAAAATGGCGAAAATGTTACCGCCGTCACAGAGGGCTGGCAGAATGGAGCACTTCCAGGCCTTGCTTCGAGAAATGCTGCATTCTGCTTTTGCGTGCGCTGGCAGAGGAGCAATTCCCACTCCCAGAGAAGGAGTTGCGGGTACCAATCCAACAGCGCCTGCAAGAAGAGGCCGGTTTGAAGATGTGTTGGTGACTTCGGATATGAGGTCATTCTTTCAGCCGACCCATCGACAGGTGTCATCCGGATCCAGCATCAGGGAACGCCTAGACCGTCAGGTGTCCGACTACATTGGGTTAACGGCCGATGTGGACGCTCTGAGGAGTGATGAACCCCTGGACTACTGGGTGGGCAGGCTTGACCTCTGGCCAAAGCTTGCCCAATTTGCAATCTAACTGTTGGCTTGCCCCTCATCCAGTGTCCTGTCCGAAAGGACGTTCAGCGCAGCAGGGGGGATCGTGACTGATAAGCGTACTCGCCTAGCTCATGACAGTGTTAACTACCTCAAATTTCTAAAAATGAATGAGGCATGGATCTCGGAGGACTTCAACACATGTGACCAGTGGACCATGTATATGTCTATAAACAATTTTTTTTAATCGAGCACAGAGACCTTCTTTCTTCATTTGGCTCACTTCCTTGTCCAAAAAAAAGCACACCGTAATATATGCCCATACCCTCCTCTTTGAAGAGGTTGAGCGGTGTCATATTTCTACTGGGGCTGCTTATTATGAGGGGCTCCCACCATCCCTGTGCTGTGCTGACATCCTCCTGGGGCTGTACCTCTGCTGTGCATATTATGAGGGGCTCCCACCATCCCTGTGCTGTGCTGACTTCCACCTGGGGCTGCTTATTATGAGGGTCTCCCACCATCCCTGTGCTATGCTGGCATCCTCCTGGGGCTGCTTATTATGAGGGGCTCCCACCATCCCTGTGCTATGCTCATTATGAGGGGCTCCCACCATCCCTGTGCTGTGCTGACTTCCTCCTGGGGCTGCTTATTATGAGGGGCTCCCACCATCCCTGTGCTATGCTGACATCCTCCTGGGGCTGCTTATTATGAGGGGCTCCCACCATCCCTGTGGTATGCTCATTATGAGGGGCTCCCACCATCCCTGTGCTATGCTGACTTCCTCCTGGGGCTGCTTACGGTGCAGGTGTCAGTGCTGTTTATCACGGTGCTGATATCAGTGCTCTCTATCACGGTGCTGCTGTCAGTGCTGTATATCACGGTACTGGTGTTGGTGCTTTATGTCAAGCTGCTGATATCAGTGCTCTCTATCACGGTGCTGCTGTCAGTGCTGTATATCACGGTACTGGTGTTGGTGCTTTATGTCAAGCTGCTGATGTCAGTGCTCTCTATCACGGTGCTGCTGTCAGTGCTGTATATCACGCTGCTGATGTCAGTGCTCTCTATCACAGTGCTGTTGTCAGATGGCTCTATCACGGTGCAGGTGTCATTGCTGTATGTCACGCTGCTGATGTCAGTGCTCTCTATCACGGTGCTGCTGTCAGTGCTGTATTTCACGGTGCTGGTGTTAGTGCTTTATGTCACGCTGCTGATGTCAGTGCTCTCTATCACGGTGCTGTTGTCAGATGACTCTATCATGGTGCAGGTGTCATTGCTGTATGTCACGCTGCTGGTGATCATCTCCTGCACCCTCTTCTTTGCCTACCCTGACCTTCCCTCTCCTCCATTGCCTTCATGCGCTCCACAGTCCTGAATTGTCACAATTTCACATTTAAAAAAAGAATGCTTGTAGTTGTCGATCCAAGATTCACCTCATACATGTGTTATGTCATTGGCCATGTGGTGGGACTATGTTTGCACAGCTATTAATTATTTTGTGGCTGCAAATTTGACCTGTAGGTTTGCGAAGTTCGCCTCCCATTAAAGTCAATGGGGCCCGCCGCGAACGTTCCGGTTCGCAAACTATCTGCCGCGTTCGTGGTCCGCGTTCGCGAAACGTCCCGTCGGAAGTTCGTCCACCACTACTCCTCGCTGCAAGCATCTCTACAGAGGGAACACTGCAGCTTCACCTCAACATCAGTGCCGCAATCTCTTTATATGATATTTTTTATGCTATTATCAGTTTAAATAGACTGTTCCTGATTCAGTGACTCTGGAGTAAATTGTCTAAGACTGGTACTCAATAGCGGTTTGTGTGTGTGTACACACCCATGCCACATACATCCTTGTTCTAAGCACTTTACAGAGACTTTTTTGGTGGTTGCTTTTTATTTTTATTTTTTTATTTTTTTTTTTCACAAAATATTTTTATTGAAAAAAACAAAATTGCATGTACATTACTAGGGATGAGCTTCGTGTTCGAGTCGAACGTACGTTCGACTCGAACATTGGCTGTTCGCCCGGCGAAATCCGAACACTTGGTCCGTTCGCGTCAAAATTCGTGTGGCGCGCACGGCCCACAATGCACTGCGATGGCGCAGTGCATTGCTGGCTCATGATTGGCCAAGCATGCACTGTGACCCCACATGCTTGGCCAATCGCAGCGAGAAGAGCCATGATTGGCCACAGGCATCCTGCCTGTGGCCAATCATAGCTCAGGCTGTGTAGTGCACGCCCCACACTATATAAGGCCGCCATTGAGGCGGCCTCGTGTAGTGTGTTGGCATCTGAAGCAATGGGTGTTCTGTGTACCTTCAACACAGTACACACCGATCGTTTTTGGCTGATTTCCCATCTTGCTGTTGTGTAGTGGTTATTGTCTGTGCCCTGACCGCAGTATACACCACTATATTCACCTCACCTATATAGCTAGTGATCTATCTTTAATAATAGAGCTTGCAGTCAGTAGTGTCAGGAGATAGTGCGTGCTGTCTGCGTGCTCTGTACCCAGTACATACCGCTATAATCCACCTACATAGCTGTAATCTATTTGAGCCCAATTGCCATCTGCAGGAGTTATTGGAAGTTGTGTGTGCCTCCAGCACAGCACAGCACAGTATACATCTGTATATACCCCTTTATCTCTGCTGTTTTCTGGTTATTGTCTGCGTGCCCTGACCGCAGTATACACCGTGATATTCACCTCACCTATATAGCTAGTGATCCATCTTTAATAATAGAGCTTGCAGTCAGTAGTGTTAGGAGATAGTGCGTGCCGTTTGCGTGCTCTGTGCCCAGTACATACCGCTATAATCCACCTACATAGCTGTTCTCTATTTGAGCCCAATTGCCATCTGCAGGAGTTATTGGAAGTTGTGTGTGCCTCCAGCACAGCACAGTATACATCTGTATATACCCCTTTATCTCTGGTGTTATATAATAAAGGCATCTGCAGGAGTTAGTGGGTGTTGTGTGCCTCCAGCACAATATACACTACCCAACTGCTGTTTTACCCAACTCCCTTCAGGCCATTACCATGTCTGGAAGGCCAGCAAGGAGAGGCAGACAGGCGCGAGCAGATAAAAGAGGGCAAGCAGGCTCTGTGTCTAGAGACAACAGTGCTGGTCGTGGACGCGGTGCATTGTCATCAGCACGTGGCCATGGGACATGCTTGTCCTTCTTTTCGGCAGCTGGACATGTTGAACCGCAACATGCCAACGACTTGGTAGAGTGGATGACCAAGCCCTCTTCATCCTCCTCATCCTCTCTCACCCAGTCTCAGGGTAGTGGCAAAGCAGCTGCCAACGCATCGTCTTCCCTCCTCTCAATGTCCTCATCAGTGACTCCTTCCCTAGACCCACCACGTCCTCCTGAGGAGTCTCCTGAACTCTTTGAGCACAGTGTTGGGTACATGCTCCAGGAGGATGCCCAGTGTTTTGTGGGCTCTGATGATGACACTCAGCTAGAGGAAGGCAGTAGCGTGAGTGCAGAGAGAGGGGATGCTCAAGAAGGACAGCAATCTGGCAGTCATGTTCCACAAGCTGCAGCATACTGCCAGGTTTGCTACAGCGATGAAGAGGGAGGGGATGATGAGGGCACTGACTCCACGTGGGTGCCTGGGAGGAGGAGGAGGAGGAGGAGGAGGAGGAGGAGGCACATGTCCAACAAGGCAGGATGCCCTCTGGGGGCCAGCTTAGGGGCAGCACACCGACGGAATCACACTGCAGAGCTCCGCCTGTGCAGAGCGCTTCCTCTGCGTGTTATTCTAAAAGTTCTTTGGTGTGGGCCGTTTCTGAGACGAGTGCATCAGATCGCACCGCTGCTATTTGCAACATATGTCTCAAGCGTATCTCACGTGGCCAAAACATCAGCTGCTTGGGCACCACATGCTTGACCAGACATATGTTGACCTGCCATGCAGCTCGTTGGCAAGCGTACCTCAAAGACCCACACCAAAGAACAAAGCGGACCTCTCCTTGCTCCTCATCAGCTGGCATCTCCAACCCCACTAGACCTTCAGTCCTCTCTGAAACCTGCTCTGAGAGGAATGAAGGTGTAGAATTAGGTGTGTCACAGCCAAGGGCTTCCGGGAACTCTGCTAGTGGTACACCCACATCCGATTATAGCAGGCAAATGTCCCTGCCCCAGCTGCTGGACCGGCGGAAGAAGTTTACTCCCAGCCATCCACATGCCCAGCGGTTGAATGCTAGCTTGGCTAAATTGCTAGCACTTCAACTGCTGCCTTTTCAGTTGGTAGACTCGGCCCCCTTCCGTGAGTTTGTACAATGTGCGGTTCCTCAGTGGCAGGTCCCCAAACGCCACTTTTTCTCACGGAAAGGCGATTCCGGCTCTCTACCGGCATGTGGAAGGCATTGTCCTTGCCTCGCTGGACAGGGCGGTCAGCGGTAAGGTGCATATCACCGCTGACTCATGGTCCAGCAGGCATGGACAGGGACGTTACCTGTCTTTCTCGGCCCATTGGGTCACTCTTCTGGCTGCTGGGAAGGATGCAGGACAAGGTGCAGTAGTGTTGGAGGTTGTTCTGCCACCACGCCTCCAAAATGCTACTATTAGTTGTGACACACCTCTCTCCTCCACCCCCTCCTCTTCTTCTTCCTCCTTGGCCTCTTCCAGTGCTCTGTCCTCAGAACCAGCGGTGCTCCGTAGGCGTTCCAGGGGCTATGCAAGTACGCAGGCAAAACGATGCCATGCCGTGCTTGCGCTGGTTTGTTTGGGGGACAGGAGCCACACTGGGGCGTATGTTTTGTCAGCTCAGCAGGGGCAGGCCGAGAGGTGGTTGACACCACGCCAGCTTAAGCCAGGAATGGTGGTTTGCGACAATGGCACCAACCTCCTCTCTGCCCTCCGACAGGGACAACTGACCCATGTGCCCTGTGTAGCTCACGTCCTTAACCTGGTGGTGCAGCAGTTCTTGGGCAGGTACCCCGGCTTACATGATGTCCTGAAGCAGGCCAGGAAAGTCTGTGTGCATTTCCGCCGATCATTTAATGCCTGTGCTCGGCTGGCTGAGCTCCAAAAGGAGTTGAACCTGCCCAAGAACCGCCTTATATGTGACATGCCCACCAGATGGAACTCAACATTGGCCATGCTGCAGCGGCTGCACACGCAGCAGAGGGCCATCAATGAGTACCTGTGCGACTACAGCACCAGGACAGGGTCAGGGGAGCTTGGTTTTTTCTCACCACGCCAGTGGGGCATGATCAGGGATGCATGCACTGTCCTGTCACCGTTTGAGGAGGCCACAAGGATGGTGAGCAGTGACAGTGCATGCATCAGTGACACTGTACCTCTTGTCCACCTCTTGGAGCATACGCTGCGTGGAATAATGGACAGGGCACTTGAGGCAGAACAGAGGCAGGAAGAGGAGGACTTCCTTGCCTCTCAAGGCCCCCTTTATCCAGACAGTGTTCCTGCTGTGCCACCCATCACACAGGAAGAGGATGAGGAGGAGGAAGAGGAGGAGGAGGATGATTGTGTCAGCATGGAGGTGGAGGCTGGCACTCAGCATCAGCATCAGCAGCAGCAGCAGCAGCAGCAGTCTTATAGGGATGATTTACAGTCCCAAGAAACACGTGGACTTGTACGTGGCTGGGAGGAGGTAGCTGCGGATCATGTTGTCCTTAGTGACCCAGAGGACTCCGGACCGAATGCCTCAGCTAACCTACGCTGCATGGCCTCCCTGATCCTGCAAAGCCTGCGGAAGGATCCTCGTATTCTTCGGATCAAGGAGAGGGACCATTACTAGCTGGCCACTCTCCTTGATCCACGGTACAAGGGTAAGGTTGCCGACCTTATCTTGCCATCGCAGAGGGAGCAGAGGATGAGACATCTCCGGGAGGCCTTGCAGAAAGCTCTATGCAACGCGTTCCCAGAGACTGGGAGTTTACAAACTCCTGGTCCTGGACAACGTGTTGCTGAGGCATCGGTCAGAAGGAGCGGTGGAGAAGGTGGCCGTCTGATGCTTTTAGACAATTTTTTAGTCCGCAGCCCCAAGGTATGATTGGTTCCAGCACCCATCGCCAGCGTCTAATTTACATGGTGCAGGAATATCTAGGGGCAAGGTCAGATTTGGACACCTTTCCCACCGAAAATCCTCTGGCTTACTGGGTCTTGAGGATGGATCACTGGCCAGAGCTTGCACAGTATGCAATTGAGCTACTGGCCTGTCCTGCATCCAGCGTTCTTTCGGAACGCACCTTCAGTGCTGCTGGTGGCTTTGTTACCGATCACAGGGTGCGCCTGTCCACCGAATCAGTTGATCGACTGACCTTCATCAAGATGAATCAGTCTTGGATCACCCACAGCTACCAAGCACCTGAAGCTGATGTAACCGAATAATTTTTTTTGAAATACCACATCCCTTCAAGACTGCCTATGCTGATGCTGAGTGACTGTCCTGTTATGTTGATTGTCTATCCTCTTCCTCCTCTGCTTATATGTTGGAAGAACATTTTTGGTTCTGGGTGATGCCAGCAGCCCAATTTTTCTGCCCCTGTTTAACAGGGGCGTTTAATTACAATTTTTGATGCAATGCTTTGCAGCAGGGCTAATTCCTGCAATAAAACTAGAGTATATGGCAGAGGTTGCAGTGTGGTGGCACCAGCACCAGTGCCTAAGGCCCAATTTTTCTGCCCCTGTTTAACAGGGACATGTAATTACAATTCTTGATATAATATTTCACAGGAGGGCCCCTTCCTGTGCCCACCCAGAGTAACGGTGAGGACTTATAGTGTTGTGGCACCAGCACCACAACCACCAAAGGTAAATTTTTCTACCACTGTTCAACAATGGCATGTAATTACAATTCTTGATATAATCGTTCACAGCAGGGCGCTCCAGCGCCCACCAAGAGTCACTTTGAGGGCTTACAATGTTGTGGCAAAACCAACACCTTGTTCCGCCATTTCTGCAGAGCATATAGGGCAGGCCCCTACTTTCAATCATCCAACTTACAAACATCTCCTACTTGCAAACGCAAGGAGACAGCAGCAAGTGAGATGAAAAAAGATGGACGACAAAACAAATTATACAGGGGTTATAACCCTTCCCTATGTTTTCCAAAAAGCTTAAAAATAGTTTTTTTGACTGGAGCTACACTTTAAAAATGTACCAGTTGAAAATTACAAACAGATTCAACTTAACACAACAAACCTACACAGTCCCTGTCTTGTTTGCACCGCCTGTATACTGCTGTTCTGAGTATATAGGGCCTGGGGGCCACACGCATTTCCTTTTTTTAATATGGGTACAGGGTTCCCCTTAATATGCGTACAAGACCCAAATAGGCTGGTAATGGGCAGGGAGGGCTACCCATGCCATTTTTCTCAATGATTTTCAACCATATTGCAGGAACCAGATATAACATTAAAACCGCAAGCAGTTTTAAATGGTGTTATTTCCGTTTAATGTCATTTTGTGCAGGGACTGTTCTAAACACGGGAAACACGTGGCACTTCACAGGCATACTACAGACACCCCCCAGGCACCATATTTAAAGGAATATTTCACTTTTTTTTCACTTTAATCGTCATTAAAATCAGTGCTCCCGCCAAAACGGCAGTTTTTAAAACTTTTTTTTTGCATTGACCCATGTCCCCTGAGGCAGGAGTCAGGTCCCCAAACCCTTTTTAGGACAATATCTTGCATATTAGCCGTTAAAATTAGCACTTTCCATTTCGAACGTTCGAGTCCCATAGACTTCAATGGGGTTCTAACGTTCGTAACGAACGTGGGGTCCGTTCGAAAGTTCTGGTGCGAACTGAACCGGGGGGTGTTCGGCTCATCCCTATACATTACACTTTACACATCATCCGCAGATGCATCCACATGACAAATTTTGTTGGTTTCTTTTACGTTTTACCTCCCTCCCAGGGGTTGTCTCCAGCTGTTAAGATCAGCAGAGCTGCTGCTTTCATAAACTTCCCCTAGTAATTGGTGCCTGATCTCTTTGTGGCTTCTTGGATTTTTGGTGCTTCTCTCTGGTTGGTCTATGAATCAGCCTCACAGATGTGGTATCACCATACTCAGGAGGAGTGGTAGAATTAATTTAGGGGTGTAATTCTATGTATGTCCATGCTGTGTGTTATAAGTAAATGTACAACTTTCTGTTAAAAAATACATTTTGATTTTCTTTTCACATTTTCCAAAAACGTATGGTAAAAAAATTACATTTTCAAAACACTAATTTTGCCTCTAATGCTGGCCATACACTATACGAAAAATTGGCCCATTTTCATAAAAAGAACATTTATCCGTGAGTGCAGACGAATCATGTGCCATCATGTAATGACTGATAAATCGTTCAGTGGAAATAAATGAATGCATTTTCTGTTTGTTTTTTTACATATACCTAGTGCAGACAGTTCGAACGGAAAACACATTAACCTTTCATTTTATTGTTTGTTCGGCAGAAAATTTCCAAACTTGTCCTTCATTTTTTTTGGCTTAAAAACGTCCCAACGATGATCGATTTTGTGCCCATTAACTGACCGAAAAATGAATGAACTGTCTAAATGACTGAATTTCAGCTGATTTTTCATATAGTGTATGGCCAGCATTAAAAAAATACATTGGGTGTTTGCTTTCCAAAATGTGATAGGTATTCAGTAAATTAGATGCCTGATATATTTGTAATTACTGTATATTCCTTGAAAGCCCAAAGGTGATCCTTGAATATTGAGCCCTTCTATGTGGCTGGGCTGTGAAAAAGTGACACAAGCATGGTAACTATACACATACTAAGGAGGAGTAGCAGAATGTGTTTTGGTGTGCAACTGCAAGTATGCCTGTTCCATGTGTGAGACATAACTTGCAAGAATGAAAATTTTATGGGAAAAAAATTCAAATTGAATTTCCTAATTTTCCAAAGAATTGTAGGAAAAAGTTAACTTCAAAAATTGACCATGCTTCAAACTAAATACCCTAGGGTGTCTACTTTCCAAAAAGGGGTCATTGTACTGTCCTGGCATTTTAGGGCCTCAAGAAATGAGATGGCGTAGGCAGTCAGTACATCGGGACTGATCAATTTTCAAATATATATACCATAGTTTGTAGACTCTATAACTTTAAAACAGACTAAATAATATACATTCATTTATTTTATTTTTACCAAAGAAATGTAGTATAATACATTTATAAAACAACTTGTATTGAGTATTATTTCTTTTTTATAGCAAATGTTAGGCGTAATGTACATGGGACGTTTTTACAACCTCTCCTAAACGATTTTACTTGACAGATAGTAACCCATGCTTAGAACATCCATTTTGCCGTGTTTAGCCGCATTTAGAAGCGTTTGAAAAAAAATATTTTTCCCCATTTATCTTTCAGGACAGCACCATAGAGAGACACGGGCTCCTGCCCTCTTAGGAAACACCACCTTTCAATCCAAGATTTAAACCTCATTGTCCCACTGGCCCCTCAGTTCAGGTGTTACCTACGGTGGGGAGACACTGTTAGGAGCCGTGGCTGGACAGCTAGGGAGGCTGAAGCCAAAAATACTTCTGAGGAGGGGGGAGTTGGATCTCTCTCTCTCTCTCTCTCACATGCTTATGGATGGGTAAAAGCTAGGGAGCCGTTACTACCTAAAGACTGTACCTTAACGCACCTCAGCTTCTCTTTGGGAAGTACTCCAGATCCCTCCTGTCTATTCAAGCAGCCAGCGTGTGGAGCTCTGTGGCCGGGTCGGATGACAGGTGACGTCAGTTCCGACGAGGGCAGGCACTACCAACGATTCCACGTCTTCCGGTTCCGGACGCGTGAAAGAAAACAGACCAAATGTTCGGCTGGTGAAGCCCGTTTCTTTGCTGTAGTGTCGGCTGTCGGAAGCATAATCGACCACTTTCCTCAATGGAAAATGTCTGAGGCAAAGGTCTCACGAATGGAGATACTAGCACCAGCCATGCTAAGGTAAGTGGAACCCTGGGTGGTGTTCCCTTACCTAATCCCATTAGCTCCACGAGGGTTTCCCTTCCTGGTGGTCGGGGGGGAGAAGGGGAGTGTGTCTGGGACCCTGGTGGTGGTTGGTCCTGGGGGGGCACTCCTGGTGGTCCACTGTATTTGCACTGGTGACATTGGGCATTTATGGCTGCTCTCTCTCCTTCTCTTTCCTTTTCAGAAAGCCACAGAGAAAAGCAAGTTGCCTCATGGTTCCAAGAAAAAATGTCCCTCTTGTAGAGTCAGCATGGGAGAATCCTGGTCCAAGGCACTCTGTAAAGAGTGCATTGAGGGATTAGTCAGGGAGCAGGCAGTAGAACAGGGTACAGATCTGGCTGCATCCGTTAAGGAGATTTCCAGCACCTTTCAGTCCTTTAAAGCACTTTCTTCTAGCTTCCAGTTGCCGCAAGCCCAGAGCAATCCTTCACCAGTGCAGCAGAGTGTTGCACCTAGCCCAGTGGATACCCCCTTTGTTAGTGGAGAAAGACCAGGGGGCTCCAGAGAGATAATTAAGGAGGACCCAGACAGCGCCGCTTTAGATTCCCAAGGGGTATCCATGATGTCTTGGTTGAAGCCATAAAGAAAGAATGGAAAGATCCTGAGAGGAAACCTTTCTTTTCAAGGGCTTTGAAGTGAAGGGTTCCCTTTGCAGAAGAGGAGGCTCTAGTCTGGAATAAATCTCCTAGACTAGATACTGCCTTTTCCCAGGTTTCTAGGCATACGTATCTGGCCTTCGAGGATATGGGGGTTTTTTCAGACCCCATGGACAGAAGGATGGACTCTCTTTTGAAGAAGGGATTCGTCGCAGGGAAACCTTAAGTCTACCATGGCGGTCACAGTATTCGCCAGTATGGAATATTGGCTTACTCAAATTAAAGCACACATTGAGGCAGGGATGCCAAAAGAAACCATTTTGTCTTCCTTCCCCATGCTAATTAAGGGGGTAGCATATATTGCGGATGCCTCAGCCGAATCGGTGCGTATGTCCGCAAGGTCTTCAGCCCTCACTAATTCAGCTCGAAGGGCCTTATGGCTTAAGACGTGGAAAAGACACAGTGCGTCTAAAGTTAAACTCTGTGGAATTCCACTCACAGGGGATCTTTTGTTTGGGCCAGGGTTAGAGGCCGTTTTGGATTGGACGGCCGAAAAGAAAAAGGCCTTTCCCATTGAAAAGAAGTTTGGGGAGCAGGCTAAAAGAAAGTCTCACCCTCAGAGAAAGTCTTAAGCCCCAAAGGCAGAGGCAGAAAAAGGCTTGGGAACAGAAGGGCAAGGGGCGTGGAGGGGCGATTTTTTTTTCACCCTCCTGAACAGCCCAAGAAAACCCAATGACGAGGTAACCACGGTGGGGGGAAGATTGGGGACCTTCGTTCCACAGTGGGAGATGATTACCTCCAACCAGTTTGTTAGGAATCGGAGGTTACCGGCTGTAGTTCTCAGAACCACCTCTGTACAGACTCCTTGTCACCGAGCTGCCAAAATGCACAGAAAAATCATCCGCTCTTCTATCCTCCCTACAGGAGCTGGAGGAATAGAGGTGGTGGTAAGAGTCCCAGCAGAGGAGACAGGCAGGGGATTTTACTCCCACATCTTTGTGGTCCGAAAGCCTTCGGGAAATTTCAGGCTTATCATAAACCTGAAGCCTCTGAATGTCTCAGTTACTTACAGGAGATTCCGGATGGACTTCGTCTACTCAGTGAAGGCGCTTCTTCCCCCGAATTGCTTCATGGCATCAATAGACTTAAAAAAGATGCTTATCTGCACATTCCAATCGCAGAAAGTCATGAGAAGTTTCTCAGATTGGCGGTAAAAAACAGGGAAGGGATGTTTCACTTACAGTTCAAAGCTCTCCCCTTTGGGCTATTCTCTTCCCTCCGCATCTTCACCAAAGTTATGGTGGAGGTCCTGGCTTTCTTGCAGCTCAGAGGCATCTCTGTATTTGCATGCCTAGACAATCTACTTGTGTTTGCCTCTTTCCCAGAGCAGTTGTCCCAGAACCTTCAGGTAGCAAGAGACATCCTGGAAAATTGAGGTGGCTCTTGAACCTGGAGAAATCCAGTTTGGTTCCATCCCAAAAGGTTACCTTCCTGGGCTATGTGTTGGATTCAACAAAGCAAAAAGTGTTCTTTCCAATAGAAAAGATCCATAAGGTGGACAAAGCAATGTTGTTGCTCCAGAACAGTCGTCAGATCTCAGTGAGAAAAGCGATGTCAGTGTTGGGCTTACTGACATCCACCCTCCCAGCAGTTCAGTGGGCAGGGCTGCATTTTCGACCTCTACAACTTTTTATCCTGAGGGTCTGTGACCACAGTCCGGGGGCCCTGGACTCTCTAATTTCTGTGCCGAGTCAAGTCAAGAGGTCCCTCTGGTGGTGGAGAAAGGAGTCTAATCTCTCACGGGGCTTGAAGTGGGTCCTTCCAGTCTCCAGGACGGTCACAACCAATGGGAGTGGCACAGGTTGGGGAGCACACCTAGATTCCAGGATGGCGCAAGGTACTTGGAGGAGGGAGGACGCAAAAAGGTCCTCGAACTGGGGGGAACAGAGCAATAGACTTGGCTCTCAGAGCTCTTCAGACAGAACTCTGGGGACAGCACGTGAGGGTCTGTACAGACAACGCCTCAACAGTGGTCTACATCAACAGGCAAGGGGGAACCAGGAGAAGATCCTTGTGGGTTCTGGCGGAATCCATCCTCAGTTGTGCCAAAGCGAGCATTTTCTCTCTTTTGGCAGTACATTTGAAAGGGGAACAAAACCAAGTAGCAGATTTTCTCAGCAGAAAGATGCTGAGGGAAGGCGACTGGGTTTTGCACCAGGACATCTTTGAGATGATCAGAAGTGGGGGGTACCTTGTGTGGACCTCTTCGCCTCGAGGGTGAACACAAAAGCTTGTCTGTTTTTTTCCTTAGATGGTACGGGGGAGCAGCTGGGGTAGATGCACTAACTCAGAGCTGGTGTTATGCCTTCCCCTCCTACTGTACTGATTCCAGCAGTTCTGAGAAAGTTTCAGTCAGACAAAGACACAACCCTCATTCTGATTGCACCACATTGGCCCAGGAGGCCATGGTTCTCCATCTTGATGGGTCTGACGATGGAATCTCCCTGGATTCTGCCTATACAGGAGGATCTTCTTTCTCAGTGTCTGATCAGTTGCCCTCAGGTGGAGCGATGGGACCTCACAGCGTGGCTTCTGAGGAGGAATTGCTAAAGGGCAAGGGTTTCTTGGATCAACTAGTGACAACTCTCCTAAATTGCAGAAAAAGGGAGACTTAGGGCCGGTTCACACTGCAGGCGAGGCGAGGCGACTCCGACTTGCCTCGCCACGACCTGCAGTGGCCTCGGCGGCGACTTGCAAATGACTTCTGTATAGAAGTCAATGCAAGTCGCCCCGAGGTCGCCCGAAAGTAGTACAGGAACCTTTTTTCTGAGTCGGAGCGACTCGAGTCGCTCCTCTCAGAACGGTTCCATTGTACAGAACGGGGGCGACTTGCGGGAGCGAGGCGAGGCGAGTCGTGTCGCCTCGCATCGCCCGCTGTGTGAACCGGCCCTAAAGCTATCTACCTAAAGGTGTGGAAACGCTATTGGAATTTCTGCAGGCAGAAGCGGACAAAGGATTAGCTCTTAGCAATTTGAAGGGACAGGTGTCCACCCTGAGCGTGTTCCTGGAAAAGCCGCTAGCTATATATCCTTGGATAGCTAGGTTTTTCAGAGCCTTAGGCAGACAGAGGCCAGTTGGAATTTCCCCCTTCCCAGTGTGGGATCTTTCTTTAGTTTTAAAGGCCCTCACAGGGGATCCTTTTGAGCCATTGGAATCCTGTACTTTGAGGTTGATCACCCTCAAAACTGTGTTTTTGGTGGCGATCACCATGGTAAGGAGAGTGAGTGAACTCAAAGCCCTTTCTATTAGGGCACCTTTCTTTCAGGTTTTCCAGGACCATTTGATTTTTAAAACAGATCTGGCCTTTTTTCCAAAGGTGGCCTTTAGTTTTCATAGAGGTCAGGAAATTGTTTTACCTACCTTCTGTTTGAATCCTGTGGGGGAACAGGGACATATTTTCCACAAATTGGACGTTAGAAGGTGCGTCCTTCAGTACTTACAAAAAAGGCGGTGTTTCCTAAGAAGGGAGGAGCCAGTGTCTCTCTATGGTGCTGTCCTGAAAGATTCCTGGAAAAGAATGTTACCGGTAAGTAACTCCATTTTTTTCTCAAAATAGCCAAAATAAAAAACGCCTGTAAACGAAATGCAGCTAAGAAGCGTTTAGCGCTTATAATGCCTCTAAACTCAGAGTCTGAACTCATTTTTTTGCTTTCCAAAAAGTCCTCTAAAATCAATTGCCTAAAAACGACATTAACCACTTGCCGCCCGCCCTATAGGCAATTGACGGTGGCAAAGTGGGGGCGCGCATTGCGGCGATCGTTGTTGCGGGGTGTCAGTCTGACGCCCGGCAACTACCATCTCGGTAAAGAGTCTCCGACGGAGACTCTTTACCACATGATCAGCCGTGTCCAATCACGGCTGATCGCAGTGTAAATAGGAAGAGCCGGTGATCGGCTTTTCCTCACTTGCGTATGTCAGACGCGAGTAGAGGAGAGCTGATCGGCTGCTCCTCTGACAGGGGGGTCTGTGCTGATCGATTATCAGCACAGCCCCCCCGAGGATGCCCACACTGGACCACCAGGGACGCCACCAGACCACCAGGGATGCCCAGCAAAAGGTAATCCTCCCTAGACCACCAGGGATGCCAGTCAGTGCCACAATGGGTGCCAATCAGTGCCCATAATGGATGCCAATCAGTGCCCACAATGGGCATCACTGATTGGCATGCATTATTGTTTGGCACTGATTGGCATCCATTAGTACAGTATAACATAATACAATGCCGCCTATGAGTGCCCACCTGTTCAGCCTATCAGTGCCCATCCGTGCCACCTATCAGTGCACACCCATGCCCATCTGTGCCGCCTATCCATGCCCATCTGTGCCACCTATCCATGCCCATCTGTGCTGCCCATCCATGCCCATCTGTGCTGCCCATCCATGCCAATCCGTGCCAGCTATCAGTGCCAATTTGTGCCACCTGTCAGTGCCCATCCGTGTCGCCCATCCGTGTCGCCCATCCGTGTCGCCCATCCGTGTCAATCAATGCCACCTCATCAGTGCCACTTCATTGGTGCCCATCAGTGCCGCCTTATCAGTGCCCATAAGTGAAGGAGAAAACGTACTTATTTACAAAGTTTTGAAACTGAAACAAACAAAAAAAATGTTTTAAAAATTTTCGGTATTTTTTTATTTGTAGCGCAAAAAATAAAAACCGTAGAGGTGATCAAAAGCCACCAAAAGAAAGCTCTATTTGTGGGAAAAAAATTGTAAAAATTTCATTTGGGTACAGTGTAGCATGACCGTGCAATTGTCATTCAAAGTGCGACAGCGCTGAAAGCTCAAAATTGGTCTGGGCAGGAAGGTGTTTAAGTGCCCGGTATTGAAGTGGTTAAACAAACCTGTGTACATGTACTGATAGATAACATTGGATAAGTTTGAGGCAGCTGAAAAAAGCAGCCAAGTTAAAATACATAATGCTCTGAAACTTCATAGCGTTCTCTGTACTGAGTTCAATATTTGTCCTGACACTCTGAGATCTTTTACTTGCATGTATTTTACTTGTGCCTTGCTTTGTTGACTTATAAGAGAATACTCTATGCCCTTGTACACACGTTTGGACATTCCAACAACAAAATCCGTCTGATTTTGTCCGAAACTGGTGTTGCATACACACGGCCGGACAAAGTTGATGGAAAATGCGATCGTTCGTAACGTGATGACGTTATTTAGTTACGACGAGACTACATTCAGGCTAGTAGCCAATAGATTTGGTCTAGGAATTTGATCTGAGCATGTGTGGCACTTTGTCCGATCCGAATTCTCTACAAACGATTGGACAAAGTCTGATCGGATCATGTTGTCGGAAAATTTTTATATCCAGCTCTCAAACTTTGTTGGGTGGACATTCCGACGGAAAAAGTCCAATGAAGCCCACACACAGTCGAATTATCCGGCAACACGGTCCGATTGGACATTTTCCGTCGGAATGTCTGACCGTGTGTACAAGGGCTAACTGTTCTGTTGATGTCATGATTGTAATACAAAACCTTCAATAAAACTACTGAAAGAGAAAAAAGCAGCCAACTGCCTCTGAACATCCGTTTACCAGCAGCAGTTAACATGAGGCCTAACTGGAGTATATTTTTCCTAGGAAGTCTAATGTAATAAAGAAATCATTGGTGTTTAACTGAGTAATATTTTCTTTTACATTAGTGTAGCCACTTTTTAGCAAGGTAATTCAATATTAGTAGGAGTAATGAATTATGAAGCACTTCAGAAGCACTGCCCCTTCATTCCAATGGGGAGGGGGGTATACAGCACTCCCAAACCACCCTAAAGATGTTGTTTGCAAGATGTATTTTCCCATTTCGCAAGTGCATCACCCAAGCGTGAAATAATTTCAAAATGTTCTGCCTTTTTTCATTTGATTAGCAGCTAATAAAAAAAAAAAACAGTGCTGAAAAAAACCACCAAAAGAAAGCTCTATCCATCTAAAAAAAAAAAATGATAAAAATGTCATTTGTGTACAGTGTTGCATGACCAAGCAATTGTCATTCAAAGTGTGACATTGCTGAAAGCTGAAAATTGGCCTGGGCAGGAAGGGGTAAAAGTGTCCATTAGGCAAGTGGTTAAAGTGACACTAAACTCTGGTTTTAAAAGAAGAAAATGTATTCAAGTATACAATCTTAATTTACAAAAGTACCTTATATTGCTCTTTGCCTCCTGCAAACCTAAAAATGTTTTTGTTTTAGCTACTGTGATCTGACTTCTTGTTAGAGGATGGCAGAGTGTCTTCACCATGGTTGCACGGTATGTAGGAACATAGCCACCCTGCTTACTTTGAGATGGACTAGGGACTATGGACTATGGGATGTGTAGCATGTAGCAGTGCACATGAGCACAGCATGCATTGCTCATTCCAAACAAAGGGAAGTGAGGGGAAAAGTAAAGGTTCATGAGCTCACTGCAAGGAGGCTGATAAAAAATTTAAATTAAAATAAAACTGATAGGATTGTTCCATCCACACATTTGAGGTGGATGGGGAAATCCTCTCTGCTGTGCTACTAGGCTGATTGGACCCTGGACAAAAATTTTCTTGGGCCCCCCATGCAATTTCACTCTCCATCTGCTCTGAGACATACAATAAATAGCAGCTAGACTTAAAATCAGTTTATTGTATCAGATCAGGCAGCAATTGCAATTGGTTGCCAGCGGTTACAGCATATCATTACTGCTTACTGACTGGTTGCTAAAGGTTACAGCATACATTATGACTCACTGATTAGTTACTAGAGGTTACAGCAAATTATTGGTACGCTAGGTAGAATTGTATATAACCACTCTTAGATAGATTAAAATATCATTAAAATATAAATACACACATATCTTTGTGGAGTATAATGGCCGCGGCCTTTATTATAGGTTTTATCAATATTGTATAAAAAAACATTTAAACTTTGAATTATAAATGCAAAAGAACATATTTAAAGATTAATAACATCACTGAAGCTCAGCTATTATAAGCTCGAGCCAAATAAACAATCAATAAAGTCCAATTTTTACCAAAAAAAAAGGCCAAAAAGGACACACAAGCTCGTAACAGGCCAGCGACATGGGAAGGGAGGGTGGGATGCGTTCTGATCTTCTGTGTCCAGTATACTGCATTTACTGACGCACATTTTTCTCTTTTATAGGGCCTCAGCTCGTGGCAGAACCGTTACTGAGCCCATGGACCAATCAAAGGTAAGTACCTTACACAACATTAAACTGTAAATAAATGTATTTAATTAAATCCCTTCTACCAGCGCCCCATACATAGTGGGCGGGGACAATTCTTGCCCCTCCCACTATTATTATGGTACGCTAGGTAGAATTGTATATAACCACTCTTAGATAGATTAAAATATCATTAAAATATAAATACACACATATCTTTGTGGAGTATAATGGCCGCGGCCTTTATAAATGCAAAAGAACATATTTAAAGCATAAATAACATCACTGAAGCTCAGCTATTATAAGCTCAAGCCAAATAAACAAATCAATAAAGTCCCATAAGCCGGGCTTATGGACAATGAGCACGGCACCCCAACCGGCCCACGGCCAACTCCACACTAGATTGTATATTCATATTCAATATATCCAACACTATATCAGACAGGTGAATATAATCAGGATGGTAAAAATCAAGTACACCGCCCTCCAATTCAACGTGTCGATATGAGATATCCCCCACAGTTGGCATAAATTTAGCCATAGCTCTATTAACCTTTTTCTAATTTTTTCAAAATACTTCAAGGAAGGAGAAAACCATTTGAAATGAGGAACGATTTCCGAAAAAAACAAAACACACTCAGGCAGCAAAGCATGAAAGCATAAAAAATCAGCTTTAATACTAGCTACCAAGTCCAAGGTTTGTCGAAAACCGATGTCATTTACAGCTAAATGGAAAACAACAACATTGGGACTAGGCTATTCGGAATGCAATAAAGAAAACACACCCTTCAAATCAGTCCATTTCATACCCCTGTGCCCATACCAATGAAGCATATATTTTGAAGAGGGCAAATCCAAATTTTCACCATAACATCTGGATTTTGCACGTTCGTGGGCCCAATACACAAATGAATGGCCGATGATCCAGATGATGATAGGCAGATCTGAAATTAAAAAAAAATAGTTAGGACAAATATATTTTCTAAAACAATTAGAATTCCACCTACCAACCCTTTTAATGTCATCAGCCGAAAAAACTATTTTGGCAGCGGCTGTAGCAGCACTAATACGGAAGGAATGAGAAGATATAGCCAAATGGTCTAAATGTAAATAGCGTAGACATTTTTTCAAAACTGCATTAAATTGAAATACAGTCAACGGAAGACCGTTATCATGAATCAAGAATTGCTTGTGGATGGGAGGTCTCAAAGACAAGTAATTCTTAGAATGATAAACAGCACATATAGAAAAGTTCACATTAGACCTAATAGTAATCTAATTCTCTTGCCCAATCTGATCACATTTGCTCTTGGGCAAATATAAACGAAGCACGTCAGGTGCCAAATGAACAGACGACTTAGCCAAGCCAAAATGAGAACAATGATTAGGCGGCAGGAGTTCAGAAATCCTTAGAGCTCCATAAAAGCAAACGCAAAAAGAAAACCTTGAATAATAAAGCTTCAAAAGGCGAAAAACAAACTATCAGCGGCAGAGCAAAGCTTACCCAACAGGTCAATTGAGATAGGTAGTCTCTTATCTAGAACCGAACATCGCCTACGATGACCTCTTAATGCTAATTTTACAGAAAAAAAAGCATTGCAAGAAGATCTACCGTGCAAATGTCTAAAAAATGAAATACCAGCCAATGTTTTAACAATAAAAGAATACGAATATTGTTGAAACATTAAAGGATCCAAAAAGGCCAAAACAACACCTTCAGAAATAAAATCATCATTCAAGTTAAATTGCAGCAAAAAACAGCACCACCTATGCCTCGCGGCTTTATAAAATGCCCACGTGGAGGTTGCAATAGAATTGTGCAGAGCAGACCGTACCAGCTTCAAATTAACGTCCATAAATGAGGAGGACACGACTCCCCAACCTTTTCCGCATCCGAAACCAATGTGTGGAATTTGGACAATCTGTTGGCGAGACAGAGAATCAGCCACAATATTATAAAAACCTTTTATAAACTTAGCTTTCAACCAAATATTAAGAGAAAGACACTTAAAAACTAAGTAACGTATCATAGCGATAACAGAAATGCATTTTGACACCAAACAATTCACCGCATACACAACACCCTTATTATCAGAATGTAAAAGTATCCTCTTATTTCTAAAATGGTCTCCCCACAATTCAAGCGCTACAATAACTGGGAAAATTTCTAAAAGAACAATGTTGTTCACAAAACCCTTCGAAAACCAAGAACTGTACCACTGTTCAGCCGATCATCTACCGTGCCAAAATGCACCATAGCCAACACCACCTGCAGCATCAGTATATAATTGAAGAGCAGAAGCTGCACAGAAGGGGGACTGCCATAGCGAACGACCATTAAAAGAAATTAAAAATCTCTTCCAAATCAATAAATCATCATAAACATCCGACGTTATCCGAATAAAATGTAGGTGAATTAATTCCCGTAATTGCTCTATAAAGACGTCTGGAAAAAACACGTCCCATAGGAATAACTCTAGTAGCGAAAGCCAACAAACCTAACAAAGATTGGATAGTTCTCAATTGAATTTTCTTTTTAGGCAGAATGTTTTTTCAATCTTGTCAACAGGAAGGCGAAATTCCATTCTAACAGTATCAATTTGTATACCTAAAAATTCTAAACAAGTGTAAGTAAAAACAGATTTTTCTACTGCTAAAGGTATTCCAATAAATGCACAAATCAATCTAAATTCATTAAAAATACGTAAACAATCCAAACTATCCTTCCTTCCAATAAACAAAAAATCATCTAAATAATGTATACAATTATAGGAACCCGCTCTATAACACACAACCCACTCCAAAAATGAAGAAAAGATCTCAAAGTAATAACACGATATAGAACAGCCCATAGGCAAACATTTATCAAAATAAAACTGATTCTCAAAAACAAAACCTAAAGAATTAAACGCCGAAGGACGTACTGGCAAAAGACGAAAAGCAGATTTTATGTCAGCTTTTGCTAACAGAGCCGATTCACCAACACACCTAATCTTATCGATAGCATCCTCAAATGAAGAATACGAAACTGAACACAACGTAGGATCAATTTCATCATTCAAAGAAAAACCATCAGGGTAGGACAAATGATGAATCAATTTAAAAGAACCAACTTCCTTTTTAGGAATGACCCCCAAAGGAGAAACCCTGAAATTCTCAAATGGCGGACTATTAAATGGGCCAGCAACTCTGCCATCCTCAATTTCTTTCTGAATCTTCTTGCGAACAACGTCAGCATGCAACGAAACTGAACTCAAATTCTTAAAAATAACACACCTTGAACCATAAAAAGTTGGCAAAATAAAACCTAAACCAAACCCATTAATTAAAATGTCCGCTTTCTTGGGTTCTGGATACAGCAGGAGCCAAGGTAACATTTTTTCCAAAGTCACCGGAGTTGTTGCTTTTAAGAAATGGATCTTTCGCAACAGCAGAATTCGTGTGCACTTGCCTCTTAAAACAACGATTAGCTGGGTGCAACCCACCACAATGAGCGCATTCGTGTTTATACTTACAATTTTGAAGCCATTTGCAATGGCCTTCATTGAAATTGAAGCACAATCCCTTACGAAAAGGCCCACCAATAGGTACAAAAGGTTTAGCTATAGCCTTTTGAGGTAATAACAAGTTCAGCCAAAGCCCTACATCTTTCATACCCCATTTCAAAGACTTATGAACCGAAAGTTTCTGTCGAAAGGCCTCATCATAAGAGAACCAAGCTAAACCCGGAAAATTTTTATAAGCTTCCAAAATTATTTCAACATGTTGAAACATACCGCTACATAACTCAGGATGACGTTCGCCCATTATACTAGCATAAATATAAAATGATTGTAACCAATTATTAAAATTGCGGATGCCTCTCACTGCAGGGGGTCATGGTCTACATATGAATGCCTCCTTTATTTACACATCAATACCGCCCATCACAGCTATTTACTTATGAATGCAGCCACTGTGTACAAATGAATGCTGGTTATTTACATGTAAACACAGGGTCTGCAGGTGAGTCATCTGTACACAACAGTAAGGCAGAGCTGGGCCGCATTAGTACCAGCACTTCACATTGAGATATTGGGACACAGCACAGGACTAAAACTTCAAAGGACAAGGGAATTTAAATTAGGACAGTTGGCAAGTATGATGCAGCTGCTTTGGGCCCCACAACAATGACAGGGCCCAGGGCAGCTGCCCCTTTTGCCCTGCCTTAAAGACGGCCCTGTGTGCTACTATATTCTGACAACGGCACTCCTCTGTAGCCAGAATATACTGATCAGCACTGCATACAATTAGCTGCATGCACTGATTAAGCACAAATTTTCAAGCAGTCCCGTTTGGGAGGAATTCATCATTAGATTTTCTTCTCAAACAGGAATAGCTATAAATGGAGATGAAATTTGAACCTGCTAAATTTCCATCCATCTATGGCCAGCTTAAAAAATAATTTAATGAAAATAGATTACACAGCCATTAGGTAATGAATATGTAAGGATTATTTTTAGAAAATAAGGGTATTGTTCAGTGTCACTTTAAGTAATTCAATTATTAATAAATTAATCGCACGCACATGATACGCGCTTAAAAAAAAAAACGATTGCATTAATACAATACTACAAAAAGCATTACTCAATTTGCACTAATATGTTAAGCTAATCAAAAACTTTAAGATTTAACAATTGCAGAATATGCTTGTAAAGATGTTGTACACTAGCATAATAACAGTAATGAAAGAAGGGGAAAAATTCAAAATTTAATAGCTTACAGATGAGATAAAAAAATAAGACACTAGTAACCAAAAGTTCTCAAGGTAGACAATATTTAAAGCAGTGTCATTTTTAGTTTTGAAACTACAAGTGATGCTGTGGATAGAAGTGTTGCGTGTATCTCTGGAACAGGTTTGCCCTCACAGCTACTGTTAGTGTTTTTTTCAATTTAGTTTGGCCTCCCTGTAACTAGGGAGAGCACCTATTGATTAATAGGTCTGCTCTGGGCTCTATTACCTTGGGCTCAATTGCTTCCTCCTGTATCCCAGGGGATCCTGGGATTAGGAATGAGCTTGGTGTTCGAGTCGAATGCACGTTCGACTCGAACACCGGCTGTTTGCCCATTCGGCAAAGCCAGAACTCTGTGGGCCGTTCATGCCAAGTTCGTGTGGCGCTCATGGCCCACGATGCACTGGGCTATCGCAGTGGATTGCTGGCTCATGATTGGCCAAGCATGCACTGTGACCCTGCATGCTTGGCCAATCACAGCGCCGACAGCGAGGAGAGCCATGATTGGCCACAGGCAGGATGCCTGCTGTTCTCTAATTGAGCCATCTGCATGAGTTAGTGGGTGTTGTGTGCCTCCAGCGCAGTATACACCTGTATCTACCTATATTGCTGTTCTCTAATTGAGCCATCTGCAGGAGTTAGTGGGTGTTGTGTGCCTCCAGCGCAGTATACACCTGTATCTACCTATATTGCTGTTCTCTAATTGAGCCATCTGCAGGAGTTAGTGGGTGTTGTGTGCCTCCAGCGCAGTATATACCTGTATATACCTATATTGCTGTTCTTAAATAGAGCCACCTGCAGGAGTTAGTGGGTGTTATGTGCCTCCAGCACAGCGCAGTATACATCTTTATCTACCCTTTATTGCTGGTGTTCTATCATACAGGCATCTGCAGGAGATAGTGGGTGTTGTGTGCCTCCAGCACAATATACATTACCCAATTGCTGGTTTTTCCCTCTCCCTTCAGGTCATTACCATGTCTGGAAGGCCAACAAGGAGAGGCAGACAGGCACGAGCCAATAAAAGAGGGCAAGCAGGGTCTGTGTCTAGAGACAACAGTGCTGGTCGTGGACACGGTGCATTGTCATCAGCACGTGACCATGGGACACGCTTGTCCTTATTTTCGGCAGCTGGACATGTTGAGCCGCATCATGCCAAAGACTTGGTAGAGTGGATGACCAAGCCCTCTTCATCCTCCTCATCGTCTCTCACCCAGGCTCAGGGTACTAGCAAAGCAGCTGCCAATGCATCCTCTTCCCTCGTCTCAATGTCATCATCAGTCATTCCTTCCCTAGACCCATCACGTCGTCCTGAGGAGTCCCCCGAACTGTTTGAGCACAGTATTGGGGACATGCTCCAGGAGGATGCCCAGTGTTTTGTAGGCTCTGATGGTGATACTCAGCTAGAGAAAGGCAGTAGCATGAGTGCAGAGAGGGGGGATGCTCAAGAAGGACAGCAATCTGGCAGTCATGTTCCACAAGCTGCAGCATACTGCCAGGTTTGCTCCAGTGATGAAGAGGGAGGGGATTATGAGGTCACTGACTCCACGTGGGTGCCTGGTAGGAGAGAGGAGGAGCAGGAGGAGGAGGAAGCACATCGCCAACGAGGCAGGATGCCCTCCGGGGGCCAGCTTAGGGGCAGCACATTAGGTGTGTCACAGCCAAGTGCTTCCGGGCACTCTGCTAGCAGTACACCCACGTCCGATTATAGCAGGCAAATGTCCCTGCCCCAGCTGCTGGACCGGCGAAAGAAGTTCACTCCCAGCCATCCACATGCCCAGCGGTTGAATGCTAGCTTGGCTAAATTGCTAGCACTTCAACTGCTGCCTTTTCAGTTGGTAGACTCGGCCCCCTTCCGTGAGTTTGTACAATGTGCGGTTCCTCAGTGGCAGGTCCCCAAACGCCACTTTTTCTCACGGAAGGCGATTCCGGCTCTCTACCGGCATGTGGAAGGCAATGTCCTTGCCTCGCTGGACAGGGCGGTCAGCGGTAAGGTGCAAATTACCACTGACTCATGGTCCAGCAGGCATAGACAGGGACATTACCTGTCTTTCACGGCCCATTGGGTCACTCTTCTGGCAGCTGGGAAGGATGCAGGACAAGGTGCAGTAGTGTTGGAGGTTGTTCCGCCACCACGCCTCCAAAATGCTACTATTGGTTGTGACACACCTCTCTCCTCCACCCCCTCCTCTTCTTCTTCCTCCATGGCCTCTTCCAGTGCTCTGTCCTCAGAACCAGCGGTGCTTCGTAGGCGTTCCAGGGGCTACGCAAGTACGCAGGCAAAACTATGCCATGCCGTGCTTGCGCTGGTTTGTTTGGGGGACAGGAGCCACACTGGGGCGGATGTTTTGTCAGCTCTGCAGGGGCAGGCCGAGAGGTGGTTGACGCCACGCCAGCTTAAGCCAGGAATGGTGGTTTGCGACAATGGCACCAACCTCCTCTCCACCCTCCGATAGGGACAACTGACCCATGTGCCCTGTGTAGCTCACGTTCTTAACCTGGTGGTGCAGCGGTTCTTGGGCAGGTACCCCGGCTTACAGGATGTCCTGAAGCAGGCCAGGAAAGTCTGTGTGCATTTCCGCCGATCATTTAATGTCTGTGCTCGGCTGGCTGAGCTCCAAAAGGAGTTGAACCTGCCCAAGAACCGCCGTATATGTGACATGCCCACCAGGTGGAACTCAATGTTGGCCATGCTGCAGCGGCTGCACACGCAGCAGAGGGCCATCAATGAGTACCTGTGCGACTACGGCACCAGGACAGGGTCAGGGGAGCTTGTTTTTTTCTCACCACGCCAGTGGGGCATGATCAGGGATGCATGCACTGTCCTGTCACCGTTTGAGGAGGCCACAAGGATGGTGAGCAGGGACAGTGCATGCATCAGTGACACTGTACCTCTTGTCCACCTCTTGGAGCATATGCTGCGTGGAATAATGGACAGGGCACTTGAGGCAGAACAGAGGCAGGTAGAGGAGGACTTCCTTGCCTCTCAAGGCCCCCTTTATCCAGACAGTGTTCCTGCTGTGCCACCCATCACACAGGAAGAGGATGAGGAGGAGGAAGAGGAGGAGGAGGATGATTGTGTCAGCATGGAGGTGGAGGCTGGCACTCAGCATCAGCAGCAGTCTTGTAGGGATGATTTACAGTCCCAAGAAACACGTGGACTTGTACGTGGCTGGGAGGAGGTAGCTGCGGATCATGTTGTCCTTAGTGACCCAGAGGACTCTGGACCGAATGCCTCAGCTAACCTACGCTGCATGGCCTCCCTGATCCTGCAAAGCCTGCGGAAGGATCCTCGTATTCTTCGGATCAAGGAGAGGGACCATTAATGGCTGGCCACTCTCCTTGATCCACGGTACAAGGGTAAGGTTGCCGACCTTATCTTGCCGTTGCAGAGGGAGCAGAGGATGAGACATCTCCGGGAGGTCTTGCAGAAAGGTCTGTGCAAAGCATTCCCAGAGACTGGGAGGTTACAAACTCCTGGTCCTGGACAATGTGGCACCAGCACCAGTGCCTAAGGTCCAATTTTTCTGCCCTTGTTTAACAGGGGCGTTTAATTACAATTTTTGATGCAATGCTTTGCAGCAGGGCTAATTCCTGCAATAAAACAAGAGTATATGGGAGAGGTTGCAGTGTCGTGGCACCAGCACCAGTGCCTAAGGCCCAATTTTTCTGCCCCTGTTTAACAGGGACATGTAATTACAATTCTTGATATAATATTTCACAGGAGGACCCCTTCCTGTGCCCACCCAGAGTAACGGTGAGGACTTATAGTGTTGTGGCACCAGCACCACAACCACCAAAGGTCAATTTTTCTACCACTGTTCAACAATGGCATGCAATTACAATTCTTGATATAATCGTTCACAGCAGGGCGCTCCAGCGCCCACCAAGAGTCACTTTGAGGGCTTACAATGTTGTGGCAAAACCAACACCTTGTTCCGCCATTTCTGCAGAGCATATAGGGCAGGCCCCTACTTTCAAACATCCAACTTACAAACATCTCCTACTTGCAAACGGAAGGAGACAACAGCAAGTGAGATGAAAAAAGATGTACGACAAAACAAATTATACAGGGGTGATAACCCTTCCCTATGTTTTCCAAAAAGCTTAAAAATAGTTTTTTTGACTGGAGCTACACTTAAAAAATTTACCAGTTGAAAATTACAAGATGAATCAGTCTTGGATCACCCACAGCTACCAAGCACCTGAAGCTGATGTAACCGAATAATTTTTTTTGAAATATCACATCCCTTCAAGACTGCCTATGCTGAGTGACTGTCCTGTTATGTTGATTGTCTATCCTCTTCCTCCTCCGCTGATATGTTGGAAGAACATTTCTGGTTCTGGGTGATGCCATCAGCCCAATTTTTCTGCCCCTGTTTAACAGGGGCGTTTAATTACAATTTTTGATGCAATGCTTTGCAGCAGGGCTAATTCCTGCAATAAAACAAGAGTATATGGGAGAGGTTGCAGTGTCGTGGCACCAGCACCAGTGCCTAAGGCCCAATTTTTCTGCCCCTGTTTAACAGGGGCATTTAATTACAATTTTTGATGCAATGCTTTGCAGCAGGGCTAATTCCTGCAATAAAACAAGAGTATATGGGAGAGGTTGCAGTGTCGTGGCACCAGCACCAGTGCCTAAGGCTCAATTTTTCTGCCTCTGTTTAACAGGGACATGTAATTACAATTCTTGATATAATATTTCACAGGAGGGCCCATTCCTGTGCCCACCCAGAGTAACTGTGAGGACTTATAGTGTTGTGTCACCAGCACCACAACCACCAAAGGTCAATTTTTCTACCACTGTTCAACAATGGCATGTAATTACAATTCTTGATATAATCGTTCACAGCAGGGCGCTCCAGCGTCCACCAAGAGTCACTTTGAGGGCTTACAATGTTGTGGCAAAACCAACACCTTGTTCTGCCATTTCTGCAGAGCATATAGGGCAGGCCCCTACTTTCAAACATCCAACTTACAAACATCTCCTACTTGCAAACGGAAGGAGACAACAGCAAGTGAGATGAAAAAAGATGTACGACAAAACAAATTATACAGGGGGGATAACCCTTCCCTATGTTTTCCAAAAAGCTTAAAAATAGTTTTTTTGGCTGATGCTCTGAGGGGCGTGGCTTGGCGCGCAACGGAGATGGCAGCCTAGAAAGAGAGCTCCGTCGGATAGCGGCCCCAGCTCGTCTGTTTACACCGGCAAACTACACAAAATGAGCAAGCAGAACAGGCATCAGCATCAGACCCGTCCCCGCCGTTCAGTGGCAGCCAACTCCGGTCGCGACATCTCGGATATCTTTAAAACACAGGCCTCAGCACTGAAGGCCTTGGAGGAAGGCAAGATGGTGCCGGTCCATGCGGACGAGGACTACAGCGAGGATTCGCAGTCGGCGGCGGAGGACAACGATAGGCGCAGTATTCGCTCTACACACCCACTTACCTATGAGGACATGTCAGGTTTTGCGGCTGATATTAAGGCCTCGTTTTCCGCAGCCATTACGGATTTGAAGACCAGTTTCCTGGTTCTGCAGGAGAAAATGGCGGTCGTGGAGTCTGCGGGGAAACTGAGAGACAGGTCCATAAGCAGACTGGACGAGGCAGTCACCGCACACTCCCTCCATTTCATCGAAATGAATAGACATTTAGAGGATTTAGACAATAGGGGGAGGCGTAATAATATCAGGGTGCGCGGTATACCGGAGTCCGTTGCGGCAGATCAAATCACCCCAGTTTTGCAGAGGGTCTTCAATACCCTTCTTGAACGACCGGAAGATTCTGCCATAGACTTCGTTAGAGCGCATAGGGCACTCAGAGCCAGAGGTCCTGACACATTACCCCCCCGGGATATCATTTGTTGCTTACAGAGCTTTACTCTTAAAGAAGATATAATGGCCAGGGCTCGCAGGAATGATCAGATTGTGTTCAATGGGGAGACCATCAAACTTTTCCAGGATCTATCCCAAATTACTTTAAAAAACCGAAGGGCCTTGCGTCCTCTTCTGGACAAGTTGAGAGATAAAGACCTGCGTTACTCATGGTGCTTCCCTTTCGCCTTATTGGTTACACATGGGGGTAAGCAACACATCCTACGAACACCTGCGGACCTCCCGGAGTTCTGTGCGGCCCTTCAGATCGAGCTGATTGCCTTACCTGATTGGTATCAGGAGTTTTCATTGCCACCCAAGGTTAGAAGTCCACCTTTTTCTCCATTGGCTTCCCCAGAGAAACATCTCACCAAGAGGCAGAGACAGGGGCACAACGAAACTTCACCAAGGGGAACACCCCGAAGTCACCCACACTCTTCTAGGAACCTGATGGAAGCCTAAAGCCGCGTACACACGGGCGGACTGTATGGCCAACTTAGTCCGTCGAAACACATTTCAGCGGACAGTCCGCTCGTGTGTGGGCTTCAGCGGACTTTTTCAGCGTGCAGTCTGGCGTACTAAGTATTTCGGAATTTCCGTAATACTGTCCGTCATACTTTGGTTTCAGCGGACAATCCGCTCGTGAGTAGGCTAGTTCGACGGACTAAGAATGGCGCATGCTCAGAAAGGATTTACACGGCGGAAGGTTGCATTGCTGTGTATTGGACTTCCTATTTCTAGTCCCGTCGTACGTGCTGTACACGTCATCGCGCAAGCTTTCGACGGACTGTTTGTGCATCCGTGTGTGGTCAAGTCCATTCATTCGAAAGTATGACGGACTGTCCATCGGATTGTATGACGGACTAAGTAGGCCATACAATCCGCTCATGTGTACGCGGCTTAAGACACGTGCCGCACCTATACCCGCCTGCATTTTGGGGACCCCCCCTTTTTCTTTGCCTTTTTTTTGTTTGTTGCCTTTTGTTTTTCTTTGTCAATGCAATCCTCTTCCCATACGACCATGACTTGCTTACCACGACCACACCGCTCCACTGCCGCCAGGGGTAGAGTACTTCTAAATGTTTGTTTACATTCCCGCGACATGGAACCTTAAGGAAGCACGATATGCAAAGACAGCCTTTGGGATTTAGATGACTCACTGGAGCTATAGTTCAAGTGTTTGGCAGTAGTTACTGTGGGACTGATACACTGCGGGAGGACTGCTAGCTCCCTGAACCCCGACCATGTGTGGTTATGATTGTACGGTCTAGGCCGAGGAGATGGCATGGATGCCGCAGTGAACATGGAACGAAAGTACCCTGTGGACCACTATATGCTGGCGGGGGGGGTAGCTTATGAGGAGATGGTTTCCTCTGTCCAGACTATGGCGGGTGGTGGGCCTACTGTTCTAAAGGGTTGAAATGTGCTCAGAAGTAATGCTTATATTTTGCCATGCTTGCTCACCACTATTGAGTAGTTTTAAGTTTGCTTTAAACGTTTGATGTTGTAACAGACCATTTATCACTTATCATATGCTTTATGGGGCCGCACACGACGGTTCCTACCAGAATAAGTTAAGTATCCACTGTTGATTTAGTGACAGTTCGGTACTGTTAATTATTTTTTCTCGCGGTGCGGTCACCTGGTTAGTTAACCTGAGGTGACTTGCACGGTGAAGGTTGCTGTCTTCGGGGAAGGCCTCCCCGGACCCCGCAATAGTGCTCCGGACGGGTTGTTTTAGGACCTGTCACGCGCACTAAAATTGTCCCCCCTGGGACGGTTAGTCTGTCTAAAGGGGGTGTAACCCACAACTCCTTCTTCACTTCCCCTCACTTCTCTCATTTTCTCCACTGTTCTTTAACTCTCTGCTTTGCCTTATCACAACGCACGCGTTGGTGAGGATTTATTGTATGCTACTGATTGTAACTAAAAATCTACCTTTCTGTTTTTGGGTATATTACTGGGACTGCAATTGCAGGTATTGGACTCCACGCCTCCCTGAGTCTGAACCATGGCGTATTCCGAACTAGGACGTAATCCAACGGTGATCTCCCACAATGTCAAGGGGCTTAACATCTCCGAAAAAAGAACCACCTTAATGAGAGAACTTAAAAAAGGTAGGCCTAGTTTCGTATTTTTACAAGAGACCCATTTTAAGACAGGTCACGTACCGAGGCTCACTGACTCATACTTCGTTGAGGCGCATCACGCTACCAGTCCCGGGACCAAGTCAAAAGGGGTCTCGATACTAGTGAGTAAGGATGCTGCCTTTAAGGTAACCGACAAACTAGCTGATCCAGACGGGAGATTCCTCTTCCTCAAAGGGACATGCAGGGGGGCCCCCCTGACACTAGCTAACGTGTATTTCCCCAATTCAGCCCAGCTTACTTTTTGTTGGAAACTAACCACTGAGCTGCTTTGCTTCGGCTCGGGTAGACTGATTTTGGGTGGGGATTTCAATATCCCCCTCATACCAACTGAAGGCACCTCCAATGGTAAGACTACCATTACATACAAAGCCCTTAAAAGCATCAAAAAGCTTTTATACCCCTTGAACTTGGTTGATACCTGGCGTTGCCTAAATCCGGAGGGAAGGGACTACTCCTTTTTCTCTATCCCACACAACCGTCACTCACGAATAGACTATATCTTCATCACACAGAGAGACCTGCCGATGTTGAGCACTGCCCACATCGGCCTGCAAACTATTTCTGACCACGCTCCGATTTCCGTATCGTTGAACTTGGTGGACACCCCTACCAAACACAACATGTGGAGATTAAACTCATCACTACTAACAGATCCCACGCTAATCCCTGACCTAGTCTCCTCCTTGACTGAATTCTTCAAGCTGAATGACACACCCGGGATGAGCCCTCTAGTGATCTGGGAGACCCACAAATGTCATATCAGGGGTGAGCTAATACGCATGGGCACCCGTAAAAAACGGGAGAGAAACAAAATGATTAGTGACCTGACCACAAAAATTAGATCGCTGGAATCGCTACATAAACGCTCTCTCACTGTAGACTCAGCGGAGGCGTTACTTGAAGCCAGGAAAACTCTAAAATTGATATTAGATAATACCACCAGGAGATTTTTATTCTTTAGAAAGAAAATATACTACGAACACGGGGACAAAACGGGCAAAATCTTAGCGAGAGCCTTGAAAACACGGACAACCCACAACCACGTCAAGGGCATTACTGCTAGGGACGGACGAATTGACAGTGAAACCGAGAAGATTGCCCGACATTTCCAAAATTACTACACGGCCCTATACAATCTCCCAACTATGCACAGACCATCGGATATACAGGGCGATCGGGCTCAGGCGATACGGGCAGATCTGGACGCAGCAGATCTCCCCAAGCTAGATGAGGAAGACCGTAATCAGTTAGATAGGCCCTTTAATGATGCAGAAATCAAGACAGCTATTAGGGAGTTAAAAAAAGGGCAAAAGCCCTGGGCCTGACGGGTTTAGCGCTATTTACTATAAGACATTCACGGAGATTTTACTTACCCCCTTCAGAGACGCTATGAACTCTTTGACAACTCAGGGCTCGACTTCTACTGACTTTCTGTCTGCTTTTATCACTATTCTACCTAAGGAGGGGAAGGATCCGCTCAGTTGCTCTAGCTATAGGCCCATATCCCTCCTGAATACGGATGTCAAACTTGTAGCAAAAATACTAGCTAATAGGTTGAAACCCCTACTTCATGAACTGATCGGACCCGCACAGGCCGGATTCATGCCTGGCAGGGAGGCAAGAGACAACGTGACGAAGTCCCTAAACTTGATTCATCTAGCACACCAGCGAAAGATCGAGGGCTTTCTCCTGTCAACTGACGCGGAGAAGGCCTTCGATCGAGTAGCTTGGGACTACATGTTTGAAACATGCAAACGCACTGGCTTGGGCCCTGGCATGATGGCATGGATTTCGGCATTGTACCAGAATCCTTCGGCCAGGCTTAAATTGAATGGGTCACTCTCAGATACAGTGTTTATCAAAAATGGCACTAGGCAGGGGTGTCCACTGTCGCCCCTGCTTTTTATCATCGCACTAGAACCATTCATAAGACACGCCCTCATGGATTCCTCAATCAAGGGTTTCCAACTAAATGGGAAGGTTTTCAAAGTAGCGGCCTATGCCGATGATCTACTGTTTTTTTTGACAGATCCCCATATTTCTATTCCCTCTCTTCTACATGAATTCGCACACTTTGGATATATATCCAACTTCAAAATAAACTATTCTAAATCGATGGCCATGAATATCTCACTTCCCAGTGCCCAGCTGTCAATGGCCCAGGCCAGTAGCCCTTTTAAATGGACGGCATCAGCTATTAAATATTTGGGGATTTGGTTGACTCCTCGACTTTCACTGACGTTTACGCAGAACTTCCCCCCCCTACTTAAAAGCATCGCACAAGACCTCCAGAACTGGGGTTCGGGGTGTTTTTCGTGGTTTGGTAGGGCAGCCATTTGTAAAATGGTCATTCTGCCAAAGGTGCTCTATCTGCTACGCACTTTACCTATTAGGATACCTATGAGCTTTTTTAAATCCCTGCATTCCCTCCAGACGAGCTTTATTTGGGCACACAAGCCACCACGACTGAAAAAGGCCCTACTGACTAAACCTAAAGATAGGGGAGGCTTGGGTATACCTGACTACAAATCCTACTACTACGCCACACATATTGCACGTATTATTGATTGGCATTGCCATTCCCAAATTAAAGACTGGGTTTTCCTGGAGGAGGAGGAGGCAAGCACAATCACCCTCCAGTTTTCGCCTTGGATCCCACGAACTAGATACCCCATATCTGTGCTTTCTCACCCTACTATTGGTACTACCCTCAACATATTTCATGTTCTAGCCAAACAACCCGAGTTCTCCACCCCTCTGAGCCCCCTAACTCCTATCCGAAACAACCCTGACTTTCCCCCAGGATTGAGGAACCCATTCCTCAAACCACTGAGGCCGAGAAGGCCGCTCTTAGCGGTTGACTGTTTTACCAACAAACTGATGAAATATTTTTCGGACCTTAAACTAGACTGTGAATTGCCACATATGCCACTCTGGACATACTTTCAACTTCGAAGCTATTGCAACGACGTTACGCGCAGGTTACACTTAACAAGAGACCCGACGGAATTAGAATCAGTGTGTTTCAAGGGGGAACCTACCCTGAAAACCACTGCGCTTTCATATGCCTGGCTACAAACCCTAGGTTCGCGAGAGGATCACAGACTCGGAGCGGTGGACTCAGGCTCTCGGAACGCCGATTTCAGATGACCAATGGGACAGGGCCTGTATTCTATCACACAAATGTTCATTGAGCACAAGAATGCAGGAGACGCCCTACAAATTGCTGACTCATTGGTATGCTACACCAGAGAAGGTCCACAAATGGTATCCACACTCGTCCGACAGATGTTGGAGATGCCTGGCTACAAACCCTAGGTTCGCGAGAGGATCACAGACTCGGAGCGGTGGACTCAGGCTCTCGGAACGCCGATTTCAGATGACCAATGGGACAGGGCCTGTATTCTATCACACAAATGTTCATTGAGCACAAGAATGCAGGAGACGCCCTACAAATTGCTGACTCATTGGTATGCTACACCAGAGAAGGTCCACAAATGGTATCCACACTCGTCCGACAGATGTTGGAGATGTGATAAAGAGGAGGTTACTCTGTTCCACATCTGGTGGCAGTGTGACCGACTGCAAACGTACTGGTCAGGGGTAAGGGAGTTGATCATTCAGATCACGGAGACCAGACTTAGGATAGATGCCGCGTGCTGTCTGCTACATATTTCTAACACCTCCTTCAGAAAATACAAGAATTCACTCTCCAGACATATGCTAAATGCAGCCAATTCCCTTATTCCACTTTACTGGAAATCCAAAACTATCCCCACCCTGAAGGAATGGCTGATTAAAGTCACCTTTATCTGTGAGATGGAGGATACAGCGGCCCAATCCTACGAGCGGGTGGATGGCTATCATAAGACCTGGTCTCCGTGGTTCGCTTTTAAGTATTCTCAGTCTTTCAGGGATCACATGAACCTAGGGGGAATTTAGGTCTAGAGTTCGGAAGTCTGACCTGAAGCTGTGTCTTGGTTGGGATAATTCAGCTTTCTTTAAATATGTCATGGGGGTTTTGTGCTCTTTTACCTTAATACCACACTGACAGTTCTTATGCTATTTTCTTGGATCTTCTGGAATAAGGCACTCTTTTCACTTTCCTCTTCTTTCTTTACCTATCCCTTTTACCTTGCTTTTTCGATAGACTACCATTCATCTTTAATCTGTTCTCTTATCATACCATGGGAACAAATGGATATAATCGGAATCGGGGTGTTAGACAATGATTTACTCTCCAAGGCCTTGATGGGCCCGCAATGGAGGAAACTGGTATTGCTATATAACACCTCAGTTACTGTTTGAAAGATGATGTTGACACTGTTTTGGTCTTGTTAAGACTTGTTTTGATTTTGTAGTGTCGATTGCATACCCATGTAATTTATATCTTCATTTGCAAATAAACTTCTTGAATGTTAAAAAAAAAAAAAAAATAGTTTTTTTGACTGGAGCTACACTTTAAAAATGTACCAGTTGAAAATTACAAACAGATTCAACTTAACACAACAAACCTACACAGTCCCTGTCTTGTTTGCACCGCCTGTATACTGCTGTTCTGAGTATTAAGGGTCTGGGGGCCACACGCATTTCCTTTTTTTAATATGGGTACTGGGTTCCCCTTAATATGCGTACAAGACCCAAAGGGGCTGGTAATGGGCAGGGAGGGCTACCCATGCCATTTTTCTCAATGATTTTCAACCATATTGCAGGAACCAGATATAACATTAAAACCGCAAGCAGTTTTAAATGATGTTATTTCCGTTTAATGTCATTTTGTGCAGGGACTGTTCTAAACACGGGAAACATGTGGCACTTCAGAGGCATACTATAGACACCCCCCAGGCACCATATTTAAAGGAATATTTCACTTTTTTTTCACTTTAATCGTCATTAAAATCAGTGCTCCCGCCAAAACTGACATTTTTAAAAACATTTTAGGCATTGACCCATGTCCCCTGGGGCAGGAGCCAGGTCCCCAAACCCTTTTTAGGACAGTATCTTGCATATTAGCCGTTAAAATTAGCACTTTTAATTTTGAATGTTCGAGTCCCATAGACTTCAATGGGGTTCTAAAGTTCGTATGAATTTGGGGTCCGTTCGAAAGTTCTGGTGCAAACCAAACCGGGGGGTGTTCGGCTCATCCCTAAACAGGACCACCAGACTGGGCAGAGGTCAGTGGATCCCTGAGGTCAGGTTTGTTAGAAAGTGACATGTCACAAGAGTCAAGCTGGATAGCTGCAACACAAACAGAATGCAGAGAACCCTAAGAAAAAGATTGAAAACCCCTCCTGGCCGAATGAGGTATTCTATCCAAAGGATGGATTGAGCCTCTTAAACGGGTTTGAACGGACATAGTAGCAGTAGGGTAAGGCCAGGTCACCGAAGGTGCTGAACAAGAAGCAGGAAGCTCATTGGGCATGGGCTGGACTGGCATAACTGGTGCAGAGGTCGACTGAATAGTATTGTCAGGTGTAGCGACCATCTCAATCGCATCACAGGGCATAGCAACTGTGGAACTTGCAGACAAGTTAGCCTGGCTGTGCGTCCAAGGGAGATTAGGGACAGACGAAGGTAAATGGTTATGCGAACTGGAGTGAATGGTCGACTCAGATTCATAGGTGGGCCCCTCATCCAGAGTACCACATGACCTAGAGAGTGCCTCAGTCTGACTATTGCAGGACGCATCCCAGAGATTGCTATATACAGCGGGAAGAGCAGAAGATACTGGGATGGTGGTAACAGGAAGTTTCTCCTTTGGGGTACCCTTGAGTAGGCAGGAAGAGGAACAGGAGGAACCCCAAGCCAGGATCTGTCCATCAGACCAGTCAACGTGTGGAGAATGGAGCCGTAACCAAGGAAGATCTAATATGATAGGAGATGAAGCCTTAGGTAAGACGAGGAAGGATATCCACTCCTGGTGGAGTTTCCCTACTGACATCTTAACAGGAAGAGTCTGAAACCGGATAGGCCCCCCTGGGGGAACCGTGCCTTCAATCGCCAAGACCACCAATGGCGTTGTAAGGGGCAAAAGGGTAATTCTCATGGAGGATGCAGTTTCCCAATCCATGAAATTGGCAGCGCCTCCAGAATCCAGATGTGCTGAGACCGAACGAGAGGAAGCACCGACATGAAGCAACACAGAAAGGAGAAGGTGAAGGTGATCTTTCAGGGTCTAATACTCCACCTTACAGATGTATTAGCCCTGAGCATTTTTCCGGACGAAGAGAACAAGTGTCAAGGAAATGACCTTTGGCCCCACAATAGAGGCATAGGCCCAGAGTTCTGCGCCTAGCACGTTCTTTGGGAGATAACTTAGTCCAGCCCAACTGCATAGGTTCCTCAGTAGGCAGGGGGTGTTCCTCGGATCGAAGAGAAGGGACTGGGGGCTCAGGCTGCCTAAAGAACGGGGAGTGCTGGCGTCTTTTTTCCAGGGCCCTCTCCTGAAAGCGAATATCGATCTGGTTATACAAGGTGATGACACTGTCCAGATCAGCAGGAAGGGATCTTCCTGCTAATTCATCCTTCACTCTATCAGAGAGGCCATGTAAAAAGGTTGCAACTAGGGCCTCATTATTCCAGCTCAATTCAGCTGTGAGGATAAGGAACTGAAAAACATACTGTCCCACAGACGCAGACTCTTGACAGAGACGTAAAGGGGCACTAGCCGCTGAGGAGACACGACCCGGATCCTCTAAGATATTCTGAAAACGTTTCAAGAAATCAGACAGGCTAGAAACCACTGGATCATTCAGTTCCCACAGAGGGGCGGCCCAAGCTAACGCCTAGCCAGACAGGAGGGATATGATGTATGCGACTTTTGCCCGATCGGACAGGAAGTATTGGGGCTGAAGTTAAGTTCAAAATGAATTGTGCACTGGCTAAGGAACCCCCTGCAAGCCTTGGAGTCCCCAGAGAAACGGACCGGAGCTGGTAGCTGTAATGAATGTGTGGCTGCGACTGATGCGATAGGTGCAGCGGCAGATAGCGGTTGAGGTTGTTGAACCGGGGTCCTAATGAGGCCTGAACCTGTTCAACACGCGATGCCAAATCCTGAAGGAATCACATTACCTAGATCTGATGCGATTCTTGGGTCTCAAGTCTGCGAACTAAGCTCTGCAATTGATCATCTGCAGGAAGCGGCACGTCAGCCGGGCCCATGGCTGATCAAACTGTCAGGTCACCTTGAGGCGAGGTGACAGATGCACACCGTAGGAATCAGGAGTGCACCGCAAGGTTGTGGACCCAACGGCTGACTGCTGCGGATGGGAGACAGGTCCCACCGGGGTTAGAGCGTAGGATTCCCTGGGACGCGGAGTCTAAGAGCCAGCAGGTGTTCACCAGAGCCTCGAGTGGTGAGGATGGACTTGGCTGCAACTGGCTCCAGGTCACGACCCCCAGCTCACACCCACAGTAGGCAACAGAAGGATAGGGATGGTGAGGGACAAAGCCAAGGTCGGGGCCACAAGCAGACAAGAATAGTCGGGGACACGCCAAAGGGTCAGGATCACAGGCAAACAGGGATAGTCAAAGACACGCCAAAGTCGGTAACGGAAAACAGTAGAAGAGCACACGGCAGATAACAGGAAGCTAAACACACAAAGGAATACACAATGGTTGATCAGCACTGATGGCCTGCAGTGCACAGGTTAATATAGGGCTCCTTGATAGGGCCTGGGGTGGAGCCATGCTTAGAGGAGAGGTTATAAAAACCACCAGGTGGAAGTGGCTGGCCTCTTAGTCTGAACACATGAGGGGAGGTAAGCAAACACAGGAAGATCACTGCATAACCATGACACTATGCATTGCATAGTAGTCCATTATGTGTCACTTACCTGACACAGGAGCCAGTGAAGTCGATGGGTCGGCTGAAAGAATGACCTCATATCAGAAGTCACCAACACATCTTCAAACCGGCCTCTTCTTGCCGGCGCTGTTGGATTGTTGGACTGTTGGATTGGATTGGTACATTGGTCTCTGTGAGTGGGAATTCCTCCTCTGCCAGTGCACGCAAAAGCAGAATGCAGCATTTCTCAAAGCAAGGCCTGGAAGTGCTCCATTTTGACACCCCTCTGTGAAGGTGGTAAAATTTCCACCATTTTGTGTTTGTACCGGGGGTCTAAGTACGTTGCCACCCAGTACTGGTCCTTGACCCTTATGCTTTTTATACGGGGGTCCCTGTTAAAACACTGGAGCATGAAGGCCCCCATTTGCACTAAACTGGAAGAGGTGTGGTGGCCTGGCTCCTGCTCATTATCCAGGATAATGTCGTAGTCCTCGTTCTCCTCTCCCCATCCACACACAACAGGGATCCCAGAAAGGTTTAAAGCATGCTCTTCTTGCTCCTCCTCATCTGCCCCGGCACCATCCTCCGCTGACTCCTCTTCAGACTCCTGTTGTTGACTTGTCTCAGATAGAGTAGCCCCCCTGGGAATTCATCCAACATTTCTACTTCTGCATCTTCCTGCTCCTCCACAGCTTGATCAATGATATGACGCAATGCACGCTCCATAAAGAAGGCATAAGGTACCATGACACTGATGGCGCCATGGCTGCGACTGACCAGTTTGGTGATCTCATCAAATGGCTGCAGAAGTCTGCATGTGTCGCGCATGAGCAGCCACTGGCGTGGTGGAAAAAAACAAGCTCCCCAGAACCTGTTCTGCCGCAGAGTTCGTACAGGTAGACGTTAACTGCACGTTTCCGCTGGAGCAGTCTATCAAGCATAGAGAAGGTAGAGTTCCATCGCGCCAGGCAATCACAAATAAGACGTCTGACCGGCAGATTGTGTAGCCGATTAATGTCAGCAAGGCGAGCCATGGCCGTGTAAGATCTTCTGAAATGGCCCGAGATTTTCCTTGCCTGCCGCAAGATGTCCTGGACCCCAGGGTATTTGACAAGGAATCGCTGCACGACCAAGTTTAAGACGTGTGCCATGCATGGCACGTGCGTGATTTTGCCCTGTTTCAATGCACTAAGCAGATTGGCACCGTTGTCACACACCACTTTACCAACTGTCAAATTGAGCTGGATGGAGTAGGAGGAGGAGGAGAAGAAGAGCCAGGCCTGCATGCAATCCGTGGCGGTAAAACCAAATCTACATGGGTGCCACGGGTTACATGCTTGACGGCCGTCAGAAGGTTCACCCAGTCGGCAGTAAAAGTGATATACCTTCCCTGCCCGTGTTTGCTAGACCACGTGTCTGTAGTCAGATGTATCTTGGCACCGACACTGTTTGCCAGAGATACATTCATTTGCCGCTGAACATGGCCATATAGCTCTGGGATGCCCTTCTGTGAGAAATACTTCCTTCCTGGGACCTTCCATTGTGGTGTTCCAATGGCCACAAATTTTCGAAAGGCCTCCGAGTTCACCAGTTTATATGGCAGTAGTTAGCGGGCTATCAGTTCTGACAAGCCAGCCGTCAACCGTTGGGCAAGAGGGTTATCCGGCGTCATCATTTTTTTACGCTCGAACATTTGGCCCACTGAAGCCTGCCTTTTTACAGAAAAACGTGAGGACGGCATGATGGAAGGTGGAGTGGAGGACAATTGTGAGGAGAGAGGAGAAGAAGTAGAAGATGAGGCTGGACGGTGAGAGCCTGGAGTGTGGCTTTGTGGGTTCCGTTGCTCCCACCGGGCTCGGTGATGGCAGCTCATGTGCCTTCTTAAGGCGGTCGTCCCTAGGTGAGTGTTGGGCTTACCACGACTTATGTGTTGACTGTAAAGATTTCAGATGGCAACTCTATTGTCAGCAGTGGACACTTTAAAAAAAAAGCCCACACTGCGGAGCCATGTGCCGGCGTCATGGGAGCGCCAGATGTGACCGTACATGGTTGATGCCTCGTTCCTGATACATTAGCAGTCTGCTTTGTCCTTCCTGTGCAATGTAAGTTCTTCCTGCTTCTCCTCCGTAACTGCTGGTCCATATCTCCCTCTGAACTCCCCTCCTCTTCCTCTTGTGGGCACCCACGTGACATCACTAGACACGTCATCATCGACGTCACCTTCCCCACCGCTATAATTAGAGATTTCGGAGTAGGCAGCCACAGTGGGGACCAACCTCCTCCTTGGGCTGATCTGGGTACTGTCGTCAGACAGCTGAGTGGCGGTTGTTGCTACCTCCTTTTCCTGATCCAATGGCAAGAGTTCCTGCGCATCGGAAATGTCTTGATATGGATCGGAAAATGATTCCTGTGACTCAAGTGGAAGGTATATGGTGGTGGTGGTGTTGGTGGTAGTGTCTTTGGGGGTGCACATAGCAGAGAGTGAAGAAGAGGGTGTAGATCAAGAGGATGAGGAGGGTGCAGAAGAGTAAGGCTGAGTGAGCCACTCAACCAAGTCTGGTGCGTCTTTTGACGTAATCGCACGCACCTTCTGCAATTTGCCACTTTGGCTCAAGCCTGTTGCTCCTGCCCTACCCCTACCACCCCTGTGGAAGGGCCTGCCTCTTCCTCTGCCTGTCATTTTTTAAATGACCCTGTGACAAAAGTCTCTAGAGAAGTGCAGTATGTATGTGGAAGAAGGTATATAACACCCCGCTTCAATCTGTCGTTTTTGGGGCCACTGGTCTATCACACCAGTTATAATACTTTTGTTTTGATTGCGTTTGTCACTCTTTGTAGTATCGCTGCAGAACCGCTCAGCAGTCACAATGCTGCACAGTGGAAATGCACGATACTATGCTTTCTATATGTGCAAGTATTTTTTACGTGTATTACACACCTATATACTGCACACCAAATAGTACACCTATACCAGTCCTTAAAAGGACCTTTGTGAACCTAGTAGCTAGTGATTTGCAGACTGTCTCTCAGTCCCTACACTGATTAAAGACTGCTGCAGAATAGGGCAGCAGTCAGCAGCAGTGCACCAGCACCCTATATATTGTACACCTATACCATTCCTTAAAAGGACCTTTGTGGACCTAGTAGCTAGTGATTTGAAAACAGTCACTACACTAATAAAAGACTGCTGCAGAATAGGGCAGCAGTGCACCAGCACCCTATATATTGTACACCTATACTAGTCCTTAAAAGGACCTTTGTGGACCTAGTAGCTAGTGATTTGCAGACAGCCCCTACACTGATAAAAGACTGCTGCAGAATAGGGCAGCAGTCAGCAGCAGTGCACCAGCGCGCTATATACTGTACACCTATACCAGTCCTTAAAAGGACCTATGTGGACCTAGTAGTAATAGCTAGCTAGTGATTAAACTGACTGTCCCTGCTCCACACAGCGTCCTGTCCCTACACTGACAAAAGACAGCTGCAATCACCAGCACAGCAGTGCACTGAACCCTATATACTGTACTACACCTATACCAGTCCTTAAAAGGACTTTTGTGGACCTAATAGCTAATGATTTGTGTCATTACAGTCTCTCCCTGCTGCACACAGCGTCCTTTCCCTACACTGACAAAAGACAGGCTGCTGCATTCACCAGCACAGCAGTGCACTGAACCCTATATACTGTACTACACCTATACCAGTCCTTAAAAGGACTTTTGTGGACCTAATAGCTAGTGATTTGTGTCACTACAGTCTCTCCCTGCTGCACAGTGTCCTGTCCCTACACTGACATAAGACAGAATGTAAAATGGCAGCCAGATCAGGTCTATTTATAAGGTAGGGGGTATGTCCAATTGTCCATGTGCTGAAATGTCTCAATTGGCTATCCTGTACCCCATGATGGAAGTGTCATTATGGGTCAAAGTTCTTTCACACTATAAACACATATGTCCGCTGGGCGAACAGCGGCAATAGTCCGCCAGTTTGGCGAATCGCGAACATGCAAAATTCGCCGCGAACAGTTCGGCCATCCCTAGTTGTCAATTGATACATGACCTATGTCTCTCTATGGGTTGCATCCTAACAAAATTCTGTATTGTTTTACTGATCCTTTGTTCTATCTAATAAAAACGTTTGTATTAGAAAAAAATGTAAATTCCCCCTCTTTTTTTTTTAAAGGGGACCATAACGAGAAGATCTCCACACACTTGCCTTTTAAAATATCCTGGACCTCCTATTTAATTGTGTTCGCAGGGGACCCTCAAAGCACCCGTGCATCTCACATTTTTAATTTTTTGTGTCTGCAACCCTTACCATCTCCATCCTACCATTACCTGACAACCCCACCGCTGTGCCACTGTCCCCGAACTGGTGGGCGCATCACCCACCACTTGTGGGCCAGCATCTCTGTTCATTGACATTGCTCCCCCTTTCCAACCCCCCAACAAATTCCGCAATGCAACTTAAACGAAAAACATTTAGACATTATTTGACTTATCGGTTGACGGCCATACTAATAAGTCTCCCTCGCCGAGCCTTCCTCCTCACGCAGCGATGCAGGCAGAGGAGGTAGTAGTCCTGCGATTCGCGGGCGGGGAAGCAGCACCATAACGGTCCGTGGCCCTGCCCACCAAGCTGGGGTGGTGGCGGGGAGTCTTCCCAATCCCTGCTCAGGCATAACAGATCTCTTTTCTTTGCTGGGAGACCGGATTGTTCCTTCCAGAGGACTCCTCGTCTGGCGCATGGCCCCGGATGAGGGTCCTGGTGAAAATAGAGTGCCGGAGGCCACGACCTCCACATGCACAGCAACCCTCACCTCCCACCCTCGATCTGCTCACCTGGTCATCCATAAAGACAGCGACCTGTCTGTGCATCCACCCCGGTCCCCTGTACCCCACTGCTGCCTGCCAACTCATCCGAGTGTCATCTCAGCCATGTTGGAGGAGCAGAGGAAAAACTACCTCCTCCTTTCTTTCTCCACAACTTTCTGTTCCCTAGCCCAGTCCCGCCTCCTCCTTATATAGTACCACTCCCCCTTGGACTTTACTCACTTTACTCACTGTCCCCTCCCCTCTTAACTCTTCATATTAACCCATGCATTGTCTCCGCTAAACACACTGTCATGCCCACCTCTGCACAACTTTTTCTTTTCTGTCTTTTCCATTCTGGGCCTCACTTTCTGTTCACACATATGCATTTTCCTGCAGTGTCATTTTGGAACAGCCGCAGTCACTTATTTTGGTGCAGGATGGCAACATTTTATGTTAATAAAACTTCAGTGGAAACACATCAAAAACAGATGTATGTAGCTCTCACCCCCAGAGAATATGCCCAGGTCTCCCTTGCTAGTACAGAGGCGTCCAGTCACAAGCACAGAGTTATGTGCACACCCCCAATACAGGCTGAGTCCAGGGGATATCATTTTAGAATTTATTGTTGAGTAACTTAAAACAAAACAGTGGAGGAGTTCAGAGGTTCAATATACTCCAACACTAGCTATATGAGATCAAACTTCTAGCACACGTTCTTATAGCTGGAAACACACATGAAAATCTCACTGTAGGTCTTACTAAGAATGTTAACTAGAGATTACTGCCACCTAGCTTCCACAGGTAGTTCCCCAGTGGGGGAGACAAAAGATCCTTCCCCAAACCAAGACTTTAGGACAGTGCCCTTCAACAAATCCTTTTCTAGTAATCTTCTCCAGGCGCTCAGCCTAGCACCTACTGAGGACCAATTGCAATTCTTCACCATGCTCTAGCTGACTGGAGCCCCAGGAGAACCCTCCTAGCAGAAGAACCCTCTGCAAAGGTCTCCCCAAACATTTATCAGCTTCCCAGGCACGTTGAGGCATCATAAATATTCCTCACTGGATATCTGACTCTCCCTGCCCTATATTTTGGAAGCTTCACCCAGTAGGAGAAGTCAAATACCCAGCTAGGAAGCCCTAACCGGACAGAAACAATAAATCACTGCTCCTCTGACTACAGTGAGGCCAAAAACTAAATTGAGTCTAAAAACCTAATTAGAGGGTGGTACTTCATGTATATGCATTTTTGATGCATTTGTGCCATGTTTTGTAGCTTGACAACAAGATTCCTCCTTCTACAGGCTGCACATAACAAGGAATGAAAGGACCAGAGCATTGATTGACAGAAGAGCAAATCAGGTTGGTGAGGGCAAAACCTTTCCTCTATGACCCATCTGACGGCATCTACAAAGATCACACCAAGCGTGAGAGGACATGGCAGTACAGTGTACAAAGATTAGCAGAGTTACCTGACCACACAAAAAGAAAAAATAAGCACACAAAAGCAAACATAAGATTCTTCTGAACATAACTTTAATGCATATGCTAATGTATACTTATCAAAATGACACCTTGGAATACAAACTGTCTTGTTCTATTCATCTATTGTCACTAACTATGCAAAAAAAAAACTTGAAGCATGAAAACTCATGAAAAGTGCATTGCAATGCATCAACAGCTTACTGCAAGAATGCACCAAAAAAGCACATGAAAAAGCAGAAGCGCAGGTTTGAACTTAGTCTTACTAAGGAACATTGACACATGTCTATAATTGCAGTCCAATCTATTTCCACTGTATCCATTAAACAAAAAGTTTTGCCTTTAGTTGTACCTTATCCACTTGCCCTTGCTCCTGGAAAGATCCCCCCCCCCCTTCATGACTAAGTCATTTTTTGTGATACGGCACTGCGTTAATTTAACTGAAAATTGCGCAATCATGCAATGCTGTACCCAAATTAAAATGTATGTCCTTTTTTTCTACAAATAGAGCTTTCTTTTGGTGGTACTTGATCACCTCAATAAAAAAATAAAAATAAAAAAAATATTGTTTACCTTCTGATTCATCAATTTAGGCCAATATGTATTCTGCTACATATTTTTGGTAAAAAAACAAAAAACAAAAACAAAACAATAAGCGTATATTGATTGATTTGTGCAAAAGTTATAGTGTTTACAAACTATGGGATATTTTTATATATTTAGTTTTGTGAAATACACATAATTATTGGGCCTTCCCTATGAAATGAAACCAAATCAAGTGAAAAGGTAAATATGTAGTGCTAAACCAAATTATATTAAAAGTGCAAACTAATAAGTGCAATAAATCAAGCAAACAATAAGTGAAAAAAGTCCACACAGAGATGAATAAAACACGAAATGTCCATCTAGACACGTGAGTGAATAAACGGGATGTCACACAGCCATAAGGGTCATCAGACTCTAGATGTCTTCAAAGTAAACCTCAAGGTTCATGTACGCTTACCAGAGATGTTGGATTCGACTATCATGAGACAACGATTCAATCAAGCATGAATGCACCCATGGGACAGGTCAATGCTGACTGTATATCCCATGTCAGGAAATACCCGGATTAGCCTCACTCCAACTTCACACGGTATTGACCATGAATACAATGGATACTGCAGGCGGTACCAGGACAGGGACTCCAGTAATGGCAAAAGGATGACCCAAACCAACCCTTATGAGAGTACTGGAACCAAATGGTAAAGCTCAATAGCACTTGTATCAGTGGACATAAAAAATAAAAGAGGGGCGGGGGGGGGGGGCTCCGATAGTGCAGGTCAAAAGACGGCTTTAATAGGTAAAAACCAGCATACAGAAAACGTATAAAAACGTGTATAAAAATAACGTGATAAAAGCAATATGGGGAATAGAATACCTCACCCGATTCATCCAAAACAGACTTATACTGGGGCATCTCAGATGGGAGGTGCTTTTACTAGGGGAAGGCATGGATTCCGTGCCTCTGCTTTGCAGGAACACAGGATCCATGCCTTCCCTACTGACAGAACGGCAATCTGCCTTGTTTCCATAGGCAGACTTCTGTTCTCCCTTTGTACTGAAGGATCAGAGTCCACAGTTCCCACTGTGTATAACCAGAGAGGGAGCGAGCTGGCAGTGAATGCCCGGCCCCTACCCAGAAGTGTCGGATCACCTACCTGGCACGTGATCTGGCACAGCAGTGCCACTTTGCCACAGTATATGTAAGTTACATGATCAGCAAGTGGTTTATTCCTCTACATATGGTAAGTCGTAGCTGTTTATCTGAAGCCCTTTCTCCTCTACAGTCGTTTAAGGTCCAGAATTTACACAGCTTTTCTGAGCCTCCAGAGGCAGAGGATGGGGATCTGCTGCCACACTGCAGAGTTGAGTGTTATCTGAGACCAGAGTATAAGGAATGGACACACCACCTGCTACACAATCTCATAGGGAAACATTCACAGCTGAGTCGGTCAATCACTAGCTGTGTGCTGAAGCTCCCCTTCCCCCTCTATCCTTTGGAGTCAGCACATCCTGTCAGAAATGTCTCATGCAGATAGAAGAGAAATTAAACTGCAGACAGAAATCACATTCACTGATTTGGACTAAGTGCACATTATAGAAGGATATGCTTTGTTCATGTTTCATGTCTACTTTATTTTAAAATTTTGGATAGTGTTTTTGATCATTTTTGGCATGTCACTTTGGGTAAATTGGGGGAAACAGCTGGAAATTAGATGGAATGCCTTCTTTGACAACTGTTACAGGACCAGGTGTCCCGACTAGATGATATCCCCTCTATGCCTGTTCCAGTGACATAGGGTTAATCTACTCAGCCAAAACACAGGCATTAACCTCTTCAGCTCTGGAAGATTTTATCCCCTTCCTGGCCTGAGCACTTTTTGCGATTTGGCACTGTGTCAGTTTAACTGACAATTGCTCGGTCATGCAACGTGGCTCCCAAACAAAATGGACGTCCTTTTTTTCCCACAAATAGAGTTTTCTTTTGGTGGTATTTGATCATCCCTGCGGTTTTTATTTTTTGCACTATAAACAAAAAACTATTTTGAAAAAAACATATTTTTTACTATAATAAATATCCCCCAAAAATATATAAAATTTTTTTCCTTCAGTTTAGGCTAATACGTATTCTTCTACATATTTTTGGTAAAAAGCATTTATTGATTGGTTTGCACAAAAGTTATAGCATTTACAAAATCGGGGATAGTTTTATGACATTTTTATTAATAATTAAATGTTTTACTAGTAATGGCAGCGATCTGCGATTTTTAATCATGACTGCGACATTATGGCGGACACATCGGACATTTTTGACACATTTTTGGGACCATTGTCATTTATACAGCAATCAGTGCTATACAAATGTACTGATTCCTGTGTAAATGACACTGGCAGGGTAAGGGTTAAGTGTGTCCTGGGGAGTGTTTCTAACTGTGGCTGGTGTGGCTACATGCGACACGTCACTGATCTCTGCTCCCAATCACAGGGAACAGAGATCAGTGACACTGTTACTAGGCAGAACGGGGAGATGCTTCTTTACATTAGCATCTCCCCGTTCTTCCTCCCCGTGAGACGATTGCAGGTATCCCCACGGCGATCAAGTCCACGCGACCCGACTCATGGAGGTCCCAGCGGCGCGCATGCGATAGCATGGCGGCAAATTTAGAGGGACATACAGGTACGCCCATTTGTCTGTCCGTGCCATTTTGCCGACGTACATCGGCGTGGGAACCGGTTAAAAAGGATCTCAGAGGAGTTTTAACAATTTTACTGTGCAGCTTAGAAAGACCATCCAAAGGAGCATCAGGTTGTGTGCCAATTGTTTAAAGGGTTCTTTACTCAGATTGTGGCAAAAAAATGCATTTTCTCTAATGTAGTGTGGTACACGTTCTATTATATAAAAAGTGGCACAAAGTTGCCAAAGTGAATGGATGAATGTTTTTACATGAGAATTGTTTTTATTATAATGCACTGCATGGCCTTTGAACTGGCACCAGTGAGATCGGAGGGGCCAGTTTGGGGGATTTCGTTTAGTTCAGCATCTTTTTCTGCTGTCAATCAAAATCAGTCAGCCAATCAGAAGCAAAAGGAGGATGGTCTGAATGGACACAGGGCGCTATGATTCAGCTAGGGTGCCCCCATAGCAAGCTGCTTGCTGTGAGGGCACTCAACAGGAGGGAGGGGCCAGGAGCTCTGGCGAGGGACCAGAGAAAAGGAGGATCTGGGCTGCTCTGTGCAAATCCACTGCAGGGAAGTATAACATGTATGTTATTTTTAAAGCAAAAAAACAAAACTTTACAACCCCTTTAAGAGCCAGTTAGGAAACTACTTTAATTCTAATTGCTAGCTTTCTGGGGAATCAACCCCTTTTGCTGACCGTTTTGTTCTTCGGGAATTTTTTTGCCTTACAGTTTGCGATTGTTTTGGGGTCAGCTGTCACTTTTAGTTGCTGTACAATTTATAGCAAAATGTGATTTGTTATACAAAGCTTCCCTTTTAAAGGGGGTGGTATTTTGTGGTTTTCATTTCATTTTGGAGGTGTATTGGTTTTCATTTTATGTTGATAGAGCCTTAATTTTAAGGATAGTTTTTTGGTAATCTTGTTTCTTTTGTGTTTTTATTTTTGTCATTTTTATTAATTATGTTGATACACTTGTACTGACCATCTGTTCTCAGAGGTGCCTTTGCTTGCAGTGAGCTGCTGCAATATTTAAAAGAAAAGCAAAACAAAGTGCAAGAACAATGTGCATCTAAACCACCCACATTCATCTCACCTCCCACATATGAAATAAAAGTTGGGCATACAGCAATTAGTCCTATCATCTCTAATTAAAACTATCCAGCTGCAGACCATTTTCTTACTGCTATATCCTCCTATGAAGTATTTTAATTCCTGTAGTAAAATCACAGTCTATGCTATTTGTCTCAAGTAAATTTGGGCATAGCCTTGTTCATTAAAATTGTCCTGTTGCTGGCTATTTGTACACTATTTTATCATCTGCAGTCTCTTAATTCTTGTAGTAAAACATCTTTCTGTACTCATTTATTTTAGCAAATTTTTCTTCATTAAACATTTCCTGCTGCTGATAAATTTTACATGGATGTATCCTCTGCAGTATCTTAATTCTTGTAGTGATGCCCCAAGCTTTTTGTTTTTAGTAAACTGGGCCCAGCCTTGTTATTTAAAATTGTTCTGCTGCGGGCAAATTGTACACGACTATGTACTCTGCAGTCTCTTAATTCCTATTGTAATACACTGGTCTGTACTCTATTTCTCACATTTATTTCTCACATTTATTTTTCGTCCAATTCTCCCTCATTAAAAATGCCCTGTTGGTGGCTAAGTTTACACTTCTGTATTGTCCGCTTTCCCTTAATGAGTGTTTGATAGAAATTGGTCAGCTTCAGGTCAGTTTTGCATCAACAAGGGCAGCTTCAGCAAACTACTGGGCTATTTCCATTTGCTGGTAAAAGCATATTTATTACTGTATGATAAAAAAAATCATGTGTTGCTTCTAAAGTTACCTGAACAAACTTCTTTTTTTTTTTGTAAACTGTAATAAACCAGATTGAGGTGTAACTGCTATATGTGAAACAAAAAAATAAATTTCACAGCAATTTCACCAACATTAGCGCTGGTTGTATGATAGACACCAGCACTAGCATGTCCTTGCATTCATTTACGCTTAGTCATTAGTTTGGCTTGGTCATACAAAACACATGGCTGTAGCATCATCACAGGTTGCACTTTGTAACCTATCAAGCCTTGCCTTGATCATAGGTGTGCACAGCCTACTGCATTAGGGTGTGCTCCTCAGAGCTCATACACACATGCCTTTCTCTGCAGGCTCAGCTGCACTGGACAGTGAATGAATGGGAAGTGCTCTGTTCTGTGCAGCTTCAGGTTCACAAATCGAAGCATAGTAAACAGTTTACCATGCTTCAGTTATAATAAACACTGTGAGTGAGTTTGTTCACTGTGTTCATTCAGAAAAGAAAGGAGCCAATAAATTACATTTTTACTAGCCCCATCCCCCGCTCTCCATCATGAAAGATCCCCCGCAGCAGCTAGGGGAGAGGAGGGAAGCCAGCAGCACTGCAGGGCGGAAGAGCCAAGCCCGGGCAGTAGAGGGAATTGGCACAGCATGTAGTGATTAGAGTTTGCCCAGGCACACCTGTCACGCCCCCTGCACATGCCCTATGACCTTGATGAAGGTGGCGGGTTCTTGTGTCGTTCTGTAACATTGCACAATGATTTCTGATTAATGACTGAATAAGTGCTTGTATCAGAGCAATGTTGCAGTGCTGTTGACATCTACATATGGTGTATATAAAAAAATGAGACACATATAGCAAGAAGAGTGCCAAAAAATAGAATTAAACAAGTAGAGAGGTGCCTCTGGGTGCAGTCGTTAAAATACCAAATTTATTAGGCAACAAAATGTGCACTCACATATAAAAGGAGAATAGCAGGCATTGTATACAAGTTTCATGGATGTTTTCCCCCGAAATGGAATCTAGCCTTCTGATCAAGCTGTTCATTAGTTGTTGTGCTTCCGAACGTTGCTGAACAACGGCCTCAGAACGAGGCTTGAGACACAGCGTTCAGTCGGCTCCAGGGGATGTCGTCATCAGTGAAGGATGCGTTTCGTGATCATGCGCACTTGGGTGACATCTCAAGTCACACTCCTTTATAAACAACTCAACATACAAGCCCCACGATCGTAATATATACAGGAAAGGGGGAGGGGACACGAACGGATTGGGAACACATTATATATCAAAACGATGAACAACTTGTATAATAAATAAATAAAAATAAAAATACCAACATATGATGACTGGAAATAGTAATAGTGCACCCAGAGGCGCCTCTCTACTTGTTTAATTTTGCAGTTTCTCTGGAAACATGGTTTCATTCCTAATTTGATGGCTGCCCTGTCTGCATACCTCTGGATTCTAGTTCCAATTGGACTAAATCATTTATTATCAGAGACTTTTATTTATATTCTATATTGTATAAGTCAATATATTGGAAGATATTTACAGTGTTGTTTCAGAATTGTGCGCCTACACTTGCTATGTTGCCAAAAAAATAGAAAAACGTATTTATTCTTTATATATCTATCTGCAAGACATCAAAGTATGTGCTGGTGTGTACTGACATATGGATATAAGATGACCGTCCTTCATTAACCTCATCTGTCTCACTTACAAACAACTGCTTTTCATATTGTCTTTGCCCCTGCTGTCTCTTGTACAAAGCCCGCTGCTATTTTTTTCTATCCTATTTAATTATCCACTGTGATTTAAAGCATAATCCCCATTAAAGCAGCTGTGTGACCTTGAGAGGGCACTGTTTTAATAATGCATCAAGTTGAAGGAAAAAAACGGGGAGCCAGTAAAACAACAGAAGTGGCAACTGTCTATGTACTTTACATATTTTTGTGCTGGGCTAGCAAAAATGTTGCTATGAAATATGGACTGACAGCAAACATTTTATGAAGGGATAAAATAGGCTAGAACATGAAGACATGCTGAACAATATCTTAGTGGCAAGCAGAGATGAGCGTGCTCACACCAATTTCCACACAAAAACTTGCTGATCGGTAGCAATGGCCTTTTGTTCCTTATATTTTTACCATTAAAATAATGTTAAAAAAGCAAAACAGACACCTAGATTGGATAATTTTCTGGGGAAATTCAAAACAGACTGATCAAAATGGAGTTTTCCAGACTCAGCTTGCTCATATTCTATAGCAAGTAGTGCTCATAATGTCCTGAGGCTGTTCAGTTTACATCTTTCCAAAGAAGTTGGAGGTGTGGATTTTTTTCCGGACACGTTTTCACCTTTAAAAAGTTTCATGTAACAAAGAATGATGTGATCAAAGTTGGGAGAGACTGCCACCTCAGGCACTATGAAGGGAAAAACTCAGTGACTGTATTTTCTACACTCTATGTTGGTCTTTCCATTGGAAGTGTAGACAAGCAAGCATGACCCATCTTTATCTTGGGAAGGCACACTTTGATATCTGTGCAGGCATATCAGAGGACCTTGTCTTGGGACTAATTACATCTTCCAACTACCACAGATTTTTATTGGTTAAGTGATTATTGTGCTAATTTGAATATTTTGAATTGCTAATTGAAGCCAACTCTATCCTCTGGAAGAAAACCTTGTATAATCAAAATGCAGTAGGATGGTCTGCCTTTCACCTTTTGTTTTTTTATGATATATAAGACTAAGCTAAAATGTTCAGTCTACCTATAAATAGTATTTCAGTTTTGGGAAAAGTCTGGTGTGTTAAATCATCCATCATCTCTTATGTATGCCACAGGCAAAGCCTGTGCACCACAATGCAGAAATAATTCTAAATGTTGCAGCTATTATATCTCAACCTGTTGAATTTCTCACTATTTTAAGTGATGTAGTAATGCCCCGTACACACAATCAGATTTTCCGACGGGAAATGTTTGCTTTTGAGCTTGTTGTCAAAGTCCCACCATGTGCATGCTCCATCGAACATTTGCTGTCAGAATTTCCGCATACAAATGTTTGAGAGCAGGTTCTCAAATTTTCCACCAATAAAACTTTGTTGTCTGGAAGTCCAATCATGTGTACACAAGTCCGCACACAACAGTTCATGCATGCTCAGAATCAAGTACGAGATGGAAGTGGTCGATCTTGTAAAACAAGCTTCGTACCGATAGCACATTCGGCATGCTGCAAATTTTGAAATCTTTCAACGCAGCGCAAGAGTTCTGACAAACTGATTCTTTATTATTTCTCATGATCTCATGAATAATCTTTGTTTTTGTTGTTTTTTTATCAAAATCTCCAGAATAATCTTTTTCTTTTTTTTTTTTTTTACTTCTTATAGTGATGTCCTTTTTTATTTTTATTTCTCCAGATCTCCAGAATAATCTTCTTTTTTTAATATAGTGATCTCCATAATTTTTTTGTTGTTTTGTGTGTCAAGTTACCACAACATCATTATTATCTTATATTTTTTTTTTACCTCAAAGAGGTTGGTTGGTGCTGGTGTCCCTTGTTATCTGAGACCACTTGAGGTAATAGATATATGTCTGCATATTTATAATACATGTGTGTTTTTTTATTTTTTTAGGTGATGTGGATGTTGTGGAAGAACAGACTCACTTCAACAGTGCAAGTGCACAAATCCTGATCAGTGAAATAATGGGGTGCAATCGTGAATTAGAGAAGGTCAAGGAAAACATCAATAATGTTGAAAAAAGACTCACCAACATCATTGATGTTTTAGCCAAAATCTAACCCAAAAAAAAATTCACTGTTGTCATTATTTTTTATGTTTATGTTTTTATATCAATTTTAGGCCGGGTTCACACCGCTGCAATGCGGGAACGCCGCAAATCCGCGGCGTTTTCCTGCATCGCATTACTCCCGCCGGCAGTTCACACTGCCCTATGCGGACGGCTGGGAGTGTCAATGATATGTTAATGACACCCCCAGATCCGTCCGCATATCGCAGTGCGATCTGCCGACTCGCACAGGAATCGGATCGCATGGTGTGAACCCCCATGCGATCCGATTCTGTTGCGGACCAAAAAAAGGGTCCCGTGCGAGTTTGCTGCGGGAGCAATGCGAATTCAGCCATACTATCTGTATGGCTGTACTCGCATCGCTACGGAGATCGGATGTGATTTGCGGTGCGAATCACATCCGGATCTCCCCCCGCAGCAGTGTGAACCCAGCCTTAAAGAAATTTGAAAGCCAAATTTTGAAGATGCACAGTGTGTCAACATGTGCTATCAGCCATCATGGGCTATCAATGTATGAGTTTTGTGGGTGCTTCCTCTCATCTACTTTAGTTGTGAGGAAGGGGTTGCACCCACAAAACGTGTACATTGATATTTCATGATGGCAGATAGTGCATGTTGACACACTGTGCGTCTTTTCAAAAATATCAAAAAATAAATAAAAATAAAATTTAAAAAATAATATCAAAATAGATGTAGGGAAAAGACACACATTTTAGGCATGGAATCATGATGGAAATACACATTTTTGAGTCCCAATTTGTGTGAATCTTCAAAATTGGCTTTTACAGGGGTGACATCACCCCATCTGATGAAGGCAAAAGCAACAAAGTTTTGACATAATAATGTCTCATATTGCCATCACTTTATCAAAGTTGAGCTTTGTAAGTTCTTGAGTTGTGGATGGGTATGTTATGGTTTTAAACATGCCTGTTTAGCCACAAAAAGGCTATATACTGTCCCACATACATGTTATACACCAAAGATGTTGGTTTGTTAAAAAAAAAAAAAACTTTTATAATGCACATGTAAATGTGCGTGGAGTAAAATGTTTATACTCAACAGTGTGTGGCTTCTTCTTTCAATGCTCAATAGTTTTTGGAGTAAGTTGGTGTAGTTACAGTGTCAATGGGGGTTATTTACTAAAGGCAAATCCACTTTGCACTACAAGTGCACTTTCAGTGCAGTTTCAGAGCACGTTCAAGTGCACTTGTAGTGCAAAGTGGATTGGCCTTTAGTAAATAGCCACCACAGTGCTCTAAAATATGCCCCAATAAGGCCATTTTAGGGACTCCAAACATTTAATTTGTGGAGTTGCAAAGGATGATTATTTTTATCATTAACCACTTGACCACTGGGCACTTAAACCCCCTTCCTAACCAGATCAATTTTCAGCTGTCAGCGCTCTCACATTTGAATGACAATTACTCAGTCATACAGCACTGTACCTATATGAAATGTTTGTCCTTTTTTTCACACAAATGGAGCTTTCTTTTGGTGGTATTTAATCACCGTTGGGTTTTTTATTTTATGCGTTATAGAAGAAAAAGCCTGAAAATTCTGTAAAAAAAAAAAAAAAAATTTTCTTCATAAATTTTGGCCAAAATTTATACTGCTACATATCTTTGGAAAAAACTTTGGTAAAAATAAGTACAGATTGGTGTATATTATTTGGTCTTTGTGAAAGTTATAGAGTCCACAAGCTGTAGTGCCAATATCTTAAAATTGATCACACCTGAAGTACTGACGGCCTATCTAATTTCTAACATTAAAACAAATATGCCCCAAATGATTTAAAAATTTTGGAAAGAAGACATTCCAAGGTATTTAGATGCATGGTAAGTTTTTTGAAGTTGTTATTTTTTTCGCCAAAATTCTTTGAAAAATCAAGATTTTTGTCATATTAGCAGGTTATTTCTCACACATAGCATATGCATACCACAAATTACCCACCAAAACACATTCTGCTATAACTCCCAAGTATGGCGATACCACATGTGAGACTTTTACACAACGTGGCCACATCCAGAGGCCCAACATGCAGGGAGCACCTTCAGGCATTCTGGAGCACCCACGCCAATTCTGACATTTCTCTCCTACATGTAAAAATCATAATTTATTTGCTAGAAAATTACATAGAACCCCAAAACATTATATATATTTTTTTAGCAAAGGCCCTAGAGAACAATGTCGGTCATTTCAACTTTTTTGCACAGCAATTTTTCCAACATGCTTTCTTTATGGAAAAAAAAGCTGTTTTGTGCTTTAAAAACAAAAAAAAAAACAGTAAAGTTACCCCAATGTTTTTGCATATTGTGAAAGATGAAGTTACGCTGAGTAAATAGATACCTAACATGTCACCCTTCAAAATTTCTGGTGACATGTTTTGAATTACAGAGGAGGTCTAGGGCCAAAATTATTGCTCTCGCTCTAATGTTTGGCGAAATACCTCACATGTGTAGTTTGAACACCGTTTTCATATGTGGGTGGGACTTACATATGCGTTCGCTTCTGCATGCGAGCACATGGGGGCACACGGGGACAGGGGCACTTTAAAAATGATTTTTTTTTATAATAATTTTACTTTATTTATTTTAGTTTGACACTTTTTTCCTCAAAATTTTTTGATCAGTTTTATTCCTATTACAAGGAATGTAAACATCCCTTGTAATAGGAATATGGCATGACAAGTCCTTTTTACAGTGAGATATGGGGTCAATAAGACCCCACATCTCACCTCTAGGCTGGGAAGTCGGAAATAAAAAAAAGAAATGTCCCTGGCTTCTTTCGTAGAGGGGAGTCAGGAGAAGCACCGGAGGGCAGCGCGGAGGAGGGGGGAGTCCCCTCTCACCTCCCGTAAGAATTATCAAGCAGCGGAACAGCCGCTATGATCATTCTTATGGCATAGGGAATCACAGGCTGAAAAAGCTTATACAGTATTTCTAACACATACATACCAAAAATGACACCCCAAAATAGATTATCCTACTCCTCCTGAGTATGACGATACCACATGTGTGAGACTTCCACAGTCTGGCTACATACAGAGGCTGAGTACACACGAGTATGGCTGAGTATGGCAGGGTATCACTGGGTATGGCTGGGTATGACCGAGTATTGCAGAGTATGGCTGGGTATTGCAGAGTATTGCAAAGTATTGCAGAGTATTGTAGGTTATTGCAGAGTATTGCAGGGTATGGCTGACCATGGAGGGATGGCTGAGCATGGATGGATGGATGTGACTGCAATTGTCACAGAGCAGCGCTCTGGGCACTACAGATCCAGCCCACAGTGCTGCTGCCATCCGATCTCTCCCCTCTCCTCTCACATTGTACCGATCAGTACACAGAGGGGAGAGAGGAACAGGCGTAACATGACGCCAGTTTGTTTACAAGTGATCGCTCTGTCATTTGAAAGAGCAATCACTTGTTAAACAGCCATTTACCATGATCATGGCTGTTCTCATGTGCACGCAAGAATGGGATTATGGGAGGACATCACTGTACGCCCTCCCAGAGTTATGCAACCGCCCTGTAGCCGTCGTTTGTCTATGGGCGGTTGGCAAGTAGTTAATGCAATTACATACATTAACAACAAAAACATTGTGTGTGTGTGTAGCAGACCCACAGCACAACATAATAGTTAGCTGAAGAAGAGATTTTCACTCCATGTATCAAATAAGTTACGTTTGCACTATTGAAGAAAACGCCCCAAAAAAAGGCCATTGGAGAACCTAGGAGACAGATAAAAGAAACACAAGCAGTGAATCAAATGAAATATGAGCTCAGTTTATAACAACAAATTTATTTTCCTTAGTTTTTAAACAGTATATGGCATATCAATTGCCCCCCTACTCCACATAGCTTTGCCGTACTTTGCGGGCACTTTGGTGGGGGCAAGACAGGATGGTCAGCTTCAAGTGCTGTCATGTTTGAGTCCAGTGAGCCATCCTCAGTCACAACTGAGGCCACATAGTTGGCTACATTTTTTAGTAAGAAGTTGTGCAAAATGCAGCAGGAAAAAACAATGTGGTTTACTTTATATTCCACCATATTGATTGCAGTAAGGAATAGGTGGAACCATCTGGCCATTATGCCAAAGGCATTTTAAACCACTCTTCTGGCTCTGGCCAGCCGGTAATTAAAAACTCTCTGGTCCGGGTGAGGGTCCTCATAGGGACTGGCAGCATAAGATGGTCCCCCAGGGCAAATGCTTCATGTGTGCCAAATACGAATGGGAGGCCCGTCACCTTGTCTTCTGGAGGTGGCAAGCCCAAGCTGTATTCTGGAGCCATCTGAATAACTCTGTCTGAGTGAGGACTCCACCATCCAACATCCGCCCATTCTTCCTCACGCCCACATCGAGGTATTCATAAGTCTCCAACAACACTATACTACTATACCCCTTATAGTTATAATAGTACGACCCCGAGTTGGGGGGTGGGATGATTTTGACACGTTTCCCATCTATTGGAAAGTCCCACTGCTGGGCAAATTGGGAGGCCACATTCTGCCTTTCCTGTGTGTTGAAAGTAAAATGTGGAGTCAAACAAAAAAATAAATAGTACTTTTGAATATAACATTGCAAGCAGATTAGACACAAACATTCTTGGCCAACATAAGTAGAACGTTTATTAAAATTAGTATTTAAAGTCAAAAGTATAAAGGTACACATAACAGATTCCTCACCCCCTCTGATGGCCAATTGTAAAAATGTTATGGTGGGGGGTGTTTTGGACAGGTAATCATCTCCACTTCATTGCGAGCTGAATGCATAAATAATGTGTATTACTTTTGGCCAACCCCTCCTTACTTACACTATTGGCAGCCCACTGGACAGGTAAGAAGTGTTATAATCCAAAAATATGAATACACACTGTCCAAATTGAAGCACGTCTTTACATTCTGCAATTACCTATCAAGATAATAGGAGAACAAAACTTTAAACAGTACCATTTGAAAGTATTCAGGCAGGCCCTCGCACTATATGCTTTGATGAGTTCATCCATAAATAAGAACACAAAAGAGGTAAGTATAGTGTGTATGGGTTTGGCAAAGTCAGCAGATAGAGTATTGGTATTGGTTGGCTTAGCAGTTAGGGGAGGGAGGGTTCAAAAGGAGTTTTGGTCCCCCCCAAAAAAGCCTCTTGTGCTCTGTCTGAATTTAAGGACAAAAATAAAATTTGGACGCATTTTAGGGGGTGTTTTGGGTAAGCACTATGATGGAGCTGACAAAATACATTGTTTTAAGTAACTAGGCTAGGTGTGTATGTGCCCAGAATAGCATGCTGGGGAGGCTAGTGAAGGCAAATATGCATGGACAAAAAAGGAGCATTAAAAGCTTACAACATGCATGAGGACAAAGAGGACATTCACAGCATAGTGCAATCATGGTATTTAGGGAATGATGAAATAAATACAATGCATTAGCAAACATTAAATACATAGAATTGTATGTTAAAGGATAAAACTTATATTAATATAGTCCTTCTGTAGGACCTGAATTATGGCAGAACGGGTCTCTGGATTAATGATTCCAAAAGCCTGGGGGGAGATCCCAGTCATGAACTTAATATCCTGTAGACTTCTCCAAGTACGGCACCAAGTACCGCAAGGTGGGGATGAGCCTCTGCTCATAAGGGGACAGCAAAGCCAACAGACGATGAAAAACGGGGTCCGTCATCCAGAGGTTATTCCTGAAATTATCAGGATTATTCTCCTCGATCTCCCGCAGCAAAGGCATGTGAGAGAATTGGTCACACCGGAGTAACCAATTCTTGGTCCATGAACTCCTCCTCACCCTGTTCATGGACAGGACTTGGGTCAAAGCAAGAACTCCAACACCAAGCCTAACGAGAACGTAACCGCAACATGGTTAGAAAACGGTCGGCTGGTCAGAACGAACTAATAAAACGCACTGAAAATCAGAAAGGACCTGAGAAGAACGAGCTAAAATTCAGAAACCAGCGGACAAGAACGCACTGAAAAACAGAAGCGAACTATAAATAGAATGCACTGAAAGACAGGAATGACAACATGCACTGAAGAACAGATACAAACCCACAAGCACAAACTGAGAATCAGAAATTAACTGAAAACACGAGGCTGAAAAGCACAAATCTTCTCTCACCAAACTTCTACTAACACAAGATAGATAGATTAGCAGAAGGAGCCCCACTGGTTATTGAACTTCCTTTTTATAGTCCAGTGGTACGTGTTGTACATCATTGCGTTCTCACGTTCGGAATTTTGGGCTGACATTTGTGTGACTGTGTATATGCAAGACAAGTTTGAGCCAACAACCTTCGAAAAAAAATCCACGGTTTTGTTGACAGAAAATCGGACTGTGTGTACACAGCATAAGACCTATAAAGTACAGTATAACTGAAAGCAAAACTTTTTTAGTTTTGGATAGACTGATGAGGGATTATAACACTTGTACAAGCAAGTAGCCACTACCCCCACCTATACCTGGTCTATTGGAGCAAGGAGCACTGGGGCAACGCATGTCAAACAAATACAAGGAGATTTCCCAGCTCAAACTTACCAACCAGCCAGCTACCAACCAAATTGACCTGTCTAACAATATGCATTAAGAACAGGTGTTTAGTCTGCACACATTTGGAAATGTGTCAAAGCACCCTGTTTTCTGTAGTCCCTAACCCTGATTGCTGGGTCTCCCCAATGGGAGAACATGCATTTTTTTGTACAGATGAGGACATAAAATTGGGTTGTTCCCAGGACAGGAATAGAGGGGAAATCTTCCAATGGGGACACTAGATTTGGTAACCCAGTTGTCCACTAAAGATTTCCTAATTTTGAAGGGATTTCCTCCCACTTCCTGTTTTGGGTTTTTGGCAGAAAGTGAAGTTAAATCCCAACAATGGAACACAGATGGCTAAAAACATACCTGCCAGGGGTTATAACCCACATTTACTCTAACCAAAATGAAAAATATTTTGCCTTTAGTTCTACTTTAATGTTTCAACATGATTGATAAATCTTCAGTGCTGGGTCAGGGTCAAGAGAATATTGAAATAAACCTCTTCAATACTCAGCTAAAATCCATCCTGTACATCTTAATAGTTGAGGTTACACAATCTCTGATACATACTTAGCTCAAAATTGAAGCCATTACCTGCAGTACAGAAGAGTTCTTAAAGCATAATGAAATTGTCTTCTTTTTAATTCAAAAACAGTGGAATAGCAAGTTAAAAATAATGACTTTGTTGCAATCTGAAAAACCTTGTAGGTATAACAGCTGGACATGCTATATAACTCTTGGCTTGATCTCTTCTATCTAAATAGCGCTGGAACATAGTCTTTCCCCACCTCCCACTTAGTATGTTAATATGCTTCTGCATTTCAAGAAAGGGCAGAGAAAATCAATACATAGAACAATATTTCTCCTCTCATATCCACCCTGTGCTCTACCATCTTATAAGATTGACCACTGCATTTAGTAAACCAAGCAACAGGTGGCTGTTAAAAGAACAAAATAGAAAGACAATTAGGGTATGACTGAACCTGTTTTATTATGTGCTCTGTTCCTAGCAAAGAATGAAGTAACTGAGCAGAAGGCAGAGAAACAGCAGTACACTAATCTTCTACTAAAAGGTTGTGCAGAAGGGTGTGTCAGCAGAAGTTTGACCAGGTAGTATACAAAAAAAACTGACAACTAGGGATGAGCCGAACACCCTCCGGTTCGGTTCGCACCAGAACTTTCGAACGGACCGAAAATTCATACGAACTTTAGAACCCCATTGAAATCTATGGGACTCGAACGTTCGAAATTAAAAGTGCTAATTTTAATGGCTAATATGCAAGCTACTGTCCTAAAAAGGATTTGGGGATCTGGCTCCTGCCCCAGGGGACATGGGTCAATGCCTAAAATGTTTTTAAAAATGGCCGTTTTGGCGGGAGCACTGATTTTAATGACGATTAAAGTGAAAAAAAAAAGAAATATTTCTTTAAATATCGTGCCTGGGGGGTGTCTATAGTATGCCTGTGAAGTGCCACGTGTTTCCCATGTTTAGAACAGTCCCTGCACAAAATGACATTTAACGGAACTAACGTCATTTAAAACTGCTTGCAGTTTTAATGTTATATCTGGATCCGGCAATATGGATAAAAATAATTGAGAAAAATGGCATGGGTAGCCCCCCCTGCCCATTACCAGCCCCTTTGGGTCTTGTACGGATATTAAGGGGAACCCCGTACCCATATTAAAAAAAGAAAATATGTGTGGCCCCCAGGCCCTATATACTCAGAACAACGGTATACAGGCGGTGCAAACAAGACAGGGACTGTGTAGGTTTGTTGTGTTAAGTAGAATCTGTTTGTAATTTTCAACTGGTACATTTTTAAAGTGTAGCTCCAGTCAAAAAATCTATTTTTAAGCTTTTTGGAAAACATAGGGAAGGGTTATCACCCCTGTATAATTTGTTTTGCCATCCGTCTTTTTTCATCTCACTTGCTGTTGTCTTCTTCCGTTTGCAAGTAGGAGACGTTTGTAAGTTGGATGTTTGAAAGTAGGGGCCTGCCCTATATGCTCTGCAGAAATGACAGAACAAGGTGTTGGTGTTGCCACAACATTGTAAGCCCTCAAAGTGACTCTTGGTGGGCGCTGGAGTGCCCTGCCATGAACGATTATATCAAGAATTGTAATTACATGCCATTGTTGAACAGTGGTAGAAAAATTGACCTTTGGTGGTTGTGGTGCTGGTGCCACAACACTACAAGTCCTCACGGTTACTCTGGGTGGGCACAGGAACAGGCCCTCCTGTGAACTATTATATCAAGAATTGTAATTACATGTCCCTGTTAAACAGGGTCTGAAAAATTGGGCCTTAGGCACTGGTGCTGGTGCCACAACACTGCAACCTCTCCCATATACTCTAGTTGTAGTGCAGGAATGAGCCCTGCTGCAAAGCATTGCATCAAAAATTGTAATTAAACGCCCCTGAAAAATTGGGCTGGTGGCATCACCCAGAATGAAAAATGTTCTTCCAACATATCAGCAGAGGAGGAAGAGGATAGACAATCAACATAACAGGACAGTCACTCAGCATCAGCATAGGCAGTCTTGAAGGGATGTGATATTTGAAAAAAAAAATTTGGTTACATCAGCTTCAGGTGCTTGGTAGCTGTGGGTGATCCAAGGCTGATTCATCTTGATAAAGGTCAGTCGATCAACTGAGTCGGTGGACAGGCGCACCCTGTGATCGGTAACAAAGCCACCAGCAGCACTGAAGTGCGTTCCGAAAGAACGCTGGATGCAGGACAGGCCAGTAGCTCAATTGCATACTGTGCAAGCTCTGGCCAGTGATCCATCCTCAAGACCCAGTAAGCCAGAGGATTTTTGGTGGGAAAGGTGTCCAAGTCTGACCTTGCCCCTAGGTATTCCTGCAACATGTAAATCAGACGCTGGCGATGGTTGCTGGAACCGATCATATCTTGGGGCTGCGGACTAAAAAATTGTCTGAACGCATCGGTCAGACGGCCACCTTCTCCACCGCTCCTTCTGACCGATGCCTCAGCAACACGTTGTCCAGGACCAGGAGTTTGTAACCTCCCAGTCTCTGGGAACGCGTTGCACAGACCTTTCTGCAAGGCCTCCCGGACATGTCTCATCCTCTGCTCCCTCAGCGACGGCAAGGAAAGGTCGGCAACCTTACCCTTGTACCGTGGATCAAGGAGAGTGGCCAGCCAGTAATGGTCTCTCTCCTTGATCCAAAGAATACGAGGATCCTTCCGCAGGCTTTGCAGGATCAGGGAGGCCATTCAGTGTAGGTTAGGTGAGGCATTCGATCCGGAGTCCTCTGGGTCACTAAGGACAACATGATCCGCAGCTACCTCCTCCCAGCCACGTACAAGTCCACGGGTTTCCTGGGACTGTAAATCATCCCTACAAGACTGCTGATGCTGAGTGCCAGCCTCCACCTCCATGCTGACACAATCATCCTCCTCCTCCTCACCCTCTTCCTGTGTGATGGGTGGCACAGCAGGAACACTGTCTGGATAAAGGGGGCCTTGAGAGGCAAGGAAGTCCTCCTTTTCCTGCCTCTGTTCTGCCTCAAGTGCCCTGTCCATTATTCCACGCAGCGTATGCTCCAATAGGTGGACAAGAGGTACAGTGTCACTGATGCATGCACTGTCACTGCTCACCATCCTTGTGGCCTCCTCAAACGGTGACAGGACAGTGCATGCATCCCTGATCATGGCCCCCTGGCGTGGTGAGAAAAAAAACCGAGCTCCCCTGACCCTGTCCTGGTGCCGTAGTCGCACAGGTACTCATTGATGGCCCTCTGCTGCGTGTGCAGCCGCTGCAGCATGGCCAACGTTGAGTTCCACCTGGTGGGCATGTCACATATAAGGTGGTTCTTGGGCAGGTTCAACTCCTTTTGGAGCTCAGCCAGCCGAGCACAGGCATTAAATGATCGGCAGAAATGCACACAGACTTTCCTGGCCTGCTTCAGGACATCCTATAAGCCCGGGTACCTGCCCAAGAACCGCTGCACCACCAGGTTAAGGACGTGAGCCAAACAGGGCACATGGGTCAGTTGTCCCTGTCGGAGGGCGGAGAGGAGGTTGGTGCCATTGTCGCAAACCAACATTCCTGGCTTAAGCTGGTGTGGCATCAACCACCTCTCGGCCTGCCCCTGCAGAGCTGACAAAACATCTGCCCCAGTGTGGCTCCTGTCCCCCAAACAAACCAGCGCAAGCACGGCATGGCATTGTTTTGCCTGCGTACTTGCGTAGCCCCTGGGACGGAGCACCGCTGGTTCTGAGGACAGAGCACTGGAAGAGGCCATAGAGGAAGAAGAAGAGGAGGGGTGGAGGAGAGAGGTGTGTCACAAGCAATAGTAGCATTTTGGAGGCGTGGTGGTGGAACAACATCCAACACTACTGCACCTTGTCCGGCATCCTTCCCAGCTGCCAGAAGAGTGATCCAATGGGCCGTGGAAGACAGGTAACGTCCCTGTCCATGCCTGCTGGACCATGAGTCAGCGGTAATATGCACCTTATCGCTGACTGCCCTGTCCAGCGAGGCAAGGACATTGCCTTCCACATGCCGGTAGAGAGCTGGAATCGCCTTCTGTGAGAAAAAGTGGCGTTTGGGGACCTGCCATTGAAGAACCGCACATTGTACAAACTCATGGAAGGGGGCCGAGTCTACCAACTGAAAAGGCAGCAGTTGAAGTCCTAGCAATTTAGCCAAGCTAGCATTCAACCGCTGGGCATGTGAATGGCTGGGAGTGAACTTCTTTCGGCGGTCCAGCAGCTGGGGCAGGGATGTTTGCCTGCTATAATCGGACGTGGGTGTACTGCTAGCAGAGTGCCCGCAAGTACTTTGTGACACACTGTGACACACCTAATTCTACACCTTCATTCCTCTCAGAGCAGGTTTCAGAGAGGACTGAAGGTCTAGTGGGGTTGGAGATCCCAGCTGATGAGGAGCAAGAAGAGGTCCACTTTGTTCTTTGGTGTGGGTCTTTGAGGTACGCTTGCCAACGAGCTGCATGGCAGGTCAATATATGTCTGGTCAAGCACGTGGTACCCAATCGGCTGATGTTTTGGCCACGTGAGATACGCTTGAGACATATGTTGCAAATAGCAGCAGTGCGATCTGATGCACTCATCTCAAAAAAGGCCCACACCAAAGAACTTTTAGAATAACGTGCAGAGGCAGCGCTCTGCACAGGCGGAGCTCTGCGGTGTGATTCAGTCGGTGTGCTGCCCCTAAGCTGTCCCCCGGAGGGCATCCTGCCTCGTTGGACATGTGCCTCCTCCTCCTCCTCTCTCCTACTAGGCACCCACGTGGAGTCAGTGCCCTTATCATCCCCTCCCTCTTTATTGCTGGAGCAAACCTGGCAGTATGCTGCAGCTTGTGGAACATGACTGCCAGATTGCTGTCCTTCTTGAGCATCCCCTCTCTCTGTGCTCACGCTACTGCCTTCCTCTAGCTGAGTATCATCATCAGAGCCTACGAAACACTGGGTATCCTCCTGGAGCATGTACCCAACACTGTGCTCAAAGAGTTCAGGAGACTCCACAGGAGGACGTGGTGGGTCTAGGGAAGGAGTCACTGATGACGGCATTGAGACGCGGGAAGACGATGCGTTGGCAACTGCTTTGCTAGTACCCTGAGCCTGGGTAAGAGAGGATGAGGAGGATGAAGAGGGCTTGGTCATCCACTCTACCAAGTCTTCGGCATGTTGCGGCTCAACATGTCCAGCTGCCAAAAAGAAGGACAAGCGTGTCCCATGGCCAAGTGCTGATGATGACGATGCACCGCGTCCACGACCAGCACTGTTGTCTCTAGACACAGAGCCTGCTTGCCCTTTTTTATCGGCTCGCGCCTGTCTGCCTCTCCTTCCTGGCCTTCCAGACATGTTAATGGCCTGAAGGGAGATGGGAAAACCAGCAATTGGGTAGTGTATATTGTGCTGGAGGCACACACAACACCCACTAACTCCTGCAGATGGCAGATGGCTCAATTAGAGAAGAGCTATGTAGGTGGATATAACGGTTTATACTGTGGTCAGGGCATGCAGACAGCACACACAATCTCCTACAAGTGACTGCAAACTGTATTTAAAAAAAGCAATATAGCTAGCTATATAGGTGGATATAACGGTGTATACTGTGGTCAGGGCACGCACAATCTCCTAAAACTGACTGCAAGCTCTTTTTAAAAAGAGCAATATAGCTATCTATATAGGTGGATATAACGGTGTATACTGTGGTCAGGGCACGCAGACAGCATGCACAATCTCCTACAACTGACTGCAAGCTCTATTTAAAAAGAGCAAGATAGCTAGCTATATAGGTGGATATAGCGGTGTATACTGCAGTGAGGGCAAGCAGAATCTCCTACAACTGACTTCAAGCTCTATTAAAAAAGAGAAATATAGCTAGCTATCTAGGTGGATATAATGGTGTATAACGCGGTCAGGGCACACAGACAACAACCACTACAGAAGAGCAAGAACGCAAAATCGGCCGATAACGAACGGTGTATACTGTGTTGAAGGTACACAGAACACCCACTAACTCCTACAGATGTCAACACATTACACAAGGCTCCGCACTGGCGGCCTTATATAGTGTGGGGCGTGTACTACATAGCCTGAGCTATGATTAGCCACAGGCATCCTGCCTGTGTCCAATCATGGCTCTCCTCGCTGCCGGAGCTGTGATTGGCCAAGCTTACGGGGTCACAGTGCATGCTTGGCCAATCATGAGCCAGCAATGCACTGTGATGGTGCAGTGCATTGTGGGCCGTGACCGCCACATGAATTTGGCACGAATGGCCCATAACGTTCGGTATTCGCCGAAAGGGGTGAACAGCCGATGTTCGAGTCGAACGTATGTTCGACTCGAACACGAAGCTCATCCCTACTGACAACACTGAGATGGATGTGCTTCCATGCTCTAGCGTGGTCAGTTTAAAAAAGGAAAGCAGGAGGACTGGGAAGAACACCAGGTATTTCAAAAAAGGAAGCAATGCAAAGTAAATTAGGATATTTTTTAATATAAGTATGTAGCGCTGGTATCCTTGTCTTCTGATGTATATTAGCAATTATAATGAAAGTCTATGGACAGTTCTATAGCTTAGTGTTTGGCACCATCTAGTGGACAAATACTGAATGTGAACTTAAATGATTTTTGGCTTTCAAACATTGAACTATTTACAGGAAGTGACTGTTATTTACATTGGGGAGTTGACCCTTTTTCCCAGGATACTGGGTGACCTACCCATGGACGCCCTCTCTTGCACTGCATGCTGGGTAGGAAATAAAAGGACCGAATGGCCATCTTAGGTCTCTTGGGAATGCATGGCCTGCCAGTGAGGACTTGTGTGGAGGTCTCCCAGAGGAAGTAGCCTACTGCCCTTGCGGAACACAACCCTGCTCGGTTGTGTGAGTGATGTGAAGTGCCAGAGACACAGTGATCGGATTGAGAGGATCCAGAGACACTCGTTTGAGCATCGGAAGACCAGGTCTACTTGTCGGAATGGGATGGAGTGACAGAGCTAGCTGATGCACAAGCAAGCTGCAACCACCAGACCAAATTCACTATACCAAGTTTCCAATCCAGTTGGTGAGTGGGTTGCTACCCACCGTTTTCTAAACCATTGCACCTAGTCAGACTTATATACAGGCATTGCTGGGATACTTAGTACCACGGAGAAGGAGTATAGCAACTGACGCTAAGCAGTCATAAGGCCTACTTACTTATCACACTTCAATCATTGTACTATATTTGTGGAAGCAACACTAGGATCATCCTTAATTTAACTTTAACTGCTTTAACCTTGGATTACAAATTTATAAAGAGTTATCATTGCTAGCGAAGATCAGAAGATAAAGACTAAATACTTTAAGAGAGATTTCATGCATAGCTATAAACGTAGGGGGAGCTCCCATATATATATATATATTGTTTGTAACTGTTTTATCAAAGTTCATTGTCCTGTCAATCTATGTTGGATGACAGTACAATTGCTGTAATCCCCTATTTTCAAATATATATAGTAAATTATACTTTGGTTAAGTACTTCATTGTGTGGAGTATTGTTTTCCCCCAGCAAGTGGAGCCAGTGGATCCTGAGAGGACAATACAGGTATATTGTGATATATTATATTGTACTGTATTGTATTGCACCACAGATGTGTCAAGGGGACTGAGGCAAGTTAGTGGGGTTTTGTTACTAGAGTGCAGGCCCAAATCAAATCAGCCACTCCTTCGGGGTCAGTGCTACAAGTATATGATACAACAGACACATATCAGGAATATAAAATGTTGGGGTAACATAAAACTTTAACAGGCAAAAAATAATAGGTTATGTATACGAGCACTTGTTTTGACCAATATTTTATTTTATTTTTGTCTTTTTTTAAAAGAACCTTAAATATTACATTAAAAGAATCAAGGAAGAAAGAAAGAGAGACAGAAAGATTTGGTTCCAAAAGAACAGTCTCTCCAAATGATGTACAGTTGGGAATTCTATAACTACTGGGTACCTATACTAACATTATGATGCAACTTTACATTAGATAAAGGGAGCAGTCACTTTGCAAAAACATTTTTTACACAAATATTTTATTTTTCAGCTTTCAGAATAAGATGAAACCCATCATCAGCTGACAGTTGTCCTAAAAATGGGAAATATGATTAGAAATTAAATATTTTATTTGATGTTCTGATCTACTTAGATTAGAATGTAAGCAGATAAGATATGAATTGCTTGCTAGTGAACTGGTTAAACTCCAGTAGGTAATGGCTCTTACTTCTCTGTGCCCTGCACAGTGTCCCTATATTTCATTTTTCTTCATAACTGTATTGTAAAACTTGGCATTTATGGCTGGTGTGAAATGAATATTAATAATGGGCGCTGATCTGGTCCTCCCTCTTTCCTTACACAAATACCATTATGCTGACTACAGCATTTCCTCTGCTCTCCCCCAACCACAAGGATTACTCCTTTTTGCAGAAAATAATCTATGCTTCTTATATGCAGTGTCACTTTCCCTTGTTGAATGCAGCACAGAAATGTTGACTGTTTAATCCTGAAAATAAGATATTAAAATGCCAAGCCTGCAACAGAGAACATCTTGATAATTGCTTTCTGTTTGTGTGTGTGATGCCAAGATACCAGCATGCACTGGGCATCATTTCACATAGGTTCCAGCTCATAGACTGAGACAATAAAATGTTGGTAATCTGAAATTAAAAATTCATAAAAACATGTGCCATGCCACCAAAGAATCTGTTCATTTTGCTGCTTATACTCTATTTTAAAATGAAATGTGATTTTTTAGGAAGACACACACTGCTTTGGGAAAAGTAGTTCCCACCGCTAAAGTTCAAATATGTTTGGCACAAAGTGTGTATGTCACCACAGAGATCATGGCCAGGAAAATGGATAGGTCTTCCTAATAGGGATGAAGCTCAGGTTTGTGGCAGATCCGGGGGTTGAAAAATTCTCCAGACGGAGTATGCAAATTTTCTGGACCAAGTTCTTTGTAGCCATAATGCACCCACCTTTAACTGTGGTCAGCAGGGTTGCAATGGCCAATAATGGGGACTTTATTCTGTGCCAGCCCCATACTATAAAAGGATGGGTTCCAAGCAGCCATTTGTCAGTGTGTGTTAGAGTAGTTTAGGGAGAGCCAGATTGTATAGGGAGATAGTTAGTCATTATACAGCACTATACTGCATTATATTGCACCAAATTAATAATGTCAGTTTCATAGGGATGGGATTCAGGTTCAGACCTAACATGTTTGAGGCAACCACAGCCCATTTGTGATTCAAGGACCCAGTGAACTAATACTAAATTTGTCTGGTATAGCCAATAACTACCAATAAGGCATGTTCTGGCCTTTGAATTTAAGTCAGATTGCTTATAAGGGTGATATGGGTGTGTTTGACAACCCAGGCTATCACTACAGGCGTGGCCTGGTTGGAATCCAGATTAAGGTTACGAATCTACTCACCACTCCAGAACACCTACATTTAATTTGCGTACAGTGTTGCATGACCACGCAATTTGCCATTAAAGTAACACAGTATTCCATAGCAAAAAAACGCCCTGGTCATGAAGGCAGTAAAACTTTCTGGAGGCCAAGTGGTTAAAGTTGTTCTAAAGACTGAAGGTCTTTTACCTTCATGCATTCTAAACCTTTAGTATGTAGCTCCCTTCTCAGTCCCCCACTTCTTTTCCAAGCCCTTTCTAGGTCCAGCAATATGCACAAGAGCTGCTGCTCTTATGGGTTTCTGCTTCCTCATTGGCTGAGAGACAGCAGTTGGAGCCATTGGCTCTGGCCGTTGTCAGTCACAGCCAATGAGGAGAAAGTGGGTGGTGGCCTGATCCCCATCCTGTGTTTCTTATGGACACACAGAGCGAGTCTCGGGAGTGAGCATGCATGACTGCCCTATAGCAAGCTGCTTGCTATGGGGGCAATTGGAGTACAGGAGGAGCCAGTAGCGCTGATGGGAACCCGAAAAGAGTAGGACTGGGGCTGTTCTGTGCAAAATAAAAAAAAATACCTTTAATATCACTTCAAACGTATCCTGCTGTTTTACAATTTACACTGTTTAGTCGCCTGCAGTCTCCTAATACTTGTAGTAAAACGTATTACCTGAATGTATTATTTGTCTTTAGGGCAAATTTGGTTAATCCTTCTTCACTAAAAATGTTTTTTTTTTTTTTTTACACTAATAATTTTAGCTTGGGGTTATTAGAATGCATGAGGCAGTTGCTGACAGTTTGTGCACCCAAATTACCACACACCCTGGGCCAAAGTTATTAAATGTTAGCTTCTTAGTAGCAAATTATTGCTGCTGTGCTAAAGACTCTCTCTGACACAGCATCCTGGGTACACTCTTCCCCCTTTCCAGTAGCTAGAAAATACATTACGTATTTGGGTATTAAGGTAGGTAAGGAACCTTCTGTCAGATACCATGAAATCACACCAAGACAGAAGTACAGTTAAATCACACTTGTTTAATAATAAAAGTAAATAGAACAAACATAGTGAAAACATAGCCAGAGTTCAGGAACCAGAATGGATAGTCAGACAAGCCAAATGTCAGGAAACCAGAGATGAGCGTAGTAAAACAGCAAGCAGGATCCAGAGCCAGAAGGGATGTTAGCCAAGCAAGTTTTTTAACGGGAATGCAGGAGATCTCTGTGATGTCTCTGTGATGTTGGCTAAGGCTAATGCCGTGTACACACGACTAGACTTTTCAACGTACTACGCCCAACGGTCTTCCCGACGGACTTTCGGCAGAGGTCCAACGGACTTTCTGAATGAAACGGACATGGCCACACATGACCGGACTAAGGTCGTTCGAAAGTTTGTTAGTTTTGAACATGATGACGTAAACGGAACTAAATAAGGAAGTTCAATAGCCAGTAGACAAACGGTTTCCTGATTTTTAATCCGTCGGACTTGAGTCCGTTGGATAGATTTGAAACATGTTTTATTTCTAGGTCCATTGGACTTTAGGGGAAAAAAAGTCTGCTGGAACCCACACAGGATCGAATTGTCTGACGAATTCCGGTCCACTGAACCAAGTCTGCTGGAAAGTCTCATCGTGTGTACACGGCATTAGGCAGAGATCCTCTGGACTGGGTGGTTTAAATAGGCAGGACTGATGAATAGGATATCATCAGCAGCTGAGTAACTGTGGAGAGATAGAAGTTGGCAATTAGCCAACAGCTGAGCAGCTAGCTCAGGAAGGGCTGAGCCCAGCCCTGACACCTTCTTTGTTATACTATCTGTATTAGTGGAAGGGAATTCCATCTCCTTGTCGCTCTCACAGTAAAAAACACTCTACGTAGTTTAAGGTTAAACCTCTTTTTTTCTAATTTTAATGAGTGGCCATGTGTCTTGTTAAACTCCCTTCCATGAAAACGTTTTTATGCCCATTGTGGGGTCACCAGTACGGCATTTATAAATTGAAATCATATCCCTTCTCAAGCGTCTCTTCTCCAGAGAGAATACGTTCAGTGCTCGCAACCTTTCTTCATAACTAATATCCTCCAGACCCTTTATTAGCTTTGTTGTTCTTCTTTGTACTCACTCCATTTCCAGCACATCCTTCCTGAGGACTGGTGCCCAGAACTGGACAGCATACTCTAGGTGCGGTCAGACAAGAGTCTTGTAGAGTGGAAGAAATATCACTTTATCCCTGAGGTTAATCCCATTTTTAATGCATAACAATATTCTGTTTGCTTTGTTAGCAGCAGCTTGGCATTGCATGCCATTGCTGAGCCTATCATCTACTAGGGCCTCCAGGTCCTTTTCCGTCCTAGATTCCCACAGAGGTCCTCCCCCCTAGTGTATAGATTGTACTCATATCTTTGGAAGCATATATAGCCATTCCCTTATTACTCATTGGGAGATGCCACCTTTTCAAGGTGATTAGCTTCACGCACCTTCTATATCCACTTTGTACACTCCCACTTTTACTCAAACACAAAGATATCCAAACACTAAATAAATGTAGCACTTGCTCCTATAATAGACAACTAAAAACTTGCCTAGGTTCTTCCCCAGTGGATTGCCCTGCATCCAGGCACACAGTCTCAGCCACACTTTTCCTCAATAACTAGTCTAGAGGCTTTTGTTGTTTTTTATTTTTGGGGAACTTGGATAGGATTGAGGGAATTGAGTAGGATAGGCCAAAATTGGGAACTATATACAGGTTCAGGACAGTAAACTTCTTTCTGAAAAGCTGAAGCAGAAGTCCTTGCTTATAGCAAACTGTGGACTTGGCTTGTAATAGAAGCAGGTAATAGCATATTTCTTTCTTTAAAGCACTAAGCAGAGCCCCTAAGAACTGGATAAACTAAGCTCTTCAGGACACAAGTCAATGTCCGCTTTGAACAGACACACACAACTTATTCTCTAGCACAAGAGGGATGGCAGCAGCCTAAAAGTCTATACACCCTATACTTACAAAATGTCAATGTGCAGTTGGTTTGCCTCCTCCCAAATTCCAAGCAATATCTTTCTCCAGTGATACCAGACTAGATTTTGAGCAGACAGTCCCTCAGTCAGCTCTCAAATCCTCACCTGAGGCCTCACAAAGAGCAGCCCTCCAGGCTGGACTGATCCTCTGTCAGAAAAGACCCAGAAGCCCAATCTCTCAGAGTATGTATGCAGCTTCCCAGAAGCCTTCAGAGTCCTGCTCCCTGGGATTGACCAGAGCTACATAAATATTCATACTGCCATCTGCATAGCTCCACGCATATATTCCAGAGATATCTCACAGCTCTCTGGAAAGTAGAGGAAGCAGCTGAGAACACTCAACTGACTTAATTAATCAACTGCACTGGTTGCACTGGTGAGGCAAGGTACATTTACCTAACAAAAACACACCCAGCTCAACTGAACACATTGAGCCAAAACTATATCTCCCAAGAAGTGAGGGAGGAGCCAATTTACCTAATATTAGCACATATAACCTTGCTTGTTTATTATGCATAGGGTTGGATTGGGTGCCTCAAGCATCTATGCACATAAACTATATTATAGAAATGGAAATGAGACATCCCCTTAAAGCGGTATTTCAGCCATAACATTTTTTTTAAAAGTCAACAGCTAAAACAAAAGTAGCTGCTGACTTTTAATAAGGAGACTTACCTTTCCAGGGCGCCTGCGATGTCGGCTGCCGAAGACTGACATGTCCCTCAGCTCTCGGGTCCCAGTGCAACCATCCTCACTAAGGGAAACAGGCAGTGGAGCCTTGCGCCCGTTTCCTACTGCACATGCACAAGTCGCGCGGCGCTTTGTGAATGGGATGCGCTGTGTTAGGGAACACACAGTTCCCAGAACACAGCGTGCCCCATTACCCAGAAGACAATGCAGAGGAGGAGAGAAGACTGAAGATCACCGAGGAGCAGGAAGAAGACAGATTAGGAAGACTGCCTAGCAACAGGGATTTCTGGCAAGGTAAAAAAAAAATGTTTTTTTTTTCAAATGTTTTATTTTTTATTTTTTTAAGAACATTAATGCTCTTTTTTTTTTAGGGTGGCCCTCCACTTTAATCTGCTGTCACTCCTCTACAGCTAAATTCAGTTATTCCACATACACACAATTGTAATTCTCGTTGGAAAAAGGTCTGATGGTTTTCCCGACTGAATTCTGACTGAATTCCGCTCAAACTGTCTTGCCTACACACGGTCAAACCAAATTCTGGCCACCAAGAACGCTGTGATGTACGACAGGACTAGAAAAAGGAAGTTCAATACCCAGTAACCAATAGCTTCCATCTCGTAGTTGAATTTGAGCATGCATGAGTTTTTTGGTGTGTCGGAACTGCATACACACGATCGGAATTTCCGATAGAAAGTTTTTCCATCTGGAAAATAGAGAACATGCTATCAATTTTTTTCTGGTGAAAATTCGGACAGCTAAATTCCAGTGGAGCCTACACACGGTCGCATTTTCCGATGAAAAGCTCTCATCTGTCTTTTGCTGGCCGAAATTCTGATCGTGTGTATGCGGCATGACTCGGCACAATCTCCTGGTCCTCGATACGGTAATAGCCTGGAGAGAGAAACTGGACTCGTCCCCCTACGTCTCTCAATACTTGATGATAAATGGAAATCCAATGTTTATGCAAGCTACTCAGTATGAAGCCTTTAATCTTTAGAGAGCTAAGGGGCTGTTCTAAACTGCTTCCCTGTATAATAAAATACAGACTCAGGGACACTTAAATGTATCTCACCCTTGGCCTCATAACATGACACCCCACCACCTCCGCCACCATTTTATATATTTTTTCAGTTCTTGGATTATGTCAAACATCGGAGACTTAAACGTTCTCTATTTGATTGTCTTCTTAATGCGAGGACTTACTCGATATCAAACATATGAAAGTATCAAGTGGAAGTATCAATGCTGTTGCGCTTAACTCTCTCTTTCCAAAATCTTTTCATCATACCCCTGTGCAATCCTGGAGTAAGGATATACCAGTAGAGGGCCTAGTGGACAAAAAATTTGAGGGATACAACAAAATCCATAGGTTGGCTTGTGAATAAATCCTGGAGGGAGTCACAATTTAAGTTCATTCATAGAGCCTTCATCTCTTTCTTATTTACCAGCAACTAACCACAAACTGCCCTGCCCTCTGTGTAATATCCACCACCTGCCATTAGTTTGTCATGCTCTCATCTCTTAACATTTTAGGACCAAATGACAGCCTACATACACAAAGTAACTGTCAGATTGCAAAAGATCCACTCATATTTTTGTTTGGGAGCAATAAACACTTTTGATTTTTCATGTTCTTCCTCACAGACATGGTTATTTTTTTTTTTTATTTTTTTTTTTTGGGAAAAAAGAGCTTTATTGAAACATAGTCAGAAAAATGTAACAATAAGTCTCCCGCGCAGGGGAGTCAAGAACATGAGGTTACAAAATAGAGGCACAGCAGGTCTGACAAAAGCTCTACTACTTGCATAGTAAGTCAGGCGGTGAGCGGGTCAAGACCCGCCACCTGGCCCGTATCGTTTGGTTGCTCAAAGAGCACACTGAACAAGGCACAATTGTTAACTAAAGCAAAAATTGCTCCGGGACCCCAACACCCCATCTGGGATCAAGCTGTGTCGGGGATACAGAGCAATCCCATGAAACGGCAAATTATATTATCTAGGACCCTCTCCGAGCAGGGTCCTCGTTTGCAACATTGGTTAGCTAAGGTAATGTCAGATAAGGAAAAAAGGAATAATAAGGAGGAGGGGTTTGGGGAAGGGGGGAGAAAGAAGAGGAGGGAGAAGACATCCAAGAAGAAAGGGGGGAAGAGGGGAGAGACCTCTGGGAGAACCCGGCCCATCCGGGGGAAGGCTCCCTCAAGGAGGGGACCTAGAGGGGAAGAAAACGGACCTTAACCGAGAGAAATCCCCATATGACTGGCCCAGGGTTCCCAAATTCTTTTAAACCGGTCTACTTTGTCTAGAATTACGCTGGAAGTTTGTTCTTGGAACATGATCCAAGTAATCTTTTGTTTAGTAGAGTGGATGGATACCTTAGGTGATTTCCAGGCCCGGGCAATGGACAATTTAGCTCCTGTCAGGATGAAGTGGACCAAAATTCGGGAGTATTTCTTCACATGAGGGATATCCAGATTGAGAAGAGCAGTCTTGGGGTCCTGGGGGATCCCAAGCCCCGTGACTTTGCGGATAAGGCTAAAAATATTATTCCAATAACCTCTGATTCTGGGGCATTCCCAGAAAGTGTGTATAAGGGATCCTAAATGGCCACATCCCCTGAAACAAAGGGGGGAGGATTGGGGGAAAATTGAAGCTAAACGCGTCGGAACCAGATACCATCTGGAAATCACCTTGAGGATGGCCTCCATTAAAGAAATATTGATAATCCCCTTGAACCCTCTCATGAAGCGGCCATGCCAGGTATCCAGGTCCCATTCAAAATCAAGATCCCGCTCCCATTTCAGCATGTATCCTGCCTTTTCCTGTGGTTCAGCCAGAGCTGCATAGATCAGGGAGAGTCCCCCTCTCATAACCACGGCTGATGTGCACCATTGTTCATAGGGGGTGACTGTCAGGGGGCCTAAAGTGCGAGAGGAAAGTGAGTTCAGGAAGTGGTAGATTTGGTGAAAACGGAATCTCTCGGTAGGGGGCATCTCGAGTTTCGATTTACACTGTTCTAGCGTGAGGGGACCGTTGGAGTTGAAGAAGTTCCCTATTCTAATGAGACCTTTGTTGAGCCACCATTGGAACGCTTTGATGTCTAGCCCAGGAGGAAACTGGGGATTATTGAAGATGTGGGCTAAGGGACGCCACTGGGAAGTCAGGGAGTTCGATGAGTAGACCGAGTCACAGAGGGCCATTGAGTGAGACAAAGTGGGGGACATAATCGGAGGCCTGGACTTGGGGGGTCGCCAAATAAGGAAATCTATGGTGAAGTTGGGAATGGCTTGTCTTTCCATTTCCACCCAATCCGGTTTCCCACCTTTAGCATAGATACAGGAGATCTGGCTCATCTGAGCAGCTTGGTAATACCACCAAAGATTAGGTAATCCAAGTCCTCCTTTCTGTCTAGGTCGAAAGAGAACCGATTTGGGAAGTCTATGGGAAGAGCTGCCCCACACAAAGCGTATTATCGATGAGTGCAGACTGTTGATGTGAGATTTTGGAACCGAAATAGGGAGTGAACGAAAAAGATAAAGGATACGGGGTAGTAATGTCATTTTAATGGCATTAATTCTACCTAACCAGGAGAGCTTGTAGAGGGACCATTGGTCCAAGTCCGCTTTCAATTTATTAAACATAGGGGGGAAATTATGCTTGTAAAGTAGGCCTATGTTTGAGGTAAGGTGAATTCCCAAATACGGGATGGACGTAGGGTTCCACGAGAAGGGGAACTGGGTTTGGAGTTTGGCAACTGAGTAGGGGTTGACAGAGACGTTAAGAGCCACTGACTTAGACATGTTGACTTGCAGACCAGAGGCTTGCCCAAACTTGTGAAGCACCCGTAGAATGTTAGGAGTGGAGATGAGTGGTGAGGTAATGAAGAGGAGGACATTGTCCGCGAATAACGAGCATTTATGTGTGGAGGGGCCGCATTTCACGCCGTGGATATCTGGATGTGTCCTAAAGGAGATTGCTAGAGTTTCTATAGCTATAGCGAATAAGAGGGGGGATAATGGGCATCCCTGCCTAGTTCCCTTGGCAATAGGAAAGGGGTCTGATAGGTGGCCTTGGAGTTTGATCCGGGCACTAGGCTGGGAATAAAGGGCAGAAAGAGTATTGATAAATTTGTGGCCAAAACCCCACCGCTCCAGTGTGCGAAATAAGTAGGGCCAGGTAACGGTATCAAAAGCCTTTTGAAGATCGATGGACAGCAAAAAACCTTCCTGGAGAGGACCGCCATCCCAGCCAGACTGGAGGATGGAAATGATGTCAATAGCTCTCCTCACCTGGTCCGGTCCCTGTCTACCTGGTATGAAGCCTGCCTGGTCCTTATGGACATAGGAGCCTATAAAGGAGCCCAGTCTGTTTGTGTCACGTACCTTTAAGGCAGAGCCCGGAGTGCAGGGAGTGGCTACTCGTAGACCTCTGACTCAAGAGACCCTGGTAGTGATGACAGGGGTTCAGGAGCACAGAGGGGCACAAGTGCCTGACTGGATGGTAGGTGTAAGCAGCAGCAGACCGTTGATGGTGGAGGTGTATTGTAGTCCAGTATCGGAATGCAGGCAAAGGTGAGGTAGGGTTCAGCAGATAACAGAAGGATTCCTGTAGTCCAGCAACGGGATGCAAGTGATTGCAGGGAACAGCGAACAACGGAGGGGTACTATAGTCCGACAGCGGATGCAGGTGCAAACGGAATACTGCGGAAGTGGGAAGAGTCTAGTAGTCTGCAGCAAGAGGTAGAAGGCTACAAACGCAGAGGGAGTAGCAGCCGGGTATGGTGGAAGACTGGGAGGTGTCCTGTAGTACAACAGCGGTGAACAAGCAACTTACAGTTGACGGATGGTGTAACAGTCCAGGTCAGGCACAGGCGGGCAAATCAGGTACAGAAACGGAATCCAGAAGAGTAGTCGGGTACAAAGCCAAAGTCGGGGGGCAGGCAGCAAACAGCAGAGTCGGAAACAAGCCGGGTTCAATACGGATCAGGATACGGATGCAGGTTCAGGTTCAGATACAGGTTACCAGGAAGCACGGGAACACTGTTGATCAGGCAGCAAGGCAGTGAAGCATGGATCCAGTTTAAATAGCACTATTGGCGCCAATTTGCGTCAAACGGCCGCGCGCACGCGCGCACCGCTGATCGCGGTAACGCTCCCGAAGTTGCGCAAAAGATCTCCTGCGACTTACGCCGCTCGGACGTCCGTGAGGAGGATCTTCCTGACATTGCCCCCCTCCAATGGGCAGCCTCCGGATGCCCAACTGGGACATCTTACCTGGGTGAGATCTTTTGAATGCCAGAACCAACCTCTTGGCGTGGATACCAGTCTCTGGTTCCCAGGAGTTCTCTTCTGGACCATACCCCTTCCACTTCACCAGATACTGGACCTGGTTGTGTCTCTTTCTGCAGTCCAAAATTGCTTCTACTTCAAATTCCTCCTCACCATTAATAAGCACAGGTTCAGGAGGACCCACGTTCCGATCAGTGAAGGGATCCTGGATTGAAGGTTTTAAAAGAGACACATGAAACACAGGGTGAATACGCAGCGATTCCGGTAATTTTAGTTCATAAGCCACATTATTAATTTTCCTGGTGATTGGGAAGGGACCCACAAATCTTGGACCCAGTTTTCTAGATGGACATGTTAATTTCAAATTCAGAGTAGACAACCAAACTAAATCTCCGGGTTTTAGATCGAGCTCCCCTCTCCTCTTTTTGTCAAAAACCGCCTTGTTGCGTTCTTGGGTTTTTGCCATCGTTTCTTGAAGCAACTTGTTATTGGTGCAGAAAAAGTTCAAAGTCTCCTGAGCCGCTGGAACCGTACATTCTGGGACGTTGGCTGATAAAAACTGAGGGTGAAAACCATAGTTCGCGAAGAAGGGAGACTGATTAATTGCAGAATGAATAGAGTTATTGTAGGCGAACTCGGCAAGCGGTAAAAGGGATACCCAATCGTCTTGCGAAAAAGAAGAATAACAACGCAAATATTGTTCAAGGGTCTGGTTTGTTCGCTCAGTCTGGCCATTGGTCCGGGGATGATAGGCAGAAGAAAATGAAAGGTCAATTTTCAGGGACTTACACAAAGCTCTCCAAAATTTTGATGTAAATTGCACCCCACGATCGGAGACAATGTTCGCAGGTATACCGTGGAGCCTTACAATCTCCTTAATGAAGATCCTTGCGGTCTCAGGGGCAGAAGGTGTACCCTTCATGGGCAGAAAGTGAGCCATCTTGGAAAATCTGTCAACCACCACAAGGATAGTGGTATAGCCTTCTGACGGTGGTAATTCTACAATAAAGTCTATGGAAATCATTCTCCAAGGTCTTCCTGGAATGGGGAGTGGCTTCAGCAACCCCCAGGCTTTGGTCTTGCTACCCTTGTTCTGGGTACAGGTGATGCAGGATTCTACATAAAGCTTACATTCTCTTAGCAGCTGAGGCCACCAGAAGGTGCGTTGGAGAAGTTCGGCAGTCTTGTGTACCCCAAAGTGGCCGGCCAGTTTGTGGTCGTGGCAGGATTTGAGGACAGCAACCCGTAGTTGTTGGGGCACGTAGATCTTATTTTCATGCCATAACAAATCGTTGCTAGAATGTAGGGTGGTGTTGGATGGATGCGGAGCTGAAGATGAAGCTCGCTTGAGTTGGGATAAAAGATCTTCCTGGAGCATAAGGAAATTTCCGGGTGCAAGGATGGTATCTGTGGATTGAAGAACTTCGGGTTCGCTGAACATCCGAGATAGCGCGTCGGGTTTGGTGTTTTTTCGATCCGGGCCTATAGGTAATGTGGAAGGAAAATCTTGTATAGAAAAGTGCCCATCTGGCCTGACGTGGCTTCAGCCTCTTAGCAGTCTTCAAATACTCTAAGTTCTTGTGGTCAGTGTATACCAGAATGGGATGAGCTGCTCCCTCCAGGAGATAGCGCCATTCCTCAAGTGCAGCTTTGATAGCGAGCAGCTCCCTGTCCCCGACATCATAATTCCTCTCCGCTTCAGACAACTTACGTGAGAAGAACGCCACCCGATGCAATAAGGCCTTTGGGCCCTGTCTCTGAGAGAGGACTGCCCCCACTGCAATTTCGGATGCATCCACCTCGAGGATGTAGGGTAGCGCAGAATTAGGGTGCTGACACAAACTGCTTTTTAAGGGAGGGAAATGCAACCTGTGCCTCTGGAGTCCACTGAAACTTGATACCTTGTCTAGTTAATCTTGTAATCGGGGCGATGATCGTAGAAAACCCCTTGATGAATTTACGATAAAAGTTCGCAAACCCCACGAAACGTTGAACTCCTCTCTTATCAGTAGGAGCTGGCCAGTCCAGGATGGCCGAGACTTTTTGCGGATCCATCTTAATTCCATCCACCGAAATAATCAGCCCCAGAAACTGAATGCTGCGACGTTCAAACTCGCACTTCTCAGGTTTTGCGTACAAGCCGTGTTGACGAAGCCGAGTGAGAAGTTTTTTAACGTGTTCCCTGTGAGCGGGCAAAGAGGGGGAGAAAATCAAAATGTCGTCCAGGTACACTATGACAAACAGGTCGAGATAATCTCTAAAGATATCATTCACAAAATGCTGGAAAGTCGCAGGAGCGTTGCACAGCCCAAAGGGCATTACGAGATATTCAAAGTGTCCGAAGCGGGTACGGAAGGCCGTCTTCCATTCATCCCCGCTTCGGATACGGACCAAATTATAGGCTCCGCGAAGATCCAGTTTTGTGAAGATAACGGCTGATCCAAGGCGCTGAAATAATTCGGGCACCAAAGGCAATGGGTACCGGTTTTTGACTGTAACCTTATTTAAGTCCCGATAGTCAACACAAGGGCGGAGAGAATGATCCTTCTTTTCCACGAAAAAGATTCCTGCCCCTGCTGGGGAAGTAGAAGGACGTATGAACCCCTTTTTCAGATTGTCATCAATGTAAGTCCTGAGAGTCTCCAGTTCTACTTCCGTTAAGGGGAATATCCTCCCGAAAGGGATTTCGGCTCCGGGAAGGATTTCAATCGGACAATCATAGGGTCTATGAGGGGGAAGTGTTTCTGCCCCCTTCTTGCTGAACACGTCCAAGAAGCTATGGTAGGCCTCAGGAACACACTGGCGAGTCTCAACATCAGTCTCCATACACATCAAATGGGGTGAGACCCTAATTGCTTCTTGGAGGCAGTGCTGACGACAATAGGGAGAGGAAAAGTAAATGTTTCCGGTGGACCAGTCAATTTGCGGGTTGTGTGCCCGAAGCCAGGGCATACCCAGTATGATAGGGAAAAGGGGAGATTCAATAATGTCCAGGCAGAGTTGTTCCTGATGGTTACCGGAAATAGTGGCTGTCAAAGGAAATGTCTCTTGTGTCACCGGCCCAGATTTGATAGCTGTTCCATCGGCAAGGTGTACAGACAATCCCTTCGCCCTGGGCCGTAAGGGTACTTGGAACTTTCGGGCAAACGATAAGTCCATAAATCCACTGCATGCTCCAGAATCAACTATCGCGGCGACTTGAATGTTCCCTCCGGGAAGCTGAAGAGAAACAGGAACAGCCAGGTGAGAAGCATTACTAGGTACAGCAGGTAAAACAGGAGAGGATACAGAAGAATGTTTACGGAACTTGGCAGGACAGGATCTCACGTAGTGTCCGGGTTCCCCACAGTAAAGGCACAGATTGTTGAGCTGTCGCGTTGTCGTTCCTCAGTGGTGAGCGTTGGTCTAAGTAAGCCCAGTTGCATGGGTTCAGGAGTGTCAGCAGCAGGATGTGCAGGGGGATTTGGGACACGGGGTAACATCCAGCTTGGTCGGGAAGGCCCGGCAGTGCGTTCTGCTTTCCGTTCTCTCAGACGTCTGTCAATCTGGATGGAGAGATTGATAAGGGCTTCAAGAGTTGCTGGGACACCAACCCAGGCCAGTTCATCTTTTAAAGGTTCAGAGAGTCCCATGCGAAACTGGTATCGCAGAGCGGCATCGTTCCAGGTAGTATCGGAACTCCAGCGCCGGAATTCGGACGCATAGTCCTCTGCCGCTCTACGGCCTTGCTGAAGAGAATATAAGGCTGCTTCCGCAGTGGCCGCTTGTTGAGGATCCTCATAGAGCAAACCCATTGCTTGGAAAAAGGTATCCAGGTTGTTAAGGCATGTATCCTTTTGCTCCAAAAGGCGGTGGGCCCATGCCTGGGGCTCACCCAGTAGGAGGGAGATGACAAAACCCACCTTAGTGGATTCAAGAGAGAAAGTTCTGGGTTGAAGTGCAAAAAACAGTTCACAGGCATTGCGAAAAGCTCTAAACTTGCTGCGATTTCTCGAAAACCTCTCCGGGGTTGGGACCTTGGGTTCAGGGGGCATCATAACCACTGATGGCGCAGAAGAGGTTCCGGGCACGGTAGGGCCTGTGGTAGATAAGACCTGGACACGCTCTTCCAACCGAGAATAGCCTTCTTGTAGAGATTTAACGGCCTGGGTAAGTCCAGCAAGATGGCGGCATAAATCATCCATAGCCGAATCTCCCTGCGTGGGCTCAGACATGGCTGCCTGATACTGTCACGTACCTTTAAGGCAGAGCCCGGAGTGCAGGGAGTGGCTACTCGTAGACCTCTGACTCAAGAGACCCTGGTAGTGATGACAGGGGTTCAGGAGCACAGAGGGGCACAAGTGCCTGACTGGATGGTAGGTGTAAGCAGCAGCAGACCGTTGATGGTGGAGGTGTATTGTAGTCCAGTATCGGAATGCAGGCAAAGGTGAGGTAGGGTTCAGCAGATAACAGAAGGATTCCTGTAGTCCAGCAACGGGATGCAAGTGATTGCAGGGAACAGCGAACAACGGAGGGGTACTATAGTCCGACAGCGGATGCAGGTGCAAACGGAATACTGCGGAAGTGGGAAGAGTCTAGTAGTCTGCAGCAAGAGGTAGAAGGCAGAGGGAGTAGCAGCCGGGTATGGTGGAAGACTGGGAGGTGTCCTGTAGTACAACAGCGGTGAACAAGCAACTTACAGTTGACGGATGGTGTAACAGTCCAGGTCAGGCACAGGCGGGCAAATCAGGTACAGAAACGGAATCCAGAAGAGTAGTCGGGTACAAAGCCAAAGTCGGGGGGCAGGCAGCAAACAGCAGAGTCGGAAACAAGCCGGGTTCAATACGGATCAGGATACGGATGCAGGTTCAGGTTCAGATACAGGTTACCAGGAAGCACGGGAACGCTGTTGATCAGGCAGCAAGGCAGTGAAGCATGGATCCAGTTTAAATAGCGCTATTGGCGCCAATTTGCGTCAAACGGCCGCGCGTGCACCCGCTCATCGCGGTAACGCTCCCGAAGTTGCGCAAAAGATCTCCTGCGACTTACCCTGCTCGGACGTCCGTGAGGAGGATCTTCCTGACAGTTTGAAAGGATCTTAGTCATTATTTTCAGGTCATTATTAATTAGGGATATAGGTCTATAATTACTTACCAGGCTTAGGTCTTTATCGGGTTTAGGAATCACCGATATATAGGCCAGGTTAGCTGTCAGATCCAGAGGTGACTTATTGTTGAGGGAGTTAAAAAAGCGGGCCAGGTAAGGAGCCAGAACATGATGAAAGTTTTATAGTATTTAGTTGAGAACCCGTCAGGGCCAGGGGCCGAGCCAAGTTTGAGTCCTTTAATGACTTCTCTGACCTCCTCCTCTGAAATAGAGGATTCCATAAGATCCCTATGGGGGTCTGAGATTTTAGGGAGTGTGAATCCGTCCAGGAAGGCATCGATCTGTTGAGAGCTGGCGGGGTTAGGGTTAGAATAAAGATTAGAATAGAACTCATTGAAGGCCTCAAGGATCTGTTTAGGATTTTGGGTCAATTTTCCGGAAAGGGACTTGACTTTGGGGAGTGCATGAATCCTGTGCCGGGGGGAGAGCCTCGCAGCCAACTGGGGGCCAAATTTGTCAGAGTGGAGGTAGAATCTGCCACTAGTCCATTTTAGATGGCTCTCAGCACTGGAAGTCAGGGCCAAATTTAGGGCCATTTTGGCTAAGGAAGTGGGTAAGGGGCTTTTCTTGTGAGCAGCACTTAGGGCCTGGAAGTCCCGTTCCAGATTGACTATGCCTAGGGTTTTTTCCCTCTTGAGCCGGGAGGTCAACTGAATAATTTTGCCTCTCATGAGTGCTTTGTGGGCCCCCCACTACGTGCCCGGGGAGACATCAGGAGTATCATTGGTTTGAAAGAACTCTCTTAGGTCTTTCTCAAGCTAGACATGGTTATTTTAAAGGCTTATATGCAAGTTATTGCCATAAAAAGTGTTTGGGGACCTGGGAACTGCCCCAGGGGACATGTATCAATGCAAAAAAAAAAATGTTTTGAAAACAGACATTTTTTGGGGAGCAGTGATTTTAAGAATGCTTAAAGTGAAACAATAAAAATTAAATATTCCTTTAAATATCGTGCCTGGGGGTGTCTATAGTATTCCTGTAAAGTGGAACAGTTTTCCGGTGTTTAGAACAATACCGCAACAAAATTATATTTCTTTTTTTTTTTTTTTTTTTTTTAAGTTTAAAAGAGTTTTATTGAAAAGTAGATGGCATTACAGAATTGAAGCTCCCACGCAGGGGAGATCCATAAAAAGATGAAAAGATAACATAACAGGTTGTACACACGAACAATAAGGAGTAAGTTCCTTACTCCGGCATCGGGTAGCAATCTGTAGGGGTATCAGCAGGGAGAACCTAGTGCCTAGGTGGAACAGGAGTATATTTTAACCTGAACAACTAAGGTGAATATTAAACTCCTGAAGAAAACCAAAGTAGAGAAATAAAAAGGAAAGGGAAATAGGAGTACTAGGTGTGCCAAAAAGGAGAGACAAAGTTAAAAAATAATAAGCAAAAATGAACCCCCTCTCCCGGCGGCCTGAAGCCCCGACACCCCGACAGGGATCTCACTGTGTCGGAGCCCCAAGGCTCACCTGGGACCGAGGACAAGCTGATGTCAGGTCACATCGTACCCCGTTTAGCATAAACTGAGAACATGACTAACATAAAAGCTAATAGGTAGAACCTGGGAAAAACCCCGGGGGGTCCCATTCAAAGGCTTGGCTCCCAGCTGGACATGAGGTCTGGCCCCTGGGAGAGCCTGGCAAACAAAAGATATTGCGGGTAATACATGCCTAAGTACAATTGTTAAGCCAAAGCTTGTTCAGGAAAGCGTCACCCACCCCCCCTCAGCCCGGCTTGGCCAGGGGGAGGGGGGGGGGAGGGACAGGAGGGGAAAATTATATTTCTAAAGGAAAAAAGTAATTTAACACTGCTTGCGGCTGAAATGTATTGTCATGTCCTGGCAATATAGATGAAAATCATTGAAAAAAATGCCATGGGTTCCCCCACTAGACAATCCCAGGCTCTTTGGGTCTGGTATGGATATTAAGGGGAACCCCACACCCACATTGTTTAACAAAATGGTGTGGTGGTGCCCCCAGGCACTATATACTATCATAAAAGGTGTACTCACCAAGGCCAAGATGCCGAGAGTGGTCACTGTTGTGACTCGGCGCACACCACCCCTTACTCGCTTGGAGATCAGTAGGTAGCTTGAGCTTGAGCAGAGCAGGTAAGTAGTGACCCGTGTGGGTCCAGGAACAGCGGTAACAAGTCTGTTAGGAAAAGAGCAAAGTCCAAGAGGCGGGCCGAGGGTCAAACACAGTTCAGATCAGGAATCAGCAGTAACCAGGAACGCTGAGACAAAAGGGTAACCCAAGAACAAGCCAGGGGTTGATCACAGGAAACATGAGACAAAGTCCAGGTACAGGTCGAGGGTCAAACACGTGAGAGAGCTGAAGTCCAAGAGCAAAGCCAGAGGTCAGGTCCAGGAGTGAATCAGCGAGGTCAAAAGGCAATCCAGGTCACAACAGGTAAGACAGGTCACAGGAACAAACGCAGGGATCACAGGTAGCTGAAGACGAACCAGCAGTTTGCTTGAGTGCCAATGCTTCCTTTATAGGTCAGCAGAAGGGTCACGCCATGAGTACACTTGTGCGCGCATGCGCCGGTCAGTGGGGCCGCTGCACATTTCTATTGCGCACAAATGTGCGCCAGAGCATCGTCCCCATGCGCATGGCACGGGAATTCTCAACTGGCGCAGCCTATTCCTATCACATTTGCTCTGAACAGAAGTATATATACTATACAACCTGCTCTATATACTCTGCAAAATTGGACCTTAGGTGTTGGTGGTACCAGAACACTGTAAACCCTCACAGTTACTCTTGGTGAGCACAGGAATGGGCCCTGCTGTGAAATATTAGATCAAGAATTGTAATTACATGCCCCTATTAAACAGGGGCAGAAAAATTGGGCCTTTGGTGGTGGTGGTGCCACAACACTGTAAGCCCTCACAGTTACTCTAGGTGGGCACAGGAATGGGCCCTGCTGTGAAATATTAGATCAAAAATTGTAATTACATGCCCCTATTAAACAGGGGCAGAAAAATTGGGCCTTAGGCACTGCTGCTGGTGCCACCACACTGCAACCTCTTCCATATACTCTAGTTTTTTTTCTGGAATTAGCCCTGCTGCAAAGCATTGCATCAAAAATTGTACTTAAACGCCCCTGTTAAACAGGGGCAGAAAAATTGGGCCTTAGGCACTGGTGCTGGTGCCACCACACTGCAACCTCTGCCATATACTCTAGTTTTATTGCAGGAATTAGCCCTGCTGCAAAGCATTGCATCAAAAATTGTACTTAAACGCCCCTGTTAAACAGGGGCAGAAAAATTGGGCCTTAGGCACTGGTGCTGGTGCCACCACACTGCAACCTCTGCCATATACTCTAGTTTTATTGCAGGAATTAGCCCTGCTGCAAAGCATTGCATCAAAAATTGTAATTAAATGCCCCTGTTAAACAGGGGCAGAAAAATTGGGCTGCTGGCATCACCCAGAACCAAAAATGTTCTTCCAACATATCAGCGGAGGAGGAAGAGGATAGACAATCAACATAACAGGACAGTCACTCAGCATCAGCATAGGCAGTCTTGAAGGGATGTGGTATTTCAAAAAAAATTATTCGGTTACATTAGCTTCAGGTGCTTGGTAGCTGTGGGTGATCCAAGACTGATTCATCTTGATGAAGGTCAGTCGATCAACTGATTCGGTGGACAGGCGCACCCTGTGATCGGTAACAAAGCCACCAGCAGCACTGAAGGTGCGTTCCGAAAGAACGCTGGATGCAGGACAGGCCAGTAGCTCAATTGCATACTGTGCAAGCTTTGGCCAGTGATCCATCCTCAAGACCCAGTAAGCCAGAGGATTTTCGGTGGGAAAGGTGTCCAAGTCTGACCTTGCCCCTAGATATTCCTTCACCATGTAAATTAGACGCTGGCGATGGGTGCTGGAACCAATCATACCTTGGGGCTGCGGACTAAAAAATTGTCTGAAAGCATCAGTCAGACGGCCACCTTCTCCACCGCTCCTTCTGACCGATGCCTCAGCAACACGTTGTCCAGGACCAGGAGTTTGTAACCTCCCAGTCTCTGGGAACGCGTTGCACAGAGCTTTCTGCAAGGCCTCCCGGAGATGTCTCATCCTCTGCTCCCTCTGCGATGGCAAGATAAGGTCGGCAACCTTACCCTTGTACCGTGGATCAAGGAGAGTGGCCAGCCAGTAATGGTCCCTCTCCTTGATCCGAAGAATACGAGGATCCTTCCGCAGGCTTTGCAGGATCGGGGAGGCCATGCAGCGTAGGTTAGCTGAGGCATTCGGTCCGGAGTCCTCTGGGTCACTAAGGACAACATGATCCGCAGCTACCTCCTCCCAGCCACGTACAAGTCCACGTGTTTCTTGGGACTGTAAATCATCCCTATAAGACTGCTGCTGCTGCTGCTGCTGATGCTGATGCTGAGTGCCAGCCTCCACCTCCATGCTGACACAATCATCCTCCTCCTCCTCTTCCTCCTCCTCATCCTCTTCCTGTGTGATGGGTGGCACAGCAGGAACACTGTCTGGATAAAGGGGGCCTTGAGAGGCAAGGAAGTCCTCCTCTTCCTGCCTCTGTTCTGCCTCAAGTGCCCTGTCCATTATTCCACGCAGCGTATGCTCCAAGAGGTGGACAAGAGGTACAGTGTCACTGATGCATGCACTGTCACTGCTCACCATCCTTGTGGCCTCCTCAAACGGTGACAGGACAGTGCATGCATCCCTGATCATGCCCCACTGGCGTGGTGAGAAAAAACCAAGCTCCCCTGACCCTGTCCTGGTGCCGTAGTCGCACAGGTACTCATTGATGGCCCTCTGCTGCGTGTGCAGCCGCTGCAGCATGGCCAATGTTGAGTTCCATCTGGTGGGCATGTCACATATAAGGCGGTTCTTGGGCAGGTTCAACTCCTTTTGGAGCTCAGCCAGCCGAGCACAGGCATTAAATGATCGGCGTAAATGCACACAGACTTTCCTGGCCTGCTTCAGGACATCATGTAAGCCGGGGTACCTGCCCAAGAACCGCTGCACCACCAGGTTAAGGACGTGAGCTACACAGGGCACATGGGTCAGTTGTCCCTGTCGGAGGGCGGAGAGGAGGTTGGTGCCATTGTCGCAAACCACCATTCCTGGCTTAAGCTGGCGTGGCGTCAACCACCGCTCGGCCTGCCCCTGCAGAGCTGACAAAACATCCGCCCCAGTGTGGCTCCTGTCCCCCAAACAAACCAGCGCAAGCACGGCATGGCATCGTTTTGCCTGCGTACTTGCGTAGCCCCTGGAACGCCTACGGAGCACCGCTGGTTCTGAGGACAGAGCACTGGAAGAGGCCATGGAGGAAGAAGAAGAGGAGGGGGTGGAGGAGAGAGGTGTGTCACAACCAATAGTAGCATTTTGGAGGCGTGGTGGCGGAACAACCTCCAACACTACTGCACCTTGTCCTGCATCCTTCCCAGCAGCCAGAAGAGTGACCCAATGGGCCGTTAAAGACAGGTAACGTCCCTGTCCATGCCTGCTGGACCATGAGTCAGTGGTAATATGCACCTTACTGCTGACCGCCCTGTCCAGCGAGGCAAGGACATTGCCTTCCACATGCCGGTAGAGAGCCGGAATCGCCTTCCGTGAGAAAAAGTGGCGTTTGGGGACCTGCCACTGAGGAACCGCACATTGTACAAACTCACGGAAGGGGGCCGAGTCTACCAACTGAAAAGGCAGCAGTTGAAGTGCTAGCAATTTAGCCAAGCTAGCATTCAACCGCTGGGCATGTGGATGGCTGGGAGTAAACTTCTTCCGCCGGTCCAGCAGCTGGGGCAGGGACATTTGCCTGCTATAATCGGACGTGGGTGTACCACTAGCAGAGTTCCCGGAAGCACTTGGCTGTGACACACCTAATTGTACACCTTCATTCCTCTCAGAGCAGGTTTCAGAGAGGACTGAAGGTCTAGTGGGGTTGGAGATGCCAGCTGATGAGGAGCAAGGAGAGGTCCGCTTTGTTCTTTGGTGTGGGTCTTTGAGGTACGCTTGCCAACGAGCTGCATGGCAGGTCAACATATGTCTGGTCAAGCATGTGGTGCCCAAGCGGCTGATGTTTTGGCCACGTGAGATACGCTTGAGACATATGTTGCAAATAGCAGCGGTGCGATCTGATGCACTTGTCTCAAAAAAGGCCCACACCAAAGAACTTTTAGAATAACGCGCAGAGGAAGCGCTCTGCACAGGCGGAGCTCTGCGGTGTGATTCAGTCGGTGTGCTGCCCCTAAGCTGGCCCCCGGAGGGCATCCTGCCTCGTTGGACATGTGCCTCCTCCTCCTCCTCCTCCTCCTCCCTCCTTCCAGGCACCCACGTGGAGTCAGTGCCCTCATCATCCCCTCCCTCTTCATCGCTTTAGCAAACCTAGCAGTATGCTGCAGCTTGTGGAACATGACTGCCAGATTGCTGTCCTTCTTGAGCATCCCCTCTCTCTGCGCTCACGCTACTGCCTTCCTCTAGCTGAGTGTCATCATCAGAGCCCACAAAACACTGGGCATCCTCCTGGAGCATGTACCCAACACTGTGCTCAAAGAGTTCAGGAGACTCCTCAGGAGGACGTGGTGGGTCTAGGGAAGGAGTCACTGATGATGACATTGAGAGGAGGGAAGATGATGCGTTGGCAGCTGCTTTGCTACTACCCTGAGACTGGGTGAGAGAGGATGAGGAGGATGAAGAGGGCTTGGTCATCCACTCTACCAAGTCGTTGGCATGTTGCGGTTCAACATGTCCAGCTGCCGAAAAGAAGGACAAGCATGTCCCATGGCCACGTGCTGATGACAATGCACCGCGTCCACGACCAGCACTGTTGTCTCTAGACACAGAGCCTGCTTGCCCTCTTTTATCGGCTCGCGCCTGTCTGCCTCTCCTTGCTGGCCTTCCAGACATGGTAATGGCCTGAAGGGAGTTGGGTAAAACAGCAGTTGGGTAGTGTATATTGTGCTGGAGGCACACAACACCCACTAACTCCTGCAGATGCCTTTATTATAGAACACCAGAGATAAAGGGGTATATACAGATGTATACTGTGCTGTGCTGGAGGCACACACAACTTCCAATAACTCCTGCAGATGGCAATTGGGCTCAAATAAAGAACAGCTATGTAGGTGGATTATAGCGGTATGTACTGGGTACAGAGCACGCAGACAGCACGCACTATCTCCTAACACTACTGACTGCAAGCTCTATTATTAAAGATAGATCACTAGCTATATAGGTGAGGTGAATATAGTGGTGTATACTGCGGTCAGGGCACAGACAATAACCACTACACAACAGCAAGATAGGAAATCAGCCAAAAACGATCGGTGTGTACTATGTTGAAGGTACACAGAACACCCACTGCTTCAGATGCCAACACACTACACGAGGCCGCCTCAATGGCGGCCTTATATAGTGTGGGGCGTGCACTACACAGCCTGAGCTATGATTGGCCACAGGCAGGATGCCTGTGGCCAATCATGGCTCTCCTCGCTGCTGGCGCTGTGATTGGCCAAGCATGTGGGGTCACAGTGCATGCTTGGCCAATCATGAGCCAGCAATGCACTGCGCCATCGCAGTGCATTGTGGGCCGTGCGCGCCACACAAATTTTGACGCGAACGGACCAAGTGTTCGGATTTCGCCGAACGGACGAACAGCCAATGTTCGAGTCAAACGTACGTTCGACTCGAACACGAAGCTCATCCCTACTCCCCATTTATCACCACCCTCTGAACTCGCCCTTGTAGCCAGTTTTAAATCCATGTACTCACCTTATGGTCTATGCCAAGGGACGATATTTTGTACAGTAAACATTTATGGGGAACTGTGTCAAATGCTTTTGCAAAATCCAGATACACCATGTCTACGGGCCTTCCTTTATCTAGCTGGCAACTCACCTCCTCATAGAAGGTTAGTAGGTTGGTTTGGCAAGAACGATTCTTCATTAATCCATGCTGATTACTGCTAATGATACCGTTCTCATTACTAAAATCTTGTATATTGTCCCTTATCATCCCCTCCAAGAGTTTACATACTTATGTTATGTTATGATAGATAAAATAAAAAGCTGCGCCAACCCTCTAATTAATTAAATGACAAAAATATAATGTTAGAATATATGAATAATTATCATTGAATAATTATAGCAATCAAATAAACACCATAAGTGCATAAAAATCGCAAAAATACATAAAGAAGTAAAAAATAACACAAACAAAAATCTAATCATAAAGAGTTCATATGTGAGTCCAGATAAGCGTTTGTGTCACCACAGTGATTCAACACATTCCAAAAGCGCATGAAGTGCCCGTCACCATATAGTGAATGCGCTTACCAGAAAATATATAAATTGGAGCGTTTGTATATAGTCGATGGGTCACATCAAAGATATCCTCCTTTTAGTGGGTCAGCACTCCATCTCATAACAGTACTCTCCGGATAAAGATCTATTCCGTGGTCCCAATAGGGAACTCAGTAATCCCCAGAAAAGAAAGGAACCGGCATAGCATAATATCGTAGGGACAATTTATTGAAAGAAAAAGTAGCACACTTACATGTGGGTAGATAAAACACAGCGTATAGGAACAATATATAAAAAGCCGGCCGGCAAACAGGAGCCCGTCCTCCTCTCCTACAACGTGGTGGCGTCACTGCGTGCCTTCCCAGACGCGTTTCGTCATACCTGACGTTGTCAATGGGGAACGGGCAGCGCAGTGACGCTCCACCTAATAAAGATAGTAAAGCGTGCCAAGCCTCGTTCTGAGATGCAAGACTTAGTCACAATACGCCATTGGAAGTAATGGCAAATAGCCCTGAAACAGGCACAATCTGTCCGCTGCTAATAATGCAACGAAACAGCTTGTAATATAGATCACCAACATCCTAGGCAATGATTATATCGCTTGGATGTGTCTAATAATCAAAATCAAAAAAGACTTACACAAAATAAAAATAACATTAAAATAGTACCCATGCGTGTTAGTGCGCCGCAGATGCAAAATAAGTAATGCATCGGCCCCGCACCGCCACACAATATACAAAAGAACAAAACGAAACATAAAAAGGAATCAACCTAATAGTTATGAGATAAGCCAGGTGAGAATCAATTTTCTGGACCTGAATATTTCGGTGGTAAAGGATCGTTTTGTCACTTCAACATTCTTTAAAGACACAGATAGGAACTCTTTCATCCCTATTGATAGTTGCCATCATATTCCCTGGCTTAGAGCAGTCCCTAAGAGTCAATACATCAGACTGAGGCATAACTGCTCTAGAGTTGATGAATTTCTGGTACAGGCCGAAGTTCTCACTTCCAGATTTTTAGAAAAGGGGTACCAACAAGCGTTCCTGATCAAGACCCTCAATGAAGTGACCAATATCGATCGTGGTGACTTGTTGGTTGAAAGGGGTCCACGTGTAAATGATTTTCAGGGAAAAGTCCCCTTTATAACTACTTACTCTCTTCAACAGAAGAGTATAAAAAAATTGATAAACAAACATTGGCACATTGTCAGTAGCGACGCCACATTGAAAAATGTGATTAGTGAGAAACCTCAAGTGGTGTTTAGAGGGGCATTGTCAGTGCGTAACCGTCTAGCACCAAATGTTATCGACCCTCCCGCCAGGGGTAGGGGTTTTTTTGATCAACTTACCGGATTTTATAAATGCGGAAAGTGTAGGGTCTGTTCTTTGAATTCCTGTCTTCAGAGACGGACCACTACCTTTCGGAGTACGGCCACAGGATTAGACCATAGTATTAAACCGTGCATTACATGTGTCACCACGGGAGTGGTCTATATGTTGCAGTGCCCTTGCGGGCTGCAATACGTGGGACGCACAAAACGCCCCCTACAGGTGAGACTCAATGAACACATAACTAACATCATCATTGGTTTTCCCAACCACTCTGTGTCTAAGCACTACTTGAGATTCCACAACAAAGACCCCTCTAAGACCCTCTTTTTGGGGATTGACAAATATAAGCCTCACTGGCGGGGTAGCTCTTTAGTGAGAGAAATTTCAAAACTTGAGATGTCTTGGGTCTATCGCCTTAAAACCTATGCCCCTTTTGGGCTTAATATTGACACTGATGTCAATGCCTTCATTGATAATTCTTAGTTTACTTTCATTTTTCACTTCATGTATTTGGGTCGGGTTTTTTACTTATGTATATATATTTTTTGTATCATGTGGGTCAAATTTGTTCCTCATATGTATTATTATCTTTTCGGCCTTGCCGGTTTTGAGATGCTGGACTGGTCTATAGAATCTAGATATGTGTGATACTTTTACTACACATGTATATATATTTATTTTATTTTATTTTTTATTTCATATTTTTTAGTTTTGGATTTTTGAATTTCAATTTAATTTTAGTTTTTTGCCCTTTTTTCTGATGGAATTTTGGGTATAAATTGAGATATTGTTCTTATGCGATTATTGGGTTGGATCTATACGCATGGATTAATTTTATGCAATTATTTTGTTGAATCTATACGCATGGAACATTCCCTACTTCTCATTTTTTCTCTTCACCATGAAAAACATTATATTCACAGGCCAATATGGAGTTAATTTTTTTTTTTTTTTTTTTTTTTTAAATAATGTGATTTTTGCTATATATATTTTTTGATGATTCTTAATATATACAGGCTAGACATATGACATTCATTATGTATATGTTTTTTGCATTGATTCCTTTATAGGACTAGATGCTGCTCATTTTATTATTAGGTTGATTCCTTTTTATGTTTCGTTTTGTTCTTTTGTATATTGTGTGGCGGTGCGGGGCCGATGCATTACTTATTTTGCATCTGCGGCGCACTAACACGCATGGGTACTATTTTAATGTTATTTTTATTTTGTGTAAGTCTTTTTTGATTTTGATTATTAGACACATCCGAGCGATATAATCATTGCCTAGGATGTTAGTGATCTATATTACAAGCTGTTTCGTTGCATTATTAGCAGCGGACAGATTGTGCCTGTTTCAGGGCTATTTGCCATTACTTCCAATGGCGTATTGTGACTAAGTCTTGCATCTCAGAACGAGGCTTGGCACGCTTTACTATCTTTATTAGGCGGAGCGTCACTGCGCTGCCCGTTCCCCATTGACAACGTCAGGTATGACGAAACGCGTCTGGGAAGGCACGCAGTGACGCCACCACGTTGTAGGAGAGGAGGACGGGCTCCTGTTTGCCGGCCGGCTTTTTATATATTGTTCCTATACGCTGTGTTTTATCTACCCACATGTAAGTGTGCTACTTTTTCTTTCAATAAATTGTCCCTACGATATTATGCTATGCCGGTTCCTTTCTTTTCTGGGGATTACTGAGTTCCCTATTGGGACCACGGAATAGATCTTTATCCGGAGAGTACTGTTATGAGATGGAGTGCTGACCCACTAAAAGGAGGATATCTTTGATGTGACCCATCGACTATATACAAACGCTCCAATTTATATATTTTCTGGTAAGCGCATTCACTATATGGTGACGGGCACTTCATGCGCTTTTGGAATGTGTTGAATCACTGTGGTGACACAAACGCTTATCTGGACTCACATATGAACTCTTTATGATTAGATTTTTGTTTGTGTTATTTTTTACTTCTTTATGTATTTTTGCGATTTTTATGCACTTATGGTGTTTATTTGATTGCTATAATTATTCAATGATAATTATTCATATATTCTAACATTATATTTTTGTCATTTAATTAATTAGAGGCTTTTTATTTTTTGTATTGCTGTTGGGTGCCATATCACATTTATTGCTGCTGCCTGCATTATATAGAGTTTGCTTGTTTTCACTAATTTTTCCCCAGCGCGGTTTATTTTTTTTCCATTTTTTTTCCATATGTTATGATAGATGTTAGGCTAACTGGTCTGTAATTCCCAAGGATGTATTTTGGGCCCTTTTTAAATATTGGTGCTACATTGGTTTTTCTCCAATCAGCTGGTACCTGTCAGGTCACCTTGAGGCGAGGTGACAGATGCACACCGTAGGGATCAGGAGTGCACCGCAAGGTTGTGGACCCTACGGCTGACTGCTGCGGATGGGAGACAGGTCCCACCGGGGTTAGAGCGTAAGATTCCCTGGGGCGCGGAGTCTAAGAGCCAGCAGGTTTTCACCAGAGCCTCGAGTGGTGAGGATGGACTTGGCTGCAACTGGCTCCAGGTCGCGACCCCCAGGGTCCCCCAGCTCACACCCACAGTAGGCAACAGGAGGATAGGGATGGTGAAGGACTAAGCCAAGGTCGGGGCCACAAGCAGACAAGAATAGTCGGGACACGCCAAAAGGTCAGGATCACAGGCAAACAGGGATAGTCAACAGACACGCCAAAGTCAGTAACGGAAAACAGTAGAAGAGCACACGACAGGTAACAGGAAGCTAACACACAAAGGAATACACAATGGCTGATCAGCACTGATGGCCTGCAGTGCACAGGTTAATATAGGGATCCCTGATAGGGCCTGGGGTGGAGCCATGCTTAGAGGAGAGGTTATAAAAACCACCAGGTGGAAGTGGTTGGCCTCTTAGTCTGAACACATGAGGGGAGGTAAGCAAACACAGGAAGATCACTGCATAACCATGACAGTACCATTCCAGTCAGTAGACTGTCAGTAAAAATTAGGAACAATGGTCTGCCAATTACTTGACTGAGTTCCCTAAGTGCCCTCGGGTGCAAAGCATCTGAACACAGTGATTTATTAATGTTACGTTTCCCAAGTCTAATTTTAATTATGCCCTCTGTTAACCCAGCCAGCCCTGACAGTACCCTCCTCCTCAATGACCCCTCCTCTTCGGAGGACCACTGGGCTTGAAGAGAAAACGTCTATGGAAATCACGGAGGAGGGCAGGAGCATGTACGTCCGAGGATGAGACCCAGGAGTGTTCCTCCGGACTGTACCCCTTCTAATGCACCAGGTACTGTATGCGCCCACGGAACCTACAGGAGTCAACAATGGATTGTACCTTATACTCCTCATGGTTCTCAACCTGTATAGGGTGAGGACGTGGCACCGAGGTGGTAAAGCGGTTGCAGACCAATGGTTTCAATAAGAAGACATGAAACACATTTGAGATGCTCATACTAGGAGGAAGGTCGAATGTGTAAGCCACTGGGTGAATCCTGCAAAGGATACAGAAAGGCCCAATAAACTGAGGTGCAAATTTAAGTGAGGGACCATGAAGTTGGAGGTTGCGAGATGACAGCCAGACCCTGTCCTCAACCTGGTAGGAAGGCACAGGCAGGCATCTGCGGTCAGCATGGAGACTGTACCACCTATCATTAGCATGACGCAAAGCCTCCTTGATTTGTATACAAGTGGAACGAAGACCACGGAGATGCTCCTCTAACGCAGGAATACTCTGTGGAACAAACAAGTCAGGCAACATGGAAGGTTGGAAACCATAATTCGCCATAAATGGAGACAATCGGGAGGCAGAATTCAAGGCACTGTTGTGAGCAAACTCTGCCCATGGTAATAGGTCTGACCAGTTGTTATGGTGGTCAGAAATATAGCAACGTAGGAATTGTTCCAAGGACTGATTGGCTCGCTCTGAGGCCCCATTAGACTGCGGGTGATACGCATAAGAGAACGCAAGCTGGATTCCCAACTGTGCACAAAAGGCTCGTCAGAACCAGGAGACAAACTGACTGCCCCTGTCCGAGACAATCACCTTGGGTAGCCCATGTAAGTGAAAAATGGAAGCTAGTTTCTTAGAGGTAGGCAACTTCTTAAGTGGAATACAATGACACATCTTTGAGAACCGTTCAACCACCATAAGGATAACAGTGTTGCCTTGAGAGTTGGGCAACTCCACAATGAAATCCAAAGACAGGTGGGTCCAGGGCTTCTCTCAAATCAAGCTTCATGAAAACCGTTGCCCCCTTGAAGCGGTCAAATAACTGTGTAATCAACGGGATCGGGTCGGCATTCTTAATCGTGAAACAATTGAGACCTCTATAATCAATACAAGGTCTCAGTACACTGCTCTTCTTCTTCACAAAGAAGAAACCAGCACCAGCAGGAGATGAGGATTTGTGGATGAAACCTCGAGAAAGTACGTCTGCAACATACTACAGTTCATTGAGGGAACCATGAATGCAAACATGTACTGTTACATACTGAAACAGAGCATGATCAGCTCCCTTCGGAGACGGGGCCACAGGACAGTATTCCAACATGATAACGTCCCCAAACACACCTCCAAGATGACCACTGCTGCGCTAAAGAAGCTGAGGGTAAAGATGATGGACTGGCCAACCATGTCTGCAGACCTAAACCCAATTGAGCATCTGTGGGGCATCCTCAAATGGAAGGTGGAGGAGAGATCTCTAACATCCACCAGCTCCGTGATGTTGTCATGGAGCAGGGGAAGAGGATTCCAGTGGCAACCTGTGAAGCTCTGATGAACTCTATGCCCAAGAAGGTTAAGACAGTGCTGAAAAATAATGGTGCCACACAAAATATTTACACTTTGGGCCCAATTTGGACATTTTCACTTAGGGGTGTACTAACTTTTGTTGCCAGTGGTTTAGACATTAATGACTGTGTGTAGAGTTATTTTGAGGGGACAGCAAATTTATACTGTTATGCTAGCTGTATTTCTTCAGTGGTGTCACATGAAGAGATATAGTAAAATATTGACAAAAATGTGAGGGGTGTACTCACTTTTTTTGAGTTACTCTATATATATATATATATATATATATATATATATATATATATATATATATATATATATATATATATATATATATAGATGTAGCGCTGGTATTTTTGCCTTCTAATACTATGTAATGTTAAACAATGGACAAATGCCATAAGTTGGTATTTGGCTCCCTCTTGTGGTATAAATGTGAAATGGACTCATGTGAAAATGTTTATTTTCTCATTTCAAGAGCATGGGGAAAGCCTAACAGGAAGTGACTTAATCGTTTTTCTTGAGGAAAGGACTCACTTACCCAGAATGCTCACTCGTTTACCCATGAATACTGAGTGGCTGAACTGCATGCTGGGTAGGCTATAAAAGGCCCTGTTCTGCCATTTTCTCTTCTGCACATGTGGCCTGCCTGCAAGGAGTTGTGGGTGTGTGTGTCCCACAGCACCGCGGCCTACATCGCGTGGAGCGGAACTTGAAGCCAGAGGAGGACTTTCCACCACAGCGTGCTGGAGCAGCAGTGTGGTCAGATCGGGAAGTATCCAGAGATCCTTGGAGGAGGTAACTGAGGACTTCCAGTCATCTGATGAAATGGAGCAGCGTGATGGCATGGCCAAAGCAAACAGACTGAGATCTTGTGGAGTGGAGGCATCCAGTTCTCTGGACCTGGTGCGGTGGGATGGCTGTTGCCCACAGTTTGTTGGCGCACTTTACACACTTAGACTCATACCACAGTGTTTCTGGGACCAGTAGTTCCACAAAAGGGTCACACTAAATTAGACTAAATTCAAGCAGGCCTCAAGCCTATGCCTCACTGAGATACCAACACTGTGCGGTTCAGAGACAAATATACTGGAGGCAGTTATAAGTGTGTCACGCCACTGGAACAGTTTAAATCGTCAGTTTATATTGTCTTTTCTCTTTTGCTAAAACCCTTGAATTACAATACACTACAGCATAAAAGCTAGCAGAAGACAGAAGACAAAATACTGCATCCTGTAGTTAGTGTAGTTATTGTAACTACTGTTTTTACCAGTTCTAGTAAAATCACATTCTGGTTAATTACAATTGGTGTGCAGTGTTGTTCCCTTTTTCACAGGTGGAACAACAGATACTCAGGTAATGGTAAAGGTATATCATTGGTACACAGTTACGCCCCATACACAAGGCCGGAAATTCAGACGTAAAAAGTCTGATCGGATTATGTTGTCAGAAAATCCGATCGTGTGTGAGCTATATCGGACAAATTCTGATAGAAAAAGTTTGAGAGCTGGATCTAAAATTTTTCAACAACAAAATCCGATCAGACTTTTTCCGATCGTGTGTAGAGAATTCCGACGCACAAAGTGGCATGCATGCTCAGAAAAAATTTGGAGATGAAAGCTATTGGCTACTGGCCTCTATGTAGTCTTGTCATACGTTTTGAACGTCACACCGCTCTGAACGATCTGATTTTCCGACAACTTTCTGCGACCGTGTGTATGCAACACAAGTTTTGGCCAAAATCCGTCAGAAAAAATCTGTCTGACTTTGTCGTTGGAATGTCCGACTGTGTGTATATAATATATATATATATATATATATATATATATATATATATATATATATATATATATATATATAATAAAAACTGTCTGAAATATATTAGAAATAGTACACCACGGAATGCACTGTAGATATAGGCTACACTGGATGCAGACCAATAGGTAGGTGCTAGTAAGGTTTATTTTACTAGGTTATCCAGCACAGACAAATTTAGGCAGGCATGCTGCAAGCTAGGCCTGTCTGTTTTGATCTGGGGGCTGGGAGTGGTCAGAGTAGCAGTGGGTGTGACCACCTGCACTCAAGTACTGAGGCACCTCCCCTCCTTCTGAGGAGAATATTCTGTAAGAGGGGCTGGGCCTAGAACTGGAGTGGCAGGCAGCTTGTGTGTGAGCCCTGACCAATCCCCAATCGATATTGGCAGGGGGCAGGCCTCATATATAAGCTGAGGTGATATGCCACTGGGGGAGAAGTCAGCTGAGTGAAGTGAGGAATGGCATGTTAGGCGACCATCACCATCTGGGGGGGGTGTGCCAATCGCAGGAGAAGGCCCGGGGAGTGCTGTGTGGGTACATTGCCTCTACATGGTCATTGGCAATGTCTCTGCCACCACACGTCAGGGAACTCCTGGAGCAGAAGGGCAGGTGAAGCTGTCAGTACGCATGATCCAGTCAAAGTTCCTCATGAAGGACTCAGGGCTGTTGGAAGGTCAGTGAGTGTTACCACAGTGGAGGGCTGGAGGTGCCAAGGAGTCTGTGAGGGAACTCTGCTATTGCACGGTTACTGGTGGAGTCTTCATCAATACATATGATAGATGATGGGGAGTCCTGAAGCAGAAAAGACTGTTTAACCACTTTCAGACCGGACCATTTTGCTGGTCAATGACCAGAGGTCTTTTTACAATTTGGCACTGCGCTGCTTTAACTGGTAATTGCGCGGTCATGCAATGTTGTACCCAAACAAAATTTGCGTCCTTTTCTTCCCACAAATAGAGCTTTCTTTTGATGGTATTTGATTGCCTCTGCGATTTTTATTTTTTGCGATATAAACGTAAAAAGACCGCAAATTTTGAAAAAAAATTATATTTTCTACTTTTTGTTATTAGAAAAATCCAATAAACTCAATTTTAGTCATACATTTAGGCCAAAATGTATTCAGCCACATGTCTTTGGTAAAAAAAAAGTCAATAACTGTATATTTATTGGTTTGCGCAAAAGTTGTCACATCTACAAACTAAGGTACGTTTTCTGGAATTTACGCAGCTTTTAGTTTACGACTGCCTATCTCATTTCTTGAGGTGCTAAAATGGCAGGGCAGTACAAAACCCCCACAAATGACCCAATTTTGGAAAGTAGACCCACTAAGGAAATTGATAAGTGGCATGTTGAGCCCATTGAATATTTTATTTTTTTGCCTCAAGCGATTGAATAATGACAAAAAAAAATTATTTATTTTTTTTTACACAAAGTTGTCACTAAATGATATATTGCTCACACATGCTATGGGCATATGTGAAATGACACCCCAAAATAAATTCTGCTGCTTCTCCTGAGTACGGGGATACCACATATGTGGGACTTTTTGGGAGCCTAGCCGCGTACGGGGCCCCGAAAACCAAGCGCCGCCTTCAGGCTTTCTAAGGGCGTAAATTTTTGATTTCACTTCTCACTACCTATTACAGTTTTGAAGGCCATAAAATGCCAAGATGGCACAAAACCCCCACAAATGACCCCATTTTAGAAAGTAGACACCCCAAGCTATTTGCTGAGAGGCATGTTGAGTCCATGGAATATTTTATATTTTGCCACAAGTTGCGGGAAAATTACAAACTTTAATTTTTTTTTATTTTTTTTCACAAAGTTGTCACTAAATGATATATTGCTCACACATGCCATGGGCATATGTGAAATGACACCCCAAAATAAATTCTGCTGCTTCTCCTGAGTACGGGGATACTACATGTGTGGGATTTTTTGGGAGCCTAGCCGCGTACGGGGCCCCGAAAGCCAAGAACCGCCTTCAGGCTTTCTAAGGGCGAAAATATTTGACTTCACTCCTCACTACCTATTACAGTTTTGAAGGCCATAAAATGCCAAGATGGCACAAAACCCCCACAAATGACCCCATTTTAGAAAGTAGACACCCCAAGCTATTTGATGAGAGGCATGTTGAGTCCATGGAATATTTTATATTTTGCCACAAGTTGCGGGAATATTACAAACTTTTTTTTTTTTTCACAAAGTTGTCACTAAATGATATATTGCTCACGCATGCCATGGGCATATGTGAAATGACACCCCAAAATAAATTCTGCTGCTTCTCCTGAGTACGGGGATACCACATATGTGGGACTTTTTGAGAGCCTAGCCGCGTACGGGGGCCCCGAAAACCAAGCACCGCCTTCAGGCTTTCTAAGGGCGTTACAGTTTTGAAGGCCATAAAATGCCAAGATGGCACAAACCCCCCCAAATGACCCCATTTTGGAAAGTAGACACCCCTAAATTTAGGGGTACACTAGTGAGACTAGGTAATAAATGGCGGGTGCCCTGAAACTATAAAAAAAAAACTAACCAACCAGCGTCACCTGTAACAGTTATATGGTGATCACTGGTGAAAGGGTTAACTAGGGGGCAATCAGGGGGCTTTATGCGGTAGTATATGGGGGTCCCTGGCGCTATAAAAAGCTGCGGCGAACCTAAATACCTACCTGCCTAACTAGCGTCACCTGTGACACTAATACAGCGATCAGAAAAACGATTGCTTATTAGGCTGGGTTCACACTGGAGCGATGCAGGAACGCCACGAATCCGCGGCGGGTTCCCGCATCGCATGCCTCCCGGCGGCAGTTCACACTGCCCTATGCGAACTGCTGGGAGTGTCAGTGAAATGTTAATGACACCCCCAGATCAGTTCGCATATCGCAGTGCGATCTGCAAACTCGGATCGCATGGTGTGAACACCCATGCGATCCGATTCTGCTGCGGACCAAAAAAAGGGTCCCGTGCGAATTTGCGGCGGGTGCGGCGGGTGCGGCGGGTGCAGCGCCAATTCAGCCATACTATCTGTATGGCTGAACTCGAATCGCACAGAGATCGGATGTGATTTGCACTGCAGTGCGGTGCGAAACACATTCGTTCTCATAAACCACTGCAATGTGAACCCAGCCTTAGTGACACTGGCGACGGGGGGTGATCACAGGGTTAAACCTTTATTGGGGGGGTTAGGGGAGTACATTAGAACTAAAGGGGGCTAACCCTAACTGCCCTAACAGTTATTACAGTCACAAATGACACCAATGCAAAAAAAAAAAAAATGCAATTGGTGTCACTGTGACTGGGGGGGCAGGGGTAATTGGGGGGGTGATCGGGGGGTGAAGGGGGGGTGTGAGTGTGCCTGGCATGTTCTACTGTGTAGTGTCGTGTTGGTGCAACTCACCGATCCTCTCTCCTCGGTGCCGGAACGAAAACTACCGACACGGAGGAGAGATTACATCACTTCCTCTCCTGTGTTTACATTACAGGAGAGGAAGTGATGTCACGGAGCATTTCTATTCGTCGGGAGCGATCGCGAGGGGGTGGCCATGAATGAATGGCCGCCCCCCTCATCCCGGATCGCTCCCGAACGAATACCGACCGCCGCAGGCACCGGGGGGGGCCCGATCGGGCCCCCCACCCGCGGGAAGGCAGGGACGTATATATACGCCCATATGCCTGCCCGTGCCATTCTGTCGACGTATATCGTCGTGCGGCGGTCGGCAAGTGGTTAAAGAAAAAACATTGCGCTATCCCAATGTTGAAAAGCTGCTAACACACTAAAAAAAGTGTAGCGCTAAAAAATATGTTACAAACTTAAAAAGAATTTGAAAGAATATATATAACATCCCCGTGTGCAACCACATAGATTCTATAGTGGATACTTTATATTGATAAACGCAAAAGGCATATCAATGAAACATTTGCCTAATAGAATTGTGCTTATGTATAAAACAAGAAATAATCAATAATGAACAAAATAAACATAAAGTCTCTTTGTTTAGAAGAAAGTGTTAAAGTCCCACGTGTGTAGTTAAGTTTCGAATAAACCATCCAATCTTAAAGGATTCACATGCGAACACCAAAGTGCCAGTCCCACCACCTCTGTGGATGCGGGCTTACCAGATGTATCTGACCCAAAAGAATGTATATTCCAAGGGTCATACATGCTTGTACAATATCTGCTGGAATCCAATCTCGCAGGTGCTGGAATGCCCAAAATGGTCAGAGCAGTCTTTTCGCCAACACAACCGATAACATTATATTTTCTCCAATCACATAGAGGTCCAACTCAAAATGATGGACACATAAAATGGAAAGATAGGGCTGTATAGCGTAATACCATTAAAAAACAAAATTTATTAAAAAATAGTAACAAACTCACATTTATGAAGTTTATCAAGCGCTTTTGAATAAAAAATGGCGGCAGTGTAGTCATCCCGATGCGTTTCGTCCTCATAGACATCGTCTGCATGGAAATGCAGGAGGAGATTCGTATCTAATGCAATATGCACATTACATCTTCTGGCTCTAAAATTCAGAATGTACTAAATTCTAAAATATGATGACAATAACTTATCCTATGGGCATCCCATATTCCTATCCAAGTTGTACTCCCCAATAAAACAACAAAAACAAAATTCGTAAAAGACTGTTCATTGTCTCTGGAAGTGATATATGAAATTTTAAGTTAAAATTTCGGTGATTTGGCGGATTGTTTGTTACTAGCTGCAACGTCATGGCTAAACAGAGTGTATTTGTGTGTGTGTGGGTACTTATTTAAACTTCAAGTGATAAGAAAAGGAGGTAAACGGCCCGAAGTTTAATATTTTATTTCCTGCTGGTACATTATCTCCAAAGATGGAAACAAGTGGTACAACTTTTTCGTTTTCTCAGGAGGAGACTGCTCAGATTGTATCCCAGATCACGGGATCTAGGGACTTTTTGGTTGGTAACACACCAATTTATAATACCCGTGCATGGGAAAAATTGCAAAAGAAACATACTTCCCTGGAGTTGCATGGACTGACCTTATCAGAATAGCACAGAGTACAAAGAATTCAGAGAGGACTACCGGTGAGACTGGCTCCTACGTTATTTAGTGACAATGACGACAAAATACGTTTATGTAGATTCTGAATAGGTGTTCATTCGATATTATGACTTTGACTATTTCATTTATTTAAAAAGAGTTATCAACACTTTCTGAACAAATCACTAAAATTGAACAAGATCTGAAAACGTTTATGACAGTCGATTCGTTTACAAAGATTAGTGCAAAGAGTTGGTTGGTAAAAATGTGAATAAGTACAGATCCGAACTTGAAATGAAAAAGAGGAATAAATTTGCCCGTGATATTGAGGACTATGAGAGGAACCAAGTGTACAGATGGCCACGTCCTTATAATCGACGTGGCCGAACAGATAATGGGAATACCAGACGTGATCTGTCAGATAATTCCTTGGGGAACACGGATACTGATTCCTCATCAAATTTTTTGCAACAGGGTCGAAGAGGCCCCCCTCAACGGATGCAAACCAGAGCTCGATTCAGGGACGAGGCAGGAAACCTGGACAGATACCGCAATACACGTGGCAATCGTGGTCGCCCGAGGGAGATCTAGTGTGCAATATCTCCAGGCATGTTCTTTCCCCGGAGGAGGTAGGATTATTAAATCAATCAAAAACAATGTATGAATTAGAAGTGATTCACCAGTTAGGTGTCCAGTCGGTATATAAGAAAGTTGCCATGGAACCCACATGGAAGATCAGGTAATTACTTGAGAATGTCTTACAGCCTGCTTTGAAAAATGGGTTGATCTCCCTCAATCTTTATGATTCTTTAATTTCCATCTCATACTCGGATTCCGGTGTTGTATATGTTACTGAAAATTCATAAAGATTGTCGGTCTCCTCCAGGATGTCCGATTGTGTCGGGAAGGGACTCAATTTTCATCCCGGTGGCACAACTATTAGATAAAATTCTGTCCCCTTTAGTGAAAAATACGAAATCATATATTAGAGACACACAACACTTTTTATCAAAGATTAAACAGATGTCTACATGTCAGGGAGGAGAGATCCTTGTAACATGGGATGTACAGTAACTAGCTTATACACATCCATACCACACCAAGCGTGGATTAATGCAGCGATAGGGCTCATCAGAAGTAGTGGTTTGTATTTGGATGCGCAGATTGCCCTGTTTGAGAGTCTATTGCACATTTTGTTATACAACAACTATTTTCTCTTTAAAGATCAATTTTTTGTTTAACAAACCAGCGTTGCGATGGGCTCTAATGTTGCCCGCCATATGCCTGTGCTTTTATGAACGAACTTGAATGTAAATATATTTTCAATAACGAATTATTCTTACAACATTGCGCCACCTGGTGGTGGCATATAGACGATGTATTCGTCATATGGCGGGGCAACATCGAATCCCTGATGCTTTTCGATGAGATGATCAATGGGTGTTTTCCTGGTATTCAGTTTAAGATCAATATTGGTGGGGATTCTATTCCCTTTTTGGGCACTCGGATCTACATTGATCATGGTCAAATTGAGTCTGATTTATATGTGAAACCAACAGATAAAAATCAGTTTTTGATGTTTAACAATTATCACCCACCACATGTTTTCAAATCTGTTGTGAGAAGTCAATTATTCAGGGTTAAACGTATTGTTAGTGATGAAACAGTGAGGAGGCAAAGATTGTAGGAGATGTGTCAGAAGTTTTCGGAACGGGGTTATCCCGATGAGTTGATTAGACAAGAATTCGATTTTGTGCTACATGGGTATGGAAACACATATAAACAACATTGTAGGAACTCACAACCTAGGCTACCTTTTAGTTTCCAATTTAACAGCTATAGTGAGAAAATCTTTTGGATTATTAAGAAACACTGGCCGTTGTTAAAAAGATCTTATCCTCAGGTGGACGTATTTCAACAACTCCTTTTGAAGGCTTACCGAAGCAATAGAACTTTGCGGGATTGGTTAGTTAAATCGGAATATAGGGGTATGAAGGATTCACCTAAGATGACAGTTTTTGGTAGTAAAAGAAAATGGGATTTTTATATACAGCTTACCTGTAAAATCCTTTTCTTGAGAGTACATCACGGGACACAGGAGCTTCATTACATAGTGGGTTATATAGGCACCTCTGGTGATTGGACACTGGTTGACCCTAATTAAAGAGAATTCCTCCCCTATATAACCCCTCCCATTTGGGAGGCACCTCAGTTTTGTAGCAAAGCAATAAGAAACCACGTAAAACCCAAGAGGGGCGGGAGCCCTGTGTCCCGTGATGTACTCTCAAGAAAAGGATTTTACAGGTAAGCTGTATATAAAAATCCAATTTTCTTGATCATACATCACGGGACACAGGAGCTTCATTACATAGTGGGATGTCCCATAGCAATGCTCCGGTTGAGGGGAGGGAGACACAGATCGTAAACATAGACCGCCAGGGACCTGAGGACCTAAACTGCAGCCTGCAGTACACTGCGCCCGAAGGCGATATCCTCTTGCCCTCTGACATCCACCTGATAGAATCTGGTGAATGTGTGGACTGATGACCAAGTCGCAGCCTTACAGATCTGAGCCAGGGAGGCCTGGTGATGCACTGCCCAAGAAGCACTGACAGCCCTAGTAGAGTGCGCTTTCACCTGAAAGGGAGGAATCTTCCCCTTTAAGCTATAGGCCTGAGAAATAACCTGTCTGATCCACCTTGAGAGAGTGGACTTTGACGCTGCCTGACCCCTTCTAGGGCCTTGTGGCAGAATAAATAAACAGTCAGTCTTTCTTATCTGAGCAGTTGTCTGAAGATAAAGACTGATTGCTCTAACCACATCTAAAGTGTGTAAAGACTCTTCTTCTATGGACTGAGGATTTGGAAAAAAGGATGGTAGGATTATATCCTGATTCAGATGAAAACCCGAAACCACCTTAGGTAGAAAGGATCCGTTGGGACGCATAACCACCCGGTCCTTATGGATAATTAAATAGGGCTCTTTACAGGAAAGAGCTGCCAATTCTGATACTCTTCTAGCCGTAGATATGGCTACTAAGAAGACCAGCTTTTTAGTCAAGAGGGCTAAAGAAGCCAGCTGCAAAGGTTCAAATGGTTGGGCCTCTAAGGCCGAGAGAACCAAATTCAGATCCCATGGGCATACCGGAGGTTTAACTGGCGGTTTTATCCGCATAGCTCCTTGGATAAAAGCCCGTACTAGGGAGTGTGATGCAAGAGGTCTTTAAAAAAATACTGACAGGGCCGAAATCTGCACCTTGATGGTGCTTATGGCCAAATTCATTTCTAGGCCTGACTGGAGAAAGGCCAAGATTCTGCTAATGACATACTTTCTAGGATGCCATCTCCTGAGTTCACACCAGGAAACATATGCCCTCCAGATCTTGTAATAGATACGCCTGGAGGCCGGCTTTCTGGCATTGACCAGAGTGGAATGGACTGGCCCCGAAAGGCCACGGTCTCTCAGAATGTGGGTCTCAGCAGCCAGACCGTCAAATTCAGACTGCGTAAAGCAGGATGGTAGATTGGACCCTGTGAGAGCAGATCTGGCCGGAGAGGGAGGGTCCATGGCCTGCCCACTGCCAACTTCATGATTTCTGCAAACCATGGTCGCCTGGGCCAAGCTGAGGCCACTAACAGGACTGACTTCGACTCCCTCTTGACCCTTCCCAGGAACCGCGATAGCAGCGGGATCGGGGGGAAGGCATAGATCAGATTGTACTGATCCCAGGGAACCGTCAGAGCATCTGACCCCTGAGCAAGTGCATCTCTTGTCCTTGACACAAAATTGTCCAGTTTCCTGTTGAACCTGGATGCAAACAGATCCACGTCTGGAGTGCCCCACTTGTGACATATGTTCTGAAACACGTCGGGGTGCAGAGCCCATTCTCCTGGGCACAACTGCTGGTGGCTGAGAAAATCTGCCAATTCTCCACTCCTGGGATGAAAACTGCAGAGAGACACGGAACATGCTCTTCTGCCCAGACAAGTATGCGATTCACCTCCCTTTGGGCCACCAGACTTCTGGTACCGCCCTGGTGATTGATGTAAGCCACTGCGGTGGCATTGTCGGACTGAATCCGAACTGGGAAACCTCGCAGTCTGTAAGACCACTCTATGAGTGCCATGTAAACTGCCCGAATCTCCAGGATATTTATGGGCAGCAGACCTTCGGTCGCAGACCATCTTCCCTGCGAGCACGTTCCCTCCAATACGGCTCCCCAGCCTGTCAGGCTGGCGTCCGTTGTGACAATCTTCCATGAGAGGGGAAGAAAAGTTTTGCCTTTCAGCAAATTCCTGGTTTGTAACCACCAGACAAGACTTTTGCGTGCCTGGGGAGATAAACGCATAGGAAGATCCAATGATTGGGGCTTCCTGTTCCAAACCGCAAGGATGCATCTTTGCAGAGGCCTTGAATGGAACTGGGCGAATGGGACGGCCTCGAATGAGGCGACCATCTTTCCCAATAGTCTCATGCATAACCGAACGGAGGGAGATCTTCGGCCCAGAATCAGGCGCACCAGATCTCCAATGGCCAAGGCCTTTGGCCCTGGAAGAAACACCCTGCCCTGAGCGGTGTCGATAATGAAACCCAGGTAATCCAACCTGGTGGTCGGTTGCAAGGACGACTTTTCTAGGTTTATAATCCAACCTAGGCGCTCTAGATGTTCTAGCGTCCTGGTGATGCTGCGATTTAGGCATGCTGCAGTTCTCTCTACGAGAAGCAAGTCGTCTAGGTAAGCCATGACGGCTATGCCCTGAACTCTTAAGATTGCTAAGAGCGGGTCCAGAATCTTCGTGAAGACTCGAGGGGCCGTAGCTAGCCCGAACGGCAGGGCCACAAATTGAAAATGGCGCTGCTCTACCGCGAACCTTAGAAACTTCTGGTGTGCGGGAAATATTGGCACATGGAGATATGCATCTTTGATATCTATTGATGCCAAGAATTCTCCCCCTTGCAGGGAGGAGACCACAGTGCGTATTGACTGCATCCGGAAGGTCTGAATGTGTAAAAACCGATTTAAGTCTCTCAGATCCAAGATAGGTCTGACACTTCCGTTTGGTTTTGGAACGGTGAAGAGATTCGAATAGAAACCTGAACCCTGATCTATCGGGCTCACTTCTACTATCACACCTTGGGATAGTAACTGATTTAAGGCCAGGAATAACGGTCTCTGCCTTACTGGATCCTTGGGGATCCTTGACCTTAGAAAACGAGAAGGTGGAATCTTCTGCAACTCTAGCCTGTAGCCCCGAGATACTGAAGAGATCACCCATTTGTCCTGAATCTCTTCCCGCCAGGCGCCTGCAAACTGCAGGAGCCTTCCCCCCACCCTGTCGAGCGGGGGCGCCCCTTCACAAGGAGGTCTTGGGGGTCTGCTTGGCAGGCTTTCGCCCCCAAGTCTTCTTCTGTCCCTGGGCTCGGCCCTGGGGCTTTCTAGCAGAGGAGGGCTGGGAAGGCCGTCGCCACTGTTTAGAGCTTGATGCTTCGGGAGAGAGAGTACGCCTGAATGAAGGGCGTTTGCTCCTTTTGCAGAAATATTTTGGACGAATTTATCCAATTCTTCCCCAAACAAACGCTCCCCTTTAAACGGGAACCCAGTCAAATGCTTCTTGCATGACATCTCAGCAGCCCAGTTCTTTAGCCATAGAGTCCTACGCATGTGTACCAACATGAGGGACAAACGTGATGCTTGTTGGACCGAATCCAAAATCGCATCAATTATGAAACACAAGATGTGAGGCATCTCTGCATATTTCTCTACTTCCTCACTGGGAAGGAGATCAAACATTTGTTTAACCTGTTCCTTGAGGAACTGACACAACCCCACGGCTGCGACTGTAGGCTGCACCACAGCGCCGGCCATGGAAAAGGAGGCTTTTAACAAGGTTTCCAGCCTTTTGTCAACTGGATCCTTAAATACCTGCGCATTATCCAAAGGACAAGTTAGGTTCTTATTCACACAAGAAATAGCCGCATCGACAGATGGGGCCCCCCATTTCTTAGTGAAACTTTCCTCCACAGGATAATGCATAGAAAACCTTTTGGGAGGAGAAAACTGTTTATCGGGATGTCCCCATTCCTCATACATCAATTTATCCATTAAAGGATGAATTGGGAAGGAACAAGCAGTCTGTGGGGCTTTCCTGACTCCCAGGGAAGAGACAGAGGATGTAGCGACTTCAGCAGCCGGCATTCTGAATGTGTTACGGACCAATTCAGTATAATACTGCACCTGCTTTCTGAGTGCCTGGGAGGAGGGGACTAACTCCTCTTCCTCTGACTCATCCGACTGCTCATGATCCCTATCCAAAGATAGGGATCCCTCCTCATTTTCAGAGCAACTATCTGAGAGAGGGATTTCAGCAGAGGGAGGGGATCTACCCCTTTTCCTGCTATCTTTTAGGGAAGCAGAAATAAAATTCATGATCCTCCCTTCAAAACCCTCCAATGTAGCCCTAAGGGAGTCCTCAGTGACATAGACCGGGGCTGCGACATTGGGGGAGGCTGCAAAGCCTGAAAGGGGCACTGACTCGTCTTGAGAGGCAAGCTCCAGTCTTGCAGAGGGGGATGGTAATTTACAGGCACTTTTGGAACCCCTGGACCTAGGCGGTGACTTGCCAGTGCTTTTATTACCTGCCCCTGAGACCCTCTTACGAGGAGACATAGTACTAAGCTACAAAGCAGAGGTACTAGTACAAATGCAATCACTGTTGCGCTTAAAGTCTCACAATAAATTAATATATGCTTAAACTGCACAACCTGATGCTGAGTAGGTGTCTTAAGGTTTGCCTGGATCCAATCCCACGGATGCTTACAGCCCACAGCTCCTGTGTCTCCAGTTACAGTCCCCTGACGCTCTGGGCTTTTAAAACTGCCACTTGGCACCTGCGATACAGCGCCGTGCACACTAACGTGCACGGCTCGCAACCACACCCCCCCCCTCCTCCATTAGGCCGGGAGCGCGCCTGCGCGCGTGCACGAGGACCGCGGAATCCGGGGGGGGGGGGGGGAGGAGAACCCAAAGGGAACAACGTGGGACTGCATGGGACCCCTCTTTACCTTTAACTGTGGCAGGAACTGTAAGGGAGACGTGAGTAGCTGGAAGAACCAGGCTTTCACAGAGCGTGTTTGTATTGAAAGGCATGTAAGTATGCATCAGGCTGCTCTTACTCCCTCAAGTGGTGGAAACCAGGTAAGACATACAACTACTCACAATGAAGAAATCCATTCATATATTTAAAATATATAGGATGACTTCCCTTACCTGTTCCCCGCCGCAGGAATTGCTGAGAACAGACCAATTCCAGCCTTCACCCATCACGGCGGGTATTGCTAGCCAACCTTCAGGTATATCTGGGGCTCTTACGAAAAGATCCTCCCACCTGGGCCATGTAGAAAGCTCTGCCAGAAACTTACGGGCGCTCTGAGTAAACAGTACCCCAAGTCTGGTTGTCCCAGAGCCCAGTCTTCCAATGGAGAGGACTTACAGGCAAAACCTTGTGTCTTCGGCAGACGAGGCCCGGGTACCATACCATCATGGGAGTCAAATATCGGCCCGAGGTATGGATCCGGTTTGTTGTAGCCCTTCGGCCCTCGCCGGGACCCGCATAGAGCTAAGTTTTACGTGACCATCGACCAGACACTGGCGAAAAAACTGAGGTGCCTCCCAAATGGGAGGGGTTATATAGGGGAGGAATTCTCTTTAATTAGGGTCAACCAGTGTCCAATCACCAGAGGTGCCTATATAACCCACTATGTAATGAAGCTCCTGTGTCCCGTGATGTATGATCAAGAAAGGGTTGTTACCCTTGTTTAAATTGTAGACAATGTAATTTAATGTGTAAAGGTGATTGCTTCATACACCCCGGACGTGGAGACAAAATTACTATCAATGGTTTCTATACATGGCAATCATCCATTGATCCGGTTTAATCATCCGGTTTAATTAATGTTGGGGAGACAACCCAAAAAAATCAAAGATAGAATAGCACAACATTACAGTTCAATTAGACATAAACAACCTGGTTTACAGGTATCCAAACATTTCACTGAGAAAGGACACAGCAATTCTGAATCATGATTTATAGTTCTGGAAGAAATCACTAGAGACAGACGAGGAGGTGATCGAATTATGAAACTTAAAAGGAGGGAAGTTTGGTGGATCAATAGATTAGACTCATTAAGCCCAAATGGTATGAACAAGGATTATGATTTATATTTTTACACCATAATTTCTTCCTAGATTGTGGACAGACACAATACGAAACTGGAGGAATTCGTAAACATGACATACTGGGTTTTCTAATGAAGAATACTGATGTTTATCACTCACTCTTTATATGGAAGACAAAACGTGATTTTCAGGTGTCGGTTGATTACGAAGGGGTTAAGATTTAACCACTAGGATTGTAGCGATTAGGTGATTTGGGTTACACACCTGAGCAGCATACCTGTTGAAGGTTAGGAGTTATAAGGTAGTGTGAGTAGTAGGATATTACACATGCCAGAGATAGCCTGACAAAGAGCGAGTGTGTGCTCGGAACTGTACAGTGGCTCAGGGGCGTACCTAGAGCATTTGGCACCCGGGGCGGATCCTATATCTGGCCCCCTCCCCACCATAAAATGTAAAAACACCCACCGTGTCCCCTGCATACCTCTGCATCCTTCAATATCTTTTTGTCACTACTGTGTACCCCCTCTCTCCACAACTGCACCTCTGGACCCCTTTAAATTACACAGCACCCTGCACCTCTGGACCCCTTTACATTACACAGGACCTTGCACCTAAGGACCTCTTTACATTACACAGCAGCCTACACCTCTAGACCCCTTTACATTACACAGCAGCCTACACCTCTGGACCCCTTTACATTACACAGCAGCCTGCACCTCTGGACCCCTTTACATTACACAGCAGCCTGCACCTCTGGACCCCTTTACATTACACAGCTCTTGTACCTCTGGACCCCTTTACATAACATAGCACCCTGAACCTCCTGACCCCTTTACATTACACAGCGCCCTGCACCTCTGGACCCCTTTACATTACACAGCACCCTGTACCTCTGGACCCCTTTACATTACACAGGACCTTGCACCTAAGGACCTCTTTACATTACACAGCAGCCTGCACCTCTGGACCCCTTTACATTACACAGCAGCCTGCACCTCTGGACCCCTTTACATTACACAGCTCTTGTACCTCTGGACCCCTTTACATAACATAGCACCCTGAACCTCCTGACCCCTTTACATTACACAGCGCCCTGCACCTCTGGACCCCTTTACATTACACAGCACCCTGTACCTCTGGACCCCTTTACATTACACAGGACCTTGCACCTAAGGACCTCTTTACATTACACAGCAGCCTGCACCTCTGGACCCCTTTACATTACACAGCTCTTGTACCTCTAGACCCCTTTACATAACATAGCACACTGAACCTCCTGACCCCTTGACATTACACAGCCCTTGTACCTATGGATCCCTTTACATTACACAGCACCCTGAACCTCTGGACCCCTTTACATTACACAGCCCTTGTACCTCTGGACCCCTTTACATTACACAGCACCCTGCACCTCTGCACCCCTTTACATTACACAGCCCCTCACAGCTCTGGACCCTCTGCATGTTACACAGATCCCCTACAGTGCAGACCCCCCTCCCTACCATACAGACCCCCATCTACAGTGTAGACCCCCCTACAGTACAGAATCCTCCCCTACAGTGCAGACCCTCCTACAGTACAGACCCCTCCACTCTATAGCGCAGACCCCCCCTACAGTGCAAACCCTCCTACAGTACAGACCCCTCCCCCTACAGCGCAGACCCCCCTACAGTACAGACTCCCCTACAGACCCCCCTACAGTGCCAAATCTTCCCCTACAGTACAGACCCCCCCCTACAGTGCAGGACCCCTTCTACAGTGCAGGACCCCCCTACAGTGCAGACCCCCTACAGTGCAGGACCCCCCTACAGTGCAGAACCCCCTACAGTGCAGAACCCCCCTACAGTGCAGGACCCCTTCTACAGTGCAGGACCCCCCTACAGTGCAGGACCCCTTCTACAGTGCAGGACCCCCCTACAGTGCAGGACCCCCCTACAGTGCAGGACCCCCCCCTACAGTGCAGGACCCCCCCTACAGTGCAGGCCCGCTTCTACAGTGCAGACCCCCTACAGTGCAGGACCCCCTACAGTGCAGGACCCCCCTACAGTGCAGACCCCCTACAGTGCAGAACCCCCCTACAGTGCAGAACCCCCCTACAGTGCAGGACCTCCCTACAGTGCAGGACCCCCCCTACAGTGCAGGACCCCCCTACAGTGCAGACCCCCTACAGTGCAGGACCCCCTACAGTGCAGGACCCCCTACAGTGCAGGACCCCCCTACAGTGCAGACCCCCCTACAGTGCAGGACCCACCACAGTAAAGAACCCCCCTACAGTGCACAGCCTCCCCTAAGGACCCATAGTGTACCTCGAGCCCAAGGCAGCGGCATTGCAGGGGGGAGGTGTGGGCAGCACCCTAGTGGAGTGTCACCTGTCGGCTCAGTGATCCGGGACCCGGCGCAATAATCCCCTTCTCTCTGTGGTCGCGTGACTCACGTCGCACCGTTCTGATCAGTCTCGGGCAGCGGCTGTCACTCACAGCCGAGCAGAGTGAAGTCGCCTCCCCCTCCTTGTCTACACAGTGCTGTGCATAGAGGAGGGGGAGGCGGCTTCACTCTGCTCGGCTGTGAGTGACAGCCGCTGCCCGAGACTGATCAGAACGGCCGCGCAACGCGACCACAGAGAGAAGGGGATTATTGTGCCGGGTCACTGAGCCGGCTGATGTCACTGCACTCGGGTGCTGCTCGCACCCCCCCCCTGCAATGCCGCCCACTGCCAGTGCCTCGGGCTCTCTCTGTGTGGGCTGCGAACCCGAGGCACGGCGCTGTCTGACACTTCAGTTGTGGGGGGGCGCTGGCCTGACACCCCCCCAGTGTGTGGCACCCGGGGCGGCCCACCCCCCCCGCCCCCCCACTTAGTACGCCCCTGCAGTGGCTACTGTGAATACTGCTATGTAATTATGCCTGAAAAATTTGATTAAAAGAAGATTATTGTGCATCGTAAGCATGTGTCCCATTGTTTTTCCTATATATATATAATTAACCACTTGCTGACCGGACCATAATCGAAAGGCGGCTACAGTGTGGTCAGCTTGTTCTGGGATGAATGTCCTCCCAGAATCTTGCTCTTGCACGCTCCCCTGGGCGATCACTTGTAAACAAACCGGTGTCATGTCATGATACCAGTTCCTCCCTCACCTTTCTATACCGATCTGTACAGTACAGGGGAAGAGGGGAGAGATTGTTTGCAGCAGCGCTATGGGCTGTATCTGTAGTGCCCACAGCACTGCAGTACTCTGCAACAAAAAAATCATATGGGCACAGTGTTGCATGACTGAGAAATTGTCATTTAAAGTGTGAGAGCACCGAAAGCTGAAAATTGGTCTGGTTAGGAAGGGGGTTTAAGTGATATATATATATATATATATATATATACATACATACACACACTACTTCCTGAAGTATATTAGAAATAGTACACCACGGAATGAACTGTATGACACTGGATGCAGACTATATATATATATATATATATATCTATCTATATATATATATATATATATATATATATATATATATATCAAATACACTGCCACTAACTGAATAACCTGCCTGCTTAATCTAAATCACGCTATATCTCCGTCCACGCCAACAACACTACACAGGGCCGCTGTGTAGGCAGCCTTATATAGTATGGGGCGTGGACTTGATTGGCCAAAGGCACCCTGCCTTTGGCCAATTATGGCTCTCTTAGCAGAGGGTGCTGGGATTGGCCAAAGCATGCAGGGCAGGTGTATGCTTTGGCCAATCATCAAACAGCAATGCACTGTGATCTTGCAGTGTATTATGGGGCGTTCCGTGGTGCTTGAATTTGCCGCAAACACCCCATAATGTTCGGTCTCCATCTAACTTATGTTCAACCTGAACATTGAGTTCATCCCTATTCATGTGTTAGAATGGCCCAGTCAAAGTCCAGACCTAAATCCAATTCAGAATCTGTGGCAAGACTTGCTGTACACAGATGCTCTCCATCTAATCTGACAGAGCTTGAGCTATTTTGAAGAGAGGAATGTAAAAAATGTCACTTTTTAGATGTGCAAAACTGGTAGAGACATCTCCAGAAAGACTTGCATCTGTAATTGCAAGGAAAGGTGGTTCTACAAAGTATTGACTCAGTAGGGCTGAATAAAAATGCACACCACACTTTTCACATATTTGTTTGTAAAAAATGTTGAAAACTATTTATCATTTTCCTTCTACTTAACAATTATGTGCCACTTTGTGTTGGTCTATCACATAAAATTCCAATAAAATACATTAACGTTTTTGCTTGTAACATAACAAAATGTGGAAAATGTCAAGGGGTATGAATAATTTTTGAAGGTACTGTATACATGTCACTTATCAGTTCTTTGCAGCTGGGGAGATCTGAATGTTTGCTGGTCTCCCTACCCTCCATCCAGTGCCCACTGCTGGAACAGCAGAGCCTGGGAAGCATGGTGGGGAGGGCACAGAAAGTGATCAAGAAGCTGTGCAGCTGCTGGATTACTATCATTAGAAAGAGGGCCGTCTTTAATATTGATTGGACCCTGGGCACAAATTTTCTTGGGCCCCCCCCATGCAATTTTACTCTCCACCTGCTCTGAGACATACAATAAATAGAAGCTAGACTTAAAATTGGCTTACTGTATCAGATCAGGCATCAATTGCAATTGGTTGCCAGTGGTTACAGCATATCATTACTGCTTAATGACTGGTTGCTAGAGGTTACAGCACACATTACGGCTCACTGATTAGTTGCTAGAGGTTACAGAAAATGATTTCTGCTTTTTAATTGGTTGCTAGAGATTACTATTAAGTAATACTGCTCACTGATTGGTTTCTAGAGGTTACATCACATCATCTCCTCACTGCAGGGGAACATGATACACATATGAATGCCACCTTTATTTACATATCAATGCTGCCAGCCGCATCTATTTACTTAGTAATACTGCCAATATTTACATATGAATGTCGGTTATTTACATGTAAACACAGGGTCTGCAGGTGAGTCATCTGTACACAACAATAAGGCAGAGCTGGGCAGCATTAATACCATCACTTCACACTGAGATATCAGGACACAGTACAGGACTAAAACTTCAAGGAACAAGGGAATTTACACTGGGATAGTTGGCAAGTATGAGGCAGCTGCTTTGGGCCGCACAACAATGACAGGGCCCAGGGCAGCTGTCCCTTTTGCCCTGCCTTAAAGACGGCCCTGATTAGAAAGCTGACATTCATTTTTCTATGGTGACTGTTCTGTGAACAAGGCTAACTGCTGAAATGCCTCAGCTATCACATTTTAATAGTCATGTTATAATAAAAGATTACAGAAGAATTTCCAGAGTTGCCAGCATTTAATTTTTTATTCTCAAGTATCTTAATTGGGTGGAAGGAGGACATCCCAAGCCTGAGCACCTGGGGTAGGTGTGTCGGTCTATTATTTCACTAGAGGCTTCACAGTCAGAGCGGTGCTTCTCTTGCATGCAGATATTGGACAGTTTCTCCTGCACAACACTCTGTCAAGCCATCATTTCAACAATAAGAAGCAAAAATTAAAGACTCACCATATGTACTATATATAAATGCTGTACTAACCTCTGACCATGAATTTTCCCTATATCGGAGGAATCTAATTGCATTTCCCTCTTTAATCAACTGAAAACAGCCCTCATCAAAGAAAATAAGGTACAGTGGGAGGAGGAGGGCCTTAAACAGTATTTTTCGGAATCAAAGATTCCCAGGGGTCTTCTAATTAAGAAGTTCCCTTCAACACCATATTTGGATGAATTCATGAGTGTATGGAATGGCATTCTATCTAAGCGTTTCCTAGATTTGATGGGGTTAATTATTGCACAGGAAGAGAGAATGCTGGTTTCTATCAATGAGGAGATTGACTCCATTTGGGAGTCTCTGAAGGAACATGAAGCCATGGAAGCATATGTTAAACTTGATATAGACCTTGCAAATTCTCTTAATAAATTTGAACAGGACTTAATGAACGGAAAACGGCTTAAATATTTCAGGGATGTCAAGGATTATCAAGATAGTTTGGTTTATACGCGATCTTGTTTGGATAGACCACAATCAAATTTGAAAGGTAACAGGTGATACAAACGTAAATGAAAAAGACATGTGAACTTCAGCTCTTCGAAACAATCAAACTCTTTCTCTTTTCAGATTTCTGATACTATGGATGGAGCATCATCTGTCACCTCTAGGAGTTCCACGTTGTCAGTCTTTTCCAAAGACATGGATGGTAATAATTCTTTAAAAAACTGCCCAGCGGTTTTAAAGGACAAAGTAAAGAAAAAGAAAGGAAAATGAGATGAGGACAACGGGGATAACAAAAGACAAAATTATCCTCAACAAGCAAGAAACAGGAAACTATAATGCAGGTGACAACTGTTTTAGACAATAATAGTATCTCTAAGGTGGTCAATTTATCAGATTTTCAGCTTTCCAATTCAGAAATGTCTCTTCTCTCTAAACTCCTTTCTTTCTCTCTCAAAATGCATTTTAATGTTTTTAAAACTATACTTGACATTAACTGATTTGTCTGTAATGTGGTGTTAAGAAAGCATTTCAAGTCTGAGCTTGAGCCCATTGCTGACCTGCCTTTAATTCACCAAAGCGATACATCACTCATTATGTCCCCAGATACATTCAATTTCCAGGATCTGGTGATGCGATCTGCTCTTAAGAATCTGGAGTCTTAATCAGCACAGCAGGGGGTGCTTACGGTATTCAAGATGATAACATTCAAAGTGGGAATAAATATTTTTATCCAGTACAGAAGTGTAGAGCAGTGGTAGAAATGTTCCAGACACTAGTTGAACAGCATTTGGTCACATTGGGAAAGAAAATAGAGAGAACACAACTGTCTCATCTCCTGGGTTTAGGAAGGGATTTGGGAGTTTTGTCCTCTGGGATGGTGGGATATTTTTCTGTAGACAACCCAGTGGTCCTGGTCTTCCATCATCTGCCTAAGTTACACAAACATACTATACCTTTACAAGGTGGCCCCAGTGTTCTGATCAGTATAAGTTATATATTTACTGATCGTACTGTTGCTTTAAACTGGCATCCATTACTAACATGAACTGTAGTATATTCCGCCCACTTCCTGCCCAGCAGTCATATTAGATGATCTTTCTTCAGTGAAGGAAGCATTCTAAAGACCTCCACTATTTCTTAATACTGGCCTTGGAAGCATAAGTCTGTAAGTAAGCAGTCATTAGTTTTCATTTAGTTAGTATATGTTCTACTAATGCAACTACATTTTATATGTGTGTTTGGTGGGATGTTATTGTCAGGAAGTTCACTCAGCTAAGCCACATTTCTGCTAGATAGTGCCTTAACAGTATTGTAGCATGCCTGTTACTATTTGCATTTGTGATGTAATGTTAAATGCTAATGCATATTTTTATAATTTGTGTTTTGCAGTTTTACAAAAAACATATTCTCAGTAAAGATTACAACTATTAGCCCTTCCTCCAGAGTCTTTATTGGGAAGCTGTTAGCTGTCTGCCAAGCCTTGTACCTTGAAAACATTGTGATGGCAGAACAGTAAAAAGACTTTTAACACAGCGGGCCTAGTTTAAAGAAGAGTGGATTCATTCTGCTCATCATCAGCTAACCTCTACAGCCACAGACACTACAGAGAAGTAATCTGTTTCATCATGCAGCACACTGACAAGGATACTGTATCAGTCATCAATCAGCATACACAATATGTCAACCAACAGGTCACACTGCACAAGCTCCAGAGTCTCTAGTCAGTCGGATCAGACATCAGCTAGTGCTGAATCTGCCAGGTCCAAGCGCACTAGCTCTAGACATTCAAGCTGCTCTAACCTATCGTCCACCAATGCTGCAGCTGCCAAGGCCCATGCAAAAGCAGAAGCTGCACATGCACTGGCTTCCTATGCAATACGTGAAGCTGAAATGATAAGAGAACAGGGCTGCATAGATGAAGAACATCATATGATGAAAGCAAAAAGTAAAGCTGAAGCACATAGAAGAAAAGCAGAGGTGAAAGCATCTTTACATATTATTAAGCAAGAAAAAACTGCTTCAGCAGCCTTAGCTGAAGCCGAGGTGCTCATGAGAGCTGCTGAACAGTATAGAGAGCACTCTGTGATAGATATCCAAATGACACCACTCAGTGCAATCCAACGCACCAGTGAGTATATGCAATTGCATGCGACCATATGCACAGATCAACAGTCTAATGATGCATTGGAATCGTCAAAGGTCCCGCCAGCAGCAGACAAATTTGATATCACTCAATGCTACAAGACTGAACCAGAACTTTACTATAACAAGCCAAGTAGTTACATACTCAGAGACCAATCTGTTGGTCCTTCAGGAAATCAAACGAATGGTGACACAATACCTCCTCGGGAAAATATAAATCTGGCCTATAGCGGAAAAACTTGCAGTAAACGAGAACAACCACATGACTATAGTGGATTTAACCAAGCATCCCAACCGTCTTAACAGTCACAGACATGCCCTGTGTTTGTTCCCATAAAATACCCACCTGAGGCAGCAGGAGCCACAGATGTGACAAAACACTTGATACGCCATGAAATGGTGAGCTCTGGTCTCCTGAAGTTTGATGACCGTCCAGAAAACTATTGGGCCTGGAAGTCAGCTTTTCTAAGCAGCACCCAAGACTTAAATATGAAAGACAGGGAAAAGCTTGACTTACTCTCCAAATGGCTCGGACCAGACTCCTCTGAGCAAGCCAAAAGAATCAGGTCAGTACATGTTCATGATGCTACAGCAGGGCTTACAATGTTATGGCAGAGACTGGAAGACTACTATGGGTCACCTGAAGTAATTGAAGATGCACTTCTGAAGAAAATTGAAAATTATCCAAAAATAACAAACAAAGACAACCAGAAGCTGAGAGAGCTTGGTGACATACTTTTAGAGCTGGAGGCGGCAAAGGCTGGTGGATACCTGCCAGGCCTCTCATATTTGGATACAGCACGTGGAGTCAAACCGGTAATCGAGAAGCTTCCTTACAGATTACCAGAAAGATGGATCACGCAAGCATCAAAATACAAGGAAGATCATCAGGTGGCATTTTCACCTTTCTCCTTCCTCACCAAATTCATTGTGAATCAATCTAAAATACTCAATGACTCAAGCTTCGCCTTTTTGAACATGGGAGGCTCCAGTTCTGTAAAGACAGAGAAACAACCTTTAGTGCACAATAAAGAACGCAAAGCAACAGTGTCTGTACGGAAGACAGAAGTGCCAGCTGAGTTTGATGCCAACCAGGATAAAAGCTCAGGAATGCAAATTGAGGATCCAGATAAGCAGTGTCCACTACATAACAAGCCTCATCCACTGAGAAAATGTCGCAGTTTCAGAAGCAAGACAATAGAGGAGCGCAAATCTTATCTTAAGGACAAGCGCATTTGTTTCAGAGGCTGTGGTTCAACTCAACATCTTGCTAAAGACTGTGTGAAAACATTTTGATGCAAAGAATGCAATAATGACAACCATCTGTCTGCTTTACACCCAGGACCAGCACCATGGAAAAGACCAGCACCGTGGAAAACAGAGAATCCGGTAACACAAGAAGATCATGGTGGGGAGCAAAAAGAGTGCATTACCAGCAGTAACCTCAAAATGCACTGAGATCTGCACAAACACATTTAGCTCTAGAACATGCTCCAAGATATGTTTAGTCAAGGTGTATCCTGCAGGCCTCAGAGAGAGGGCAATCAGAATGTATGCAGTCCTGGATGAACAAAGTAACAGATCTTTGGCAAGAACAAAGTTCTTTGACCTCTTCGGTGACAGTGGAAGTCCAACTCCGTAATCTTACTCAACATCCCTTGATAGGGAATACTATTAAAATATGTGCAACTCTGTTCCCCACTTTTATCATAATACATGAAACCTCCCCTTTGTACCCAGTATTAGGAAACCCCCTATTTCTTCCATGTATTGAGGATAAAGCTTTCAAACACCTACTGAATACAGATGCTATACAAGTGTCAAGTTACATAAAAGGGGGGACATGTCTGACTATTTCGGAATTGATGGAACAAGGAGGAAGGTTCAGATTGAGATTCTGGAGTGCTCTCCAGATTACTCATTTTCTGGATACCCTCTCGTCACCAGGACAGTTTGTTAAGCCTCCCAATAGGTTTGAGAAGCTTTGCTCTGAGATAGGAGCCAAATCACATATACTATCAGCCAATTATGAGTTATTAATTACATCAAGGGAAACTGACTCCTTGAACTGTGTCCGTGAGTGGGAAAGAGAGCTGGGGGGAAATTTCAGTACAACACAATTAAGATATATTCTTAGATTTACACATGAATCGTCTATTTGCGTGAAAACTCAAGAGACTAATTTAAACATTTTTACTCGGTGGTATAGAATTCAAGAAAGACTGAAGAAGTTCTTCCCAGACTCTTTAGACCTCTGCTGGAGATGTCAAGGAGACAGGGGTACCATGCTGCATATTTTTTGGGAATGCCCCAAATTAAGGAACTTTTGGATAGAGATTAGACGTATCCTTCAAAGGATTTAGGATTCCAGATGATCCGGCCTTCTTCCTTCTTCATGCATCCCATATACCAGAAAAGACATATGAAAAATCTGTTATACGACATCTTTTAGAAGCTGCCAAGGCATGCGTTCCTTTGACATGTAAATCAACGTCACCACCGACGATAGGAATGTGGTTGGGCAAAGTGAAAGATATTAGCAAACTAGAAGATCTAGTTCTCTCTACACGACATCAACAAGAGAGATACTCTGAGACCTGGTTGCTTGGAACAGCTTTTTGGACTCGGAGGAGGGAAGTAATCTTGAGGATAATTTGAATAGTTAAGGAAGACGTTTAGGGAATTTACCTAGATTTTTTCTTTGCATGGTAAACATATTATATATTTATCTCCACGGACTGACTCTCTTTCCCCACCCCCCTTTTTTTTTTGTTTGCGTTATTTGGTTTTTGCATGGTCTTGTTTTTTTTTTTTGTTTGATTTGTTAACATATAAGGTTATAAAATTGACTGGGACAGGCCCGGGACTACAAGGGAAGTAGCATATGGACTACTTGGTTAACGGAGAGTTATTTTAGTGGCAGATTTAATTTATAGTTTTACAATATAGAATTGTGCTTTAAGTATGTTTAAATCTGTCAGAGTTTTTTGTTTTTCTTCTATGTATGCTCTCGAGTATGTCCTATGTTTGAATAAATAAAATAATTGAAAAAATAAAAAATAAAAAAAAGCCAATTTCTAGCTGATCTCATAATGCCTCCAGACTCTCATGTGACTCCTAGGCTCTCTCCTCTCCCCATCTGACAGCTTCAGCAGATGGGGCCAAGATACTATGCTGATTTCACCCGGGGAGGAGAGAGCCAAAGAGTCACATGAGCACTGGGAGGCGCTATGAAATCATGTAGAAATCAACCTTTTTATAAAGCACAGACACTAGGACACATGTTTCTTATCTAACAATATGGATGGTATAAACATAGCATAATTTTGTAGCAGTGGGGAGAGGACCAGCTGGTAGACGGGAGGGGAGGGGGGAGTAGGACAGAGCAAAACACCGGAGAGCTGCAGATAGCAGCGGATGACAGAGGTACGTAAACTGTCCATGGTGTCAGGGTTCAGCAGCCATGATAAACCGTGGTCAGTTTACAGGGAGAGGGCATAAACAGGCAGGATCAGCCAGGTATTTCAGATGATAGAGAGGGCCAAATTACACAGTACAAGCACTATGCTGTATAACATGCTTTAAAGGAACAGGATCTATACTTTTTCTTAGGGTAACAAACACTTTAACATGAGAGCAGTGGTACTGCACATGGTTATAGGGGTGAACAGTCTCTGCAGGACAAAGTGATGGTCTGACACACCTGCTACAGGTATCTCAAAGTGCCCATAATATATGGCCAAGGAACATGCAAGAGGTAGTAAAGTGGCTTAACGAGCAGCTAGCTGTCTGCAACTGCTGCTAATTGTCCCTTTTCTTCCCACTCTCTTCAATTACAGTATTTGATCACTTGATCAATTACTTGCTGCATCGGGACGTCATGCACAAGCACTCTGCTTTTCAGATTTTGAAAATAAAGAAGATTGCATTATGACCACAGGGGTAGAAGACAGAAGTGAGCAGCAAAAGGCAGTGACGTGCCAGCAGATGGAGCTTACTGCAAGTGGGTTCCACTGATGAGGAGGGAGTGAATGGTGAGATGACAGATCATCTGTGGGTGCTAGTGATTGAAGAAAAGGAAAATTCTAAAAGATGGGCATAATAGCAACAAGAATTTAGTAAAACAAACAAATGCAAGTCGAGAGGCGATTTGGTAGTTGTTTATTGAACGTAGCAAAACTCCAATCGTTTTTGACAGCCCCCACCCACAGACAACATTCTCTCCAGATGCATAATCACAAAATTCAGAATGAAATCAAAAGCCTACCCTGTACAATATAAAGGAAACTCAATTTCCACCTTCCAATCTCTGGTAACGTCCGACTTCAACAACCTACCCACCAACAGCAGGCAAATCACCAACAACCTCAATAAATCCAAGTACAAAGCACTAAAGAGCTTAACGGAGAATAGTGAGATTGTCATAAAAAATGCAGACAGGCAGAGGAATAATAATCCAAAATTGGGAAAACTATATTGCAGAAGCCAAAAGAATTCTGTGAGACAAGGAATATTTTATAACCCTCAGAAAAGACTCAGAAAAGACAAAAGAGTTTCTGACAAAAAAATAGAGTTTCTCACCATGCAAAATCCAAATATGCCCTTCTTTTACCACCTTCCAAAGATCCACAAGTCCCAAGACAATCCCCCCAGGCAGACCAATTATATCTGGCATCAACTCCCTCACATCTAATCTCTCCCAGTTCATTAACCACCACCTCCAAAAATTTGTGACAAGATTACTGTCATATCTCAGGGACACAACAGACCTCTTACTTAATATGCAGGAATACACCTGGTCCACAAACCTCCACTGGCTCACTTTGGCTATAGCCTTGCTATAATTCTATATCCCCCACTCCAGTGGAATCTTTGCCACCAAACAATATTTATTTTCTGATCCACTCATGCCTGGACAGCAAGCTACTTTCCTTCTAGAAGCCATCAATTTAATCCTTACCCATAACTACTTTATCCATCGAGACAACTTCTATTTACAAACCAAAGGAACAGCCATGGGAACCAGGTTTGCCCCAAGCTATGCAAATCTATATATGGGCCAATTTAAACAAGAACACATCCACTTTTACAAACGTTATATAGATGATCTAATCCTAATCGGGTGGGGTGATCCAGAGCAGGTACCAGGAGTCATCAACCATTTGAACCATAACGACTGGGGTCTCAATTTTATCCATCACACACATTCAACCACCATACACTACCTAGACATTACCATCAATGGAAACACAGACAGCACCATTACTACCACCAACTTCTTCAAGAAAGTAGACAGCAAAAGCTATCAAGATTTTAAGAGTTGCCACCACAATCCATGGCTCAATAACATACCCTTCGGTTAATCCAAAACACTTAAATGAAATTGCACAACAAATAAATATTTCTTTGCCTAATCACAGATCTTCAGATCCAGGTTTAGGGCCAAAGGATACCCTGACCAACTAATCGAGGGGGTGTTCAAAAGAGCTCTAAATACCTCACATGAAGATTGCATAAAACCTTCCATCTATAATGGTCCAACAAATCTTCCCATGCAGTGTAATTTTATTACTGAGTACAACTCCAACCACACCCTCATCAGCGACATAATTTCTAAAGATTGGCAAATTCTACAATCAGATCCACTCCTACAAACCATCCTGCCCCCTCCCCAATCCAAACTCATCTTCAAGAGAGCCACAACCATCAAAAACCACTTAGCCCCCAGCTGACTACCTCCATCCAACAGCACCACAAGTCCTCCTCAGAGGATGCAGGATGCTACAGATGTAACAACTCCAGATGCCTCTCCTGCACCATACTCACTAATGGGAACAAAACCTTCCAGTCAACCAGCTGTTCTAAAACCTGGCCCATCACCTCTCACCTAGACCGCTCCTCTAAGTTTATTATTTATTTGCTAACTTGCCCATGCAACTTGCAATACGTTGAAAAAAAACAATTGATATTTTGCCAGAGATTTAACAAACATAGATTCAACATCAAGAATGCAGTCCCGGAACACAATGTCTCCCTCCACTTCTCCACACATCATGACAAAAACCCAGACCTAATAAGAGCTTCTATTATAGAACAGGTCCCAGAATCTATTTACTACAACCGGTACACCAGACTATGCTAAAGAGAACTGTACTGGATTTACCAGCTCAACACCCTTACTCCACATAAACTCAACAAGTTGATAGAATCTTACTAAAAACAAATGCATAGTTTGATGAACCCTTCCATCGCTTACAGGTCCATCCACCATCCACCTTTTCTTTTTTTTTCTCCTCATCCAATAGGTCTTTTTTTTCCTCATCCAATATCTCATTGTTTTTCACTGCATGGAACATGCAGGAATGTGTATACATGCACGTGAATGTATAGAATTGGTGAGCATGTATGTTCACACATATGTATGGACACCCAGGGAGGTCTGCCCACAGACTTTTTTCAATCCATGTGAATACACATTTAAAATATTTACTTTCTTGTTACTATGTGAGCTCAGATCTCCTCCGTCAAGGTAAACACTCTTCTCCCACACATGGTTCCATTCCATACACTCCCTGGAACCCAGCCAGCCTCCTTCATATCTGTTAATCCAAACCACACCCACCTGTCAGATTTAAACCTCAATGGTGCAAACTGCCACTCTCTATGCTGCTGCTGCAAACACAGTGAACGCAGATCCTACCAGTCAGTAGCATCCCCCTCTAAATCTCCCCCACACCACCTTCTCCATTCAATCCTCTCTTTCCTCTCCCTTTCCTGTTCTCTTCTCTTCCTCTCACCAGCACCGCTAGCCCATCCTTTGTTCCCATCCTCACATCAATCCCCGCCTTCCAAGCTGACCAAGATGCCATACCAACCCACCAATCTATCATCCCCATTGCCAATCGTTTCCCCGCCATCTGTCATCAATAGGGATAAGCTCAGTATTCAAGTCAAACTCATGGAATGAAGGTGTAGAATTAGGTGTGTCACAGCCAAGTACTTGCGGGCGCTCTGCTAGCAGTACACCCACGTCTTATTGTACCAGGCAAATTTCCCTGCTCCAGCTGCTGGACCATCAAAAGAAATTCACTCCCAGCCATCCACATGCCCAGCGGTTGAATGCTAGCTTGGCTAAATTGCTAGCACTTCAACTGCTGCCTTTTCAGTTGGTAGACTCGGCCCCCTTCCGTGAGTTTGTGCAATGAGCGGTTCCTCAGTGGCAGGTTCCCAAACACTTTTTCCCACGGAAGGCGATTCCGGCTCTCTACCGGCATGTGGAAGGCAATGCCCATGCCTCGCTGGACAGGGTGGTCAGCGGTAATGTGCATATTACCGCTGACTCATGGTCCAGCATGCATGGACAGGGACGTTACCTATCTTTCACAGCGCATTGGGTCACTTCTGGCAGCTGGGAAGGATGCAGGACAAGGTGCAGTAGTGTTGGAGGTTGTTCCGCTACCACGCCTCCAAAATGCTACTACTGGTTCTGACACGCCTCTCTCCTCCACCCCCTCTTCCTCTTCCTCCATGGCCTCTTCCTGTGTTTTGTCCTCGGAACAAGCTTTGCTCCGTAGGCATTCAAGGGGCTACACAAGTATGCAGGCAAAAAGATGCCATGCCGTGATTGCGCTGGTGTGTTTGGGGGACAGGAGCCATACTGGGGCAGATATTTTGTCAACTCTGCAGGGGAAGGCTGAGAGGTGGTTGACGCCAAGCCAGCTTAAGCCAGGAATGGTGGTTTGCGACAATGGCACCAACCTCCTCTCCGCCCTCCGACAGGGACAACTAACCCATGTGCCCTGTGTGGCTCACGTCCTTAACCTGGTGGTGCAGCGGTTCTTGGACAGGTACCCAGGCTTACAGGATGTCCTGAGGCAGGCCAGGAAAGTCTGTGTGCATTTCCGCTGATCATATAATGTCAGTGCTTGGCTGGCTGAGCTCCAAAAGGAGTTGAACCTGCCCAAGAACTGCCTTATGGGTGACATGCCCACCAGGTGGAACTCAACGTTGGCCATGCTGCAGTGGCTGCACACACAGCAGAGGGCCATCAATGAGTACCTGTGCGACTACGGCACCAGGACAGGTTCAGGGGAGCTTGTTTTTTTTTCACCACGCCAGTGGTGTATGATCAGGGATGCATGCGCTGTCCTGTAACAATTTGAGGAGGCCACAAGAATGGTGAGCAGTGACATTGCTTGCCTCTCAAGGCTCCCTTTATCCATACAGTGTTCCTGCTGTCCCACACATCACACAGGAAGAGGACGAGGAGGAGGAGGATGATTGTGTCAGCATGGAGGTGGAGCCTGGCACTCAGCAGCAGTAGTCTTTTAGGGATGATTTACAGTCCCAAGAAACCCGTGGACTTGATCATGGCTGGGAGGAGGTGGCTGCGGATCATGTCGTCCTTAGTGACCCAGAGGACTCTGGACTGAATGCCTCACCTAACCTACGCTGCATGGCCTCCCTGATCCTGCAAAGCCTGCTGAAGGATCCTCATATTCTTTGGATCAAGGAGAGGGATCATTACTGGCTGGCAACTCTCCTTGATCCACGGTATAAGGGTAAGGTTGTGGACCTTATCTTGCCCTGCAGAGGGAGCAGAGGATGAGACATCTTTGGGAGGCCTTACAGAAAGGTCTGTGCAACGCATTCCCAGAGACTGGGTGGTTACAAACTCCTGGTCCTGGAGAACGTGTTGCTGAGGCTTCGGTCAGTCACAGGAGAGATGGAGAAGGTGGCCGTATGACAGATGCGTTCAGACAATTTTTTAGTCCGCAGCCTCAAGGTATGATTGGTTCCAGCAACAATCACCAGCGTCTGATTTACATGGTGCAGGAATACCTAGGGACAAGGTCAGACTTGGGCACCTTTCCCACTGAAAATGCTCTGGCTTACTGGGTCTTGAGGATGAATCACTGGCCAGAGCTTGCACAGTATGCAATTGAGCTACTGGCCTGTCCTGCATCCAGCATTCTTTTGGAATGCACATTCAGTGCTGCTGGAGGCTTTGTAACCGATCACAGTGTGTGCCTGTCCACCACCGACTTGATTGACTGACCTTCATAAAGATGAATCAGTCTTGGATCACCACCAGCTACCAAGCACCTGAAGCTGATGTAACCGAATATTTTTTTTTTTTAAATGCCACATCCCTTCAAGACTATCTATGCTTATGCTGAGTGACTGTCCTGCAATGTTGACTGACTATCCTCTTCCTCCTCAATGATCCTGCTGATAGCTTGGAAGAACATTTTTGTTTCTGGGTGTTGCCACCAGTGGCTAAGGCCCAATTTTTCAGCCCCTGTTTAACAGGGGCGTGTAATTACAATTTTGGATGCAATGCTTTGCAGCAGGGCTCATTCCTGCACTCCAATTAGAATATCTGGGAAAGGTTGCAGTGTCGTGGCACCAGCACCAGTGCCTAAGGCCCAATTTTTAAGCCCCTGTTTAACAGGGGCATGTAATTGCAATTTTTGATACAATGCTTTGCAGCAGGGCTCATTCCTGCTCTCCAACTAGAGTTTCTGTGAGGTGTTGCAGTGTTGTGGCACCAGTGCCTAAGGCCCAATTTTTCAGAACCTGTTTAACAGGTGCATGTAATTGCAATTCTTGATATAATATATCACAGCGGGGCCTGCCCCTACGCCCACCGAGAGTAACTGTGAGGACTTACAGTGTTGTGGCACCAGCACCAGCACCACCACCACCACAAAAGGCCCAATTTTTCTACCACTGTTCAACAATGGCATGTAATTACAATTCTTGATATAATAGTTCACAGCAGGGCGCTCCAGCATCCACCAAGAGTCACTTTGATGGCTTACAGTATTAACTTGTGACAACACCAACACCTTAAGGCCACATTTCTGCATATAGGGCAGGCCCCTACTTTCAAACATCCAACTTACAAACATCTCCTACTTGCAAACGGAAGGAGACAACAGGAAGTGAGATGAAAAAAGACGATCAAAAAAATTATACAGGGGTGATATGTTTTCCAAAAAGCTTAAAAATATATTTTTTGACTGGAGTTACACTTTAAAAATGTACTAGTTCAAAATTGCAAACAGATTCTACAAACCTACACAGTCCCCATCTTGTTTGCACCACCTGTATACTGCTGTTTTGAGTATATAGGGCCTGGGGGTCCCACGCCTTTCCTTTTTTTAATTTGGGTACGGGGTTCCCCTTATTATTCGTACAAAACCCAAAGGGGTTGGTAATGGGCAGGGGGGCTGCCCATGCCATTTTTTTCAATGATTTTCATCCATATTGCCGGAACCAGACATTACATTAAAACCGCATGCAGTTTTAAATGACTTTTTTTCTGTTAAATGTCATTTTGTGCAGGGGCTGTTCTAAACACGGGAAACACGTGCCACTTCAGAGGCATACTATAGACACCCACCAGGCACGATATTTAAAGGAATATTTCACTTTTTTTCACTTTAATCAACATTAAAATCAGTGCTCCCGAAAAAATGGCAAAAAAAAATAATATTTGCAGTGATCCATGTCCCCTGGTGCAGGAGGCAGGTCCCCAAACCCTTTTTAGGACAATATCTTGCATATTAGCTTTCAAAATTAACACTTTTGATTTTGAACGTTCAAGTCCCATAGAGTTTAATAGGGTTCTAAAGTTCATACGAATTTTCGGTCCGTTCAAAGGTTCTGGTTCAAACCGAATTGGGGGGTGTTCGGCTCATCCCTAGTCATCACCAACCATTGTCCCTTTCTTCCATCCACCATCCGGCACCGCAGATCTCTTCTTTAGCCACCACCACAACTGATCAGACCATCTCCCCATCCATTTCCCACCAGCTCTCCTCTCCCTCCTGCTCTCCCCTCCTTTCACACTCCCACACAGCCAGCAGTTTCATTGACAGTTCACTCCCCATCCGGCTGTCAGCACTCCCCGATGTCCTTTGCAGATGTTCTTTCCCCCCTTGCAGGCTCATCCCACTCTCACCAACCTCACCCCCCTTTCTCACTCTGTAACCAGTCCATGCCACGGACCTTCTCCCCATCCATCTTCCACCACCCCCCTCTGAATTCCCCTCTCTCTCACACTTCCATAAATTCAACTGGCTCTTTTGGCAGCTTGTTCCCCAGCCAAGCTGTCAACAATGCCTGGTACCTCCCACATCTGCTTCTTCATCCCCTCAGTTCCCTTCATTCTCGCCACCCCCCTCCCCCTCCATAACCAGTCCATGCCCCGTCAGTAAGTCTCCATCACCACCTACCCCTTCTTGCCACCACTCCCAGGCTATTCAAACCTCACATTAGTTTGACAAGACTCCCAGTTCACTCCTCTTCCATTTCTCCCCCTCCTATGCCACTCCCCCCCCATTTTATTCCTGGCACTAGCATCAAACTGGAGCTTTTCTGTATAGATCCTGGTGTCACACCCCCATTTGGAATCCATCTCAATTTAACTACAGCAGGTTGGTCACTGGAATATTTTTATTTTTTTTTTACACATTTTTTTAAACAAGCTAATTTTATCATCTGTATTGCATTTCTCTTATTCTCAGCCTTGTTTTTATTAGCCTTTTGAGTATTATTGAAAAAATACATTAATGTATGTTTTTATATAACCTTGTTTAGATATAGCTTTTTTGTATATTTTTAAATATAGCTTTTACGCGATTTACCTTTTTATAAGATTTTTCGCTATATAATCATATATAACCACTTGTCACCTAGGCCAATTCTGACATGCCTGCTGGCTTAAAGCAGGTTGATACAGCTTAGAAGCAGATCAAATGCAGGTCATAAAGAAGTCAACTGCATATCACATGCATTTGTTATTGAACTCGAATTGATCTCAGAAGTTTCTCAAACTATTTTCAAATTCACATGAAAGCATGTTGCATTCTCTCTTAGAAAATTGACCTAACAAGGTAATTTTTTTTGAACATTAATGACAAAAATGTTTTTTTTTTTTTTTAAATAGGTCCTCATTTATCCTTTTACTACTGCTTTCTTTGCTTTTACACTTCGGTGTTTACAGCTATTTGTGAGAGCCATCAGTTCTGTGCAAGACTGGGCCTTCTGTTATTTTCATCACACGCTGCAAATACATATGCAGAAAGTCTAGTTCTGTGGTAAAATTATTTATCAGTACCTAGCAGTGCACTAACACAGGTCTGCCTTATCTGTAATTTAAAGCGGGAGTCCGCCGTTTTTTTTTTTTTTTTTTTAAAGCCAGCAGCTACAAATACTGCAGCTGCTGACTTTTAAAATAGTGACACTTAGGCCGCGTACACACGCGCGGACTGTTGGCCCAACTTTGTCCGTCCAACAGTTTGAGCGAACAGTCCGCTCAAACTTAGCATGGACGGACATGGCCACACACGACGGACGAACAGTTTGCTGAAACCGTGCGCGATGACGTGAACGGCACGTACGACGGGACGAAAAATACGACGTCCTATACACTGCAATGCAACCTTCCGACGTGGAAATCCTTTCTGAGCATGCGCGAGACTTAGTTGGCCGAACAAGCCTACACACGAGCGAACAGTCCGCTGAAACCTTGTTTCAGCGGACAGTTTTTTGGAATTTCCGTAAGACCTTGTTCGGCCAACTGTCCGCTGAAACTGTCCACTGAAGCCCCACACACGAGCGGACTGTCCGCCCAAACACTGTTCAGCGGACAAGGTTGGGCGAACAGTCCGCGCGTGTGTACGCGGCCTTACCCGCCCAGCGTGCCCGCGATGTCGGCACCCGAAGCCGATCTCTTGATCGTCTCTCGGGTGCTGCCGCCGGAAATCAGGAAGTGGAGCCTTTCGGCTTCATTTCCCGGTTCCCTACTGCGCATACGCGAGTTGCGCTGCGCAATAAGGATGGTCCCCGCTGTCTCTGGGATCCGTGTGTTTCCCAGCAGGCAGCGGGGGACTTTCGGAAAGGGGCGTAGATTCTGCGGAAAGGGGCGTACCTTCTGCAGAATCTATGCCGGAAGTGGGTGCAGATACCTGTACTGTACAGGTACCTGCACCCCCTCCCCCCTGAAAGGTGGCAATTGTGGCGCCGGAGGGGGGGAGGATTCCAATGAGCGGAAGGTCCACTTTAGGGTGGACCTCCACTTTAACTGCTGTTGGGCAAGGCTACTTAATAACGGTAGCCTTGCCCAATATTTAGAATAAGGTGACCAGATTTTTAAAATGAAATCCAGGGACATAAATTACTATTTGCCAATAAAAATATATATATATTTTAGAAGCATATTTTCCTCAATTGATATATGCAGTGTATGTGGTATGTGTTTATGTAATGATTGTATGTTATATATACGTTATTTCTGGAAATCATTTAATACCAGCCCCATAGCATTATTATACCAGCCCAACCGCATAACGTCATTATTTTCTTGTTCATAAAAGGGAAAACCATGCATTTTAAAGAACATTTGAAGAGTGTATAATACTCACCAGTGCTCGTCAGTGCCCATCAGTGTAGTCTCACCAGTGCCAACCAATGTAGCCTCAGCAGTACCTATCAATGCAGCCTCACCAGTGCCAATCAATGTAGCCTGATCAGTGTCCATCATTGCAGCCTCACCAGTGCCTACCAATGCAGCCTCATCAGTGCCCATCAGTGCAGCCTCACCAGTGCCAATCAGTTCAGCTCCACCAGTGTCCATCAATGCAGCCTCATCAATAACCATCAGCTCAGCCTCATTAGTGCCCATCTGCTCAGCCTCATCAGTGCCCATGAGTGCCACCTATCAGTGCCACTGCATTAGTGCCCATGAGTGCCACCTATCAGTGCCATTGCATGAGTGCCCATCAGTGTCCCCGCATAAATGCCCAAGAGTGCCGCCTATCAATGCCACCACATGAGTGCCCATGAGTGCGGCCTATCAGTGCCACTGCCTGTCAGTGCCCATCAGTGCCACTGCCTGTCAGTGCCCATTAGTGCTACTGCATGAGTGCCCATCAGTGCTGCCTATCAGTGCCCACCAGTGAAGGAGAAAAATTACTTATTATGTTATAATACACACAAACGCTCCTGCTTCTTATGCTTGTTGCCATTACTGCTCCCTCCTCCAATCACTTTCCCGGCAGCATAGGGGAGAGAACAGAGCACAGCATTCCTCTCCCTCCCTCCTGTACTGCAAGGAACTATGGGTATTGTAGTCCAGAGGGGCAGAATTGCCTAGAGCTACAGAGTATAATCATTATACAATGTAGCTTCAGGCAATCCAGCCCCTCTGGACTACAATACCCATAGTTCTTTGCAGTACAGGAGAAGAAGTAAAAAGCAGGTGTGTTTGTTTGTATTATAACATAAGTAATTTTTCTCCTTCACTGGTGGGCACTGATAGGCAGCACTGATGGACACTCATGCGGTGGCAATAATGGGCACTGACAGGCAGTGGCACTGATGGCCACTGACAGACAGTGGCATTGATAGGCACTGAAGAGTGAATGAGAAGGGAGCAGTGGTAGGAGGAGAGGGGTGGGATGATGGGAGAGGGGGCGGTCATGTGTTCCCGGGATAACAGCGGATCTTCAGGTAACAAATGGGAAGGAGGAGTGGCAGCTACAATAACACACAGTCAGGCTGGAGCCGATCCAGCTATTTGTCTCCAGCTCTGAGTGTACTACCGCAACCAGAGATCTGGCTCCTCTCACAGCCAACGTGGCTCCAAAAACGTGGACGGGGTCCGGGGACTGTCCCTGGAGACTGGGAACGTCTGGTAACCGTAACAAACTCAAGTGGAAAAAAAGGACAAGGCCACAACTTCATTGAAGTGTGTCAGTTTAACATCATACAAATAACCATTACAAACAAGGAAACAGCCACAAGTATGTTGAGATCACTTGATGAACTCTGTTGAGGGCAGGCAGAACCTACTGGAGAGCATAAACAGTATACAGCAGCACATAAGCTGCCAATGCAAAAGCTGTGACAACGAATTAACCTCTGGCAGAAAGGGCTGGCAGGGAACTGATTGTTCAAGGTCAATGTGTATAATCCTAGCACCACAATAGAGAGATACCAAACGTACTTAAATTATATGTAAACCCAGTCATGAAAACTCGTAACATGTGGGATAAACCCTCCTTTTCTTATTTGGGGATCCAACTTACCTATCCAACAGCTAAATTATGAAGTAAATGTCCCTAAACTACTAAAAAATATAAAAAAAGATCTCCAATCTTTCCATAAAACACAACTCTCATTCTTTCTTATTTCTGCTCGTTCCCCATCCGGGTGAACAATACATTTTTTAACCAGGTGAGTCTAAAGCTTGAAAAAGGTATTTGGAATGGTAAAAAACCTAGAGTTGCCTTCTCAATTATTACCACTACTATGCCCCTGTACACACGGTCGGAGATTTCGACAACCAAATCCGTCCGTCGGATCTTGTCCGAAACTGTTGCATACACACGGTCGGACTAAGTTGTCGAAAAATCCGATCATTCAGAACATGATGATGTAATTTCGTTACGATGGGACTACGTTCAGGCTAGTAGCCAATAGCTTTGATGTAGGAATTTGATCTGAGCATACGTGGCACTTGGTCCGATCAAAATTCTCTACACATGATCGGAGTATGTCCGATCGAACCAGTTGGTCGGAAAATATTTCCAACAAGTTGGAAAATTGGGTCCGACGGATATTCAGACGGAATCAGTCCGATGCATACCACACACAGTCGGATTATCCGACAACACGGTCCGATAGGACACATTCCGACGGATTCTCCGACCGTGTGTACAAGGGCTAAGAATAAAGGAGGAATGGGTCTCCCGGATATTCAACAGTATTACTATGCATCACTCCTTGATCAAATAAAATTTTGGTTTTCTGATTCAGACGAGAAACTTTGGGTAAATATTGAAAAAGAAGTCACCAAGGGCAATGACGTGTGCATTAGCTATATCGTATGCTTTGTTTCCTAAAGTCGTAATACTAAAACTCATCACTATCAAATCCACGTTGATAACTTTAAAAACATATATTATCTAAATCAAAGGAACTAGGTGAGCTAATTAAAATTCCTGTGCTCTTAATTGGATTTCACAGGGGTTTAACTACTATGTCAACCTACCCCTAGCCTATAAAGAGTGGGTACTAAAAAAAAGTAGACATTTTGAAAGATTAAAGGAATTTTACCCGAAATCAAGCATAAATATCCCATCAATATAATGGAGGTACCTATTGAACAAATACGTTTGTAATGAGAAAGAAATATCCTTATTTTATAAACTTTTCTCAGAATTGTCTAAATCTGTTAAAACCAATAATATGCTGAAATGGGAAAAACATCTTTCCCTAACTGTTTCTTGGGAACAATGGAATAAGGCCAAAATTCTGAGCACTAAGGTATCATCCTGCACTGAACATTGGAATAATGCCAAAAAGATATTAAACAGATGGCACCTTACATCATATATACTTTCCAAAATATACCCATCACTCTCCCTAACTTGCAGGGGATGCAATGAACAAACTGGTTCCCTTTATCATATTTTATGGAGTTGCAAAAATCTTAGTAGTTTCTGGAAACAAGTTTCAACATTTATTGCTAACCTCACTGGTAATTTATTTTGCCTTACTCCCGCAATGACCGGTCTAGGAATACATCTGGATCTTTACTCTTTAGAGTATAGAACAGTAGTAGCAAACATTAGACATGTGCATTTGTTTTCATCGAAATGCATTTCGTCCAAACGTGCAGAATCCAAAAACCGAAAGTTATGACATAAACAAATGCTTTATTTTCTTTTTCGTTGTGATAACAGTTCGATATAGATAGGAGATTCGACATGACGCTGTTAATAGCAATCTGTGTCCATCGAACCTATGGTCGTATGTGCCTAACCTTAGCGCTATTAGCCCAAGATTTTTCTACATAGAGAGAAAATATTCGACATAGAGAGAAAAGATTCGACATTATAGAGACAATACCAAAAGGAGGTCAAATGTGCCTAACCTAACTCTATTAGTCCAAGATTATTCAACATAGAGAGAAAAGATTCAACATGAAGATTCGCCATGAGTGGACATTTATGGTCAAATGCTCCGCCCATAGGCTATAGAAGAATTCTAATGTTGGTTGACTAGTAATAATAATTAATAAAAATAATTATCACTAGTGTCATACAACATTAGATTTCTACTATAGCTTGTAGGCGGAACATTCGACCGGAAATGTACGATTGCTGCATCGTACAGTTTAGCTGCTCTGTTGAATCTTCTTAGAACATTCGACAGACACCATAAGCCTTCAATGACAGATTAGACCTTAACTATTTTGGATTTTTGGACAAATTAATTTTTTAACAAAACTAAATGAATAAAAATGAATTTTGGGAGTAACTAATAAAATAAATTTTTCGGACCAAAACTAAATTCCGAAACAAAATATTTCAGTGTGCACTTGTCTAGCAAAGGTATTAATAGCAGCAAGGATGACTATAAAAAAAACTATATAAAGCCAACAAAGAACAAGACTTATCTGATGTTGTTATACGGTTGAATATACAAGCTCAATATGAGTTGATGTTAGCATATAAAAATTACAACATGGTCAAGTTTGAGAAATTATGACAAACATGGACTAGTCACCCTGGAGCTTCTACCTCACTCAAAAACATAAGCTGCAGTTCTTAAACCATACTTCAGTATTGTTTCAGGAATACCATCAAGGTTTCACAGTTCTCTTTTTTTCTGATTTCTTGAATTGTCCATGATAATGTTGTCATTATATTAGCTAGAGCCTGTTTACAGCTAGAACCCAATGGGGTAAAAAGGGGTTTTACAAGGGGCGTGGCTTGGACATGGCTGAATGAGGACATGTGGCTGCTGAGCTCCCGAACCTGTCCCACACACCCTGGCCTATTGCACTACAATTGCTGCAGCATGCCATCCACTAAGAAGAAGACGGCGAAAGGAGGAAACAAGGCAGGTACACCCACTATAGCTTGAGGGGAAATATCCTGTTTCTCCTCAAACTCTCAGGCGGCCTCCCCTGATCCATGATGGCAGAGCCATGTGGCTGGCTGCGAAAGTCCACATATTCACAGACTCCCCCTGTCTCTCTTGCTATCTCCATGGACTCCGACTCCTGCTCAGATACCCCAGTAGTCTTTCAGTCAAGTTGCCAGACTCCTGCCATGCACCCGCAACTGCTGTGGGTGGAAACTGAGCTATGGGCACTTCTCCATGCTCTCCCGACCAAGGCGGACATTGAATACCTGATTGCCCATCTGGAGAAGCAACATCACAAAACCCTGCAGGAGGTTAAACAAGATCTACATTCCCTCATTACCCAGAGGACCTCGGGGGAAACTTCTCTGATGACCGTGTGACAATGGAGAAAGGGAAATACCACCGCTCCAGGCAGATCCACCGAGACAAAGACTTCTCCTCTAGAGGCAAAGAGCCCCAGGTGCTGGCTAATGCATATACAAATGAAGATGAATGGAAAAACTCTGGACAGCCGCACTCCGAAGAAAGTTTCTTGTGCCTTTTTATTAAAAACTTGGGATCACACTGTACAAGCCACAGCAAAGTGATACAGGAAAAAGCTGACACATTCACACTATAATAAGTGCTTACTCATAGCTTGCTATGAGTAAGCACTTATTATAGTGTGAAACACGTCATATTTTTCTTGTATTGCTTTGCTGTGGCTTGTACAGTGTGATCCCAAGTTTTCAATAAAAGGCACAAGAATCTTTCTTAGGAGTGTGGCTGTCCAGAGTTATTCCATTCATCTTCAACCATGGAACAATGGGTGACATTCCTGGAATCCCTTTCAAGATGCCCACGTAGACGCTGCTGCACCCTGCAATCCATATGAAAGATATGGAGGACAGGAGCTGGCACAATAATCTGTGGCTCTGGGGTCATCCGGAGGTGACGGGTCCAGAGAACTTAACAGCATCCACCTTGGAAATCTTCCGTAGGTTTTGGATGACCCCTTACCTGCTAACTTGGAGCTGAACCAGATCCACAGGGCCCTGGACCCCCGTTCCACAGATCCTAATCGTCCACGGGCTATGGTATGCAGGGTCCACCATTTCACCCACAAGGAAAGCATCACCCGCAAAGTGGCGGAGGCTGGAGATGTCGAATTTGATTGGGCAATGGTGAGTATCCTGCGGTATCTCTCTCGGGCCACCCTCCACAGGCGCTCCAAACTCCACCCAGTACTGGAATTAGCCCACTGGCTGGACGCCACGTACCGCTGGGGCTACACCTTCTCAGTTACCTTCCATAGGAACCAACACTCTTTTACCGTCCAAGCACCTGCCGACCTCCCTGCTTTCTTCCAGTTCATGGAATCTGACCCCATACCGATCCTGAATTGGCTGCAGCTCCTCCCACAGCCAACAGGCCAAGCGGCACAGGCAACTTCATGAAGAAACATTTAACCTCGCCCACAGAGATCCAGGAAACATTCTAGGGTGATCGCCCCAGAGGGTCCACGTGAGTCAAAGGCAGTCAGGTCTTCTTTCCTGACAAGTACTTCCCATTGCACTAATACTGCCTTTACCCCCATGTTTAGTAACTTACCCGCCGCCCTACTAAGTGCAGAGACACTGTTACAATGACTGCATCTCTGGTCCCCAGGATGTACATTTCTCTGGGATTGTATGTAGCTCACCCCCTATTGCCTTACCGAGGTGTGCTCCCCCATGGTTTCTTCTGTCACACTGAAGATATACTCTACTTCCCCCAGCTCTTGCCTGAAGAACTCTGGAACCACCACCCAGTTCTCACTGACTCACCACTTAGTGCGTATAGCTATTGCACAAGTCACTGGGAGGTCTTAGTGGCTTAATGTTTTGGGCTGCAAGGATTTCATGCTTGCTGCAGCTAAATTTTCAACAGTGACAACTAACCTTTTTTTATTCTTTACTCAGGTTTGGTCCTAGGTATAACCTGGGGTCCTGTGATATGTTAATAAGAAATATATATGCAAATAGGCCATTAATCCTGTAAAATGATGGAGGGGGGGGGGGAAACCAATAACATACCTGATGGTTTGACGGGTGGGGATATGGTGAGGATATGGTTCTAGCCGGCTGGTGCCAGGAGAGGCCCTGTCCCCTGTGTAATATCTTTCAGGGGGCAGGCTTGCCTTCCCGGCCATGTACCCACCATGACAGGGAGTTCCCTTATCATCCTAAGGCTCCTACCTTCTGAGATCTGAGGCTGCCCATGTCACCTGCTATAAATGGGATGACGGGGGAAATTGCATAGTGTTCCACCAGGTTTTTTTCATCTTTGGAAGCCCTCCACGCAGGGCTTTTCTGTGCTACCTGATTCACTGCACAAGAATTGTTTTTAGTGCTGCCTTGTTATACCCTGTTATTTATCAACCGATTACTTTTGTGGGGATGGCCTGCAGAGGTTTGTGTTGCGTCTGGGAGAGCACGGATGCTGGAGGTTGTGTGGTGTCTCCTGCCCTTGGTGGGCTACTCCCCCCCTTTTTCCTTTTTTGGAGGGCGTGGTCTACTGGGGGCAGGATGTGGGGCCAGCAACCTCCAATTTTATAGAATAAATATGAGTGGAAGACAATATTTTTAATATTTTGTGTGCCACATCCAAAATTGTAAACCAAAAGTTAGAACACACCTAATGGTGGACGTTTTAGGTACATACACTGAGTATCAAGTATGTAAAGTACAAAAGATTGTTTTATTGAAATAATGTTAAAAGAAAAACATTAAAACAAGGAATGCATAAATACACTAATGATCTGTATACACACTCACTAATTAGAATAACCTACGTGTTTCAGAGAGACTCAATCTCTTTCTTCAGGGGTAGGTATACGTATAAAGAAGGTCTATTAGAAAAAGATAGAATACATATTAGAAAAAAATAAGTAAATGTACATGCATTATATATATATATATATATATATATTGTGAGGGGGTTCGCTCGGTAGCGGGTGTGTGTGACCCCCTGGATGGGTTCACAACACAAAGTCAGGCACAGCAGACAGCGGTGTAGGTGCAAAAAACAAGAGATCCGGTTTATTTAGGCTACATGCAGTGATACATATAACAGCCAAACAAAATAAAACAAGAAAATAAATCCTGGTCAGCTTGACCTCTAACTACACACGTAGACTCCCTGTCTAACAACTGGGTGCAGCCTTGTGCTGCCCCAGTCCCTGTCCCTATTGTAGGGGTTTGCCACACAGGCGTTAACTCACCGCACAGAACAGATCTCAGACTCCCCAGTCTATACACACAAAACTGGTTCCAGGATGGAGCATCTCCCTATGCATGCTGGGGTTTTTTGTAGAGGTCTTAATGAGCCCACTTACTACAGCTGGGCTCATTAACTCTTCCCCTCTAATTGTAAAAGTCTGCATAAAGCCTGAATCTAGGACACACATATTTCCCATCCTGAATACAACCAGGTGATTTTACCTGCGTGCTGCCACATACCCCCCCCTCTTGTTTCAACCTTGGGGTTGTAACACAAGCAGCCAGACACGCATGTATCCAAGACAAAGCATCCACATTCCCCATTTTAACACCAGGGCGATGCTTAACTGTAAAGTTAAATTCCTGTAGGGCCAGGAACCACCTATTTACCCTTCTATTGGTCTCCTTGTTTTGAGCCATCCACTTTAAAGGAGCGTGATCAGTCACCAGGTCAAAGTGCCTACCTAGCAGATAGTACCGAAGGGAATCTAGAGCCCACTTCACTGCTAAACATTCCTTCTCAATCGTGGAGTAATTTACCTCATGGGACTTCAACTTCCTGCTGAGGTAAATGACTGGGTGCTCTTCCCCGTTCCAGACCTGGGATAACACTGCTCCTAACCCAACGTCTGATGCATCAGTTTGTACAACAAAGTCCTTAGAGAAGTCTGGTGAGTACAACACTGGCTGGCTACATAAGGCTGTTTTTAAGGACTGAAATGCTTCCTCAGCCTCTGGGGACCATTTAACCATAACCGACTCTTTCCCTTTTGTCAGGTTGGTGAGGGGCACAGCCTGAGAAGCAAAATGGGGAATGAATCGTCGATAATAGCCAGCGATTCCCAGAAAGGCTCGTACCTGATTCTTGCTGTTGGGACGTGGCCAACTCTGTATGGCCTCGACTTTATTGACTTGGGGTTTTATCACCCCCCTCCCAATAGTGTACCCAAGATATTTGGCCTCCTCCTGTCCAATGGTACACTTCTTTGGATTGGCCGTAAACCCAGCTTCCCGGATAGAGTCTAGGACTGCTTGTACTTTTGGTAAATGTGAGACCCAGTCTGTGCTATGGATAATCACATCATCCAGGTAAGCTGCAGCATATTTATGATGGGGCCTCAGAATCTTATCCATTTTCCGCTGGAATGTTGCCGGTGCATTCTGTAACCCAAACGGCATTCTCTTATATTGGAATGCCCCATCTGGGGTTACAAACGCAGTTTTCTCCTTGGCCGACTCGGCCAGGGGAATTTGCCAATACCCTTTGGTGAGATCAAGAGTTGTCATATATCGGGCTGTTCCCAGCCGGTCAACCAACTCATCTATACGTGGCATGGGGTAGGTGTCAAATTTTGTAACTTTATTTAATTGTCTAAAATCGTTACAAAACCGCCAGCTCCCATCAGGTTTGGGCACTAGTACAATAGGACTGGACCAGTCACTCTGGGACTCCTCTATCACACCCAATTCCAGCATCCTTTGAACCTCCCCACGTATTGCCTCCCGTCGGGCCTCTGGTATTCTATAAGGTTTTAGTTTTACCCTTTCTCCTGGCGGGGTGATAATGTCATGCTCTACGCCAGATGTTTGTCCCGGAAGCTCAGAGAAAATCTCTTTGTTACGAAGTACAAACTCTTTAACCTCCTGTTGTTGGGGTTTCGATAAGGTGTCTGCTATTCCAACCTCAGGAACTAAGCAATCAGGCTGTACTTGTGACAAAGTCTCTGCGACTAGGGATTCCCTATCCCTCCAGGCTTTCAGCAGATTGACGTAATAGATCTGCTCCGGCTTTCGCCTTCCTGGCTGTCTAACCCTGTAGTTCACCTCACTAATTTTTTCAATTACTTCATATGGACCTTGCCATTTGGCCAGAAATTTGCTTTCAACCGTAGGGACTAGCACCAAGACCCTATCCCCCGGGGAAAAAGTACGTGTCTTGGCCCCACGGTTGTACACTCTCTGCTGTGCTAACTGCGCTTGGGTTAAATGTTCCTTTACAATTGGCATTACCTGTGCAATTCTATCTTGCATCAGGGCGACATGCTCAATCACACTCCTGTGAGGAGAACTCTCATTTTCCCAAGTTTCCTTGGCGATATCCAGCAGCCCTCTTGGGTGTCTCCCATAGAGCAACTCGAAGGGTGAGAAACCCGTAGAGGATTGGGGTACCTCCCTAATGGCAAACATCAGATAGGGTATTAGACAATCCCAATTCTTTCCATCTCTATCCACCACCTTCTTTAACATTTGTTTTAGGGTTTTGTTGCATCTTTCAACCAACCCATCTGTTTGGGGGTGATACACAGATGTACGCAATTGCTTCACTTTGTACAACTTGCATAATTCTTTCATAACCCGGGACATAAAGGGTGTACCTTGGTCCGTAAGCAGTTCCTTACAAATACCCACGCGGCTAAAAACAAGGGATAGCTCTTTGGCTATGGTTTTGGCCGAGGTATTTCGGAGAGGAATTGCTTCCGGATAACGGGTGGCATAGTCCAATATAACCAAAATGTACTGATGCCCCCTAGCAGACTTCATTATCGGACCTACCAAATCCATTGCGATCCTCTCAAAGGGGACCTCAATGATAGGAAGAGGTACCAGTGGGTTACGGAAATGTGGCATAGGTGCCGACTTCTGACACACAGGGCAGGAGGAACAATACTTTTCTATTTCCTTCATGACCCCAGGCCAATAGAATCTCTGCAATACCCTCTCTCTGGTTTTCTCTGTCCCCAGATGACCTCCCAGAATGTGTCCATGAGCCAATTCTAACACCAACTTCCTGTAAGGTTTGGGCACTACAAGTTGCTCAATGGTTTCTTCTGCCCTTTGAGCCACTCGATATAGCAGGTCCCTTTCCATAGTGAAGTAAGGATAAGGGCAAGTCTTATCTGGGTTCACTAACTCGCCATCTATTTTCACCACATTTTCCCGTGCCTTTATTAGGGTGGGGTCTTTTAACTGTTCTGTGGCAAAATTTTCCCTGTGAACCTCAAGATCCGAAAACTCCACAGACGGCATGTTTTCATCTGAGGATGTTGGCTCCTCCCCAGTTTCTCGAGTTTCCCCCGCCAATACCGACAAGGGAAATTCAGGAGAGTCCTCACCACCCCCAGAGGAATTCTGGTCATCTTCCTGGTTTATAGGGGCACCAATGGGGGCCTCAGGACAATCCCAGAGTTCCCAGAATTTTGGAAAATCCCTTCCCACAATAGCATCATGTGGTAACTGAGACACTAACCCCACCTGATGAGAGAGGTTACCTTTGGGGGTCTCAAAAAACACTGAAGTTACAGGATACTCTCGGGTGTCCCCATGCACACAAATTACAGCCACCCTGTTCTTCCCAGAGACCTCTGTAGTAACTAATTCAGCTTTTATCAATGTTACCAGGCTACCTGAATCTAGCAACACATCAACATGTCTACCATTAATACACATTTTACATAAATGTTTCTCAGGTCCCCGAATGGCAGTGCATGCAACTGTCGCAAACAGCGACTGACGTCTCTCCCTTATAAAGTCACATTGCATAGGCTCATCCACAACTGGGCAATTGGCTGCAATATGTCCCTCTTGCCGGCAGCGGTAGCAAATAATTTTTTTCGCTGCCTCTTGCAGCATGGGCTTCCTGGGCTGCTCCCGCCAGACCTTAGGTAGAACTCCCACCCTCTCACTCTCTCCACCCTCACCCCTTGGAGTCATCTTACCCGCCACTGGGGATGATCTGGTCTTAGGGGGGAAAGTCCGTGAGTCCCTGGAAGAGGTGGTCAAGTTCTCTGTAGCCAAGTACCTCTCAACCAGATCCACAAGTTTATCTGCATTTTCTGGGTCTCCATGGCTTACCCATTTTTGGATGGCAGTAGGAAGAGCTCTCAGGAAACGATCCATAACCACACGTTCCACAATGTTTGGTGCGGTCAAAATCTCTGGCTGCAGCCACTTCCTGCTCAGGTGAATGAGATCATACATTTGAGACCTGGGAGGTTTTCCAACCTGAAAAGTCCAGTTATGCACACGCTGAGCCCGGACTGCCAGGGTGACACCCAGCCGTGCCAATATTTCTGCTTTTAGCACCACATAGTCTTTTGCTTGGTCAGGCTCTAGGTCATAATAAGCTTTCTGCGATTCCCCAGTTAACAGAGGGGCCACCAGTCCAGCCCATTGCTCCTTAGGCCACTTTTCCCTTTCAGCAGTCCTTTCAAATGTGGTCAAAAACACCTCCGGATCATCCTCTCCAGTCATTTTTGTCAGTAAACGGCTCACACCAAAGGTTGCGGTATTATTGTACCCACTTGCTTCATTGGTCTGCGGACGTTGCTGTATCAATGTCTCTATTTGCTGTTGAAAATTCTGCTCTTGCTTCTGCAACAGGTCTATGAAGCGGGCTTCAGATCGCTGCTGGGCTTGTTGCTGAGCTTCCAAACTCTGCTGCAAAGTTGCATTTTTCTGCTGCTGATTTGCATTTCCCTGCTGCTGGGCTTCCAAACTCTGCTGCAAAGTTGCATTTGTCTGCTGCTGATTTGCATTTGCCTGCTGCTGGGCTTGTTGTTGAGCTGCAAGGCTCTTTTGTAAAGCTGCATTTGTTTGCTGCTGATTTGCATTTGCTTGCTGCTGGTTTGCATTTGCTAGAGCCAGCTGTCTCAGTATCTCCTCCATGCTGGCCTTAACAACAACAAAAAAAAAAAACTGCCAAAATTCTCCACCAACTGTGAGGGGGTTCGCTCGGTAGCGGGTGTGTGTGACCCCCTGGATGGGTTCACAACACAAAGTCAGGCACAGCAGACAGCGGTGTAGGTGCAAAAAACAAAAGATCCGTTTTTTTAGGCTACATGCAGTGATACATATAACAGCCAAACAAAATAAAACAAGAAAATAAATCCTGGTCAGCTTGACCTCTAACTACACACGTAGACTCCCTGTCTAACAACTGGGTGCAGCCTTGTGCTGCCCCAGTCCCTGTCCCTGTCCCTATTGTAGGGGTTTGCCACACAGGCGTTAACTCACCGCACAGAACAGATCTCAGACTCCCCAGTCTATACACACAAAACTGGTTCCAGGATGGAGCATCTCCCTATGCATGCTGGGGTTTTTTGTAGAGGTCTTAATGAGCCCACTTACTACAGCTGGGCTCATTAACTCTTCCCCTCTAATTGTAAAAGTCTGCATAAAGCCTGAATCTAGGACACACATATTTCCCATCCTGAATACAACCAGGTGATTTTACCTGCGTGCTGCCACAATATATATATATATATATATATATATATATTACATATTCAAAATAATGTGTTAAATAGGCAATCCCCATGCTGATTTAGCATTCAAACAAGAAACCCATTTCAGAGATGACAGATTGCCCATACTCAGAAACAGACTTTTCCCTTTGGCCTATCACTCTACTGATAAGTCTGCTAGGTCTAGGGTTGTCTCTATCCTGGTATCTGGTACACTTCCATGGACCTACCATGCGTCCTTATCAGACACAGAGGGATGATTTGCCTTTTTTAAAGGGCTCATTGGTTGAGTTCTGGTGATGCTGGCAAAGGTTTACGTGTCTAATGCCGCGTACACACGTAGCCGTCTATCTGACGGACTTAGTCTGGCGGACTTCCCGCCAGACTGTCCGTCAGACTTTCCGAACGGGCTACTTGCCCACACACGGCACTTTTTCAGCAGAATAATACGGCGTACTAAGTCCGTCGTACTATCCGCCCTACTTTTAAAATGAACGGACTCACCCACGCACGAGGAGGAAAGTCCGCTCATTTCGAGCGCGTCTCCAGGTATGCGGGGCCCGCGAAGGAGACCCCGCCGCCTGGTATGGACTTAAAGGGGAACCCCAACGCCGAAATAAAATCGGCGTGGGGGTCCCCCCAGGTCCACATCAGACCCTTGTCCGAGCACGCTACCCGGCCGGCCAGGAAAGGGGGGGACGAGCGAGCGCCCTCCCTCCTGAACCGTACCAGGCCGCGTGCCCTCAACATGGGGGGTGCCTTGGGGAAGGGGGGGCCACGCGGCCCCCCCACCCCAAAGCACCTTGTCCCCATGTTGATGAGGACAAGGGCCTCTTCCCGACAACCATGGCCGTTGGTTGTTGGGGTCTGCGGGCGGAGGCTTATCGGAATCCGGAAGCCCCCTTTAATAAGTCGCTGTCGACGGCGGCGACAGCGACGACAGAAGACCGGGCCACCGCCTGTAAAAGAGCTAGAAGAAGGCGCAGTAGCCCAGCAGAAGAACCGAAGAGGGGGACAAGACCCCCGAAGTCGGAAGAAGAGGCCGGTGGCGAGGAAGAAAGCCGGGCTCCTCCGCTAGCAAAAAGAGCTAGAAGAAGATAGCGGAGGAGTCCGGCGAGAAGACCCCCAAAGACGGAAGACCCCTGGAGCTGTGCAATAAACTATTTTATCTTGTGTGTTGTGTTTTTTTTTGTACTTTATTTTACAGGTGAATGGGTAGGGGTACATTGTACCCCATACTCATTCACATAGGGTAGGGGGCCGGTATCCGGGGGCCCCCTTATTAAAGGGGGCTTCCGGATTCTGATAAGCCCCCCGCCCGCAGACCCCGAAACCAACGGCCAGGGTTGTCGGGAAGAGGCCCTTGTCCTCATCAACATGGGGACAAGGTGCTTTAGGTGGGGGGCCACGCGCCCCCTTCCCCAAGGCACCCCCCATGTCGGCGTTGGGGTTCCCCTTTAAGTCCATACCAGGTGGCGGGGCCAGCGACGTCTCCTTCACGAGCCCCGCCTACCTGGAGACCCCCTCGAAATTAGCGGACTTTTCTCCGGGCGGGAAAAGTCCGTTCATTTCAAAAACGTATGCCGGAGGCTACACACGGGGGGATTGTCTGGCGGACTTCAGTTTGCCGGACTTTTCCACCCGCTTGTTTGATCGTGTGTATGCGGCATTTGTCTGTCATACTTTAAGTAAACTGTTGGATTTACAGGAAGGTCTGTTACTACTGGGAGGTGACTTCAATATCACCCTGATCCCCTCTGTAGATGCATACTCGGGCTGCTCCTCTGTCCCTGCTGGCTCCCACAAGATCCATTCATAGGGTCCGACTGATTGATATATGGCAACTACAACTTTTGTGGGAGAGAGATTACTCATTCTATTCCACCCCCCACAAGGTGTACACAAGAATCAATTATTCCCTTATCCCCCATAATCAACTACATGCTGTACGCAAAACCTCTATTGGATCCATAACATGGTCAGACCATGCCCTCATTTCTCTGACCTATGCGCTTTCAGATGCCTCTTCCCCATATCCCGTTTTTGGAGGCTGAATGAAAGCCTCCTACTTGTCCCCAAGGTGCTGGATGAGGTGAAAGAGAGTTGACCTACGTTCAGATGAACAATACTCCGGAATGTGACCCGGGGATAATATGGGAAGCCCATAAGTCTGTGATCTGGGGACTACTCATTAAACATGGCTCCCGTATCAAGAAAGAAAGGAACAGTTGGTGGTGCTATGTACTTGTCATGAAGTCTCTGTCAGAAGACAGAATAATAGCCGCAGAAGAATCCCTGTTCCCTGAATGCCTGGAAGAGGAGCATTAGCGCGTGCAAATTCATATGCGCATGCACGGAAATGTGAACATGCATGCGCAAATGTGCATGGCACATTCTATGACAGATAAGGGCAGAATATGGGCTATTTAAACTGGATTCGCACCCAGGATCAGTTCTGTTTCGTCTACAGTGTTCTGTGAGTATTCTGTTTCCTGTTACTTGTATCTGCTCTTGAAGTCCTTGTCCTTTTGTCCTTTGACCATTCTCCTGTGTATGACCCGGCTTGTCTGACTCTGCTTAAGTTGCACCCCTCCAAAGCTACCAAGTTGCTAGCACCTGTCCAGCTACCTTTGGGACCTGCTCTTCGGATAAGTAACAGCCTGTTCCTGCCCACAGATACCTGCTGCCATCTGGCAAACTACTGGATCAGCAGCCCAACAGCAAGCATATTTAACCGGCACTCGCGCGACTCTGCAATCCTGTATACACTACCAAGAGCCCCGAGTCAGAGGTGCAAGAGAGGCCTCTGCCCACCAGGTACGTGACAGTATTAAACTCCAATCTGTCGAAGCCCAACACAAACATGCCCCATCTCCGTACTTAGACACTGTCTCTCTGCAACCAGATTAACAATCTACTGCACTATAGGGCTAACACGGCACTGCAAACATGTCGCAAAATAACTTAAATGTCCAGAGAATGTGGAAAGACTCTGGCTAGATCCATCAGAGAACACAAACTACACTCATATATACCTCACATATTCTCCTCCGGAGCTCAAAAAGTTACTATGCCCACACAAATCTTCCAAGTCTTCCGGGACTTCTATGCTTCCCTCTACAAATTACCTTAAATGCCACCTTCCCAAAATCATATAGATGAATACATTATTTCCTCCCAGCTCCCTTGTCTCTCGCTGGAGATCCAGGAAGAACTGAACGCGCCAATAACCATAGAAGAACTGGAACACGCCATTAGCTTTGCTAAACCAGGTAAAGCCCCAGGCCCAGATGGATTTATCCTTCAAAACTAACGGACTCTTCTCCCGATTTTAGTCCCATTTATGCTAAACATGTTTAACGCCCTTGGAGAAGACTCGATAGTCCCTAGAGACTCTCTGTGAGCACACATCTCTGTCATTCCTAAGGAAGGAAAAGATCCAACCTCATGTAACAGTTACAGGCCCATCTCCCTCCTGAATGTTGACCTTAAATTGTTTACTAAGATTCTTGCGACTCATCTAGATAACCACTTAGCCCACCTAGACAAGGTGGGTTTTGTCCCTACCAAGGAAATGAGAGATAAAACGATCAAGGTCCTCAATCTGCTACACATAGCCACATCAAATCATACTCTTTGTGTCTTTCTTAGTACCAACATGGAAAAAGCATTCAACTGCGTAAACTGGCAATATATGTTCTCGGTCCTACACCATCTCGTCTTAGGAGATACTATATTTAAATTGATTTCCAAACTATACTCAAACACTACAGTGCAGGTTAAAACTAATGGTGTACACTCAGATCCCTTTCCTATTACGAACGGAACGAGAAAGGAGTGTCAGCTGTCCCCCTGGCTCTTCGCTTTTTCGCTTGAACCATTTCTCAATAGAATCTGCTTGAACCCAGACATCCAAGGTTTAACCTTGGGAGACAACCAATACAAACGTTTGGCCTATGCGGATGATTTATTCTTCTCCCTGGCGAACCCTACAATATCACTCCCTAACCTCCTCTGAGAGTTCAACATATATAGCTCTCTCTCCAATTTGAAGATAAACTTTAATAAATCGGAAGTCATGGGATTGGAGATACCCCCCTCCCTCCTGTCAGCCTTGCAATATAGTTTTAACTTTAAATGGATGGCCTCTGTAAGCTTTGTAATATCTGGGTACCTACATATTGGCAGACATATCTCGTACCTTTGAACTTAACTTTCCCCTGCTGCTGACTAAAACTCGACTCCTGTTAGACACTTGGCACAAGAGCCTTCAATCTTGCTTCCGCAGATGTGATCTCCTAAAAATGTGTAAGCTGACAAAATTTCTCTATCTGTTTCAAGCCTTGCCAATTAAGATTCCCTTACCTACTTTAAGCAGGTCCATTACCTTTTTATTAAGTTTATTTGGGCTAACAAAAAAAAACTTGTCTTCCTCACCATTTATTATCTTAACCCAAGTATTATGGTGGCCTAGCCCTTTTTGACATTTGGAATTACTACCAGGCGATTCACTTTGGTAGAATTATAGACTGGTGTCATCATTGCCTTAATGGTGGACACAACTAGAACAACCCCCAAACTGAGGTTCCGCTACCGAGAGCGTTGTGGTGCTATGCACCTGTGTTTAGCCCTCCGCCCAGCCCACCAAAACATTAAACACATAACTGCAGCATTCTCAGAGTCAGGCCTGATCCCTATGAACCCTAAAGCCGCGTTCACACGGGCGGACTGTCTGGCCTACTTAGTCCGTCGAAACACATTTCAGCGGACAGTCCGCTCGTGTGTGGGCTTCAGCGGACTTTTTCAGCGTGCAGTCTGGCGGACTAAGTATTTCGGAATTTCCGTAATACTGTCCGTCGGACTCGCATTTCGGCGGACAATCCGCCCGTGTGTGTGCCAGTCCGCCGTACTTTAGAAATGAGCGGACTTTTCCCGAGCACGCTACCCGGCTGGCCAGGAAAGGGGGGCGAGCGAGCGCCCCCCCTCCTGAGCCGAACCAGGCCGCGTGCCCTCAACATGGGGGGGTGCCTTGGGAAAGGGGGGGCCGCGCAGCCCCCCCACCCCAAAGCACCTTGTCCCCATGTTGATGAGGACAAGGGCCTCTTCCCGACAACCCTGGCCGTTGGTTGTCGGGGTCTGCGGGCGGGGGGCTTATCGGAATCCGGGAGCCCCCTTTAATAAGGGGGCCCCCGGATACCGGCCCCCCACCATATGTGAATGAGTATGGGGTACAATGTACCCCTACCCATTCACCTGTAAAATAAAAGTACAAAAAAAAAACACAACACACGAGATAAAATACTTTATTGCACAGCTCCAGGGGTCTTCCGTCTTCGGGGGTCTTCTCGCCGGACTCCTCCGCTATCTTCTTGTAGCTCTTTTGCTAGCGGAGGAGTCCGGCTTTCTTCCTCGCCGCCGGCCTCTTCTCCCGACTTCGGACTTTTATTTTACAGGTGAATGGGTAGGGGTACATTGTACCCCATACTCATTCACATAGGGTGGGGGGCCGGTATCCGGGGGCCCCCTTATTAAAGGGGGCTCCCGGATTCCGATAAGCCCCCCGCCCGCAGACCCCGACAACCAACGGCCAGGGTTGTCGGGAAGAGGCCCTTGTCCTCATCAACATGGGGACAAGGTGCTTTGGGGTGGGGGGGCTGCGCGGCCCCCCCTTCCCCAAGGCACCCCCCCATGTTGAGGGCACGCGGCCTGGTACGGCTCAGGAGGGGGGGCGCTCGCTCGCCCCCCTTTCCTGGCCGGCCGGGTAGCGTGCTCGGACAAGGGTCTGTTGTGGACTTGGGGGGGACCCCCACGCAGATTTTTTTCGGCGTTGGGGTTCCCCTTTAAGTCCATACCAGGCGACGGGGCCAGCGACGTCTCCTTTGCGGGCCCCGCCTACCTGGAGACGCGCTCGAAATGAGCGGACTTTCCTCCGCGTGTGTGGGCGAGTCCGTTCATTTCAAAAGTAGGGCGGATAATAAGTCGGACTTAGTACGCCGTATTAGTCCGCTCAAAAAGTGGTGTGTGTGGTCAAGTCCGTTCATTCGAAAGTATGACGGACTGTCCGTCGGATTGTCTGACGGACTAAGTTGGCCAGACAGTCCACCCCGTGTGTACGCGGCTTAACAGTTTTTTTGGTAGTGTTTGAAGCAATCGCTGACAGTGCTATTTTTCCTGTGAGCTGCGAAAGTATACTAGTGAAGAGGCCTACACGTCTGAGCCTGACAGATGAGAGTGAAGAGGATGTCCCCAATCTGTCTGATTCAGGCTCAGAATATGAACCGGTAGACAGCAGCAGCACCCCCTGACAGATAGCTCTGATGACGGAGTAGTGGTCCCTGCCAAGGTCAAGTACCCGACCCCGTTCTTCTGCTGGTGTTGAGGTGCCAGAACTGCAGGGCTCTCGTATGGAGCAAAGACCCAGAACTAGTGCTGCTCATCCTTCTGGTGAACTGGCAAACACCAGCGGCCTAGTACATCCTGGTCATAAATCCAGCACTGCAGTAACATTTGGCGACGTGGTGAGTCCAATAAGTGCAGTTCAAGCTGGTGAGGTGGCTAGCACAAGTAGAGTCCTGCAGCCACCAAGAAGAAAATCACAGGCCCATCAAGCCCATAGTGCCCTTCCTGTTGCATCTGCCAATGTGAATTGGGAGCCCAACACTTCTGCAGCACCCTTACTTCCCCCATTCACGGCCCAACCCGGAATTCAGGTGGAAACTGTTGATTTTACATCACTTGATTTTTCTTCACTGTTTTTCACGGAAGATCTGTATTATAAATTTGTTGTGGACCAAAGCAATTTGTATGCTGGTCAATACATCGCCATCCCCATTTGGCCCTTGCCAGAGATTGGAGACCTATATTGCCCCCAGCTAAATCACTAGCCTAGTCTCAAAATACCAACCTAATCACCCTCTTTGTTCCTCCCAAGACCTCCTGCTCTCTAGCTCCTTCATCCCCTCCTCCCATATCCACCTCCAGGACTTCTCCCTAGTCTCGCCCATACTCTGGAATTCGCTACCCCAATTTGTCAGACTGTCTCCAAATGTATCCACTTTTAGGCGAGCCCTGAAAACCTTCCCATCTAACAACTGTACTATTTTCTCTATTCGCTCATCCCCCACAGCTATTACTCTTTTGTATAACTTGACCCTCCCTCCTATATTGTAAGCTCTAAGTAGCAGGGTTCTCTGATCCCCCTGTATTGAATTGTATTGTAATTGTACTGTCTGCCCTAATGTTGTAAAGCTCTGAGCAAACTGTCGGCGCCATAGATCTCCTGTATAATAAAAATAATAAAAAAATAATAATATACTGTATGTCTATGTTGTTCTCTTAAGATATTTGTTGACACTTTGCAAAAATATAAATATCTATTCTAAATTTAAATCACATAGCCAAAACCGTATGGAGCAGAGAGCCAGTACTAGTGTCGCTCATCCTTCTGGTGAACTGGCAAGCACCAGCGGCCTAGTACATCCTGGTCATACATCCAGCACTGCATTAACATTTGGTGACGTGGCGAGCCCCATAAGTGTAGTTCAAGCTGGTGAGGTGGCCAGCACAACTAATGTCCTGCAGCCACCAAGAAAATAAAGACAGGCCCGTCAAGCCTATAGTGCCCTTCCTGCTGCATTTGCCAATCTGAATGGGAGCCCACCACTTCTGCAGAACCCGTATTTTCCCCATTCATTGGCCAACCCTGAATTCTGGTGGAAACAGTTGATTTTACAGCACTTGATTGTTATTCGCTGTTTTTCACAGAAGATCTCTATAGATCTATTGTGGACCAAACCAATTTGTATGCTGGTCAATTCATCACCTCTAATCCCCAGTGGACCCTTGCCAGAGATTGGAAACATATTACTGTGCCCAAATTTAAGACCTTCCTGGGCCTATCCCTTCTCACGGGCATAGTTAAAAAAAGTGGTTTGCGGTCAAATTAGTCCATTGACCCAATTCACCATATGCCCATGTTCTCTGCCTCCATGACCAGGACATAATACGAGCAGATCTTGCGGTTCATGCATTTCAATGTCAATGAACTCTGTTGTCCTTGGGGTGACCCTGGGTACGATTGGCTCCACAAAATTTGGCTCCTTGTAAACCACTTCAACCAACAGTTTGCAGCCTTGTTTACTCCCGATCAAGTTGTCTCCGTTGATGGGTCCCTGATTACGTTTTCTGGCAGCTTCTCTATCAAACAGTATCTTCCCAGCAAGCGTGCCAGATAAGGGTTCTAGATGTATAAGCTCTGCGACAGGGTAACAGGCTATACATATAGTTTTATGGTTTACGAGGGAAGAGATAGTCACGTGGAGCCAGAGAACTGCCCAGACTACATAGGGAGTGCTGGTAAGATTGTGTGTGACTTGGTGGCACCCTTATTCAGAAAGAGATACCACTTGTGGACAATTATTACACAAGTGTGCCACTTTTTAGTCACTTTTTGATTGTGGAATTGGCGCATGTGGCACTGTGCGATTTAATCACCAGGACTCCCCCCAATGGCTTGTAGAATCCCGACTTAGACCAGGGGAGAGAGAGCCTGCTTCAAATGTAATTATTTGTGAGCAGTGAAGTGGAGGGATACACAAAATGTTTTTGTTCTTTCCTCCCTTCACGCAAATACGTCTGTCCAAATTCCTACAGCAAGTGGTGTTGCGAAGAAACCCCTCTCTGTCCACGAATGCAACCTTAACATATGAGGGGTGGACCTCAACAACGAGTTGTTAGTGCCATACCTAATTTCCCATAAGGCCAGACTCTGGTACAAAAAAGTGTCTGTATACTTATTTCACTTGGCTCTGCTGAATGCTTTACAAAGCTTCAGGACGAACTGGATATTTCCTTAAATTCCAGGAAGAGATCATCGCAGCCCTTCTGTTTCCAGATTGTGCTGTGGCCCAACTTCCCAATCCAAATGCAGTGAGCTGGCTGCATGAGAGATATGTTCCGTATGCCCTCCCTGTTACCCCTACCCAAAGAAATGCCCAAAGAAGATGTTGTGTCTGCAGAAAGCACGGTTATATGCGTGATACCCACTTTTATTGCCCCTCCAGCCCTGACCAACCTGGTCTTTGCATTGGTGAATGTTCCGTATGCTACCACATATTAGGAGAGTATTAGCGTAGGGTACAGCATTGTACAGTCCTAGGGCACATTTACACAGGGTCTCCAAAGATGAGATGGTCTTCATATTTTGAGAGGCCCTAATCTGGAATAATTACAGTTTGTGTATTTTTTTTTTGCACTTTTATATAAAGACATAAAAAATAAATAAATAAAAAAGCCAAAAATTGTTGTGGTTTTATTTTTCTTCTCTCTCTGTTGTTCTCTCTCTTATGTCTGCTCTATTGTTCACTCACTATTGTTCTATATCTATTGTTCTCTCTCTATTGTTACTGTATTTTAGAACTGTAATGTTTTAATTTTATTATGCTTTATTGTATTTGCTTTGCAGGATTGATTTGTCTTACTGTTATACTGTATACTGTTATACTGTAATGTTACTTTGTTTTATTATTAACTGTCATTTGCTTAGCAGGTATGCCATTCAGCTACAGCACGGGTTTATTTATTCTGACAGCAACAGCTCCCATGAAACGCAAAGCCGTGACTCACCACCACAGTTAGAAAAAAAAGCATATATGTCATAGCATGGGGGCAAGGGTGGAGGAGCGATTTTCTCCTAACATTAGGGGCGGATTGCCCACATGCTTCTGCATATATTTTTTAGGCACAGATTGTGTTAAAAAAAAAAATCAAGTTTTTTTATTGAGTTAATGTTTTATCGTTACCATTGTTTGCTTTTCAGGTATGCCATTCAGCTGCAGCTGATTTATTTATCTTGATAGCAACAGCGTTTGATCTCATGATACATAAATCAGCGACTCCAATGCTGTAGGAGGTGATTTCACCACCACAGATAAAAAAATGGTGCATGTATGCCCATCATTAGAAGTGGGTAGATGAAGGCTGCATGAAAAAAAGAACATTACAATTAATGCCCAACAAGGACCAGCAATGTACTGGTATGTTGCGGGACTTTGAGTTGTTATACCAGCAGGATGCCTGCAGGTTTAGGTATCATCATTGTATTATTCTTTTCAGCCAGCAGTCGGCTTTCATGTAAAAGCAATCCTAGCAGCTAATTAGCCTCTAGACTGCTTTTACAAGCTATGTGGAGGGAATGCCCCCCTACCATCTTCCATGGATTTATCGGGCTCTCCTGTCCCAACAGGGAATCCGAGAATGCAACCATTGGTTCCGCCAGCTAACCATAGAGCTGATTGGAGACCAGAATGGCTCCAATCATTTCTATGGCCTAAGAAACCGGAAGCTATGAGCATTTCATGATGTAGGTTTGGCCAGATATAAACAGTGCCATTGGGAAATTGGTAAAGCATTTTATCACACCGATCTTGGTGTGGTCAGATGCTTTGAGGGCGGAGGAGAGATCTAGGGTCTAATAGACCCCAATTTTTTCAAAAGAGTACCTGTCACTAACTATTGCTATCAGGAACAGTTTAAAAATAAAATAAAAACGCAAAAAATAATAATATTAAAAAAAGCACCCCTGTCCCCCCGTGCTCATGCACAAAGGCAAACGCAAGCACCGGTCTGGTGTCATATGTAAACAGCAATTGCACCATGCATGTGAAGTATCACCGTGAAGGTCAGATTGAGGGCAGTAATTTTAGCAGTAGACCTCCTCTGTAAATCTAAAGTGGTAACCTGTAAAGCAGAGGTCTCAAACTGGCAGCCCTCCAGCTGTTGCGAAACTACAAGTCCCATCATGCCTGTGCCTGTGGGAGTCATGCTTGCAATGGTCATCCTTACAATGCCTCTGGGGACTTGTAGTTTCCCAACAGCTGGAGGGCCGCCAGTTTGAGATCTCTGCTGTAAAGGATTTGAAAGGCTTTTAAAGATGTATGTCGTTTGTTGCCGATGCATGTTTGTGCGCAATTTTAAAGCATGCCATGTTTGGTATCCATGTACTTGGCATAAGATCATCTTTTTTATTTAATCAAACATTTGGGCAATATAGTGTGTTTTAGTGCATTAAAATTAAAGAAAATTTTATATGTTTATTTTTTTCCCCCAAAAATGTGTTTGAAAAATCACTGCGCAAAAAAATGTGTGAAAAAAAATTGCAACACCCACCATTTTAATCTGTAGGGCCTTTGCTTTAAAAAAATATATAATGTTTGGGGGTTCAAAGTAATTTTCTAGCAAAAAATAAATAAATATTTTTTCATGTAAACAAAAAGTGTCAGAAAGGGCTTTGCCTTCAAGTGGTTAGAAGGGTGGGTGATGCGTGACATGAGCTTCTAATATTGTGCATAAAATGCCAGGACAGTTGAACCCCCCCCCCCCAAATTACCCCTTTTTGGAAAGTAGACACCCAGAGCGATTTGCTGATAGGCATGTTAAGTCCATGGAATATTTTATATTTTGCCCTAAGTTTTCGGGAAAATTACAAACCTATTTTTTTTTTGCACAAAGTTTACACTAAAGGATATATTGCTCAAACATGCCACGGGCATATATGGACTTTCACCCCAAAATTAATTTTGTTGCTTCTCCTGAGTACGGGGACACCACATGTGTGAGACTTTTTGGGAGCCTAGCATTGTACAGGTCCTGAAAACCAATCACTGCCTTCAGGCTTTCTAAGGGCATAAAATGGTAATTTCATGCCTCACTACCTATAACAGTTACACGGCCATGAAATGTCAAGATAGCACAACCCCCCCCAATGACCCCATTTTGTAAAGAAGACACCCCAAGGTATTTGCTAAGAAACATGGTGAGTATTTTTTAGCTCTCATTTGTTTTTGAAAATTAAGAAAGAAAAATGTATTTTTTCTTTCTATTTTCAATTTTCAAAACTTTGTGACAAAAAGTGAGATCTGCAAAATACTCAACATGGCTCTCAGCAAATAACTTGGGGTGAGGTTCCCCTACGGTTTATTCTCGGGATCCTAACTCTACGTCCCTTTTACAAATTACAGCTTTTGGTTTAACTATGCATCTTTGTTTGCGAATCTGTGGTGTATCCTTTTCCCTTCCCCCCCAACGTGATGTATCAAGATATCAACATTTTATATTCCGCCTGCGGCGGTTTTTGCTGTTACAATTGCAATGTTAATTTTGATTGTCTGTATCGGAAGTATATTTACTTTGTTATGCAAAAATCTTTTTTCAATAAATATACATTTAAAAAAAAATAAAAATAACTTGGGGTGACCATTTTCCAAAATAGGGTCAATTGGGGGGGGGGGGGGGGGGGGTGCTATCTGGGCATTGCATGGCCTTTGAAACTGTGAGGAGTGAAATCCAAAGCCTGAAGGCAGTGATTGTTTTTCGGTATCGCCATACTCAGGAGAAGCAGCAGAATGTATTTTGGGATGCAATTCCACACATAGCCACACCATGTTTGCACAACATGCCTCTCAGTAAATAGCTTGAAGTATCTTCTTTAAAAAATGAAATGGGGTCATTTGGGGGGTGGGGGGGATTGTGATATCTTGACATTTTGTGGACTTCTTAACTGTGATAGTGAGGAAGTGAAATCACCATTTTACGGCCTTAGAAAGCCTGAAGGCGGTGATTGATTTTCAGGGTCCTGTACATGGCTAGGCTCCCAAAATATCTCACACATGTGGTCTCCCGTACTAAGGAAAAGCAGCAGAATGTATTTTGGGGTGTAATTTCACATATACCCATGGCATGTTTGAGCAATATATAATTTAGTGGCAACTTTGTGCGAAAAACAACATTTCTAATTTCCCCGCAACTTGTGGCAAATATAAAATATTCCATGGACTCAACATGCCTCCCTTCCCCCATTTTTTCCCCTCCCCTTTCCCCCCTCCCTGCTATCCCCGTTCCCCCTCTCCTCCCCTTCTCCTCCTTTTTCCTCTTCTCCTCCCCCTCTTCTTTTTCTTCCTTGTGATTTTGTTTTTTTTTCCCCCTCTTTCTCACGTTTCACTGGTCGGTGTCCTGGCCACCCGGTCACACCTATGTGTGTGTGTGTGCACTGGCTACCATACTTAACACAATTTTTTACAATAGTTATATCATTTTCTCAATCAGAGCCTGTTTAATACAATCCCCCGTGTCCGCCGCTGGGGGAATTGATGGGTCCTCTGGTCTGCGAGTTTTGCCTATGATGGGGGTGAGCTGATCTTCTTAACTTCATATTATTTGTATTGTATATAACTCCTTGAGACACATACTTCTATTCTCTGTTTTGTTTATGTCCTATCTAAATGTATTATCTGCTTTATAGATCATCCTCCTGATTAAGCGGTCTTCCGCGAAACTAGTTGAGGGAATTGTGTATACTCCTCTTCATTTGAAACTCCTTGGGGGAACCCGCCAGTAGTTTGTCAATTGTGGTGTACACTATACATTTTTAATGTATTGTTGTTTGTCTAATTGCTTTTTGTCCTTATTAAACTTTATATAGTTTTAATCATTATTCATATTTGATTACCAAGTACCGAGATATAGTGATGGACGAACTTCCGACGGGACGTTTCGTGAACGCGGCCGATAGTTGGCGAACCGGAACGTTCGCGGCAGGCCCCATTGACTTCAATGGGAGGCGAACTTCGCAAACCTACAGGTCAAATTTGCAGCCACAAAATAATTAATAGCTGTGCAAACATAGTCCCACCACATGGTCAATGACATAACACATGTATGAGGTGAATCTGGGATCGACAACTACAAGCATTCTTTTTTTATATGGGAAATTGTTGTGACAATTCAGGACTGTGGAGCGCAAGAATGCAATGGAGGAGAGGGAAGGTCAGGGACCAGGGTAGGCAAAGAAGAGGGTGCAGGAGATGATCACCAGCAGCATGACATACAGCAATGACACCTGCACCGTGATAGAGTCATCTGACAACAGCACCGTGATAGAGAGCACTGACATCAGCAGCGTGACATAAAGCACTAACACCAGCACCGTGATATACAGCACTGACAGCAGCACCATGATAGAGAGCACTGACATCAGCAGCGTGACATAAAGCACTAACACCAGCACCGTGATATACAGCACTGACATCAGCACCGTGATAGAGAGCACTGACATCAGCTGTGTGACATAAAGCACTAACACCAGCACCGTGAAATGCAGCACTGACAGCAGCACCGTGATAGAGAGCACTGACATCAGCAGCGTGACATACAGCAATGACACCTGCACCGTGATATACAGCACTGACAGCAGCACCGTGATAGAGAGTACTGACATCAGCACCGTGATATACAGCACTGACACCTGCACCGTAAGCAGCCCCAGGAGGAAGTCAGCATAGCACAGGGATGGTGGGAGCCCCTCATAATGAGCATAGCTCATTACAATGTTTCAATGCACTAAGCAGATTGGCACCGTTGTCACACACCACTTTACCAACTGTCAAATTAAGCGGTGTTAGCCACTGATCTGCCTGTGAACGCAAAGCTGAAAGGAGTGCCGGGCCAGTGTGGCTCTTGGCTTCCAGGCACAACAGACGCAGCACGGCATGGCAACGTCTCACCTGGCATGTCGAATAGGTTCTGGGGAGCTTGGGCGGCACAGCGGAAGAGACGCTAGCAGCGGAAAAGGAGGAGTCAGCCGAGGAGGAGAGGGAGGAGGATGGAGTAGGAGGAGGAGGAGAAGAAGAGCCAGGCCTGCATGCAATCCGTGGCGGTAAAACCAAATCTACATGGGTGCCACGGGTTACATGCTTGACGGCCGTCAGAAGGTTCACCCAGTGGGCAGTAAAAGTGATATACCTTCCCTGCCCGTGTTTGCTAGACCACGTGTCTGTGGTCAGATGTATCTTGGCACCGACACTGTGTGCCAGAGATACATTCACTTGCCGCTGAACATGGCCATATAGCTCTGGGATGCCCTTCTCTGAGAAATACTTCCTTCCTGGGACCTTCCATTGTGGTGTTCCAATGGCCACACATTTGTGAAAGGCCTCCGAGTCCACCAGTTTATATGGCAGTAGTTGGCGGGCTATGAGTTCTGACAAGCCAGCCGTCAACCATTGGGCAAGAGGGTTATCCGGCGTCATCATTTTTTTACGCTCAAACATTAGGCCCACGGAAGCCTGCCTTTTTGCACAAAAACGTGAGCTTGGCATGATGGAAGGTGGAGTGGAGGACAATTGTGAGGAGAAGGAGAAGTAGAAGACGAGGCTGGACGGTGAGAGCCTGGAGTGTGGCTTTGTGTGTTCCGTTGCTCCCACTCGGCTCGGTGATGGCTGCTCATGTGCCTTCTTAAGGCGGTCATCCCTAGGTGAGTGTTGGGCTTACCGCGACTAATGCGTTGACTGCAAAGATTGCAGATGGGGGGGCGTGGCCAGCGCGCAGCGGAATGGACGCTTGACTCGAGAGCTCCGCTCCAGCGAAGGGATAAAGCACACTTCGAGGCGATGAATACCAGCTTAACCTACTCAGGCACGGGGCTAAACTACCGCTCACCCCCCGAGGATGACCCACAAGCGGAGTAATGCTACACAGCCGAAGAAACTACGGGATTTCTTCACCACCATAGGCCGCGACGTCCAAGATGGTGCCGCGGTGGATCTCCGTCTCCTGCTGGCGGGTCCCCTTCTGAGACACCAAGCCCGGGTTTCGGGTAGAGACTCACAGCGGCACTCTCCTGCTGCCTCAACCCCTCTTTCTTGCAGCCCAGCTAAATCGAGGCCCCGCTTGATGACCGATCCACCGGATGATAAGGTCAGTGTACATCAGAGCTCTCTAGATGACACGAGCGAACTAGCTGACACCATTAACTCCTTCCCTACCACGAACCAGCCTATATCAGAAACTACCTTAAAAGATATGTTAATCTCCCTACGTGGATCATAGCACTCAGATTTGATGGAATGTATGAGAAACTTCAAATCAGAAGTAAATGAACTGGGGGGCAGAATTGACCATGTGGAGAAAAAGATGGGAGAATACGCGTCCTCTTATAATACTTTGGTAGACTCCCATAATGAACAGGCAGATGAAGTGGCCTGGCTGAAAACTAAGCTCGCCGACCTTGAGGACAGGTCTCGCAGGAATAATGTTAAGCTGCGAGGCATGCCTGAAACTGTTCTCCCTGCCCACCTTCATCAATACGCCAAAGATCTTATATCAGCATTTCTACCCTCAACACCGGCTGCCGAACTGGTTATCGACCGGATCCACCGTCTGCCCAAACCGTCTCACCTTCCAGACAATACCCCCAGAGATGTTCTGATGAGGGTGCATTTCTATCATGTAAAAGAGCATCTCATGGCAGCTTACCATAAGAATTCCAATCCCCCAGTGCATTACTCCACTATCCAGCTGTTTACGGATCTTTCGCAATATACTATGCAAAAACGCAAGTCTCTCTTGTCAATTACTAAGGCACTTAGGAACCATAACATCTTGTACAGATTGGAGTACCCAACCAAACTTATTGTTACAAGAGAGGGCAAAGTATCCGTAATCTCCACCTTAGCCGAAGGCTTGGAATTGCTCCGTACGTGGGATATCCTTCCAGCCCAAGTCTCTGACAATACCCCGGCTGCCTCGGCGTTGAACACCAGCGATGAATGGCAAGTGGTATCTCGCAAAAGACACTCCAAGAAAACCGACAAATAATCGCCTCGGTTTTCTCACCACCCCTCGGAGATGGATAAGGACGGTTTACCTAAGGAGACGATCTACTCTGTATCTACATCATCAATCAGCCGATCTTGGCCTTCATGGAGCAGCCCTGGATTCCCTGAGGTACTCTGTATGGCATCCCTTTCTATTGAACTATGTCAATTACAGTAACTTACTTTAATGTTTGGGGCCTGAACCACCCCGCTAAGTGTGCCTCGCTATGGAGGGAGGCTTTGAGGCTAAGATCCGATGTCCTGTGTGTTCAGGAAACACATTGGTCATCCTCCAGTGAACCCACTTTTAAACACCCCAGATTCCCGCATGTCTTTCGGGCCTCTGCTTCTACAAAAAAGAAAGGAGTCTTAATTGCCATAAAAGACTCAGTCACTTTCTCGCTGCATGAGACTTACATTGACCCTGAAGGAAGATACCTGGCCATAGTGGGCAGTCTTAATAATAGACCTTACACAATAGTCAACGTGTACGCACCTAACACTCATCAACTACAATTTTTGAAAAAAATTCTTTGCAATGTTGATCTACTAAAACGAGGCGACTTGATAGTTTGCGGGGATTTCAATGTCACGCCCAACTACAAAATAGATACAACTTCCAATTCGCAATGCGCTTTACCTACTCTGCAGCCTTTGCTCCACGCTGAGGAACTGTACGATGTTTGGTGCTGCCAACATTCTACCGAAAGATATTATTCTTTCCATTCCTCCAGACACAACTCGTACTCCCGTATAGATTTAATCTTGACTGACAAACTGCTACTGCAAAGAATCTCATCTTCGTCCATTCACGATATTACCTGGTCGGACCACGCTCCCGTGTCCATCACAGTGGAAGGGGAGCGTCCTCTGACACCTGCAAGTGTCTGGCGTGCCAATTCTCGCCTTCTCCAACAGCCACAACATGTTGCCTACCTTACTAAACGACTGCAGGAATATTTCACTCTTAATACTGATTCTGTGTCTAGTCCTTTTACTATGTGGTGTGCCCATAATGCTTTTATAAGAGGCATTCTCATTCAATTGAGCTCACGGGCAAAAAGGCAGAGGACACAAAAGTTAGATTCCCTTTTGTCTGATATTAGACAACTAGAGGCCCAAAACAAAACTGACAAGGACTATAATATGATGAATAAATTGAACAAACTACGTTCGGATCTCAGGCTCCTACTGCTAGAGCAATACGACAAACATGTCCAATACCTGAAATTGTCCCACTACTCAGCTGGCAATAGGGTCGGTAAATTATTAGTCCAAAGACTAAAAGATCGCAAAACTAAAACTAACATTCCTTTTTTAATTTGCAAAACAGATAATAGTAAATTATATAACCCCATGGACATTGTGAACTCCTTCGCAGATTACCACTCCTCCTTGTATAATCTTAAAAATGACCCATCTACCCCACAACCCACTGAGGATGACATTCAAAAATTCTTTGCTAACCTCACACTTCCCCCCCTGACACAAGAACAACTGGAAACACTCAACTCACCTATCACGGAACCTGAGATCCGACGAGTTACCAAGACCCTCCCAAATGGGAAGTCCCCAGGTCCTGATGGACTCCCGAATTGTTACTACAAGGCTTTCTCTCAGATCCTCTCCCCAGCTCTGAGAGAGGTTTACTCTGTGGCTGTGTCCTCTGCCTCGTTCCCTTCCGAAATGCTCAAAGCATTTATAGTTACCATCCCAAAACCTGGGAAGGACCCCACTACTCCAGCCAACTTTAGGCCTATTTCTCTACTAAATACTGATGTGAAATTATTTGCCAAAATTTTGTCTCATAGACTCCTTCCTATCCTTCCGTCCCTGGTCAAGCCGGAGCAAACAGGTTTCACAAAAGGAAGGCAGGCGTCAGACACCACAAGGAGGGTTGTCAATATTTTACACTATCCTAGATCCTGTCGGATGCCTTCTCTGCTGCTGTCTTTTGACACGGAGAAGGCATTCGACAGGATACACTGGGGATACATGTCCCGGACACTTGATAGGTTTGGGTTTTCGGGTCCTATTTTGTCTGCAATCTTGGCCTTGTACTCCTCCCCCTGTGTCCAGGTTTACACATCCAATATGCTCTCCTCCCCTTTCCCTATTTCCAATGGGACTAGACAGGGCTGCCCCCTGTTCCCCTCCATTTTTAACCTCCTCATAGAGCCCCTTGCTGAAAAAATTAGAACCCATCCTGGCACACCAGGTTTTAAGTTCCTAGATAAATCCCATAATATAAGCCTCTTTGCGGACGACATCATCCTTTTCCTATCTTCCCCACAATCCTCCCTGCCACATGCCCACTCTATTCTCAATGATTTTAGTTGCATATCTTACTATAAGGTAAACTTTACAAAATCCCTTATCTTAGGCCTTAACCTTCCCTCTCAACTCCAGCTCAGCTTACAAAATAGCTTTCCCTATACATGGACAGAGTCAAGTATACCCTACTTAGGACTACAAATTACAGCTGACCCACTTAAACTAACAGATGGCAATTACATACCTTTAATTGCCAAAATAGAGAAGAAAGCGAATAGACTTGCTAAAACAGAACTCACCTGGTCCGGCAGGTTAGCGTCCTTCAAAATGCTTCTACTCCCTCAAATACTGTATGTATTTCGTACATTACCCATCCCTCTTAAGCATAACCACTTAAAAGCACTGAACGCCATTCTTAGACAATACATTTGGGGAAATAAGCGACCCAGATGCTCCAGACCCCTCCTGATCAAGCATAGATCAGTGGGAGGAATGGGCTTGATCGACTTGAAAGACTTTTATAGGGCAGCCATACTTACCTCGCTCAAATATTGGCTCTCTCCACCAGATATTCTTTGGTGTGGCATAGAGCAGGCCCTTAGCCCAACAAAAGATTTGCGTATGCTCTTACTGTTGGACACGTGGAGACCCTTCTCCTTACGCCACTTTCCACCCACACTACAGGCCTCATTACTAGCTTGGAGGGACTTACATAGTCTATCGGATACATCTTCTGAAACTACAGAGGTTCCTGTACCTATAGAGATTTTGCACCATATAATTCCAAACACAGACTACTCAAGGTGGAAGGCTAGAGGTATCTCTTATATTGCTAATCTATACCAAGACGAAAAACCTAAGACATTTGAGTCACTGAGGAAAGAATTTGGCCTGCTCCCTATGGATCATTACAGATACTTACAAGCAACACATCTCCTCAAATCACTGGGGTCCTCTCGCGTTCATATTCATATCCTTGACAAACTATGGCGATTTTACACAAAATCCCCTCCCCCTCCTAAAGGGATTTCCCTTTTCTACTCTGCTTTTCAAAACAAACTTATGCCGCGTACACACGAGCGGACTTTTCAACATCCAAAGTCCGACGGACTGAGTCCGTCAGACTATTCGATCGTGTGTGGGCTGCAACGGACTTTTGACTCGCCAAAGTCCGAAGGACTTTAGAATATGGAACATGCTTCAAATTTTCCCGACGGAACTCCGCCGGACCCGGTCCCTTCGAAAACTCCGCTCGTGTGTATGCTATTCCGACGGACTAAAACCGACGCTAGGGCAGCTATTGGCTACTGGCTATGAACTTCCGTATTCGAATCCAGTCGTACGTCATCACGTTCGAATCCGTCGGAGTTTAGTGTGATTGTGTGTGGCCAAGTCCGCTCCGCCGAAAAGTCCGTCAGAACTCCGTCGGAACTCCGGAAGAACTCCGACGGAACTCCTTCGGAAGTCTGTCGGACATAAGTCCTCTCGTGTGTACGGGGCTTTACTTTCACTAACTCCCGTCCTTACATTAAATGGTCGTCAGACTTCAATAAGAATTTTGCGCCATCTGAGTGGCAAAAAGCATTTCAAACCATATACAGAGCCTCCAGATGCGTGAATCACTGGGAGCTTTCACAAAAAATAGCCTTAAGATGGTACTTGACACCGTACCTCACGGCAAAAATCTCATCATCCAACTCTCCCTTGTGCTGGAGAGGTTGTGGTGAGATTGCAAAACCAGAACATGTGTGAGATGTTGGCTAACACCTCTCCAGTTTCTGGGGCAGTGTGTTTCGGTGTATCTCACGCATCTCGGGGATTCTGACACCATTAAACCCCGAGCTAGCAGTCTTGAACCTAGGTATTGAGGACTTCCCTCCTTGCTGCCGCACAGTAGTCACGCATCTTCTATTGGCGGCTAGATTATTGATCACCAGAAACTGGAAATCCAACAGAACCCCCAATATCTCAGAGGTACTTGACATTACCAGACAAAACTACACTTTAGAATCCCTATTAGCTGGCAAGAGTGGGACCCGGGTGAGCTTTGACAACCAATGGAAGGTTTGGGTTGATTGGTCTAAAATAAATTAATGATTGAATAGATGTCTTTCAATATTGTTGATTACGATTGTAAACATAATAACACCAGCTTATTGATGAATCTAAAGGTAATGATTTCCGTCTGTCTCCTCCTTGTCCATCCAGCCCCTTGTTTTCTTACTCCTCTCCAACGTTCTCTTCTCTTTTCTCCTTTTCCCCCACTTATCTTCTCTTTTTCTTTCTATTCTTACCGATTATATGGAGCTACATAATGTAGGCAAAACCTCCCTTTCTTTTTCCTATTTTTTTTTTCAATTTTGAACTGTAAGGCCATGTACACACGGGCGGATTGTCTGTCCAACTTAGTCCGCTGAACCGTGTTTCAGCGGACAATCCGCTCGTGTGTGGGCTTCAGCGGACTTTTTCAGCGGACTGTCTGACGAACAAAGTCTTACGGAATTTCCGTAATTTTGTCCGTTCAAACTTGGTTTTGTCCATCCAAACTTGGTTTCAGCGGACAGTCCGCTCGTGTGTAGGCAAGTTGGACGGACTAAGTATGGCGCATGCTCAGAAAGGATTTACACGGCCGAAGGTTGCATTGCAGTGTATAGGACGTAGTTTTTCTAGTCCCGTCGTACGTGCTGTACACGTCATCACGCACGCTTTCAGCGGACTGTCTGCTCATCGTGTGTGGTCAAGTCCGTTCCTTCAAATTTTGAACGGACTGTCTGTCGGATTGTCTGAAGAACTTAGTTGGGCAGACAATCCGCCCGTGTGTACGCGGCCTAACACTACCACTTATGCCTGCATGCATGTCATGTTGCTCACCGTATGACTCAAATTTCTGAATGTTACTTGTGTACTCTGCATGATCTTTGTACCTGTTGTAATCATATTTCTGTTAAAATTCTTAATAAAAACGAATAAAAAAATAAAAATAAAAAAAAAGATTGCAGATGGCAACGCTATTGTCAGCAGCGGACACGTTAAAAAAAGCCCACACTGCGGAGCCATGTGCCGGTGTCCTGGGAGCGCCAGATGGTCGATGGTACATGGTCGATGACTCGCTCCTGATACATTTGCAGTCTGCTTTGTCCCTTCTGTGCAATGTAAGTTATTCCTGCTTCTCCTCCCTATCTGCTGGTCCATATCTCCCTCTGAACTCCCCTCCTCTTCCTCTCTTGTGGGCACCCACGTGACATCACTAGACACGTCATCGTCGACGTCACCTTCTCCACCGCTATAAGTAGAGATCTCGGAGTAGGCAGCAACACCCGGGACCAACCTCCTCCTTGGGCTGATCTGGGTACTGTGGTCAGACTGCTGAGTAGCGGTTGTTGCTACCTCCTCTTCCTGATCCAATACCAAGAGTGGCATCGCATCAGAAATGTCTTGATATGGATCGGAAAATAATTCCTGTGACTCAAGCGGAAGGTATGTGGTGGTGGTGGTGTTGTTGGTGGTAGTGTCTTTGGGGGTGCACATAGCAGAGAGTGAAGAAGAGGGTGCAGATCGAGAGTATGAGGAGGGTGCAGAAGAGTAAGGCTGAGTGAGCCACTCAACCAAGTCTGGTGCATCCTTTAAAGTAATTTAACGCACCTTCTGCAACTTCCCACTTTGGCTCAAGCCTGTTGCTCCTGCCCTACCCCTACCACCCCTGCGGAAGGGCCTGCCTCTTCCTCTGCCTGTCATTTTTTACATGACCCTGTGACAAAACTCTCAGTCCCTATACCGATGAAGGACTTCTGCAGTATAGGGCAGCGGTCAGCAGTAGTGCACCTCAACCCTATGTATTGTGGACCTATACCAGTCCTTATAGAATAGCAGACTGTACCTCACTCAATCCTATGTACTGTAGTACCCTATACCTTACCAGTCCTTATAAGGACCTTTGTGGAACAAGTAGGTTGTGTGTGAGTGATTAGCAGACTGTATGTCAGTCCCTATACCGATGAAGGACTGCTGCAGTATAGGGCAGCGGTCAGCAGTAGTGCACCTCAACCCTATGTATTGTGGACCTATACCAGTAATTATAGAATAGCAGACTGTACCTCACTCAACCCTATGTACTGTAGTACCCTATACCTTACCAGTCCTTATAAGGACCTTTGTGGAACAAGTAGGTTGTGTGTGAGTGATTAGCAGACTGTACGTCAGTCCCTATACCGATGAAGGACTGCTGCAGTATAGGGCAGCGGTCAGCAGTAGTGCACCTCAACCCTATGTATTGTGGACCTATACCAGTCCTTATAGAATGGCAGACTGTACCTCACTCAACCCTATGTACTGTAGTACCCTATACCTTACCAGTCCTTATAAGGACCTTTGTGGAACAAGTAGGTTGTGTGTGAGTGATTAGCAGACTGTACCTCAGTCCCTATACCGATGAAGGACTGCTGCAGTATAGGGCAGCGGTCAGCAGTAGTGCACCTCAACCCTATGTATTGTGGACCTATACCAGTCCTTATAGACTGTACCTCACTCAACCCTATGTACTATAGTACCCTACACCAGGTTTTTTTTTCCTCAATAAATTTTTATTAAAGATTTTCATTATAAACAGAATGTGAACATAGATGCTTGTCTTATTGCTCGTGAAACACATATAGTTCAGTTGAACAAATAGAAAAAGAAAAAGGAAAACAAATAAGCAAGGAAACATATAAACAGATACCATTACTCGTATGCTATAATGCCATTTACCTGGGCATAAGGGTGATGACCTATGAGGGACATCAGTGAGCTACCGCATGTTTGTCAACCTCTAGATGTCATGAAGCCTAGTGTTTTTGTGCTGTGGTATGAGCTCGTCACTGAAGCTCAGTGCAAACATCCAGCTATGTGTTGGAAGTTGCTCTTTGGGAGATGAGCTAGGAGGAGCACCCCACCTGGACACCCCGCATGGGGATCACTACTGTGTCCCTGTAGGGTGGTCCCCCCCTCCCCTATTCCGTTGTCATATTTTATTAAATGGTATTGAGAGATCCATACGTTATTAACTTCATTCAAAGATCTGTAACATCCGTGGGGATTCAGTCCATTGTATCCATGGTTTCCACATGAGGAGAGTTTGTGATGTGCTTTTATGGGTTAGTGCTAGAGTAGATTCATGTGTAAAATGTGTCTGTATTGTGTGAATTACGTCTTTCAGGGTGGGAGGAAGTGGATCTTTCCATTTCCTGGTAAGGTTAAGCCTCGTTGCCAGAAAAATGTGAGATAGAATGTGTCTGGTTGGGTTGGGGAATCTATTCAATGACAGAGATAGAATGGCAAGAGAGGGTTTTTTTGGCACATCGGATAGCGTCACCTCAGTTATAAGTTGGTATACTGATTTCCAAAATGCTAAGATTTTTGGGCAGTGCCAGAATATATGGAGCAAGCTGCCTTTCATTCCGCAGTTCCTCCAGCACAGGTCAGACATTACTGAATCAAATTTGGATATCCTGACTGGGGTCAGGTACCAACGGTACGTTATTTTATATGCCAGTTCCCATAGGGTGGAGCAACTAGTGGTTTTGTAGACGGATCTACCTGCTTTTTCCCATTCTTCTTCAGTGAAAGAATGGCCTAGTTCTTTTTCCCAGCGGATTAGAGGGGTTGATTTGATAAATGTCATTTTGTGGTTGAATAGTTTATATAGCAGAGATATGCCCTTACTAAGTTTAGAGGAGGAGGAAATGAACTGCCATGCCGGACGAGGGATCGAGATGGTTTGTTTTTTGAGGGAATTAATACAATGTTTAGTGCGAAGGTATAGAAATATATCAGAGCAAGGGAGTTGGAATTGTTCACGTAGTATGGGAAAAGGTTTAATTTCGTTTGCAGTAATCAGGTCAGCTAGGTGGTTGATACCCAGCATTTTACAACGCTTGAAGTTGGACGATTCAATCAGATATTGTAATGTTTCAATGGGGATGGGTACGTCGGAGTAGTCGGGGTCGTTGGAGGAGAGTTTTGTAAGTTTGGACCAAGTTTGGCATGTAGCAAGAATTGGGGGAGATAGGAGTCGTTCAATGGTTTTCCATAGTGTTGGGGTTGATGTGTTGGAGAACTATTCTTTAGCTTGGGTCACAATGGAAGCCCAGTAATAGTCTTGGAAATTGATATAGCCTAGCCCTCCCAACATACGATGTTTAGTAAGTAGGGACCCTGCGCATCGGGGTCTTTTGCCTTGCCACACAAATTTTAAAAGGAGAGATTGCAGAGATTGGAAATATTTTGCGGGTATGGGGATCGGGACAGTCCTGAACAAATATAATATTTGGGGGAGATGGAGCATTTTGAATGCCACTAGCCGACCTAGCCACGAGAATTCAACCGACGCCAACCTGGTCAGGTCTTCCTGAAGTTTAGTACGAAGGGAATGATAGTTCGCTTCGAATAGAAGCTTTGTTCTAGGAGTAAGTTGGATGCCGAGGTACGTTATGCTGAGCTTCGCCCAACTGTAAGGGAAAAGTAGTTTAAGTCGGTCGCTGGTATCCTTGCTTACTCCTAGATCTAGTATATACGATTTAGTGTCATTAACTTTATAATATGATATCTCTCCAAACCAGGCTAGCATCTTTTGGACTTCTGGTAGTGTTCGTTCTGGATCTGTGATTAGGAGGATTACATCGTCCGCAAAAAGGTTAATCTTATGTTCAGTGCCCGCTATGCGGATGCCTTGTATGCTGCTATTGGTTCTGATGCTTTCTGCTAGTGGTTCCATAACTAGATTAAATATTAAGGGGGAGAGCGGGCACCCCTGTCTTGTCCCATTAGTGATATTGAAGGGATCCGATAGGGTGTCTGAGGCTAGTACTCTGGCAGAAGGGTTTGAATAGAGAGCCATTATATAGTCGTGGATTGGGCCCGATAGCTCGAATTTATGTAGCACCGATGAGATATAGCCCCAGTGCACCCTATCAAATGCCTTTTCGGCGTCGAGAGATAGGAGTAGGGATGGGGTTCTGGTGTTTTCGACATGGTGGAGAAGGTCTATCATGTCTAGTTGCATCTGATGCCTGGCGACCTTCTGTAAATCCGGATTGGTCTGGGTGGATCAAGGAGGGTAGGATGTTGTCTAGCCTATTAGCAAGAAGCTTAGCGTATATTTTTATATCGATATTGAGTAGCGATATGGGACGAAAATTTTTAGGGGTGTTGGGCTCCTTCCCCGGTTTGGGAAGGGCCACTACTCTAGCACTGAGCATTTCAGGGGGAAATTGTGAGGATCTGGCAGCTGTGTTAAAGGTACTGCACAAGAAGGGTGCTAAAATTTCTTGGAACATTTTATAATATTCCCCAGTGAAACCGTCTGGGCCAGGAGATTTCGCTGCTGGGAGTTTATGGATGACTCGTCTGATTTCATCTACCGTGAATGGGCTGTTGAGTGAAGTGAGTTGGCTTGGCGATACCTGTGGGAGTTGTAGTTTGTCAAGGAAGGATGAGATACTCTCCGGGGAGGGTTGTGTGGTGGAGGGGTCCTTATCAAGGTTGTATAGATCTCCGTAGTACGTACGAAAGGCATTGGCAATATCATGAGGTTTAAGAAGTTTTTTGTGGGAGTGAGGGTGGAATATAAAAGGGATTTTAGCCTTGTTTCTATATCCTTTGATTTTAAGGGACATTGCTTTACCTGCTTTATTGCCTGTGGTGTATGATCTGGCTTTGAGTATCCTGTATAGTTTGGGCTCGTAGATCGTGGCGTAGGGTGAAAATTTGTGCTTGGAGGGCAGGGGAGGGTGCAAGTTTGTTCCGTGATTCAGCGTTTGCTAATGCACTAGTCAATTCATCTAATTTCCGTGATCTAGCTTGCTTTTCCCTGGCACCTAGTTGCAAGAAGACCCCCCTGATTACCGCTTTATGAGCGTTCCACACCACCACCGGGTCAGACACAGCTTCCTGATTGAGTGAAAAATATTCTACTAGTCGTTCCCTGATATGGGAGCATGAGTTAGGATTACGAAGTAGATAGTCGTTTACTCTCCATATGAAAGGGCGATGGTGGGAGGGACCATCTGAAATGCTAATGCTCACTGGGGCGTGGTCCGACCAGGTGGTGGTGTGTATATCAGATTTAGATATTCTCTGTAACAGTAGCTTATCGACCAAAAATAAATCAATTCTCGAGTAAGTGTTGTGACGCGGCGAGAGGAAGGTAAAATCCCTCTCACTCGCGTGACAACACCTCCACACATCATACAGATCCGTTGAGGATAAATTGCTCCCTAGTAGGGAGGGGCGTCTCTTGGTGCCAGACGTTGAATCCAGTTCAACGTCTGGCACCATATTAAAGTCTCCACACAGGATGACATGACCTTGTTGGATTTTCTTAACCTTACGGACAATTTTTTTGAGAAACGCCAATTGGCCATTGTTGGGAGCATAAACAGAAACAATAGTGTACATAACATTATTAATTGAACCGATCAGTATTATAAACCTCCCATCCGGGTCAGATTCGTGGGTCACAAGTTGGAAGTTTACTGAGTCTTTGATCGCTATCATCACTCCTCGTTTTTTCTTGTGGTAGGAGGAAGTGAACACCTGGGGATAAAGTCGATGTTGGCATTTAGGGGGAGCTTTCACAGAGAAATGAGTCTCTTGTACGCAAAGAATGTCGCTATTATGGGAAATAGCAGTTGACCATAAAGATGACCTCTTAGCAGGGTGGTTCAGACCTCTTGCATTAATTGAGATGATATTGATTCCTTCCCATTCTCGTATTTAGGAAAGAAGATCCCCAACACAAAAAAGATGAGAAAAAAGTAGATAAAACAAAAAGAAAGGGAGAAGGTCCCTGAGTTCCTTGAGGATCCAGATGCTGGTGAGTCAGCTGATGTCTGTCGGATGTGGCAGAGGCAACGTTAGTTCTATACGTGACCACTTCAGGAATTTTGAATTTGGCGCTAGCTGTGGGTAAAACTTGGGTTAATACCTCAGAGGTCACCTGTCAATATTACTAGTTGCTTTTCCTGATAGTGGCGGTACAAGTAATGGGCAGTGGGTAATGGTATCAGCAACTGAAGAACAGGGTAGAGAGGACAACACAGGGTAGAACAGGGGAGTCCAAAGGGGAGAGAGAAAAGGGGGAGATCCGAGTTGTGCGGTATGCACAAAGGACTAGCCAGTAGCCTGGTCAGCATCAAACGCTGAGGGGCAACTGGTCAGGGTGGAGGGTATAGTTCAGCAAGTGTGAGTCGTGTCGCAAACCATTCCGGACGGGTAGTCGTTGAAAGTGTCCCGGGTTCCTTTATCAACGGCGGTTATTTTTGCGGGATCCGCGGCCTGCGCCAAAGGAGAAGGGATTCGGGGTCCCTGTGGTATCTCGCGTATCCAGTGGTGGGTCAAGAAGGATTCCCCAGTCCCGTAGTAATTTCAAACCTCCCTCCAGGGTGGAGATGGTGTGGGGTATGCCATTGTACGTGGCCAGTATGGTGGCCGGGTGCCGCCATTTGTACTGGATTTTGTGGTTATTCATGGCCTTAGTAATAGATCGGAGTTGTCTGCGCATCTGTAGCGTGTATTGTGACAAATCTGCGTAGAGTTGAATATCAGAGTAGGGGGCAGGCAGAGGGGACAATTCTCTCGCCTTCAGGAGAATTTGTTCTTTGGCTTGGAAGAAGTGCACTCTGAGAAGGACGTCTCTAGGGACATCCGCCTCAAGATGGCGTGGTTTAGGCAATCTGTGTATGCGGTCAATCGTTAGTTCTATGGGGGACAGTTCTGGTAGCAAACTAGAGAAGAGGGTGCTAGCAAAATTATGTAGTTATGTAGGCTGTACAGATTCCGGAATGCCGCGTATCTTAACATTATTGCGCCTTGAGCGGTCCTCAAGGTCCGCGAGTTTAGATTTCATCCATATGGAGTCATCTTTTTGATCATGATAGGCGTCAACCAGGTCATTGATCGTTTCCGTGCACTCCTCCATTCTGGTCTCCATGAAAGTCACCCTATTATCCATGTGTTTCATTTCAAGTGAAAATTTGTTGATTAAAGAGGAAAGATTCGACATGAGGGATGATTGGAGGGATACTAACATATCCTTCATGGTGGTATCTAGTACCGGTTGCCCCAGGGTAGGAAATTGAGCAATGGATGATTGCAAGGAGGAGATTGCAGTGTCATTGTGTAGGCCTGTACTCACAGTTTCTGCGGCCTGTCCTGAGATATCCATCTTCATCCTTGTTTTCGCTGGGCTCTGGGTAGCTGGGGTCGCTGGAGAGTAGTCTGGCGGTTCTCCTGAAGCCATCCTGTGCCTAATTTCTTGCGGATGGCTTGTAGCGGGCTCAGAGAAGGACAGGGAATGGCGTGCTGTGCCTCCGGCGGCGCCATCTTGCCTGGCTGTGTGGGGCTGGTAGGCGAAGGATTGTAGGCGCCGTGGGCCCGGTTCCTGGCTTCGTTTTCGGGACATCTCGATCGCTGGTGTGGCGGGTGGTAGCGGGAGGTCGATCGATGCCGCGGATGTCATTGTGGGAGCCCGGTAAGTCGCTTTCCGTCCGGATGATGTGCGGAGCTCTCAGCTCAAGCTGCCATTTTCGGCTGCGCGCAAGCCACGCCCCCACCCTACACCAGGTTATTACCAGTCCTTACAAGGAGCTTTGTGGAACAAGTAGGTTGTGAATGATTAGCAGACTGCAGCAGAAAGGCAGCAGTCAAGTATAATGTTCTTTCTATATTTGGAAGAAAGAATATTATACGTGTACAAGCCTATTACCATACCACTGATACCAGTCCTGATAAGAACCTTTGTGGACCTAATATAGTAACAGCTACTGATTAAACTCACCCTCACTGCCTCACACACTGCTTCCTGCCTGTCCCTATATACACTGACAAAACAGAGGCTACTGGAACAATAACTGGAATAGCACTTTTGTGGACCTGATAGTAACAGCTAATGACTAAACTGACTGTCCCTACAGCAGACACACCGTCCTGTCCCTTTCTCTAAACTGATAAAAGACACTCAGGCTGCTGCAACAATCAGTAGCACAGCAAACCTATATACACCTAACACCTATACCAGTCCTGAAAATAACTTTTGTGTACCAAATAGCTAGCGACTTGGGTCACTGCAATCTCTCCCTGCTCCACACAGCAACCTCTCCCTATAGTGACAGAAGAAAGAATGTAACATGGCCGCCGGATCGGGTCTATTTATAAGTTAGGGGGAATGTCCAAGTGTCCATGTGCTGTAATGTCTCAATTGGCTGTCCTGTACCCCATGATGGATGTGTCATCATAGGTCAAAGTTCTTTTACACAGTAAACATGGAAGTCCGCCGGGCGAACTGCGCCAATAGTCCGCCAAACGGGCGGACCGCGAACAGCCGAAATTCCCCGTGAAACGACCGCCGGGCAAACCGTTCGGCCATCACTACCGAGATAGTCCAATCAACAATCCTTTTGGGTGTGGTTGCACAAGGGTCAATATGAGCAACTGCTCTGGCTCCTACATACCAGCCAATTTCTCTAAACCTGCTACAAAATATTACATTAAAAATTATAATTATACGCCCCTGTTTTACAGGGGCAGAAACATTGGGCCTTAGGCACTGGTGGTGGTGCCCTGAAACGAAAATGTACTTAGAGGCTATCAACAAGAACTTTGAGGAGGAATTGGATAGTCACTCATCATAGGCAGTCTTCAAGGGATCTCACATTCATAGAAAAATTAATGGGTTACATCAGCATCAGGTGCTTGGTAGCTTGTGATCCAAGACTGATTCATTTTTATGAAGGTGAGCCTATCAACTGAGTTTGTGGACAGGTGCACTCTGTGATCGGTTAGAATGCCTCCAGCAGCACTGAACATGCACTCAGAAAGAACGCTGATTGCAGGACAGGCCAGTAGCTCAATTGCATATTGTGCAAGCTCTGGCCAGTGATCCATCCTCAAGACCAAGTAACCCAGTGGATTTTCGATTGGAAAGGTCTCCACGTCTGATCTTGCCCCTAGGTATTCCTGCACCATGTAAATCAGACACTGGCAATGGTTGCTGGAACTGATCAAACCTTGGGGCTGCAGACCAAAGCCTCAGCAACACGTTGTCCATGAGGACCAGGAAATTGTAACCTCCCAGGCTCTGGAAACGCATTGCACAAACCTTTCTGCAAGGCCTCACGAAGATGTTTCATCCTCTGCTCCCTCTGTATAGCCTGGATAAGTTCCGCAACTTTACCCTTGTAATGTGGATCAAGAAGGGTTGCCAGCCAGTAATGATCCCTCTCCGTGATACCACAAATTCGAGGGTCCTTTCGCAGGTTTTGCAGGATCAGGGAGGCCATGCAGCGAAGGTTTGCTGAGGCATTCGATCCGGAGTTCTCTGGGTCACTTAGGATGACATGATCCACAGCCACATCCTCCCAGCCACATACAAGTCCATGGGTTTCTGGGGACTGAAAACGATCCCTTGAAGACTGCTTCTGATGCTGAGTGCTAGGCTCCACCTCTATGCTGACACAATCCTCCTCCTCCTCCTCTTCCTGTGTGATTGGCGGGCCTGCAGGAATACTGTCTGGATAAAGGTGGCCTTGAGAAGTAAGGAAGTCCTCCTCTTCCTCTCTCTGTTCTGCCTCAAGTGCCCTGTCCATTATTCCATGAAGTGTGTGCTCCAACATGAAGACAAGAGGGACCGTGTCACTGATGCATGCTTTGTCACTGCTCACCATCCTCATGGCCTCCTCAAATGGTGACAGTTCAGTGCATGCATTCTTAATCAGTAGCCACTGGCATAGTGAAAAAAAAAACAAGCTCCCCTGACCCTGTCCTGGTGCCATACTCACACAGGTACTCATTGATGATCCTCTGCTACACCTACAGACGCTGCAGCATTGCCAACGTTGAGTTCAACCTGGTAGGCATGTCACAAATGAGGCAGTTCTTGGGCAGGTTGCATTGCTTTTGAAGGTCATCCAGCTGAGCACTGCCATTATATGACTGGTGGAAATGCCCACAGACTTTCCTGGCCTGCCTCAGGAGATCCTGTAAGCCCAGGTACCTGCACAAGAACCGCTGCACCACCAAATTAAGGACGTGAGCCAAACAGGGAACATGGGTCAAGTGTCCCTGTCAGAGGGCGGAGAGGAGGTTGGTGCCATTGTCGCTGGCATGGCATCAACCAGCTCTGAGTCTGCCCCAGTGTGGCTCCTGTCCCCTAAGCAGACCAACTCAAGCACCGCATGGCATCTTTTTTTGCCTGAGTGCTTGCGTAGCCCCTTGAACACCTACGAAGCACCGCTGGTTCCGAGGAAAAATCTGCAGAGGAAGAGGCCATAGAGAAAGAAGAGGAGGGGCGGAGGAGAGAGGTGTGGCACAATCACCAATGCTAGCATTTAGGAGGCGTGGTGGCAGAACAAGTTTCAGCAATACTGAACCCCGTCCTGAATCCTTCCCAGGTGCCAGCAGAGTTACCCAGTGAGCCATGAAAGAAAGATAACGTATCTGTCCATGCCTGTTGGACTATGAGTCAGCGGTAATATGCATCTTACCACTGACCGCCCTTTCCAACGAGGCCAAGACATTGCCTTCTACATGCCGGTAGAGAGCCAGAATGGTCTGCCATGAAAAGAAATGGCGTTTGAGAACCTGCCACTGAGGTACCGCACATTCCACAAATTCACGAAAGGGGGCAGAGTCAACCAGCTGAAAAGGCAGAAGGTGGATTGCTAGCATTTTAGCCAAGCTAGCATTCAGCCGCTGAGCATGTGGATGACTAGGACCAAATTTCTTTTGACGGTTTAGCAACTGGAATAGGGAAATTTGCCTGCTACATACGGATGTTGGAGTAGCGATAGCAGATTGCCTGCAAGTACTTGGCACACCTAATTCTACACCTTCATTCCTCTCAGTGCAGGTTTCTGAGAGGACTGAAGGTATAGTGGAGTTGGAGATCCCAGCTGATGAGGAGCAAGGAGAGGTCTGCCTTGTTCTTTGGTGTGGGTCTTTTAAGTACTATTGCCAATGGACTGCATGGGAGGTCAACATATGCCTGGTCAAGCATGTGGTGCCCAAGTGGTTGCTGTTTTGGCCACGCTGGATACGCTTCAGACATATTTTGCAAACAGCAACAATGCGATCTGCTGCACATGTATCAAAAAAGGCCCATACCAAAAGAACTTTTCAAAATACTTGGCGAGTCAGCAGTGCCCTGCACATGCGGAGCTCTGCAGTGTGAGGCATTCGGGTGGCTGCCCTTAAGCTGGCCCCTGGAGGGCATCCTATCTCGTTGGAGATGTGACTCATCCTCCTCCTCCTTTCTTCTATCAGACACCCATGTAGAGTCAGTGACCACATCATCCCCTCCCTCCTCATCACTGGAGAAAACCTGGCAGTATGCTGCAACTGGGGGAACATGACTGTCAGTTTCTTGTCCTTCTTGGTCTCCCCCTCTCTCTGGGCTCATGTTACCGCCTTCCTCAACCTGGGTACCATCAACGGAGCCTTCAAAAGGCTGTGCATCCTCCAGCAGCATGTATCCAACACTGTGGTCGAACAGTTCAGGGGACTCCTCCGTGCATTGGGGTGGGGCTAGGGGAGGAGTGACTGATGACATTGCCTGCCAATGCAGCTGCCAAAGCGACCTAGTCCATTGGCTCAAACTAGCCTGGGTGACAGAGGATAAGGAGGATGAGGATGGCTTAGTTATCCACTCTACCAACTCGTCTGCATGTTGTGGATCAACATATCCAGTTGCCAAAAAAAAGGACAAGCGTGCCCCACGACCACATGGTAAGGATGCACCATGTCCATGACCAGCACTGTTGGCTGTAGACCCAGAGCCTCTTTTAGTGGCCTGTGTGAGTCTGCTTCTCCTTAGTGGCCTTCCAGACATGCTGTAAAATTTTACTAGCAAAAGTACACTAGGAATGGCCTGCAGTCAGATATAGGCTTGGCTAGACTAGAATGCAGCGGATATATATATGTAGGAGACTGTATATGTATATTGTATGCACTGCAGATCACTGAATCGCCTGCCTGAAAGTGTATTTGAAAATGTACACCTGGAATGGCCTGCACTCAGATATAGACATGGCTACACTACAATGCAGTGGATATATATGTAGGAGACTGTATATATATTTAATGCACTGCAGATCACTGAACCACCTGCCTGCCTGCCTGAAAGTATATTTGAAAACATACACCAGGAATGACTTGCAGTCAGATATAGGCTTGACTAGACTAGAATGCAGTGGATATATATATATATGTAGGAGACTGTATATATATTTTATGCACTGCAGCTCATTGAATCACCTGCCTGCCTGAAAGTATATTTGAAAACGTACACCAGGAATGGCCTGCAGTCAGATATAGGCTTGGCTAGACTGGAATGCAGTGGATATATATATGTAGGAGACTGTATATATATTTTATGCGCTGCGCTGAATCACCTGCCTCCAAGAAGTATATTAGAAATAGTACACCAGGAACGGCCTGCAGTGGGATATAGCTAAACTGTATGTAGTGGATATATATATATATATATATATATATATATATATATATATCCACTGAATACAGTATATATATATATATATATATATATATATATATCCACTGAATACAGTATATTATATATATATATATATATATATATATATATATATAAAATACGCTGCAGCTAAATGAATTACCTGCTTGCCTGAAGTATATTAGAGACAGTACACCAGGAGTGGACTGCAGTCAGATCTAGCTAAACTGGATACAGTGGATATATATATACATACCAGGCTGAATGTATATATATATATATATATATATATATATATATAAAATACACTGCAGCTAACTGAATCACCTGCCTGCCTGAAGTATATTAGAAACAGAACACCAGGAACAGCCTGTAGTCAGATCTAGCTAAAATGGATACAGTGTGTGTGTATATATATATATATATATATATATATATATATATATATATATATATATATATATATATATATATATATATATATACACACACACACACACACACACACACACACACACACATATATATATATATATATATATATATATATATATACACACACACAAGTCTGGATGTATAGGTATACTAAATACACTGCAGCTAACTGAACCACCTGCCTGCTCAATCTTAATGAAATTACACTCTCTCTCGGTCAACGCCAGTAACACAGAGCTGACGTGCAGATGGCCTTATATAGTGTGGGGTGTGGACTTAACCCCCTGAGCCATAATTGGCCAAAGGCATCCTGCCTTTGGCCAATTATGGCTCTCTTTGCTGACGGTGCTGTGATTGGCCAAAGCATGCAGGTCATAGTGCATGCTTGCCCAATCATCAGACAGCAATGCACTGCGATTTTGCACCGCTCGAATTTGGCACGAATGCCCCATAATGTTCGTATTTCGACAAATGATCAAACAGCCAATGTTCGAGTCAAACTCATGTTCGACCCGTACATAAAGCTCATCCCTACTTACAATCCAGTTGCTTAATGTGGCCAAGGCATGCATCCCTCTCTGTTGGAGATACGAGAACCCCCCCCCCCCCCTATATCCTTGTGGTTTGCTGAAGTAAATGAACTGAGAGATATGGAGGACCTCACAGCTACCTTGCACAACCGGGAGGAGACCTTCCGTGAGACCTGGATACCTTGGCATCATTTTGTATACACAGATGCCTATTTTCAGGAGATGGCACAATCAGACAGACCTTCTGAAACTAATCCTATTTCCCGGGAGAGAGGCCCCGCCTGTAAGCCTCCTTTCTATTTCTGGTCCCCCCTTTTTTTTTATGGTAATCACCCTTTCCACATATCCTTGGCTCGGCTATGGGCTATATCATCCGGACACGATGCATATCCTTGCTTACATCACACTGCCTTTATGGTCCCATTCTTGGGCTAAGCGGGCCTTCGGGGTGCAATGTCTCCCACTATATTGTAAAAGTTTAATTTTATTTTACATTCTATTTTCCTTTTTTTTGTATGCTGACTTGCTCTCAATGATTATATGTCTTGGGTCTCCCTTGAGTTCCTGTTTGTCTCCTCAGCTTTGCACATGGATGATTTCCTCCAAAACCAGAATGTTTTCTCATGACCACCCATAAGGTGCAGAGCTGGGCTTGTTGCTATATAACTTTGACTATGTGACCCCCCCCCCCCCTTTTTTTTTTGTTACTTGATTATGTCATCTGTTACTAGTGTATACCTGGACTGTTTAATGCAGATTTATTTTAAAAATAAAAGAATTACAGAAAAAAAAAATAATAACATTGGTACCACATGATATTTGCATAATTAAATTCCATAGTTCACCAAAATTTTATAAATGTACACATACATATATGGCAAAGTAATGCCTTCATGACCTATGGCCTCACTAATTCTGTGAATGTGGGTATGACATAATGCTCCGTGCCTGCCCGGGTTGCTGTCTGTGTTGTTTGCTGTCGCTGAACTGCCCACCACAGTTCCCGGCAATGATGTCCACAGGTTGCTCACAATTTTCAGCATTATACCATCAATGCACGGACTAAAATACATCAGGCGCTTTCTCCTGATGAATGGATTAAAGGCACAAAATGCGTAGAGCTATCAAACGCTGTGCCTTAACTTTTTAATCTTTGTATCTTTTAGACCTTTATGTTATTATAGCATACACACATTCACAGAATTAGTGAGGCTTTGCCATATATGTATGTGTACATTTATGAAATTTTGGTGAACTATAGAATTTTATTATGCAAATGTCATGTGATACCAATGTTATTATTATGGTTAACCGTTTTTAAATCGATACCAGCATTACATGTGAATATATGTATATGAATCAATAAATATTTTACATGTTCACCAATATACCTAATTGCAGCCACATGCTTCATGTAAAGTCCCACCCCTTGCCCCCCTCCTTTTTTTTTGCAATTGACAGGGAATGAAATATATGACCTTACTGGGTCATGGCTTCACTCAAAGTCCCAAACCTCCTCCTCTTTGTAATGAAAATTGTTTATCATACACAGTGCTTTAGCAAACTTCATGTCAATCAGTTAGAATTTAGATCTACTTTACAGTAAATTGCATAAAAACTCATCCTCAAATTAAATGCCTCCCAGCAGTCAAGATTCCCTTTTTCTGAGCTCTGAGGCTCCCTTCCATTTCATATTGAACAACAGATAATTGTGCACTGCAATGCAATCCTTTTCTATGAGAGCTCTTCTGTGTTGGTGCTTATTGTAGACTATCTTGACATATTTCCCTTGGTACATCTGCTTACATTTTGTTTTGGGAAGTGAAATCCCCTTACACGTCTTTGTTTTTCCTAATAATCACACATCTAAAGGTTCCCTGGGAGACACACTTGATAAGATCCACTGTGAGGCAATGCTTCAATTCCTTTTTTATTCATATGCTGACCTTGGTAACCCACAGCATTCCCATTTCTTGGTTATGGCACAAACACCAGTTGTCTTTTTTGCACAGTGCTCCCTCTCCCTCCTTGTTGTGCTTTGAAGCCATTTATTGACTTGCTATGGAAAGTTGCGAAGAAAGGTTCTATAGCACACCAGCGAGATTTTTAATCTGTTGCACTGTGGCATATTATGCGGCCAGCCAGTTCTAACAGGGTTAAAGTTTTAAATGTGCAGCCATAAAACTCATTGTCACGCAGCTGGTTTTCCAGCAGCGAGGGACTGTCTTGATGTATAGCTCTGACATTTTAGGTTTGTAGCACTTCTCCTCTGTCACTGCAATGTCCTGTTAAGTGTTGAAGGGAAGCCACTGCCTACTCCTAAAAATACATCAAATTAAGGTCTTCCTCTCTTGGTGTCAGTATCCCATAAGCGCAGTAAAGGGGGAAAATAACACATTTATATACAGTTATGTCCCAAAGCATCTAATGGAAGGAGACATGTTCTGCTTGGACAAATCATGCTCCTGTTGCAAGACATCAAGTAACACATCTTATACTGCTCTAGGAGAAAGTCAGATTTTGTTGAAGGAATATTTGTCATCAGATTTCCACATGGGAGCAGACAGGCAATGCTGTTGGCCAGTTCTTACAATTAACACATTTTTGTGCTTCTTTTCTCTGTATCGCATGCACAAGTACAACACATGGGTTTGTTATTTCAGACATCTAATTACAAAGCTTGGTTTAAACGCTATTAATCCTTTAAAGATAAAAATGCCACAATGTAATAAGGTCCACGCCACCCTTATAAATAGCACATGTGTTGTTTGGACAGTGGATAGCTGCTTTGGGCTTTTGTTATATGAAGCGCTGCTAAGAAAACAGACTCAAATACTACAGATTACAAGTTGCAGCTGATCAAACCAGCTGGTTGTTGTAATCTCTTCTGTCCAAACATGGGGTAGCCAAAACTGAAATTCATTTAAAGGACATGTTCAGGCTTGTTAAAAAAAAAAAAGTCCCAGCACCCTTTCCTAGAAGCCTATACATATTCACCCCACCAATCCCTCCCCCCCATAAATGCTTATTGAGTTCCTCCAGCATGGCAGCCTCCCCGATTTTCTAGCAGTCTGGGCTGTAAAAATCAAGTGCTCAACTGCCAGCATCAACTGTATGTTTTAACAGCCCATAAAAATTATTAGGACATACAGTATCTCACAAAAGTGAGTATTCCCCTCACATTTTTGTAAATATTTTATTATATCTTTTCATGTAACAACACTGAAGAAATTACACTTTTTTACAATGTAAAAAAGTGACTTTACAGCTTGTGTAACAGTGTAAATTTGCTGCCCCTCAAAATAACTCAACACACAGCCATTAATGTCTAAACTGCTGGCAACAAAAGTGAGTGTACCCCTAAGTGAAAATGTCCAAAGGGCCAATTAGCCCCCCCCCCCCCGTGACATGTGACTCATTAGTGTTAAATGGTTTCAGGTGTGAATGGGTAGCAGGTGTGTTAAATTTGATATTATCGCTCTCACTCTCTCATACTGGTCACTGGAAGTTCAACATGGCACCTCATGGCAATGAACTCTCTGAGGATCTGGAAAAAATAATTGTTCTACATACATACATACATACATACATACATTGTTCTACATACAGTAAAGATGGCCTAGGCTATAAGAAGATTGCCAAGACCCCGAAACTGAGCTGCAGCATGGTGGCCAAGACCATACAGCTGTTTAACAGCACAGGTTCCACTCAGAACAGGCCTCACCATTGTCAACCAAAAAAGTGCAGTGCACATGCTCAGCATCATATACTTTAGGAAATAGACGTATGAGTGCTGCCAGCATTGTTGCAGAGGTTGAAGGGGTGGGGGGTTCAGTCTGTCAGTGCTCAGACCAAATGCCACACACTCAATACAATTGGTCTGCATGGCTGTTGTCCCAGAAGGAAGCCATAAGCTTATTTGGTTCAGATGGTGTCAATGCGTGTGGCTGCAACTAGGTTACAAAGATAAGTGTGTCTTGCCTACAGTCAAGCATGGTGGTGGGAGTGTCATGGTCTGGGACTGCATGACTGCTGCTGGCGCTGGGGAGCTACAGTTCATTGAGGGAATCATGAATACCAACATGTACTGTGACATACTGAAACAAAACATGATCCCCTCCCTTTGGAAACTGGGCTGCAGGGCAGTATTCCAACATGATGACGACCCCAAACACATCTCCAAGATGGCCACTGCATTGCTAAAGAAGTTGAGGGTAAAGGTGATTGACTGAGCAAGCATGTCTCCAGACCTAAACCCTATTGAACATCTGTGGGGCATCCTCAAACAGAAGGTGGAGGAGCGCAAGGTCTCTAACATCCACAAGCTCTGATGTCATTATGCGGGAGTGAAAGAGGACTCCAGAGGCAAATTGTGAAGCTCTGGTGAACTCCATGCCCAAGAGGGTTAAGGCAGTACTGGAAAATAATGGTGGCGACACAAAATATTGACACTTTGGGCCCAATTTGGACATTTTCACTTAGGGGTGTATTCACTTTTGTTGCCAGAAGTTTAGACATTAATGGCTGCTGTGCATTGAGTTATTTTGAGGGGACAGCAAATTTGCACTGCTATACAAGCCGTACACTCACTACTTTACATTGTAGCAAAGTGTCATTTCTTCAGTGTTGTCACATGAAAAGATATAATAAAATATTTACAAAAATGTGAGGAGTGTACTCAATTTTATGAGATACTGTACCTGTACTTCACAAGCAATGTCTGCTTCATGTCTGGGACCTTATAGCGCAGGCATGGGCACTATATTTTTGTTGACTGACCTGAAGACCGCAAGGGAGGGTACATCTGTAGGAGGAGATAGTGTTAGGCGATTTGAGGGGGAGTTGTTTGTAAGGTTCCTTTCACATGGATTTTATGATTAGGTCTGTTAATTTTTCAGGCAGACCTGTTCAGAAGCTCCATGCAGGTATATGGAAGTGGCAGATTTAAACAGACTTGGGTCCATTTACATCTGCCTACCTCAAAGTCCATCTCGTCCTAGAAAGAAAAAATAGAAAAGAACTGCACCCTATTCTGTTTTTCCAGACATAATTGTAATCAGATGCAAGTCTGTTTACACCCAGCTACTCATAGAGCCATCAAATGTCTGCTGTTATTTATACACAATTATGCGGCTTGCCTTCTATAGTGAGAACAAAAGTGAAATAAAAAATGAAAAATATGTGATAAGTTACTGTTTTGTGACAATGAGCATCTAAATTAAGCTATACATCAATATATAAAAACATTAATATAAATTAACAGTCCATATCCTTATACTATAATATGGAGGATACGGACATATTATAACTCCATAATAATTCCAGTGACAAATATAACACATACTCCCAAAAAATCAGCTCAAATCTTAGAAAAGTCCACACCGCCATGCAAGTGTATGCCGTCTCCTTCACTCGGATGCGTTCACCTCAAAACTTGGACCTAAGAACTTACATTGTTAGGTCTACTGCACATGTTCCCCCCTGGGGTATGAATTTGATGTATTTTTTCTTTCCAAGTATCCTTATGGGATTTTACGTTCCTTCCTTTAAATTACCCTCAGCATTTATTCCTCGTCTCCCAGTATAAAAACAGAAGGTATGTGCCTTTAACAAGTTGTGCAGCTGTGAGCCAAACACTCAGCGGCTGTCAGCATCAGCTGGCTTCTCTCACGCGTTACATCACTGTCCTCGTGACTTCCCCAGGGAATGGGAGAAGGTGTACAGTACTACCTAAATTTAGGAGTACTGTACACCCACTAGCCTTCCCTGAGGAAGTCACAATAGCACAACTGCAAACCTACCAAGACAAGGCCATCCACCAAAACTAACAGGCCGGGCAAAGAGAGCATTCATCAGAGAAGTAGCCAAGAGGCCCATGGTAACTCTGGAGGAGCTGCAGAAATCAACAGCTCAGGTTGGAGAATCTATCCATAGGACAACTATTAGTCGTGCACTCCACAAATCTAGCCTTTATGGAAGAGTGGCAAGAAGAAAGCCATTGTTGAAAGAAAGCCATATAAAGTCTCATTTGCAGTTTGTGAGAAGCCATGTGGAGGACATAGCAACCATGTGGAAAAAGGTGGTCTGGTCAGATGAGACCAAAATTGAACATTTTGGCCTAAAAACAAAACGCTATGTGTGGCAGAAAACTAACACTGCACATCACCTTGAACACTCCATCCCCACCGTGAAACATGGTAGTGGCAGCATCATGTTGTGGGGATGCTTTTCTTCAGCAGGGACAGGGACATCCAAGTTGATGGGTAGATTGATGGAGCCAAATACAGGACAATCTTAGCCCCTGTACACACTGTCGGAGATTTCGACAACCTAATCCGTCGGATTTTGTCCGTCGGATCTTGTCCGAAACTGTTGCATACACACGGTCTGACTAAGTTGTCGAAAAATCCGATCATTCAGAACGTGATGACATAATTTCATTACGATGGGACTACGTTCAGGCTAGTAGCCAATAGCTTTGATGTAGGAATTTCATCTAAGCATGCGTGGCACTTGGTCCGATCAAAATTCTCTACACATGATCGGAGTATGTCCGATCGAACCAATTGGTCGGGAAATATTTCCAACATGTTGGAAAATTGGGTCGGACGGAGATTCGGACGGAATCAGTCCGATGCATACCACACACAGTCGGATTATCTGACGACACGGTCCGATAAGACGCATTCCGACAGATTCTCCGACCGTGTGTACAAGGGCTTAGAGTTTGCAAGACTTGAGACTGGGGAGGAGGTTCAACTTCCAGCAGCACAACAACCCTAAACATATAGCCAGAGCTACAATGGAATGGTTTAGATCAAAGCATATTCATGTCTTAGCCCTTGTACACACGGTCGGACATTCTGACAACCAAATCCGTTGGATTTTGTCCGACTGATTTTGTCCGACAGATTTTGTCTGAAACTGTTGCATACACACGGTCGGACAAAGTTGTCGGAAAATCCGATTGTACATAACGTGATGATGTTATTTCGTTATGGCGGGACTATGTTCAGGCTAGTTGCCAATAGCTTTGGTCTAGGAATTTGATCTGAGCATGGGTGGCACTTTGTCCGTCGGAGTAGGCTACACATGATCGGAGTATGTCCGATCGGAGCATTTTGTTGGAAAATTTTACGGACAAGGTGGAAAACTTGGTCTGTCGGATACTCTGATGGAAACAGTCCAATGGAGACCACACACAGTCGGATTATCAGACAAACCGGTCCGATAGGATACATTCCGACCGTGTGTACAAGGGCTTAGAATGGCCCAGTCAAAGTCCAGACCTAAATCCAATTGAGAATCTGTGTCAAGACTTGAAAAGTGCTGTTCACAGACACTCTCCATCCAATCTGACAGAACTTAAGCTATTTTGCAAAGAATAATGAGCAAAAATGTATTTGTAGATGTGCAAAGCTGGTAGAGACATCCCCAAAAAGACCTGCAGCTGTAATTGCAGCAAAAAGGGGTTCAACAAATTATTGACTCAGGGGGGCTGAATACAAATACACGTCACACTTTTCACATATATATTTGTAAAAAATTATAAAAAACCTTTATCATTTTCCTTTGATTTCACAATTATGTGTCACTTTGTGTTGGTCTATCACATAAAATCCCTATAAAATACATTTACGTTGGGGGCGTGGCTTGACGTGGAGCAAGATGGGCGCTTAATCCACTCACTCCACTCAGCCCTGGGACAGTGAGCAACTCACCGGGCACAGCTGACTTTCTCCCCTCTCTCCTACATCAGAGGGGAGCTGGAACTCTCAGAATCACAGTGGTATGACCAGACAGCGCAACCTCCACAGAAGCACGTTGTGCCGCCTCGCAGAATACTTCCCACAAAACTCCTCCACAACGGACATGCAGAGCAGTCAAAATGGTGCTGAAGTGGTGTCTCCCCCTCATCCCGCACCAGCAGCAGTGGCACCAAAGGGGCCCAGCAAGCTCCCTGGAAGACATGGACAGCACAGACCCCGATCTTTCTCCCTTGTTCAGTTCCACTACTGACAGAGGTAATCGTGCAGCACAATCCCCAGCTCCCTCTCCTTCCAAAGCCCCACTGTATAAAAAAACAGCACTGGAATGAGCCTGAGGAAAGTGACAATACACAGGATCCACTGACTGCTTTACCTGCCAGCGACCAGCCTGCCTCAGAATACACCCTGAAACTGATGTTACTGTCCCTGCAAAAAGATTTGCGCAACGAGCTCCGCTCATCCCTATCCTCGCCCACTCCACAGTGGATCAGATTGAGGAGCGCACTGACTTACTTGAGAGGCAAGTCACGAATCAAGAAGCATTCGATGCATATCACCAACATTCCCAAGAAATCCAACTGTTACAAGCTAAAGTGATCGATCTCAAAGATTGTTCCAGACGGAACATAAAGTTCAGGGGTATTCCTGAAAACGTCAAACCTCCAGACCTCATACCCTACATCCAGCAACTATCTCTCAAGCTCATTCCCCAATTAACACAAGCAGATCTTGCTATTGATCGGGCTCAGAGAGTGGCAAAACCGAATCACTTATCAGAAATGGTCCCTCAATATGTGCTGGCCCGTATACATTTCTTCCAAGCCAAAAAAAAAAATAATGTCTGCTGCCCGCATCACTGCTCCCCTACCAGAACCTTATTCTTCAATTTCTCTCTACACGGATATATCCGCTACAACTGTGCAGAAGCAAAGAGAATTTGCTCCAGTCACTACTGTCCTCTGTGACCGTGACTACCTACAAGTGGGGTTTCCCCATCAAATTGGTGGCAACATTCCAAAATCAAACTACATCTATTTTCACTCCTAAAGAAGGCATCAAATGACTCATCTCCGCACCCCCGCCAATGATGGACTCTCGCCATCCGAAATCAGCTGCACATGGCCGCGACTATACCAACCGCGCCTCACTCCATGATCAACGCTTACGTTAGCACCTTATTCTCATCCGAGGCCAACTCTGGTCCTATCCGAGCGATCTGCCCATTACTTTTCAATCCGTAACAACTGACTGTCCCAGATGAGTATTTAATGTTCTTTATTCACTCTTTACATTTTGTTGTACTGTGCTTTCTTCTTTCTTCTCACACTCCCCCTTGGATACCATAGGGTGCTAAGCACTCTACCACAAAATCTCTGATGCATTACACACTCAGCAAGTCATCACCTACTGCTTTTTAAGTTTTCTTAAACCTGCTGTTCAATTAACACCTAATAGGCACTATTGTTACATATGGCTGAGCTGTTTGGTGTCTGAATTAGCAAGTGTTCTCACCCCTCCCCCCCATCCGTGCCCTAACACCTCTCCCACACACCTCTACGAGTCCTTATAGCGATACGCTCGACTGTAGCATTTCAGCTGATCCATTCAGAGGTAAATATTCAAGGCAGATACATTATACCGCATGCCTCCATTAACAACCGAAAGATGACCGTTGTCACCTGGTATGCCCCAAATAGTTGCCAGGGCCAGTTCTACAAAACCATCATGGAGAAACTAATACCCTTTCGAGTGCACCCCCTGATCATTTGTGGGGATTTTAATCAAGTTGTAGACCAACTTCTTGACTCCTCTAACCCAGCCAGGAGACAATCCACTGCTCTTTCCTCCCTTCTCCACTCTGAAGACCTATATGATCCCTGGAGATGCCTACACGACTCAGAAAAGGACTACACCTTTTACTCACACACGCAAAAATCCTACTCCAGGATAGATATGTTTCTGGTAGATAAATACACCCTCCAATCAGTACAATCTGCAAAAATTTAAACCATCATATGGTCTGACCATTGCCCCTATTCTGCTCAAACTTTTTCCTCCCAACCCTAATGAACTTAAAAAAATGTGGAGGCTCAACACCTCCCTTATCTCTCGCCCTCACCTCCAGAAACATGTCGCATTCAAAATTGAAAACTATTTCCTACTAAATAGCAGCTCTGTATCAAACCCCATTGTTTGAGACATGCTTTATGTGCATTCCAACAGAGGTACCCTTATAAAATTAGGGGTGCATGAGAAAAAGGAACGCAATGCTACCACCACTAAAATTCAAAGCCCAGCCCTCCCCACTTTTGGAAACTGAACTACGTAATCTCAGGAGAAAGTGAACACCTTGACTCTAACTTCGACCTATCACTGAAAAGGTTAAAATTACACTTATGCACACCATAACAAACCAGGAGCCTGTCTTGCGAAGCAACTCAAATGCCGTCTAAAACACTCTAAAATCGCATACCTCACGTTCACTAACCACACCCGACTCACTAATCCCAAGGACGTAGCCAATTGATTCAGTCAATTCTATACCAACTTATACAACTTAGCCAATACTGGCGATGCTCTCCCTCCCACACCCACTGACATAGCACAATTCCTAGATTACCTACACCTGCCCTTTTCAAATACACGCCATCTCTCAACCCTTCACGATCTCTGACGTGGAAAACGCTATAGCTTCCCTTCCATTGCACAAAGCCCCTGGACCTGATGGCTTTAGCAATGAGTACTACAAACAATTCTCTACTTTAATTGCACCGCATTTATGCAACTCATTCAATCACACACTCCTTACAGGTTCAATACCTCCGGAAGCCCTTGAAGTGACCATCACCACGATTCCTAAACCAGGAAAAAATACTGACGATCCAGCTAGCTACCGACCCATCTCATTGCTAAATACTGATACGAAACTTTATGCTAAGCTCCTAGCCTCACGCATTTCTGGTCTAATCCCCCACCTGGTCCATCCAGACCAGGTGGGATTTGTTACTGGGCGGCAAGCATCTTATGGTATCCACCGCTATATGGACTTGTTGCAATGGGTTGAACACCATCGAGCACCTTCTCTGTTCATCTCTTTAGATGCGGAGAAGGCGTTCAATAGGGTAGACTGGAATTACCTAAAAGACGTCCTAATAAAGTTTGGCTTCTCTGGCCCTATACTGAATGCCATTATGGCATTATACTCCTCACCTAGTGCCAGAGTTATAAACTCAGGTATTCTTTCAGACCCTTTCCATATAACCAATGGAACTCGCCAAGATTGCCCCCTTTCCCCGTTAATCTTTACTCTTATCATGGAACCATTAGCCCATTCCATTCGTACAAACTCTGCCATTGCCAAAATTGGAAAGCCCAACCACAAAATTGGTCTTTATGCAGATGACATGATCGTCTCTATCACCATACAATCTCTCCCCCAGCTCCATCATACCCTTGACCTTTTCAGTACTGCATCTTTATACAAAATGAATTACTCCAAGTCATGTATGATTGATTGCTCAACTCACCTCCTTCTCATGGGCCCCAGACTCTACCCTCTCCTATCTAGGTATCCGCCTGAATACACCTACTTCACGCTTATTCCTCCTCAATTTTTCACATCTAATTGGGAAACACCCCAGGCTTAAAAGATCCACTCTTTGCTCACCAATGTCTGCTGGAGGAATGGGAGCGCCCAATGTCTCATACTTCAAAGCCACCATCCTAGATCAAGCCAAACACTGGTGGAAAGCAGATCTACAAACTCCCTGGATAAAAATCAAAGCAACAGTCCTGGAAACTCAACCTAAACTGACCCTTGGAGCATTAATCCTGCAACACCACCAACAGCAAAGCTATCTTTCCACAATCAATGCGACTCTTAAAACATGGCGAGCTCTTCTCCAACATGGCATACCCCACCGGCTACTTCCTGTCATACCTCTCGAAGCTTTATGACCAATCCTACCTGATCTCCCAATTTCAAATTGGATACATAAAGGAGGTACTAACATTGGAGATCTTTACCATGACACCCTGCTCTTGCCCTTTCAGCAACTACAAAAGACCTATCACATTCCACATAGAGACTTCTTTGTTTATCTTATGCCGCATACACACAATCAGACTGTCCGGACTTTCCGAACGAGTGGACCTGCCCACACACAACTGGACAACCTAGTCCGCCGGACTTTTGAAAATGAACGGACTTGCCCACACACGGAGGAAAGTCCATTCATTTTGAACGCGGCTCCAGGTAGCTGGGACTAGCGCAGGAGGTCAACCCAGTGACCCCGCCCATTGTCCCTATATAAGTCGCCGTGCAACACATCCCTGTCATTACGGCCAGAGACAGCGTCGAGTCAACATCTCAAGTAAGAAGAAGAGAAGGCGGCGACAGCGGCAACAAAGGACCGGGCAACTGCCAGTAAAAGAGCTGGAAGAAGGAGCGGAGGTCCGGCAAGAAGAACCGAAGAGGGGGACAAGACCCCCGAAGTTGGAAGAAGAGGCGGCGACAGAAGACCGGACCACTGCTAGTAAAAGAGCTAAAGGAAGAAAGCGGAGGCCCGGCAAGAAGAACCAAAGAGGGGGACAAGACCCCCGAAGTCGGAAGAAGACCCCCCGGCGGCGACAAAGAAGAAAGCTGGGCTCCTCCGCTAGTAAAGGAGCTAGGAGAAGATAGAGGAGGAGTCTGGCGAGAAGACCCCCCTCCCCCAAGACGGAAGAAGACCCCCGGAGCTGTGTAATAAATTATTTTAAACCATTGTGTTGTGTTTTTTGTTTTCACAGGTGAATGGGTAGGGGTACATTGTACCCCATACTCATTCACATGGGGTGGGGGCCGGTATCTGGGGGCCCCCTTATTAACCACTTCCCGACCAGCGCACGACGATGTACGTCGACAGAATGGCACGGGCAGGCATATTGGCGTACATGTACATCCAATATTCGTTGCCGCCGTGCCATTGGGAGCGCGCCGCCGGCGCATGTTGAGGGCATGCGGCCTGGTACGGCTTTTTTTCATTCACAGGTGAATGGGTAGGGGTACATTGTACCCCATACTCATTCACATGGGGTGGGGGCCGGTATCTGGGGGCCCCCCTTATTAAAGGGGGCTCCCGGATTCCGATAAGCCCCCCGCCCGCATACCCCGACAACGAACGGCCAGGGTTGTCGGGAATAGGCCCTTGTCCTCATCAACATACGGACAAGGTGCTTTGGGGTGGGGGGGCGTACAACCCCCATTCCCCAAAGCACCCCCCATGTTGAGGGCGTGCGGCCTGGTACGGCTCGGGGGGGGGGGGGGGTCCCACTTGACTCAAAGTCCGGCGGACAATTTTTGAGTCAAAATGACTTTCTATGTCCGCCAAACTTTTGGGAAAAAAAAAGTCCACCGGAGCCCACACATGGGCGGATTGTCCTTCGGATAGTTTGATCGTGTGTACGCGGCATTAGAATCCGCTCAGCGCTTTCACTAGTGACTTGGTCTAAAATTCCCTCCTTCTGGCTTCTACTTAAATTTTACGACGCAGGACTTTCCTGTCTAAAAGGCATCTCATATATCTATAAACTACTCACCGTCCCAATCCCGGAAACCAAGACAACCACTATGCTGAAATGGGAGAACCTACATACCTTCACCCATCAGCAATGGCACAGCGCCCTCAGAAGACCGCTAAAATTCTCTTGATGTATCACTCACTGGGAAACGGTACAAAAAATCCTACATAACTGGTACCTTACACCGTCTAAACTGGCTACGATTTACCCAAACACATCTGACTCCTGCTGGAGAAATTGTGGCCACTCTGACACAACAATATGTAGCGGATGACATTTGGTATCAAATGTCACACGCATGAAAATTTAGTTTTTGGACTCAGAACAGTAAAGGTTCTGAGGGTTAAATGTATAGGTAGGTCTTAACACCAGTCTGGCCAGGCTATGTTTGGAAGTTCTGCCTTGTCATGTGAATGGTGAGGTGCACATGACAGGCTAGAACCAGGTCTGGTTGGATGTTTAGGTATCGCCCTTCTTGGAGCCAATCAGTGGGAGTGCCGGGGCCCGCTGAGGAATCTGGGAAGGGGTACTTAAAGGAGTGTGGGTTACGTGTTCGGGGTTCCAGAGTTGTTCGAGCAACCCATGTGGTGTGGTCTGGTCTGGTTCCAGGACCAGGGTAGCCCTGTGAGGGGTCCCGGTCACGGGGTGTTCAACATCCCGCAACATGTTCCTGTCAGTGGCCCCTGATAGACCTGCTTGGTCTGGGGTAGGGATCCATCCATTCCCGAGTCTCGGAACCTGCTGGTCCAAGGCGCAGTAACTGAGGGAGGATTCAAAGTGTCCGGATGTGCTCTCGGCTTGGAGGGACACCGCAGCTCGTGGAAGTGACTAGGAGAGGACTCTTCGGAGGAGGGCCGGCAAGTGGCATCCTGAGAAGTGCCTGGTTACTGAGTTGAGAAGGACATTGATGAATTCACACTTTTCCAGTGCCATTGAGGAGACAGGAAACGTTCCAGGTATGGAGGAAAAAGGTTCCTATTCACCCTTAGTTGTTTGTTCAAGTTTGGCATCACGCTGAATGCCATGATCTCTGGCTAGAGATCAGTTCAGCCTTGAGGTGCCCAACTGTGAGTGGCTACTCTCTGGGTGGAAATAGAGACTTTGCTAGACTTGCAGTTCAAGGTCCTGAGTTCTTCACTCATGCCCTCTGTTCCTTAAGAGACTGTGTTAATTAAAAGTTCTACCGCAAAATAAAACCTTTTTAAAAGGACTTCATCCGTGTCAGTGTACAAGTCGTTAGCTATCAACCCTGGGAACCCCTAGAAGTGGAAGAGCAGGCCAAGAGAAGGTAACTGGTAAGCCCATTAAGTCAAGGGCGCCCTGCAATGGGTTATGGCCGCTACAAATACATATATGGTGATCTTGCCCTAAACTGAAACTCTTGTGGGCTGCCCTTACAAAACTTCTTTCATCCATCCGATCCACTCCTACCTTACTGTCATCGCAGTTGATCCTTTTGGGTTTAGGCTTTGAATCCTGGCCTTCAGCCACGCATCCCATTCTAACTCACGTCCTCATTGCCACCAGGCTAATAATTGGCAAGAAATGGAAATCTTCTGTAATAACCATTGCCTCATGGAATTCATGTATGCCAGGGCCCACCTGCTAGTCCCTTAAAAGATGAAACCCCTGGTTAGTTCACCCCAATTGTATACCCCTATCTTAATCTCTAATGCTTGCAATGTAACCTCTGACTATTGACATCTGAAGGGATCACCTGCTTTGTCACTATGATCGCTGATGTGCGGCCCTTGCTGTTGAAGGCCACACACCATTGTTCTGTTCCATAGTTTCGCTTTCTTGTTATCCATTCTCAGTTATAGAAGAAGAGTCATAGCGTTTCAGCTACTCATACCTATGCACGCTGTTATAATCCTCTTTTTTTCTTTTTTACTGCATCTTGACAACTTTTTTTTTTAAACTACAATATGTTATAATATGAGGATTGGTTGTGTTTTCCCTCCCTCACGACACAGTGTGCTCCCAAATGGGGTGTCGGGAGGGATGACAATACACTTCGCCCTTATTTCTCTAAAGCATTCTTGACATCTGAACTTGCTTATTATTTGATTTCGTCGTCTGTAAACAAGTGACTATGTACCTGTATTATATGCTGATGCAGGATGGATACTGGCTTCTTCTGTTTTGTATTCTATGATAAAATCCAATAAAAACGTTATAAAAAAATACTTTTACGTTTCTTGTTGTAACATGACAAAATGTGAAAAGTTTCAGGGGGTATGAATACTTTTCAAGGCATTGTATTTACACTATTTATTTTATAAAGATTCTCAACTCCTTTAGTAAATTAGACAGTCTAGTCACCGATCTGTACTTTGCAAATGAATTAAAACATAGACAATCCATCTGTGTCCATTTGCTACATATTGGCTATTAAAGTATGCTGTGGTCAAGTAAGTTTTTGCCATTTTGCAAAGTAGAGTAGAGCTTGGCCAAAAAGGGGTCACATTGATGCAGCTGGGCAGCTTGAAAATGTATAGCAAACCAAATATGCCTGTTTTTATGCAGTTTGCTTGTAGTGTGTAAAAGTATAATAATGGTATGTAGAAGGTTAACCTTAAGTATTAATGTGTGATCACTCCCCACTTGCATCATTAAGAATATGTAGCCCCCTGTTCCTAAAAATGGATGTATAATGTAAATTTAGTTTTTGGCTGAGCTGTAAACAGCTCAGATTGATTGTATATAGTTTATTTGGCTCTGTCTTGAACTTGGCTGAGATGTTGCCAGTAGGTGTCAGTGGTACCACAGAATGGTATGAGAATAACAACTTAGTTAAGCTGCAATGCATATTCTTTTTCCAGAAACAGCCCAGTAGGAGGTCCCTGGCCGCTGTGCATTCTGGGAATGGATATTTATTAGGCAGGGCCATGTGCTTTTAGTCAGTCCTCGCTTTTGTGATGCTCCTGGCCTGAGGCTACATTGCTGCACGTTCTTCAAGTAAGTCCAGAAGCCTGTCTGGGGCCTACTAATCTGGAGGTGGTCCTTAGGCTGTCTTGCCTATTTGGAAGAAGCCGAGAAAAGCTGAGTAGGTCCAGGGGAGGACCCTTGCTAGAGAGAACCAGGATGAAGGCTGATCTTTCAGGAGGGCCTGGTGACTCGTTTGGAGGATGCGGCTATATCTAAACTACCCTTACAGTACTGCCAGATTGGCTTAAAGGTTCTGGTACTGTGAAGCTGTTCTACAAACCTAAATCAAGGTAACTAGCTACTGGCTGCTAAGTCTGTGAGAGAGACTTGTCCAGACGTTCTACTGGCTGCTAAGTCTGTGAGAGAGGCTTATCCAGAAATCATACCGGTTGCTAGGTCTGTGTGAGAGACCTCTCCAAGTATCCAAGATCTTCTAAAAGAAAGCTGTTTTGTCTTTGGATTCAAGGAGTCTGTAAGTGATCTGCAAAAAGGTATCTGAAACCTCCCCAAACCTCTCTCCTACTACTACTACTTCCAAGTTCTTCATTAAAGCATTGAAAATTACTTAATGTGACTGGCGTCCACATTTGTTCTAACTTCCCATTATAGCCATAGACTCAGCCCTGGGGTGAATGTAAGCTTGCTCCCTGTCTCTAGAGGTACCTCTTTGCTCCCAGCACACCCAGGGGGGCGCTACAAATACATAAACAGAACCGTATGGAATATATAAATTACTGCCAACATCCCAATATATAGAGTAATTGGAAATGTTGCGCGGTGAAGCAACTAAGAAACCCGTCAGGGACTTTGAGTAGAAATAAGGTTAAAAGGAGAGCGTCAATTTATATAGCATCATAAAAATGGACATAAGTCCATGTAACATGAGTGCAAAATTACATATAAACACAGTATACAGATAAACATACAAATAATATAGATAAATCTATCCACAAATGAGGGATCAACCCCACAAGACTGCCTGATGGTAGACTGGTTCTGGGGGTCCCATTAGACAACCCGACATGTTTTTTGGTCGCAGATGTGTCGGCTCCTTCTCCTTCTTCTAAGGGTCTATTCTTTGTGTATATGTCAGAGAATACATGAATCTCTATGAAACAATGGTAGAAGATTCGAAGGTAACATATCTACAGAAAGTATATACAGTGTATTATATATATTTACAAGAAAAAAAAAAAAAAAAAAATATATATATATATATATAAATGATAGTGCTGCTATCAACGAGTGTGAACAATACTTACATAGCATAGGCATAGGGATGCCTTCAGATGGAGCTGGTATACCATGCAGACCAACCAATGGGAGCCGACACAACTGCGACCAAAAAACAGGTTGGGTTGTCTAATGGGACCCCCAGAACCAGCCTACCATTAGGCAGCCTTGTGGGGTTGATCTCTCAGTTGTGGATAGATTTCTCTATATTATTTGTATGTTTATCTGTATACTGTGTTTATATGTAATTTTGTACTCATGTTACATGGACTTATGTCTGTTTTTATGACTGCAGGGTAATGAAAAAAAAGTTGATGATGGCAATTGAACATATGTACACTTCAGAGTCTGATGTTGAAAGTGCAAAACATGGACTCTTTACAACAATGTCTATGTGACTTAATCAGGGTTAGGGATGAGCCGAACACCCCCCAGTTTGGTTCGCATCAGAACTTTCGAACGGACCGCAAATTCGTACGAACTTTAGAACCCCATTGAAGTCTATGGGACTCGAACATTGGAAATAAAAAGTGCTAATTTTAATGTCTAATATGCAAGATACTGTCCTAAAAAGAATTTCGGGACCTGGCTCCTGCCCCAGTGGACATGGGTCAATGCCTAAAATGTTTTTAAAAATGGCCGTTTTGGCGGAAGCACTGATTTTAATGACGATTAAAGTGAAAAAAAAAAGTGAAATGTTCCTTTAAATATCGTGCCTGGGGGTGTCTATAGTATCCCTGCACAAAATGACATTTAACAGGAAAAAAAGTCATTTAAAACGGCTTGCGTTTTTAATGTTATATCTGGTTCCAACAATATGGATGAAAATCATTGAGAAAAATGGCATGGGTAGCCCCCCCTGCCCATTACCAGCCCCTTTGGGTCTTGTACGGATATTAAGGGGAACCTCGTACCCATATGAAAAAAAAGGAAAGACGTGGCCCTTGGCCCTATATACTCAGAACAGCAGTATACAGGCAGTGCAAACAAGACAGGGACTGTGTAGGTTTGTTGTGTTAAGTAGAATCTGTTTAAAAATGTACCAGTTCAAAATTACAAAGTGTAGCTCCAGTCAAAAAATCTATTTTTAAGCTTTTTAGAAAATATAGGGAAGGGTTGTCATCCCTGTATAATTTGTTTTGCTGTCCATTTCATCTCACTTCCTGTTGTCTCCTTCCGTTTGCAAGTAGGAGACGTTTGTAAATTGAATGATGGAAAGTAGGGGCCTGCCCTAGATGCTCGGCAGAAATGGTGGAACAAGGTGTTGGTGTTGCCACAACATTGTAAGCCCTCACAGTGACTTTTGGTGGGCACTGGAGCACCCTGCTCTGAACGATTATATCAAGAATTGTAATTACATGCCATTGTTGAACAGTGGTAGAAAAATTGGGCCTTTGGTGGTTGTGGTGCTGGTGCCACAACACTATAAGTCCTCACAGTTACTCTCGGTGGGCACAGGAACGGGCCCTGCTGTGAAATATTATATCAAGAATTGTAATTACATGCCCCTGTTAAAAAGGGGCTAAAAAATTGGTCCTTAGGCTCTGGTGCTGGTGCCATGACACTGCAACCTCTTCCATATACTCTAGTTGTAGTGCAGGAATGAGCCCTGCTGCAAAGCATTGCATCAAAAATTGTAATTAAACGTCCCTGTTAAACAGGGGCAGAAAAATTGGGCTGGTGGCACTGGTGCTGGTGCCATGACACTGCAACCTCTCCCATATACTCTAGTTGTAGTGCAGGAATTAGCCCTGCTGCAAAGCATTGCATCAAAATTGTAATTAAACGCCCCTGTTAAACAGGGGCTGAAAAATTGGGCTGGTGGCATCACCCAGAACCAAAAATGTTCTTCCAACATATCAGCGGAGGAGGAAGAGGATAGACAATCAACATAACAGGACAGTCACTCAGCATCAGCATAGGCAGTCTTGAAGGGATGTGATATTTAAAAAAATATATATATTCGGTTACATCAGCTTCAGGTGCTTGGTAGCTGTGGGTGATCCAAGACTGATTCATCTTTATGAAGGTCAGTTGATCAACTGAATCGGTGGACAGACGCACCCTGCGATTGATAACAAAGCCACCAGCAGCACTGAAGGTGGGTTCCAAAAGAACACTGGATGCAGGACAGGCCAGTAGCTCAATTGCATACTGTGAAAGCTCTGGCCAGTGATCCATCCTCAAGACCCAGTAAGCCAGAGGATTTTTGGTGGGAAAGGTGTCCAAGTTTGACCTTGCCCCTAGGTATTCCTGTGCCATGTAAATCAGACGCTGGCAATGGTTGCTGGAACCGATCATACCTTGGGGCTGCGGACTAAAAAATTGTCTGAACGCATCGGTCAGACGGCCACCTTCTCCACTGCTCCTTCTGACCGATGCCTCAGCAACACGTTGTCCAGGACCAGGAGTTTGTAACCTCCCAGTCTCTGGGAATGCGTTGCACAGACCTTTCTGCAAGGCCTCCCGGAGATGTCTCATCCTCTGCTCCCTCTGCGATGGCAAGATAAGGTCGGCAACCTTACCCTTGTACCGTCGATCAAGGAGAGTGGCCATCCAGTAATGGTCCCTCTCCTTGATCCAAAGAATACGAGGATCCTTCCGCAGGCATTGCAGGATCAGGGAGGCCATGTAGAGTAGGTTAGCTGAGGCATTCGTTCCAGAGTCCTCTAGGTCACTAAGGACAACATGATCAGCAGCTACCTCCTCCCAGCCACGTACAAGTCCACGGGTTTCTTGGGACTGTAAATCATCCCTGCAAGACTGCTGCTGCTGATGCTGAGTGCCAGCCTCCACCTCCATGCTGACACAATCATCCTCCTCCTTCTCCTCCTCCTCCTCCTCGTCCTCTTCCTGTGTGATGGGTGGGACAGCAGGAACACTGTCTGGATAAAGGGGGCTTTGAGAGGCAAGGAAGTCCTCCTCTTCCTGCCTCTGTTCTGCCTCAAGTGCCCTGTCCATTATTCTATGCAGCGTATGCTCCAACGGGTGGACAAGAGGTACAGTGTCACTGATGCATGCACTGTCACTGCTCACCATCCTTGTGGCCTCCTCAAACGGTGACAGGACAGTGCATGCATCCCTGATCATGCCCCACTGGCGTGGTGAGAAAAAACCGAGCTCCCCTGACCCTGTCCTGGTGCCATAGTCGCACAGGTACTCATTGATGGCCCTCTGCTGCGTGTGCAGCTGCTGCAGCATGGCCAACGTTGAGTTCCACCTGGTGGGCATGTCACATATAAGGCAGTTCTTGGGCAGGTTCAACTCCTTTTGGAGCTCAGCCAGCTGAGCACAGGCATTAAATGATCGGCGGAAATGCACACAGACTTTCCTGGCCTGCTTCAGGACATCCTGTAAGCCTGGGTACCTGCCCAAGAACCGCTGCACCACCAGGGTAAGGACGTGAGCCACACAGGGCACATGGGTCGGTTGTCCCTGTCAGAGGGTGGAGAGCAGGTTGGTGCCATTGTCGCAAACCACCATTCCTGGCTTAAGCTGGCATGGCGTCAACCACCTCTCGGCCTGCCCCTGCAGAGCTGACAAAATATCTGCCCCAGTGTGGCTCCTGTCCCCAAAACAAATCAGCGCAAGCACGGCATGGCATCGTTTTGCCTGCGTACTTGTGTAGCCCCTTGAACGCCTATGGAGCACCGCTGGTTCTGAGGACAGAGCAATGGAAGAGGCCATGGAGGAAGAAGAAGAGGAGGGGGTGGAGGAGAGAGGTGTGTCACAACCAGTAGTAGCATTTTGGAGGAGTGGTGGTGGAACAACCACCAACACTACTGCACCTTGTCCTGCATCCTTCCCAGCTGCCAGAAGAGTGACCCAATGGGCCGTGAAAGACAGGTAACGTCCCTGTCCATGCCTGCTGGACCATGAGTCAGCGGTAATATGCACCTTACCACTGACCACCCTGTCCAGCGAGGCAAGGACATTGCCTTCCACATGCAAGTAGAGAGACCGGGAATCGCCTTCTGTGAGAAAAAGTGGTGTTTGGGGACCTACCACTGAGGAACCGCACATTGTACAAACTCACGGAAGGGGGCCGAGTCTACCAACTTAAAAGGCAGCAGTTGAAGTGCTAGCAATTTAGCCAAGCTAGCATTCAACCGCTGGGCATGTGGATGGCTGGGAGTGAACTTCTTTTGATGGTCCAGCAGCTGGGGCGGGTAAATTTGCCAGTTATAATCGGACGTGGGTGTACTGCTAGCAGAGTGCCCGGAAGCACTTGGCTGTTACACACCTAATTCTACAACTTCATTCCTCTCAGAGAGGACTGAAGGTCTAGTGGGGTTGGAGATCCCAGCTGATGAGGAGCAAGGAGAGGTCCGCTTTGTTCTTTGGTGTGGGTCTTTGAGGTACGCTTGCCAACAAGCTGCATGGCAGGTCAACATATGTCTGGTCAAGCATGTGGTGCCCAAGCGGCTGATGTTTTGGCCATGCGAGATACGCTTGAGACATATGTTGCAAATAGCAGTGGTGCAATCTGATGCACTCATCTCAAAAAAGGCCTACACCAAAGAAGTTTTAGAATAATGCACAGAGGCAGCGCCCTGCACAGGCGGAGCTCTGCGGTGTGATTCAATCAGTGTGCTGCCCTTAAGCTGGCCCTCAGAAGGCACCCTGCTTTGTTGGACATGTGCCTCCTCCTCCTCCTCCTCTCTCCTACCAAGCACCCACGTGGAGTCAGTGCCCTCATCATCCCCTCCCTCTTCATTGATGGAGCAAACCTGGCAGTATGCTGCAGCTTGTGGAACATGACTGCCAGATTGCTGTCCTTCTTGAGCATCCCCTCTCTCTGCGCTCACGCTACTGCCTTCCTCTAGCTGAGTATCATCATCAGAGCCTACAAAACACTGGGCATCCTCCTGGAGCATGTACCCAACACTGTGCTCAAAGAGTTCAGGGGACTCCTCAGGAGGACGTGGTGGGTCTAGGGAAGGAGTCACTGATGATGACATTGAGACGAGGGAAGACGATGCGTTGGCAGCTGCTTTGCTAGTACCCTGAGCCTGAGTGAGAGAGGATGAGGAGGATGAAGAGGGCTTGGTCATCCACTCTACCAAGTCTTCGGCATGATGTGGCTCAACACGTCCAGCTGCCAAAAAGAAGGACAAGCATGTCCCATGGCCATGTGCTGATGATGACGATGCACCGCGTCCATGACCAGCACTGTTGTCTCTAGACACAGAGCCTGCTTGCCCTCTTTTATCGGCTCGCACCTGTCTGCCTCTCCTTGTTGGCCTTTCAGACATGGTAATGGCCTGAAGGGAGGTGGGAAAACCAGCAATTGTGTAGTGTATATTGTGCTGGAGCCACACAACACCCACTAACTCCTGCATATGCCTTTATTATAGAACAGGAATTAAAGGGTAGATACTGGTGTATACTGTGCTGTGCTGGAGGCACGCAAAACCAACTAACTCCTGCAGATGGCAGGTGGCTCAATTAGAGAAGAGCTATATAGGTGTATAATGGTGTATACTGCGGTCAGGGCATGCAGACAACACCCACAATCTCCTACAACTGACTGCAAGCTCTATTACAGAAGAGCAATATAACTAGCTATATAGGTGGATATAACAGTGCATAGTGCGCTCAGGGCACGCAGACAACACGCACAATCTCCTACAACTGACTGCAAGCTCTATTACAGAAGAGCAATATAGCTAGCTATATAGGTGGATATAATGGTGTATACTGTGGTCAGGGCACGCAGACAACACCCACAATCTCCTACAACTGACTGCAAGCTCTATTACAGAAGAGCAATATAGCTAGCTATATAGCTGGATATAATGGTGTATACTGCGCTCAGGGCATGCAGACAACACCCACAAACTCCTGCAGATTGCTAAAAGCTCAATTACAGAAGAGCAAGAACGCTAAATCGGCCGATAATGAATGGTTTATACTGTGTTGAAGGTACATAGAGAACACCCACTAACTCCTACAGACGCCAACACACTACACAAGGCCGCCTCGCTGGCGGCCTTATATAGTGTGGGGCATGTACTACACAGCCTGAGCTATGATTGGCCACAGGCATCCTGCCTGTGGCCAATCATGAGCCAGTAATGCACTGCGATGGCGCAGTGCATTGTGGGCCGTGAGCGCCACACGAATTTGGCGCGAACGACACATAACGTTCGATATTCGCCGAACGTGCGAACAGCCGATGTTCGAGTCGAACGTATGTTCGAGTCGAACATCAAGCTCATCCCTAATCAGTGTAATGAGTCTTCAGGTGACACAATGTCTCCAGTTTTGTCCAGGGATTTCAAGGGCGGAGCTAGGTGCAGGACTGATCCTGGATGGGTGCTGAGGCGGGGGGGTGGGGGCGCCGAAGCCAGTGGCATACTAACTTGGAGTGGTGCACCCCTGGTGCCATACACAGTGGGGATGTCAGGCTGGCGTCGCCTGCTGTGACAGATTTAATTTGAATTGTCGGGTGCCCGCTTTCACACAAAGTTCAGCCTTCTGGTTTGGCTCCTTTTTTAGACAGCACACTTGTCCAATGCTGGAACATGTGCTGTCTATCATGGGTAGGAGCCGATTCAGGAGGCAGGACTTTGTGTTACGGTGGGGAACCAGTGATTTAAATTAAAGCTGTCACAGCGGGCAATGCCAGTCTGTTTTATTATCCGGCCAGCTCTCCTCTTCCTTTCTTCTTTCTGATCCCTTGCTTTGATAAAGCTGCATTGATGGGCACTGGTTAGGCTGCATTGCTGGCCACTGGTGAGGCTGCATTGGATGGACACTGGTAATGCTGAATTGGATGGACACGGGTAATGCTGCATTGGATGGGCTCTGGTGATGCTGCATTGATGGGCACTGGTGGGGCTGCATTGGATGGACACTGATGAGACTGCATAGATGGGCACTGGTGAGGCTGCATTGATGGGCACTGATGAGGCTGCATTGATGAGCACTGTTGAGGCAGCATAGATGGGCACTGGTGAGGCTGCATTGATGAGCACCGGTGACGCAGCATAGATGGGCACTGGTGAGGTTGCATTGCTGGGCACTGGTGAGGCTGTATTGATGGGCTTTGGTGAGGCTGCATTGATGGGCTCTGGTGAGGCTGAATTGCTAGGCACTGGTAAGGCTTCATTGGATAGGCACTGGTGAAGCTGCACTGATGGGCACTGGTGAGGCTGCATAGATAGGCACTGGTAAGGCTGCATAGGTGGGCACTGGTTAGGCTGCATTGATGAGCACCGGTGACGCAGCATAGATGGGCACTGGTGAGGTTGCATTGCTGGGCACTGGTGAGGCTGTACTGATGGGCTCTGGTGAGGATGCATTGATGGGCTCTGGTGAGGCTGCATTGATGGGCACTGATGAGGCTTCATTGGATAGGCACTGGTGAAGCTGCACTGATGGGCACTGGTGAGGCTGCATAGATAGGCACTGGTAAGGCTGCATAGGTGGGCACTGGTTAGGCTGCATTGATGGGCAATGGTGAGGTTGTATACATGGGCACTGGTGAGGCCACATTGATGGGCATTTGTGAGGCTGCATTGATGGGCATTGGTCAGGCTGTATACATGGCACTGATGAGGCTGCATTGCTGGGCACTGGTGAGGCTGCATTGATTAGCACTGGTGAGGCTGCGTTGCTGGGCACTGGTGAGGATACATTTTATAGGCACTGGTCAGGCTGCATTGATGGGAACTGGTCAGGCTGTATACATGGACACTGAAGAGGCTGCATTGCTGGACACTGGTAAGGCTTCATATATAGGCACTGGTCAGGCTGCATTTATGGGCACTGACCAAGCTGTATACATTGCCACTGATAAGGCTGCATTGATGAGCTCTGGTGAGGCTGCATTGGATGGACACTGGTGAGGCTGAATAGATGGGCACTGGTAAAGCTACATTGCTGGGCACTGGTGAGGGTGCATTGATGAGCACTGGTAAGGGTGCATCGATGGGCACTGTTGAGGCTGAATCGATGGGCTCTGGTGAGGCTGCATCACTGGGCACTGGCAAGGCTGCATTGGATGGGCACTGGTGAGGCTACATTGATGGGCACTGGTGAGGCTGCATCAATGGGCTCTGGTGAAGCTGAATCACTGGGCACTGGCGAGGCTGCATCACTGGGCACTGGCGAGGCTGCATTGGATGGGCACTGGTGAGGCTACATTGATGGGTACTGGTGAGGTTGCATAGGTGGGCACTGGTGAGGCTGCTTTGATGGGCTCTGGTGAGGCTGCGTTGCTGGCCACTGTTAAGGCTGCATTGTATAGGCACTGGTGAGGTCGCATTGTATGGGCATTGGTGAGGTCACATTGGATGGGCACTGGTGAGGTCGCATTGGATGGGCACTGGTGAGGTTGCATTGTTAGGCACTGGTGAGGCTGAATTGGATGGGCATTTGTGATTTTGCATTGGATGGGCACTGGTGAGGCTGCATTGATGGGCACTGGTGAGGCTGCATTGGATGGGCATTGGGGAGGTTACATTGATGGGCACTGATGAGGCTGCATAGATGGGCACTGGTGAGTCTGTATACATGGGCACTGATGAGGCTGCATTGCTGGGCACTGGTGAGGCTGTATTGGTGGCAAATGGTCAGGTTGCATTGATGGGCACTGTTGAGGCTGCATAGATGGGCACTGTTGAGGCTGCAGAGATGGGCACAGCTAAGCCCTGCATTTTTTATGTAGTGCAATGCTGAGCCCTGCATTCTTTAACCACCTCAATACAGTGCAGTTACACCCCCATCCTGACCAGACCAATTTTCAGCTTTCAGCACTCTCACAGTTTGAATGACAATTACTCAGTCATCCAACACTGTATCCATATGAAACTTGTGTCCTTTTTTCCACACAAATAGAGCTTTCTTTTAGTGGTATTTAATCACTAGTGGGTTTTTTATTTTTTGTGCTATAAATAAAATAAAATGTAAATTTTGTGAAAAAAATGCCTTTTTCTTTGTTTCTGTCATACATTTTTGCTAATTAGTAATTTTTCTTCATAAATTTTGGCCAAAATGTATACTGCTACCTATCTTTGGTAAAAATAACACACATTAGTATATATTATTTGGTCTTTGTGAAAGTTATAGAGTCTACAAACTATGGTGCCAATCGCTGAAAATTGATCACTTCTGATCAGGCCTTCAGTACATCAGGTGTACCTCATTTCTTGAGACACTAACAAATCAGGAAAGTACAAATACCGCCCAAATGACCCCTTTTTACAAAGTAGACATTCCAAGGTATTAAGTAAGTAGCATAGTGAGTTTTTTTAAGTTGTCATTTTTTTCCCACAATTCTTTGCAAAATGAAGATTTTTTTTTTATTATTATTTTTTTTTACAAAATTGTCATATTATCAGGTTATTTCTCACATACAGCATATGCATACAACAAATTACACCCCAAAATACATTCTGCTACTCTTCCTGAGTACGGCGATACCTCATGTGTGAGACTAATGATGGCCGAACGGTTCGCCCGGCGGTCGTTTCGCGGCGAATTGCGGCTGTTCGCGGTCCGCCCGATCGGCGGACTATTGCCGCCGATTGCCCGGCGGACTTCCGTGTTTTCTGTGTAAAAGAATTTTGACCTATGATGACACATCCATCATGGGGTACAGGACAGCCAATTGAGACATTACAGCACATGGACACTTGGACATTCCCCCTAACTTATAAATACACCCGATCCGGCGGCCATTTTACATTCTTTCTTCTGTCACTATAGGGAGAGGTTGCTGTGTGGAGCAGGGAGAGATTGCAGTGACCCAAATCGCTAGCTATTTGGTACACAAAAGTTATTTTCAGGACTGGTATAGGTGTTAGGTGTAGTTCAGGATATAGGTTTGAGGCAGTGCTGTGCTAGTGATTGTTGCAGCAGCCTGAGTGTCTTTTGTCAGTTTAGAGAAAGGGACAGGACGGTGTGTGCTGCAGGGACAGTCAGTTTAATCATTAGCTGTTACTATCAGGTCCACAAAAGTGCTATTCCAATTATTGTTCCAGCAGCCTCTGTTTTGTCAGTTTATATAGGGACAGGCAGGAAGCTTTGTGTGAGGCAGTGAGGGTCAGTTTAATCAGTAGCTGTTACTATATTAGGTCACAACCTACTTGTTCCACAAAGGTCCTTATAAGGACTGGTAACCTGGTGTAGGGTGCTACAGTACATAGGGTTGAGTGAGGTACAGTCTGCTATTCTGTAAGGATTGGTATAGGACCACAATACATAGGGTTGAGGTGCACTACTGCTGACCGCTGCCCTATACTGCAGCAGTCCTTCATCAATATAGGGACTGAGAGTTTTGTCACAGGGTCATTAAAAAAATGACAGGCAGAGGAAGAGGCAGGCCCTTACGCAGGGGTGGTAGGGGTAGGGCAGGAGCAACAGGCTTGAGCCAAAGTGGGAAGTTGCAGAAGGTGCGTTCAATTACTTTAAAGGACGCACCAGACTTGGTTGAGTGGCTCACTCAGCCTTACTCTTCTGCACCCTCCTCATCCTCTCGATCTGCACCCTCTTCTTCACTCTCTGCTATGTGCACCCCCAAAGACACTACCACCAACAACACCACCACCACCACATACCTTCCGCTTGAGTCACAGGAATTATTTTCCGATCCATATCAAGACATTTCTGATGCGCAGCCACTCTTGGTATTGGATCAGGAAGAGGAGGTAGCAACAACCGCTACTCAGCAGTCTGACGACAGTACCCAGATCAGCCCAAGGAGGAGGTTGATCCCCGGTGTTGCTGCCTACTCCGAGATCTCTACTTATAGCGGTGGGGAAGGTGACGTCAATGATGATGTGTCTAGTGATGTCACGTGGGTGCCCACAAGAGAAGAAGAGGAGGGGAGTTCAGAGGGAGATATGGACCAGCAGATAGGGAGGAGAAGCAGGAATAACTTACATTGCACAGGAGGGACAAAGCAGACTGCAAATGTATCAGGAGCGAGTCATCGACCATGTACGGTCACATCTGGCGCTCCCAGGACACCGGCACATGGCTCCGTAGTGTGGGCTTTTAACGTGTCCGCTGCTGACAATAGCGTTGCCATCTGCAATCTTTGCAGTCAACGCATTAGTCGCGGTAAGCCCAACACTCACCTAGGGACGACCGCCTTAAGAAGGCACATGACCAGCCATCACCGAGCCCAGTGGGAGCAACGGAACACACAAAGCCACACTCCAGGCTCTCACCGTCCAGCCTCGTCTTCTACTTCTCCTCTCTCCTCACAATTGTCCTCCACTCCACCTTCCATCACGCCAAGCTCATGTTTTTCTGCAAAAAGGCAGGCTTCCGTGGGCCTAATGTTCGAGCGTAAAAAAATGATGACGCCGGATAACCCTCTTGCCCAACGGTTGACGGCTGGCTTGTCAGAACTGATAGCCCACCAACTACTGCCATATAAACTGGTGGACTCAGAGGCCTTTCAAAAATTTGTGGCCATTGGAACACCACAATGGAAGGTCCCAGGAAGGAAGTATTTCTCACAGAAGGGCATCCCAGAGCTATATGGCCATGTTCAAGTGAATGTATCTCTGGCACACAGTGTCGGTGCCAAGATACATCTGACCACAGACACGTGGTCTAGCAAACACGGGCAGGGAAGGTATATCACTTTTACTGCCCACTGGGTGAACCTTCTGACGGCCGTCAAGCATGTAACCCGTGGCACCCGTGTAGATTTGGTTTTACCGCCACGGATTGCATGCAGGCCTGGCTCTTCTTCTCCTCCTCCTCCTACTCCATCCTCCTCCCTATCCTCCTCGGCTGACTCCTCCTTTTCCGCTGCTAGCGTCTCTTCCGCTGCACTGCCCAAGCTCCCCAGAACCTATTTGACATGCCAGGTGAGAGACGTTGCCATGCCGTGCTGCATCTGTTGTGCCTGGAAGCCAAGAGCCACACTGGCCCAGCACTCCTTTCAGCTTTGCGTTCACAGGCAGATCAGTGGTTAACACCGCTCAATTTGACAGTTGGTAAAGTGGTGTGTGACAACGGTGCCAATCTGCTTAGCGCATTGAAACAGGGCAAAATCACGCACGTGCTATGCATGGCACACGTCTTAAACTTGGTCGTTGTCAAATATCCTGGAGTCCAGGACATCTTGCGGCAGGCAAGGAAAATCTCGGCCCATTTCAGAAGATCTTACACGGCCATGGCTCGCCTTGCTGACATTCAGCGGCGACACAATCTGCCGGTCAGATGTCTTATTTGCGATTGCCCGACGCAATGGAACTTAACCTTCTATATGCTTGATAGGCTGCTCCAGCAGAAACGTGCAGTTAACGTCTACCTGTATGAACTCTGCGGCAGAACAGGTTCTGGGGAACTGGGTTTTTTTTCACCGCGCCAGTGGCTGCTCATGCGCGACTCATGCAGACTTCTGCAGCCATTTGAGGAGATCACCAAACTGGTCAGTCGCAGCCATGGCGCCATCAGTGACATGGTACCTTATGCCTTCTTTATGGAGCGTGCATTGCGGCGTGTCATTGATCAAGCTGTGGAGGAGCAGGAGCGGGAAGATGAGGAAGTGGCAATGCTGGATGAATTCCCAGGGGGGGCTACTCTATCGGAGACAAGTCAACAACAGGAGTCTGAAGAGGAGTCAGAGGAGGATGGTGCCGGGGCGGATGAGGAGGAGCAAGAAGAGCATGCTTTTTACCTTAAACATGGGTTGTTTATTGAACAGTATTGCAGAGATTACAATCACAGTGGCAAACACCGAACAATCAAAAGGTGCTGCGTCATAACCATGACAGTAAATAAAGAAACATTTCTCCGGTGCAGTAGACAGTAGTTATCATATCCAAGCAAAGTTATAGCACAGACATGTCATTTACTTCAACAGTACAGCAAAGTTCCTAATTACACGTGGCAGCCTCTTGTAACCATTTATCCCAAATTTTATTGTATTTAGCTGGACATCCCCTATTTTTATATATGAATTTTTTATATGGGAGCGTAAAATTAACTTCCAGTTTCCAGTCCTCCACCCTGGGCGGAAGGGGTCTCATCCACTGCCTAGCAATCACTTTTCTAGCAGAAAACAAAGTTTCCTGCAGGAAAGTTTTGGTAAATGTATCCAATACTTCGGGAAATATTCCTAGGAGACAGGGTTTGGGGTCGAGAGCCAAGGGTGAGCCCATAACGTCATGTAGAAATGATACTACTTGTTTCCAAAGTTCCTGCAGTTTAGGGCAAGACCATATAAGGTGGAAGAATGTCCCAGTCTCAAGAGTACACATCGGGCAGAGCACAGATTGATTTGTATTATATTTGGTGGTTCTAAGGGGGGTGAGGTATGCTCTATGTACTATATAAATTTGAGAAAGCCTGTCTTGGAGCCTGGGGGACACCAGCTTGCATGTCTCCAGAGCCTCCTCCCATTCCTCGTCTGTCAGCTCACCTACATCACCCTCCCAGCGGGACTTTAGAGCATACGCCAGTCTCGCCGAGATTGGGGCCGCGAGCATACCATAGAAGCACGAGATAAGCTTTTTGGAATCAGTATCCTTCACTATGGCGACAATAGGGTTGGGAGCAGGCTGAGGCAATGACGGCGGAAATTGAGCTCTAATTGCATGCTGAACCTGAAGGTACTGAAATAGCATAGTGTTTGGAATACCAAATTCCTCCTGCAGCGTCTGGAACGTTTTAATAGTGCCATGGTGAATCAGGTGATGCATACAGTATATTCCTCTCGATACCCATAACTGAACACCCTGGATCTTTTGAAGTTCTGGCAAGTGTTTGTTATGCCAAAGTGGGGTATAGTCATTAGGTGACATAACATTCAATTTAGTGGACGCCAGATCCCAAATCCTTCTGTAGTGAAACAGCATGGAGTGTTTACCTGGCTCTAGTGTAGAGCTCCCAACCCCCGTCGAAATAGCAGCTATCGGATCATCTGCAATTTGTGCCCAGGTGGGGCAGAGAAGGGCAAGGAAACGTTGTTTATCAGTCTTGTCCACATGAAAAAGTTGAGACAGTTGTGAGGCAACATAGTAGTGATTTAGATCTGGAAGGGCCATACCCCCCCATATCAGTCGGGTTTTTCAAAGCCTGCCAAGCAAGCTTGTGCCTATTATTTCCCCATACAAAGGGTCTAATAAGACTTTCAAGGGATTTAAAATATTTTAGCGGTAAGTATACCGGGGCGTGCCACAACACATACAGTATTTTAGGTAATAAGACCATTTTAATTAGATTAACACGCCCCCAAACCCCAAGGGGGAGACGAGACCAGGCTTGAGTCTTGGTACGCACTAGGGAGAATAGAGGCTCTACATTCAGCGCAATATAATCTGCCGGAGTCCTAGAGACACATACACCCAGATACTTAATAGTTCCAACTCGCTGAAGAGGCAGACTAGCCTGAGATTCTGACTGTGGAAAACTGTCAATAAGTAGGATTTGGGATTTATCCCAGTTTATACGAAGACCGGAAAAGCTACCAAACCACTCTATCATGTGCAGGGCCTTTGCGAGGGAGGGGCCAGAGTCTGCCAAGTATAGCAGCGTGTCATCAGCGTATTGACTGATTTTTTTCCGTTAGTTGACCCACCGCCAGTCCCCTGATCTCAGGGTCTGCACGGATCGACACCGCTAAAGGTTCTGCAGCCAGGGCATAAAGTAATGGGGACAGTGGGCACCCCTGCCTGGTACCCCTACTGAGGCCAAACGCCCGGGAGGACCACCCATTTGCCACCACCTTGGCCGTTGGGTGATGATACAATAGCTTCACCCACCGAATAAAGTTAGGGCCAAATCAGTATCCTTCGAGGCACCTCCACAAATACCCCCATTCCACAGAGTCGAAGGCCTTAGCCGTGTCAAGTGACACCACCACCCGCTCACCCACCGCTACATGTGTTGCTTGTAGATTAATATAGAGCCTGCGTAGATTGAACGACGTATTCCGACCCGGCATAAAGCCCGCTTGATCAGCCTGAATCAGGGTAAGGATCACTCCGTTCAATCGAGTAGCAAGTATCTTAGCCAAAATCTTAATATCTACCTGTAATAGGGAGATTGGGCGGTAGGATTCTGGGAAACCGGGATCTTTTCCAGGCTTGGGTATCAAAACTATCGTTGCTTCCCTCATGGATGGAGGTAGTGTCAGGCCGCGTACACACGCGCGGACTGTTGGCCCAACTTTGTCCGTCCAACAGTTTGAGCGAACAGTCCGCTCAAACTTAGCATGGACGGACATGGCCACACACGACGAACGAACAGTTTGCTGAAACCGTGCGCGATGACGTGAACGGCACGTACGACGGGACGCAAAATACGACGTCCTATACACTGCATTATAACTTTCGGCTTGAAAATCCTTTCTGAGCATGCACGGAACTTAGTTTGACGAACAAGCCTACACACGGGCGGACTGTTCGTTGAAACAAGGTTTCAGCGGACAGTTTTTCGGAATTTCCGTAAAACCTTGTCCGTCCAACTGTCCGCTGAAACTGTCCGCTGAAAGCCCACACACGAGCGGACTGTCCGCCCAAACACTGTTCAGCGGACAAGGTTGGGCCAACAGTCCGCGCGTGTGTACGCGGCCTCAGTGTATCAAAAAGACTCCCATAAAGGGCGAGAAGCCGAGGCGCCAGTAGTTCTTGGTAACGGGAATAAAATTCAATGGGAAGACCATCTGACCCCGGTGACTTGGATCTTGCAAATTCCACAATGGCACACACTATTTCATCGGTGGTTAGGGGAGCCTCCAGAGCCTGTACCTGTTCCTCAGTCACTTGGGGGAGGGAAACTTGGGCCATGAATCTGTCCATCGGGGTGGTGTCGTCGGATACTGTAGTGGTATATAAGTCCGCAAAAAAGTCCCGAAATCTAGCTGCTACCTCAGAAGGGTCCGTGATCATTGTATCTCCTTGTCCCCGCAAAGAGATAACAATTGGGGGCCTATCTTCCTTATGGACTAAGTATGCTAGCAACTTACCAGCTCTTTCCCCGGATTCAAAATATTTTTGTTTGGTAAAAAAAAGTTTCTGTCGAGCCTTGTCATGGTGCAGTTGGGAAACCACCCTCGACTGTAGTCTAAGTGCATCAGCGTTGGCCGTAGACGGATCGGTTATGTAGGTGTGTTCCATGGAGCTCAAATCCGCCTCTGCCTCAGTAAAGGCAGTAGCCGAATCAGCCTTGAGCCTATTAATGTGGGTAGTCAGTACCGAACGAGCATGTAGTTTAAATGCATCCCACACGGCCGGAACCGAGGCCGTGCGGTCATTGTCCTCAAAAAATCTTATCCACTCTGCCTCAATAGTGTCGTCTTCGGGTAATAATGTCAGCCAGAACGGATTTAACCGCCACGCCCGCGGAGGCCTACCCAGGGGTACGTCAAGCACTACAGAGTAGGGGCTGTGGTCTGAAAGCAGTCTGGGGCAAAACAATACTTCCCTAAGTCTGGGAGTGAGTTGTTGAGATATTAATATAAAATCAATACGTGATAGGGAACCATTAGTGGGCGAGAAGCATGAATACTCTTTCTTTTGAGGGAACTTGTGTCTCCAAGTATCCACCAGATGAATGGTGGCTAGGAGCTTGGACAGCCTAGTGGTCTCAGCCTGCCCCACCAACGACTCGGGGGGTTTGAGCCTATCCAGGGAAGGATTAAGCGTACTGTTGAAATCCCCCAGCCAGATGACAGGAACCGCCGGGTGTCTGGACATAAAAGACAGCCCCTCAACAACCAATGCCATATTAAATGGAGGGGGGATATAAAAGGCCATAATAAGGTAGGGTTCCCCATACAATTTAGCATGTAGAAAAACAAACCTGCCCTGCGGGTCAGTAAGAACTTCGCTAAGCTCAAATTGAACCGACTTAGCTACAAGTACCGAAACCCCCCTCGAGTGAGACGTGTAGGTGGAATGAAATGCCCACCCAATCCAAGGGCGCTTAAGGGCCATCTGCAGTCCACCCTCCACATGTGTCTCAACCAACACCATCACCTCCGCCCTTTGCTTCTTAAGGAACGTGAAGGCTGCCGCGCGCTTAATTTTATCACGCAGGCCCCTCACGTTCCAGGTAAGAAATCGTACAGATGCCATATAAAATCATATACAGTAATGAGTACATTCAGATTTCCCCCTAACAGCCCTCCTGTAAGCGCATCCCAATAGAATTGTGCTTGATCGAGCCCAACCAGGGACTGCATAAACAGTAGTTGTAAAAGACATTCGGCAAAAGCAACACATAGTCCTGTTACGTATTCTAGCTCGTTTATAGTAATCTTCTGCATGTAAACCCAAACCAATCCACCCCCCTCCCCCCGCCCTACCCTGCACCTACCCCAACTTGTGCGGGTATATTCCCTCAAAAACCAAACATGCCTGGCTGGGAAAACCAGTTTCATTGAATCAAAAAAAAAACATAGAACAATAAAGCTGAAAGAGAGTTGTGGCCACCGGCACCAGAAAGCCAGATAAAGTAGAGCACCCTGCATAACAGCACACAGCGGTGACCCGTGTAGAGAGGCAAAAGAGTCAGTTGCTGTCCAGTACTAGGGATGAGCCGAACACCCCCCGGTTCGGTTCGCACCAGAACTTGCGAACGGCCCCCACGTTCGTTACGAACGTTAGAACCCCATTGAAGTCTATGGGACTCGAACGTTCGAAATGGAAAGTGCTAATTTTAACGGCTAATATGCAAGATACTGTCCTAAAAAGGGTTTGGGGACCTGACTCCTGCCTCAGGGGACATGGGTCAATGCAAAAAAAAGTTTTAAAAACGGCCGTTTTGGCGGAAGCACTGATTTTAATGACGATTAAAGTGAAAAAAAAAAGTGAAATATTCCTTTAAATATGGTGCCTGGGGGGTGTCTGTAGTATGCCTGTGAAGTGCCACGTGTTTCCCGTGTTTAGAACAGTCCCTGCACCAAATGACATTAAACGGAAATAACACCATTTAAAACTGCTTGCGGTTTTAATGTTATATCTGGTTCCTGCAATATGGTTGAAAATCATTGAGAAAAATGGCATGGGTAGCCCTCCCTGCCCATTACCAGCCTATTTGGGTCTGGTACGCATATTAAGGGGAACCCTGTACCCATATTAAAAAAAGGAAATGCGTGTGGCCCCCAGGCCCTATATACTCAGAACAGCAGTATACAGGCGGTGCAAACAAGACAGGGACTGTGTAGGTTTGTTGTGTTAAGTTGAATCTGTTTGTAATTTTCAACTGGTACATTTATAGTGTTGAAAATATTTTTATTAAGACATGTCAAATAAAAAAAAAACAATAAACAGTAACCATCATGAGGCATATGCAGACAGGAACAGTAACTGAGGTACAATTACAGGAGACCGGCTAACGACAAACGGCCACAGACGGTCCCTGACAAGAGGCTTGGAGAGTAGAAAAGACGGCCTGTGCTCCGATCCCTAAGGTCACAGTAGGGAGAAGCACCCATGGGTTACTACATGATGCAGTTTTTAGACAAGAACATAAAAAAAAAAAAAGAAAGAACAGAAAGGAAGAGAGAAGAGAAAGGAGCAAAGTAAAGAGGAGCAAGGCAGTATAGGGGAAAGCTAAATAGCAGAAGAAGAGGAGGAAAAAAGGGGGAGGAAGGGGGGAAGGAATTTGGGTAGGGGGGGTAGGGGAAGGGAGAGCCCACAGCGTCCTCATGCGTTTAGGATTTGGTTCATTAAAGTGTCAGAAGAAGAGAAGCGGAGCCAGATTGACCACTGAGAAACAAATTTGGTGTAAGTGTCATTGTCCAGTGCCAACATCTCCTCCATTCTCATGGTGTCATTCATAATCGATACCCACCGTGACAATGGGGGGGTGGTCGTCGTCTTCCAATAGGCAGGTATCAGCTGCCTAGTGGAGGACATAAAGAAACGGAGCAACCTTTGTCTCTGTGATTTAATAGACCCTGGCAGAATAGAGAGTAATGCAATTTTTGGAGAGATAGGAACCGGGGTATCAGCCAAGAGATTGTAACATTCAAAAACCTGTGTCCAGAAGGGGCGGATCCTCTCACAGTCCCACCAGACATGCATGTAAGTTCCGACTGAAGCTTCACAGCGCCAACAGGTGGCCGGGGTAGACGGGAAAATCCTGTGTAAAGTAGCAGGATCCCTGTACCACCTGGATAATAGCTTGTAGTTCTTTTCTTGGGAGTAGCAGGAGATTGTTGACTTATGTGTGAAATGAAAAGAGGTATGCCATTCCGGCACAGAGATGTCCTCACCCAAATCCGCAGACCACAGCCTTGTGTAATGTGGGAGTTGATCATGTGCTAAAGTCTGTAGTAGGTTATATAAGGAGGACAGTAAGTGTTTGGGAGTTTCAGGGAGCGAACACAGTTCCTCGAAAATGGTAAGCTTGCGATGTATCTGAGAGGAGGAGTGTAGTCGTTTGGCAAATGCGGACACATGTAGGGCCGTGAGCCAATCACCGGATTCTGTCACAGAGACCGGGGTGCCCTGAGAGGGGTGCACAAAGGTACGGGCCTGCGGCCAATCTGTGCGCTTAAAAGGTCCTAGGGAGGCCGCCCCTGCACTTTGTGGCAAAGCAGGATGGTCAAAGAGGGACGTCAAGGGGCCTGGGTCCGAGGAGAGAATGGAGTTTAGTCCCGTCCTGTACCACATCGTCAGAGAGGCCAAAGTCAGAGGGGACAAGGAGGTCATACGAGAGTAGCCCAGGTTATAACCCCATGGAAGGGCTCGGAGATCTACAGGGGAAAGGTCCTGTTCAACAGACACCGAGGCCTTGCAGGAAGGGCGAGAGAACCACTCAATGATGCGAGTCATATGAGTGGCCTTATGGTAAGTCTCAAAGTCAGGGAGGCCTGTGCCTCCCAAAGTCTTCGGGATCGTCAATAGTTTAAATTTAACCCTGGGGAGGCCCCGGCTCCACAAGAATCTGATTGCCAGCGAGCGTAGGGAGATAAAAAACGATTTGGGGACGTGGATGGGTATTGTTTGAGATAAGTATAGGAACTTGGGTAGAGTGTCCATCTTCAGGATATTAATCCGTCCGAACCAGGGCAAGGGAGATCCCCCCCACTCCTCGAGGTCTTTCCGTATACGGTTAAGCAAAGGGATATAATTCAGAGAAAACAAATCAGCTAGGTTGGAGGGTATAACAACCCCTAGGTACGAGATCCCCTTAGCCTGCCATTTAAATGAAAAGTTGGATTGCAGAAGGGACAGCGTGGAGGGGGTAAGGGATATGTTAAGGGCTTCCGTCTTAGAGATGTTGAGCTTAAAGTTACTATAGATACCAAAGCGTTGGAATTCACTAAGTAGGGATGGTATGGAGATGTGTGGATTCTGGATATACACTAGGAGGTCATCAGCATACAAGGAGAGTTTGTGATGAGCAGACGGAGTTTGAATACCAAGAATGGAGGGGTTTTGACGTATGGCACAAGCCAAATGCTCAATGATGATGACAAAGAGGAGGGGGGATAGGGGGCAGCCCTGCCGAGTACCGTTGGCAATATCAAAGGGAGCCGACGTTGTGCCGTTGACCAGGACCGTAGCCGAGGGTCGGGAGTATAGGGACATTACTTTTGATATGAAGGAAGCTCCGAGGCCAAGTTGTTCTAGAGACAGCTGTAGAAACCTCCAACTGACCCTATCGAAGGCCTTTTCGGCGTCGAAGGATAAGAGGCAAGCTCTCAGACCTTTACGTTGGATCAGGGATATGAGATGTATTGTCTTGGTGGTGTTGTCCCTGGCCTCCCTGCCAGGGACAAACCCCACCTGATCATTATGAATAATCTTAGGCAATAGGGGAGACAGACGGGTGGCTAGGACTTTTGCGAATAGCTTGATATCTATATTGAGCAGGGAGATGGGCCGATAGCTGCTGCATTGGGACGGGTCTTTGCCCGGTTTAGGGATAATAGAAATGTTAGCAGACAAAGATTCCTTTGACGGGAGAATAGAACTGTCCACCGAGTTAAAGGCTTTCATCAGAAGGGGAGCAAGCTGGGGGGCAAAAGTTTTGTAGAACCGGGGTGTAAAGCCGTCAGGGCCCGGGCATTTCCCCACTTTAAGGACTTTAATAGCCTGTAAAAAGTCAAAGGTAGTCAGGGGCTCATCTAAGGTTGCTGCGTCCACAGCGTCAACAGTGGGTAAAGCGGTCTCCAGGATATAAGCCTGCGTGGGGTCTGAAGATGGAGGGGACCCAGCTGGGGGGGTTGCATGCGGGAGATTATAGAGCTGGGAGTAGTATTGCCTGAAGGATGCAGATATCCCAGAAGTGTTAAATGTTTTCGTTTGGTCTGGTCGAACAAGGAAGGGGATAGAATGTCGCGGGGGTCTAGGATGAATGACCCTAGCCAGGTGCTTACCACATTTGTTTGCCAGAGAGTAGAAGTGGTTCCGCGCTTTATCCCTGGCGATCAGGGAGTGCACGTCTAGGAGTTGGAGTAGGTCTCTGCGGGCATTGGAAAGCTGGACAAAAACAGTAGGGTCCAAGTCCTTTTTGTGGAGGGGTTCGAGGTCCGCAATGATAGTGAGGAGTCTGCGTATGTCATGGGCTCGGGCCTTTTTAAGGCGAGAGCCATGTTGTATAAGGGTACCCCGGAGCACACATTTTAGAGTGTCCCACTGGTTCATAGGGGAGGTAGTGTCAGCGGAATGGTCACCTACAAAGTCCCGAATGGCCTTAGAAACATCCGCCATACACACGGTGTCCCGCAGCAGATTGTCGTTAAGTCTCCAGTTCGCTCCCTGACGGACAGCAGGGGGGCGAACCAGAGTCAGGTAGACGGGGGCATGGTCAGACCATAGAATATTACCGATCGAAGTGTGGAGAGGTGTGTCAAGCAGGGATTGTGATATGAGGAAGTGGTCCAATCTACTATATGAGTCGTGTGCAACGGAAAAGTAGCTGTAATCCCTTTCCGTTGGATGCTGGATTCGCCAGGCATCCACCAGATGGGAAGAATGTAGAAGTGATTTAATGCGTGCTAAGGTGGAACGGGGAACAGAAGACTTACCCGAGGATGTGTCTGCGGACGGGGAGAGGGCAACGTTTTGATCACCTCCAAGAATGAAAGTTGACCCTCCAAAGGAGGACAGTCTGGTGAGGACCGAGGAGAGGAACCGAGCCTGGCCCACGTTCGGCACATAGATGTTAGCCACTGTAAAAAGAAAATCATTTAGCTTCAATTTCAGGAAAATATAACGATCTGAGTTATCTATTAAAGAGTCTAGGACCTCCGGGTTGAAAGATTTATGAAAGGCAACAGACACCCCCTTAGACTTGGTCTGAGGATTAACACTATGAAACCATTGTGAGTAATATCTATTGCGCAGGGCTGGGATAGCTCCGGCGCGAAAATGCGTTTCTTGAAGCAGCAGGATTTGCGCACGCTTCTTGTGAAAATGGTAGAGTGTCTGGCTCCGCTTCTCAGGCGTGTTGAAACCCCTACAATTAAAGGAAGCAAAGGTTATGGAGCCGTCACTAGCCATGGGGGGGCCGTAGGGAGGAGCTAAGAATCAATATGAAAGGTGGTATTATGGGCAAACTTTGGAGGGTGTGGGAGCGGGAGAAGAGGTCGGGCCAGGGGGGCAAGGGGAGGGGCAGAGGGTGGGAGGACACAAGCAGAGGGAAGACAGAGGGAGGAAAGAAGGCAGGAAAAGAGAGAAAAAACAGCAGAACAACTTCGTATAGGGAGCAATGAGAAATAAATGCAGGGATACCCGTTCCCGATAGAATCAACAGGGGTATACATAAGACAATAGCTGGAAACATCAGTAGTGGGAAACAGGCCCGTGAGGTCTGGTATAAAACAACATTTAGTAGAACAAAAACAAAAAAGGCCACTGGGTGGCTCCAAAAGGGAAGCAGCATACAGGAAAAAAGCCTGTCAGATAGGCACAAATTGGTGCGCCCCACAGCGACCATAGGAACACCGTGGGGCGCACAGCACAAAAAAAAAAAAAAAAAGGGAAAACTAACAGATAAAGAACCCGTGAAAAGGAAAACAAAAAACACGAAAAAAGGGAAAAAAAAAAAAAAAAAGAGGGGGGGGGGGCGAGGAGCTGAGTCACCAAGCCGGGCAGCTCCCCGCACCCCAGCCCCACGGGTAAACCGGAGATAGCTGCGACCTGTAAAGTGAACTAAATAACATATTAACAGAAAGTACTTAGCGGTCATCCATAAATGCATTTGCAAACCGGCATAAAATAGAAACAACCAGAGGGGACATATTAACAACTGGAGAGTAAGGTAAGGGCAACCCAGGAGGGGCACAAAAACCTGGAAACAAAAGGGTTAATCAGCAGTAAAGCTATTCGACCCGCTAGGGTCCAGGCACTTCATAGGGGAGGGCCCCAGAAGTGAAAAAAGAGAAACTGGTCCAGTTGGGCCCGCAGACACGGATCAGCCATTAGGATCCTGAGGCAACGGAGATCGAGGGGTGCGCCTACGGCCTTGCTTCTGCCATTGCGGAGTGTAGGGAAGGCCGGGTGTGGTCGGAGCAAGCGGCCAATCGGGCAGCGCAACTTGAGGCAGTTCAAGTGTACTGAGGAATGTAGGCAGGTCCCCTAATGTACGGAATATGGCGGTTTTCCCCGCGTGATGCACTCGAAGGTGGAACGGAAAGCGCCACTGGTATTTAATTTGCCTTGCCTGAAGGAGCTGCGTGAGAGGTCGCAGGGATTTCCGCATCGCCAAGGTTTGGCGGGAGAGATCAGGAAGGAGCATGACAGGCGTGTCGTTGAATAGGATTGACTGTTGTGTGCTGGCGGCCCTCATGATGTCCTCCTTTACTTTGTAAAAATGGATACGGCAAAGAGTGTCACGGACAAAGGAGGGGTCAGGGGTGCGAGGGCCCGATGTACGGTGCACCCGGTCCAATTCGATCGGGTCATCTTTGGGTCGTTGGAGTAGCTGGTTAAAGATGGCCGTAACCGCAGCAGGTAGATTCTTGGGTTCAACCGATTCAGGTATCCCCCGTATGCGTATGTTGTTGCGGCGACTGCGGTTTTCGAGGTCATCCTGCTGATATGAGAGTTGTTGAAGCAGGACAGTGTGGGCGTTTAGGATCTGGTCGTGTGACTGTACAGCGTCTCGCAGGCCATCAACCGTGTTGTCCACATCATCAAAGCGTACCCCCACATCTTTTCTCAGGTCTGAAATCTCCTTCCGATATGTTTCCTCAATCCGATGCACACAGCGTTCAAAGTCATCTTTAGTGGGAAGGGACCTCAGGTAACCGTGCAGGGATCTGATTTGCGATTCCATGTCCCACCCATCCCCCGATCCCAAGGAGGCATTCGAGCGGCTTCTGGTGAGCCTGGGGGAGAGGGCAATGTCCTCGGGGTGTGAGAGTGAACTGTGGGAACGCGCCTGCGGCTGCAGGGTTGGTTCAGAGTGTGCTGGTGACGGAGGAGCCGGCGGCTCTTTAGGTGCTGGGCGGTGCTGTGAAGACAACCGTCCATGGCCGAAGTAGTCATCTAAATCCCCTCCTGGGTGACGGCTACTGCCGCCCCTGTGCGCCTTGGGCTTGTCTTTCCCCATGGAGCTGAGTATGGTCCGGTTTGCAATGAAAAAATAAGTCCCGTGGGGCCGGGGGAGCGAGGAGCCGAGTGTGGCCCGACTCACCGCTTCTGTCCAAAATTGGCCCTAGTATATGAATGGGGAGCTTGGATTGTGGGTGCCTTGAGGGTAGGGACCAATGTGAGTGTGCAATGTACAGGGATAGGGTCTATTGTAGACACTCACTCAGGTTGAACTGGATGGACTGGTGTCTTTATTCAACCTTACTAACTATGAAACTATGAAACTATATGGCTGGCCAGGCCCTTACAGAAGAAAGAACAGGTCAGTTAGGAGAGACTTGCATACGATGAGACGAGATTATATAGGCATGCGACAATGCGAGGTAGTATCCACAGTAGCAAATCCGAGAGGTATACTGGCTTGCGATCTAAGCGGATGTAAGATCATCTAGGTAGGAGCAAAAGAAATCCGTCTATCCCCTGTTGCAGTAGAATAAACAAATATGCGGTGAAAGCCAGAACAGATCCGCAAGCAGGGGGAAACAGGAGACCACAGGGGGTACTTGAGGCAGGATGCTTGGGACAGCGAGCCAGCGAAGCAAGTTAAGTTCAGTATGGATGTATGCAAGATAAGTTCAGCATGGATGTACAGCCACAGGGAAAAGGCATGCAAAGCAAGTCTTCCAGGAGGGGGGGGGATATGGGAGAGCAGCCAGGCCAGCGCAGGGAGGCAGATAGCAGCCGCTGTAGTAGACCGGAGCGGTCTCGGAGCGAATCCCCGGGCTGCAGCTGTAGGAAACTCCGGGGATCTTCAGGCCTTAGTAGGCCGCACTAGGCCGGAGCCGGCCGCGGGCTCCCCGGGGTCCGCGGGGGCCCGAAAACGCCTCAGAAGGATCCCGGGTGAAGGGGGAGAGAGCGATGGGGGTCTGATGGTAGCCCCTTACCTCACCCTCCGGTGCAGCAGCGTTAGTCTTCGGCGGCCCGGCAGGCCCAAGATGGCGGCGGCCGGCGGGGTCCCGAGCGGCGGATCCGGGCGGTCAGGAGCCTCAGCGCCGATGGATACAGGGCCCGGAGTGCGTGGAAGCACAGCCCGGTCTCGGCCGGGCGATCCAGGAGGCTCAATCTGCTAGGGATGCAGAGGATGGCGGCGGATAGCTCCGTGGACGCTCGGAGCTCCTCAATCATGCATCCGCCGCCACTGGTACATTTTTAAAGTGTAACTCCAGTCAAAAAAACTATTTTTAAGCTTTTTGGAAAACATAGGGAAGGGTTATCACCCCTGTATAATTTGTTTTGACATCCGTCTTTTTTCATCTCACTTGCTGCTGTCTCCTTGCGTTTGCAAGTAGGAGATGTTTGTAAGTTGGATGTTTGAAAGTAGGAGCCTGCCCTATATTATAGCGGTATGTACTGGGTACAGAGCACGCAGACAGCACGCACTATCTCCTAACACTACTGACTGCAAGCTCTATTATTAACCACTTGACCACTGGGCACTTAAACACCCTTAATAACCAGACCAATTTTCAGCTTTTGGTGCTCTCACATTTTGAATGACAATTACTCAGTCATGCAACACTGGACCTATATGAAATGTTTGTCCTTTTTTTCACACAAATAGAGCTTTCTTTTGGTGGTATTTAATCACCTCTCAGTTTTTTATTTTGTGTGCTATAAAAGAAAAAAGACCGGAAATTCTGCGAAAAAATGAATTTTTCTTTGTTTCTGTTATAAAATTTAGCAGATTAGTAATTTTTTCTTCATACATTTTTTTTTACTGGTTACATGTTTTGAGTTGCAGAGGAGGTCTAGGACTAGAATTATTGCTCTCGCTCTAACGTTCTCGGCGATACCTCACATGTGTGGTTTGAACACCGTTTTCATATGTGGGCGGGGCTTACGCATGCGTTCGCTTCTGCATGCGAGCACATGGGGACATGGGCGCTTTAATTTTATTTTATTTTTTATTGTTCATTTTACTTTATTTATTTTAGTTTGACATTTTTTTCCCCAAAAATATATTTTTGATCACTTTTATTCCTATTACAAGGAATGTAAACATCCCTTGTAATAGGAATATGGGGTGACAGGTCCTCTTTAAAGTGAAATCTGGGGGTCAATATGACCCCACATCTCACCTCTAGGCTGGGAAGCCTGAAATAAAAAAAAAAAAAAGATTCTGGCTTTGATCGTACTGGCGAGTTGGTAGAAGCACCGGAGGGCGGTGAGGGGTGGGGGGCGTCTATGGCTGGGTATTTCAGGGTATCACCGAGTATGGCTGGGTATCTCCGAGTATGGCTGGGTATGGCAATTTATGGCAGGGTATTGCAGAGTATTGGCGGGGTATTGGCGGGGTACTACAGAGTAATAGCAGGGTACTGCAGAGTATTGGGGAGTACTACAGAGTATTGGCAGGGTACTGCAGAGTATTGGGGGGTACTCCAGAGTAATGGCAGGGTACTGCAGAGTAATGGCAGGGTACTGCACTGCAGAGTAATGGCGGGGTACTGCAGAGTAATGGCAGGGTACTGCACTACAGAGTAATGGCGGGGTACTGCAGAGTAATGGCGGGTACTGCAGAGTATTGGGGGTACTGCAGAGTATTGGGGGGTACTGCAGAGTAATGGCAGGGTACTGCAGAGTAATGGGGGTTACTGCAGAGTAATGGGGGGTACTGCAGAGTAATGGCAGGGTACTGCAGAGTAATGGGGGTTACTGCAGAGTAATGGCAGGGTACTGCAGAGTAATGGGGGTTACTGCAGAGTAATGGGGGTTACTGCAGAGTAATGGCAGGGTACTGCAGAGTAATGGCAGGGTACTGCAGAGTAATGGCAGGGTACTGCAGAGTAATGGGGGGTACTGCAGAGTAATGGCAGGGTACTGCAGAGTAATGGCAGGGTACTGCAGAGTAATGGGGGGGGGGTACTGCAGAGTAATGGCAGGGTACTGCAGAGTAATGGCAGGGTACTGCAGAGTAATGGGGGGTACTGCAGTGTAATGGCAGGGTACTGCAGAGTATGCACTGGTATTGCAGAGTATTGGCAGGGAATTGAGGGGTTAAATTCGGTGAGCAGCGATGTGGGCACTGCAGATGCAGCCCACATCGCTGCTGACACTGATATCTTTCCCCTCCGCTGTACCGATCGGTACAGAGAGGGGAGGGAGGAACCGGCGTCATAACATGACGCCGGTTTGTTTACAAGTGATCACTCCGTCATTTGATGGAGCGATCACGTGGTAAACGGCCGCGACGAGCGGCCGTTTACCGTGATCCGTCACGGATGGTCACGGATGCTCTCGAGTGCGCGCCCCGTTAATTAACGGCCTCTCAGAGTTAAACAACCGCCCTGAAGCCGTTAATCGGCAATGGGCGGTTGTTAAGTGGTTAAAGATAGATCACTAGCTAGCTATATAGGTGAGGTGAATATAGTGTAGTGGTGTATACTGCGGTCAGGGCACAGACAATAACCACTACACAACAGCAAGATAGGAAATCAGCCAAAAACGATCGGTTTGTACTGTGTTGAAGGTACACAGAACACCCACTGCTTCAGATGCCAACACACTACACGAGGCCGCCTCAAAGGCGGCCTTATATAGTGTGGGGCGTGCACTACACAGCCTGAGCTATGATTGGCCACAGGCAGGATGCCTGTGGCCAATTATGGCTCTCCTCGGTGCTGGCGCTGCGATTGGCCAAGCATGCGTCACAGTGCATGCTTGGCCAATCATGGGCCAGCAGGGGCGTGGCTCGGCACCGTACCAAGATGGACGCGTAATTGTCTAGCTCCCGTCCAGTCGGCCCTGCAATTTAAGCTAACGGCTCGTAGCCCACATTCCAGCGGCCGAAACATGGAGAGACAGGAGGATAAGTCAGCGGGGAATCGATCGAGATCACTGGCTGAGCTGGATCCGCACTCAGCCAGACAAATACCTGAGATCTTCAGAGCGCGGCCCAGAGGCAGCTCTCAAGCCTCCGCTGCAGCGATGTCCCGTCCACACCGCTCCCACAGCAGAAGCCCGCTGCGGGACAGGGGAGACCCAGCACATTGAGAACAACCTGCCATCAGCTTAGAGGATCTCAGGTCAGTCGCAGCGGACATCAAATCCACCCTAGCTGCCGCAATAGCGGATCTCAGAGACGACCTACACTCCATATCGACGAGAGTGGAAGACATGGAAGTCACACAGGCCCGTCATGATGCCTCCCTCTGCCAGGTCCAGCAGTTAACGGAATCCCACGCCATTCATCTGCGGGAAATTAACCGCCACATGGAAGGCCTGGATAACAGGGGGAGACGTCGGAATCTAAGAGTGCGAGGCATTCCAGAGTCCATTGAGCCTGTTAACCTTTCGCAAACAGTGTCTACAATCTTTAATGACATTTTGGAAAGGCCTGCAGACACTCCGATTAGCTTTGAGAGACTGCACAGAGCCCCGCGGCCTAGGAACAGAGAAGCAGACCCCCCACGTGATATCGTGTGCTGCCTCGTGGAATTCCCACTCAAAGAAGAGATCCTCCGCAAGGCAAGGACCAGAAATCAAATAACTTTTGAAGGAGCCCAGATCAAGATTTTCCAAGACCTTTCAAACATTACGCTGCAGCGTAGAAGGGAACTCAGACCACTGCTGGATGTCCTACGCGACAGAGCAATTCAATATAGGTGGAAATTTCCTTTTTGCCTGTCGGTAAACCACCAAGGTCGTACGGCTAACTTAAGGGTACCGGAAGACATCGATCACTTCTGCGCCACCATTGATATACCAGTGGTAAGCTTACCTGACTGGTATAGCGACTTCAGACTTCCGACACCAGTCAGATCTGCATCGATGGAAGGCATAGAAGAGGCAGGGAATTTTAGCCTTGGAAGACGCCGCCGTCCAGTCCCTGCCCCCCCTCTCCAGCAATTACACCCGAGAGAGAGAGATGTACCTAGGAACGGCAGTCCCTCAGCTTCTCCGGCCCACCGCAGAGCTCGGATCAACTGATCGTTCTAACCGTACGTATACGCAAATTCTGGCGTTGTTTTGATGTTGACCTCACAGTCCACCCTCGTTTCGTTCTTCATATGGCCTCTTCTCCTATGCACCTTTCTCTGATTCAGACTCCCGTTCGTGATAACTAGTACCATCAAGCAGCAATACGAAGTTTGATCCGCATGGATCACCTACTCTATCCCCCCCCCCCCCCTCTCCATGCACTTGAAAGACGAACCCCTAAAAAACGAACGCAGAGTTCTTCACTTATTCGATGTACAGCTCGGATCCTCGCTTTCGGAAAAGGCAGCCCAGATCACAAAAGCTCGGAAGATCTTTACAGTCGGTAAGCGAACGTTCATGCGAAGCTTAACAGGAACGGGTTCCCGAAGATCTAGTGAGCGTTCGTCTGTTCTAGGTATGACACCTCATCACTTGAACTTCTCTGGTCCTGCCTAGGAAATCCTTTCGACGAACGACTCTTCCCTACGACCCCCCACGAGGGGAAAAAGGAACGGTTGAATACGATTCTCTCACTACATAATAAAATGAAGGTAGATTCTCCCTAACAATGTTGACATGACAGAACCATTTTTGAGAGCAAGTCTGCGAAATAAGGGGAGGGGGGGGGGGGTAATTTATTTATTTATTTATTTATTTATTTATTTATTTTTTTATTTGCCAGATGATCTGCACCTCTCCACCTGGTCGGTATTACGTTCTTGTCTAACTGAATGCTTCAAGCTTAATAAGAGGGAAGCTTCTTGCAAAAGGAACCTAGTCTTTAGGTTCCAATCTAGACCCACTTCTATAGCAATCAGTTCATCAAGATTACTTTTCACTCACTATTACCCAAACACGTTATTATACACTTATAAACAGGGGTGAAGGGGGGTAGGGTTACATTAACATTATCATGGGTTCATGTCACGGGGGATAGGAAACCATTAAGAAGCTCCCCTCTTTCTCCTAGTACGTGTTATTATCAGGGTTTATTGTATGTAGCAGGCGGGGAGGGAAATGACTTAATCTTGATATTGTATTGCTGCTTTTTAACAGTTTCTCTGAATCACTTGAATGGTCGCACATCTTTGGGTTATTATCATCTCTCACGTGTTTACGTGAATTGTTATGGCCAGTGAGGTCACAGTTTATTGGTTTATTCCACACTTTGATATGACCTGGTACACAGTCTAATGTATCTCTATTTTAAACTTCTTGAATTTTACTTTTACGTTTTAATTGTATAATGCCCCTTTTTCTTTTTTCTTCCCTTACTTAGCATTGAGTCCTCTCATTGTATCCGCAGCTTACCTCCGGCAGCTGCTAGTTGACCTTGTAGTCCACAACCCTACTAAACCCATCTCTACACTCTCTGATCTGACTTCCTTGTAACTTAACCTACTTAACCTACCTAATCCTCGCCCGACAGCATGTTATCCTAACCACATGTGACCTAGTGTCACCCGGGATTCACTTAACCAAATACCTCCTGTCACTTAAGCGGCAAAAGCCGAACTAATCCGTATTATGGCCAATACTGGACACCAGAGCGAACACATCTTGATACTTTGCACACCACCTCCACGCGATCGACGCAGGTAGTCACGGTCGACTATCCCGGTTACTAAATCAAGGAATTCTAGGGACGACAGGTTCGCCCCCGTAACCGGTTTCACCCACATCCCCTACCCATTCTACGTCACTCGTCTCCTAGACGCCTCTTTTCTGTTCCTCTTTTCCCCCCTTTCCCCTTCCCCCTCCAAATCTTTCTCCTCCCTTTCATTTTCTTTGCCCCCCGGGACTCCTTATACTCACTTATATTCTTACACCTAGTCCCCTTCGTCAGCGGTCTGACCATTCTGACCACCATGCCTTCACCGTATTCCCCTAGTAAGAATACCTCTCTTAAGATAATTTCCCTGAATGCAAAAGGACTAAATGCTCCGGAAAAACGATCCCAAGTATTGACTAACATGAAATCTATGAAAGCTGATGTAATTTTCCTCCAAGAAACTCACTTTCGACAAAATTCCATTCCCAAATTACAAAACCAAGCATACCCCCATAGTTTTCACGCCTCATCCCCCACATCCAAGACTAAAGGGGTCTCAATTTTATTCTCTAAAAATGTAACCATCCAAATCTCAGACACGCTGGCTGACACAGAAGGTAGATTTCTCTTCCTGAAAGGGACCATCAATGGTAGATCTATGACTCTAGCAAATATATATAGCCCGAATGCATCTCAAGTGAACTTCTTTAGGGAAACAATCAATCGCTTATCTTCCTTCCAAGAAGGTCTCTTGATTTTTGGAGGAGACCTGAACGTGCCCTTGGAACCGATTTTAGATACCTCCACGGGTACATCTCATCTTCCCTACAGAGCCATCAAACAGATCAGAAAATGTCTCCATAATCTCCTGCTCCACGACTCCTGGAGGACTCTGTTTCCCCAGGATAAAGATTACACATTCTATTCTGCACCGCATAATAAATACTCACGCATTGACTATATCTTCGTTCAACAACAGTCCCTTGATTACTTATATTCGGCCTCGATCGAACCCATGACTTGCTCTGACCACCATCCGGTTGCTGCAACGCTTGTGTTCCCTGACAAGCGTTCCGGTAACTATGTTTGGAGACTAGACGCCAGCATCTTATCTGACCAGACTAAAACCTCGGACATAAGGGACTGCCTAACAAATTATTTTCGAGAAAATGACACACCTGATGTTTCGCATGTAACACAATGGGAAGCTCACAAAAGTGTAGTAAGGGGAAAGAGTATTTCTATTGCATCCGCAATTAGAAAAGAAAAAGCCGCTAGACTAGCGACCCTTTTCTCTAGACTCAAATCCTTGGAAGCTACACATAAATGCACTCTAGCTCAAAACACACTCTCAGAACTTTTAGAGGTACGCTCCCTCATCAAAGAAGACTTGGAATTCAGATTGAAAAGAAAATTTATTCTCACAAAAAAACTGTTCTACGAATTCGGAAATAAAACTGGCCACCTCTTAGCCCAGGCCCTTCACACGAGAAAGGCAAAACACACAATTCATCTACTCCATTCCCCGACGGGTAAACCCATTGTGAAAAATCAAGAAATTGCACGGGCTTTTGAAAACTATTACAAATCACTCTACAACCTTGAACCCAATAATTCTAGCAATCTCCCCTCTCGTTTGAAATCAGAGAAACTGCGCTCACTCCTTGACAATCCATCTCTAAAGAAAATTTGCCCAACCATTGCTGACACTTTGGAAGCTCCAATATCCAGTTCAGAATGGAAACAGGCTGTGAAACAACTTAAGCCCGCAAAAAGCCCAGGCCCAGACGGCCTCACTGCGGCCTATTATAAAACCTTCCTAGACACCTTGCAAAACCCTTTCCTTAAAGCTTTTAACTCGACAGCTAACACTAGATCCCTCCCCACGGGGCTTTTAGAAGCCCACATTGCAGTAATCCCGAAACCAGACAAAGATCCTACAAATACAGGCAATTACAGGCCAATTTCGTTATTAAACGTGGATCTAAAGATCTTTTCCAAAATTTTGGCAAACAGACTGCTTCCTCTGATTCCAGAACTAATCTCAAATGACCAAGTAGGTTTTGTCCCTGGACGCGAAGCTAGAGACAATACGCTTAAGGCCCTCAATCTCCACCATCTCATTACACAGTCGAAGCAAAAGGGATTCTTCTTATCCCTAGATGCAGAAAAGGCGTTTGACAGAGTGTCATGGGAATATATGGAAGCGGTGCTCCGCACTCTAGGTTTGGGCCCGAACATGTTTAACTCTATTCTGGCTTTATATTCCAATCCAACAGCTAGAGTAAAAGTCAATGGCACTCTGTCAGACGCCTTCCACATACGCAACGGTACACGACAAGGATGCCCGCTATCCCCCATCCTATTCATCTTAACACTTGAACCCTTCCTGGAACTACTAAAAAGCAACCAAAACATCAAAGGGATCCGTACACAACATAAAGAATATAAATACGCCGCTTTCGCGGATGATATTTTACTTTTTTTAACTGAGCCTATAACCACTATCCCGAATCTCTTAGCCGAATTCCATTCTTTTCAATCTGTCTCCAATCTCAAGATTAATTTCTCAAAGTCGTACGCACTCAACATCTCCCTAGCACACGAAACAGTGTCACAATGTGAGAATAACTTCCCATTTCAATGGAGAACCGATCACATAACATACCTTGGTATCCAAATCCCGCCCAAGCTAAGGGACCTATATTCTAAGAACCATCTACCATTATTAAACAAGTTAATCCTGGACCTTCGCAGATGGAATAAACCGACTTTTTCCTGGTTTGGCAGGGCGGCCATTCTTAAAATGAACGCCCTGCCAAGGCTACTCTACATCCTACAAGCGGTTCCCATTCAGCTCCCACCGCCATTTTTCAAGACATACAAATCCATCTGTTCCAGGTTTCTATGGAACGGCCAAAGACCCAGGATTAGCTTCCAATTCCTTACACGTCCAAAATCTTTAGATGGCATAGGCCTACCCGACATAACCAACTATTGCTACGCCGTCCATCTCTCCCGAATTGCCGATTGGAACTTGCACGCAACTTCTAAAGATTGGGTCTCCCTAGAATCATCCTTTTCACTTGCCCCCCTGGGCTCCATTCCATGGTTCAACCCGAAAAGCCTTTCAGTGTCTTTAAAGAATCATCCATTAATTGGCCCGACTTTGCATTACTTCCAACGCATCTGCAAACAAACACAGATTTCGTCTATTCCCAGCCCGTTAACGACGTTCAAACTAAATACGGACTTTCCGCCAGGTTTATCCACCCAATTCCTAGGTCCAGAATGGACAACGTCCCACTCCAGAGCAGGTAACTTTTTCTCCAGAGGTGAGTTACTGTCTGCAGCAGACATCGCAGAAACACTAGAGATGCCCCCTATCCCTCTTTGGCCATTCATTCAAATATCCCACTTCCTCCATTCATTAAACAGAAATCAGGATTGCTCCCGTGCTCTAACTCCCTTTGAAAAACTATGTTCCCAACAATCCCCACAAAGACACCTGATAGCCCACACACATGCACTTCTCTTTGACCATTTCAGCCCGAGGGAATACGTTGCTTACAAACGCTGGGAAGAGGATTTAAACATTTCCCTGACAGACGAACAATGGAGTAATATCTTCCTAACCACGCATAAAGGCACATTAAATGTTAGTTCGCAAGAGAACAATTATAAGGTACAAACCAGGTGGTATCATACTCCGGTGAAACTAAGCAAACTATTCCCGAATGCACAGGACAGGTGCTGGAGATGCCTTTCGGATACAGGAACATTCCTTCACATTTGGTGGTCCTGCCCCTTGCTGGTCCCTTTCTGGTTAGAAGTCTGCAAAATCACTACACAGGTTACGACATATACTATTGAACCTTCTCCAGCTCAGTGTCTATTACATCTCTTTCCCGGATCCCATAACACCTACCATAAATCCTTAGCCATGTTTATGCTAAACGCAGCGAAACAATGTATCCCAACCAACTGGAAATCCAGCCATGCACCCACAGTTGCAGAATGGTTCAGCAAGATTAACCATTCGGCAAAAATGGAAGAGCTGATACACACTGCTCGTGACACGCCTTCGAAATTTAGTTCGAAGTGGGCCTGTTGGATCCACTTCAAAACCACCCCTACTTATTCTAACCTTTTGAATGGTCGTCCCTGAAACCTGCTATCTTAATAGGCATAAAAGACATTCTACCTTTCCTGAGATAATTAGGCTTAATAACTCCCCCTACACAAACCGAATGGCTACTTGCAACAATCCCGGGGGGCAAACCCACATTACCCTTCTGCTTTACCTCCATTTCTCCTATTTGTGCTAATTCCCTCTCACTCTTACTGGGTCCCCTAGCTACCCTCTCTCTTTTCTCTCCCTTCCCCACACCCCCACTCCAGAGTTCCCTCTTCTGAGCATATGACTTACTCATTATTAGCATTTATAATCCTCACCAGTCATTACCTTCCATTAGACCCTAAACTCCACGAAGAATTACTTAGCATTTAAGGACTAGGCTCACACTAACCTTGGTTGAATAAGACTTTATGCTCTCTGATTGACACTGATGCCGCAATCCCCATTTTTCCATATGCACAGTGTCCAGAGGAGTTCTTCGGTGTATCTGGGAGTGTGTTTATTTGTAAATTCCTCGACTCCACTTCAGAATTATTATGGTATGTGAACCAAACCTAGTAACCTCTCTGGACACAGCTCTGGAAATAGAGTCCAGCTTCCTAGACATTCGATTTACACTGGGTCCGAACAGCACAAACAACATGAAAGTGTGAAAAATATTGCAAAATCGCTTGAGTTGGTGTTGATTCTGATGTTTATCCTCTTATTACTTATATTTTGCTATGTTGTATTAACAAATACTTGTTATCTGAACAAACTCAGAAGAGATCTGTTTGCTTGTACTTACAGTTTTTCCCATGTATTGTAATAAACTTCAATAAAATTTTCTTTAAAAACAATCATGGGCCAGCAATGCACTGCGCCATCGCAGTGCATTGTGGTCCGTTCGCGCCATATGAATTTTGACGCGAACTGACCAAGAGTTCGGATTTCGCCGAACGGACGAACAGCCAATGTTCGAGTCGAACGTACGTTCGACTCGAACACGAAGCTCATCCCTATCCAGTAGACATTTGCATTCGTTTTCGTCCGAATGCATTTTCGTCCGAATTTCAGCTATTTTCGTTTTCGTTTTGACAAACGATAACGAAAGCACAAAGTCCGAAAAACGAAAGATCCGACATAAATAAATGCTTTATTTTCGTTTTCATTGTTACAACAGTTCGATTTAGAATAGGAGATTCGACATGACTCTGACAACAATCTGTGTCTATAGAACCTGTGTTCGAATGTGCCTAACCTTACCTCTATTAGTCCAAGATTATATAGAGAAAATATTCGACAGAGAGAAAAGATTCTGCAAGTTACTGTCCTAAAAAGTGTTTGGGGACCCGGGTCCTGCCCCAGGGGACATGGATCAATGCAAAAAAAAGTTTTAAAAACGGCCGTTTTTTCGGGAGCAGTGATTTTAATAATGATTAAAGTGAAACAATAAAAGTGTAATATTCCTTTAAATTTCGTAGGGGGGGGGTTGTCTATAGTATGCCTGTGAAGGGGCGCATGTTTCCCGTGCTTAGAATTGTCCCTGCACAAAGTGTCATTTATGCAGGAAAAAAAGTCCTTTAAAATCACTCGCAGCTATAATGAATTGTCGGCTCCCGTAATACAGAGAACACTCATTGAAAGTCATTGATAAAAAAATAAATAAAAAAAAAAGCGTGGGGGTCCCCCAAATTCAATTACCAGGCCCTTCAGGTCTGGTATGGATATTAAGGGGAACCCTGCCTCAAATTTAAGAAAAAATTTGACGTGGGGTTCCCCCTAAATATCCATAACCAGACCCTTCAGGTCTGGTATGGATATTAAGGGGAACCCCGCGTCAAATTTAAAAAAAAATTGACGTGGGGTTCCCCCTAAAAATTCATACCAGACCCTTTATCCGAGCACGCAACCTGGCAGGCCGCAGGAAAAGAGGGGGGGGCGAGAGAGCGGCCCCCCCTCCCTCCTGAACCGTACCAGGCCACATGCCCTCAACATTGGGAGGATGCTTTGGGGGTCTGTGACCCCTCAAAGCACCTTGTCCCCATGTTGATGAAGACAAGGGCCTCATCCCCACAACCCTGGCCGGTGGTTGTGGAGGTCTGCGGGCGGGGGGCTTATCAGAATCTGGAAGCCCCCTTTAACAAGGGGACCCCCAGATCCCGGCCCCCCCCCCCTGTTTGAAATGGTAAGGGGGTACAAAAGTACCCCTACCATTTCACAAAGAAAGTGTAAAAAATGGTTAAATAAAACAAACACACTTTTGAAAAATTCCTTTATTAAAAATAAAAAAATAAAAAAAAGATTCCAGCGGCGGTAATCCACTCTTGCTATCCAGCGATGGACGGCCATCTCTCCAGCGATGTCTCATCTCATCCAGCGCAGCAATCCATCCTTCTGTCTCAGTGGAGGAGACACTGCAAGGATTCCGGCGGATGACGTTTCTTATATAGGAATTGTTGAAATAAAAACGAACAGGTACGTATTGCAGAAAAAGTCCCTCAATAGGGACACCAAGGAAAAAGGGAAAAAATTGTCCATGAACGTTGACACCACCAGCAGGCGTAAAAGTGCTTCCCCTATCAGTCCCAGAATCGGAAAGTCCAGTAGATCTCAAAGTAGAAAGGGCATAAAAGTACCGAACGCCACAGATGCAAGCACCCTAGCGAAGATGGAGCAGGAAAAAGAGATCAGATAATATGCCATAGTTCCAGGACACCAGGGGAAAAGTAAGAAAGTTTTTAGCTCACCCGTCCCACAGTTCCTCAGACAGCTCTATCCTGAGACACTCTGCGTTCCAGCCATGCTCTGACCTCCCTGGGTTGTTCAAAGAAGAGTGCCCGGTCTCCTGCCTCCACCCTGAGGCGTGCTGGGAATAGCATAGAATATTTCACTTGTTGTGCACGTAGTAATCTTTTGGCCTCCAGGAAACTCTGGCGGCGTTTCTGGACGTCCGCAGAAAAATCAGGAAAGATTGCTACTTTAGTATTGCCCACAGGGATGTTACCCTTTATCCGAGCCATGCGCAGGGCAGCATCTCTATCCTTATAGTTCAGGAGCTTTGCAATAAAGGTACGCGGAGGCGCACCTTGAGGCGGAGGCCTGGCAGGCATACGATGCGCGCGTTCAACCGCTAGCATGGGGGAAAAAGACTCTCGGCCATATGTATTTATCAGCAATTGTTCCAGAAAAGTTGTGGGGTCTTTACCTTCAGCCCCTTCCGGAAGACCAATCAATCGGATGTTGCATCTGCGTATGCGATTTTCCATTTCGTCTTGTTTAGCAAGCAGGAGGTCTATTTGTTTCTGCATGGGGTCAGCATCATTTTGCATCCTCTACATTGCTAATACGGGCCTCAGTATCCCTCACCCGGTCACGCAGCTTCTGAAAGTCCTGCCTTATTAAAGAGATGTCCATTTGCACTTCTTCAATTTGGGATGTAAGGGACAATGTAATGGCTTCAAGAAGCCTGTCCGTGTCTCCCGCCGCACGCGGCCCTCCCGTCTCCTCCGCGCCGCCATTTTCCTCCCCCTCCTCACTCACATGTCGGCGGTATTGTGACAGCCGCGCTGCCGCCGATCGCTGGGATTTCGAGGGAGACATGTGCACCGGAATGAGGGGAAGCCTTTGCAGACGCGTTCAGGTAAGTATTTGTGCTGTGGTATCACAGGATCAGCGTGGAAAACAGGATTACTCGGCGGAGCTCCGGAGACACACGTCCTACTCCATGCAAGGTCAGGCCACGCCCCCCAAGAAGAGCATGCTTTAAACCTTTCTGGGACCCCTGTTGTTGTTCGTGGATGGGGAGAGGAGAATGAAGAGGACGACATTATCCTGGATGATGAGCAGGAGCCAGGCCACCACACCGCTTCCACTTTAGTGCAAATGGGGGCCTTCATGCTCCAGTGTTTTAATAGGGACCCCCGTATAAAAAGCATAAGAGTCAGGGACCAGTACTGGGTGGCAACGTACTTAGACCCCCGGTACAAAACACAAAATGGTGGAAATGCTACCGTCGTCACAGAGGGCTGTCAGAATGCAGCACTTCCAGGCCTTGCTTCGAGAAATGCTGCATTCTGCTTTTGCGTGCGCTGGCAGAGGAGCAATTCCCACTCCCAGAGAAGGAGTTGCGGGTACCAATCCAACAGCGCCTGCAAGAAGAGGCCGGTTTGAAGATGTGTTGGTGACTTCGGATATGAGGTCATTCTTTCAGCCGACCCATCGACAGGTGTCATCCGGATCCAGCATCAGGGAACGCCTAGACCGTCAGGTGTCCGACTACATCGGGTTAACGGCCAATGTGGACGCTCTGAGGAGTGATGATCCCCTGGACTACTGGGTGGGCAGGCTTGACCTCTGGCCAGAGCTTGCCCAATTTGCAATCGAACTGTTGGCTTGCCCCTCGTCCAGTGTCCTGTCCGAAAGGACATTCAGCGCAGCAGGGGGGATCGTGACCGATAAGCGTACTCGCCTAGCTCACGACAGTGTTAACTACCTCACATTTCTAAAAATAAATGAGGCATGGATCTCGGAGGAATTCAACACATGTGACCAGTAGACCATGTATATGTCTATAAACTATTTTTTTAATCGAGCACACAGACCTTCTTTCTTCATATGGCTCACTTCCTTGTCCAAAAAAAGCACACCATACTATATGCCTGTAACCTCCTGTTGAAGAGGTTGAGCGGTGTCATATTTCTACTGGGGCTGCTTATTATGAGGTGCTCCCACCATCCCTGTGCTGTGCTGACTTCCTCCTGGGGCTGCTTATTATGAGGGGCTCCCACCATCCCTGTGCTGTGCTGACTTCCTCCTGGGGCTGTACCTCTGCTGTGCATATTATGAGGGGCTCCTACCATCCCTGTGCTATGCTGAAATCCTCCTGGGGCTGCTTATTATGAGGGGCTCCCACCATCCCTGTGCTGTGCTGACATCCTCCTGGGGCTGCTTATTATGAGGGGCTCCCACCATCCCTGTGCTGTGCTGACTTCCTCCTGGGGCTGTACCTCTGCTGTGCATATTATGAGGGGCTCCCACCATCCCTGTGCTATGCTTATAATGGGGGGCTCCCACCATCCCTGTGCTGTGCCGACTTCCTCCTGGGGCTGCTTATTATGTGGGGCTCCCACCATCCCTGTGCTGTGCTGACTTCCTCCTGGGGCTGCTTATTATGAGGGGCTCCCACCATCCCTGTGCTATGCTGACATCCTCCTGGGCTGCTTATTATGAGGGGCTCCCACCATCCCTGTGCTATGCTGACATCCTCCTGGGGCTGCTTATTATGAGGGGCTCCCACCATCCCTGTGCTGACTTCCTCCTGGGGCTGTACCTCTGCTATGCATATTATGAGGGGCTCCCACCATCCCTGTGCTATGCTCATTATGAGGGGCTCCCACCATCCCTGCGCTATGCTCATTATGAGGGGCTCCCACCATCCCTGTCCTATGCTCATTATGAGGGGCTCCCACCATCCCTGTACTATGCTGACTTCCTCCTGGGGCTGCTTACGGTGCAGGTGTCAGTGCTGTATATCACGGTGCTGATGTCAGTACTCTCTATCACGGTGCTGCTGTCAGTGCTGTATATCACGGTGCTGGTGTTAGTGCTTTATGTCACGCTGCTGATGTCAGAGTCATCTGACACCAGCACCGTGATAGAGAGCACTGACATCAGCAGCGTGACATAAAGCACTAACACCAGCACCGTGATATACAGCACTGACAGCAGCACCGTGATAGAGAGTACTGACATCAGCAGCGTGACATACAGCAATGACACCTTCCGACGGGACGTATATTCTATGAGACATGGGCTGCAAATAGGAACTCGGGTACTCTGATGGGCTGGAGATAGGTACTCTGGTACTCTGATGGCCTGGTGACAGGTACTCGGGTACTCTAATCGCCTGGTGACAGGTACTCGGGTACTCTGATGGCCTGCTGACAGGTACTCGGGTACCCTGATGGACTGTGACAGGTACTCGGGTACCCCCATAGACCGTGACAGGTACTCGGGTACCCCGATAGACCGTGACAGGTACTCGGGTACCCCGATGGACCGTGACAGGTACTCGGTTACCCCGATGGACCGTGACAGGTACTAGGGTACCCTGATGGACCGTGACAGGTACTCGGGTACCCTGATGGACCGTGACAGGTACTCGGGTACCCTGATGGACCGTGACAGGTACTCGGGTACTCTGATGGGCTGTGACAGGTACTCAAATACTCTGATGGACTGTGACAGGTACTCTGATGGACTGTGATTGACAGGTACTATGAGGGGTGGTGACAGGTCCTCTTTATTGGGGGGGGGGGGAATCAGTATGATTGGTGTACACTGTAGGCGGTAACGAGATGTTACCACAATCTCCTCCTCACACATGATTGGTGTGTGAGGAGGAGAACCCGGTAACATCTCGTTACCGCGGTTTGTTTACATTTTAGTGATTGGCTGTGAAAGGATCACAGCCGATCACGTGGGTAAACAGCCGGCCAATGGCTGTTTACCAGCGTCGGTGACGAGCAGTGTTCCCGCCACCGACGTGCGCGCGCAGCACGCTCACGATCGCCATGCAAAGTCGGGGTGTGACCATCTGTGATCGCCCGTGACTTCATCACGGCCGATCACGTGGTAAACAGCCATAGCCAATGGCTGTTCACCCCCTTCGGTGGCGAGCGGTGTCTCCGTGACACGCCGCCACTGAAGAAACAGGGATGCGCACGCACGATCGCGCTTATTCCCTGTTTAAACGGGAGGCCATCATATGACGGCCTCCCGCCACAATAGGTGCGCCGCCTGGCCATCATTTGACAGCCGGCGGTCAGCATCTAGTTAAGTAGCAAACTGCTGAGACCTGCATTCTTTATGTAGTCCTGAAAAATTAACAAAGCATATTCTTCTATAGTGTGCACTAGCATGAAAGCACTCAGTGTGATTCCTCTGTGATCTCTCCTCTCTCTGATATCTGCATTAGGTATGGGCCAAACACCCCCCGGTTCGCACCAGAACACCTCGAACAGGCAACATCGCATCACATAGTAGTCCATTATGTGTCACTTACCTGACACAGGAGCCAGCAAAGTCACCGCTGTCCCCTGTAGTCTGGAGCATCCATCTTCTTGGTGGGTCTCGCTGCTCCGGTGCGGTCATTCGACAGAGCCGCGATGACGTCACTCCCGCGCGTGCGCACGGGAGCCGCCACTCGCGGCATATCCCGGTAACTGCGGCGCGCTCAGTGCACCTGCGCATGCGCCGTAGACAGTGGTGCCTGTCTTTCGGCAAATATCTCCTAAACCATGTAGGTTTAGGAGATATTTCTTGGACCTACAGGTAAGCCTTAATCTAGGCGTACCTGTAGGTCAAAGTGGTTTGAAAGGGTTTACAACCACTTTAAGGCTCAGCAGGTCCAACCATACACCTGCAGCTCATGAGACATGGGAGCTAAGGTCACCTAGCATGTGTTTCATTTTCCCTTTTCTCAAGAGGGTGACCTCCTTCCTTATCCACCACCAGCTACTCAGCTGATCAGGTTTACACTAATTTCTTCAGGTTACACTCCCATCTCTTATGTTGCGTACATTTCTGACAACAAAACCACAGATTTTTTTCCCCGAAGGGTGTTGGCTCAAACTTGTCTTGCATACACACAAATGTTGGAATTTCGGAATGTCAGAGATTCCAAACATCAAGAACGCGGTGACGTGCAACACATATGACGAGCCAAGAAAAAGGAAGTTCAATAAACCTTTCATGACTAAGCCTATTTTTGACATTTGGTGTTTACAAGTTAAAATTCATATTTTTTGCTAGAGAATTACTTGAAACCCCCAAACATCCAAACATTATATATATATATATATATATATATATATATATATTTATATATATATATATTAGCAGAGACTCTAGAGAATAAAATGGTGACTGTTGCAATATTTTATGTCACACGGTATTTGTGCAGTGGTGTTTTAAACGCAACTTTTTGGGAAAAGGGACACTTTCATAAATTAAAAAAAAAAAGGAAACAGTAACATTAGCCCAATTTTTTTGCATAATGTGAAAGATAATGTTATGCCGAGTAAATAGATACCAAACATGTTACGCTTTATAATTGCATGCACTTGTGGAATGATAAGAGAAAAAAAGAGAACTGCGCTAACCTCAAATGCCCAAAGTGAATGGGGTATGTGTATGTGCCAAACCCAGGATATGAGTCTTAGTGTCTTATTGTCTCTAAGACCACCTCAAAAATATAATGCATACTATTATATGTACAAATAAATTAAATTAAATACAAAAGTGGGACACAAATACGTGTCAATAATGTGAATTACCCAAACGCAATACAGATTGTGTAAATCTCTGTGCATATACCCCTAAAGTGAAAAAATTATTTTGTTTCCAATTTTTTTTTTTTTTACATGAAATGAATTGTCAAAAAATATATATTCTGAGACACTCTATATAATGTCCATATAGTTGTGAACCAAAATATTATAAATTGTCCATATGGTACATAACACCGGTGAAGAAAAACTTCATGTAAGAGCTGGATTAGGAGTGCACAAATTAGAAATCTTCTCCAGAAATATAATGTGCTTTTCCCATCACCGAATAAATGAATTGGCTCCTTACCAGATCCAAGCGACCCCCCGTTACAGAGGGTCACCACAGGCAAAAACAATCAAAGGATGTCCGGGTAACGGTTCCCCCTCAGGCGATCCCGAATCCCTCACGCAATAGGGCTGTGGCTGTTGCTCCAAATGTCACTCCCAATTCAACGTAGTATCACATAGGGAAAAACATAGGCTCCAGATAGTGTAAAACCAATGATTTTAATTTGCCAAAAACGAACGTATACACTTACATAAAAGACTTTAAAAACAGGTTCAAAACAGAGGCGTGCACCGGCCGGACACACGCCAACGCAGAGACCAACCCATCCTTCCTGGTCTGAAAAGAACGAACACGACTGGGGTGACGTCGACACGTTCGCACCGCCCTACGCGTTTCATAATAATTTACGTCGTCCAGGGGCACGGGCGGCGTGCGACGTCACCCCTTTTATAACCAACAACATAACCAAGCCTCGCTTTGGGTCAGCGGCCATCTTAGATATCACATAAACGTTAGAAATCAATGACCATGGGCCAAGCCTCACTCTCGATCCACGAACGTCATGTGTGTATATATATTCCCAACGAACGTCCTATAATTATGGACCAAGCCTCGTTCCCAAACGAACGTCATCTAGGGCCAATAGATGTTTTTTTCAAAATATAATTGGTTATTACAAGTGTAAAAACTGTCAGGTATGCACCTTGAACTCATATAGGGGCTCTAAGATTTCTAGTATTGTATCCTCAAGCACTACTAGAACATATGAAATAGAGTCTTTCATTACTTGCTCTTCGGAGGCTGTGGTTTACCTTTTACAGTGCCCTTGTGGCCTCCAATATATAGGGCGGACCAAGAGGGCACTTCGCGTCAGGCTGAATGAACATATAGGCAACATTAGACATAGGTTTGACAAACACCCTGTGTCCAGGCATTATGACCAAACACATAAGAGAGATCCATCAGGTACCCTATTTGTCGGTTTAGACAAATATAGGCCCCACTGGAGGGGTGGGTCCTTGGTTAGGGAAATATCCAAGCTCGAAATGGCCTGGATCCACAAATTAAAGACATATGCTCCGTTTGGCCTCAATGTGGACACCGACTTAAATGCCTTTATTAATAACTCTTGAGGGGATCTTTTCTGATGCAATGTATGTTTATTGCAGTTTCTGTACCAGTTATTGTAAAACTCTATTCTACTGTGTTTCTATCCTGTTGTTTTTTTGGTACATGTTATTGTAGAATATATTCTTGTTTTTCTCCACTCTCTTTGGCCTCTATTGGTTGGTAGGCCTAGCTTTGGGTTAGGCGGCCCTCTAGATGCGGGGATTCACTTTTAGTTGTATTCCTCAACATTTGTTTGGGATGCCCAAGGCTAATCTCTGGGGCATATGTGGGGTAGCAAGGAATTGGAAATACATGTTTATGTTGCTCTATCTCTCAACTGAATTTGATGGACATGCGAATGCACCAAGAAATACAATTTTTTTGGTGTATCTTTATACCAATTTGGGATACTTCACCCCATTTTATTCTTATTCTTATTATTCTTATTTTTATTTTTATTCGATTATTAATTTATTGTATTCATTTTATTTTTATATTTTATTTTGGTTTATGCCCTATTTGGGACCTATACTCTGCCTTGTCTTTGTACACAGGAAAAATAAGAGTAACTTGCTATGTCTCTCTTCCAATATGGCCATCATCTGGAAGTGAGACTTGGTTCACAACCATATGACGTTCGTTTGGGAACGAGGCTTGGTCCATAATTATAGGACGTTCGTTGGGAATATATATACACACATGACGTTCGTGGATCGAGAGTGAGGCTTGGCCCATGGTCATTGATTTCTAACGTTTATGTGATATCTAAGATGGCCGCTGACCCAAAGCGAGGCTTGGTTATGTTGTTGGTTATAAAAGGGGTGACGTCGCACGCCGCCCGTGCCCCTGGACGACGTAAATTATTACGAAACGCGTAGGGCGGTGCGAACGTGTCGACGTCACCCCAGTCGTGTTCGTTCTTTTCAGACCAGGAAGGACGGGTTGGTCTCTGCGTTGGCGTGTGTCCGGCCGGTGCACGCCTCTGTTTTGAACCTGTTTTTAAAGTCTTTTATGTAAGTGTATACGTTCGTTTTTGGCAAATTAAAATCATTGGTTTTACACTATCTGGAGCCTATGTTTTTCCCTATGTGATACTACGTTGAATTGGGAGTGACATTTGGAGCAACAGCCACAGCCCTATTGCGTGAGGGATTCGGGATCGCCTGAGGGGGAACCGTTACCCGGACATCCTTTGATTGTTTTTGCCTGTGGTGACCCTCTGTAACGGGGGGTCGCTTGGATCTGGTAAGGAGCCAATTCATTTATTCGGTGATGGGAAAAGCACATTATATTTCTGGAGAAGATTTCTAATTTGTGCACTCCTAATCCAGCTCTTACATGAAGTTTTTCTTCACCGGTGTTATGTACCATATGGACAATTTATAATATTTTGGTTCACAACTATATGGACATTATATAGAGTGCCTCAGAATATATATTTTTTGACAATTCATTTCATGTAAAAAAAAAAAAATTGGAAACAAAATAATTTTTTCACTTTAGGGGTATATGCACAGAGATTTACACAATCTGTATTGCGTTTGGGTAATTCACATTATTGACACGTATTTGTGTCCCACTTTTGTATTTAATTTAATTTATTTGTACATATAATAGTATGCATTATATTTTTGAGGTGGTCTTAGAGACAATAAGACACTAAGACTCATATCCTGGGTTTGGCACATACACATACCCCATTCACTTTGGGCATTTGAGGTTAGCGCAGTTCTCTTTTTTTCTCTTTTTGTTCAGTGTATTTTTGGTGTACATTTGAATTGCTGCTTCCGACCAATATTATTCTTATTCCGTAGCGCAGTTTCTTCCTCTTTTCTTTTTTCTGTTTATTTTCCAATTATTAATTGCTGCTTCGGTTTTTTGGGTCACACCAACTTTTAGATCATGGATGTCTTTGAATCTCGGGCAAAAAGGGTTGTAGATACAACAGGGGTTTTTGACTCTACCCCACCTTCAGTGGTCTCCGATACGGGGGGTCTATTCTTGAGACTTAAGAATTTGACCACATCTGAGATCCATCTCCAATGGGACATTGCCTTCCTAGAAACTTATATTAGGGAGGCAATGGTCCCCAGGAGTTTGAGGTGGAATGTCAGTCCCCAACAAGGGGAGCCCGATTTAGAAGGCTGGTACAGATATTTTAATGAATCAGGGGTGAGTTTATTACGCTTTTTAGCTCAAAAAAAGAGCGAGAGAGTAGCCCGATTAGATATAGAGATTAAGGCCATTAGGGATTCCTTAATACCCCTCAGAGATAGTGAGGAGTACAAGGAATGTTCTAAGAACTTGCTGAAGGTGCTCGAAAAAGAAGAAAAGGATCAGAAAATTAAGAAAAAACGGAAATATAATAGGGATAAGGAGGATTACAACACTGGGATGGTGTTTTCTTGGCAGAGGAATTTAGATCTGGAAGAAGTGGTGGAGGTCCAGATGGACACATCACAGCAACTGAATTCACTGGGAGCAATGGGAGGCAACTCCGCACAACTACCCCCGAATAACACCCAACTCAATCCCGGTACCAGTTATGGTTTTAGGAGACCTGTGAATAGTCAAAGGACTCCAAACCAGACTAGAAATCAATATGTGGGAGCTCCTCAACAGAGATTCCCCAAGAAAGGTCCTAAGCTGAGTGGGACGTATCCTCACCGAGCACCTTTCTCCCCGAGAACAGGACAATCTAGTCATTCGGGGACCTATGGGCCCCCAGATTGGATTCGGGGTCCCAACCAAGAGAATCTCCCTTATCAGAACAGAGATGATAGGAATTACAATTATAATGTTCCTATTCAAAATCGTTTTTTCCCCCTCTCTGACTCTGAGACCCCTAGGGGATCGGGCCGAGCAGGAGGGAATTGGGGGGTGGACCCTAGACGATATCCTAGTCCCTATACCCAGGGGAGTCCCGGATATGGACAGGGATATCGACAGCCCGCCTATGAGGGAGGGTCCCACAGTAGTGGGAATAATAGTCAACATTTTTTTCCCAGGGACAACAGAGGCCTAAAAAGGTCCGTCGAACAAAGAGAGGGGTTAGAGGGGGGAGGCGAGCCCAATCAACAAAAAAGAAAGAGGCCATAGGAACCGGGATCTTTAATCTAAGCAAACAGGAACTCACGGCTTCTGAAACCAAAATACTTGATAAGGGTTTGAAATTTGCTCCACCCAGATGTCTGAGCAAGTTCCAAACCTATATGGATGTACACAAGTTTGTCCGCAAATTGAATATAAAACGATACATGATGGGTAACCCCATCAGAGAGAATACCACGAGAACAACGGAGTTTCAGCACTCCAACCTTTCAAATGCTTCCCTTTTTAATCCTCCGGGATCCCTTGCACCCAGTATCAAGGTATTTAGGGATGTGGTATTACGTGACCTGGAGGATATCAGGGTTAAGAAAGTCAAAATGCGTAGAGACTTGGAGATGGGCTTAGATACTTTGTGTAATAATAAGTCTTTGGTCATCAGACCGGCCGATAAAGGGGGGGGGGGATTGTGGTACTAGACCGATGCGACTACATGAAAGAGATGTATCGCATTTTGGAGGATAGTGAAACATACACTGTCCTTAATCGGGACCCAGTGGATAAGTACAAGAAGGAACTGGGTAGGATTGTGGAAGGAGGTCATCGGAGGGGCATTTTAAATGAAAAGGAAAAACTTTTTTTGATACCTTGTGCCCCCCGTACACCTGTTATCTACTACCTCCCGAAGCTACACAAGAACCAAGTTTGCCCCCCGGGGCGACCTATTGTCAGTGGTATTGACTCGGTGACGTCCCGGGTGGGCAAATATATAGACCATTATTTGCAACCTTTGGTCCAAAAGGTCCCGTCGTACGTTAAAGATACTAAGCACATAATTAATCTTTTGTCTGGTATCACCCCTGGGAAGGTCTATGGTTGGTCACGGCAGACGTTAATTCATTATACACCATCATCCCCCACTCTTTAGGAGTGGAGGCAGTCAGACTATTCTTGGAGAGGGGGTCGGGCCTTCCCTTACCCCAGATTGATTTCTTAATAGAACTCTTGGAATATGCGGCCGGACACAACTATTTCTGGTTTGACCAGCAATTTTACCGCCAGGACAGGGGTGTGGCCATGGGGGCAAAATATGCCCCTAGCCTGGCCAACCTGTTCATGGCCAAATGGGAGGAGGACGTCATCGATGCCCCTAGGAGGTCTGAGATAGTCCTGTGGGCAAGGTATATCGATGATGTCCTCCTCCTTTGGGATGGAACAGAACCAGATTTGCGGTTGTTTATGGCCAGTTTAAATGAGAATAATAGAGGGATCAAATTAAGCTTCGAGGCCAGTCAGGATGAGGTCAATTTCCTTGATCTTAACATTAGGAGGGTTGGAGATGAGTTTATTACATCTACATATTTTAAATCTACCGATAGGAACTCGTACATCCCTACGGATAGTTGCCATTTTCAACCTTGGCTAAAAGCTGTTCCCCTGGGGCAATTTCTACGCCTCAGACGGAACTGTTCGGATATTGTAAAGTATGATGAACAGGCAGCGATTTTGGCAGGTAGATTTCTGGAAAAGGGATATGATCCCGTTTCCCTCGATGCAACAATGGAGACTGCTCGCACTAGAGATAGATCTTCATTATTGGTAGATAGACAAAACATCAGGGCTAATATACAGGGTGGTGTACCGTTTGTCACGACTTTCTCAGTCCAACATCGCGGTGTGAGAAACTTGATTCAAAAACATTGGCACTTACTCACTAGTGACCAGGTTTTGAATACAGTCTTACCTGATAAACCACAAATAATTTTTAAAGGGGCCTCTTCATTGGGGAGCAAGATTGCCCCTAGCATACAAGACCCACCTAGGGCCAATAGATGTTTTTTTCAAAATCTAATTGGTTATTACAAGTGTAAAAACTGTCAGGTATGCACCTTGAACTCATATAGGGGCTCTAAGATTTCTAGTATTGTCTCCTCAAGCACTACTAGAACATATGAAATAGAGTCTTTCATTACTTGCTCTTCGGAGGCTGTGGTTTACCTTTTACAGTGCCCTTGTGGCCTCCAATATATAGGGCGGACCAAGAGGGCACTTCGCGTCAGGCTGAATGAACATATAGGCAACATTAGACGTGGGTTTGACAAACACCCTGTGTCCAGGCATTATGACCAAACACATAAGAGAGATCCATCAGGTACCCTATTTGTCGGTTTAGACAAATATAGGCCCCACTGGAGGGGTGGGTCCTTGGTTAGGGAAATATCCAAGCTCGAAATGGCCTGGATCCACAAATTAAAGACATATGCTCCGTTTGGCCTCAATGTGGACACCGACTTAAATGCCTTTATTAATAACTCTTGAGGGGATCTTTTCTGATGCAATGTATGTTTATTGCAGTTTCTGTACCAGTTATTGTAAAACTCTATTCTACTGTGTTTCTATCCTGTTGTTTTTTTGGTACATGTTATTGTAGAATATATTCTTGTTTTTCTCCACTCTCTTTGGCCTCTATTGGTTGGTAGGCCTAGCTTTGGGTTAGGCGGCCCTCTAGATGCGGGGATTCACTTTTAGTTGTATTCCTCAACATTTGTTTGGGATGCCCAAGGCTAATCTCTGGGGCATATGTGGGGTAGTAAGGAATTGGAAATACATGTTTATGTTGCTCTATCTCTCAACTGAATTTGATGGACATGCGAATGCACCAAGAAATACAATTTTTTTGGTGTATCTTTATACCAATGTGGGATACTTCACCCCATTTTATTCTTATTCTTATTATTCTTATTTTTATTTTTATTCGATTATTAATTTATTGTATTCATTTTATTTTTATATTTTATTTTGGTTTATGCCCTATTTGGGACCTATACTCTGCCTTGTCTTTGTACACAGGAAAAATAAGAGTAACTTGCTATGTCTCTCTTCCAATATGGCCATCATCTGGAAGTGAGACTTGGTTCACAACCATATGACGTTCGTTTGGGAACGAGGCTTGGTCCATAATTATAGGACGTTCGTTGGGAATATATATACACACATGACGTTCGTGGATCGAGAGTGAGGCTTGGCCCATGGTCATTGATTTCTAACGTTTATGTGATATCTAAGATGGCCGCTGACCCAAAGCGAGGCTTGGTTATGTTGTTGGTTATAAAAGGGGTGACATCGCACGCCGCCCGTGCCCCTGGACGACGTAAATTATTACGAAACGCATAGGGCGGTGCGAACGTGTCGACGTCACCCCAGTCGTGTTCGTTCTTTTCAGACCAGGAAGGACGGGTTGGTCTCTGCGTTGGCGTGTGTCCGGCCGGTGCACGCCTCTGTTTTGAACCTGTTTTTAAAGTCTTTTATGTAAGTGTATACGTTCGTTTTTGGCAAATTAAAATCATTGGTTTTACACTATCTGGAGCCTATGTTTTTCCCTATGTGATACTACGTTGAATTGGGAGTGACATTTGGAGCAACAGCCACAGCCCTATTGCGTGAGGGATTCGGGATCGCCTGAGGGGGAACCGTTACCCGGACATCCTTTGATTGTTTTTGCCTGTGGTGACCCTCTGTAACGGGGGGTCGCTTGGATCTGGTAAGGAGCCAATTCATTTATTCGGTGATGGGAAAAGCACATTATATTTCTGGAGAAGATTTCTAATTTGTGCACTCCTAATCCAGCTCTTACATGAAGTTTTTCTTCACCGGTGTTATGTACCATATGGACAATTTATAATATTTTGGTTCACAACTATATGGACATTATATAGAGTGTCTCAGAATATATATTTTTTGACAATTCATTTCATGTAAAAAAAAAAAAAATTGGAAACAAAATAATTTTTTCACTTTAGGGGTATATGCACAGAGATTTACACAATCTGTATTGCGTTTGGGTAATTCACATTATTGACACGTATTTGTGTCCCACTTTTGTATTTAATTTAATTTATTTGTACATATAATAGTATGCATTATATTTTTGAGGTGGTCTTAGAGACAATAAGACACTAAGACTCATATCCTGGGTTTGGCACATACACATACCCCATTCACTTTGGGCATTTGAGGTTAGCGCAGTTCTCTTTTTTTCTCTTTTTGTTCAGTGTATTTTTGGTGTACATTTGAATTGCTGCTTCCGACCAATATTATTCTTATTCCGTAGCGCAGTTTCTTCCTCTTTACTTGTGGAATGATGACAAACTATGGTACCTAAAAATCTCAATAGACGACGCTTACATTTTTTTTCTGGTTACCAGATTAGAGTTACAGAGGAGGTCTAGGGCTAGAATTATTGCTCTCTCTCTGGCGATTGTGGCGATACCTCACATGTGTGATTTGAACACCATCTACATATGCGGGCATGATTTCCGTATGCGTTTTCTTTGCTGCGACGGGGGCGCTTAAAATTTTTTTTTCTTATTTTCAAATTAATAAATTGTTTTAAAAAAAAAAAAATTGATCACTTTTATTGCCTTCACAAGGAATGTAAACATCCCTTATGACAGTAATAGGTGGTCACAGGTAATCTTTTAGACCCCCGATCCCTCCTTTACACTTCAAAGTATTCAGATTAGGCGTTTTCGGCGATTCTGAATATTGTATTTTTTTTTTAAACCGGCGCCATTGGCAGCCGAGTAAATGGGAAGTGACGTCGCTTCCGTGTTTACGATTAGGAGACTGGAATGAAGCCACTTACGGCTTCAAGCCAGTCTCTCCCTAGCCGCCAGATGCAGCGGATGTTCGATCGGGGCCCCCGATTGAATGGGAGCCCCGGTAAGAGCGGCGGGAGGGGGGATGTCCCCTCCCGCTCCTCCAGCATAACAGGCGAGCAGCTTTTAGCTGCATCGGTTGTTATTGCTGGAAAGCCGATCACCGGCTCTGAAAAACGGTACTGGGATGATGCCTGCAGCTGCGGGCATCATCCCGGTATACCCCCCGAAAGCTGAGGCTGCACATTGGCGTACGCTTGGCGGGAAGGGGATAACCAATGTGGCTCCTTCTGCTTGATTTAGAGCATGCATGAACTTTTGTGCGTCGGACTTGTGTACACTCTATCTGAATTTCCAACAACAAAGTGAACTTGTGGGAAAATTTGAGAACCTGCTCGCAAACATTTGGGTGCGGAATACTGACAGCAAATGGTTGATGGGGCATACACAGGGTCGGACTTTCCGATAACAAGCTCTCATCAAAAAAATCCTATAATAAATTCCGATCATGTGTACGCAGCAGTGATGGACGAACATCTAATGGGATGATTCGTGAACGCGCACAAATGTTCGTGAACCACAGGTTCGCGGCGGGTCCCATTCATTTTAATGGCAGGCGAACATTAAAAACCTCCAGGTCATATTTGCAGCCACAAAATACTTACTAGCTGTGCACACATAGTGGCACAACATGGACACTGACATACCAGAAGTATTAAGCAAATCTGTGATCGACAACAAGCATTTTTTTTTTATCTGTGAAGTTTTGTCAATTCAGGAGCGCATGAAGGCCATGGAGGAGAGGCAAGGACAGGCCAGGCTATGAAGGTGGTGCAGGAGATGATCCTGCTATTGGAAAAGTTGCCATCATTTTTTTTTTATGTTATTGTAGCGGGTATCCCAAATTTAGGGGTGACCTGAGCAATAGTTGGCTTGGGCTTCAATCTGTCGTTTTGGGGGGCCACTGGTCTATCACACCAGTTATAACACTTTTTTCTAATTGCGTTTGTCACTCTTTGTAGTATTGCTGCAGAATCGCTCAGCAGTCACAATGCTGCACAATAGAAATGCACTATAATATGCATTCTATATTTGAAAGTATTTTATACGTGTATTACACCCCTATGTACTGCACACCAAATGGTACACCTATATTAGTTAGCGATTTGTGTCGCTACAGTCTGTCCCTACGATACACACAGCAACCTCTCCCTACACTGACAAAAGAGCTGCAGAACCGCTCAGCAGTCACAATGCTGCACAGTAGAAATGCTCTATACTATGCTTTCTATATTTGAAAGTATTTTATATGTGTATTACACCCCTATATACTGCACACCTAATAGTACACCTATACCAGTCCTTAAAAGGACTTTTGTGGACCTATATTAGTTAGCGATTTGTGTAGCTACAGTTTGTCCCTGCAACACACAGCAACCTCTCCCTACACTGACAAAAGAGCTGCAGAACCGCTCAGCAGTCACAATGCTGCACAGTAGAAATGCACTATACTAAGCTTTCTATATTTGGAAGTATGTTATACATGTATTACACCCCTATATAATGCACACCAAACAATAGTACACCTATACCAGTCCTTAAAAAGGACTTTTGTGGACCTAATAGCTAGTGATTACCGACTGTCCCTGCTCCACACAGCAACCTCTTCCTACACTGACAAAAGACAGAATGTAAAATGGCCACCAGATCAGGTCTATTTATAAGGTAGGGGGTATGTCTATGTGCTGAAATGTCTCAATTGGCTGTCCTGTACCACATAATGGATATGTCATGGGTCAAAGTTCTTCACAATGTAAAAGAATATGGTGACGGCGAACAGCGATATATGTCCGCTTTGGTAAATAATGAACGCACAAAGTTTCCGCGAACCGACCGGCCATCTCTAATGCTCATGTCACGCATTTTCAGGTGTTTCTATTGAAGTCTATCGGGTCAAAAATGCTTGTAATCTGCCAAAATGAAACTCATGTACTTTTTTGAGTGACAGATGTTTTGCTTCAAGAGATAGAACTCTCATATGTGAACAGGGGCCATTAAAATGAATGGGGTTTGGCTTGTTGTGCACTTTAGACCTACAAGCTTCAAGCAGAAATAAAATGCTCAGATGTGAATTGGGCCTTAGATTTCCGCACTGCTTACCAGTATACCATGATAGGCGTTTACCTTGCCATTATCCGACTGCCTGCAGTCATGCAGCAATCACACCCACTTTACAGGTGAAGACTTTAGCCTTCGTTCACTTTGAAATCATGCGACTTCATCTAAAATCACACAATTTCAAAGCCACATGTCTGTGCAAGTGCAGCTGCAGATTTGAAGACATCTGTGCGACTTAATGCACAGATGTCTATCCAAGTTGCACCTGAAATGGCCAAAAGTAGTGCAGGAACTACTTTTTCAAATCGAGGTGGTACTGCAAAGTTGGCGTTGCACCGATTTGAAAAGTGCCATTGCCGACAATAGGATGCAACGTGTTATGCGATTTGACCTGTAACTTCAGGGCACACAGTTGAAGGACTTTTTTTTTTAATCTCAGGATGCTTAACTTTTAAACATTATTAATTGCACAAACGTGACACATTATTTAGACAACACTTAGCAGGTAGAGTCCCAATGACATAGTCTAGAGGGTATTATCTGTGGCAGCTGGGCAGAAAAGTGTTTAATGAAAGCTGTCCTTGGATCTTGTAAGTAGGATCTTCACCTAGGGCTCCAGGTGTGCATGTGCTTTCGAGTTTAACACTAGAGGTTACATAGTTAGGTTGAAAAAAAGTCCATCTAGTTCAACCAAGGGTAAAAAACAAAACAAAAACAATCATACAATCCTATACCCACAGTTTATCCAGAGGAAGGTAAAAAAAAAACTCCAGAAAAGCATGATCCAATTTGCTCTAGCAGAGGAAAAAAATCCTTTCTTAACTTCCGAGAGGCAACTGGATATTTCTTGGATAAACTTTACCTATAAATGTTAGTATCCATTTATATTATGTATATTTAAAGCAATCTACTGAGCTGGACGGAACCAGCTCTTGAGGGAGTCTATTCCACATTTTCACAGCTCTTATTGTGAAGAAACCTTCCGTATTTGGATATTAAATTTTTTTAAATCTTACCGGACATAAAGAGTGACCCCTTTTCCTCTGTGATGACCTACCCAGGGCCATCTTTAAGGCATTGTTGTGGGGCCCAAAGCAGCTGCCTCATACTTGCCAACTATCTGGTGTGAAGTTGCCCTTAGTGAACGTAACGAATATAAATGTATTCGAAGCTACTAATTATCCAAAATAAGTTTAAATTCCCTTATCCCTTGACGGTTTAGTCCCTAATGCTGCCCAGCTCTGCCCTGCTGTTGTGTACAGATGACTCACCTGCAGGCCCTGAGTTTACATGTAAATAACCGGCATTCATATGTAAATAGCTGCATCCAGCGGCATGGATATGTAAATAAAGGCGGCATTCATATGTATATCATGCCCCCTGCAGTGAGGAGCTGATGTGCTGTAACCTCTAGCAACCAATCAATGAGCAGTATTACTGTACAGTAATCTCTAGCAACCAATCAACAAGCAGAAAGCATGTGCTAATACCTCTAGCAACCAGTCAGCTAAGGGTAATGATACACTGTAACCTCTGGCAATCAATCACTTCCTGATCTGAAACAGTAAACTAATATTAAGTCTAGCTGCTATTTATTGTATGTCTCAGAGCAGGTGGAGAACGAAACTGTATGGGGGGGGGGGGAGCAAGAAAACGTTTGTCCAGGGTCCAATCATTTATTGAAGATGGTCCTGTGAATACATCAACAGTAAGTTCACTATATGGACCTCTGGAGTGCATACTTCTCTTAATACAAGAAAGAACTTTGCTCGCTTTGGAAACTGCAGCTTGGTATTACATGCTAATATTAAGCTTATGATCTACCAAAACCCCCAGATCCTTCTCCACCATGAATACCCAAAGTTGTACTTACCCTAGTATGTATGATGCATGCATATTCTTAACCCCCCTGCATAACTTTAAATTGATCAACATTAGACCTCATTTGCCCACTTATACAGAAATGAAGGGTTTATCATTATTTTTTTTATTATAGGTGTATTTTAAATGATAGAGACAGAATACAGTGTATCAATCAAAAACCCAGAACAAACACATGATACAAATGTTATAAATGGAGTTGCAGTAAAATAAGTATTTGATCCCCAAGCAAAACATGACTTTGTACTTGGTCGAGAAACCCTTATTGGCAAGCACAGAGGTAAGATATTTCTTTTACTTGGTTTGCACACATCTCAGGAGGGATTTTGGTCCATTCTTCTTTACAAATCTTCTCTAAATCCTTAAGGTTTCTTGGCTGTCTTTTGGTAACTCAAAGTTTCAGATCCCTCCATAAATTTTCTATAGGATTAAGGTCTGAAGACTGACTAGTTTGGTTTGAGTCATTGTCATGCTGGAAGACCCTTCCATGATCCATCTTTATTTTTTTGGCTGAGGGAAGAAGGTTCTCATCCAAGATTTTACAATACATGGCCCGTCCATTGGCTCATCAATGTGGCAAAGTCAGCCAGTACCTTTAGCAGAGAAACAGCCCCAAAGCATCATGTTTCCACCTCCATGCTTGACAAGTAGGGATGGTGTTCTTATGTTCATAGGCAGCATTTTTCTTCCTCCAAACACGGGGAGTTGAGTTAATATCAAAGAGCAAAATTTTGACCTTATCTGACCACAGCACTTTTTCCCAATCCTTCCCTGAGTCATTTAGATGGTCATTGGCATGACTGTACTTATGCCTTCCCGAGGAGGGGGACTTACTGTATTTGGAGGAGGTAAAATGCTGACTCTAAGAACACTATCTTTACAGTCAAGCACAGAGGTGGAAACATTATGCTTTGGGGTTGTTTCTCTGCTAAAGGCACATGCCGACTTTGCCGCATTGACAGGCCAATGGATGGGGCCATGTATTGTACAATCTTGTATGAGAACCTTCTTCCCTCAACCAGAACACTGCAGATGGGTTGTAGATGGATCTTCCAGCATGACAATGACCTAAAACATACCGCCAATGCAACAAAGGAGTGGCTCAAGAAGAAGCACAGTGAGGTCATGGAGTGTCCTAGCCAGTCTCCAGAACTTAAATGAGTTGTAAAGGCAGAAGGTTTTTTTATCTTAATGCATTCTTGACGTTTCATCCACAAATCCTCATCTCCTGCTGGTTCTGGTTTCTTCTTTGGTGAACTGAGACCTTGTATAGATTATAGGGGTCTCAATCGTGTCACGATTAAGAATGCCTACCCGATTCCATTGATCACAGAGTTATTTGACTGCCTCAAGGGAGCAACTGTTTTCATGAAGCTTGACTTGAGAGGGGAATACAATCTTGTTCGCATTAAAGAGGGCGACGAGTGGAAAACTGCATTTAATACCAGAACAGGGCATTATGAATACCTGGTACTGCCTTTTGGTCTTTGTAATGCCCCGGCAGTTTTCCAGGAATTTATTAACAATGTTCTCTGTGATTTTTTGCAGTTATGTGTGGTGGTTTATCTCGATGATATCCTCATATTTTCCAAGTCCCTGGAGAGCCACCACACAGATGTCTGTCGTGTGCTTCAGAAACTAAGAGAGAACAATCTCTATTGTAAACTGGAGAAGTGCGAGTTCCATCGTGAACAGGTTACATTCCTGGGCTATGTCATTTCCACTGCTGTTTTTTAGATAGACCCAGAGAAACTTTCGGCAGTCCTACAGTGGCCTCGACCCGTGGGTTTAAGTCCTCTGCAGCATTTCCTGGGTTTCGCCAACTACTATCGGAAGTTTATTCGTAACTTCTCGACTCTGGTAAAGCCCCTGACTGATATGACCAGAAAGGACGGTAACCCACAGAGTTGGTCTCCAGAGTCCATTAAGGCCTTTCAGACTCTCAAGGCTGCCTTTGTTTCTGCTCCTGTGTTGGCGCATCCTGATCCTACCTTGCCTTTTATCCTAGAAGTTGATGCTTCTGACTCAACGTCCTAACTTTGAGAGTGCTATGCATCCGTGTGGCTACTTTTCCAAGAAATTGTCACCTGCTGAGTGCAATTATGAGATTGGTGACAGACAGTTGATGGCGATCATTTTAGTCCTGAAAGAATGGAGACATCTCCTTGAAGGTACCACTGTGTCTGTTCTTATTCTTACTGACCATAAGAATCTTACATTCTTGTCTGAGGCTAAGCGACTCTCTCCCAGAAGGGCGTGATGGGCTCTTTTCTTGTTGAGCTTTAATTACATTGTCTCATTCTTACTCGATACTAAGAATGTAAGCCCTTGTACACACGGTCGGAGATTCCGACGGAATGTGTCCGATTGGATAATCCGACTGTGTGTGGTCTCCATCTGACTGTTTCCGTCGGAATATCCGACGGACCAAGTTTTCCAACTTGTCTATAAATTTTTTCGACAACATGCTCTGATCGGACATACTCCGATCATGTGTAGCCTACTCCGACGGACAAAGTGCCACGCATGCTCAGAACAAATTCCTAGACCAAAGCTATTGGCTACTAGCCTGAAGGTAGTCCCGTCGTAACGAAATAACATCATCACCTTATGTGCAATCGGATTTTCCGACAACTTTGTCCGACCGTGTGTATGCAACAGTTTCGGACAAAATGCGTCGGACAAAATCCATCGGACAAAATGCAACGGATTTGGTTGTCAGAATGTCCGACCGTGTGTACAAGGGCTAAGGGCTGATGCCTTGTCACGACAATTTTCTTCCACTTCCAAGTCGGAGTCGGTTCCAGTTCCTATGATTCCTCCTGATCGTATCTTGGTTACGGTTCGCACCAGTCTTACTTCTCCTTTGGGTGACAAAATTCTTGCTGCTCAGGTCCATGCCCCTCCTGAGAAACCTTGTGACCGCTGCTTTGTCCCAGAGAGTTCCGTACTGCTGTGATCCAGGCTTACCATTCTCCCAAGTCAGCTGGCCATCCTGGGAAGAATCAACTCATTTGGGCCATTTCCCAACAATTCTGTTGGCTTACTCTACGGGCTGATGTTACTGCCTTCGTAGCTGCCTCTCCCTTGTGTGCTCAGAGTAAAACTCCACGACACCTTTCAGTGGGCCTCCTACAACCCATACCCAATGGAGAGGGGCCCTGGACTCACCTGTCAATGGATTTCATTGTGGAGTTGCCCAACTCCCAAGGCAACACTGTTGTCCTTATGGTGGTTGACCGGTTCTCAAAGATGTGTCATTGTATTCCACTTAAGAAGTTGCCTACCTCTAAGGAACTGGCTTCCATTTTTGCTCGGGAGATCTTTTGCTTACATGGGCTACCCAAGGTGATTATCTCGGACAGGGGTTTTCAGTTTGTCTCCCGGTTCTGGCGTGCCTTTTGTGCACAGTTGGGAATCCAGCTTGAATTCTGCCTCCCGATTGTCTCCATTTATGGCGAATTATGGTTTCCAACCTTCCATGTTGCCTGACTCGTTCGTTCCGCAGAGTATTCCTGCATTAGAGGAGCATCTCTGTGGTCTTCGTTCCACTTGGGTACAAGTCCAGGAGGCTTTGCGTCATGCTAATAATAGGTACAGACTCCATGCTCCTGCGCCTTCCTACCAGGCTGGGGACAGGGTCAGGGGACAGGGTCTGGCTGTCATCTCACAAGCTCCGGCTTTGTTTTCCCTCACTGAAGTTTGCACCTCGGTTTATTGAGCCTATCCGTATCCTTCACATGATTAACCCAGTGGCTTACACCTTGGACCTTCTTCCTAGTATGCGCATCTCTAATGTGTTTCATTTCTCCTTATTGAAACCATTGGTCTGTAACCGATTTACCACCTCGGTGTCACATCCTCACCCTATTCAAGTTGAGAACCATGAGGAGTATGAGGTAAAATCCATTGTTGACTCCTGTGTGCGCATACAGTACTTGGTGCATTAGAAGGGGTACGGTCCGGAGGAACGCTCCTGGGTTTCATCCTCGGACGTACATACCCCTGCCCTCCTCCACGATTTCCATAGACATTTTCCCCTCAAGCCCGGTCGTCCTCCGAGGGAGAGGGGTCATTGAGGAGGGGGTACTGTCAGGGCTGGCTTAGTCCTTCCATCTCTGGGCTGGCTGCTCAGCTGTCAGTTAATTGCCAGCTCCCATCTTTCTCCACAGTTACCAGCTGTTCCTTATCCAGCTCGTCTGACCTGCCTACTTAAAGCTGTCCAGCTCACTTCATATCTGCCTTCGCCTTGGTCACATCACAAGAAACCATCTCCTGCAGTTCTGTTTTAAGACTGGATTGCTGACATCACTTCTGGCTCCTTATCCTGCTTGCTGTTGCTCTATTTGGATCTCTGACTTCTGGCCTGGCTGACTACCCAATCTGGTTATTGAACGCTGGCCTGGCTGACTACCCTATCCGGTTACTGGACTCTGGCTATGCTTTGACTACGCTTTTTCTATTTACCTTTTTATTTTTATTAATATACAAGTGTGATTTAATTGTACTTCTGTCTCAGTCTGATTCATGGTTTCTGACACTGACTTCTGGCCTGGCTGATTACCGATCTGGTTTTTGAACTCTGGACTGGCTGACTACTCAATCCGGTTACTGGACTCTGGCTATGCTTTGGATATGCTTACTCTATTTACCTTTTTATTTATATTAATAAACAAGTGTGATTTAATTGTACTTCTGTCTGGGTCTGATTCATGGTTTCTGACAACCCCATACTTATCCACATCGGGTGGTGGCTGGGATCTGGGGGCCCCCTTGTTAAAGGGGGCCCCGACAACCAACGGCCAGGGTTGTCGGGAAGAGGCCCTTGTCCTCATCAACATGGGGACAAGGTACTTTGGGGTGGGGGGCCACCAGGCCATTTTTTCAGCGTACGGGGTTCCCCTTGAAATCCATACCAGGCTGGTATGCCCCTGGAGGGGCATTCCCCCTCGTACTCGCTGCGTTAGGAAAATGTGTTTTTCCTATTGCAGCAAGCGCGATATGTACAGTACCCTGTCGCTGAGAATCAGCATAATAGGATCACGCTGGAAACATTCTCGCGGGCAGGTGCTGTAGCTGCCCTCATGTCGTATTTGGTCCGTCGGACCAGCATACAGACGAACGGGTTTCCTGCTGGAACTCCGGACCCAGTTCCTAGCGGGAAACATGTTTGCCTGTATGCTGGTCCGTCTGATTTTTGGCAAGCAAAGGTCTGATGGAGCCCACACGTGATCGAAAGTTTCCATCGGACCTTTGCTGTCAAAAAGTTCAGTTGTGTGTACGTGGGATTAGATCATTCAGAGTAAGAATCATTAAAAACGACACCCTGAATTTGGTCTTTTAGGTGGCTGTAAGGACTGGTATTGCTTATACAGTGTCTCAGATTAGTTGGCTATCCCCTCTAGCAAAAGCTGCTGCTATAAGATTTGTATATAGGAATCTGTCCTCCAGCACCTGTTTTGCACTTTGCCCCAAAAATCAGATTGATAGCTTGTTAAAAAGAAGGGAAGCAGTCATTGTTGGGGGCGTGGCCGGTGCGTCACTGGAATGGATGCTTGAGCCAGGAGCTCTCCACACAGACGGGCTGGAATCAGCGACAACCAGCATTCCCCAGCCGACAACAGATCTCCGGTGCCCAACAAATCCATCTGCATCACACAGGAGAGATTTCGCTCAAAAGGAAAGAAGACAGATTGCCTTGAAAGTTGACGGCATACATGTACCAGCCGTCCGCGTGACAAAGCCAAAATGGTGCCACGGCAGATACACGGAACCCGCAGATGGAGGCCGCTACTTCTCCCTGCCTGGAACAAAGCCACTCATACCCCAGGAGATGCACTGGTAAGCATTGTCAGTGGGGGGGGGGATCCCCTAATCTCACTGCCAGGGACACCGGCCTCTAATAGCCCAGCGAAAGCCAAAATGCGCTTAGACTCCACAAGAGTGGCCCAGGAGGGGAACCACACTATCACAATGCCATATGTCTTGCCAAATCAGAGCCCACAACCAGACGCCATTGCCTCATTCCCCACAATTGGCCAAGCGGTTATGGACACTACACTCAAAGAAATGTTGATGTCTCTAAGGAGCTCATTACAATCAGACATGTTATCACTTATGCACAGCTTTGGAAACAGCATTGGTGCGCTAGTGGACAAAGTCACCTATATTGAAGCGAATGTAGGAGACATAACTAGCACAGTAAATGACATAATTGATCCATTTAGTGTCTTGGGCCTGTTCTTCTTGGGTGTCAAAGATATCATTTAGAAGACAGGGCCAGACGCAACAACTTTGAAATCCGCGGGGTCCCAGAATCCGTCCAAACCAACGAGTTGCCCTCATTTGCGAGAAGCCTACTCAGAGCAGTTCTCCCTGACATGAAAAGCATTGAATTAGTCATTGATCGTATCCACAGATTACCGAAACCCACATTTCTCCCAGACACAGTGCCCAGAGATGTGATTCTGAGAGTACATTTCTATCACGTCAAAGAACAATTCATGCAAAAAGTGAGAGCGGTGGGAACCCTGCCTGATCCATATAGTCACCTATAAATTTACGCTGACCTGTCCCAACTCACACTAAGTCGGCGCAGACAACGCAACACAATAACCAAAACACTAAGGAACAACCAGATCCAATATCAATGGATAGCACCAGCTAAATTTCCATAAACCATATGGAATCAAAACATTTGATCACCTCAGTGCAACAAGGGATGAGGCTATTTCAAGAGTGAAACATCATTCCTGCCCCTACTGATGTGACCTCTATGGATTAAAGCAATGCGGGCACCACATCGACACAACCTCTACCTCCAAGAAGCCACAGAAATCACCCTCCTAACTAAATGGCTTGGGGAAATTACAGCCCACCGTTTGGGTGTGCCACTTGCTCACGCTCGGTCTTAAAAAAAACTCTTTAACCCCTGTCTAGTGTTTCTAGGTACTGCTGTGACAAGAACAAATCAATAGAAACACTTCTCAAATATCACCTATTCCTAAATCACTGGCCTATCGCCCACGCCATAGGCATACTCTAATGGTACGTGAGGGTTTCTAAAGTATACCGGTACTCGAAACCCCCTTTTTTTTTCTTCTTTCTGTTTCAGACTACCTGAATTTAAAGATCACCTAATATAAAGAGAGAGAACTCATCCTAATCATACCACCACTTTCTATTGTGCCACGTACACCCTTCATTTGAGAAGGAAGAGAAACAAAGAAAGTGAGGAGATAACCAGCAAGAAGGAACAGACTCCTACTCTCGAACCATCGAAAAATAAGGTAAATCACCCAGTATCCTCTGACTCCTTTAGAACATGACAATCGGGGGTGTGGCTCGGCACCGTACCAAGATGGACGCTTAAACCACGAGCTCCCATCCAAACGGCCCAGCAACATTAGCTACAGGCACTCAGCGCACCCATCGGAGGTCAAATCATGGAGAGAACAGAGGAGAAATCACCGGGGGCACGATCGCGCTCACCAGCGGAGCTGGATCCACACTCCACCCTGCAAATTCCGGAAATCTTCTAAGCGCGGCCCAGAGGCAGTGCTCAGGCCTCCACCGCAGCTCCGTCGCGTAATCCCCGCTCCCACAGCAGAAGCCCGCTACGTGACGGGGGGGCCAGTTCCCCGAGAGTCACCAGCTATCAGCACAGATGATCTCAGGACAGTAGCGGCGGACATCAAGACTACTTTAGCGGTGGCGATAGTGGACCTTAAAGCTAGATGGGGAGGGGGGATGGGGGAAATGGGGAAAGGAAGAGGGGAAAAAAGGAAAAAAGAGAGAAAAAAATTAAAATGACACAATGATATTACGCAATAGAGCGAGTAACAGGCTCCCCCATAATCAGGGGAGACCCATCTGGAAGCTTCCCTCTTAGTCCCAGGGCATACTCCACAGGAAGAGAAAGGAAACGGGGAAAAAGGGAACAGTATATTCTTAATTTTGTTTTTGTTTTTCCTTCTGGGAATAATTGAACCGCATATAAAGGTGTACCTTTACATTGTTTTTTCTTGGTTAATGTTTGTTGTTAGGGAGTGCGGATTATCAGTGTTTATGACCTTTCAGTTATAACTTAGTTTCTGCCACACAACTTGGTATCTCCATCCACTTTATGTCACTCTTTCTTTAACCTAAACGTTTCTACTTGATACCATTCACATTCGGGGGCCCCATCGTTGACAATATCACTCACTACTCGATGCCACTGGTATATTCTACTATACATGAGTCTACCAATCCCAACTCTACCTACTCCACCACAAGCACCTTATAGCCCTTCATGAACCGTGCACGAAACAAAAAACATTCTCCGAACTCATGAGCCACCCCATTGTCAGTACTAGAATCCCTTTAGGACCCAGCAGAACTCACCTGACACAGCCTGTGTCTGGGAAACAACAGTGATTGGCCAGCTCACGTTTAAATCACCTGTATCAGCATTCAGTCAGTGCTCGTATTAGAGTTCACTCGTGTTTGATCCAGCTGATATTTGCTCTGTGACTTTCGTGTTTGACCCGGCTTGTTTGACCCTCCTTACTTGCTTCTGATTCTGTACCGTTTGGATTCTGATCTACCTGTGTATGACCCAACTTGCCTAGACTACGCTTTTTCCTGATTCTACTAGTACCCTCATCTGCAGCAGTGAACCACAAGGTCCAGCAATCATCTATCCTCATCTACAGCAGTGAACTACAAGGTCCAGCAATCATCTATCCTCACCTACAGCAGTGAACCACAAGGTCCAGCAATCATCTACCTTCGCCTGCAGCGGTGTACTACAAGTCCCAGCTGACCTGCTCTGCTTAGACCTGCTCATGGTATGTGCTTTGAACTCTTTGTATAATCAGCACACCTGAACTGTTACTTGTTATCTGCACCTAGCCTGACATTAACACGAGCCAATACATAAAGGGAAACCTATCATGAATCCTGAACAGGCTCAATTGTTTACACAAGAACTTTGCAGTTTATCACATCAAGTTCAGGAAATGGCCACAGAGCTCACCAAGGTGCAATCTCCTTCTACTACCACCATTACTAAAACTCCATCTGAACCAAAAATTCCTTTGCCCGACCGGTTTTCTGGTGACCGTAAAGCGTTTTGCAACTTTAAAAACAGCTGCAAATTATATTTCAAGTTGAGGCCATCCTCGTCTGGCCCTGAAACTCAGAGGGTTCAAATCATTATCTCTCTACTACAGGGTGACCCCCAGGCTTGGGCCTTTAACCTGGAACCTAACCATCCAGCCTTACTAACAGTAGATGCCTTCTTTGAAGCCCTTGGGTTGCTATATGATGATCCAGATCGTGCTGCTACTGCAGAATCGACCCTGCGTAACTTAAAACAAGGAACTACCACAGCTGAAATGTATTGCTCAGAGTTTCACAGGTGGGCCCCCGGAATCTGGCTGGAATGATGCAGCTCTCCGCAGCCAGTTTAGAATTGGCCTTTCAGATGCTATTAAAGACGCTCTGGTCAACTTCTCCTACCCAGCCTCACTGGAGGAGGCTATGTGTCTAGCTATTAGAATTGACCGCCACCAGCGAGAGAGAAGGCGAGAACAAACAATGGCTGTGGCAAACTGTATACCTTCCTTACCACTTGATTATTCCATCTCCAGTGCCAAATCTGAGGAAGAACCTATGCAGTTAGGCTCCACCCGGTTATCTGCCCAGGAACACAAACGCAGGCGTAATATGGGACTCTGCTTATACTGTGGCCTCAAGGGTCATATGCTCCGTTCGTGCCCTACACGTCCGGGAAACGCCAGGACCTAGGTGATTGCGGGGAGGTCACCTTAGGTCTACTCTCATCTCCCCAGGGGGACAATCGTATACTTTTACCCGCTGTCATTCACTTTGGGACAGGGGCTCATGAACTGCTGGCCTTGGTGGATTCTGGAGCAGCTGAGAATTTTATTGATAAAACTCTGATCACCTCTTTGTCCCTGGAAACTCATGCTCTAGATTGTCCAGTCCGCCTGATCTCCGTCGATAATCGGCCTCTCTCACAAGACCTAGTGCTCGAATCCACCAACCCTTTCCAGTTACAATTAGGGGCTTTGCATTGGGAGAAGATTTCTTGTCTTGTCATTGACTCTCCATCCACTCCTTTGATCCTAGGCCTTCCTTGGCTTCAGAAGCACAATCCTGTAATTGACTGGCCAACAGGAGATATTCTGGCTTGGTTCAATCAGTGTAAAAAGAGCTGCATCCAACACCTTGTTCGACTTGATACCTGTCAAGTGGGAATAGAACAGATTCCACTTTGTTATAAGGACTTTCGGGATGTGTTTTCTAAAGGAATTGCTGACACTTTACCTCCTCATCGCAGTTATGATTGTCCCATTGACCTCTTGCCTGACACTACACCTCCTCGAGGGAGAGTCTTTCCACTGTCTGAACCAGAGAATCTTGCTTTGCAAGAATACATCCAGGAAAACCTAGCTAAGGGTTTCATCCGTCCCTCCACTTCTCCCGCAGGAGCAGGATGCTTCTTTGTCCCGAAGAAGGATGGAGGACTGCGACTTTGTGTTGATTACAGAGGTCTAAATAAAATAACCGTTCCCAATCGGTATCCTCTCCCTCTCATCACAGAGTTGTTCTCTCAAATCCAGGGAGCCAAAATCTTCTCCAAACTGGATTTAAGGGGAGCCTATAATCTGGTGCGAATCCGTGCAGGCGATGAATGGAAGACGGCCTTTAACACCAAGGATGGTCATTACGAAAGTCTTGTCATGCCTTTCGGCCTCAGGAATGCACCAGCCGTCTTTCAGAACTTCATGAATGACATTTTCCGTGACATGATGGGTCGCTTCATGCTTGTATTTTGATTTACTCTCCCAATCTTGAAACACATCAGAAGCATGTCTGCTCGGTATTAGCCCGACTAAAGACTCACTCCCTTTTTGTAAAGCCTGAAAAATGTCTTTTCCATGTTAAACAAGTACCTTTCCTGGGTTACCTAATTTCTGACACAGGCCTCACCATGGACCCAGCCAAGGTTCAAGCCATTTTAGACTGGGCACCACCTTCAGACCTGAAGGCAGTTCAACGCTTCCTGGGCTTTGCAAATTTCTATCGAAAATTCATTAAGAACTTTGCCACCATTGCACATCCCATCACCTCTCTCACCAGGAAGACTCCTAGTACATTTAAATGGACTACTGAAGCCCAGACAGCCTTCACCCAGTTAAAGAAAGCCTTTACCTCTGCACCAATTCTACACCATCCTGTTCCTGAGCTACCTTTTATTGTAGAGGTAGATGCATCTGAAGTAGGAGTGGGGGCGCTTTTGTCACAAAAAGATCCTGTAAGCGCTGCCATCCACCCTTGTGCCTTCTTGTCCCGTAAATATTCCCCAGCAGAGCGCAATTACGATATAGGCAACAGAGAACTTTTAGCCATAAAGCTAGCTTTAGAGGAGTGGAGACATTGGCTGGAGGGAGCTCGCTATCCATTCATAGTTCTGACTGACCACAAAAACCTTGAATATATCCGTTCTGCTAAAAGACTGAACTCGCGTCAAGCCAGGTGGTCATTGTTCTTCTCCAGATTTGACTTTACAATTTCTTATTTACCAGGTCCAAAAAACATTAAGGTCGATGCCTTGTCTCGCAGCTTTTTATCAGAGTCTCCTCCTCCGCTTCCTCCTCAACCCATTATCTCTGAGGATAGGATTTTGGCTTTTACCCAGACTGACATCTCTGAGGCCTTGTTACCAGCACAGGCTGAAGCCCCTCCCTCCACTCCCTCTGGTATGCTCTTTGTGCCCCTGGCTCTTCGTTTGCAGGTATTGCAACAAGTACATGCATCAAAACCTGCAGCACATCCAGGGTTTAGACAAACTTTTGAGATTGTCTCTCACAACCTCTGGTGGCCATCGCTTAGGCAGGATGTGTTAGCCTTCGTCCAGGCCTGTGAAGTTTGCGCCAGAAGCAAGAGCAGTACCTCTAAGCCCCCCGGTCTCCTTCGTCCTCTACCAATACCTACCTGTCCCTGGACCCATTTATCTATGGACTTTATCACAGACTTGCCTCTGTCCCAGGGATGTTCCACGATCTGGGTGGTGGTAGACAGGTTCAGTAAGATGGCCCACTTTGTTCCGCTTCCGAAGCTTCCATCTGCTAAAGAACTGGCATCTTTATTCATTAAGCACATTTTCAGGCTCCATGGGGCACCAGTTAACATTGTCTCTGACCGTGGCTCTCAGTTTATAGCCCAGTTTTGGAAGGCCCTTTGCTCTCAGCTGGGGATTAAATTATCATATTCTTCAGCATATCATCCTGAGACTAATGGCCAAACAGAAAGGACTAATCAGACTCTAGAGAAGATGGTACGTTGTCTGATGGCCAAAGATGAGGTGGAGTGGGTCAACATCCTTCCATGGGCAGAGTTTGCCTTTAATAATTGTGCCAGCACATCTACAGGGACCTCTGCTTTCTTTTGTGTTTACGGGTTGCATCCTCGTGTGTGCTCCTTTGATCTTCCGCCCTCTGAACACCACGATTGAACATTTCTCCAAAATCTGGTCCGATGTAAATCATGCTATTTCCCGCTCTGTGCAGGCTTTTAAGAAAACTGCTGACAAGAAGCGCTCAAAGGCACCAGAATATATAGTTGGTGACAAAGTGTGGTTATCATCTCGGAATCTATCCCTGCATGTTCCATCTAAAAAGCTTGGCCCAAAATTCATCGGGCCTTATGAAATTTTGGAGATTGTTAATCCTGTGTCCTACAGATTAAAACTGCCCCCATCCATGCGCATTCCAAATGTCTTTCATGTTTCATTGTTGAAACCTGTTCATTCCAGCCTCCTAGTAAATGAACCAGAACCTGTGAATGTGTTGGACAGTCAAGAATATGAAGTGGCATTTATTCTTGATTCCAGACGAGTGCGCAATTCCTTACAATATCTTGTTCATTGGAAAGGGTTCGGCCCAGAGGATCGATTTTGGGTAGCAGCTTGTGATCTTCATGCTGATCGACTTAAGAAGAAGTTCCATCTCCGTTATCCAAGTAAGCCTGGGGGTGCAGGAGCAACCCCTCGAGAAAGGGGGGGTACTCTCAGTACTAGAATCCCTTTAGAACTCACCTGACACAGCCTGTGTCTGGGAAACAACAGTGATTGGCCAGCTCACGTTTAAATCACCTGTATCAGCATTCAGTCAGTGCTCGTGTTAGAGTTCACTCGTGTTTGATCCAGCTGATATTTGCTCTGTGACTTTCGTGTTTGACCCGGCTTGTTTGACCCTCCTTACTTGCTTCTGATTCTGTACCGTTTGGATTCTGATCTACCTGTGTATGACCCAGCTTGCCTAGACTACGCTTTTTCCTGATTCTACTAGTATCCTCATCTGCAGCAGTGAACCACAAGGTCCAGCAATCATCTATCCTCATCTACAGCAGTGAACTACAAGGTCCAGCAATCATCTATCCTCACCTACAGCAGTGAACCACAAGGTCCAGCAATCATCTACCTTCGTCTGCAGTGGTGTACTACAAGTCCCAGCTGACCTGCTCTGCTTAGACCTGCTCATGGTATGTGCTTTGAACTCTTTGTATAATCAGCACACCTGAACTGTTACTTGTTATCTGCACCTAGCCTGACACCCATCCAACGTGATTTGACCAAATGTAGAATGAATCTAGCCTTGCGCTCTCTGAAACCTATCTAATAGACGCCAAGCCAAGAAGCACACAGGCCTCTATTGGACAACAGAGCAGATACATCTTGTGCTACCTTGCACTCAACCCCCACTCGACTGACTCTGGCAGTCACTGTCGACCGCACCGGTTGTCAGACCTGTTAAATAGAGGGACGACAGGCTCGCTCCCATAACCGGTATCTCCCCCAGACCCTTTACCCCTCAATACTTCCGATTCCACACCCGAACCACTTCCCACTTATACCTCCCCACCAACCCGTGTACACCCCCCTAACCACACTCTCCCGATAACCACTATCCCCCATCTCCCCCCTTCTCCCTCCTTCTCTTTCTCCCCCCCACCCCTTGCTCATCCCTCTTCACCCGTGATCTCAGCCTCCCGGGGCTCCTTATAGCTACTTGTATTTCTGTTTTTTTTTTCCTTTGCTACAATGCCCTCTCCAAATTCACCCAGCAAACACACCTCCTTGAAAATCATATCACTAAACGCCAAAGGCCTAAATACTCCGGAGAAATGCTCCCAAGTTCTTGCTAATATGAGATCTATGAAGGCAGACATTGTCTTCCTTCAGGAAACTCACTTCCGGCAAAATTCCATCCCCAAACTACAAAATCATGCTTATCCACACAACTTCCATGCAACCTCCCCCACATCCAAGTCAAAAGGAGTTTCCATTCTTTTCTCAAAAAACACATCCATCCAAATTTCAGACACACTAGCAGATACAGAAGGTAGATTTCCTGAAACCATCAATATCAGACGTGTAACTCTAGCAAATATATATAGCCCAAATTCTTAACAAGTAACGTTCTTTCTGGAAACAATGAACAAATTGACTACCTTTCATGAGGGTCCCCTGATTTTCGGAGGAGACTTGAACCTCCCACTAGAGCCAATTCTGGATACCTCCTCCGGTACATCCCATCTCCCCTATAGAGCCATTAAACAGATTAGAAAATGTCTGCAGGACCTTTTGCTCCACGATACCTGGAGAACACTCCACCCCAATGAAAAGGATTTTACCTTTTTTCCACACCACATAGAAAGTATTCACGCCTCGACTGTATATTTGTTCAAAAACAATCCCTTAATTACCTATCCTCAGCCATGATCGAACCTATGACTTGCTCGGACCACGATCCCATTACAGCAACACTCGTATTTCCCGACAAACAGTCCAGAGCCCATATATTGAGACTGGACCCAAGCACATTGTGAGTTAAGGACCGAACAATCCAGAGTTTCGGACATTAGGGATTGTATGACAAACTACTTTTTAGAAAACGACACAGCAGATGTCTCACACTTAATGCAGTGGGAAGCGCACAAAAGTGTAGTACGGGGCAAGATTATCTCCATAGCTTCAGCGGTCAGAAAGGAAAAATCAGCAAGGCTATTGAATCTATTCTCCAGACTTAAAATCTTAGAAAATGCACAAAAAAGCAACTTAGCTCAAAACACGCATATGGAACTCTTATGCCCCGTACACACGAGAGGGATTAAGTCTGACAGACCTCCAAAGGAGTTCCGCCGGAGTTCCGCCGGAGTTCCGACGGAGTTCTGGCGGACTTTTCGACCGAACGGACTTGACCACACACCATCACACCAAACTCCGACGGAGTCGAACGTGATGACGTACGACTGGATTCGACGTAGGAAGTTCCTAGACAGTAGCCAATAGCTGCCCTAGCGTCGGTTTTAGTCCGTCGGAGTAGCACACACACGAGCGGATTTTTCAAAGGGGACCGGGTCCGGCGGAGTTCCGTCGGGAAAATTTAAAGCATGCTTCATTTCTAAAGTCCGTCAGACTTTAGCTTCGCTAAAGTCCGTTGCAGCCCACACACGATCGGATAGTCCGCCGGACTCAGTCCGTCGGAGTTTGGATGTCGAAAAGTCCGCTCGTGTGTACGGGGCATTAGAAGTACGTTCCCTCATCAAGGAAGATTTAGATCTTAAACTGAAAAAAAAATTCATTCTCACTAAGAAACTTTTTTATGAATTCGGAAACAAAACAGGCCACCTTTTAGCACCTCAACCTCACTAACCCTAACAACACCTCCTCCCAACAGAAATTTGACAAACTACGTTCGCTCCTAGACAATCCGTCTTTAAAAAAAATTTGTCCAGACATTGTCAACACATTAGAATCCCCGATCTCCGCAACCGAATGGAAGCAAGCAGTGAAACAGCTCAAGCCAGCAAAAAGCCCAGGCCCAGATGGCCTAACCGCAGTTTATTACAAAACATTCACGGACACACTACAAAACCCTTTCCTTAAAGCCTTTAATTCGACCGCCACTTCTAGGACACTCCCTACGGGGCTACTGGAAGCCCACATCGCCGTAATTCCGAAACCAGATAAAGACCCCACCAATACTGGCAGTTACAGACCAATTTCATTATTGAACGTAGACATAAAAATTTTCTCTAAAATCCTGGCAAATAGATTATTACCACTGATCCCCACCCTCATCGCCACAGATCAGGTAGGCTTTGTCCCTGGGCGCGAAGCCCTTACAGAGCTATACAGACGACTCCCAAATAGTCACGGACAATATATCACCTACAAGGAAAACCCGACCGGAGCCTAGGGAGTCAACCAGCCTTTTTAGAACACGCTAGAATACAAGCTCCCAGACTCCGCCAGGAAAAGCTAGGCATACGACCCCTCATCCCGGCCCTTTTATTGTGCCCTTACCCAAGTCGTAATCCTACAAATTCACGCTTGTACTTGGTGCGGGATACACAAAATATGTAAGATTGTGACTGACATTGTTCTGTTAAAACTAATGTTTTTCTTTTCTGGTCTCTAGTTGTTTCAACATGGAAGAGAACTGTCTTTATTTTCCCCTGTTGTAATTTGTTAAAATTCAATAAAATCTTTAAAAAAAAAAAAAAAAAAAAAAGAACATGACAATCAAAATCGTCACGATAAACACCAAAGGGCTCAACCACCCAGCGTAAAGAGCTTTCCTTTGGTCTCTAGCTAAACAAACAAACTGCGACATTATATGGGCGCAAGAAACACATTTTCAAGCCAGCAACCCATCTTGTACCAACAAGAAATTTAACAACATCTACACAGCAAATGCAGCCACAAAAAAGAAAGGAGTCCTGATTGCCATTAATAACTCTCTTGTATTCCAAACTTCGCAGTGCATCAAAGACTCCGAAGGTCGATACCTAATTCCGATCTGCAGCATCAATAATGCCCCTTATACCAATGTCACGGTATATGCACCTAATAACCACCAAATTCGCTTTCTGCGCAAACTGCAGATAAAAGTTACATCAATACGGCAAGGCGCGATGATTTTTTGTGGAGAGTTCAATAGTACCTCCGATCCTGAAATAGAGACCTCTTTGTAACAGATCCATGGACTTTGCAAAAAATATCCTCCTCAACCATCCATTTAACCACTTGGTCAGATCATTCCCCAGTGAGCATAACTATAGAAGATGCTACATGAAAACCTAGAGACTTTTTTCTCTCAAAACAAGGACTAAGTTGCAGACCCACATATTTTTTGGGCCTCGCACAAAACATTTATGCGAGGGCTCTTTATTCAATTGGGTGCCAGGGAAATCGGACCCCCTCCCGCTGGATACGGCGGTCCGTTTAGCTTCAGGAGCGATCCGGGATGAGGGGATGGCCGTTGGTTTCTGGCCATCCCCTCTCGATCGCTCCTGGCGAATGAGAAGCTTCCTCCCACTGTGTCTTGTATACACAGGCAGGGAGGAAGTGATGTCATTCTCCTCGGGGCGGTCTTTTTGACAGGACTACGAGGAGAAGACAGAATGTAAGTGTGCACCAACACTACACTGACATGTAGGCACACACAGGCATACAAAGCCCCCCCGATTGCCCCCCGATCAACCCCCCGCCCCCCCCCCCCCCAGTCATAGTGTCACTGATTGCAGTGATCATTTATTTACTGATCACTGCATTCAGTGTCAGTTGTAAAAGTAAAAACTGTCAGGGCAGTTAGTGTTAGGTCCAGGGCAGCCCCCTACCACCCCCCAATAAAGGTTTAACCCCCTGATTGCCCCTAGAGTTAACCATTTCACCCCCTTTTGCCAGTGTCACTAAGCGATAATTTTTCTGAACGCTGCATTAGTGTCGCTAGTGTCGCTAGGTAGCTAGTTATTTTTTTTAGGTTCACCGCCAGGTTTTTATAGCGCTAGGTACCCCGATATACTACCCAATAATGGTTTAAACCCCCTGATTGCCCCTAGTTAACCCTTTCACACCTTTTGCCAGTGTCACTAAGCGATCATTTTTCTGATCGCTGCATTAGTGTCGCTAGGTAGCTAGTTATTTTTTTAGGTTCACCGCCAGGTTTTTATAGCGCTAGGTACCCCGATATACTACCCAATAATGGTTTTAACCCCCTGATTGCCTCTAGTTAACCCTTTCACCCCCTTTTGCCAGTGTCACTAAGCGATAATTTTTCTGATCGCTGCATTAGTGTCGCTAGGTAGCTAGTTATTTTTTTAGGTTCACCGCCAGGTTTTTATAGCGCTAGGTACCCCGATATACTTCCCAATAATGGTTTTAACCCCCTGATTGCCTCTAGTTAACCCTTTCACCCCCTTTTGCCAGTGTCACTAAGCAATAGTTTTTCTGATCGCTGCATTAGTGTCACTGATGTCGCTAGGTAGCTAGTTATTTTTTTAGGTTCACCGCAAGGTTTTTATAGCGCTAGGTACCCCGATATACTACCCAATAATGGTTTTAACCCCCTGATTGCCCCTAGTTAACCCTTTCACCCCCTTTTGCCAGTATCACTAAGCGATCATTTTTCTGATCGCTGCATTAGTGTCACTGGTGTCGCTAGGTAGCTAGTTATTTTTTTAGGTTCACCGCCAGGTTTTTATAGCGCTAGGTACCCCCATATGCTACCCAATAATGGTTTTAACCCCCTGATTGCCCCTAGTTATACTGTGATCGCTGGTGAAAGGGTTAAGTGTCACTGGTGACGCTGGTTAGCCAGTTAGTTATTTAGGTTCCCCGTCAGGTTTTTATATAGCGCCAGGGACCCCCATATACTACCTAATAAAAATTTGAACCCCCTCATTGCCCCTAGTTAACCCTTTCACCAGTGATCACCGTATAAGTGTTACGGGTGACTCTGGTTAGTTTGCTTTTTATAGCATCAGGGCACCCACCATTTATTACCCAATAAAGGTTTAACCCCCCTGATCACCCGGCGGGTGATATCAATTAGGTTTTAGGGTCAGGGTCTGCGTCGCCCCAGGCAGCGCTAGGTTAGTGCCAGTACCGCTAACACCCACGCGCAAAGCATACACCTCCCGTAGTGGTATAGAATCTGAACAGATCAATATCTGATATGATCAGATCTATACTAGCATCCCCAGCAGTTTAGGGTTCCAAAAAAATGCATTGTTAGCGGGATCAGCCCAGATACCTGCTGGCACCTGCGTTTTGCCCCTCTGCCCAGCCCACCCAAGTGCAGTATCGATCGATCACTGTCACTTACAAAACACTAAACACATAACTGCAGCGATCGCAGAGTCAGGCCTCATCCCTGCGATCGCTAACAGTTTTTTTTGGTAGCATTTTATATTTAAATCCGGAAGGCAGTGCTTGGTTTTCGGGGTCCCGTACGTGGCTAGGCTCCCAAAAAGTCCCCCACATGTGGTATCCTCGTACTCGGGAGAAGCAGCAGAATTTATTTTGGGGTGTAATTTGACTTATGCCCATAGCATGTGTGAGCAATATATCATTTAGTGACAATATTGTGCAAAAAAATTTTTTTTTAAATTCCTGCAACTTGTGGCAAAATATAAAATATTTCATGGACTCAACATGCCTCTCAGTAAATAGCTTGGGGTGTCTACTTTCCAAAATGGGGTCATTTGGGGGGGTTTTGTGCTATTTTGGCATTTTATGGTCTTCGAAACTGTAATAGGTAGTGAGGAGTGAAATCAAAAATTTGCACCCTTAGAAACCCTGAAGGCAGTGATTTGTTTTCGGGGTGCTGTACGCAGCTAGACTCCCAAAAAGTCCCACATATGTGGTATCCTCGTACTCAGGAGAAGCAGCAAAATATATTTTGGGGTGCAATTCCACATATAACTATGGCATGTGTGAGCAATATATGATTTAGTGACAACTTTTTGTAAACTTTTTTTTTTTTTTGCGCAAACCAATAAATATACGCTTATTGACATTTTTTTTACTAAAGACATGTGGCTGAATACATTTTGCCCTAAATGTATGACTAAAATTGAGTTTATTTGATTTTTCATATAACACAAATTAGAAAATATCATTTTTTCTCAAAATTTTCGGTCTTTTTCCATTTATATCGCAAAAAATTAAAATCGCAGAGGCAATCAAATACCATCAAAAGAAAGCTCTATTTGTGGGAAGAAAAGGACGCAAATTTCGTTTGGGTACAACATTGCATGACCGCGCAATTACCAGTTAAAGCAGTGCAGTGCGAAATTGTAAAAAGACCTCTGATCCTTAGGCTGTTAATTGGTCCGGGGCTGAAGTGGTTAACTACATACTACTTGAGCATATCACCCCCCTGTTCAACGCTGCTGCCTCCTCAGCCTCTTTCCCCCAGGAAATGCTTAAAGCTCTGATTATCACAATACTGAGGCCAGGGAAGGAGCCCAACTCACCACAAAACGTTCACCCTATTTCGTTGCTCAACCATGATGTGAAACTTTATGCAAAGGTAGTTGCAAACAGATTAAATGACATAATGAATCCTGATTTGTCGGGATGGATCAGCATTGGCAGTAAGGGACGCCAAACCTCTGATGCTACTCGGCGGATGATCAACATCATCCATCATGCAGTGACCCATCGAACGCCTTCTCTGCTTCTATCTTTGGATGCAGAGAAGGCGTTTGATAGGGTTCACTGGCAGTAACTCAAACAGACATTCAAAAAATTTGGATTTCAAAGTCACATCCTATCAGCAATATTAGCTTTATACTCTTACCCCTTAGCCCAAGTGTACTATTCGTCCAGGCTATCGATAACCTTTAATATAACCAATGGCACAAGATAAGGCTGCCCCCTCTCGCCCCTAAATTTTAATTTGATGATAGAACCACTAGCAGAGAAAATCAGATCCCAAATTGACATCTCAGGATTCAGTATCGGCAGTATAGAACATAAGATCAGCCTTTTTGCTGATGATGTCATACTATCATTAACTAACCCAGCTTCCTCCCTGGCTTCGGTACAAAATGTATTAGATGAATTTAGCTGTATCTCGTACTATAAAGTTAACGCAACTAAATCATATATCCTCCCCATAGAAATGACCGCGCAACAACAAACCCACCTGGAAAACAGCTACCAATATGCATGGTCTGCAGAATCCCTTACCTCTCTTGGTATCACTCTCACTAAAGCTACAACAGATCTCTACCAGGCTAACTTCAACCCCTTCCTAAACAACCTCCCTAAAGAGCTAGATAAAATATCTAAACTGATGCTCTCAAGCTCAGGCAGGCTTGCAACATTCAAAATGCTCAAACTACCTCAGCTACTATATTTATTCAGAACACTCCCCATTCCTATACCCACATCCTTCTTAAAATAGATCCAGTATTTACTTAGACAATTCGCATGGCAACACAAAAAAGCTAGAGTCCCGCAAAATGTCCTCATAAAACACAATAGACAGGAGGGATGGGCTATATCAACATTAGAGATTACTATAACACTGCAATTCTAACACAGATTAGAGCCTGGTTCAACCCTGATCCCAATAATCACTGGAGTTCTGCTGAAGCTCTTCAAGTGCCTGTAAAAAATCTAAGAAATTGGCTCACCTAAGCTTAAGAAAAACAGCAAAACTTTACCTTCAACCATACAAGCATCTGTTGTGGCATTTGACTACCTTTTTACCACTTGCAAGTAAATACAAAAACTTGCAAATTACCCCTTCCAATAGAGACCCTCAATTTACTGATACCTGACATGCAGGTATCTTCGTAGCAAGAAAAAGGCATAACACAAATAGCAGACTTATACACCGATGCATACCTCCAGCCATTCACCTCACTGCAACAAACTTTTTCACTCTCTTCACGAAAGATTACTTTAAATAACACACTGCTTGCTACAGAACCCCCATCTCCACAAAAATATTCCTATAGATGCATGGCAATTCAAAACAAACAACAAAACCCCAACCAAGGGCATCTCTCTCTTTTACAAAATATAAAAAGGCAAATCCAATTTTGACAAACTGCCTCCCATGGCAAAATGGGAAAGAGATATAGGTACCTCCTTTACCCCACAACAATGGCTGAACGCATTGCACACCAACCATATGGCAACACGTTCTTCCAACCTTTGGGAACTCGCATACAAACTCAACCTTAGATGGTGTATCACACCAGCTTAACTCCATATATAATCCAGCTTTAGAACCTACATGCTGGAGACAATGTGGACTCCTGGGAACCTTATATCACATCCTGTAGAACTGCTCCAAAATCACTAAATTTTGGGATAATGTGTTCCAATTAATATCAGAGATTACGGGTACCCCCACATCACCAACCCCTGAATTAGCGATCCTTAACATTGGGATCGAAAACTACCCACGCCGACTCCGATACATAATTATACACATCTTACTGGCAGCGAGACTGACGATAGCCCGAAATTGGAAATCTTCAGACCAGATCTCCTGTGCAGAAGTAAAACAAACAACGCATATACACGGAATGTATGAATGCATGTATGCCATGGCAGAAGGTCACTTATCTAAGGTAACCAAAAATTGGGAGCTTTGAGTCGCATGGTTCAATAATTCCCAGCCCACAGTTACCTGAAAACGTAGATCACGCTAGAATGACTGTAATAAAGCTTAGATCCCCCTTTTTGTTTCCCTTCTCCCTCTACTACCTCCTACACAACCTGAGTCTTAAAGAGTACCAAAGTATACAAAGCATAGTTACCTATGAAACAAAGGAATCTCTACATTAGGTGCCATGCAATGTAGGTGTTTATAGTTTAACATGTTAAAGTTATTATTCAAATGTTCATTATATTGTATCTTACATTGCAACGGTTGGTACTATGATGCAAATATTGTCTATAGTGAGCAACACCAATAAAACAACTGAAATAAACGACAGAGATAGATGGGCTGCCCATCACCCCCTGACACAGTTTGTTCCCATTTGGGGTGTCTGGGTGAAAAGGCAGCTCCCATTAAAACTGCTTAGTACTACTACCTATTCATAGTTATAATTAGAATAAGACATGCGATATGACATTGTAACCGAACTACTGATTGTCTAATGTATAATGTAATGCATCCCAGTTGTAATTGTTATTTTTCCAGACCATTGTACCTAAATTTTATGGATTTTTTATAAAAATTATTGAAACTAAAAAGGGAAGCAAAAAAATAAAAACTATAGGTGCTATATACAGTACTGTTATTTGGATATCATACAACTGCTATTTTAAAGATATTGTACAGTTCTAAGGTCTATTTTTGTTTGCAAAAATCTTTAAAAAAATAGCTTTGTCATCTTATTATGTGGACAAGCTGTGTTTATGCATTTTTATATTGATTGTAAAATGCAGGTATTCTCATTTGGACTATTCTGTTTTATTGCATTTATTGTCTCAACCTAAGAATCTGGTATTTTCTTTTTCCTAGTTTAACTCATCTACTGTCTCTGTACATTTTAAAAAGTCAAGTCAGTAAAAATAGTATTACAAACTGGAAAAATTACAAGAAAGCTTCCAAACGCATTACGAGAACTTAATTTTTAAGAAAAAATTTTTCGGACCTATATGAAGTGCATATATAGTTATACACAATTCAAATGTATACAAATATAATTGGCAGTTACAGGCATTGGAATGCCATAAATGTGTTTTCCTTTCTGGAAAATATTGTTGGTTTTCTAAATATATGATTGGATTATACTAGATGTCAATTTTATGGACAAACTGTGCTTAATAGAATCCTTCACCTTGTGCACTGTTAGAATATATAGGAGAAAAGCCAGCCCTGCATATTTAAATTGAACTACAGGCAAACTAAATACATAAGATCTGTTTTACCACCTAAAGAATTTGTAATTATTTTCAATCTCCCGGTCCAAGAACTTCCTACACACTGTTGTGCAGCTAAATAATGCAACCTGATGTAGAACCCACTCCAACCTCTGGCTAGACATTTAAAGTGTATGCATAGCCATAACTTTGATTCTTGCTGTCTATTATTTCTGAAAAATAAGGGAAATTCCATGCTAAAGCTGACCATATATTAGTAGATGTTCAAAGAAACGTCACAAAGATTGTATTGAAAACATTTGTATAAAACTTCTTTGATGATTTGATGAATGTATTATGAACATTTTAAAAAAAAATTTAGAGTTTGGAAAAAGTGGACTTTACACAAACAAAAATCCTATTCACCATTAAAAATAAGTGTGCTTGAGTAAAACATATTTTTCCCTTTTTCTTCACTGTGAGTGAAAAGGAACATCGATTTCACCCCACTAACTGTTAGAAAAGTGAAAGAACATTTTTAAAAAGACAAATTTCAAATGAAATTTTACTAGTGTGTAAGCAGGTGCAGTCTGCTTCCTCCACTGCAGCCTAGAGAGGAAGTCAGGGGAAACTTTGTTTCCAAGAACCAGGAAACCACAGAGAAACTGTGTTCTGGTTGGCTGCACTGCCTCCAGGTGACCCTTGGTGGCCATCTTGGGTCAGCAGAGTCTTTTTAAGTCCCTGCTCCCCAGGTTTTGGCGCAAATTTGTAAGTAGGTAGTGAGGGACGGGTTCCCTGCCTGTCAGAGACAGTACCAGTGGCAAGGAAACGTTCAAGATGAGGAGAGAAAGCATAGGATTTTCAACTTCTCTAGACTTTTTCCCGCTTGGGCACTAGACAGGCAGGCTGCATTCTGGCCCTCTTAATTGGCCTTGGTAGTTTAGCTGAAAGCTGCTTCTCTACAGGCGGTTGGAATTGGTGTGTGTTCCTGGTTGAGCTGTCTTCCTACTGGGTTGGATGTTAACTGTCTTTGCCTTATTTCAAGACACGTTTTTTTTTCTTTGCACCCAGACTATCTATAGCAGTGGTTCTCAACCCTGTCCGCAAGCACCCCCAACCATGTTTGCAGGTTTTCCTTTATCTTGCACAGGTGCTTTAAATCAGAGTCAATGGATTGGTATTTTGGACAGCTATTTTATCTAAGAGAAATTCCAAAAACATGGCTTGTTGGGTACCCGAAGACAGGGTTGAGAACCATTGGTGTACGGTATTTCCACCGCACCACGCTGCACCCTCCTACAAGTATATAACCAGCTTTGGGCATCTGGTTTATACAGAACTGATATATTGGATTTTCCTGGACCTCCCCATGTCAGCCTACTATGGGTCAGCTCTGCCCCCACTGACCCTTCCAGGACCACCTTTTTCTTAGCCCATAAAGGGTGGCTGTCTGCCCACACCAATGTTCTTTTTCGTCCTCACTCTGGACACCTTTTAAAGTTTATTTTTATTATAATTATTATTATTATTATTATTTTTTTCTCTATCCACCATCCATCCTGTTCGGGTTCAGCCTCTCCTGGTTCAGAAGCCCCCCCCCCCCCCCCCATATAGGCTGTAAATCTCCTGAGGAGGTGGGTTCCCGTGGTGCTGGGATTGTATGCTACAGTATAAATGACTGTGTATTACTGGCAAAGGTCACTGGCAGTATAAATGACTGTATATACCTTTGTTAGGCAGGTGTTGGCACTCTCTCCTTCCATGTATGTGTGTGTTCAGGCAGTGGTTTGGCTTGCTGGGACTTGTAGTTCACCGCCTCCACATGTATTACGTTCAGGAAGCTCAGAGGTGAGAAGAGGCAGCTTCCTCTTTGGGTTGCCTAGCAAACACCAGAATGCTCACTGCTGATTTGCAGCAGGCTCTATCCTCTAGGCTAATCTCAACCTTCAGCTGATCAATCTGCTGCTCTGCTCTGGTAAGCCTCTTTCCAGGACTCTCATTACTTACTGCTGTGTTAGTTGTCTGTCAGAGTGTTTTTTATTATCCTGTGCCTTATAGGTCTGGGGAATTTTGCCTGCCTGCCTAGCTGCCTTAGCACTGAAGATTCAGAGGGAGAAGTTTATCTCTAAGGGTTAGCTTAAATGTCTGCTATGTTGGGGGGGCGTGGCCGGATGTGATTGAGGCAACACGCGTCTCTGTACAGCTCCGTGTATCCTGACTCTATCCGTGACATTGGAGTGATTCATTTCCCCTCTCAGTACCATCACCATCTGGGGGAAGGAGAGAGGAGCGGAACAATGTCATCTTCCGCATCTAAGAGGCATCAGAAGCCGCTGAAAGACCAGCGATCCACACGCTCCATGCGGGAGCAGGAGCGGGACTCCGCCTACGCCATCTTGCCCGCGCAGAGACCAGAACAGCGCTACGGCACGAAAACGAAACAGATGACACAACGGGGAGACAGTATGGAAGCAGGGTCGGATGTGGATAGCCCGGAGGAGCAAGTACTGGCTGTAGACACGGAGGCAATCACACGGCCGATCCTGGAAGCAATTAATGTGAGTAAATCGGAACTCATGGGGCGCATAGACCTGCTATCCTCGGAATGTACACTGATTAGACACGACCTGGATAAGATAAGGGGAAGACTCACTACGGTGGAGGACAGGGTCTCAGAGGTGGAGGACAGGGTCTCAGAGGTGGAGGACACTAGTCATGCCCACGGGACTAGTTTAGCAGAACTCCGAGATCTAGTAAGCTCCTTACAACGCAGAGCAGTTGATGCCGAAGACCGCCAGAGGCAGAAATACATCAGGGTGGTGGGCCTGCCCGAAGGAGCGGAGGGTGATAAACCTGTCATGTTTGCTAAAACTCTCTTTAAAACCCTACTATCACTAGAGGATTTGCCCCCTATGTACCTGGTGGAAAGGGCTCATAGGGTCCCCACCAGTAAAAGACCTCCTGGAGCATACCCTCGGCCCTTTCTTGTGAGGTTCCTGAACTATAGGGACAGAGACATGATTCTTGCCAAGTCCAGAAAGATCAAGGAGTTAAAGCATGAAAATGCACGAGTGATGCTGTTTCCTGACTTTCGGCGGCCACACAAAAACAACAGCGCTCCTTTAATGATGTGCGCAGGAGGCTTCGCGAGAAAGAGGTGCAGTACAGCATGCTTTACATCCTCTTCCCCCCCCCCCTCCCTTTTTTCTTTTTTTTTCCCCGCTCCACTACTTTGTAAACGGAGCGCACAGTGGACGGGACAAGTACAACTTAGAACTGGCGAACTTTTAATTTCTACGGCTGGAACTTTCCAATGGGATGTTTAGGTTGAATTCTAGGGAAGAAGCTACCTGCCGGACTGGTTTGGTTTTTGTTTTTAGTTTTTCTCAGATTGAGAAATTGGTTTCTGGCATAATAGCAGGGGAGGGTGGTCTTTTTGTCACAGCTCACATGGGTATGTTTGGGTGGAAATTTTTGCCAATATTCATGCCGGTCATAGTAGCCATTACCATAAGGGGAAACAAAGGGCTCATAGTATGTGGTAAGACTCTTTATTTTCTATTTAGGAATGATGGCGGATAAACTGCGAGTAGTGTCTTGGAACGTCAGAGGCCTTAACAAATTAAAAAGGGCCTCGGTGTTTCAATACTTGAAACAGTATAAACCGCAGCTCATCTTTTTGCAGGAGACACATCTGGGGTGAGATCTTTATGCAAACCTTGGCTGCAAAGGACCTTACACGCTACATATTCCACATTTGCCAGAGGTGTCTTCATACTTATTAGCAGATCATTACCTTGTATAATCCATCAGGTCATATCTGACCCAGAGGGTAGGTATGTGGCGGTGCTCATAGAAGTATATCATACCCAAATGCTAATGGTGAATGTATATGTACCCCCTCCGTTCAGAGTTCAGCTCTTATATGACATACTAGTAAGATTGACACAGTTCTTACACTTGCCACTACTTCTATTGGGAGATTTCAACGTGATACTAGATGTGGCCTTGGACTCTTCCAATCCGAACAGAGCAAGTTCGCTGGACTTGGGTAGCTGGGCCTCCACGGCGGGGTTGGTTGAGATATGGAGGTGGAAACACCCGAATGTCAAGTACTACTCGCATATTTCACTGACACATGGGTCATCAGCTAGAATTGACCTAGCCTTTGGCAATACCTGCGGCCTGAAATATGTGGTGGATTCTGAGTATTTAGCGGGGGGTCTTTCAGACCATAACCCCTTGTCTATAACTTTATCCTTTTCAAACAGGTCAGCTGGGGGGGGGGGGGGGGGTAGGTGCCTATCATCTGCATGGTTACAACATGAGCAAGTGGCGGGACAGCTGGAAGACACCATCAGGTCCTACTGGGATGTTAACGTCCACGCCTCAAAACCTGCGGTGGTATGGGATGCTTTTAAGGCTGTCACAAGGGGGAGTGTATATCAGCCATTAAGACGGCAAGGGTTAATGACAATGAAGAATTTAATGATATGGGTAGTAGACAGGGAGTTTACCAATGTTAGTCAGTTAAGACTGGGCCCTGCGAGGCCGCTGGTTTTGGGGTCATGTCACGTTGATATGGCCTGCATTTATGTGTGTTTAAGCTGTAATCTTCAATAAAAAGAATTTTATAAAAAAAAAAAAAAAAATGTCTGCTATGTTGTGTACAAGATATGCTCTACATATATTGGTGATCTGATTTTTAGGGGCAGCCATAGAAATCAGACCTCCATTGAAATCGTTTTTTTTTCAAAAGAGGACTTAACACTAGTCTTGGGAACATCGCTGGTTCCTCCATTTTGATCAAGCTTTCTCTTGTTCATTATTTATTTTAACAGTTTTTTGTTTGTTTTTCACTAGCCATTGCCTTGACCAGAAGAGTCTCAGAATTGTGTGCCTTCTCATCTAAAGAACCATGTTGTTTGGTGCTCCCTTACTGACTAAGGTTGCCACATAATTTCGTATGAACTGGGAGGTCATTCTCCCAGCTTTTCTGGTGGATACGGCTGATGATGAGTGCAGTAGGTTAGACCTGGTCTCTGTGGTTTCAACCAACCTGAAATGGACTAAAAGCTTTTGAAAACTAGATCAGCTGTAGATTTTCCCAATGGGGCCTACAAAGGGTATGCCAGCAACATCCAGAGTTGTGTCTTCCTGGTTTGTCAAGACCATACATATTGCATAAAAAAACACTGGGCCTTCCTTCTCCAGAGATCAAAGCACATTCAACGACGGGTATGGCAGCATCCTGGGCAGCATACATGAAGGTCGCCCCTGATGTAGTTTGCAGAGCAGCAAGCTGGAGCATGCCCAACATCTTTTATTAGGCATTACAGGCTTAATTTGGCTTGTCCGTCTGAGGGAACATTTGGCTGTTACAGCGGCTGTTGCCCATTAAAAATGTAAGTAGCATTGCATTGAGGGTTTGGCTTAATTTTTGTCTTTCCTCCCTTCTTAATATTGCTTGGAACATCCCATAGTAGGCTGACATGGGGAGGTCCAGAAATAAGGAAAATTGTTATCCATACTTACCGTAATTTCCCTTCCTGGATCCTCCCCATGTCAGCCGGAGGATTCCCATCCAGTTTATCCATCATGAGGCGGGTATTTTTTGAACGCTGGTGTTGACAGAAAGCCGCCCTTTATGGGCTAAGAAAAAAGTGGTCCTGGAGGGGTCAGATGGGGTGGAGCTGACCCATAGTAGGCTGACATGAGTAGGATTCATGAAAGGAAAATTATGGAAAATTATGGATAACAATTTTCCTTAATATCCCCACACAGCCTGTTTTAGTGACAACCGTAAATGATGTTTTTCCTATCATCTCCAACTGGAATAACAGAGGGTGAATCCTTCCATCAGGGTCACAAACCCCAAACAAAAGATCTTCCCTACCCAAAACGTAAAAAAAAAAAAAAGTTTGAAACAAGCTTTACCTGTGACAACACTGACAAATACACAGTGGTTAAGTGGTTAGCACTTTTCCCTAGCAGCACTAGGTTCATTTATGCCTGGAGTTTGCATGTTCTCCCTGTGCCTGCATAAATTTCCGCCTATACGCCAAAAACATGCTGGTAGGTAGGGATGGCTGAACGGTTCGCCTGGCGGTCGTTTCGCGGCGAATTTCAGCTGTTCGCGGTGCGCCCGATCGGCGGACTATTGCTGCTGTTTACTGTGTAAAAGAACTTTGACCTATGATGACACATCCATTGTGGGGTACAGGACAGCCAATTGAGACATTACAGCACATGGACACTTGGACATTCCCCCTAACTTATAAATAGACCCGATCCGGCGGCCATTTTACATTCTTTCTTCTGTCACTATAGGTAGAGGTTGCTGTGTAGAGCAGGGAGAGACTGCAGTGACCCAAATCGCTAGCTATTAGGTCCACAAAAGTTCTTTTAAGGACTGGTATGGTATAGGTGTTAGGTGTAGTTAAGGATATAGGTTTGAGGCACTGCTATTCAAGCCATTGTTGCAGCAGCCTGTCTTTTGTCAGTGTAGAGAGAGGGACAAGACTCTGTGTGCAGCAGGGACAGTCAGTTTAATCATTAGCTGTTACTATTAGGTCCACAAAAGTCCTTTTCAGGACTGGTATGGTAAAGTAGTACAGTATATAGTTTTGAGTGCTATTCAAGTTATTGTTGCAGCAGCCTGTGTTTTGTCAGTTTAAATAGGGACAGGCAGGAAGCTGTGTGTGGCAGTGAGGGACAGTCAGTTTAATCAGTAGCTGTTACTATTAGGTCCACAAAGGTTCTTTTCAGGACTGGTATGGTAATAGGCTTGTACACGTATAATATTCTTGACATGTGAAGGACCTAACCCACAGTCACTTCCTCCACCCGTTAACCATAATATCTAACCCTCTCCAAATCCCCTCACAAATGACATGACAAGATTTTGGATTAAATGGCCTTGATGGCCTTTTATTAACAATTACTTTGAGATTAAATAAACAACATTTAAAATAACTCATAACCAACTTTTTTGTACTTTTTGGGGTCTTTGAGGGGAACCCCACCCCACTGGTCACTGCGACAAACTTCTTTTTACTTTAGGCCTCCAGTCGCAAACCCCCGGACCCGGAGACGGTACTCAACTTTCGCAGTGACCCACCTTTTACCCCTTCCAGGTTAACCCCTTGTTAACCAGAAGGTACCTGATAACCCCATCCACAGATGGGTACCAACCATGTTATCCCCATACCACAGATGCGTACCAACATGTTAAACCCCATACCACATATGGGTACCAACCATGTTAACCCCATACCACAGATGGGTACCAACCATGTTAACCCCATACCATAGATGGGTACCAAGCATGTTAACCCCATACCACAGATGGGTACCAACCATGCTAACCCCATCCCACAGATGGGTACCAACCATGTTAACCCCCATACCACGGATGGGTACCAACCATGTTATATATGCATATAACATCCCTATTCTCCTCCTTCCAAGATCCAACCACTGCCATGGGCTGTCCGTACAGCCCCTATTATAATCAACGATACTCGGGAGGGTGGGTGGGCATCTTTTCCTCCACCGCTCAGTACTGACGTCACTCCCCTTCCTGCCTAATAATTTTCTAACCCGAGCGCCTCCCCTGCTCCGGCCACTCCCCTTTTCTTAAAGGAGACAAATTAATTATTTTCCTTACAAGCATGACTGTGCTGTCCACACCTGTCATGCCGTCCCTACGCTTATTCTTTTCTCTCCTTCTGCTCCGGGACTCTCTTTCTTCCAAATATAGAAAGAATATTATACTTGACTGCTGCCCTTCTGCTGCAGTAGTCCTTTATGAGTATAGGGACTGAGGTACAGTCTGCTAATCCCAACCTACTAGTTCCACAAAGGTCCTTATAAGGACTGGTAAGGTATAGCGTACTACAGTACATAGGGTTGAGTGAGGTACAGTCTGCTATTCCTTAAGGACTGGTATAGGTCCACAATATATAGGGTTGAGGTCCACGCGGGGACTGTTCGCCCAACTTTGTCCGTCAAACAGTTTCGGCAGACAGTCCGCTCAAAATTAGCATGGACGGACATGGCCACACACGACGAACGAACAGTTTGCTGAAACCGTGCGCGATGACGTGAACGGCACGTACGACGGGACGAAAAATACGACGTCCTATACACTGCATTATAACTTTCGGCGTGTAAATCCTTTCTGAGCATGCGCGGAACTTAGTTTGACGAACAAGCCTACACACGAGCGGACTGTTCGCTGAAACAAGGTTTCAGCGGACAGTTTTTCGGAAATTCCGAAAAACCTTGTTCGTCAAACTGTCCGCTGAAACTGTCCGCTGAAAGCCCACACACGAGCGGACTGTCCGCCCAAACACTGTTCAGCGGACAAAGTTGGGCGAACAGTCTGCCCGTGTGTACGCGGCCTGAGAGTTTTGTCACAGGGTCATTTAAAAAATGACAGGCAGAGGAAGAAGCAGACCCTTCCTCAGGGGTGGTAGGAGTAGGGCAGGAGCAACAGGCTTGAGCCAAAGTGAGAAGTTGCAGAAGGTGCGTTCAATTACTTTAAAGGACGCACCAGACTTGGTTGAGTGGCTCACTCAGCCTTACTCTTCTGCACCCTCCTCATCCTCTCGATCTGCACCCTCTTCTTCACTCTCTGCTATGTGCAACCCCAAAGACACTACCACCAACAACACCACCACCACCACATACCTTCCGCTTGAGTCACAGGAATTATTTTCCGATCCTTTTTAAAGACATTTCTGATGCGCAGCCACTCTTGGCATTGGATCAGGAAGAGGAGGTAGCAACAACCGCCACTCATCAGTCTGACGATAGTACCCAGATCAGCTCAAGGAGGAGGTTGGTCCCCGGTGTTGCTGCCTACTCCGAGATCTCTACTTACAGCGGTGGGGAAGGTGATGTCGATGATGTGTCTAGTGATGTCACATGGGTGCCCACAAGAGAGGAAGAGGAGGGGAGTTCAGAGGGAGATATGGACCAGCAGATAGGGAGGAGAAGCAGTAATAACTTACATTGCACAGGAGGGACAAAGCAGACTGCTAATGTATCAGGAGCGAGTCATCGACCATGTACGGTCACATCTGGCACTCCCAGGACGCCGGCACATCGCTCCGCAGTGTGGGCTTTTTTTAACGTGTCTGCTGCTGACAATAGTGTTGCCATCTGCAATCTTTGCAGTCAACGCATTAGTCGTGGTAAGCCCAACACTCACCTAGGGACGACTGCCTTAAGAAGGCACATGAGCAGCCATCACCGAGCCCAGTGGGAGCAACGGAACACACAAAGCCACACTCCAGGCTCTCACCGTTCAGCCTCGTCTTCTACTTCTCCTTCTCCTCTCTCCTCACAATTGTCCTCCACTCCACCTTCCATCACGCCAAGCTCACGTTTTTCTGCAAAAAGGCAGGCTTCCATGGGCCTAATGTTCGAGCGTAAAAAAATGATAACGCCGGATAACCCTCTTGCCCAACGGTTGACGGCTGGCTTGTCAGAACTGATAGCCCGCCATCTACTGCCATATAAACTGGTGGACTCGGAGGACTTTCGAAAATTTGTGGCCATTGGAACACCACAATGGAAGGTCCCAGGAAGGAAGTATTTCTCAGAGAAGGGCATCCCAGAGCTATATGGCCATGTTCAGTGGCCATGGGGGGACGTTGTCATGCCGTGCTGCGTCTGTTGTGCCTGAAAGCCAAGAGCCACACTGGCCCGGCACTCCTTTCAGTTTTGCATTCACAGGCAGATCAGTGGCTAACACTGCTCAATTTGACAGTTGGTAAAGTGGTGTGTGACAACGGTGCCAATCTGCTTAGCGCATTGAAACAGGGCACAATTACGCAGGTGCCATGCATGGCACACGTCTTAAACTTGGTCGTGCAGCGATTCGTTGTCAAATACCCTGGGGTCCAGGACATCTCGGCCCATTTCAGAAGATCTTACACGGCCATGGCTCGCCTTGCTCACATTCAGCTGCGACACAATCTGCCGGTCAGACGTCTTATTTGCGATTGCCCGATGCGATGGAACTCAACCTTCTATATGCTTGATAGGCTGCTCCAGCAGAAATGTGCAGTTAACGTCTACCTGTATGAACTCTGCGGCAGAACAGGTTCTGGGGAGCTGGGTTTTATTTCACCGCGACAGTGGCTGCTCATGCGTGACGCATGCAGACTTCTGCGGCCATTTGAGGAGATCACCAAACTGGTCAGTCGCAGCCATGGCGCTATCAGTGACATTGTACCTTATGCCTTCTTTATGGAGCGTGCATTGCGTTGTGTCATTGATCAAGCTGTGGAGGAGCAGGAGCGGGAAGATGAGGAAGTCGCAATGCTGGATGAATTCCCAGGGGGGGATACTCTGAATGAATGAATGAAATACTTGTATAGCGCACAATGCGAACTGAATCGCCTCTAGGCGCTGATCTGAGACAAGTGAACAACAGGAGTCTGAAGAGGAGTCAGAGGAGGATGGTGCCGGGGCGGATGAGGAGGAGCAAGAAGAGCATGCTTTAAACCTTTCTGGGATCCCCGTTGTTGTGCCCCCGTTGTTGTGCATGGATGGGGAGAGGAGAATGAAGAGGACGACATTATCCTGGATGATGAGCAGGAGCCAGGCCATCACACCGCTTCCACTTTAGTGCAAATGGGGGCCTTCATGCTCCAGTGTTTTAATAGGGACCCCCGTATAAAAAGCATAAGGGTCAAGGACCAGTACTGGGTGGCAACGTACTTAGACCCCCGATACAAACACAAAATGGCGGAAATGTTACTGCCGTCACAGAGGGCTGTCAGAATGGAGCACTTCCAGGCCTTGCTTCGAGAAATGCTGCATTCTGCTTTTGCGTGCGCTGGCAGAGGAGCAATTCCCACCCCCAGAGAAGGAGTTGCGGGTACCAATCCAACAGCGCCTGCAAGAAGAGGCCGGTTTGAAGATGTGTTGGTGACTTCTGATATGAGGTCATTCTTTCAGCCGACCCATCGACAGGTGTCATCCGGATCCAGCATCAGGGAACGCCTAGACCGTCAGGTGTCCGACTACATCGGTTTAACGGTCGATGTGGACGCTCTGAGGAGTGATGAACCCCTGGACTACTGGGTGGGCAGGCTTGACCTCTGGCCAGAGCTTGCCCAATTTGCAATTGAACTGTTGGCTTGCCCCTCATCCAGTGTCCTGTCCGAAAGGATGTTCAACGCAGCAGGAGGGATCGTGACCAATAAGCGTACTCGCCTAGCTTACGACAGTGTTAATTACAGTGTTAACTACCCCACATTTCTAAAAATGAATGAGGCATGGATCTCGGAGGAATTCAACACATGTGACCAGTAGACCATGTATATGTCTATAAACTATTTTTTTAATCGAGCACACAGACCTTCTTTCTTCATTTGGCTCACTTCCTTGTCCAAAAAAAGCACACTGTACTATGTGCCCATACCCTCCTGTTTGAAGAGGTTGAGCGGTGTCATATTTTTGGGTCCCGCAGCAAGTTGCTGGTATCAGTGCTGATGTTAGTGCTCTCTATCTCGGAGCTGGTGTCAGTGCGCTCTATCACGGTGCAGGTGTCAGTGTTGTATATCACGGTGCTGGTGCTGGTGATCATCTCCTGCACCCTCTTCTTTGCTTACCCTGACCTTCCCTCGCCTCCATTGTCTCAAGAGTCCTGAATTGTCAGAATTTCCCATATAAAAAAAGAATGCTTGTAGTTGTCGATCCCAGATTCACCTCATACATGTGTTATGTCATTGGCCATGTGGTGGGACTATGTTTGCACAGCTAGTAATTATTTTGTGGCTGCAAATTTGACCTGTAGGTTTGCAAAGTTCGCCTCCCATTGAAGTCAATGGGGCCCGCCGCGAACGTTACGATTCGCGAAACGTCCCGTCGGAAGTTCGTCCATCACTACTGGTAGGTATGCGCAGGGCAGGACTTAGGGTGGTGGGGGCCCCTGGGATTGAGTCACTTTCAGGCTCTACCTTCTATTTATTACTGTATTTATCAGTGTATAACACACGCCGGCTTATAACACGCAGTTAGGAGGGAATTTTAAGGAAAAAACGTACATTTAAATGTCCTTCAATGCAGCCTTATCAGTGTCCATCTGCAGCCTTGCCGATCTATCTGCAGCCTTGTTCAGTGTCATTGTAGCCTTATCAGTGCAGCCTTGTCATTTGCAGCCTTGTCCCAGTGTCATTTGCAGCCTTGCCCCAGTGTCATTTGCAGCCTTGTCATTGCAGTCTTGAAGTTTAAAAATGGTGCAGAGATACAGAGTCCTGTGTATCTCGGCGGCTCTCAGGTCCTCTTGGCGGCTCTCGGGTCCTCTTGCTGTCCCGAGCAGAGCCGAGAGTAGCCAAGTCTGCTCGGTCACAGTCACACTCAGTCCCTGTGTTATATCCATCATAGAACGGGACTGGGCGTGACTGTGAGCAGAGCCAAGCCAAGCGGAGTACACTGGGCTATGTATTTGGGCGGGGCCCATGTGCTTGAGCCCAGTCAAGCCCAATGGTAAGTCCGGCCCTGGGTATGGGTATGTATGAATGTGAGTTAGCCCTTGTACACACGGTCAGAAAATTCGTCGGAATGTGTCCTATCGGACCGTGTCGTCGGATAATCCGACTGTGTGTGGTATGCATCGGATTGATTCCGTCGTAATATCCGTCGGACCCAATTTTCCAACATGTTGGAAATATTTCCCGACCAACTGGGCCGGTCGGACATACTCCGATCATGTGTAGAGAATTTTGATCGGACCAAGTGCCACGCATGCTCAGATCAAATTCCTACATCAAAGCTATTGGCTACTAGCCTGAATGTAGTCCCATCGTAACGAAATTACGTCATCACGTTCTGAAAGATCGGATTTTTCGCCAACTTTGTCCGACCGTGTGTATGCAACAGTTTCGGACAAGATCCGACAGATTTGGTTGTGGAAATCTCCGACCGTGTGTACAGGGGCTTAGGGTTCTTAGATTGTAAGCTCCTTAAGGGTAGGAACTCATGTGAATGTACAATATATGTGTAAAGTGCTGCATAAATTGTTGTCGCTATATAAGTACCCCTAATAAACATTAACTATTCATTTTGAAAACAGCAATACATAGTCGGTTAATTAGGGCCACCTTCACAAGGGTGATTACATGCATGCGCTGGATTCCAGTGGGTAAAATCAGCAGATTTTTGAGGTTAGGATAACTGGTGTATGGCAACAATGGCAGCTACAAAATAATGACAGGCTAAGAGGACAATTTTCCTTACTTGCAGTTAGGGACATCCAAAATTGAGATGAGACATAGAGCAGGTAAGTATAAAGCTGTTTATTATTTTAAAGAAAAAATAATACATTTAGAATTGCTGTAAGTTGGAAAGGTCTGTGCTGAATACACAGAATATGTATAGAATATGTATAGAAAAGTGAAATTGAGAGAACATCTTTCAAAATTCTAAAAGTGATCATAACTCAGTGTAGAAACTTTAATATTCTACAAAACACAAGATTGAGCAATGATAATCCATGAATGAGCTGTGACGGAGACAGCGTGAAGGAGATGGTGTTCCAACGGCATTGTTTTTAAAGCATGCGGATGTACAGAGAATGTCGCCTTGGGAGCTTTTTGTCCTTTGCAACAGCTTATCACGGCAGTAGCAATATTACTCATTCCCATTTACTTGTGGTCTTACTGCATAACACAAGAAGGGACATATATCAAGCAGATTCTATTAATGTTCAAATGATTTACTTGACAAGGCTTGTGTCAGTACCAAATGCTCACAACTTCCATACAAGTCTAAAATATTTGGTACATGAATGTATAGTAGTCTGTACAGAGTATTGGAAAACACATACTCATAGCAACCCTTCCTAATGAGAATTTTAAATTATGCATGCATATACAGTGCCTTGAAAAAGTATTCATACTCCTTGAAATTCTCCACATTTTGTCAGATTACAATCAAAAACGTAAATGTATTTTATTGGTATTTTATGTGATAGATCAACACAAAGTGGCACTTACTTGTGAAGTGGAAGGAAAATGATAAATGGTTTTATTTTTTCTTAAAATAAATCTGAAAAGTGTGGTGTAAATTTATATTCAGTCACCTTTACTCTAATACCCCTTACTAAAATCTAGTGGAACCAATTGCCTTCAGAAGTCACCTAATTAGCAAATAGAGTCCACCTGTGTGTAATTTAATCTCAGTATAAAGACAGCTCTTCTGTGAAGCCCTCAGAGGTTTGTTAGAGAACATTAGTGAACAAACAGCATCATGAAGGCCAAGGAACACACCAGATAGGACTGGGATAAAGTTGTGGAGAAGTTTAAAGCAGGGTTAGGTTATAAAAAAAAAAAATACCAAGCTTTGAACATCTCACGGAGCACTGTTCAATCCATCATCCATAAATAGAAAGAGTATAGCACAGGGATATGCAATTAGCGGACCTCTAGCTGTTGCAGAACTACAAGTCCCATGAGGCATAGCAAGCAAGACTCTGACAGCTACAAGCATGACACCCAAAGGCAGAAGCATGATGGGTCTTGTAGTTTTGCAACAGCTGGAGGTCCGCAATTTCAGATCCCTAGTATAGCACAATTGCAAACTCACCAAGACATGGCTGTCCACCTAAACTGACAGATCGGGAATGGAGAGCATTAATCAGAGAAGCAGCCAAGAGGCCCATAGTAACTCTGGAGGAGCAGAGATCCACAGCTCAGGTTGGAGAATCTGTCCACCGGACAACTATTAGTGATACAGTCCACAAATCTGGTCTTTATGGAAGAGTGGCAAGAAGAAAACCATTATTGAAAGAACGCCATTAGAAGTACTGTTTATAATTTGCGAGAAGCCATGTAGGGGACACAGCAAACATGTGGAAGAAGGTGCGCTGGTCAGATGAGACCAAAATCAAACTTCTTGGCCTAAAAGCAAAACGCTATGTGTGGCTGAGAAAATAACACTATACATCACCCTGAACACTCCACCCCCCCCATGAAACACGTGGCAGTGTCATGTTGTGGGGATGCTTTTCTTCAGCAGCGACAGGGAAGCTGATCAGAGTTGATGGGAAGATGAATGGAGCCAAATACAGGGCAATCTTATGCCGCGTACACACGATCAAACAATCGGGTGGAAAAGTCCGGCGAACTCAAGTCCGCCGGACAATCCCCCCGTGTGTAGTCTCCGGCAGACTTTTTTTACCCGAAAGTACGGCAGACTTAGAAAGTAGTTTTGCACTCCAATCTTCCCGCCGGACTTGCATTTCGGTGGACAATCCGGCCGTGCGTATGCCAGTCGGCTGTACTTTTGAAATGAACGGACTTTTCCCGCCCGGAGAAAAGTCCGCTCATTTTGAGCGGGTCTCCAGGTAGGCGGGGCCCGCGAAGGAGACATCACTGACCCCACCACCTGGTATGAACTTAAAGGGGAACCCCAACGCTGAAAAAAATTGGCGTGGGGGTCCCCCCCAGGTCCATATCAGACCCTTGTCCGAGCACGCTACCCGGCTGGCCAGGAAAGGGGGGGATGAGCGAGCGGCCCCCTCTCCTGAGCCGTACCAGGCCACGTGCCCTCAACATGGGGGGTGCCTTGGGGAAGGGGGGGGCGCGCGGCCCCCCCACCCCAAAGCACCTTGTCCCCATGTTGATGAGGACAAGGGCCTCTTCCCGACAACCCTGGCCGTTGGTTGTCAGGGTCTGCGGGTGGGGCTTATCGGAATCCGGGAGCCCCCTTTAATAAGGGGGGCCCCGGATACCGGCCCCCAACCCTATGTGAATGAGTATGGGGTACAATGTACCCCTACCCATTCACCTGTGAAAAAAAGTACAAAAAAAACACAACACAGGGTAAAAATAGTTTATTGCACAGCTCCGGGGGTCTTCCGTCTTCGGGGGTCTTCTCGCCGGACTCCTCCGCTATCTTCTTCTAGCTCTTTTACTAGCGGAGGAGCCCGGCTTTCTTCCTCACCGCCGCCCTCTTCTTCCGACTTCAGGGGTCTTGTCCCCCTTTTCGGTTTTTCTACCGGACTTTTCCACTCGATTGTTTGATCGTGTGTACGCGGCATTAGAAGAGGTATGGTGCTTTAGTTTCCATTTTTGGTGCATTACACTACAAGCCAAGGAAGCTGTGGAGATCCTCTGGGTTGTAGAAGCTGCCTGCCTGGGAACCAGATCACTTAAATTAACATCAATACTTTAAGATAGCAACTTAGTACTAGAGAAAGGATGACAGTCCCAATGCATGGACAAATCAGCAAAGGCAGCTTCCACATGTCAATACAATCTTACTATAATCCTGACAGATTCCCCTTTAAGTTGATATTAAAGTCTCGTTTTTTATTTAAAAAAAATAACAAAAATGTCATACGTACCTGCTCTGTGCAGATTTTGCACAGAGCAGCCCAGATTTTCTTCTTGGGTCCCACGTCAGCACTCCTGGCCCCTTCCTCCTGAGAGTACCTGAGCTGAGCCGCTGCTCTGTGTGTCCATTCAGACACAGAGCTGTGTCCCGGCCCCGCCCCCTCAACCTCTCCTGATTGGCTCACAGGCTGTGATTGGCAGCAGCAGGAGCCAATAACTCTCACTGCTGCTAAAAGCCAATCAAGGTTGCGAGCCACCAGAGAGACAAGGCTCTCTTTGACATTGTTGTATTGATAGGGGGCTCAGGTAACTGGCTCAGTTAACTATTAGGGGGGCTGCCGCACACAAAAGGTTTTTTACCTTCATGCATAGAATGCATGAAGGTAAAAAACCTTGTGTCTTTCAACCACTTTAAGTGCTGCTGGCAGTGGCGGCTGGTGAAGATTTAGGATATGGGGGCACCAGAGCCCACCCTTCCTTTTTGACCACCCCCACTTCCCATAAGCCACACCCCTTATTTAAGCCCCACCCACTATATCCCCTATATTCCACCCATAGTGTCAGGAGTATACAGATCAGTATCACAGAACAGAGTATACAGATCACAGATACGGTATATAGCTCAGCATTACAGATATGTTATATAGAAGTCAGCATTACAGATAGGGTATATAGATCTGCACCACAGATGCGGTATATAGATCAGCACCACAAATACTGTATATAGATCAGCACCACAGATACGGTATATAGATCAGCACAACAGATACTGTATATAGATCAGCACCACAGATACTGTCAGGAGAAATAGTAGACCAGACTTGCTGATACTGTGGACTGCACAGAGATTAACAAAAACGCATGTAAAGTGAATAGTAATGATATTTAGTAAGTAGCAAAGGGTAGAAAATGGTAGTAAAGGGACAGGGAACCAACAGGACAGGGAGGGGATAAATCGAGCTGAAGAGTAAAGGTAAGGGTACAGCAACACAGGTGGGACGGGGTCAGGATAAACTCAGGACCAAGGTCAGATGCAGGATCAGGTAACATGCAGCAAGATCAGGGCCCAAGGAGAGAGATACCAAGGCAAGCATGTGAGGACTTGTCGGGTATTTATGAGACTGCCAGTCATGTAACACATGAGCGCAGGAGGTGCTGTCTGCTCCACACTGCTGGGATACACCCGCTGGTGGACACCGGTACTATGGCCCAAGGATCCAACAGGGCCACCAGCAGGTGAGTCCTCTTATTACAGGTCCTGGGTGTTGGAAGACACTCGCTGGTGGGCACTGGTACTGCGATCCAAGAGACTGACAGTGTCACCAACGGGTGAACGTTTTCATGACAGATACGGTATATAGATGAGCACCACAGATACGGTATATAGATCAGCACCACAGATACGGTATATAGATCAGCACCACAGATATGATATATAGCTCAACAACACAGATACGTTATATAGATCAACACCACAGATACACTATATAGATCAGCACCACAGATATGGTATATAGATCAGCATTATACACATAAACGTGAATGATTTATTTTACTGTGAAGCACATTTTCATAATAATCTTGAAAATTGTTAGTGAGAACATGCCCTGTAATAGATACCCATGGGCCATGAATTGTGATTCTAATCTTTACAATTTCAAACTCCTTAATCATCACGCATGGACTGTAATTTTGGTGAATATTAAAAATAATGCACCATTGGAAGCATCTTTGGGTGCTCTGCTGAGTCTGCTCTATATGAGTGGGTGCTCAGTGGAGGAAGCCACATTTAACCCTTTCATGACTAAGCCTATTTTTGGAATTTGGTGTTCACAAGTTAAAATCCATATTTTTTGCTAGAAAATTACTTGGAACCCCCAAACATTATATATATTTTTTTAGCAGAGACTCTAGAGAATAAAACAGCGATTGTTACAATATTTTATGTCACACCGTATTTGCGCAGCGGTGTTTTAAACACAACTTTTTGGGAAAAGGGACACTTTCATGAATTAAAAAAAAACGAAACAGTAAAATTAGCCCAATTTTTTTGCATAATGTGAAAGATAATGTTACGCCGAGTAAATAGATACCAAACATGTCATGTCATTATAATTGCACGCACTGGAATGACAACAAAGTACGGTACCTAAAAATCTCAATAGGCGACGCTTTAATTTATTTTTTATGGTTACCAGGTTAGCGTTACAGAGGAGGTCTAGTGCTAGAATTATTGCTCTCACTCTGACGATCGCGGCAATATCTCACATGTGTGATTTGAACACCGTTTACATATGCGGGTCGACTTCCGTATGCGTTTTCTTTGCTTCACGAGCTCCCGGGGACGGCGGGCTCTTTAAAAAATTTTTTTTTATTATTTATTTAATTTATTTTAAAATTAATAAATTGTTTTAAAAATAAAATAAAAAAATTGATCACTTTTATTGCTGTCACAAGGAATGTAAACATCCCTTGTGACAGTAATAGGTGGTGACAGGTACTCTTTATGGAGGGATCGGGGGTCTTTTAGACCTCTTTTACACTTCAATGTATTCAGATCGCCAAAAACGGCGATTCTGAATACTCTATATTTTTTTTAAATCGGCGCCATTGGCAGCCGAGTAAACGGGAAGTGACGTCATGATGTCGCTTCCGTGTTTACTATTAGGAGACTGGAATGACGCAGATTATGGCATCATTCCAGTTCCTCCCCAGCTGCCGGAGGCATCAGCTTATGAATCGGTGCTCCCGATCGAGCGGGTGCACTGGTAACAGCGGCGGGAGGGGGGATATCCCCTCCCACTCCTCCGGCATAACAGCCGAGCGGCTTTTAGCCGCTTCGGTTGTTATGGCTGGATAGCCAATCGTCCGCTGTAAAAAATGGTACCGGGATGATGCCTGCAGGTGCGGGCATCATCCCAGTATACTCCCCGGAAGCCGAATACGCACATCTGCGTACGCTCGGCGGGAAGGGGTTAATAAAAATTTTATTATAAATTATTGTATCAGATTCAGATTATATTGTCCCATACAGAGCTAGCTTCAGTTCTATACAACAAAGAGAGGTTTGTAGTGACTGTGAGCAACATGACATGAGGCTACCTGGCACGCTCTTCTACCTTCTTAGCCCCTGTACACACGGTCGGAGAATACGTCGGAATGTGTCCTATCGGACCATGTTGTCGCATAATCCGACTGTGTGTGGTATGCATCGGACTGATTCCGTCGGAATATCCGTCGGACCCAATTTTCCAACTTGTTGGAAATATTTCCCAACCAACTGGGCCGATCGGACATACTCCGATCATGTGTAGAGAATTTTGATCGGACCAAGTGCCACGCATGCTCAGATCAAATTCCTACATCAAAGTTATTGGCTACTAGCCTGAATGTAGTCCCATCCTAACGAAATTACGTCATCACGTTCTGAAAGATCGGATTTAGTTGTGGAAATCTCCGACCGTGTGTACAGGGGCTTAGTTCTCTGCTTTCCTGCAGCTCCACTCGGGCCGAAGAACAGAGCTGCTGACGTCACTTCCGGCTTTCGTCTGCTTCACAAAACCCGGAAGTGACCGCTCTAGATTTAAACAACAATGCCCCCGCCCATAGAATCACAGTGATTTTATGGGTGGAAGGCACTCGGCGCTTTGCATTGCGCCTCAAGGCGGGTTAAATGCCCGCAAATGAAGTGACATGTCTGCAATCTTGTGTCACTTCCCATAGTGCACTGTGTCCGACGCCCGGACACAGTGCACTTAGTTAAAGGACTTTTTTTTAAAGGGGCCGTTTTAAATGGATTTTTTATTTATTTATGTATTTTTGACTATGGACGGGCCGCCACTAGCTCCTGGTAAGCCAAACAATTCTGTTTTCTCAAAATTAATCTGTAACAACTGAAGCAAGATTAAGCTGTTTAAAAGCAGACCGAGACACTATAAAGATTATTCTTTTGCCGCGTACACACGATCGAATTTTCCGATGGAAAATTTTGGATGTGAGCTTGTTGGCTGAAAGTCCGACTGTGTCTATGCTCCATAAAACATTTGTTGTCTGACTTTCTGCCAACAAATGTTGGCTAGCAGGTTCTCAAATTTTCCTCCAATAAAACGTTGTTGTCGGGAATCAAGTACGAGCAGAAAGCACTCGGTCTTGTAAAACTAGCGTTCATAATGGAGATTGTGACGTGGAAAATGATGAAATCAGGAAATGCAGCGCATTCTCTTCTTCTTTATGATGCTATAATAATGAAGTTGCTTTGCTGCTCATGTTCAGAGTTCTGACAAACATATTTTTTATTATTTCTAGTGATCTCCAGAATAATATTTGTTTTTGTTGTTTTTTTTTGCTAGTGATCTCCATAATTTTTTTTTCTCTTGATCTCCAGAATACTCTTTTTTTTTTTTTTCTCCATAATTTTCATTTTTGTTTTACGTGTCAAGTTACAACAACACCATTATTATCTTGTATTTTTAAACCTCAAAGATACAACTATGAAATCTCTCAATGCAGCACATTCTTTTCTTCTTTATAATGCTATAATAATGAAGTTGCTTTGCTGCTGGTATTCACAGAGTTCTGACAAACTTATTTTGTATTATTTCTAGTGGTCTTCAGAATAATCTTTTTTTTGTTGTTTTTTTTCTCGTGATCTGCAGAATAATCTTTTTTTCTTTTCTTTTTTTTTTTCCTAGTGATCTCCATATTTTTTTTCTGGTGATCTCCAAAATAATCTTTTTTTTTTCTAGTGATCTCCATAATAATTCGTTTTTTCGTTTTGTGTATCAAGTTACCACAACACCATTATTAGCTTGTATTTTTTAACCTCAAAGATACAACTATGTTGGTGTCCCTTTTTAATTTGATATTGTATTTTTGAAATGTACCTGCCTACTCACAAACAAACTGCTCTTTTTGAAGTAAAACACATAGCCAAGTATTTGTTAAAGCAAAAATTTTAAATTGAATAGGGAGCATAAGGTCATAACAACATAAAAAGGAAGGCAACGTTGGAGAAACATTTGGAATTGGTGAAGCCTTTGTACCCCAGGGCAGACATCAATTATTTGATTGTCAAAATTGGTAACCTGAGGAGTCCATTTAATAGGGAGCACAATACGGTCCAGGACTCTGAGAGATCGGGAGCAGCAGCAGGTGACATATATGTCCCGAGGCTGTGGTCTTACAACAGCCTCCGTTTTTTGCCAGACCACTCCAAACCAAGGCCATCACTCTCAACACTTACTTCCATGCTGCTGTGATGAGTGGGTAGCTGGGGTGTTGGTGGAAGTGGTGGAGGAGCATGGTCCAATTCACAGAGGTGTGTTTGAAGTGTGAGTTTGCCCCTCATCCCCTTGCTTAGGGCCTTGAGAATAATCTCTTTGCATATGTGTTGAGCCTCCTCCATCTTTTCTAATTTGCTAGCATAGATGCATCCAAATGCCTCGTGTACACCAGGGGTCATGGTAATTTCCACAGTAGCCTATTTTAGAAAAGCAGTCGCGGACTCCTCCAGGTTCCTTGCCTTCCTGGTCCTTTTGGGTAGAGGGCAGAGGGGAGGAACCTGGGATTCGGTTAGGCTGCTTGCCACGGCCTACTCCTGGCTGAGACTTTCCTGTGTATGAAAATGGTACATAGTTTTAGGCTTTTATACATCAATCACACACAATTTTGAGCTCATGACTGTTGCAAATTGAATGTTAACAAATAGAAAAGACTATCATTCTGACCCCCGCATTTTTCATTCTTGTCCCAATCATTTTTGGCTACTACTGTCTATTGATATGTAAACCACTTTGTTAAATCTGAAATGTGTGATCAATAACATCTAGTTAACATAATTTTTGGCAAGAAATATCTTCAACAATGCTATACCTTGGACCTCAGGAGCCTAAGCTGATGTGGAAGGAAGTGTTGATAGTGATGGCCTGGGTTCTGTCTGGTCGGACAATAAAAAGCAGGCTGTCGTAGTACCACAGCCTGGGGACATATATGTCATCTGCTGCTGCTCTGGATCTCAGGGAATCCTGGACCTTCTTGCACTTCCTATTATATGTGCTCCTCAGGCTACCAATTTTGGCATTCAAACAGGTGATGTCTGCCATGGGATATCCAGCGCTGCCTTCCTCTTTTGCTTGTTCAAATAGTCCCTACATTGGACATGCCAGAGACATGGCAGCTCCCTATATTTGTCTATAAAGTTTGGCATCCCCAGCGTGTTATGCTTTATATACACTGCGCATGTGTGAAACTCCCCCTCTGTGCTTCTTTCTAGTATATTCTCCACCTCTTCTCTTTCAGGGCAGTGGGACTGGGAGAGCACATGGCAGAGACACAGCAGGTGTGTGCTGTTATCAGCAACAACGAGGATGAAGAAAGCCTGGAGCTAGGCAGTTCCACATCCAGGAGGAGATATAAGGCCTCAAATATGTCCTTTGAAGAGATGGTGGAGATGGTGGATATCTTGAAGAGGACAGACTATGATGGGAAGTGTGACAGAACCCACTGTCACTGTGTGTTTTGGAAGGGACTGTGGGCTGGCCTCCTGCCCACAGACTATGGCCCAGAAGAGACTGAGAGACTTGGGGACAAAATGGCATTGAGATAATGTAATGTAATGGAATGCTGTAGCATTACAGCCCCAAGACTGGAAATTGCATAGATCCGTACCCCAGGCCAGGAGGGCCATGGTGACTGGTCAGGAGGACCAGGACCAAGCAGACAGAAAATATCTTCTGGACCGGAACCCCGAAGTACGTGATCTCAGTACCTTAAATACCACCTCCCAGTGTGCACAGCAGGAGAACACTCCCACTGGGCTGGTTCCGAGAAACTTGGCACTCAATACACCCAACTAGACAGACACCTGAGGTCAAGGAGCCAGTACCAGCCAGACTGGTACTGAAACCATAATTTAGCTAAATTAGCCCTAAAACCAAACTGTGGTTTCAGGAATATTCATTTTCAAAACATATAACGCGCACGCACACACAAAAGTGAGTGCACCCCTCAAATTTTTGTTAATATTTTATTATACCTTTTCATGTGACAATACTGAAGAAATTACACCTTTCTACAATGTAAAGTAGTGAGTGTACAGCTTGTATAACAGTATAAATTTGCTGTCCCCTCAAAATAACTTAACACACAGCCATTAATGTCTAAACCGCTGGCAACAAAAGTGAGTACACCCCTAAGTGAAAATGCCCAGATTGCGCCCAATTAGCCATTTTTACTCCCTGGTGTCATGTGACTCATTATTGTTACAAGGTCTCAGGTGTGAATGGGGAGCAGGTGTGTTAAATTTGGTGTTATCACTCTCACTCTTTCATACTGGTCACTGGAAGTTCAACATGGCACCTCATGGCAAAGAACTCTCTGAGGATTTGAAAAAAAGAATTGTTGCTCTACATTAAGATGGCCTAGACCAGGGATATGCAATTAGCGGACCTCCAGCTGTTGCAGAATTACAAGTCCCATGAGGCATAGCAAGACTCTGTTAACCACAAGCATGACACCCCGAGGCAGAGGCATGATGGGACTTGTAGTTTTGCAACAGTTGGAGGTCCGCTAATTGCATATGCCTGGCCTAGACTATAAGAAGATTGCCAAGAAACTGAGCTGCAGCACGGTGGCCAAGACCACACAGTGGTTAAACAGGACAGGTTCTACTCAGAACAGGCCTCGCCATGGTCGACCAAAGAAGTTGAGTACACATGCTCAGTGTCATATTCAGAGGTTGTCTTTTAAAAATAGACCTATGAGTGCTGCTAGCGTTACTGCAGTGGTTGAAGGTCTGGGGGGTTCAGCCTGTCAGTGGTCAGACCATATGGTGTGCATGGCTGTCATTCCAGAAGAAAGCCTCTTCTAAAGATACTGCACAAGAAAGCCTGCAAACAGTTTGCTGAAGACAAGCAGATAAAGGACGTGGATTACTGGAACCATGTCCTGTGGTCTGATGAGACTAAGCCCTTGTACACACGGTCGGAGAATCCGTCGGAATGTGTCCTATCGGACCGCGTCGTCGGATAATCCGACTGTGTGTGGTATGCATCGGACTGATTCAGTCGGAATATCTGTCGGACCCAATTTTCCAACATGTTGGGAATATTTCCCGACCAACTGGGCCAATCGGACATACTCCGATCATGTGTAGAGAATTTTGATCGGACCAAGTGCCACGCATGTTCAGATCAAATTCCTACATCAAAGCTATTGGCTACTAGCCTGAATGTAGTACCATTGTAATGAAATTACACCATCACGTTCTGAAAGATCGGATTTTTCGCCAACTTTGTCCGACCGTGTGTATGCAACAGTTTCGGACAAGATCCGACGGACAAAATCCGACGGGCAAAATCCGACGGATTTGGTTGTAGAAATCTCCGACCGTGTGTACAGGGGCTTAGATAAACTTATTTGGTTTAGATGGTGTCAAACGTGTGTGACAGCAACTAGGTGAGGAGTACAAAGACAAGTGTGTCTTGCCTACAGTCAAGCATGGTGGTGGGAGTGTCATGGTCTGGGGCTGCATGAGTTCTGTCAGTACTGGGGAGCTACAGTTCATTGAGGGAACCATGAATGCCAACATTTACTGTGACATACTGAAGCAGAGAAGGATCCCCTCCCTTCAGACATGGCAGAATTCCAACATGATATTGACCCCAACACACACCTCCAGGAAGACCACTGCCATGCTAAAGAAGCTGAGGGTAAAGGTGATGGACTGGTCAAGCAGGTCTCCAGACCTAAAGCCTATTGAGCATCTGTGGTGCATCCTCAAATGGAAGATGGAGGAGCACAAGATCTCTAACAGCCACCAGCTCCGTGATGTCGTCATGGAGGAGTGGAAGAGGTCTCCAGTGGCAATCTGTGAAGCTTTGTGAACTCCATGCCCAAGAGGGTTAAGGCAGCGCTGGAAAATAATGGTGACCACACAAAATATTGACACTTTGGACCCAATTTGGACATTTTCACTTAGGGATGTACTCATTTTTGTTGCCAGTGGTTTAGACATTAATGGCTGTGTGTTGAATTATTTTGAGGGGACAGCAAATTTATACTGTTATACAAGCTGTGCACTCACTAATTTACATTGTATAAAAGTATAATTTCTTCAGTGCTGTCACATGAAAAGTTATAATAATATATTTACAAAAATGTGAGGGGTGTACTCACTTTTGTGAGATACTGTATATATATATATATATATATATATATATATATAGTGTGTGTATATAACTATGTATTTAGCTGTTGTAGTTTAGCTTTAAGAATGACTTGCAGAACTGGTACATTATAACAATGGTGAAGAAAAAAAAGGAAAACATAAAAAATTCCTTTGAGGTCTGTGCATGAGGCTGGAGAGTAAATCCTATTCTTGCAATTGTTATATTTTTACTAGAATTGCCAACTGCACTAGAAAATATAGCATGGCAAGAAATATGGGAACATGAAAACTGATCCAGGATTGCAAATCTATGGGGGAAGGGGTGCATTATTATAATTGCTTTGCCCAGGGCATACACATTCCTAGTTACACTTTTGGGTGAAACTAAAGGCATCAGCAAAAAGGGCTTTGTAGTTTTAACCCATACTATGCCTCTTGTATTCACATTAGCTGAAATAACAAGACAATCAATAGTGTTGTATTTTTCATTAAAGGAGCCTGTGGGATCATCTTTATTTTTAAAGTGATTTCAGATCCCAAAAATATGCTCTACTTGAAGCCTGTTTACGGGCTCAGTATATTCTCACATTGCACAGGGGTACCCAAAACCCATCCACTGCACTGCTTCTTAGCTGATAATGAACCTGCCTTTCACCCACTCACAGGTTTCCCTATTGGACAAGGAAGCTACTGCCATATTTCACAGTCAATAGGGTGCAGGGGGTGTTGGGAAAGTTATCGACTAGAAAGTTATGTGCAGAAAATGCTTTCCCAATAAACCCTGGGATTTTGAGGACATATTGAAAATAAACTGAGTCAATGATCAGCCACCTTCATAAGTCTGTTTAATGGACCTGGGGCTTACTATGTTAAATTAGTTAATTCATTAAGATTTAAGTGATACAGGACAACAATTTACCAGCCTTCACTGGAACTCTGGGCAAACAACTGTACACGCATGCTAAGTATTTGTGTAACATTTTACTTTCCGAAGCATGTGTCATTGTGTTCAACCAGTCTTGTGATTTACAGAAAGAGGTTGACATGGACATTCACTGTACTGTTCATTTAAGCACAAGAGACTCCATTTTGTTCTCACTGTTGAAATGTGTTCTGTAACCTTCACCTACTGTAATACACAGACACATCTCTTCCAGTAGCTCTCTACTCCCCCCTCCCCTCTTAAGGTTTTACTTTTGCAATTGTTCTATTTGCTAGTTTTTAATAATATATTTCTATTTGTTAGCTTTTAATAATATATTTATTTTTGTTAGTTTTTAATAACATCTCACACCACCCCTTTCTTATCTGTGTATAAAATAATATGTAATAATACATTTTGACACTGAACGGACATTTTAAACACAGTGATTGAGTCCTGTGAATCTGTTCCTGCAGCTGAGTCCCAATCAGAAATTAGTCATAACAGTTTTGGCGAGTCAGATATCAGGAGTTTGGAAGAGTTTCCAGAAGAAACCGTGCTTTGATCGAGATCATCAGGAATGCAGACTCTAAATGCTGGCTAGGTAAGCTGTCTTAAGCTTGCTATATTTCTGCCTTTGCTATGTATCCTATCTGTCTTTATAATGTCTTTAAAATCTACCTTTAGAATGTAAGCTCTACTAGCAGGGCCCTCCTATACCTTTTGTATTGAACTGTACTGTAATTGTGTTGTCCCCCCCCCCCCATACATTGTAAAGCACCACGTAAACTGTTGGCGCAATATAAATTGTGTATAATAATAAAATAATAATAATAATAAAAATCTGTCGGTTCTCAAAGAAACCAGACCACTCTTGGCCCTTGTACACACGGTCGGACATTCTGCCAACCAAATCCGACGGATTTTGTCCGACGGATTGTGTCCGAAACTGTTGCATACACACGGTCGGACCAAGTTGTCGGAATTTGCGGTTGCCAAGAACGCGGTGACGTAAGCCGTGTACGGCGGGACTAGAAAAGGGAAGTTCAGCACCACGTCCAGCACCCTTTGGGCTCCTTCTGCTGATCTCGTGTTAGTAGAAGTTTGGTGAAAGACGATTCGCGCTTTTCAGATTAGTGATTCAGATCGCTACTGCTCTTCAGTTTGTGCTTGTCTTTGCGTATCTGATAATCAGTGCGTGCAGTCAGTAAGTATTTGTTGATCATTGTGGACTATATCTTGGTATAGTACGCTTTGAAAGGCATTTTTTATTGTCTATTATTGCTGGAACTCAAACTCACAAGGGAGAGCGCTGCAGTGTCAGGTCTGGGAGACCCGTATGGACGGTAGTAATGTCTGAGCAATGGAGAGAAAGTTGGGAGTGATATGTGGAGCAACAGCCATAGCCCTATTGTGTGAAAGATTCGGGATCGCCTGAGGGGGAACTGTTACCCGGATATCCTTTGATTATTTTTGCCTGTGGTGACCCTCTGTAACGGGGGGTCGCTTGGATCTGGTAAGGAGCCAATTCATTCATTTGGTGATGGGAAAAGCACATTATATTCCTGGAGAAGATTATTAATTTGTGCACTTCCAATTCAGCTCTTCATACGAAGTTTTTCTCCACTGGTGTTTATTTACCATATAGACTCTTTATAGCAATAGTTTGGCATATAATTATATGGACATTACATAGAGTGTTTCAAAATATTTTTTTGATAATTTATTTTATGTATTTTTTCAGTTTTAAGAAAACTTTCATTCTTTATTTTTAGGGGTATATGCATAGAGATCTACACAATCTGTACTGTGTTTGGGTGATTCACATCATTGGCACGCACTTGTGTCTTATCTTTGTATTTAATTTTACATATTTGTATATATAACAGTATGCACTATATTTTTGAGGTGGCCTTATGCCGCGTACACACGGGCGGACTGTATGGCCTACTTAGTCCGCCGAAACACATTTCAGCGGACAGTCCGCTCGTGTGTGGGCTTCAGCGGACTTTTTCAGCGTGCAGTCCGGCGTACTAAGAATTTCGTTTTTTTTCGAAATTCTGTCCGTCGTACTCGCATTTCGGCGGACAATCCGGCCGTGTGTATGCCAGTCCGCCGTACTTTTGAAATGAGCAGACTTTTCCCGCCCGGAGAAAAGTCCGCTCATTTCGAGCGGGTATCCAGGTAGGCGGGGCCCGCGAAGGAGACGTCGCTGGCCCCGCCGCCTGGTATGGACTTAAAGGGGAACCCCAACGCCGAAAAAAAACGGCGTGGGGGTCCCCCCAAGTCCACAACAGACCCTTGTCCGAGCAGGCCACCTGGCCGGCCAGGAAAGGGGGGCGAGCGAGCGCCCCCCTCCTGAGCCGTACCAGGCCGCGTGCCCTCAACATGGGGGGGTGCCTTGGGGAAGGGGGGGCCGCGCGGCGCCCCCACCCCAAAGCACCTTGTCCCCATGTTGATGAGGACAAGGGCCTCTTCCCGACAACCCTGGCCGTTGGTTGTCGGGGTCTGCGGGCGGGGGGCTTATCGGAATCCGGGAGCCCCCTTTAATAAGGGGGCCCCCGGATACCGGCCCCCCACCCTATGTGAATGAGTATGGGGTACAATGTACCCCTACCCATTCACCTGTAAAATAAAAGTACAAAAAAAAAACACAACACACGAGATAAAATACTTTATTGCACAGCTCCGGGGGTCTTCCGTCTTCGGGGGTCTTCTCGCCGGACTCCTCCGCTATGTTCTTGTAGCTCTTTTGCTAGCGGAGGAGTCCGGCTTTCTTCCTCGCCGCCGGCCTCTTCTCCCGACTTCGGGGGTCTTGTCCCCCTCTTCGGTTCTTCTGCCGGGCCACCGCGCCTTCTTATAGCTCTTTTACAGGCGGTGGCCCGGTCTTCTGTCGCCGCCACCGCCGCCGCCGCCTTCCGTTCTTCTTCTTCTTCTCCTTCTTCTCCAGGAGATGTTGACTCGACGCTCTCTCCGGCCACAATGCCAGGGCCGTGCTGCGTGGCCACTTATATAGGGACAAGGGGCGGTGTCACATGGCTTTATGTCACATGGGTTGGTCACATGGGTTGATGTCACATGGGGACTATGACATCGTAAGGGGGCGGGGTCACCGTGTGACACCAACCCATGTGACATAAAGCCATGTGACACCGCCCCTTGTCCCTATATAAGTGGCCGCGCAGCACGGCCCTGGCATTGTGGCCGGAGAGAGATCGTCGAGTCAACATCTCCTGGAGAAGAAGGAGAAGAAGAAGAAGAAGAAGAACGGAAGGCGGCGGCGGCGACAGAAGACCGGGCCACTGCCTGTAAAAGAGCTATAAGAAGGCGCGGTGGCCCGGCAGAAGAACCGAAGAGGGGGACAAGACCCCCGAAGTCGGGAGAAGAGGCCGGCGGCGAGGAAGAAAGCCGGACTCCTCCGCTAGCAAAAGAGCTACAAGAACATAGCGGAGGAGTCCGGCGAGAAGACCCCCGAAGACGGAAGACCCCCGGAGCTGTGCAATAAAGTATTTTATCTCGTGTGTTGTGTTTTTTTTTGTACTTTTATTTTACAGGTGAATGGGTAGGGGTACATTGTACCCCATACTCATTCACATAGGGTGGGGGGCCGGTATCGGGGCCCCCTTATTAAAGGGGGCTCCCAGATTCCGATAAGCCCCCGCCCGCAGACCCCGACAACCAACGGCCAGGGTTGTCGGGAAGAGGCCCTTGTCCTCATCAACATGGGGACAAGGTGCTTTGGGGTGGGGGGACCGCGCGGCCCCCCCTTCCCCAAGGCACCCCCCATGTTGAAGGCACGCGCCCTGGTACGGCTCAGGAGGGGGGGGGGGCGCTCGCTCGCCCCCCTTTCCTGGCCGGCCGGGTAGCGTGCTCGGACAAGGGTCTGTTGTGGACTTGGGGGGGACCCCCACGCCGATTTTTTTCGGCGTTGGGGTTCCCCTTTAAGTCCATACCAGGCGGCGGGGCCAGCGACGTCTCCCTCGCGGGCCCCGCCTACCTGGAGACGCGCTCGAAATTAGCGGACTTTCCTCCGCGTGTGTGGGCGAGTCCGTTCATTTCAAAAGTAGGGCGGATAGTACGGAGGACTTGGTACGCCGTATTAGTCCGCTCAAAAAGTGCCGTGTGTGGGCAAGTAGCCCGTTCGGAAATTCTGACGGACAGTCTGGCATACTTTTCCACCAGACTAAGTACGTCATACAGTTTGACCGTGTGTACGCGGCATTAGAGACATTAAGACACTAAGGCTCATACTGTGGGTTTAGCACATACACATATCCCATTCACTTTGGGAATTTGAGGTTAGCGCAGTTGTCTTTTTCTCATTTTTTATTGTCTGCTTGCTTCTGCTATTCAGGTCGTTCTTTCAGGCCTTGCTGTTTATCGGTGCTTTCTGGTGTCCGTTCTGACGAGCCGACCATTTTGAAACCATGTTTCGTCTACGTACTCGTTGTAGAGTTTGTGCTGTGCAGGAGCTTCGTGTTGAGGTTGTTACTTTGACACAAGCCCGGTCCATGAACAGGGAGGGGAGGCGTTTGTGGACCAAGAATTGGTTGCTCCAGCGTCACCAGTTCTCGCACATGCCTTTGCTCCGTGAGATCCGCGAGAATAATCCTGATGATTTCAGGAATTATCTCCGGATGACGGACCCCGTTTTTCACCATCTGCTGGCTTTGCTGACCCCTTATATCAGCAGGCAGGATACCTGCATGCGGCAAGCCATCACTCCGGAGCAGAGACTCTCATAAGGGGACCTTAGACTTTAGGCTTTAAATACTCAGTTCCCAAAATGTTATACTAATTTTGACCAAAAATGTTGGTGTCTAATCTGCTTGCAATGTTGATTTGTCAAATTACTAATTTTTGTTCTTGTTTTACTCCACAGTGTCCTTCAACGCCACAGGAATGGCAGACTGTGGCCTCCCACTTTGCCAGTCATTGGGACTTTCCCAATTGTGGAGGAGCAATAGATGGGAAGCACGTCCACATCGTCCCACCACCCAACTCGGGGTCGTACTATTATAATTATAAGGGGTTTCATAGTATCGTGATGTTGGCGGTGGTGTCTGCGACATATGACTTTTTGTATGTGGACGTGGGGCAAAATGGACGGATGTCGGATGGTGGAGTCTTCGCACGGACGGAGTTCTACTGGCGTCTCCAGAGTGGCAGTCTGGGCTTGCCACCCCCAGAGGAGAATCAGGAAGGACTCCCGTTCGTCTTTGTCGCGGATGAGGCGTTTGCCCTGGCAAACCATCTGATGCGGCCTTTCCCCATGAGGACCCTCACCCCAGAGCAGAGGATTTTTAATTTCTGCCTGTCCAGTGCCCAAAGAGTGGTGGAGAACACATTTGGTATACTGGCCAGCCGGTTTTCCTATGCCTATTCACATGGCGGAATACAAACTGAATCACATAGTGCTGGCGTGCTGTGTTCTGCACAATTTTATGGAAAAAGTTTCTGTGAACTATGCAGCCTCAGTTGGCCAACAAGAAGCAGACTTGCTGGAAAATGAAGATAACCTCACAAGCCTTGAACCTGCTCATCCTGGCTTGCCCCCCCCCCAAAGCGCCCGTGAGGTTAGAACCCAATACATGGACTACTTTGTGGGTAGGGGGGCCATTGATATGCCAGACAATGTCTGAGCGCCATTTTAAGAATACATTTTTCTCTGAAACTCCTTCATTTACTGCTTGGCTTGGTTTTAGGCGTCTCCTAGGTATATTTCGTTTTTTTTCAAGTTGTGCCTTTTTCAACAACAGTGCAAACCCAAGTTCAGAACGAGATGAGGGGACAGTCTCTTCTTCAGATAATGTTATTATGTTGTGGGTCTGCTACACACACACCTTGTTTTTGTAACTAATGTATGTAGTGCATTACTGACCAAAATCATGCTCATTTTCTGCACCATGGCAGGAAAATGGCATGATTGTCCAAATTTACACCTCACTGTGGGTGTTTTTTACTAAAGGCACATCCACTATGCACTACAAGTGCACTGCAAAAGTACACATGAAACTGCACTTGGAGCGCAAAGTGGAGTTGCCTTTATTAAATCACACTCCTTCTCAGCACAAACAAAAATTTTACTCCAAATACATTTTTGGTGCAATGAAAAAGGAAGCCACACATTGTTGATAATTAAACTTTTTAATACAAGCACATTCACATGTGCGTTTCGAAAAGGGTTTTTTACAAGAAACCAAGAAATTGTGTGTATCAAAAACAGAGTTTAATCAAAATGTGGTTTACTTGGTGTTTTTGTGTAAACAGGCATGTATCAAACCATAAAATACAGAACAAAGGAACTTACAAAGTTCAACTTTGAAAAGTGAAGACAATATCAGACATGATTAAGGAGGGAGTTAGATTGCGCTATGGACCAATCAATATAAAAGATAAAAATATGAATATAAAAGTGTAAATGTAAAAAATTGGGTAAGAGCAGCCTCTATTTATTTCCACCCAAACGAGTGGAAAGATACTGAGAGGGTTGGGGGGGGGGGGGGGGGGAATAGACCTGGCGCTATACCATATAACACTACAAATCTGTGCGTGAGAACTCTATTATGTATAATTTTCAGCGTGATGGCAATTATATAAAAACCATAGACTAAAAGTCATAAAATAGGAAATGCTCAACCAAATATTACTATCAATGTTACTAAAGTGCAAGTGATAACCCTGTGCATGAACACTTTATAATTTTCAGCGTGCTGGCAATTAGATAAAATTCATAGAGAAAACATTAAAGTGAAAAATTATTCATCCAAAAAGTGTCTCAGACAATATGCTGCTAAAGTGCTAGTGCCAGTGAATATACATGTGCCAATACCTGTTTGTATCATACGTGAAGAAATAATAAAATATGTTGTCTTTAAACCACTAAAAAGTGTCTGGTGACTATATTTTGTTTATAAGGTGTTTTACACAAACTGTCATGCAAAATATGATTAGAAATGATTTTGTGATAACTGACACACTGCTATAAATAAAGATAAAAGTGGAAACATGTGCAGTGCAAGTAAAACCGACCATAAAAAATAATAAAAGATAAAAATAAAAATAAAAATAAAAATAAAAATGTAAAAAATGCAAAAATATAACAATAAGAATAAAAAAATATAAAGGTAAAAAAGTCTCTGGTGAGTGACGGAATCTTCCGTGCGTGAAGGAGGGGGAAGTGATAATTTCCGAAATTTCCAAAATTATTTCCCGTGTTCAGTGGTCACTTCTATATTATGCTCTCACTGGAAAAAGGACCCCATCCGGGGTGGATCAGCTTTCACAATATTAGCTATTGTGTCGCTCTCTGGCTTGCTTCAGATACAATGCTGGGGATCCCTCGTTTCTCCGTGAGTATAGTGTGCCACGTTATGTATATTAAAAGAGAGGCCTATCCATAGTGTGATAACGTTTAAAACACATTTTTATTCAAAAAAGATTAAAACTACTTACAAAAGCAGAGTTTTCAAAGTGCGGTTGTGTTACAGCTTTAAGACTGTTTTGAAAGTCCCGCTCAGCTTCCTGGTGTGTGCTAGAGGTGTACATCGCTTGGCCACGCCCTACGCATTTCGTCATACAGACGTCATCCTGACGTCTGTATGACGAAACGCGTAGGGCGTGGCCAAGCGATGTACACCTCTAGCACACACCAGGAAGCTGAGCGGGACTTTCAAAACAGTCTTAAAGCTGTAACACAACCGCACTTTGAAAACTCTGCTTTTGTAAGTAGTTTTAATCTTTTTTGAATAAAAATGTGTTTTAAACGTTATCACACGATGGATATGCCTCTCTTTTAATATACATAACGTGGCACACTATACTCACGGAGAAACGAGGGATCCCCAGCATTGTATCTGAAGCAAGCCAGAGAGCGACACAATAGCTAATATTGTGAAAGCTGATCCACCCCGGATGGGGTCCTTTTTCCGGTGAGAGCATAATATAGAAGTGACCACTGAACACGGGAAATAATTTTGGAAATTTCGGAAATTATCACTTCCCCCTCCTTCACGCACGGAAGATTCCGTCACTCACCAGAGACTTTTTTACCTTTATATTTTTTTATTCTTATTGTTATATTTTTGCATTTTTTACATTTTTATTTTTATTTTTATTTTTATCTTTTATTATTTTTTATGGTCGGTTTTACTTGCACTGCACATGTTTCCACTTTTATCTTTATTTATAGCAGTGTGTCAGTTATCACAAAATCATTTCTAATCATATTTTGCATGACAGTTTGTGTAAAACACCTTATAAACAAAATATAGTCAAAAGACACTTTTTAGTGGTTTAAAGACAACATATTTTATTATTTCTTCACGTATGATACAAACAGGTATTGGCACATGTATATTCACTGGCACTAGCACTTTAGCAGCATATTGTCTGAGACACTTTTTGGATGAATAATTTTTCACTTTAATGTTTTCTCTATGAATTTTATCTAATTGCCAGCACGCTGAAAATGATAAAGTGTTCATGCACAGGGTTATCACTTGCACTTTAGTAACATTGATAGTAATATTTGGTTGAGCATTTCCTATTTTATGACTTTTAGTCTATGGTTTTTATATAATTGCCAGCACGCTGAAAATTATACATAATAGAGTTCTCACGCACAGATTTGTAGTGTTATATGGCATAGCGCCAGGTCTATTTCCCCCCCCAACCCTCTCAATATCAGACATGAGTATGTACAAACTGGGCTGATATTGCCTTCATCACATGGGGTGTGACCCCTGAAAAATCCAAATTTGGAAGATGCACACAGTGTATCAACATGTGCTATCTCCCATCATGGGGGATCAATGTACATGCTTTAGGGCTGCAACCCCTTCATCTCAGACACTTTACACAAAACACGTACATTGATCCCCCATCATGGGAGATAGCACATATTTACACACTCTGTGCATCTTCCAAATTTGTAATTTTGAGAAATACAACATTTTTTGTGGAAAATATCAAAAATAAAACCCTATCTAGTTTTGTGTGTTTCACACTCTCCCCAAAACATCAATGATGTTCTTCGTTTTATTTTTAACATCATTGATGTTTTGCTGTATATTTTCCAAATCGCGATTGCACCCTATTATCTCCCCAATCAGGATCTGGGCACTTTCACTGGTAAAACGAGAATCTTCTTCCACATCACCTACAAAACAAAGCAAAAAAACACACCGTGTAATAAAAATATGGTGACATACATTGATGAGCTTACCGGAAGCTGTGTTCACCGACACTCACCTGTTGTGGTGACAATTTGCCCAACCTCCACGATCTCTCCTTCCTCCTCCTCCTCCTCCTGCTCCTCTGTTTCTGCTTTTGGAAGTTGCCCTTCTTTGGGAGGGGTGTGGTCCCTGGTGTCCTCATACTTGCCGAGTCTTCTCTCCCCTATGAGAATGGAAAAAAAGAAAGAATTAGCACACAGAGGGCAGAATTAACAATATGAAACATTGTTTGGAAGTGTTGTACAATTGTTTATTTTGGCCGAGCTTCAATGTCACAACATTATTGGGGTCACTGTGTTCAGCTGGAATACTTACCTGCAGAACGATGTTTCCTACGAACGAATGAAACCATGAACTTGAAATTGGCCATTTTAAACTGCACAACATGAAATCAAAGCACATGGAGCAGGATGCAAGCAATAATAATCATATGAACACACGACAACTACTTACTTTTGTCAAGAACATGCTTGATCCTTATGTACTGCTCGTGCTCCCTCAATTTCAGGTCTGACCAGTGTTTTCTCAGTTGATCCTTGGATCGGCGTACCCCAAAATTCTTATGAAGACTCTTCACAACTTTATTCATGATCTTGGCCTTTCTGATATTTGAGTTTGGGTAAGGTCCATACTTCCCATCATAGTCGGTCCTGTTCAATATGTCGACCATCTCCAACATCTCTCCAAAAGACATATTTGAGGCCTTAAATCTTCTCTTCCTGGATTGGGACGTTTCAGGCTCAGGGCTTTCCTCACCCTCCTCCTCGTTAGTGGAACTATTATTAGTGCCCACCTGCGTTCTCTCCGCCATGTGCTCTCCCCACTGCGCCGGAAGCAAAGGGGCGGGCAATAGTCTAGAAAGAACGTCAGGGGCAGGCGGAGTTTCACGCATGCGCACTGTATATAAAACGCAACACGCGTGTGCTGTCTGTACGATCGGTGAACAGAGGGAGAAGCTGACGCGACGAACATGCAAACGAAGGTAAAATTTTGAACTTGGTACATCACTAGGCTACACTGCTTCTAGATTGAGGCCTGCATTAGTGGAGTTTAGACTGACATTAGGGTTTGTCTTGTGTTGTGTCTTGCAGACATTATGGACAGCTTCAATGACCATAGCTTCCTCCCTCTGTTCATCGATAAATACAGAGACATGCCCTTCCTGTGGCAAGCAACACACCCACTATATAGTAACAGACAAAAGAGACAGGCAGCAATGTTGCAACTGGTTGAGTTTGTGAAGCCGGTGGTCCCCAGGGCAGACGTCAAATATTTAAAAAAGAAAATTGGTAGCCTCAGGAGTACATATATGAGGGAGAGGAGCAAGGTGCTGAAGTCCATGCAATCTGGAGCTTCAGCAGATGACGTTTATGTTCCCACCCTGTGGTATTATGACAGGATGCATTTTCTGTCAGACCAGGCTGAGGTCAAAGAATCTCACTCTACTCTTCCTTCCACGCGTCCTTCTATGCTCCATTCCACACCCGATGAGTCTTCCGACGCCCAACATGTGCCTTCCACTCAGGAAGAACTGTGGAGCCCAGCTTGAGCCAGGTATAGTACTGTTGTACATATTTGTGGAGTAAAAATTTATGATGTTAACTTGATTTTTGCTCACTAATTGCTGAGTTTTGAAAGTGTTTCACATATCAATAGACAGTAGTGGCCAAAACCTTTGGGACAAGAAAGAAAAATGTGGGGCACAGAATGATGGTCTTTTCTATTGGTTCATGTAACGGCACCCCTAATATAAAGGGGGTTAACACCGTTTACGATGTTCCCTCTCCTAGACACACATCCACTTGCTACCAATATCCACAGCTAAACGACCCTTTCCTATAGGAGCCGACCCCTCTGGCAAAAAGACGAGACGCACTCTGTCTCTTCTGTAGTAGGAATGACTTTATTAATGAGAAACATTGTAACTTTATACACAATTCAAGGCACATGCTTTAACATGAACAAGGGCCCAGCTCCACCCACACATCCCAAGACTCAACACCTCATCCTGACGTCTGCTAGGCTTCAAACGATCCCACCCAATACACATCTTTTCACAAAGGGTTGGCAGCCAGTCTGTCTGGCACTTTACAATACACACAAGGACAGACTTAAATGAACAATAGAAATGCAAAACAACTTAATTCCTCACAGCAATGATACTTAACCCCCATATACAGTATACATCCAATCTATATACAATGTATATACAGCCTTGAATATGGCTATCACAGACCATATCGGGGGTTTCTTTTATTCACCCTGTGTCCAAAGTGACCCCACTGTCACAGTTCACAATTTGCAACAGTGTTGATGTGAAAATTGTGTGTGTTTGATGAACCAAAAAATCAAACTATGTCCCTTTTTCATACACAGGAAGAACTCAGCCAGGAACAGGAGGGTGTGGAATGCAGCAGCCAGGAGGTGGCTGTGGAAAGTGGCAGCCAGGAGGAGGCGGGGGTAAGCAGCAGCCAAGTGGTGGGCAGTCAAAGGAGCCTCACTGAATGCCAGGTCCCTCCCCTCCGCCTTCTACGCAAAAGGGCGAGAAAGGGGGGGAATGTTGAGGAGTCGGCCCTGAGGCTGATTGGTGAGGCTTCTGCAGCCCTCCAAGCAAAACCCACTTACCAAGAGACCTTTGCCGCCTTGGTTGCGTGCAAGCTTGATAAAATGGAGCAGGGGCAACAGATCTTGTGTGAGGAGGTTATTATACACACCCTCAACAAGGGTCTGTTGGGCCAAATGACACAAGAAACACACTTGTGTGGTTTGGCCCATGCCCCTGCTCCTCCTCCTCCTCCTTCTGCCACACCTCCAGCACCACAGCCACAGCCTGGAAGGAAGCGTGGAAGGAAGACCAGAGAGTGATGACCTGGGTTCAGTCTGGTCTGACAGAAGATGCAGCATGCTGTAGTACCACAGCCTGGGAACATAGCTGTCATCTGCTGCTGTTCCGGGTTTCATGGACTTCAGGACCAGACTTCTCTCCCTCAGACATGTATTCAGACATGTATTCCTCAGGCCACCAATTTTTGCATTTAAATAGTTGATGTGTGCCCTGGTGGCCAAAGGCTTCGCTAATCTCCCCAGTTTCAACATTGCTGCCTCCCTCTTTATCTGTTACTGACAACTAAATAAAGGTATTTTTTTTTGGAAGAAATACTTGCGTATGTGTTTTCCTTCCAAAAGGCCAGTTTATTTGTGAACATTTCCAAAAAACAAAGTGAAATGAATAACAAGGGGTACCAACAATAAACAACCTCCTGTAGATTAAAAAATAAAAACAAAATATCAAAAATAAAATAATGTTGTTGTGGTAAGTTTACACACAAAAAAAACCCCCAAAAAAGGAGAAATGAGCAAACTGTCTTTAAAGGAGATTTTTAGGAAATCCCCCAAAAAAAACATCCAAAAAAGAATAAACAAAATCTCAAATTGTGTAGATGTGACGCAAACTAAAATTGTATTGCTGAAATGGTTAAAAAAGAGTAATGAAATACGTTCGGGAGAAGTGTGTGTGACTATGAGCATCAAAAGAAGTTAATTCTTGCAGCATTGTAAAGAACAAGAGAATGCGCTTCATGAAATAATTTTTAACATTGCAGCGTGACGAATGTGCTATATCGCTTACGAGCAGTAGTTTTATCTGAACGAGTGCTTCCGTGTTGGAATTTGAATGTGAGCATGCGTGGCACCTTGTCCGTCAGAGTAGGCTACACATGATCGGAGTATGTCCGATCGGACCAGTTTGTCGGAAAATATTTCCAACAAGTTGGAAAATTGGGTCCGACGGATATTCAGATGGAAACAGTCCGATGCATACCACACAAAGTCGGATTATCCGACAAACCGGTCTGATAGGACACATTCTGTCGGAATCTCCATCCGTGCGTACAAGGGCTTGGACCTTTCTGGTTGGGTAATGTGTGTGTTTGAATATGTGTGTGTCCCCCTTCATGGGTTGGACTGTGTGTGGATAGGGAGAATCCTCTGCAGTTCCCTGCATTGACTCCTTGCGGGCGACCTGGGTCAGAGGCAGATGGTAGGGTCACATAAAACTCACAGAGAAGAGATAAGGGGGGTCTCTTAATGATTGTTTTGTCTAATGTCATAAACCCCTTATATCCACGTAAATAAGTGGAGACTATTCTTGTAAATCTGCAGATTTGCTGTACTATTTCTTTTAGATGCAAGAGGGTATAGGCACAAGTAGAGAAGACTGACCAATCATTATGGGCATTCAATTAATTAACGGAATGAAGGGAGAGAGGCCTTCAGAAAATGCCCAGTGCAACATGAGCGCTAGAGAATATATGAAACGAAGGTACGGTTCTGCCTATACTGAACCCCTAGATAAATGGGTAGAATGGACAAAGGGAACAGCTAAACCTAAAGTTAAAGGAACTTTTGGTTTACAAGTATGGCAAACCTTTCTGCACGATTATGGCCCACTACTGTGCAGTGAAGGAACGTGGAGAATAGCTTGCACATGGGAGACAGAAGCTAAAGTAGCAAATCAAACTGGCTTGACGGAGATGTTTAATAAAAGTACTACCCAAATTTACTATGTTTGGCCAGAAGACTCTGTAGAGGAGGACCCCCCACCTTATGTGGCTGCCAGTTTGGCTTTAAGAGGTCCACGCACAAAAGCAAAAGAATTAGATTACAAGGAACACACAAAAGATAAGCTGGGAAATATAGTAGAGAGCAGAGGTTTAACTGCCACCGTATCAACCTACAAAGAGGGTTTTAGCTCCTATCCTAGAAACAGATGATTGGCGTAAATCAAAATATGCAAAACTAGATTTCCCTGAACTTAAGGCTTTGGCCAGAGAAAGAGAGATAGAGTCTGAACTTCCAGAGCAAACCATAATTTCCAAACTGTGGCAGCAAGGTGAAGAGAGAAAGAAGGGAGATGCCACCCATTCTGCCCCTGGCAAAGAGAAATCTGTTGCAGTTTATCCTATCAGAACCCAATTAGTGTTTGAAGGTAATGCTGTTGACAGTAAGTCTCAAATTAAAGGGCATGTACCTTTTAGTCCCCAAGATATGAGAGCCATATCAGAGGGATTGGGAGATCCTAGAAAGAATCCAATTGGGTTTTCAAACAAACTTAGCACTGCACAGAAAACATGTGAGGTTTCTGCTACTAACATTCATCAGCTTCTTATTAAAGCAGTGGGAAGCAACATGTCTGACTATATACTTAAAGAATGAGGTGTAGACGTCAAAAATCTAGGTAATATGGTTAGTAGATGGGAGGTTTGTGAGAAATTAAAGGAAAAATTGCCCCAAATATATGGACAAACCAGACATGCTGAATTTATGAATGCTAAGCAAGGGAAAGGGGAAGTAGCAGGGGCTTATTGGAGCCGGTTAAGCGATATGGCTGAGGAAGCAGGCATTAAACTGCAAATCCCTCTACACAACTGGTGAAACAAAGGTTTCTTGATGGTTTAATACCCCAGTTGAAAGAAAAGTTGTTAATAGCAAGGCCTGAGGCAGGCAATATGTCCATTTGAGACTTCCTGCCTATCCTGTTATCCATAGAAAACAGGATTAACCAAAAAGACAGCAAACCCAAGGTTATGTACATGGGGAAGCAGAGAGAAAGAGTCAAAGGCAATTTCAGAAATCATGGCAATTGGGGACCAATTATATGTTACAATTGTAATGGGGAAGGACACATAGCCAAATTCTGCTATCTTCCTGACTGTAGACTGGAAAAAAGCTTAGAGGTACCTCATGCTGATCCCAGTTCTCTGCCAAAAGCAGTGGATCAGGCATAGGAAAATGGCATGCCAGTATCAATCATGTTAAATAGGGGAGACAATGGTCCAGAGGCCAGACTAAAAATATTTTTACAAGAACTCCCCTATCCTGGAGGAGATATTAATAGATACTGGTGCAAGCCTAAGTGTTTTTAATATAGATGACTTACCTCCAGGATTATTATTTACAAATGTTATCTCTGGTGTTGGCCTAACCGGGACCTCTACTCATTTGGATGAGTCCAAGCCACTTAAACTCATGCTAGGACAGCAAACAGAAATTATCACTAAAGTGTTAGTTTCAGATACAGTTCCTACCAATCTTTTGGGAACTGACATTTTAAACTAAATTTTAGCAAACATAGACTACACTCCTACAGCAGTATAAGTGGTCAGTAGTCTGTCAGGAGAAGTTTTCAATTCTGCCTGTGGAGTATTTTTAATCCAGGACGCCACTCCACCATTTCCACCAGAATTGAAAGTGATTCCCACTGAATTATGGGCCACCAGCAAATATGATGTAGGTCTGCTGGATTGCACCCCAGTCATGATAAAAATTAAACCAGGAGCCCATCTCCCACAGATTAAACAGTACCCACTGAGTATTGCTCAGACTGAGGGGATAAAGGATCAAATCACTCAACTGAAAACAGCAAGGGCTATTGTGCCAATTAAGTCCCAAGTCAATACACCCCTGTTCCCAATTGCAAAGAAGCCAGACAAGAAGGGTGGGCAGGTGACATATCGCATGGTGCATGATTTCAGAGCCATTAACAATATTATTGAGGCAGATACCCTGATCGTGCCCAACCCCCACACTTTACTAAGTGGAATACCTGCCTCCAGCACCTGCTTTACAGTGATTGATCTTACAAATGCTTTTTTTTCGGTGCCCCTGTACCCAGATTAGTGGCCCCTTTTTTTTTACCCACGATGCCCAAAAGTTAGCATGGACAAGTTTGCCAGAAGGCTGTGTGAGTAGCCCTTCTGAATATAATACTGCGTTAAAGCAAGTATTGAACCAACGGTCCCCCTCACACCCAAACACAGTTTTGCTTCAGTACATAGACAATTTGCTTATTTGTTCTGATACAAAGGGCATTTTTAGCAGAGAAATAATAAGCCTTCTCATGTTTTTCTATAACAGTAACAACAAAGTTATCAAAGATAAGCTACAATACTGCCAAGAGACAGTGATCTTCCTGGGTCACTGCATTTCACATGGAATCCATAATCTAACCCCAGATCAAGTTAAATGTACACGATTGGGCAATTCAGATTGCACCAGAGCAAAAATTACAGTTTAGAGAGGAAACAATGGTCAATGTTATTATATCCCAGATCTAGAACTAAACCCTTTACAGTACAAATTGCTCACAGTTCCCAATATGTGAAAATATCGGTTACCTGAGATTCCATGTTATTGTTTCCAGTTTTTTAGGAGCAGGCATACCATCCATACGTAGAGGGTTATATTATATGTGGAAATAAAGCTTACGCCTGGCTTCCCACTAATGTTACAGGTACATGTTATATTGGGAAGATAGCCCCTGCTTTGGCTGTTCGCAAAGATACAGTGCAACCAGATCAAAGTCCAGAATATCAATTAGTGTTCAAAAGAGAGCTGTTCACTGAAGGTGACATGGCATGGTCATGGTTCCCTTCCTGAACAGGATGGGGAATTGAAGCAATGAAAAGAATAAATAATTACACTAGAATTGTAGATGAGATTATTAACCTTACTACCGCTGATATAGGTTTATTAAGTGAAGAAATGGCTCAGCTTAAAAAAGTACTATTAGAGCACAGATTAATGCAAAATTATCTCACAAGGTGGGATGTGTAAGGTATTTTGCATTGACTGTTGTATATACATTTCTGATAATGAGGACATTATTAACCACTTGCCGACCGCCGCACGCCGATGTACGTCGGCAGAATGGCACGGGCAGGCATAAGGGCTTACATGTACGTCCTTGCCTGCCCGCCGGTCGGGGGCCCGATCGGGCCCCCGCCCGGTGCCTGCGGCGGTCGCTATTCGTTCGGGAGCGATCCCGGACGAGGGGACGGCCATTCATTCATGGCCACCCCCTCTCGATCGCTCCCGGGGAATGAAAATGTCCGGTGACATCACTTCCTCTCCTGTAATGTAAACACAGGAGAGGAAGTGATGTATTCTCTCCTCCGTGTCGATAGTTTTCGCTCCGACACCGAGGAGAGAGGTTCGGTGAGTTGCACCAACACACCCCACATACAGTAGAACATGCCAGGCACACTCACACCCCCCCTTTACCCCCGATCACCCCCCAATTACCCCTGCCCCCCCAGTCACAGTGACACCAATTGCTTTTTTTTTTTTTTTGCATTGGTGTCATTTGTGACTTTAGTAACTGTTAGGGCAGTTAGGGTTAGCCCCCTTTAGTTCTAATGTGCCCCCCTAACCCCCCCAATAAAGGTTTAACCCCCTGATCACCCCCCGTCGCCAGTGTCACTAAGGCTGGGTTCACATTGCAGCGGTTTATGAGAACGAATGTGATTCGCACCGCACTGCAGTGCAAATCACATCCGATCTCTGTGCGATTCGAGTTCAGCCATACAGATAGTATGGCTGAATTCGTGTCGCACCCGCCGCACCCGCCGCAAATTCGCACGGGACCCTTTTTTTGGCCCGCAGCAGAATCGGATCGCATGGGTGTTCACACCATGCGATCCGAGTTTGCAGATCGCACTGCGATATGCGAACTGATCTGGGGGTGTCATTAACATTTCACTGACACTCCCAGCAGTTCGCATAGGGCAGTGTGAACTGCCGCCGGGAGGCATGCGATGCGGGAACCCGCCGCGGATTCATGGCGTTCCCGCATCGCTCCAGTGTGAACCCAGCCTAATAAGCGATAGTTTTTCTGCTCGCTGTATTAGTGTCACAGGTGACGCTTGTTAGGCAGGTAGGTATTTAGGTTCGCCGCAGCTTTTTATAGCGCCAGGGACCCCCATATACTACCGCATAAAGCCCCCTGATTGCCCCCTAGTTAACCCTTTCACCAGTGATCACCATATAACTGTTACAGGTGACGCTGGTTGGTTAGTTATTTTTTTATAGTTTCAGGGCACCCGCCATTTATTACCTAATAAAGGTTTAACCCCCTGATCACCCGGCGGGTGTCATTTGTGACTTTAATAACTGTTAGGGCAGTTAGGGTTAGCCCCCTTTAGTTCTAAGGTACCCCCCTAACCCCCCCAATAAAGGTTTAACCCCGTGATCACCCCCCGTCGCCAGTGTCACTAAGGCTGGGTTCACATTGCAGCGGTTTATGAGAACGGATGTGATTCGCACCGCACTGCAGTGCAAATCACATCCAATCTCTGTGCGATTCGAGTTCAGCCATACAGATAGTATGGCTGAATTCGTGTCGCACCCGCCGCACCCGCCGCAAACTCGCACGGGACCCTTTTTTTGGTCCGCAGCAGAATCGGATCGCATGGGTGTTCACACCATGCGATCCGAGTTTGCAGATCGCACTGCGATATGCAAACTGATCTGGGGGTGTCATTAACATTTCACTGACACTCCCAGCAGTTCGCATAGGGCAGTGTGAACTGCCGCCGGGAGGCATGTGATGCGGGAACCCGCCGCGCATTCGTGGCGTTCCCGCATCGCTCCAGTGTGAACCCAGCCTAATAAGCGATCGTTTTTCTGATCACTGTATTAGTGTCACAGGTGACGCTAGTTAGGCAGGTAGGTATTTAGGTTCGCCGCAGCTTTTTATAGCGCCAGGGACCCCCATATACTACCGCATAAAGCCCCCTGATTGCCCCCTAGTTAACCCTTTCACCAGTGATCACCATATAACTGTTACAGGTGACGCTGGTTGGTTAGTTATTTTTTTTATAGTTTCAGGGCACCCGCCATTTATTACCTAGTCTCACTAGTGTACCCCTAAATTTAGGGGTGTCTACTTTCCAAAATGGGGTCATTTGCGGGGGGGTTTGTGCCATCTTGGCATTTTATGGCCTTCAAAACTGTAACGCCCTTAGAAAGCCTGAAGGCGGTGCTTGGTTTTCGGGGCCCCGTACGCGGCTAGGCTCCCAAAAAGTCCCACATATGTGGTATCCCCGTACTCAGGAGAAGCAGCAGAATTTATTTTGGGGTGTCATTTCACATATGCCCATGGCATGCGTGAGCAATATATCATTTAGTGACAACTTTGTGAAAAAAAAAAAAAAAAAAAGTTTGTAATTTTCCCGCAACTTGTGGCAAAATATAAAATATTCCATGGACTCAACATGCCTCTCAGCAAATAGCTTGGGGTGTCTACCTTCTAAAATGGGGTCATTTGTGGGGGTTTTGTGCCATCTTGGCATTTTATGGCCTTCAAAACTGTAATAGGTAGTGAGGAGTGAAGTCAAATATTTACGCCCTTAGAAAACCTGAAGGCGGTTCTTGGCTTTCGGGGCCCCGTACGCGGCTAGGCTCCCAAAAAGTCCCACATATGTGGTATCCCCGTACTCAGGAGAAGCAGCAGAATTTATTTTGGGGTGTTATTTCACATATGCCCATAGCATGTGTGAGCAATATATCATTTAGTGACAACTTTGTGTAAAAAAAAAATAAAAATTTTTTTTGTCATTATTCAATCGCTTGAGGCAAAAAAATAAAATATTCAATGGGCTCAACATGCCACTTATCAATTTCCTTAGGGTGTCTACTTTCCAAAATGGGGTCATTTGGGGGGGTTTTGTACTGCCCTGCCATTTTAGCACCTCAAGAAATGAGATAGGCAGTCGTAAACTAAAAGCTGCGTAAATTCCAGAAAACGTACCTTAGTTTGTAGATGTGACAACTTTTGCGCAAACCAATAAATATACAATTATTGACTTTTTTTTACCAAAGACATGTGGCTGAATACATTTTGGCCTAAATGTATGACTAAAATTGAGTTTATTGGATTTTTCTAATAACAAAAAGTAGAAAATATAATTTTTTTTCAAAATTTGCGGTCTTTTTACGTTTATATCGCAAAAAATAAAAATCGCAGAGGCAATCAAATACCATCAAAAGAAAGCTCTATTTGTGGGAAGAAAAGGACGCAAATTTTGTTTGGGTACAACATTGCATGACCACGCAATTACCAGTTAAAGCAGCGCAGTGCCAAATTGTAAAAAGACCTCTGGTCATTTACCAGCAAAATGGTCCGGTCTGAAGGTGGTTAAAGGGCATCTTGCTAAAATAAGAAAACTACAAAATAAGGCCAGAGATATTGTTAAAGATGGGTTAAGGGTTTAGGAGGTTTTGGTGACTTTTTATATGGCATAGCAACATGGTTACAGAAACTAGACTCTTACATTGTGATGTTCCTACTTCTCATATTTATTATTTACTTCCTCATCAGGCTATGCCTCTGTGTGACTACCCACTGTAACAAAAAATGGTCCACCAGCCCTAATGAACCCATTATTGTGAGAAAGCTAGGAGAGAGCTGAACTGGACGCCGCCTCTCTGCGCCAATGTAACAGGAGTTACCAGCAATCAGCTGAGTGTAACGTGGAGAAGAATGGTGTCAAATAAACAAAAGGAGTGCAATGACATGGAAATTCACTGTACTGTTCATTTAAGCACAATAGACTCCATTTTGTTCTCACTGTTGAAATGTGTTCTGTAACCTTCACCTAATACACAGACACATCTCCTCCAGAAGCTCTCTACTCCCCTCTCCCCTCTCAAGGTTTTATTTTTGCAATTGTTCTATTCACTAGCTTTTAATAATATATTTCTATTTGTTAGCTTTTAATAGCATATTTCTATTTGTCTCACACCACCCCTTTCTTATCTATGTATAAAATAACATGTAATAATACATTTTGATATTGAATGGACATTTTAAACACAGTGATTGAGTCCTGTGAATCTGTTCCTGCAGCTGCATTTTAACTTTGTTTTAGAGTCCCAATCAGAAATTAGTCATAACAAGGTTTTTAAAGGATGGCGACACCACTCTTTCTTCATTGCCTTTGCAGATGCTCTGTTACCTTACATAGTTACATAATTACATAGTAGGTGAGGTTGAAAAAAGACACAAGTCCATCAAGTCCAACCTATGTGTGTGATTATATGTCAGTATTACCTTGTATATCCCTATATGTTGTTGTCAATCAGGTGCTTATCTAATAGTTTTTTTTAACTATTGATGCCCCCCTGTTGAGACCACAGCCTGTGGAAGGGAATTCCACATACCCATCTGCATAATGGACTATGAAATTTCATCATCACATAATCAATCATGATCCTTTTAATTTAAGAGGGTAGGTGCCACACAGATGTGCAAAACTGAAAAAAATAATGGCTATGCAGTGTGGCAAAGGTATACTACACTGCTGTGTCGTAATGTGCTGACTTTATTGCTCCTTCCTTACCTGCTTCAGTACTTTTGAAAAAATAATTCTAGAAAAGAATACTTGTTAAAGGGGCTCTTCAATGTTTCCAGAACACTTAGCTGGACATTACTTTTCTCTTTCAATTAGTTCCAAGAGAGCAGATGCTTGGCATAGAATTTAATTGCTCTTTCTCTTTAGCACAGACCCAGGGGGGCAAGCTCCAGACACAGAGGACAACATTCTAGAAGCTCTTCATGTCCTGCATATAGACACAGAGGACTTTCCGTCAAGTCTCAGGGCAGTCACACAGAAAATGTGCAAACTATTACCTCAGGTTGCCCACTGCATACACAGAAGATGGTTTCTGGAATATGCCTCAAGTCCCACCAGCAAACCCTTATTCTCCATTTCATAGCAGTTATATATTAGCTTTGCTTCAATTTTTACAGTTCTAGATTCATGGCCAATAAATAAGAAAATGTTCAACTAGGGATGGTAAAAATAGACAAATAAACTTTACTGTTAAGAAAGAGAATAACAAATGTCATAGCAAAGTGCTGTTCCACAGACTCTTGTAAAATTCCACTTTAAACAGGATTCTTCTTTGTACTAGCAGAATAATGTTGGGGCGAATATATTGTTCCTCTGCATTCTAAATCTGCAGCCAGAGTCCTAATTTATAATAGAATCCATCATACTTGCTTCCCCAGGGAGCACCACAAACTGCCATATAAGGGACCTTTACACACTCTGAAGTTAACTAATCTAATTCTATTAGATTTTAGAAAAAGTGTGCCATTATTACCAAAAAAAAAACCCTCTAAACTTTACATGGACATTTTGTCATGAGTTTGCTCTCACACTGATGGTGAAGTTGGCTCTGTAGGGATTGGTGTTTGAAGATTAATTTCTTTCCTTTATAGAAACATATTAGGAGGCTTTTATTTGCAGGCTTTTTTATATTCTCACTAAAAAACCTTTGTGCCCTCACCATTGAATATTAGATAAGGGTGTGCCACACAGGATAGGCAAACAAAAATGATACAAACAAAAATGATAAATGAAGCATGCATCTAAACAACTCAATTGAATATCAGTCGAGAGAGCTAGTGAATATAAAGAATTAAGGATTGCCTCTACTTGCAACTACGACTGATTCACCCTTTATCCGCTTCTTTCATTGTGATGTTTGTATCTTCTTTTTAATAAACAAAGAATCTCTTTCCCGTTTTGTCAAGTTGGAATTGGGTTATGTTTCTTTCTCAAGGTAATAAGAGTAACAAGGTCCTGTTCGACAAGTTTCTGAAAGAGGTTTAGCTTGCCACCTCTTGACTGGATGGGGCAAAGATCTGATATTTGTGTGGAAGAGATGTGAAGATGGTCCAGGACCTTAACCTTATCTGAAACCAACATGCTGGAAAACCCTTGAAAATCTAATGAACCATGTCATGAATCAGGCAAAAATCCCAAAAATCCAATTCCATTGAAATGGAACCCATATTTTCAGAAGTTACTGTATCTCACAAAAGTGAGTACACCTCTCATATTTTTGTAAATATTGTATTATATCTTTTCATGTGACAACACTGAATAAATGACACTTTGCTACAATGTAAATGTAGCACTGACCCCCAAAGGAGCTGCTGATTTAAATTGGGCCTGCACTCTACTGAGAACCCCCCCTTCTGAATGACTCTGTCCCCTTGGCACAGCTGTGATGCAATAATAATACAATACAGTGTAAACAATATAATGTACCTGTGTCTATCCCTCAGGATCCTCTGGCTCCACCTGGTGGGGAAAGACAGTAAACCACACACTTGTACTCTTAAACAGGAATACTTTTACTGAAAATATAGCAAATAGGTGGTTACAGAGTTTGCACTGTCGTTCCAACGTAGAATGTCAGCACAGCTTAAAGCGGGAGTCCACTGGGACTCCGCGTTTTTTTTTTTTTTTTTTAAAAGCCAGCAGCTACAAATACTGCAGCTGCTGACTTTTAAAATAGTGACACTTACCTGTCCAGCGCGCCCGCGATGTCGGCACCCGAAGCCGATCACTAGGTCGTCTGTCGGGTCCTGCCGCCGCCATCTTGGGTATGGGAATCAGGAAATGGAGCCTTTCGGCTTAATTTCCCGGTTCCCTACTGCGCATGCGCGAATTGCGCTGCGCAATAAGGACGCTCCCCGCTGCCTCTGGGAGCTGTGTGTTTCCCAGCAGGCAGCGGGGCACTTGCGGGAAGGGGCGGGCACTTGCGGAAAGGGGCGTAAGTTACGCCCCTTTCCGCAGAGAGCTGTCCCGGAAGTGGGTGCAGTTACCTGCATTATCCAGGTAACTGCACCCCCCTCCCCCCTGAAAGGTGCCGATTGTGGCACCGGAGGGGGGGAGGGTTCCGATGAGCGGAAGATCCACTTTAGGGTGGACCTCCGCTTTAAATCAACAGTCAAATACAATAAACAGCATGCAGGTATGTTACTATCTAGACCTGAGAGCTCCCCTTATTTAAAGTCTAACGTGAGGCCTCACTTAATGTATTTCCTCCTTTATCTTCTTTCTTCACTAGCTTAAATAGTTTCTCAAATAATTCTAATCCAAAGGGGTAAGTAGAGAAAGTTAACTTAGAACATTCCAGGTGTAACTCCAGAAACTTGTAATCACACTTAAGCCGCGTACACACGGGCGGACTGTATGGCCTACTTAGTCCGTCATACAATCCGACGGACAGTCCGTCATACTTTCGAATGAACGGACTTGACCACACACGGATGCACAAACAGTCCGTCGAAAGCTTGCGCGATGACGTGTACAGCACGTACGACGGGACTAGAAATAGGAAGTCCAATACACAGCAATGCACCATTCCGCCGTGTAAATCCTTTCTGAGCATGCGCCATTCTTAGTCCGTCGAACTAGCCTACTGACGAGCGGATTGTCCGCTGAAACCAAAGTATGACGGACAGAATTTCGAAAAATCCTAAATACTTAGTACGCCAGACTGCACGCTGAAAAAGTCAGCTGAAGCCCACACACGAGCGGACTGTCCGCTGAAATGTGTTTTGACGGACTAAGTAGGCCATACAGTCCGCCCGTGTGTACGCGGCCTTAGACACCAAAGTGTAAGTGGCCTTGGGCCTACTAAGTGTCAGTTGCACAGTTGCACTTCCGTGGAACAACAGGTTCCAGCAAGGCCTATTAGTAAGTCTAAGTACGTGTAATAGATTAAACAGTGGGCCGCAACCCGCTCACCAATTGGATCAGAGTTCTGAGTGATGCCTTGAGTCCTACAGCTGCAGCTTGCTTCCGCTGACTAGGCAAAATTCTCCGTGTCACTCCACCGACTGGATCCGGCTCTCCCCTGCTCCAACAAGCGTCTCCAATCCCCGTCGGTCTGATCACCAGCTCTTGGCCCCGTCCAGTCACCCAGCAAACAGTCCGGTTTGCACTCCGCGGTGACTATCTACCAATGCGTCCGAGAGCCTCACACACAGTTCTGCACAGGCAGGCAACGTGGTTCCAAGAGACCAAATATGGCCACTGCAGTCCCTTTTATACCCTACCCAGGACGCACTGCATATCAAAGTGTTCATGGGTAGGTCACACAGACTCCTGGGTAGATGAGGTCAAAATGACCAAAGTAAACACAGTCACTTCCTATTATCTTTCAACACCATAGAAAAGAAAAATAGCTAAGGTCCAGTTCCAATTTTTGGTCACTAGATGGCATCCAATACTAGTGAATACATTGTCCGGAGATTTACATTGTACTTCACATTTATTGCATTGATACACCATTATATCCCCGCTACATAAAGTATTGAGTGTACAGCTTGTATAACAGTGTACATTTTCTGTCCCTTCAAAATAACTCAGCACACAGCCATTAATATCTAAACAGCTGGTAACAAAAGTGAGTACACCCCTAAGTGAAAATGTCCAAATTGGGCCCAATTAGCCATTTTCCCTCCCCGGTGTCATGTGACTTGTTAGTGTTACAATGTCTCAGGTATGAATGGGGAGCAGGTGTGTTAAATCTGGTGTTATTACTCTCACTCTCTCATACTGGTCACTGGAAGTTCAACATGGCACCTCATGACAAAGAACTCTCTGAAGATCTGAAAAAAAAGAATTGTTGCTCTACATAAAGATGGCCTAGGCTATAAGAAGATTGCCAAGACCCTGTAACTGCAGCATGGTGGCCAAGACCATACAGTGGTTTAACAGGACAGGTTCCATTCAGAACAGGCCTTGCCATGATCGACCAAAGAAGTTGAGTGCACGTGCTCAGCATCATATCCAGAGGTTGTCTTTGGGAAATAGACATATGAGTGCTGCCAGCATTACTGCAGAGGTTGAAGGGGACTGTCTGTCAGTGTCTGGACCATACACTGCATCAAATCGGTGTGCATGGCTGTCCTCCCAGAGGAATGCTTCTTCTAAAGATGATGCAAAAGAAAGCCCACAAACAGTTTGCTGAAGACAAGCAGAATAAGGACATGAATTACTGGAACCATGTCCTGTGGTCTGAAGATGCCAAGGTAAACTTATTTGGTTCAGATAGTGTCAAACGTGTGTGGTGGCAACCAGGTGAGGAGTACAAAGACAAATGTGTCTTGCCTACAGTTAAGCATGGTGGTGGGAGTGTCATGATCTGGGGCTGCATGAGTGCTGCTGTCACTGGGGAGCTACAGTTCATTGAGGGAACCATGAATGCCAACATATACTGTGATATAATGAAGCAGAGTATGATCCCCTCCTTTCAGAGGCTGGGCAGCAGGGCAGTATTCCAACATGATAACGACCCCAAACACATCCCCAAGACGACCACTGCCTTGCTAAAGAAGCTGAGGGTAAAGGTGATGGACTGGCCAAGCATGTTTCCAGACCTAAACCCTATTTTGCATCTGTGGGGCACCCTCAAATGGAAGGTGGAGGGGTGCAAGGTATCTAACATCCACCAGCTCCATGATGTCTTCATGGAGGAGTGGAAGAGGACTCCAGTGGCAACCTGTGAAGCTCTGGTGAACTCCATGCCCAAGAGGGTAAAGGCAGTGCTGGAAAATAATGGTAGCCACACAAAATATTGAGACTATGGGCCTAATTTGGACATTTTAACTTAGGAACGTACTCACTTCCATTAATGGCTGTGTTTGTTTGGGGTTGAGTTATTTTGAGGGGACAGCAAACGTACACTGTTATGCCGCGTACACACGGTCGAACTGTTTGACGTACTTAGTCCGTCATACAATCCGACGTACAATCCGGCGTACTTTCCACTGAACGGACTTGACCACACACGGATACCCAAACAGTCCGACGAAAGCTTGCGCGATGACGTACAGCATGTACGACGGGACTAGAAATAGGAAGTCCAAGACACAGCAAAGCCCTGTAAATCCTTTCTGGGCATGCGCCATTCTTAGTCCGTCGGACTAGCATACTGACGACCGTATTGTCCGCTGAAACCAAAGTACGACGGACAGATTTTTGGAAAAACCGAAATTCTTAGTACTCCGGACTGCACGCTGAAAAAGTCCGCTGAAGCCCACACACGAGCGGATTGTCCGCTGAAATGTGTTTCAACGGGCTAAGTACGTCAAACAGTTTGACCGTGTGTACGCGGCATTATACAAGCTGTACACTCACAACTTTACATTGTAGCAAAGTGTCATTTCTTCAGTGTTGTCACATGAAAAGATATAATACAATATTTACAAAAATGTGAGCGGTGTACTCACTTTTGTGAGATACTGTATATTTGCAAAAGTAGATAAATCGGTGTTCGTGTGTTTTTAGTGTTAAATGGTGTGCAAAGTTGTGTTTATGTTAAGTTTAACCCCTTTGAAATTAACTTTAATGTTTCATTGACTATGTGTGATTAGACAAATTGAAAACATTAGTGACAGACAGGAGGTGTGTTTTCTTCCACTGACCTTCTTCCCTCTGCTTCTTCTCTTTTTCTTGATGAATACTTGTGTTCCCCCTTGTTTGTGGGGGTATGGGCTTTTTTAAATATTGTAAATCACTCTCATCTGAAAAAGTATCTATAAATGTTTGTTTCCTGTTTCTAGTATTGGATGTTGAGATGGAGGATGATAAGACTGTGGCTTCTCCCACAGTATCTACTAACTTTTATAGGGGCACCCACAGGTGCTGATGAAGGTCTGAGTATTGAATGTTTTGATTTACCTTGATTTCCAATTCTTTGATGTGGATCAAAGGTCCTTCTTCTTAGATTTATCCCTTAAGAATTTTTATCTTTTAACCTTCATGGTTTCATCTTCTAGTGAATACAAAGATTTTGTAAGTTTTTCTTCTTTTAGTTCAATCTTATTTTATTCAAATTTTTGCATCAAAAATAACACATTTTTACAGAAAGATTACAAAGGGTTCAGGAGATGTCATAGAAACATATGTAGCACTATGAATGAATGTGATTTGTTATTTTTGAATTTGAATAATCCTGTACTCTGTCTATCAACCCTAAGAACAGTCTCGACCCCTTTGGCACGCCTGTATGGTAATGCTATGCCCTGTACACAAGGTCGGAAATTCCAATGGAAAAGGTCCGATCGAATTATATTGTCAGGAAATCTGATTGTGTGTCAGCTCTAAACAGGAACAGATTCTAGACAGCCTCACTCTTGAAAAGTAGTCTTCTTTTATTAAGAAAAATTCACATCAAAAATCAAAAGATGGAAATCACAGCAGACAAAATAGCTGACGTTTCACACTAGCAGCAGTGCTTATTCATGTGGGCTCTTTCTGACTTTTTCCGTCGGAAATTCCAATGAAAAAATTTGAGAGCAGGATCTAAAATTCTCAGACAAAAAAATCCGATCAGACTTTTTCTGATCGTTTGTAGAGAATTCCAACGGGCAAATCATGCTCAGATCAAATTACGAGACCAAAGCTATTGGCTACTAGCCTCTTCTTAGTCCCGTCGTACGTAATGAACGTCACCTCGTTCCGAACTGATTTTCCGACAACTTTGTCTGATCGTGTGTATGCAACACCAGTTTTGGACAAAATCCGTCTGAAAAAATCCAACGGATTTTGTGGTCGGAATGTCCGACCGTGTGTACAGGGTATTACTGTAAGACCCAATGGTAAAGAGAAACACAGTAATAACACATTGTACTGTATATTTACCATCACCTTGGTACTCGTCACGTTACCAAAGTGAAATGTTTACTGAGGTAAAAGTTTAACACAATTAACAGAGACAGTAAATGGCAATATAACAGTCAATGTAAATGTGAAACTGTATTCAAGGATCACCATGGATAGTGTATGCAAACAGGTGCACAGTGGGACAGGTACCCAATACCAATCAGCAGCTATATTCAACACCTTCCCACTGAAACCTCCGAGCACACACACATACCAATTCTGCAGCACAATGCTATGAACATACAACAGCACAATACAATATAACTTTGTATCATATACTCAAGGGCTCCTCCTAGGTTGCAATACACTGTTATGCCCTGTACACACGGTCGGACATTCCAACGACAAAATCCATCTGATTTTTTCTGATGAATTTTGGCCCAAACTTGTCTTGCATACACACGGTCGCACAAAGTTGTCGTAAAAGCCGATTGTTCAGAACGAAGTGACGTACAAAACGTACGACTGGACTATAAAGAGGCCAGTAGCCAACAGCTTTCGCCTCGTAATTTATTCTGAGCATGCGTGGCACTTTGTGTGTCAAAATTGTCTACACGTGGTGGGAATTTTAATGATCGGATTTTGTTTCGGAAAATTTTAGATCCAGATCTCAAACTTTGTGTGTCGGAAATTTGGAAAAGTCAGATGGAACCCACACACGATCGGAATTTCCAACAACACAGTCCGATCGCACATTTTCCGTGTGTACAGGGCATTGCTCTGCAAACTGAAGTTGTGCTGTTTTATAGAAAATGACAAAGTCTCTTGTCTTCTTCCTCTTTAGCTAGCTCATATTATTACACTGCAGTATTTGTAAATTTGTAAATTTGTAAAGTAAGAAACAAATAGGTAGCAAATTATAGTAGAAATGGCATGCTGGCAACTGGCAAGTGCGTGCACATGTAAGACACCTTCAGAACTTTTTTCCTTAATGAGGGACACAACTCAGCATTTACTTTGCAGTACAGGGAAGACACCCCTGAAACTCTACTGTATGCAGGCTAGGGATGAGCCGAACACCCCCCAGTTCAGTTTGCATCCAGAACATGCGACCAGGCAAAAAATTAGTTTGAACGCGCAAACACTGTTAAAGTCTATGAGACACGAACATAAATAATCAAAAGTGCTAATTTTAAAGGCACGATATTGTCATAAAAAGTGTTTGGAGACCCGGGTCCTGCCCCAGGGAACATGTATCAATGCAAAAAAAAGTTTTAAAAACTGCCATTTTTTCGGGAGCAGTGATTTTAATAATGCTTAAAGTGAAATAATAAAAGCGTAATATTCCTTTAATTTTTGTACCTGGGGGGTGTCTATAGTATACCTGTAAAGTGGCGCATGTTTCCCGTGTTTAGAACAGTCTGACAGCAAAATTACAATTCTAAAGGAAAAAAAGTAATTTAAAACTACTTGTGGCCATAATGAATTATCGGTCCGGCATGGGATTTCCCCACAGGGGAATGCCGAACCAAAATTTAAAAAACAAAATGCATGGGGGTGCCCCTAAATTCCATACCAGGCTCTTCAGGTCAGATATGGTTATTAAGGTGAACCCCGCACCAATTTTTTTTTTTTTTAAATGGCGTGGGGGTACCCATAAATTCAATACCAGGCCCTTCAGGTCTGGTATGGATTTTAAGGGGAACCCAGCACAAAAAAAAAAAAGGCGTGGGGTCCTCCCAAAAATCCATAACAGACCCTTATCCGAGCACGCAACCTGGCAGGCCGCAGGAAAAGAGAGGGGGACAAGAGAGCTCCCCCCTTCCTGAACTGTACTAGCCTACATGCCCTCAACATTGGGAGGGTGCTTTGGGGTAGCCCCCAAAGCACCTTGTCCCCATGTTGATGGGGAGAAGGGCCTCATTCCCACAGCCCTTTAACAAGGGGACCCCCAGATCCTGGTCCCCCTGTGTGAATTAGTAATGGGGTAAAAATGTAGCCCTACCATTTCACAAAAAAAGCGTCAAAAAGTTTAAAAAACACAGGAGATGGTTTTTGACAAGTCCTTTATTAATTTCTTGTTCTTTCCGCTTCTTCTTCCATCTTCTTTTTTCTGGTCTTCCTTCTGTGTTCCTGAGACCCCCTGCTGTTACTTTGTCGGTTTATCTGATACCTGTTACCCGGCCTGTCTCTGATCATTCTCTTTTTGCTGCCTGCCTCCGACCCTGGCTTGTCTTGATGATTCTCCTGCCTGCTGCCTTGGTACCGATCCTGCCCGCCTGTGTATGAATAAGAGAAGCCGCTCTCTGCATCAGCGGACTCAACCATCAGGTACATGACACTTCCACCGTGTGATGCTTTGGTTCTTCTGACACGTCTTATATAATGGAGGGTGGGGCCACCCGGTGACCCTGCCCCCTCTGATGCATGGGGACTTCCCTATGGCTCACCCCGTCTTGTCAGAGGTGACCCCTGATATCACAGGGAAAGCCATAGGGAAATCCCCGTGCATCAGAGGGGGGCCGGGTCACCAGGTGGCCCTGCCCTCCATTATATAAGAAGTGTCAGAAGAACCAGAGCGTCACACGGTGGAAGACTCCCACTGAGGCGGATCATGCGGATGGAGCAGAGAAGAAGCCGCTGGAAGATGCGGGACGGGAAGAGCGGAGGAAGAAGATGAAGAAGAAGAAGATGGAGAAGAAGAAGATGGAGAAGAAGAAGATGGAGAAGCAGAAGATGGAGGAAAAAGAAGAACACAGAAGGAAGACCAGAAGAAAGAAAATGGAAAAAGAAGTGGAAAGAAGAAGAAATTAATAAAGGACTTGTCAAAAACCATCTCTTGTGTTTTTTACCCATTTTGACACTTTTTTTGTGAAATGGTAGGGGTACATTTGTACCCCATTACCAATTCACACACAGGGTGGGATCTGGGGGTCCCCCGTCCACAGACCCCCAAAACCACCGGGCAAGGGTTGTGGGGATGAGGCCCTTCTCTCCATCAACATTGGGACAGGGTGATAGAAAGGATGAACCACCAATCCAAAGTAATCCTCGAGGACTGAAGCTCTGTCTCCTATTGATGAGCCCCAGGTGCTGACCATTACACACACCATGAGCAAACAAGCAGGACAAAACTCTGGATAGCCGCACACTGGAAAAAGACTTGAAATCCCATCTTTAATTAAAACAACGTGGGTCACATCAAAACATGATCAAAAAATCCACAGCAAAAGAATAACAGGGTACAGGAAATGCTGACGCGTTTCGCACCGTAATCAGTGCTTACTCATAGCTAACCATCTTTCAAGCAAATATCAAATATATAGCAAAAAACATAAAAAGAGGCAACGCATATCACATAATTGAAAGATTGAAGGCAATTACATACAGCTGAATTGTACTTGCAATTAGATCTTAGCATGCGCTGCCAAGCAGTGAAAATGCTCAAGAAAACTCAAAAGAAAGCAAAAAGAAAAAATTTGACCCAAAATCTAACCAAAATTTAATGCCGCGTACACACGATCAAACAATCCGGTGGAAAAGTCCGGCAAACTCAAGTCCGCCAAACAATCCCCCCGTGTGTAGCCTCCGGCATACTTTTTTGACCCGACAGTACGGCGGACTTAGAATTTCGGTTTGCACAACAATCTGCACGCTGTACTCGCATTTCGGCGTACAATCCGGCCGTGTGTATGCCAGTCCGCCGTACTTTTGAAATGAGCGGACTTTTCCCGCCCGGAGAAAAGTCCGCTCATTTCGAGCGGGTCTCCAGGTAGGCGGGGCCCGCGAAGGAGACGTCGCTGGCCCCGCCGCCTGGTATGGACTTAAAGGGGAACCCCAACGCCGAAAAAAATTGGCGTGGGGGTCCCCCCCAAGTCCACAACAGACCCTTGTCCGAGCACGCTACCTGGCCAGCCAGGAAAGGGGGGCGAGCGAGCGCCCCCCCCTCCTTAGCCATACCAGGCTGCGTGCCCTCAACATGGGGGGTGCCTTGGGGAAGGGGGGGGGGGCGCGCTGCCCCCCCACCCCAAAGCACCTTGTCCCCATGTTGATGAGGATAAGGGCCTCTTCCCGACAACCCTGGCCGTTGGTTGTCCGGGTCTGCGGGCGGGGGGCTTATCGGAATCCGGGAGCCCCCTTTAATAAGGGGGCCCCCGGATACCGGCCCCCCACCCTATGTGAATGAGTATGGGGTACAATGTACCCCTACCCATTCACCTGTAAAATAAAAGTAAAAAAAAAAAACACAACACACGAGATAAAATACTTTATTGCACAGCTCCGGGGGTCTTCCGTCTTTGGGGGTCTTCTCGCCGGACTCCTCCGCTATCTTCTTGTAGCTCTTTTGCTAGCGGAGGAGTCCGGCTTTCTTCCTCGCCGCCGGCCTCTTCTCCCGACTTCGGGGGTCTTGTTCCCCTCTTCGGTTCCTCTGCCGGGCCACCGCGCCTTCTTATAGCTCTTTTACAGGCGGTGGCCCGGTGTTCTGTCGCCGCTGCCGCTGCCTTCCGTTCTTCTTCTTCTTCTTCTCCTTCTTCTCCTGGAGATTTTGACTCGACGCTCTCTCCGGCCACAATGCCAGGGACGCGCTGCGCGGCCACTTATATAGGGACAAGGGGCGGTGTCACATGGCTTTATGTCACATGGGTTGGTCACATGGGTTGATGTCACATGGGGACTGTGACATCGTAAGGGGGCGGGGTCACCATGTGGCACCAACCCATGTGACATAAAGCCATGTGACACCGCCCCTTGTCCCTATATAAGTGGCCGTGCAGCGCGTCCCTGGCATTGTGGCCGGAGAGAGCGTCGAGTCAACATCTCCAGGAGAAGAAGGAGAAGAAGAAGAAGAAGAACGGAAGGCGGCGGCGGCGGCAGAAGACCGGGCCACCGCCTGTAAAAGAGCTATAAGAAGGCGCGGTGGCCCGGCAGAAGAACCGAAGAGGGGGACAAGACCCCCGAAGTCGGGAGAAGAGGCCAGCGGCGAGGAAGAAAGCCAGACTCCTCCGCTAGCAAAAGAGCTACAAGAAGATAGCGGAGGAGTCCGGCGAGAAGACCCCCGAAGACGGAAGACCCCCGGAGCTGTGCAATAAAGTATTTTATCTCGTGTGTTGTGTTTTTTTTTGTACTTTTATTTTACAGGTGAATGGATAGGGGTACATTGTACCCCATACTCATTCACATAGGGTGGGGGGCCGGTATCCGGGGGCCCCCTTATTAAAGGGGGCTCCCGGATTCCGATAAGCCCCCCGCCCGCAGACCCCGACAACCAACGGCCAGGGTTGTCGGGAAGAGGCCCTTGTCCTCATCAACATGGGAACAAGGTGCTTTGGGGTGGGGGGGCCGCGCGGCCCCCCTTTCCCAAGGCACCCCCCATGTTGAGGGCACACGGCCTGGTACGGCTAAGGAGGGGGGCGCTCGCTCGCCCCCTTTCCTGGCCGGCCGGGTAGCGTGTTTGGACAAGGGTCTGTTGTGGACTTGGGGGGGACCCTCACGACGATTTTTTTCGGCGTTGGGGTTCCCCTTTAAGTCCATAACAGGCGGCGGGGCCAGCGACGTCTCCTTCGCGGGCCCCGCCTACCTGGAGACGCGCTCAAAATTAGCGGACTTTCCTCCGCGTGTGTGGGCGAGTCCGTTCATTTCGAAAGTACAGCGGACTTAGTACGGCGGACTTAGTACGCCGTATTAGTCCGCTGAAAAAGTGCCGTGTGTGGGCAAGTAGCCCGTTCGAAAATTCCGACAGACAGTTTGGCGGACGTCCGCCAGACTAAGTACGTCGGACAGACGGCTACGTGTGTACGCGGCTTAACTCTTAGTGAAAATAGAAATTATGTAAAAGATGCTGCAGGCACACATCACCTTATATAGGAGATGAAAAAAGCACCCTACCAATGTTGAGGGCATGTGGCTGGGTAAGGTTCAGGAGGGGAGCACTCTCTTGCCCCCCCTCTTTTCCTGCAGCCTGCCAGGTTGCGTGCTCAGATAAGGAAGGGTCTGGCATGGATTTTTGGGAGGACCCCACGCCATTTTTTTTATTTTGGCGTGGGGTTCCCCTTAAAATCCATACCAGACCTGAAGAGTCTGGTATGGATTTGGAGGGGGACCCCCATGCCAATTATTTTATTTTATTTTAGTGTGGGGTTCCCCTTAATATCCATACCAGACCTGACGGGCTTGGTATGTAATTTAGGGGGACCCACGCACATTTTTTTTTTTAATTTTGGTTCGGGGTTCCCCTGTGGGGAAATTCCCTGCCGTTTTTATCACTGAACTTTTATGTGTATTGTCAGACAGACAATTCATTATAGCCACGAGTAGTTTTAAATTACTTTTTTTTTCCTTTAGAAATGTCATTTTGCTGTTCTAAACATGGGAAACATGCGCTCCTTTACAGTCATACTATAGACACCCCCCAGGTACGAAATTTAAAGGAGTATTACCCTTTTATTTCACTTTAAGCATTATTAAAATCACTGCTCCCAAAAAAACGCCAGTTTTAAAACTTTTTTTTTGCATTGATACATGTCCTCTGGGGCAGGACCCAGGTCCCCAAACACTTTTTATGACAATACCATGCATATAAGTCTTTAAAATTAGCACTTTTGATTTCTCCCATAGACTTTTAAAGGGTGTTTCGCGGCTTTCGAATTTGCCCAAATTTGAACACCCAAAATTGTTCGCTGTTCGGCGAACTGGTGAACAGCCAATGTTCGAGTTGAACTCGTGTTCGACTCGAACATATAACCCATCCCTAATGCAGGCTATAGATGAATGAGAACACTTCTGTGGGACTACAAGTTCCACCAGCAGTCTGTAACAATGTAACACAGCAACAGTACACTATATTGATCTGGACAAGTGTCCGCTCACTACAACAGGCCCAGATGCTTGCAATGTTCCTTTCCTGGTATCTCAGTCCTGATTTGAGTGGGCGCCGTAACACTGCACCGCTCCTTCTGATGGCTGATATAACTGTAATGCAGGAAACCTTTATGCCCCGTACACACGAGAGGAATTAAGTCTGACAGACCTCCAAAGGAGTTCCGCCGGAGTTCCGCTGGAGTTCCGACGGAGTTCTGGCGGACTTTTCGACCGAACGGACTTGACCACACACCATCACACCAAACTCCGACGGAGTCGAACGTGATGACGTACGACTGGATTCGACGTAGGAAGTTCATAGACAGTAGCCAATAGCTGCCCTAGCGTCGGTTTTAGTCCGTCGGAGTAGCACACACACGAGCGGATTTTTCAAAGGGGACCGGGTCCGGCGGAGTTCCGTCGGGAAAATTTAAAGCATGCTTCATTTCTAAAGTCCGTCAGACTTTAGCTTCGCTAAAGTCCGTTGCAGCCCACACACGATCGGATAGTCCGCCGGACTCAGTCCGTCGGAGTTTGGATGTCGAAAAGTCCGCTCGTGTGTACGGGGCATTAGAAATCTTGGATCCTCTGGTCCATCCGCACACTGGTTCTCCTGACTGTGCTCTGGAACTCCTCAGAGGCCAAACGATTCTGCACCACGCCTTCCAGGCCGCAGTCTGTCACTACACACAGACCTTACTGCAGGCAGGCTTTGAATATTCTGAAACACAGATCGCTCCTCATGCTCGATCAGCAGGGCAGTTCACAAGGACTCATCTGGGGCAGGCGAACCGCTCTCTGCTGTAGGCCCCAGGCTCTTCCAGCCCTGGGCACACACACAGCTCTCCTGCTGTGTGTTGAATGGAGTCCAGAGAGAGTGAAAACATGCCATGCTTGTCCTTTTTATTTGCTTACCCGGCAGGCTATTCTGTGGTTTGGCCTTGTGGGTAAGGGAATTGGGCATTGTGGGTCAGTAGTTCCTTGACTAAGTTAAAGACATGAGTCACTTGAACATTGAACTACATTTCCCCTAATGCTTTGCTGCGCTGCTCAAGAATTGTAAGAAAAGTCCCAACAGTATTAACATCAAAAGGACACTAGAGAGAGCCAAACTCTTATTTAAAGAACATCACATCACATCATGTCATGACTGTCCTGGTGATCCGATCGCACATGGGAGATCTGCTCGCAGGGGCCTGTTGCTCAGAACTTGTCGGTACCCTTTGGTGCGTATTAACGCGAACGGACGCACGCGGGTGCGCGTTGGTATGGTCAGGCGCACGCGGGTGCGCAGGGTCATGAACGGGCGCACGGTTACTCGCGGGAGCACGCAGACTCGCCGTGCGACCTCTTTGGCGCCCTAAAGGTTACTTAAGGACTCTGCCTCTGTTTCCTTCTTGCTGTCCAGTCTACAGCGTGTCCGGTGATTCTGTTACCCGCTATCTGTTGCCTTGATTCCTGTTACCCGGCCTGTTCCTGACTACGTTCATTTGCTGCCTGCCACCGACCTCTTGCCTGTCTGACTACGTCTCCGTCTCTTCCCGTGTACCGTTGTTGTCCGCCTGTTACCGACCCGGCCTGTACCCGACTCTGCCGCTTACCTCCTGCTGCTCCGATCGGATACCCAATACCTGTTGCCACCAGCTGCCTACCATCTGCTGTTCCAGTCCGACTGCCTGAGCCTGCTGTCACCTGCTGATGACCTTCTGCTGTTCCAGTCCGACTGCCTGAGCCTGCTGCCACCTGCTGATGACCTTCTGCTGTTCCAGTCCGACTGCCTGTGCCTGCTGTCACCTGCTGACGACCTTCTGCTGTTCCAGTCCGACTGCCTGTGCCTGCTGTTACCTGCCGACTGTCATCAGCTGTTCTTATCTGCTACCTGTGCTTGCTGCTGTCAATCCAGATCTGCCTTACACCAGCCAGGCACTTGTGCCCTCTGAACTTTTGAATCCCTGTTACCACCCTCAGGGGTTCTCGAGCCAGAGGCTACGAGAGGCCGCTCCCTGCATTCTGGGCTCGCCTACCAGGTACTTGACACATCACTTAGCATGATAACTGGGTCACAAGCCAGGCGCTACACATATGACTTACAAAGAAGACATAATGTACCAAAAGTTGGGCAACACCATCTCAGGTGTTCTAGTGGATTTCCAAAAAAGATAATGGCTTTATCAGGTAAATTAATAAATTAAGTATCACTATCCTCTAGAGTCAAAGTATCATGTGTGACCAGTCAACTGACAGGTTTGCTAGTTGGCTAAGAGGTCATACTTAAACCAGTATGGCTGGTATCTTATATTGGATAAGAGAAATACAGGAAAGAGGGAGAGTGGGAAGGAGGGAAGAGAAGATGAGGAAGGATATGGAGGGAAGAGGGGGTGGAGTGGGCACTTAATCATGGCTCACTAGATGCTGTGCAAAATGTCCTCCATGATCCAATTCCAGAATGTAGTAGAGAAGGTTAACAAAGACCACAAGCTCCAAGTGTCTATAAACTGTTCTTCCCTATCCATTTCCTGTGACAGGGGATGTTCAAGGTCACTGATGGAGTCCAGCTCTTTAGGCCATTTCATAAGGGGAAGTGTGGTGGCCATATTCCAATATTGGAGAATGACCATCCTGGACACTGCTAGAAAATGTCTAAGGACATTTTTTTTTACAGACTTAATGGGTCCTGGAATCATGGAGAGGAGTGCTAAAGTGAGTGACATCAGGATTTGGGTCGCCATGAGCTTACAGTAAAGGTTGAGGATTTTCAGCCAAAATGCTTTAATGGGGGGCATTCACACTATTTGTGGAGCATAGAGCATTTGGCAGCGTGGCAACGCCAACAAGTATCTGGAACTGTATGATTGAACTGCTGGAGGATAGAGGAGATTAAGGGGCACCTATGCTACCTGGTTACAAATGTAAACTTTTTTCCTGTAACTTGGTTGCTAATGACTATGTGTGTGTCAGAATAAAGCACTTCTCCCATTCTGTAAGAGAGGTGGTGGTTTGAAACTCCCTTTCCCAAATTAGTGTGTAGGTGGGGAGGTCAGGTATGGTGGCAATTTTAAAAATAGAATGCAGTCAGGTGCATGCGTGGAGCTTCCTAAGATGGCCACTTAGCCATGATGCTCCGTACTGTTCACGTCCCCTGAACCCCGCCATAGCCAACAGAGCCCTAGGACCAGGTCAGCTCCACCACCAATCACTCGGGGACACAACCGGGCATATCCCGATGACTGGGTGTCCCGCTAGGAGAGACATCTCGAGACAGCTGGAGGTGACATTGCAGCAGCCAGGCCAGTCCAAAGTGGCGGCTTCGAGCACATGAGGCACAAACCAGGAGCTAGAGGAGTCCATAGCAGACCAGGATGAGGGCCCAGCTTCAGTACAGGGGAGGACCACAGTGAATGCTCCCTATTTGCCCCCTCTATCACCGGCCTCCATGGAATCCTTGATAGGCAGATCCATGGGAGCCTTTCACCTCACCCCCCTGAAGGACATGCTGAGCACCCCTGATGACACTGAGAGGTATGCACCCCCTCACTCCCCTAAAGATCTGTCAGCTTTAATGTATTTAACACATTGAGCAGAAAACTGATCAATCTGCTGCCAGAATCAAACAAAACACAGCCAGAATCCAGGATATTCAGGACCAACTTGAAGTGGGCCACTTTTAAAATCGACGACCTCGAGAATAGATCCCTCCAATATAATTTCAGAATCCGAGGTCTCTCAGAATCTGTAAAGGAGGTGCAACCAGCGGTGCATTCCTTTCTCAGGAAAATTATTCCAGATATTCCAGAACACAGGCTGGAGTTAGACAGAGCACACAGAGCACTTTAGCCTGTGAGGAAAGATGGCCTCCCCAGGGAAATCTTTGTAAAGCCCCACTACTACTCAATTAAGGAAGAGGTGATGAGAGCTGCACGATCGACCGACAAGCTTACTATAAGGGAGCATCAAATACAGATATTTTCTGACCTTTCCCCCTTTACGGTCCATAAATGACGATCGCTGAAGCCTTTACTGTTGATACTAATACAAAAAGAAATCACATACAGATGGACCTTCCCCTTTCGCCTAAACTTTTCCTACCAGGATAAACCCTATGGATTCTCCTCCTTCGCTGAAGGTGAGCGTCTGCTGATACACCTGGGCCTTATCTCTCAGGAGATACCACCTTGGACCACCGGCAGAGGATCCTTATCAACCAAGCAACCTTCCCCACCTAGTCCTCTGATGCCTGTTTGGCAGAAACAACAGCTCAAAAGGTCCAAGGACTCGTGACCTCCATAGTGGTCGTCCGATAAATGACATCAGAGGTTCTACTTTATTTAGCTCCCACGGGAACTGCACCTTTGAATTGTAATGGATTCCACCCGAGTGTATGGACATGTTTACACTGGACCCCACTTAGGGCCTCAGTACACCTTCTTACAAGTTTTATAGCAACTAAATAGTTATATAGCCCAGTTGGCCTCCTTTTATTTATTAGCTAACTCATATTCAGTTATTTTCCCTTGGGTTTGTGCCACGGGACTTGTAAGCTGCTATGTGTAGGTTTATTTTTATTCCCTATTGAGTACTCCCCTTCAACCTATTGAGCAGTGGGGGGGGGGGGGGGGGTTGGGAGGGGCTCTTGGGGGACCCCCAAGATACAGGGTTCCCTGGCAGCCCCACGGTACCCTAGAAGAGGGTTTCGCAGTAAGTTATCTCCTCTCTTTTTTTCCAGAGAATACTGCTATTGTTCTAGAGGGTCTGAGCTCTTTTTAGGGCTAGACTGTGACACATTACATCTTTTTATAGCGGGTGGACTGAAACGACTGCACTGCGCTTCATGCTGTTTCCGAAGGGATGTTGCAAGCCTTTCAGAGACAACCTGAATTTTCCAGGGTGGAGGAAATACTCCCCTCCCTGGACCTAGGGGACGATGGGGACAGACCCTTCTCCTTGCATTTTACACGATCGAATGTAACTTACAAGATTTACTTAACCTGTTCTTTGTTTTCTATTCTTTATCCCCCTTACTCTCCCACCTTATTTCTCTCCCCTCATCCAGGTCACATCAGATCCATGGCCATCCAGGGGAGGTCGCAGCAACGACTCGCAGGCTCAAGACATCAGAAACATTTTGAACATACTACCAGTTCAGACAGCCTATCCACGGGGGTAAGCTGCTGTTTAACTTACAGTGTTCCCACCTCTCTGATCCATGACTGAGACCACTACTGTACCATGTAAGCTATTGATTCTCTCTCACAACGCCCAGGGCCTAAACTCCCCAATCAAATGGAGGAAATTATTCCACCAATATCACAGTCTAAAGGCAGACACCATCTGCATCCAAGAGACACATTTCCCCTCCTCATACATCCCCACATTCCTCCAACAAAATTTCCCACACTTCAACCTGGCTAATGCCGAGAACAAAATGAGAGGGGTAGCGATAAGCTTCTCCAAAAAGGTTAACTACTAAATGTCTGGGGTGGTCAGGGATCCTGAAGGCAGATTCCTGCTGACCACGGGCACAATAGATGGGGGGTCCTATACTGTTCTTTCCTACTATGCCCCCAACAAGGGCCAAGAATTTTTTTTGGAGGATATGCTATTCAAATTATGTCCACGGTAGTTCTGGGTGGAGACTCGAACCTGTCCTTTGATCCTGTCCTAGATAAATCCAGTGCTAAGAAATCCATAGATAGATCCCCCCCCCCAAGTCTTAAAATAGCTCAACAATGAAAACGCTCTAGGCATGGTAGATATATGTAGAGAACTCAATCCATGAGCAAAAGATTACACCCACTATTCTGTCTCACACCAAACCTATGCCAGGATAGATAACCGCTGCCCCACTTGCTAGGAAGTGCCAAATTAGGGACACATCATTCTCACACCACTCTATAATGTCCTTGAGTGGCGTGCCCACAAGGGGTAGACCAGACCTACAAGTAGAGACTCAATAAATCCCTATTAAGCAACCCAGTACACTGCACTGTACTGGAGAAATCCCTGCGGTAATTTTTTTAAGACAATGATAATGGATCGCTCTCCCCCTCGAAGCTTTGGACAGCGCATAAGTAGGTGGTGAGGGGGAGGCTGATCCAGTTAGCCTCTAAACTGAAGTGAAAAAGAAAAGCAGATGTTCAAAAACTAACTAAAGGAATTCCTTGCCACAAGCAAATCACACAAACGCAACCCTACGAAGGATTCCCTTTCCAAATTAGAGACGGCTTGGGTTCAACTTAATCTAGCCCTAACCACATCTGCCGAAAAAACATTTCCGCTGGACAGGTGCCAGATTTTACTATCAATCAAACAAAATATGGGCCAAACTGGCAACAAAATTGAGCCCTAAAACACGGACCCTATCTATTCCTAAAATCAAAACATTTCATTTTCAGGCGCAAAATTCAGGGTGGTCTAGGTCTACCAGAGTTGTTAATATGACTAGGCTGGTAGGCAGTAGCATAATTACTTAAGTAACTTTGGCAACCCCAACCATGTAGAACAAAGATTACTCCATGACTAAAAACAACTGTAGGCTCAATTAAAACTAAGGGGCTGAGCACTGCTGGGTAAGGACTTGAGGTAAGGCCTGTACAAAATGGTGGTTGGGGCCTCACTCCATCCAATTACCTGGATCCCTGGGCCCAAAACAAATGTAACAAAATAGGTAAGTGTGATGGGATAGATAGCCAAATGCTGTACGTCGAGAGCAGCATGATGATGCTATAACTAGTCCCAAACTGTGGTCGTGTGGAAGGGCAAGGAACGCACAGAAATACATAACCCTCTCAAAGAGTGCTGGGCCTGGGTAAAGTGGCGTCTGGGCCTGAGCAGGAGACCAGGGCATTATATACTATGGACATATAATTAGTCCATGTAGGCATATAAAAAACAGTAAAACCTCCTTCCCCCCCCCCCCCCTCCTCACTGTCTTGCTACCCTCCCCCTCCCCCTCCCCCTCTTTTCCCCTCTTTACCTCCCCCTCACAATCCTCCCATTCCTATTCCCCATCCTCCTCCCCCCCATATACCCATCCTAACCCAAAGGCTGCCTCTTACTATAACCTGTTACGATAAGATTCACAAATGTAACCAACAAGTTTACCAGCAAATATAGGACATAGCTCCAGTGGAGATGTCCAATGGATTATTTTGCCCCTCATTTCATTGGCCCGGTCTATTTGAAGGGGATTCTTGACATCTCAGATTGCTTTTGGTTTGGTTATCCATCCCCTACACTAATCTCCAATGAGGTCTATTTTAATCAACAAAGGAGGTTTCTATTTCCCTTATAGGTTGTTTTCATACCCCATATACTGAACCCTGTCTAAGCTCCTCAGCTTCTGAACCAAATTTACATTGGTTCTCACACTACGGCCTCGCCTCTTTATCTTACATTTCCAATACTTGCTATATTTATATTTGTTTAAAATAGTGTTGCATAGATACAAAATGCTCCTGATGTGGACACTACGGTATTGCTATACACTGGACTATGTCGTTGGTCTTTCTTTTTCTTTCTTACAATGTTAACAACACATGTGATTCTGTATGCATGTTACCCTGTTTCTTTTTCTTACAATAAAATGTTTTGAAAAAAAAAAAAAAAAAAACAGTAAAACGGTAGCAATCAAAACTGACAGAGGTCTCGAGGTTAGGTTACAGAGTGTGAGCCATCAGAGACCTGTGTTAGATAAGTCCAACCAGTGTCCAGTAGGCTTAGTGTTCAAGTCGGAATAAGTCTTCCGGAGAGGTGGGTAGTCAAGGTCCTGTTTCCCTAAAGTCAGATCTGGATCAAGGAAATCTATGACATTGAGGTAGGGGGGCCATCCATGTTTGTTGGAGATGGTCATCGGGGGGTCCAACTAGTTCACTATCTGTATTGGTTCCTATTCCAGAAAGCGGAATAGGTCAGGGAGTTTGTCTGGGTCTGAGATCATGCATGAGTGGCCCTCTCTTTTCACTTGGATGCTAAAGGGGTGACCCTATGTCTAGGTGGCACCCGTCTGGTATATTACATTGAGTAGAGGCCCAACCACCAGACACATATATAGTGTGTGTTTGACGGATCCACCATCCATTTATTCCCAGACTTATCCAAAGTCCAACGGCCCCAGGCACCAGGCTTTGAACACAATTTCCTCCTTTAGAGTAATGTCCCCGGCACAATGCATCCCATGGGGGTGATCTCCTTCAGGGCCCACTAGCCTATGGACTCTATCCAGCTCCATCAGTGTGCTGGCATCTCTGGCCAGCAAAGATTGAGGATAGAGGTCACAATAGGCTTTAGGTCTGCCCCAGCAGTGGCTTTTCGGATTCCTTTCAGGCAAATGTTGTTTCTATGGCTCTCATTTGCATCGTCAATGTGGAGCTGGTGTTGACAGACCTGGGAAAGGTTTGCAGATGATGTGGCTTCAAAAGCCAAGAGGCAATTAGCATGGTCTGCTAGGATAAGAGGAAGGGTAGAAATAGTCGCTGTGAGAGGTTGACCTGTTGACAGAGGACATCCATTTCTTTATGGAGAGAAGACTCTATTTTGGTAGCCCAGGATTCAAAGTCTGCCCAGAACGCTGAAATCAGGGCTGTGGCTGCAGAGCCAGATGATCCCTTTATCTCTTGATGTAGTGCTACCTCTGGGCTTTCCTCTGGGATCTCTGGGGCTGGGAGAGTCCCAATGTGGGCAGATGGCTCTAAACCCGAAGTGCTGGGAAGGAGCAGGCTGTGCTTATTTGCCTATGAGTAGCACTGCTACCTTCCCGCGGTTTGGTGGGGGTTTTGGCCATCACTATCTTGTCTCGATCGGGCTGGGATTCTGTCAGGGCTGTGCAGAGGAAATAGTGCTGGATAGATCCACTGTGAGACTCGGTAGTGACAGTGGGGAGAGAGCTGTGATCTGACATATAGGCGGAGGGCAGAAGCAAGCAGTAAAGTTGCTGGCTATAGCTGGGAGCACACAGAGTTCCCCACCATGTGTCCTCAGCCTTCTGTTGTCATCCCCCTCCCCTCCAGTTTTCCTTCTTTTCATAAGAAATCTGACTGCTACTGGGACTTATCCAGGTCATGTTAAATTTGAGCAATGTTGTATTTCAGAGCCTCCAAACATTTTTATGATAAATAATCAGTGTAAAAAGACTGTTCAACTCTTCATCCAGTATGTTCATTCACTGTTTTCTAAAATTCTCATCCTCCACTTCAAATGATGGAAACTTGGAAGGGTGAAATGCTTTAGGGTATGTGGTTTGGTGAAGACATGTAGGCTGATGCTGCTCCTTATCATTTATTTGTGCACCTTGGCTGGTTGGGAGTACCTCATGTTCTGGGATACAGGGAAACACGTTCACATACCTCCCAACCTTTTAAGATTGGGATGAGGGACACCTACTGAAAAATGTATGTAGGCATAGGAAATGCCCCCTGACGCCCCCTTAAAAGAAAATTAACCAAAAAAAGGTTAATTAAATCCACAAGGACTTTTTTACCACTACTATTCCTTTATATTGGCTCTTAAAATGTACAAATGCAGCAGTTTAGAAATTGGATGAAAGGTTTTGCATGTGGAAACACTTTTTGAAAGATAAAAAATAAATGTTATATACAACTATATAGATCAGACCAAAATGAAGGATAAATGAGGAGTAAAGAGTGACAGAGAGATATCGGGGACAGTTGGGAGCTATGCTTTCACCACTACTTTGAGCGGCGCCAAAAGCAATATAACAGGTCTCAATTGAATATTACCACACATCTGTTTATTAAATATTTGAAACAAAGTTAAACACAGATTCCCATGGTAGGTGCCCAATATTTCACCTGAGTAAATACCCTGTTTTCCCCAAAATAAGACCCAATGTGATTGTCGGTGATGGCTGCAATATAAGCCCTACCCCCCAAACAAGCCCTAGTTAAAGTCTTTGTAGGTCTTATTTACAGGGTAAGGCTTATTTTTGGGGAGACAGGGTAGGGCTTATTTGGAGAGTAGGCCTTATATTGCAGCCATCACGACAATCACACTAGGTCTTATTTTCGGGGAAGAGTTTAAAGAGTTATTGTAGATTTAATGAATTTGATGATGTTAGGTTGCTCGTCTTCTGTAAGTAACCCCTGGTAGCCTAGGCTAGGATTGAAGAGCGGAGGTCCCTTTCACCGGTGGACAAAACATTACACATACACGCTATTGTACGTGAATAATGAATGTGCCTATTGAAGCACGCACAACAATTTTATTTAGTTTGAACAGAAGGACAGCCCTGTGGTTTAACCAATCAGGTAATTCATACATACATCGACATTTTTCTTAAACTCATGACATTATCTAAGTCAAAGGTGAAATACAGTCTTCTGATAGTTATTTCGTCATTTCAACATCTGCTGACTGACCATATTCTTGCGTAACCAGTCCTATCTTAGCTTTGTACCTCTTACCGCAGACAGATGCATCCTAATATGTCAACATCTTGCATCTTAATTCTGAACTTAGTGAAATGCACGCCTAAGCATATTATCTTAGACCTTTAACCTAGTACCGTATATCTTTTGGCAACCTTAATAAGTATTCCCTTATAATCCTTCCTTTGATCATTCTGTGATTTACATAATGATCATTCCTTTTCTAATTTAATAGCACAGGCTTCATACTCCGAACCCTTGTGCTCTTGGTTTCTATACCATACCGTTGGATCCTTAACAATGGAAGTGAGTTTCAGATCCTTCGGAGCGACCGTGTTTCCCTTTTTACATAAACATTTGATTATCTTATAACAGGCATATAAAAATAGAATGAAGAGAATCACAGTGACAATTGTCATGGCAGCATTTCGGAGCCAAGATATTAATCCCCCAAAACTAAAACTGCTCGAGAAGGGATCCCAGTTTTTTCCTATGTTCCTTGCCTCTTTCTGTAGTTTATTTACCTCTTCCCTGTGTTGGGCAATAACGTCATAGTAGTCTGGGACTTCGATGCTGGTATTATGAATCCAGGTACAGCACTCATAATCCTCAGTAGTCTCACAGAGGCCAGTAAGGGCTGCACTCATACTTTCTATAGCCAACTCATGTAGTTCTAGTTGCTTCCTAATTGCCCTAGTTTCTAGATTTAGTTTGGTTATGTCATCAGAATTTTCCTCCAGAATCTCATCAATTATGCCAGTGTAATTATTTAATCTTTTCATTAGGTCAATTCCCCACCCTGTCCAGGAAGGGAACCATGCCCAGGCCATATCTTTTTCTAAAAACAATTCTCGTTTATTACGGTGTATAAGGGGATATCTAGGATGCATGCTGGCTTCAAGGAGGTGACTTCCCTTGTTATCCCCTAATACTGATGTGACCTCTATGGATTAAAGCAATGCGGGCACCACATCGACACAACCTCTACCTCCAAGAAGCCACAGAAATCACCCTCCTAACTAAATGGCTTGGGGAAATTACAGCCCACCGTTTGGGTGTGCCACTTGCTCACGCTCGGTCTTAAAAAAAACTCTTTAACCCCTGTCTAGTGTTTCTAGGTACTGCTGTGACAAGAACAAATCAATAGAAACACTTCTCAAATATCACCTATTCCTAAATCACTGGCCTATCGCCCACGCCATAGGCATACTCTAATGGTACGTGAGGGTTTCTAAAGTATACCGGTACTCGAAACCCCCTTTTTTTTTCTTCTTTCTGTTTCAGACTACCTGAATTTAAAGATCACCTAATATAAAGAGAGAGAACTCATCCTAATCATACCACCACTTTCTATTGTGCCACGTACACCCTTCATTTGAGAAGGAAGAGAAACAAAGAAAGTGAGGAGATAACCAGCAAGAAGGAACAGACTCCTACTCTCGAACCATCGAAAAATAAGGTAAATCACCCAGTATCCTCTGACTCCTTTAGAACATGACAATCGGGGGTGTGGCTCGGCACCGTACCAAGATGGACGCTTAAACCACGAGCTCCCATCCAAACGGCCCAGCAACATTAGCTACAGGCACTCAGCGCACCCATCGGAGGTCAAATCATGGAGAGAACAGAGGAGAAATCACCGGGGGCACGATCGCGCTCACCAGCGGAGCTGGATCCACACTCCACCCTGCAAATTCCGGAAATCTTCTGAGCGCGGCCCAGAGGCAGTGCTCAGGCCTCCACCGCAGCTCCGTCGCGTAATCCCCGCTCCCACAGCAGAAGCCCGCTACGTGACGGGGGGGCCAGTTCCCCGAGAGTCACCAGCTATCAGCACAGATGATCTCAGGACAGTAGCGGCGGACATCAAGACTACTTTAGCGGTGGCGATAGTGGACCTTAAAGCTAGATGGGGAGGGGGGATGGGGGAAATGGGGAAAGGAAGAGGGGAAAAAAGGAAAAAAGAGAGAAAAAAATTAAAATGACACAATGATATTACGCAATAGAGCGAGTAACAGGCTCCCCCATAATCAGGGGAGACCCATCTGGAAGCTTCCCTCTTAGTCCCAGGGCATACTCCACAGGAAGAGAAAGGAAACGGGGAAAAAGGGAACAGTATATTCTTAATTTTGTTTTTGTTTTTCCTTCTGGGAATAATTGAACCGCATATAAAGGTGTACCTTTACATTGTTTTTTCTTGGTTAATGTTTGTTGTTAGGGAGTGCGGATTATCAGTGTTTATGACCTTTCAGTTATAACTTAGTTTCTGCCACACAACTTGGTATCTCCATCCACTTTATGTCACTCTTTCTTTAACCTAAACGTTTCTACTTGATACCATTCACATTCGGGGGCCCCATCGTTGACAATATCACTCACTACTCGATGCCACTGGTATATTCTACTATACATGAGTCTACCAATCCCAACTCTACCTACTCCACCACAAGCACCTTATAGCCCTTCATGAACCGTGCACGAAACAAAAAACATTCTCCGAACTCATGAGCCACCCCATTGTCAGTACTAGAATCCCTTTAGGACCCAGCAGAACTCACCTGACACAGCCTGTGTCTGGGAAACAACAGTGATTGGCCAGCTCACGTTTAAATCACCTGTATCAGCATTCAGTCAGTGCTCGTATTAGAGTTCACTCGTGTTTGATCCAGCTGATATTTGCTCTGTGACTTTCGTGTTTGACCCGGCTTGTTTGACCCTCCTTACTTGCTTCTGATTCTGTACCGTTTGGATTCTGATCTACCTGTGTATGACCCAACTTGCCTAGACTACGCTTTTTCCTGATTCTACTAGTACCCTCATCTGCAGCAGTGAACCACAAGGTCCAGCAATCATCTATCCTCATCTACAGCAGTGAACTACAAGGTCCAGCAATCATCTATCCTCACCTACAGCAGTGAACCACAAGGTCCAGCAATCATCTACCTTCGCCTGCAGCGGTGTACTACAAGTCCCAGCTGACCTGCTCTGCTTAGACCTGCTCATGGTATGTGCTTTGAACTCTTTGTATAATCAGCACACCTGAACTGTTACTTGTTATCTGCACCTAGCCTGACATTAACACGAGCCAATACATAAAGGGAAACCTATCATGAATCCTGAACAGGCTCAATTGTTTACACAAGAACTTTGCAGTTTATCACATCAAGTTCAGGAAATGGCCACAGAGCTCACCAAGGTGCAATCTCCTTCTACTACCACCATTACTAAAACTCCATCTGAACCAAAAATTCCTTTGCCCGACCGGTTTTCTGGTGACCGTAAAGCGTTTTGCAACTTTAAAAACAGCTGCAAATTATATTTCAAGTTGAGGCCATCCTCGTCTGGCCCTGAAACTCAGAGGGTTCAAATCATTATCTCTCTACTACAGGGTGACCCCCAGGCTTGGGCCTTTAACCTGGAACCTAACCATCCAGCCTTACTAACAGTAGATGCCTTCTTTGAAGCCCTTGGGTTGCTATATGATGATCCAGATCGTGCTGCTACTGCAGAATCGACCCTGCGTAACTTAAAACAAGGAACTACCACAGCTGAAATGTATTGCTCAGAGTTTCACAGGTGGGCCCCCGGAATCTGGCTGGAATGATGCAGCTCTCCGCAGCCAGTTTAGAATTGGCCTTTCAGATGCTATTAAAGACGCTCTGGTCAACTTCTCCTACCCAGCCTCACTGGAGGAGGCTATGTGTCTAGCTATTAGAATTGACCGCCACCAGCGAGAGAGAAGGCGAGAACAAACAATGGCTGTGGCAAACTGTATACCTTCCTTACCACTTGATTATTCCATCTCCAGTGCCAAATCTGAGGAAGAACCTATGCAGTTAGGCTCCACCCGGTTATCTGCCCAGGAACACAAACGCAGGCGTAATATGGGACTCTGCTTATACTGTGGCCTCAAGGGTCATATGCTCCGTTCGTGCCCTACACGTCCGGGAAACGCCAGGACCTAGGTGATTGCGGGGAGGTCACCTTAGGTCTACTCTCATCTCCCCAGGGGGACAATCGTATACTTTTACCCGCTGTCATTCACTTTGGGACAGGGGCTCATGAACTGCTGGCCTTGGTGGATTCTGGAGCAGCTGAGAATTTTATTGATAAAACTCTGATCACCTCTTTGTCCCTGGAAACTCATGCTCTAGATTGTCCAGTCCGCCTGATCTCCGTCGATAATCGGCCTCTCTCACAAGACCTAGTGCTCGAATCCACCAACCCTTTCCAGTTACAATTAGGGGCTTTGCATTGGGAGAAGATTTCTTGTCTTGTCATTGACTCTCCATCCACTCCTTTGATCCTAGGCCTTCCTTGGCTTCAGAAGCACAATCCTGTAATTGACTGGCCAACAGGAGATATTCTGGCTTGGTTCAATCAGTGTAAAAAGAGCTGCATCCAACACCTTGTTCGACTTGATACCTGTCAAGTGGGAATAGAACAGATTCCACTTTGTTATAAGGACTTTCGGGATGTGTTTTCTAAAGGAATTGCTGACACTTTACCTCCTCATCGCAGTTATGATTGTCCCATTGACCTCTTGCCTGACACTACACCTCCTCGAGGGAGAGTCTTTCCACTGTCTGAACCAGAGAATCTTGCTTTGCAAGAATACATCCAGGAAAACCTAGCTAAGGGTTTCATCCGTCCCTCCACTTCTCCCGCAGGAGCAGGATGCTTCTTTGTCCCGAAGAAGGATGGAGGACTGCGACTTTGTGTTGATTACAGAGGTCTAAATAAAATAACCGTTCCCAATCGGTATCCTCTCCCTCTCATCACAGAGTTGTTCTCTCAAATCCAGGGAGCCAAAATCTTCTCCAAACTGGATTTAAGGGGAGCCTATAATCTGGTGCGAATCCGTGCAGGCGATGAATGGAAGACGGCCTTTAACACCAAGGATGGTCATTACGAAAGTCTTGTCATGCCTTTCGGCCTCAGGAATGCACCAGCCGTCTTTCAGAACTTCATGAATGACATTTTCCGTGACATGATGGGTCGCTTCATGCTTGTATTTTGATTTACTCTCCCAATCTTGAAACACATCAGAAGCATGTCTGCTCGGTATTAGCCCGACTAAAGACTCACTCCCTTTTTGTAAAGCCTGAAAAATGTCTTTTCCATGTTAAACAAGTACCTTTCCTGGGTTACCTAATTTCTGACACAGGCCTCACCATGGACCCAGCCAAGGTTCAAGCCATTTTAGACTGGGCACCACCTTCAGACCTGAAGGCAGTTCAACGCTTCCTGGGCTTTGCAAATTTCTATCGAAAATTCATTAAGAACTTTGCCACCATTGCACATCCCATCACCTCTCTCACCAGGAAGACTCCTAGTACATTTAAATGGACTACTGAAGCCCAGACAGCCTTCACCCAGTTAAAGAAAGCCTTTACCTCTGCACCAATTCTACACCATCCTGTTCCTGAGCTACCTTTTATTGTAGAGGTAGATGCATCTGAAGTAGGAGTGGGGGCGCTTTTGTCACAAAAAGATCCTGTAAGCGCTGCCATCCACCCTTGTGCCTTCTTGTCCCGTAAATATTCCCCAGCAGAGCGCAATTACGATATAGGCAACAGAGAACTTTTAGCCATAAAGCTAGCTTTAGAGGAGTGGAGACATTGGCTGGAGGGAGCTCGCTATCCATTCATAGTTCTGACTGACCACAAAAACCTTGAATATATCCGTTCTGCTAAAAGACTGAACTCGCGTCAAGCCAGGTGGTCATTGTTCTTCTCCAGATTTGACTTTACAATTTCTTATTTACCAGGTCCAAAAAACATTAAGGTCGATGCCTTGTCTCGCAGCTTTTTATCAGAGTCTCCTCCTCCGCTTCCTCCTCAACCCATTATCTCTGAGGATAGGATTTTGGCTTTTACCCAGACTGACATCTCTGAGGCCTTGTTACCAGCACAGGCTGAAGCCCCTCCCTCCACTCCCTCTGGTATGCTCTTTGTGCCCCTGGCTCTTCGTTTGCAGGTATTGCAACAAGTACATGCATCAAAACCTGCAGCACATCCAGGGTTTAGACAAACTTTTGAGATTGTCTCTCACAACCTCTGGTGGCCATCGCTTAGGCAGGATGTGTTAGCCTTCGTCCAGGCCTGTGAAGTTTGCGCCAGAAGCAAGAGCAGTACCTCTAAGCCCCCCGGTCTCCTTCGTCCTCTACCAATACCTACCTGTCCCTGGACCCATTTATCTATGGACTTTATCACAGACTTGCCTCTGTCCCAGGGATGTTCCACGATCTGGGTGGTGGTAGACAGGTTCAGTAAGATGGCCCACTTTGTTCCGCTTCCGAAGCTTCCATCTGCTAAAGAACTGGCATCTTTATTCATTAAGCACATTTTCAGGCTCCATGGGGCACCAGTTAACATTGTCTCTGACCGTGGCTCTCAGTTTATAGCCCAGTTTTGGAAGGCCCTTTGCTCTCAGCTGGGGATTAAATTATCATATTCTTCAGCATATCATCCTGAGACTAATGGCCAAACAGAAAGGACTAATCAGACTCTAGAGAAGATGGTACGTTGTCTGATGGCCAAAGATGAGGTGGAGTGGGTCAACATCCTTCCATGGGCAGAGTTTGCCTTTAATAATTGTGCCAGCACATCTACAGGGACCTCTGCTTTCTTTTGTGTTTACGGGTTGCATCCTCGTGTGTGCTCCTTTGATCTTCCGCCCTCTGAACACCACGATTGAACATTTCTCCAAAATCTGGTCCGATGTAAATCATGCTATTTCCCGCTCTGTGCAGGCTTTTAAGAAAACTGCTGACAAGAAGCGCTCAAAGGCACCAGAATATATAGTTGGTGACAAAGTGTGGTTATCATCTCGGAATCTATCCCTGCATGTTCCATCTAAAAAGCTTGGCCCAAAATTCATCGGGCCTTATGAAATTTTGGAGATTGTTAATCCTGTGTCCTACAGATTAAAACTGCCCCCATCCATGCGCATTCCAAATGTCTTTCATGTTTCATTGTTGAAACCTGTTCATTCCAGCCTCCTAGTAAATGAACCAGAACCTGTGAATGTGTTGGACAGTCAAGAATATGAAGTGGCATTTATTCTTGATTCCAGACGAGTGCGCAATTCCTTACAATATCTTGTTCATTGGAAAGGGTTCGGCCCAGAGGATCGATTTTGGGTAGCAGCTTGTGATCTTCATGCTGATCGACTTAAGAAGAAGTTCCATCTCCGTTATCCAAGTAAGCCTGGGGGTGCAGGAGCAACCCCTCGAGAAAGGGGGGGTACTCTCAGTACTAGAATCCCTTTAGAACTCACCTGACACAGCCTGTGTCTGGGAAACAACAGTGATTGGCCAGCTCACGTTTAAATCACCTGTATCAGCATTCAGTCAGTGCTCGTGTTAGAGTTCACTCGTGTTTGATCCAGCTGATATTTGCTCTGTGACTTTCGTGTTTGACCCGGCTTGTTTGACCCTCCTTACTTGCTTCTGATTCTGTACCGTTTGGATTCTGATCTACCTGTGTATGACCCAGCTTGCCTAGACTACGCTTTTTCCTGATTCTACTAGTATCCTCATCTGCAGCAGTGAACCACAAGGTCCAGCAATCATCTATCCTCATCTACAGCAGTGAACTACAAGGTCCAGCAATCATCTATCCTCACCTACAGCAGTGAACCACAAGGTCCAGCAATCATCTACCTTCGTCTGCAGTGGTGTACTACAAGTCCCAGCTGACCTGCTCTGCTTAGACCTGCTCATGGTATGTGCTTTGAACTCTTTGTATAATCAGCACACCTGAACTGTTACTTGTTATCTGCACCTAGCCTGACACCCATCCAACGTGATTTGACCAAATGTAGAATGAATCTAGCCTTGCGCTCTCTGAAACCTATCTAATAGACGCCAAGCCAAGAAGCACACAGGCCTCTATTGGACAACAGAGCAGATACATCTTGTGCTACCTTGCACTCAACCCCCACTCGACTGACTCTGGCAGTCACTGTCGACCGCACCGGTTGTCAGACCTGTTAAATAGAGGGACGACAGGCTCGCTCCCATAACCGGTATCTCCCCCAGACCCTTTACCCCTCAATACTTCCGATTCCACACCCGAACCACTTCCCACTTATACCTCCCCACCAACCCGTGTACACCCCCCTAACCACACTCTCCCGATAACCACTATCCCCCATCTCCCCCCTTCTCCCTCCTTCTCTTTCTCCCCCCCACCCCTTGCTCATCCCTCTTCACCCGTGATCTCAGCCTCCCGGGGCTCCTTATAGCTACTTGTATTTCTGTTTTTTTTTTCCTTTGCTACAATGCCCTCTCCAAATTCACCCAGCAAACACACCTCCTTGAAAATCATATCACTAAACGCCAAAGGCCTAAATACTCCGGAGAAATGCTCCCAAGTTCTTGCTAATATGAGATCTATGAAGGCAGACATTGTCTTCCTTCAGGAAACTCACTTCCGGCAAAATTCCATCCCCAAACTACAAAATCATGCTTATCCACACAACTTCCATGCAACCTCCCCCACATCCAAGTCAAAAGGAGTTTCCATTCTTTTCTCAAAAAACACATCCATCCAAATTTCAGACACACTAGCAGATACAGAAGGTAGATTTCCTGAAACCATCAATATCAGACGTGTAACTCTAGCAAATATATATAGCCCAAATTCTTAACAAGTAACGTTCTTTCTGGAAACAATGAACAAATTGACTACCTTTCATGAGGGTCCCCTGATTTTCGGAGGAGACTTGAACCTCCCACTAGAGCCAATTCTGGATACCTCCTCCGGTACATCCCATCTCCCCTATAGAGCCATTAAACAGATTAGAAAATGTCTGCAGGACCTTTTGCTCCACGATACCTGGAGAACACTCCACCCCAATGAAAAGGATTTTACCTTTTTTCCACACCACATAGAAAGTATTCACGCCTCGACTGTATATTTGTTCAAAAACAATCCCTTAATTACCTATCCTCAGCCATGATCGAACCTATGACTTGCTCGGACCACGATCCCATTACAGCAACACTCGTATTTCCCGACAAACAGTCCAGAGCCCATATATTGAGACTGGACCCAAGCACATTGTGAGTTAAGGACCGAACAATCCAGAGTTTCGGACATTAGGGATTGTATGACAAACTACTTTTTAGAAAACGACACAGCAGATGTCTCACACTTAATGCAGTGGGAAGCGCACAAAAGTGTAGTACGGGGCAAGATTATCTCCATAGCTTCAGCGGTCAGAAAGGAAAAATCAGCAAGGCTATTGAATCTATTCTCCAGACTTAAAATCTTAGAAAATGCACAAAAAAGCAACTTAGCTCAAAACACGCATATGGAACTCTTATGCCCCGTACACACGAGAGGGATTAAGTCTGACAGACCTCCAAAGGAGTTCCGCCGGAGTTCCGCCGGAGTTCCGACGGAGTTCTGGCGGACTTTTCGACCGAACGGACTTGACCACACACCATCACACCAAACTCCGACGGAGTCGAACGTGATGACGTACGACTGGATTCGACGTAGGAAGTTCCTAGACAGTAGCCAATAGCTGCCCTAGCGTCGGTTTTAGTCCGTCGGAGTAGCACACACACGAGCGGATTTTTCAAAGGGGACCGGGTCCGGCGGAGTTCCGTCGGGAAAATTTAAAGCATGCTTCATTTCTAAAGTCCGTCAGACTTTAGCTTCGCTAAAGTCCGTTGCAGCCCACACACGATCGGATAGTCCGCCGGACTCAGTCCGTCGGAGTTTGGATGTCGAAAAGTCCGCTCGTGTGTACGGGGCATTAGAAGTACGTTCCCTCATCAAGGAAGATTTAGATCTTAAACTGAAAAAAAAATTCATTCTCACTAAGAAACTTTTTTATGAATTCGGAAACAAAACAGGCCACCTTTTAGCACCTCAACCTCACTAACCCTAACAACACCTCCTCCCAACAGAAATTTGACAAACTACGTTCGCTCCTAGACAATCCGTCTTTAAAAAAAATTTGTCCAGACATTGTCAACACATTAGAATCCCCGATCTCCGCAACCGAATGGAAGCAAGCAGTGAAACAGCTCAAGCCAGCAAAAAGCCCAGGCCCAGATGGCCTAACCGCAGTTTATTACAAAACATTCACGGACACACTACAAAACCCTTTCCTTAAAGCCTTTAATTCGACCGCCACTTCTAGGACACTCCCTACGGGGCTACTGGAAGCCCACATCGCCGTAATTCCGAAACCAGATAAAGACCCCACCAATACTGGCAGTTACAGACCAATTTCATTATTGAACGTAGACATAAAAATTTTCTCTAAAATCCTGGCAAATAGATTATTACCACTGATCCCCACCCTCATCGCCACAGATCAGGTAGGCTTTGTCCCTGGGCGCGAAGCCCTTACAGAGCTATACAGACGACTCCCAAATAGTCACGGACAATATATCACCTACAAGGAAAACCCGACCGGAGCCTAGGGAGTCAACCAGCCTTTTTAGAACACGCTAGAATACAAGCTCCCAGACTCCGCCAGGAAAAGCTAGGCATACGACCCCTCATCCCGGCCCTTTTATTGTGCCCTTACCCAAGTCGTAATCCTACAAATTCACGCTTGTACTTGGTGCGGGATACACAAAATATGTAAGATTGTGACTGACATTGTTCTGTTAAAACTAATGTTTTTCTTTTCTGGTCTCTAGTTGTTTCAACATGGAAGAGAACTGTCTTTATTTTCCCCTGTTGTAATTTGTTAAAATTCAATAAAATCTTTAAAAAAAAAAAAAAAAAAAAAAGAACATGACAATCAAAATCGTCACGATAAACACCAAAGGGCTCAACCACCCAGCGTAAAGAGCTTTCCTTTGGTCTCTAGCTAAACAAACAAACTGCGACATTATATGGGCGCAAGAAACACATTTTCAAGCCAGCAACCCATCTTGTACCAACAAGAAATTTAACAACATCTACACAGCAAATGCAGCCACAAAAAAGAAAGGAGTCCTGATTGCCATTAATAACTCTCTTGTATTCCAAACTTCGCAGTGCATCAAAGACTCCGAAGGTCGATACCTAATTCCGATCTGCAGCATCAATAATGCCCCTTATACCAATGTCACGGTATATGCACCTAATAACCACCAAATTCGCTTTCTGCGCAAACTGCAGATAAAAGTTACATCAATACGGCAAGGCGCGATGATTTTTTGTGGAGAGTTCAATAGTACCTCCGATCCTGAAATAGAGACCTCTTTGTAACAGATCCATGGACTTTGCAAAAAATATCCTCCTCAACCATCCATTTAACCACTTGGTCAGATCATTCCCCAGTGAGCATAACTATAGAAGATGCTACATGAAAACCTAGAGACTTTTTTCTCTCAAAACAAGGACTAAGTTGCAGACCCACATATTTTTTGGGCCTCGCACAAAACATTTATGCGAGGGCTCTTTATTCAATTGGGTGCCAGGGAAATCGGACCCCCTCCCGCTGGATACGGCGGTCCGTTTAGCTTCAGGAGCGATCCGGGATGAGGGGATGGCCGTTGGTTTCTGGCCATCCCCTCTCGATCGCTCCTGGCGAATGAGAAGCTTCCTCCCACTGTGTCTTGTATACACAGGCAGGGAGGAAGTGATGTCATTCTCCTCGGGGCGGTCTTTTTGACAGGACTACGAGGAGAAGACAGAATGTAAGTGTGCACCAACACTACACTGACATGTAGGCACACACAGGCATACAAAGCCCCCCCGATTGCCCCCCGATCAACCCCCCGCCCCCCCCCCCCCAGTCATAGTGTCACTGATTGCAGTGATCATTTATTTACTGATCACTGCATTCAGTGTCAGTTGTAAAAGTAAAAACTGTCAGGGCAGTTAGTGTTAGGTCCAGGGCAGCCCCCTACCACCCCCCAATAAAGGTTTAACCCCCTGATTGCCCCTAGAGTTAACCATTTCACCCCCTTTTGCCAGTGTCACTAAGCGATAATTTTTCTGAACGCTGCATTAGTGTCGCTAGTGTCGCTAGGTAGCTAGTTATTTTTTTTAGGTTCACCGCCAGGTTTTTATAGCGCTAGGTACCCCGATATACTACCCAATAATGGTTTAAACCCCCTGATTGCCCCTAGTTAACCCTTTCACACCTTTTGCCAGTGTCACTAAGCGATCATTTTTCTGATCGCTGCATTAGTGTCGCTAGGTAGCTAGTTATTTTTTTAGGTTCACCGCCAGGTTTTTATAGCGCTAGGTACCCCGATATACTACCCAATAATGGTTTTAACCCCCTGATTGCCTCTAGTTAACCCTTTCACCCCCTTTTGCCAGTGTCACTAAGCGATAATTTTTCTGATCGCTGCATTAGTGTCGCTAGGTAGCTAGTTATTTTTTTAGGTTCACCGCCAGGTTTTTATAGCGCTAGGTACCCCGATATACTTCCCAATAATGGTTTTAACCCCCTGATTGCCTCTAGTTAACCCTTTCACCCCCTTTTGCCAGTGTCACTAAGCAATAGTTTTTCTGATCGCTGCATTAGTGTCACTGATGTCGCTAGGTAGCTAGTTATTTTTTTAGGTTCACCGCAAGGTTTTTATAGCGCTAGGTACCCCGATATACTACCCAATAATGGTTTTAACCCCCTGATTGCCCCTAGTTAACCCTTTCACCCCCTTTTGCCAGTATCACTAAGCGATCATTTTTCTGATCGCTGCATTAGTGTCACTGGTGTCGCTAGGTAGCTAGTTATTTTTTTAGGTTCACCGCCAGGTTTTTATAGCGCTAGGTACCCCCATATGCTACCCAATAATGGTTTTAACCCCCTGATTGCCCCTAGTTATACTGTGATCGCTGGTGAAAGGGTTAAGTGTCACTGGTGACGCTGGTTAGCCAGTTAGTTATTTAGGTTCCCCGTCAGGTTTTTATATAGCGCCAGGGACCCCCATATACTACCTAATAAAAATTTGAACCCCCTCATTGCCCCTAGTTAACCCTTTCACCAGTGATCACCGTATAAGTGTTACGGGTGACTCTGGTTAGTTTGCTTTTTATAGCATCAGGGCACCCACCATTTATTACCCAATAAAGGTTTAACCCCCCTGATCACCCGGCGGGTGATATCAATTAGGTTTTAGGGTCAGGGTCTGCGTCGCCCCAGGCAGCGCTAGGTTAGTGCCAGTACCGCTAACACCCACGCGCAAAGCATACACCTCCCGTAGTGGTATAGAATCTGAACAGATCAATATCTGATATGATCAGATCTATACTAGCATCCCCAGCAGTTTAGGGTTCCAAAAAAATGCATTGTTAGCGGGATCAGCCCAGATACCTGCTGGCACCTGCGTTTTGCCCCTCTGCCCAGCCCACCCAAGTGCAGTATCGATCGATCACTGTCACTTACAAAACACTAAACACATAACTGCAGCGATCGCAGAGTCAGGCCTCATCCCTGCGATCGCTAACAGTTTTTTTTGGTAGCATTTTATATTTAAATCCGGAAGGCAGTGCTTGGTTTTCGGGGTCCCGTACGTGGCTAGGCTCCCAAAAAGTCCCCCACATGTGGTATCCTCGTACTCGGGAGAAGCAGCAGAATTTATTTTGGGGTGTAATTTGACTTATGCCCATAGCATGTGTGAGCAATATATCATTTAGTGACAATATTGTGCAAAAAAATTTTTTTTTAAATTCCTGCAACTTGTGGCAAAATATAAAATATTTCATGGACTCAACATGCCTCTCAGTAAATAGCTTGGGGTGTCTACTTTCCAAAATGGGGTCATTTGGGGGGGTTTTGTGCTATTTTGGCATTTTATGGTCTTCGAAACTGTAATAGGTAGTGAGGAGTGAAATCAAAAATTTGCACCCTTAGAAACCCTGAAGGCAGTGATTTGTTTTCGGGGTGCTGTACGCAGCTAGACTCCCAAAAAGTCCCACATATGTGGTATCCTCGTACTCAGGAGAAGCAGCAAAATATATTTTGGGGTGCAATTCCACATATAACTATGGCATGTGTGAGCAATATATGATTTAGTGACAACTTTTTGTAAACTTTTTTTTTTTTTGCGCAAACCAATAAATATACGCTTATTGACATTTTTTTTACTAAAGACATGTGGCTGAATACATTTTGCCCTAAATGTATGACTAAAATTGAGTTTATTTGATTTTTCATATAACACAAATTAGAAAATATCATTTTTTCTCAAAATTTTCGGTCTTTTTCCATTTATATCGCAAAAAATTAAAATCGCAGAGGCAATCAAATACCATCAAAAGAAAGCTCTATTTGTGGGAAGAAAAGGACGCAAATTTCGTTTGGGTACAACATTGCATGACCGCGCAATTACCAGTTAAAGCAGTGCAGTGCGAAATTGTAAAAAGACCTCTGATCCTTAGGCTGTTAATTGGTCCGGGGCTGAAGTGGTTAACTACATACTACTTGAGCATATCACCCCCCTGTTCAACGCTGCTGCCTCCTCAGCCTCTTTCCCCCAGGAAATGCTTAAAGCTCTGATTATCACAATACTGAGGCCAGGGAAGGAGCCCAACTCACCACAAAACGTTCACCCTATTTCGTTGCTCAACCATGATGTGAAACTTTATGCAAAGGTAGTTGCAAACAGATTAAATGACATAATGAATCCTGATTTGTCGGGATGGATCAGCATTGGCAGTAAGGGACGCCAAACCTCTGATGCTACTCGGCGGATGATCAACATCATCCATCATGCAGTGACCCATCGAACGCCTTCTCTGCTTCTATCTTTGGATGCAGAGAAGGCGTTTGATAGGGTTCACTGGCAGTAACTCAAACGGACATTCAAAAAATTTGGATTTCAAAGTCACATCCTATCAGCAATATTAGCTTTATACTCTTACCCCTTAGCCCAAGTGTACTATTCGTCCAGGCTATCGATAACCTTTAATATAACCAATGGCACAAGATAAGGCTGCCCCCTCTCGCCCCTAAATTTTAATTTGATGATAGAACCACTAGCAGAGAAAATCAGATCCCAAATTGACATCTCAGGATTCAGTATCGGCAGTATAGAACATAAGATCAGCCTTTTTGCTGATGATGTCATACTATCATTAACTAACCCAGCTTCCTCCCTGGCTTCGGTACAAAATGTATTAGATGAATTTAGCTGTATCTCGTACTATAAAGTTAACGCAACTAAATCATATATCCTCCCCATAGAAATGACCGCGCAACAACAAACCCACCTGGAAAACAGCTACCAATATGCATGGTCTGCAGAATCCCTTACCTCTCTTGGTATCACTCTCACTAAAGCTACAACAGATCTCTACCAGGCTAACTTCAACCCCTTCCTAAACAACCTCCCTAAAGAGCTAGATAAAATATCTAAACTGATGCTCTCAAGCTCAGGCAGGCTTGCAACATTCAAAATGCTCAAACTACCTCAGCTACTATATTTATTCAGAACACTCCCCATTCCTATACCCACATCCTTCTTAAAATAGATCCAGTATTTACTTAGACAATTCGCATGGCAACACAAAAAAGCTAGAGTCCCGCAAAATGTCCTCATAAAACACAATAGACAGGAGGGATGGGCTATATCAACATTAGAGATTACTATAACACTGCAATTCTAACACAGATTAGAGCCTGGTTCAACCCTGATCCCAATAATCACTGGAGTTCTGCTGAAGCTCTTCAAGTGCCTGTAAAAAATCTAAGAAATTGGCTCACCTAAGCTTAAGAAAAACAGCAAAACTTTACCTTCAACCATACAAGCATCTGTTGTGGCATTTGACTACCTTTTTACCACTTGCAAGTAAATACAAAAACTTGCAAATTACCCCTTCCAATAGAGACCCTCAATTTACTGATACCTGACATGCAGGTATCTTCGTAGCAAGAAAAAGGCATAACACAAATAGCAGACTTATACACCGATGCATACCTCCAGCCATTCACCTCACTGCAACAAACTTTTTCACTCTCTTCACGAAAGATTACTTTAAATAACACACTGCTTGCTACAGAACCCCCATCTCCACAAAAATATTCCTATAGATGCATGGCAATTCAAAACAAACAACAAAACCCCAACCAAGGGCATCTCTCTCTTTTACAAAATATAAAAAGGCAAATCCAATTTTGACAAACTGCCTCCCATGGCAAAATGGGAAAGAGATATAGGTACCTCCTTTACCCCACAACAATGGCTGAACGCATTGCACACCAACCATATGGCAACACGTTCTTCCAACCTTTGGGAACTCGCATACAAACTCAACCTTAGATGGTGTATCACACCAGCTTAACTCCATATATAATCCAGCTTTAGAACCTACATGCTGGAGACAATGTGGACTCCTGGGAACCTTATATCACATCCTGTAGAACTGCTCCAAAATCACTAAATTTTGGGATAATGTGTTCCAATTAATATCAGAGATTACGGGTACCCCCACATCACCAACCCCTGAATTAGCGATCCTTAACATTGGGATCGAAAACTACCCACGCCGACTCCGATACATAATTATACACATCTTACTGGCAGCGAGACTGACGATAGCCCGAAATTGGAAATCTTCAGACCAGATCTCCTGTGCAGAAGTAAAACAAACAACGCATATACACGGAATGTATGAATGCATGTATGCCATGGCAGAAGGTCACTTATCTAAGGTAACCAAAAATTGGGAGCTTTGAGTCGCATGGTTCAATAATTCCCAGCCCACAGTTACCTGAAAACGTAGATCACGCTAGAATGACTGTAATAAAGCTTAGATCCCCCTTTTTGTTTCCCTTCTCCCTCTACTACCTCCTACACAACCTGAGTCTTAAAGAGTACCAAAGTATACAAAGCATAGTTACCTATGAAACAAAGGAATCTCTACATTAGGTGCCATGCAATGTAGGTGTTTATAGTTTAACATGTTAAAGTTATTATTCAAATGTTCATTATATTGTATCTTACATTGCAACGGTTGGTACTATGATGCAAATATTGTCTATAGTGAGCAACACCAATAAAACAACTGAAATAAACGACAGAGATAGATGGGCTGCCCATCACCCCCTGACACAGTTTGTTCCCATTTGGGGTGTCTGGGTGAAAAGGCAGCTCCCATTAAAACTGCTTAGTACTACTACCTATTCATAGTTATAATTAGAATAAGACATGCGATATGACATTGTAACCGAACTACTGATTGTCTAATGTATAATGTAATGCATCCCAGTTGTAATTGTTATTTTTCCAGACCATTGTACCTAAATTTTATGGATTTTTTATAAAAATTATTGAAACTAAAAAGGGAAGCAAAAAAATAAAAACTATAGGTGCTATATACAGTACTGTTATTTGGATATCATACAACTGCTATTTTAAAGATATTGTACAGTTCTAAGGTCTATTTTTGTTTGCAAAAATCTTTAAAAAAATAGCTTTGTCATCTTATTATGTGGACAAGCTGTGTTTATGCATTTTTATATTGATTGTAAAATGCAGGTATTCTCATTTGGACTATTCTGTTTTATTGCATTTATTGTCTCAACCTAAGAATCTGGTATTTTCTTTTTCCTAGTTTAACTCATCTACTGTCTCTGTACATTTTAAAAAGTCAAGTCAGTAAAAATAGTATTACAAACTGGAAAAATTACAAGAAAGCTTCCAAACGCATTACGAGAACTTAATTTTTAAGAAAAAATTTTTCGGACCTATATGAAGTGCATATATAGTTATACACAATTCAAATGTATACAAATATAATTGGCAGTTACAGGCATTGGAATGCCATAAATGTGTTTTCCTTTCTGGAAAATATTGTTGGTTTTCTAAATATATGATTGGATTATACTAGATGTCAATTTTATGGACAAACTGTGCTTAATAGAATCCTTCACCTTGTGCACTGTTAGAATATATAGGAGAAAAGCCAGCCCTGCATATTTAAATTGAACTACAGGCAAACTAAATACATAAGATCTGTTTTACCACCTAAAGAATTTGTAATTATTTTCAATCTCCCGGTCCAAGAACTTCCTACACACTGTTGTGCAGCTAAATAATGCAACCTGATGTAGAACCCACTCCAACCTCTGGCTAGACATTTAAAGTGTATGCATAGCCATAACTTTGATTCTTGCTGTCTATTATTTCTGAAAAATAAGGGAAATTCCATGCTAAAGCTGACCATATATTAGTAGATGTTCAAAGAAACGTCACAAAGATTGTATTGAAAACATTTGTATAAAACTTCTTTGATGATTTGATGAATGTATTATGAACATTTTAAAAAAAAATTTAGAGTTTGGAAAAAGTGGACTTTACACAAACAAAAATCCTATTCACCATTAAAAATAAGTGTGCTTGAGTAAAACATATTTTTCCCTTTTTCTTCACTGTGAGTGAAAAGGAACATCGATTTCACCCCACTAACTGTTAGAAAAGTGAAAGAACATTTTTAAAAAGACAAATTTCAAATGAAATTTTACTAGTGTGTAAGCAGGTGCAGTCTGCTTCCTCCACTGCAGCCTAGAGAGGAAGTCAGGGGAAACTTTGTTTCCAAGAACCAGGAAACCACAGAGAAACTGTGTTCTGGTTGGCTGCACTGCCTCCAGGTGACCCTTGGTGGCCATCTTGGGTCAGCAGAGTCTTTTTAAGTCCCTGCTCCCCAGGTTTTGGCGCAAATTTGTAAGTAGGTAGTGAGGGACGGGTTCCCTGCCTGTCAGAGACAGTACCAGTGGCAAGGAAACGTTCAAGATGAGGAGAGAAAGCATAGGATTTTCAACTTCTCTAGACTTTTTCCCGCTTGGGCACTAGACAGGCAGGCTGCATTCTGGCCCTCTTAATTGGCCTTGGTAGTTTAGCTGAAAGCTGCTTCTCTACAGGCGGTTGGAATTGGTGTGTGTTCCTGGTTGAGCTGTCTTCCTACTGGGTTGGATGTTAACTGTCTTTGCCTTATTTCAAGACACGTTTTTTTTTCTTTGCACCCAGACTATCTATAGCAGTGGTTCTCAACCCTGTCCGCAAGCACCCCCAACCATGTTTGCAGGTTTTCCTTTATCTTGCACAGGTGCTTTAAATCAGAGTCAATGGATTGGTATTTTGGACAGCTATTTTATCTAAGAGAAATTCCAAAAACATGGCTTGTTGGGTACCCGAAGACAGGGTTGAGAACCATTGGTGTACGGTATTTCCACCGCACCACGCTGCACCCTCCTACAAGTATATAACCAGCTTTGGGCATCTGGTTTATACAGAACTGATATATTGGATTTTCCTGGACCTCCCCATGTCAGCCTACTATGGGTCAGCTCTGCCCCCACTGACCCTTCCAGGACCACCTTTTTCTTAGCCCATAAAGGGTGGCTGTCTGCCCACACCAATGTTCTTTTTCGTCCTCACTCTGGACACCTTTTAAAGTTTATTTTTATTATAATTATTATTATTATTATTATTTTTTTCTCTATCCACCATCCATCCTGTTCGGGTTCAGCCTCTCCTGGTTCAGAAGCCCCCCCCCCCCCCCATATAGGCTGTAAATCTCCTGAGGAGGTGGGTTCCCGTGGTGCTGGGATTGTATGCTACAGTATAAATGACTGTGTATTACTGGCAAAGGTCACTGGCAGTATAAATGACTGTATATACCTTTGTTAGGCAGGTGTTGGCACTCTCTCCTTCCATGTATGTGTGTGTTCAGGCAGTGGTTTGGCTTGCTGGGACTTGTAGTTCACCGCCTCCACATGTATTACGTTCAGGAAGCTCAGAGGTGAGAAGAGGCAGCTTCCTCTTTGGGTTGCCTAGCAAACACCAGAATGCTCACTGCTGATTTGCAGCAGGCTCTATCCTCTAGGCTAATCTCAACCTTCAGCTGATCAATCTGCTGCTCTGCTCTGGTAAGCCTCTTTCCAGGACTCTCATTACTTACTGCTGTGTTAGTTGTCTGTCAGAGTGTTTTTTATTATCCTGTGCCTTATAGGTCTGGGGAATTTTGCCTGCCTGCCTAGCTGCCTTAGCACTGAAGATTCAGAGGGAGAAGTTTATCTCTAAGGGTTAGCTTAAATGTCTGCTATGTTGGGGGGGCGTGGCCGGATGTGATTGAGGCAACACGCGTCTCTGTACAGCTCCGTGTATCCTGACTCTATCCGTGACATTGGAGTGATTCATTTCCCCTCTCAGTACCATCACCATCTGGGGGAAGGAGAGAGGAGCGGAACAATGTCATCTTCCGCATCTAAGAGGCATCAGAAGCCGCTGAAAGACCAGCGATCCACACGCTCCATGCGGGAGCAGGAGCGGGACTCCGCCTACGCCATCTTGCCCGCGCAGAGACCAGAACAGCGCTACGGCACGAAAACGAAACAGATGACACAACGGGGAGACAGTATGGAAGCAGGGTCGGATGTGGATAGCCCGGAGGAGCAAGTACTGGCTGTAGACACGGAGGCAATCACACGGCCGATCCTGGAAGCAATTAATGTGAGTAAATCGGAACTCATGGGGCGCATAGACCTGCTATCCTCGGAATGTACACTGATTAGACACGACCTGGATAAGATAAGGGGAAGACTCACTACGGTGGAGGACAGGGTCTCAGAGGTGGAGGACAGGGTCTCAGAGGTGGAGGACACTAGTCATGCCCACGGGACTAGTTTAGCAGAACTCCGAGATCTAGTAAGCTCCTTACAACGCAGAGCAGTTGATGCCGAAGACCGCCAGAGGCAGAAATACATCAGGGTGGTGGGCCTGCCCGAAGGAGCGGAGGGTGATAAACCTGTCATGTTTGCTAAAACTCTCTTTAAAACCCTACTATCACTAGAGGATTTGCCCCCTATGTACCTGGTGGAAAGGGCTCATAGGGTCCCCACCAGTAAAAGACCTCCTGGAGCATACCCTCGGCCCTTTCTTGTGAGGTTCCTGAACTATAGGGACAGAGACATGATTCTTGCCAAGTCCAGAAAGATCAAGGAGTTAAAGCATGAAAATGCACGAGTGATGCTGTTTCCTGACTTTCGGCGGCCACACAAAAACAACAGCGCTCCTTTAATGATGTGCGCAGGAGGCTTCGCGAGAAAGAGGTGCAGTACAGCATGCTTTACATCCTCTTCCCCCCCCCCCTCCCTTTTTTCTTTTTTTTTCCCCGCTCCACTACTTTGTAAACGGAGCGCACAGTGGACGGGACAAGTACAACTTAGAACTGGCGAACTTTTAATTTCTACGGCTGGAACTTTCCAATGGGATGTTTAGGTTGAATTCTAGGGAAGAAGCTACCTGCCGGACTGGTTTGGTTTTTGTTTTTAGTTTTTCTCAGATTGAGAAATTGGTTTCTGGCATAATAGCAGGGGAGGGTGGTCTTTTTGTCACAGCTCACATGGGTATGTTTGGGTGGAAATTTTTGCCAATATTCATGCCGGTCATAGTAGCCATTACCATAAGGGGAAACAAAGGGCTCATAGTATGTGGTAAGACTCTTTATTTTCTATTTAGGAATGATGGCGGATAAACTGCGAGTAGTGTCTTGGAACGTCAGAGGCCTTAACAAATTAAAAAGGGCCTCGGTGTTTCAATACTTGAAACAGTATAAACCGCAGCTCATCTTTTTGCAGGAGACACATCTGGGGTGAGATCTTTATGCAAACCTTGGCTGCAAAGGACCTTACACGCTACATATTCCACATTTGCCAGAGGTGTCTTCATACTTATTAGCAGATCATTACCTTGTATAATCCATCAGGTCATATCTGACCCAGAGGGTAGGTATGTGGCGGTGCTCATAGAAGTATATCATACCCAAATGCTAATGGTGAATGTATATGTACCCCCTCCGTTCAGAGTTCAGCTCTTATATGACATACTAGTAAGATTGACACAGTTCTTACACTTGCCACTACTTCTATTGGGAGATTTCAACGTGATACTAGATGTGGCCTTGGACTCTTCCAATCCGAACAGAGCAAGTTCGCTGGACTTGGGTAGCTGGGCCTCCACGGCGGGGTTGGTTGAGATATGGAGGTGGAAACACCCGAATGTCAAGTACTACTCGCATATTTCACTGACACATGGGTCATCAGCTAGAATTGACCTAGCCTTTGGCAATACCTGCGGCCTGAAATATGTGGTGGATTCTGAGTATTTAGCGGGGGGTCTTTCAGACCATAACCCCTTGTCTATAACTTTATCCTTTTCAAACAGGTCAGCTGGGGGGGGGGGGGGGGGTAGGTGCCTATCATCTGCATGGTTACAACATGAGCAAGTGGCGGGACAGCTGGAAGACACCATCAGGTCCTACTGGGATGTTAACGTCCACGCCTCAAAACCTGCGGTGGTATGGGATGCTTTTAAGGCTGTCACAAGGGGGAGTGTATATCAGCCATTAAGACGGCAAGGGTTAATGACAATGAAGAATTTAATGATATGGGTAGTAGACAGGGAGTTTACCAATGTTAGTCAGTTAAGACTGGGCCCTGCGAGGCCGCTGGTTTTGGGGTCATGTCACGTTGATATGGCCTGCATTTATGTGTGTTTAAGCTGTAATCTTCAATAAAAAGAATTTTATAAAAAAAAAAAAAAAAATGTCTGCTATGTTGTGTACAAGATATGCTCTACATATATTGGTGATCTGATTTTTAGGGGCAGCCATAGAAATCAGACCTCCATTGAAATCGTTTTTTTTTCAAAAGAGGACTTAACACTAGTCTTGGGAACATCGCTGGTTCCTCCATTTTGATCAAGCTTTCTCTTGTTCATTATTTATTTTAACAGTTTTTTGTTTGTTTTTCACTAGCCATTGCCTTGACCAGAAGAGTCTCAGAATTGTGTGCCTTCTCATCTAAAGAACCATGTTGTTTGGTGCTCCCTTACTGACTAAGGTTGCCACATAATTTCGTATGAACTGGGAGGTCATTCTCCCAGCTTTTCTGGTGGATACGGCTGATGATGAGTGCAGTAGGTTAGACCTGGTCTCTGTGGTTTCAACCAACCTGAAATGGACTAAAAGCTTTTGAAAACTAGATCAGCTGTAGATTTTCCCAATGGGGCCTACAAAGGGTATGCCAGCAACATCCAGAGTTGTGTCTTCCTGGTTTGTCAAGACCATACATATTGCATAAAAAAACACTGGGCCTTCCTTCTCCAGAGATCAAAGCACATTCAACGACGGGTATGGCAGCATCCTGGGCAGCATACATGAAGGTCGCCCCTGATGTAGTTTGCAGAGCAGCAAGCTGGAGCATGCCCAACATCTTTTATTAGGCATTACAGGCTTAATTTGGCTTGTCCGTCTGAGGGAACATTTGGCTGTTACAGCGGCTGTTGCCCATTAAAAATGTAAGTAGCATTGCATTGAGGGTTTGGCTTAATTTTTGTCTTTCCTCCCTTCTTAATATTGCTTGGAACATCCCATAGTAGGCTGACATGGGGAGGTCCAGAAATAAGGAAAATTGTTATCCATACTTACCGTAATTTCCCTTCCTGGATCCTCCCCATGTCAGCCGGAGGATTCCCATCCAGTTTATCCATCATGAGGCGGGTATTTTTTGAACGCTGGTGTTGACAGAAAGCCGCCCTTTATGGGCTAAGAAAAAAGTGGTCCTGGAGGGGTCAGATGGGGTGGAGCTGACCCATAGTAGGCTGACATGAGTAGGATTCATGAAAGGAAAATTATGGAAAATTATGGATAACAATTTTCCTTAATATCCCCACACAGCCTGTTTTAGTGACAACCGTAAATGATGTTTTTCCTATCATCTCCAACTGGAATAACAGAGGGTGAATCCTTCCATCAGGGTCACAAACCCCAAACAAAAGATCTTCCCTACCCAAAACGTAAAAAAAAAAAAAAGTTTGAAACAAGCTTTACCTGTGACAACACTGACAAATACACAGTGGTTAAGTGGTTAGCACTTTTCCCTAGCAGCACTAGGTTCATTTATGCCTGGAGTTTGCATGTTCTCCCTGTGCCTGCATAAATTTCCGCCTATACGCCAAAAACATGCTGGTAGGTAGGGATGGCTGAACGGTTCGCCTGGCGGTCGTTTCGCGGCGAATTTCAGCTGTTCGCGGTGCGCCCGATCGGCGGACTATTGCTGCTGTTTACTGTGTAAAAGAACTTTGACCTATGATGACACATCCATTGTGGGGTACAGGACAGCCAATTGAGACATTACAGCACATGGACACTTGGACATTCCCCCTAACTTATAAATAGACCCGATCCGGCGGCCATTTTACATTCTTTCTTCTGTCACTATAGGTAGAGGTTGCTGTGTAGAGCAGGGAGAGACTGCAGTGACCCAAATCGCTAGCTATTAGGTCCACAAAAGTTCTTTTAAGGACTGGTATGGTATAGGTGTTAGGTGTAGTTAAGGATATAGGTTTGAGGCACTGCTATTCAAGCCATTGTTGCAGCAGCCTGTCTTTTGTCAGTGTAGAGAGAGGGACAAGACTCTGTGTGCAGCAGGGACAGTCAGTTTAATCATTAGCTGTTACTATTAGGTCCACAAAAGTCCTTTTCAGGACTGGTATGGTAAAGTAGTACAGTATATAGTTTTGAGTGCTATTCAAGTTATTGTTGCAGCAGCCTGTGTTTTGTCAGTTTAAATAGGGACAGGCAGGAAGCTGTGTGTGGCAGTGAGGGACAGTCAGTTTAATCAGTAGCTGTTACTATTAGGTCCACAAAGGTTCTTTTCAGGACTGGTATGGTAATAGGCTTGTACACGTATAATATTCTTGACATGTGAAGGACCTAACCCACAGTCACTTCCTCCACCCGTTAACCATAATATCTAACCCTCTCCAAATCCCCTCACAAATGACATGACAAGATTTTGGATTAAATGGCCTTGATGGCCTTTTATTAACAATTACTTTGAGATTAAATAAACAACATTTAAAATAACTCATAACCAACTTTTTTGTACTTTTTGGGGTCTTTGAGGGGAACCCCACCCCACTGGTCACTGCGACAAACTTCTTTTTACTTTAGGCCTCCAGTCGCAAACCCCCGGACCCGGAGACGGTACTCAACTTTCGCAGTGACCCACCTTTTACCCCTTCCAGGTTAACCCCTTGTTAACCAGAAGGTACCTGATAACCCCATCCACAGATGGGTACCAACCATGTTATCCCCATACCACAGATGCGTACCAACATGTTAAACCCCATACCACATATGGGTACCAACCATGTTAACCCCATACCACAGATGGGTACCAACCATGTTAACCCCATACCATAGATGGGTACCAAGCATGTTAACCCCATACCACAGATGGGTACCAACCATGCTAACCCCATCCCACAGATGGGTACCAACCATGTTAACCCCCATACCACGGATGGGTACCAACCATGTTATATATGCATATAACATCCCTATTCTCCTCCTTCCAAGATCCAACCACTGCCATGGGCTGTCCGTACAGCCCCTATTATAATCAACGATACTCGGGAGGGTGGGTGGGCATCTTTTCCTCCACCGCTCAGTACTGACGTCACTCCCCTTCCTGCCTAATAATTTTCTAACCCGAGCGCCTCCCCTGCTCCGGCCACTCCCCTTTTCTTAAAGGAGACAAATTAATTATTTTCCTTACAAGCATGACTGTGCTGTCCACACCTGTCATGCCGTCCCTACGCTTATTCTTTTCTCTCCTTCTGCTCCGGGACTCTCTTTCTTCCAAATATAGAAAGAATATTATACTTGACTGCTGCCCTTCTGCTGCAGTAGTCCTTTATGAGTATAGGGACTGAGGTACAGTCTGCTAATCCCAACCTACTAGTTCCACAAAGGTCCTTATAAGGACTGGTAAGGTATAGCGTACTACAGTACATAGGGTTGAGTGAGGTACAGTCTGCTATTCCTTAAGGACTGGTATAGGTCCACAATATATAGGGTTGAGGTCCACGCGGGGACTGTTCGCCCAACTTTGTCCGTCAAACAGTTTCGGCAGACAGTCCGCTCAAAATTAGCATGGACGGACATGGCCACACACGACGAACGAACAGTTTGCTGAAACCGTGCGCGATGACGTGAACGGCACGTACGACGGGACGAAAAATACGACGTCCTATACACTGCATTATAACTTTCGGCGTGTAAATCCTTTCTGAGCATGCGCGGAACTTAGTTTGACGAACAAGCCTACACACGAGCGGACTGTTCGCTGAAACAAGGTTTCAGCGGACAGTTTTTCGGAAATTCCGAAAAACCTTGTTCGTCAAACTGTCCGCTGAAACTGTCCGCTGAAAGCCCACACACGAGCGGACTGTCCGCCCAAACACTGTTCAGCGGACAAAGTTGGGCGAACAGTCTGCCCGTGTGTACGCGGCCTGAGAGTTTTGTCACAGGGTCATTTAAAAAATGACAGGCAGAGGAAGAAGCAGACCCTTCCTCAGGGGTGGTAGGAGTAGGGCAGGAGCAACAGGCTTGAGCCAAAGTGAGAAGTTGCAGAAGGTGCGTTCAATTACTTTAAAGGACGCACCAGACTTGGTTGAGTGGCTCACTCAGCCTTACTCTTCTGCACCCTCCTCATCCTCTCGATCTGCACCCTCTTCTTCACTCTCTGCTATGTGCAACCCCAAAGACACTACCACCAACAACACCACCACCACCACATACCTTCCGCTTGAGTCACAGGAATTATTTTCCGATCCTTTTTAAAGACATTTCTGATGCGCAGCCACTCTTGGCATTGGATCAGGAAGAGGAGGTAGCAACAACCGCCACTCATCAGTCTGACGATAGTACCCAGATCAGCTCAAGGAGGAGGTTGGTCCCCGGTGTTGCTGCCTACTCCGAGATCTCTACTTACAGCGGTGGGGAAGGTGATGTCGATGATGTGTCTAGTGATGTCACATGGGTGCCCACAAGAGAGGAAGAGGAGGGGAGTTCAGAGGGAGATATGGACCAGCAGATAGGGAGGAGAAGCAGTAATAACTTACATTGCACAGGAGGGACAAAGCAGACTGCTAATGTATCAGGAGCGAGTCATCGACCATGTACGGTCACATCTGGCACTCCCAGGACGCCGGCACATCGCTCCGCAGTGTGGGCTTTTTTTAACGTGTCTGCTGCTGACAATAGTGTTGCCATCTGCAATCTTTGCAGTCAACGCATTAGTCGTGGTAAGCCCAACACTCACCTAGGGACGACTGCCTTAAGAAGGCACATGAGCAGCCATCACCGAGCCCAGTGGGAGCAACGGAACACACAAAGCCACACTCCAGGCTCTCACCGTTCAGCCTCGTCTTCTACTTCTCCTTCTCCTCTCTCCTCACAATTGTCCTCCACTCCACCTTCCATCACGCCAAGCTCACGTTTTTCTGCAAAAAGGCAGGCTTCCATGGGCCTAATGTTCGAGCGTAAAAAAATGATAACGCCGGATAACCCTCTTGCCCAACGGTTGACGGCTGGCTTGTCAGAACTGATAGCCCGCCATCTACTGCCATATAAACTGGTGGACTCGGAGGACTTTCGAAAATTTGTGGCCATTGGAACACCACAATGGAAGGTCCCAGGAAGGAAGTATTTCTCAGAGAAGGGCATCCCAGAGCTATATGGCCATGTTCAGTGGCCATGGGGGGACGTTGTCATGCCGTGCTGCGTCTGTTGTGCCTGAAAGCCAAGAGCCACACTGGCCCGGCACTCCTTTCAGTTTTGCATTCACAGGCAGATCAGTGGCTAACACTGCTCAATTTGACAGTTGGTAAAGTGGTGTGTGACAACGGTGCCAATCTGCTTAGCGCATTGAAACAGGGCACAATTACGCAGGTGCCATGCATGGCACACGTCTTAAACTTGGTCGTGCAGCGATTCGTTGTCAAATACCCTGGGGTCCAGGACATCTCGGCCCATTTCAGAAGATCTTACACGGCCATGGCTCGCCTTGCTCACATTCAGCTGCGACACAATCTGCCGGTCAGACGTCTTATTTGCGATTGCCCGATGCGATGGAACTCAACCTTCTATATGCTTGATAGGCTGCTCCAGCAGAAATGTGCAGTTAACGTCTACCTGTATGAACTCTGCGGCAGAACAGGTTCTGGGGAGCTGGGTTTTATTTCACCGCGACAGTGGCTGCTCATGCGTGACGCATGCAGACTTCTGCGGCCATTTGAGGAGATCACCAAACTGGTCAGTCGCAGCCATGGCGCTATCAGTGACATTGTACCTTATGCCTTCTTTATGGAGCGTGCATTGCGTTGTGTCATTGATCAAGCTGTGGAGGAGCAGGAGCGGGAAGATGAGGAAGTCGCAATGCTGGATGAATTCCCAGGGGGGGATACTCTGAATGAATGAATGAAATACTTGTATAGCGCACAATGCGAACTGAATCGCCTCTAGGCGCTGATCTGAGACAAGTGAACAACAGGAGTCTGAAGAGGAGTCAGAGGAGGATGGTGCCGGGGCGGATGAGGAGGAGCAAGAAGAGCATGCTTTAAACCTTTCTGGGATCCCCGTTGTTGTGCCCCCGTTGTTGTGCATGGATGGGGAGAGGAGAATGAAGAGGACGACATTATCCTGGATGATGAGCAGGAGCCAGGCCATCACACCGCTTCCACTTTAGTGCAAATGGGGGCCTTCATGCTCCAGTGTTTTAATAGGGACCCCCGTATAAAAAGCATAAGGGTCAAGGACCAGTACTGGGTGGCAACGTACTTAGACCCCCGATACAAACACAAAATGGCGGAAATGTTACTGCCGTCACAGAGGGCTGTCAGAATGGAGCACTTCCAGGCCTTGCTTCGAGAAATGCTGCATTCTGCTTTTGCGTGCGCTGGCAGAGGAGCAATTCCCACCCCCAGAGAAGGAGTTGCGGGTACCAATCCAACAGCGCCTGCAAGAAGAGGCCGGTTTGAAGATGTGTTGGTGACTTCTGATATGAGGTCATTCTTTCAGCCGACCCATCGACAGGTGTCATCCGGATCCAGCATCAGGGAACGCCTAGACCGTCAGGTGTCCGACTACATCGGTTTAACGGTCGATGTGGACGCTCTGAGGAGTGATGAACCCCTGGACTACTGGGTGGGCAGGCTTGACCTCTGGCCAGAGCTTGCCCAATTTGCAATTGAACTGTTGGCTTGCCCCTCATCCAGTGTCCTGTCCGAAAGGATGTTCAACGCAGCAGGAGGGATCGTGACCAATAAGCGTACTCGCCTAGCTTACGACAGTGTTAATTACAGTGTTAACTACCCCACATTTCTAAAAATGAATGAGGCATGGATCTCGGAGGAATTCAACACATGTGACCAGTAGACCATGTATATGTCTATAAACTATTTTTTTAATCGAGCACACAGACCTTCTTTCTTCATTTGGCTCACTTCCTTGTCCAAAAAAAGCACACTGTACTATGTGCCCATACCCTCCTGTTTGAAGAGGTTGAGCGGTGTCATATTTTTGGGTCCCGCAGCAAGTTGCTGGTATCAGTGCTGATGTTAGTGCTCTCTATCTCGGAGCTGGTGTCAGTGCGCTCTATCACGGTGCAGGTGTCAGTGTTGTATATCACGGTGCTGGTGCTGGTGATCATCTCCTGCACCCTCTTCTTTGCTTACCCTGACCTTCCCTCGCCTCCATTGTCTCAAGAGTCCTGAATTGTCAGAATTTCCCATATAAAAAAAGAATGCTTGTAGTTGTCGATCCCAGATTCACCTCATACATGTGTTATGTCATTGGCCATGTGGTGGGACTATGTTTGCACAGCTAGTAATTATTTTGTGGCTGCAAATTTGACCTGTAGGTTTGCAAAGTTCGCCTCCCATTGAAGTCAATGGGGCCCGCCGCGAACGTTACGATTCGCGAAACGTCCCGTCGGAAGTTCGTCCATCACTACTGGTAGGTATGCGCAGGGCAGGACTTAGGGTGGTGGGGGCCCCTGGGATTGAGTCACTTTCAGGCTCTACCTTCTATTTATTACTGTATTTATCAGTGTATAACACACGCCGGCTTATAACACGCAGTTAGGAGGGAATTTTAAGGAAAAAACGTACATTTAAATGTCCTTCAATGCAGCCTTATCAGTGTCCATCTGCAGCCTTGCCGATCTATCTGCAGCCTTGTTCAGTGTCATTGTAGCCTTATCAGTGCAGCCTTGTCATTTGCAGCCTTGTCCCAGTGTCATTTGCAGCCTTGCCCCAGTGTCATTTGCAGCCTTGTCATTGCAGTCTTGAAGTTTAAAAATGGTGCAGAGATACAGAGTCCTGTGTATCTCGGCGGCTCTCAGGTCCTCTTGGCGGCTCTCGGGTCCTCTTGCTGTCCCGAGCAGAGCCGAGAGTAGCCAAGTCTGCTCGGTCACAGTCACACTCAGTCCCTGTGTTATATCCATCATAGAACGGGACTGGGCGTGACTGTGAGCAGAGCCAAGCCAAGCGGAGTACACTGGGCTATGTATTTGGGCGGGGCCCATGTGCTTGAGCCCAGTCAAGCCCAATGGTAAGTCCGGCCCTGGGTATGGGTATGTATGAATGTGAGTTAGCCCTTGTACACACGGTCAGAAAATTCGTCGGAATGTGTCCTATCGGACCGTGTCGTCGGATAATCCGACTGTGTGTGGTATGCATCGGATTGATTCCGTCGTAATATCCGTCGGACCCAATTTTCCAACATGTTGGAAATATTTCCCGACCAACTGGGCCGGTCGGACATACTCCGATCATGTGTAGAGAATTTTGATCGGACCAAGTGCCACGCATGCTCAGATCAAATTCCTACATCAAAGCTATTGGCTACTAGCCTGAATGTAGTCCCATCGTAACGAAATTACGTCATCACGTTCTGAAAGATCGGATTTTTCGCCAACTTTGTCCGACCGTGTGTATGCAACAGTTTCGGACAAGATCCGACAGATTTGGTTGTGGAAATCTCCGACCGTGTGTACAGGGGCTTAGGGTTCTTAGATTGTAAGCTCCTTAAGGGTAGGAACTCATGTGAATGTACAATATATGTGTAAAGTGCTGCATAAATTGTTGTCGCTATATAAGTACCCCTAATAAACATTAACTATTCATTTTGAAAACAGCAATACATAGTCGGTTAATTAGGGCCACCTTCACAAGGGTGATTACATGCATGCGCTGGATTCCAGTGGGTAAAATCAGCAGATTTTTGAGGTTAGGATAACTGGTGTATGGCAACAATGGCAGCTACAAAATAATGACAGGCTAAGAGGACAATTTTCCTTACTTGCAGTTAGGGACATCCAAAATTGAGATGAGACATAGAGCAGGTAAGTATAAAGCTGTTTATTATTTTAAAGAAAAAATAATACATTTAGAATTGCTGTAAGTTGGAAAGGTCTGTGCTGAATACACAGAATATGTATAGAATATGTATAGAAAAGTGAAATTGAGAGAACATCTTTCAAAATTCTAAAAGTGATCATAACTCAGTGTAGAAACTTTAATATTCTACAAAACACAAGATTGAGCAATGATAATCCATGAATGAGCTGTGACGGAGACAGCGTGAAGGAGATGGTGTTCCAACGGCATTGTTTTTAAAGCATGCGGATGTACAGAGAATGTCGCCTTGGGAGCTTTTTGTCCTTTGCAACAGCTTATCACGGCAGTAGCAATATTACTCATTCCCATTTACTTGTGGTCTTACTGCATAACACAAGAAGGGACATATATCAAGCAGATTCTATTAATGTTCAAATGATTTACTTGACAAGGCTTGTGTCAGTACCAAATGCTCACAACTTCCATACAAGTCTAAAATATTTGGTACATGAATGTATAGTAGTCTGTACAGAGTATTGGAAAACACATACTCATAGCAACCCTTCCTAATGAGAATTTTAAATTATGCATGCATATACAGTGCCTTGAAAAAGTATTCATACTCCTTGAAATTCTCCACATTTTGTCAGATTACAATCAAAAACGTAAATGTATTTTATTGGTATTTTATGTGATAGATCAACACAAAGTGGCACTTACTTGTGAAGTGGAAGGAAAATGATAAATGGTTTTATTTTTTCTTAAAATAAATCTGAAAAGTGTGGTGTAAATTTATATTCAGTCACCTTTACTCTAATACCCCTTACTAAAATCTAGTGGAACCAATTGCCTTCAGAAGTCACCTAATTAGCAAATAGAGTCCACCTGTGTGTAATTTAATCTCAGTATAAAGACAGCTCTTCTGTGAAGCCCTCAGAGGTTTGTTAGAGAACATTAGTGAACAAACAGCATCATGAAGGCCAAGGAACACACCAGATAGGACTGGGATAAAGTTGTGGAGAAGTTTAAAGCAGGGTTAGGTTATAAAAAAAAAAAATACCAAGCTTTGAACATCTCACGGAGCACTGTTCAATCCATCATCCATAAATAGAAAGAGTATAGCACAGGGATATGCAATTAGCGGACCTCTAGCTGTTGCAGAACTACAAGTCCCATGAGGCATAGCAAGCAAGACTCTGACAGCTACAAGCATGACACCCAAAGGCAGAAGCATGATGGGTCTTGTAGTTTTGCAACAGCTGGAGGTCCGCAATTTCAGATCCCTAGTATAGCACAATTGCAAACTCACCAAGACATGGCTGTCCACCTAAACTGACAGATCGGGAATGGAGAGCATTAATCAGAGAAGCAGCCAAGAGGCCCATAGTAACTCTGGAGGAGCAGAGATCCACAGCTCAGGTTGGAGAATCTGTCCACCGGACAACTATTAGTGATACAGTCCACAAATCTGGTCTTTATGGAAGAGTGGCAAGAAGAAAACCATTATTGAAAGAACGCCATTAGAAGTACTGTTTATAATTTGCGAGAAGCCATGTAGGGGACACAGCAAACATGTGGAAGAAGGTGCGCTGGTCAGATGAGACCAAAATCAAACTTCTTGGCCTAAAAGCAAAACGCTATGTGTGGCTGAGAAAATAACACTATACATCACCCTGAACACTCCACCCCCCCCATGAAACACGTGGCAGTGTCATGTTGTGGGGATGCTTTTCTTCAGCAGCGACAGGGAAGCTGATCAGAGTTGATGGGAAGATGAATGGAGCCAAATACAGGGCAATCTTATGCCGCGTACACACGATCAAACAATCGAGTGGAAAAGTCCGGCGAACTCAAGTCCGCCGGACAATCCCCCCGTGTGTAGTCTCCGGCAGACTTTTTTTACCCGAAAGTACGGCAGACTTAGAAAGTAGTTTTGCACTCCAATCTTCCCGCCGGACTTGCATTTCGGTGGACAATCCGGCCGTGCGTATGCCAGTCGGCTGTACTTTTGAAATGAACGGACTTTTCCCGCCCGGAGAAAAGTCCGCTCATTTTGAGCGGGTCTCCAGGTAGGCGGGGCCCGCGAAGGAGACATCACTGACCCCACCACCTGGTATGAACTTAAAGGGGAACCCCAACGCTGAAAAAAATTGGCGTGGGGGTCCCCCCCAGGTCCATATCAGACCCTTGTCCGAGCACGCTACCCGGCTGGCCAGGAAAGGGGGGGATGAGCGAGCGGCCCCCTCTCCTGAGCCGTACCAGGCCACGTGCCCTCAACATGGGGGGTGCCTTGGGGAAGGGGGGGGCGCGCGGCCCCCCCACCCCAAAGCACCTTGTCCCCATGTTGATGAGGACAAGGGCCTCTTCCCGACAACCCTGGCCGTTGGTTGTCAGGGTCTGCGGGTGGGGCTTATCGGAATCCGGGAGCCCCCTTTAATAAGGGGGGCCCCGGATACCGGCCCCCAACCCTATGTGAATGAGTATGGGGTACAATGTACCCCTACCCATTCACCTGTGAAAAAAAGTACAAAAAAAACACAACACAGGGTAAAAATAGTTTATTGCACAGCTCCGGGGGTCTTCCGTCTTCGGGGGTCTTCTCGCCGGACTCCTCCGCTATCTTCTTCTAGCTCTTTTACTAGCGGAGGAGCCCGGCTTTCTTCCTCACCGCCGCCCTCTTCTTCCGACTTCAGGGGTCTTGTCCCCCTTTTCGGTTTTTCTACCGGACTTTTCCACTCGATTGTTTGATCGTGTGTACGCGGCATTAGAAGAGGTATGGTGCTTTAGTTTCCATTTTTGGTGCATTACACTACAAGCCAAGGAAGCTGTGGAGATCCTCTGGGTTGTAGAAGCTGCCTGCCTGGGAACCAGATCACTTAAATTAACATCAATACTTTAAGATAGCAACTTAGTACTAGAGAAAGGATGACAGTCCCAATGCATGGACAAATCAGCAAAGGCAGCTTCCACATGTCAATACAATCTTACTATAATCCTGACAGATTCCCCTTTAAGTTGATATTAAAGTCTCGTTTTTTATTTAAAAAAAATAACAAAAATGTCATACGTACCTGCTCTGTGCAGATTTTGCACAGAGCAGCCCAGATTTTCTTCTTGGGTCCCACGTCAGCACTCCTGGCCCCTTCCTCCTGAGAGTACCTGAGCTGAGCCGCTGCTCTGTGTGTCCATTCAGACACAGAGCTGTGTCCCGGCCCCGCCCCCTCAACCTCTCCTGATTGGCTCACAGGCTGTGATTGGCAGCAGCAGGAGCCAATAACTCTCACTGCTGCTAAAAGCCAATCAAGGTTGCGAGCCACCAGAGAGACAAGGCTCTCTTTGACATTGTTGTATTGATAGGGGGCTCAGGTAACTGGCTCAGTTAACTATTAGGGGGGCTGCCGCACACAAAAGGTTTTTTACCTTCATGCATAGAATGCATGAAGGTAAAAAACCTTGTGTCTTTCAACCACTTTAAGTGCTGCTGGCAGTGGCGGCTGGTGAAGATTTAGGATATGGGGGCACCAGAGCCCACCCTTCCTTTTTGACCACCCCCACTTCCCATAAGCCACACCCCTTATTTAAGCCCCACCCACTATATCCCCTATATTCCACCCATAGTGTCAGGAGTATACAGATCAGTATCACAGAACAGAGTATACAGATCACAGATACGGTATATAGCTCAGCATTACAGATATGTTATATAGAAGTCAGCATTACAGATAGGGTATATAGATCTGCACCACAGATGCGGTATATAGATCAGCACCACAAATACTGTATATAGATCAGCACCACAGATACGGTATATAGATCAGCACAACAGATACTGTATATAGATCAGCACCACAGATACTGTCAGGAGAAATAGTAGACCAGACTTGCTGATACTGTGGACTGCACAGAGATTAACAAAAACGCATGTAAAGTGAATAGTAATGATATTTAGTAAGTAGCAAAGGGTAGAAAATGGTAGTAAAGGGACAGGGAACCAACAGGACAGGGAGGGGATAAATCGAGCTGAAGAGTAAAGGTAAGGGTACAGCAACACAGGTGGGACGGGGTCAGGATAAACTCAGGACCAAGGTCAGATGCAGGATCAGGTAACATGCAGCAAGATCAGGGCCCAAGGAGAGAGATACCAAGGCAAGCATGTGAGGACTTGTCGGGTATTTATGAGACTGCCAGTCATGTAACACATGAGCGCAGGAGGTGCTGTCTGCTCCACACTGCTGGGATACACCCGCTGGTGGACACCGGTACTATGGCCCAAGGATCCAACAGGGCCACCAGCAGGTGAGTCCTCTTATTACAGGTCCTGGGTGTTGGAAGACACTCGCTGGTGGGCACTGGTACTGCGATCCAAGAGACTGACAGTGTCACCAACGGGTGAACGTTTTCATGACAGATACGGTATATAGATGAGCACCACAGATACGGTATATAGATCAGCACCACAGATACGGTATATAGATCAGCACCACAGATATGATATATAGCTCAACAACACAGATACGTTATATAGATCAACACCACAGATACACTATATAGATCAGCACCACAGATATGGTATATAGATCAGCATTATACACATAAACGTGAATGATTTATTTTACTGTGAAGCACATTTTCATAATAATCTTGAAAATTGTTAGTGAGAACATGCCCTGTAATAGATACCCATGGGCCATGAATTGTGATTCTAATCTTTACAATTTCAAACTCCTTAATCATCACGCATGGACTGTAATTTTGGTGAATATTAAAAATAATGCACCATTGGAAGCATCTTTGGGTGCTCTGCTGAGTCTGCTCTATATGAGTGGGTGCTCAGTGGAGGAAGCCACATTTAACCCTTTCATGACTAAGCCTATTTTTGGAATTTGGTGTTCACAAGTTAAAATCCATATTTTTTGCTAGAAAATTACTTGGAACCCCCAAACATTATATATATTTTTTTAGCAGAGACTCTAGAGAATAAAACAGCGATTGTTACAATATTTTATGTCACACCGTATTTGCGCAGCGGTGTTTTAAACACAACTTTTTGGGAAAAGGGACACTTTCATGAATTAAAAAAAAACGAAACAGTAAAATTAGCCCAATTTTTTTGCATAATGTGAAAGATAATGTTACGCCGAGTAAATAGATACCAAACATGTCATGTCATTATAATTGCACGCACTGGAATGACAACAAAGTACGGTACCTAAAAATCTCAATAGGTGACGCTTTAATTTATTTTTTATGGTTACCAGGTTAGCGTTACAGAGGAGGTCTAGTGCTAGAATTATTGCTCTCACTCTGACGATCGCGGCAATATCTCACATGTGTGATTTGAACACCGTTTACATATGCGGGTCGACTTCCGTATGCGTTTTCTTTGCTTCACGAGCTCCCGGGGACGGCGGGCTCTTTAAAAAATTTTTTTTTATTATTTATTTAATTTATTTTAAAATTAATAAATTGTTTTAAAAATAAAATAAAAAAATTGATCACTTTTATTGCTGTCACAAGGAATGTAAACATCCCTTGTGACAGTAATAGGTGGTGACAGGTACTCTTTATGGAGGGATCGGGGGTCTTTTAGACCTCTTTTACACTTCAATGTATTCAGATCGCCAAAAACGGCGATTCTGAATACTCTATATTTTTTTTAAATCGGCGCCATTGGCAGCCGAGTAAACGGGAAGTGACGTCATGATGTCGCTTCCGTGTTTACTATTAGGAGACTGGAATGACGCAGATTATGGCATCATTCCAGTTCCTCCCCAGCTGCCGGAGGCATCAGCTTATGAATCGGTGCTCCCGATCGAGCGGGTGCACTGGTAACAGCGGCGGGAGGGGGGATATCCCCTCCCACTCCTCCGGCATAACAGCCGAGCGGCTTTTAGCCGCTTCGGTTGTTATGGCTGGATAGCCAATCGTCCGCTGTAAAAAATGGTACCGGGATGATGCCTGCAGGTGCGGGCATCATCCCAGTATACTCCCCGGAAGCCGAATACGCACATCTGCGTACGCTCGGCGGGAAGGGGTTAATAAAAATTTTATTATAAATTATTGTATCAGATTCAGATTATATTGTCCCATACAGAGCTAGCTTCAGTTCTATACAACAAAGAGAGGTTTGTAGTGACTGTGAGCAACATGACATGAGGCTACCTGGCACGCTCTTCTACCTTCTTAGCCCCTGTACACACGGTCGGAGAATACGTCGGAATGTGTCCTATCGGACCATGTTGTCGCATAATCCGACTGTGTGTGGTATGCATCGGACTGATTCCGTCGGAATATCCGTCGGACCCAATTTTCCAACTTGTTGGAAATATTTCCCAACCAACTGGGCCGATCGGACATACTCCGATCATGTGTAGAGAATTTTGATCGGACCAAGTGCCACGCATGCTCAGATCAAATTCCTACATCAAAGTTATTGGCTACTAGCCTGAATGTAGTCCCATCCTAACGAAATTACGTCATCACGTTCTGAAAGATCGGATTTAGTTGTGGAAATCTCCGACCGTGTGTACAGGGGCTTAGTTCTCTGCTTTCCTGCAGCTCCACTCGGGCCGAAGAACAGAGCTGCTGACGTCACTTCCGGCTTTCGTCTGCTTCACAAAACCCGGAAGTGACCGCTCTAGATTTAAACAACAATGCTCCCGCCCATAGAATCACAGTGATTTTATGGGTGGAAGGCACTCGGCGCTTTGCATTGCGCCTCAAGGCGGGTTAAATGCCCGCAAATGAAGTGACATGTCTGCAATCTTGTGTCACTTCCCATAGTGCACTGTGTCCGACGCCCGGACACAGTGCACTTAGTTAAAGGACTTTTTTTTAAAGGGGCCGTTTTAAATGGATTTTTTATTTATTTATGTATTTTTGACTATGGACGGGCCGCCACTAGCTCCTGGTAAGCCAAACAATTCTGTTTTCTCAAAATTAATCTGTAACAACTGAAGCAAGATTAAGCTGTTTAAAAGCAGACCGAGACACTATAAAGATTATTCTTTTGCCGCGTACACACGATCGAATTTTCCGATGGAAAATTTTGGATGTGAGCTTGTTGGCTGAAAGTCCGACTGTGTCTATGCTCCATAAAACATTTGTTGTCTGACTTTCTGCCAACAAATGTTGGCTAGCAGGTTCTCAAATTTTCCTCCAATAAAACGTTGTTGTCGGGAATCAAGTACGAGCAGAAAGCACTCGGTCTTGTAAAACTAGCGTTCATAATGGAGATTGTGACGTGGAAAATGATGAAATCAGGAAATGCAGCGCATTCTCTTCTTCTTTATGATGCTATAATAATGAAGTTGCTTTGCTGCTCATGTTCAGAGTTCTGACAAACATATTTTTTATTATTTCTAGTGATCTCCAGAATAATATTTGTTTTTGTTGTTTTTTTTTGCTAGTGATCTCCATAATTTTTTTTTCTCTTGATCTCCAGAATACTCTTTTTTTTTTTTTTCTCCATAATTTTCATTTTTGTTTTACGTGTCAAGTTACAACAACACCATTATTATCTTGTATTTTTAAACCTCAAAGATACAACTATGAAATCTCTCAATGCAGCACATTCTTTTCTTCTTTATAATGCTATAATAATGAAGTTGCTTTGCTGCTGGTATTCACAGAGTTCTGACAAACTTATTTTGTATTATTTCTAGTGGTCTTCAGAATAATCTTTTTTTTGTTGTTTTTTTTCTCGTGATCTGCAGAATAATCTTTTTTTCTTTTCTTTTTTTTTTTCCTAGTGATCTCCATATTTTTTTTCTGGTGATCTCCAAAATAATCTTTTTTTTTTCTAGTGATCTCCATAATAATTCGTTTTTTCGTTTTGTGTATCAAGTTACCACAACACCATTATTAGCTTGTATTTTTTAACCTCAAAGATACAACTATGTTGGTGTCCCTTTTTAATTTGATATTGTATTTTTGAAATGTACCTGCCTACTCACAAACAAACTGCTCTTTTTGAAGTAAAACACATAGCCAAGTATTTGTTAAAGCAAAAATTTTAAATTGAATAGGGAGCATAAGGTCATAACAACATAAAAAGGAAGGCAACGTTGGAGAAACATTTGGAATTGGTGAAGCCTTTGTACCCCAGGGCAGACATCAATTATTTGATTGTCAAAATTGGTAACCTGAGGAGTCCATTTAATAGGGAGCACAATACGGTCCAGGACTCTGAGAGATCGGGAGCAGCAGCAGGTGACATATATGTCCCGAGGCTGTGGTCTTACAACAGCCTCCGTTTTTTGCCAGACCACTCCAAACCAAGGCCATCACTCTCAACACTTACTTCCATGCTGCTGTGATGAGTGGGTAGCTGGGGTGTTGGTGGAAGTGGTGGAGGAGCATGGTCCAATTCACAGAGGTGTGTTTGAAGTGTGAGTTTGCCCCTCATCCCCTTGCTTAGGGCCTTGAGAATAATCTCTTTGCATATGTGTTGAGCCTCCTCCATCTTTTCTAATTTGCTAGCATAGATGCATCCAAATGCCTCGTGTACACCAGGGGTCATGGTAATTTCCACAGTAGCCTATTTTAGAAAAGCAGTCGCGGACTCCTCCAGGTTCCTTGCCTTCCTGGTCCTTTTGGGTAGAGGGCAGAGGGGAGGAACCTGGGATTCGGTTAGGCTGCTTGCCACGGCCTACTCCTGGCTGAGACTTTCCTGTGTATGAAAATGGTACATAGTTTTAGGCTTTTATACATCAATCACACACAATTTTGAGCTCATGACTGTTGCAAATTGAATGTTAACAAATAGAAAAGACTATCATTCTGACCCCCGCATTTTTCATTCTTGTCCCAATCATTTTTGGCTACTACTGTCTATTGATATGTAAACCACTTTGTTAAATCTGAAATGTGTGATCAATAACATCTAGTTAACATAATTTTTGGCAAGAAATATCTTCAACAATGCTATACCTTGGACCTCAGGAGCCTAAGCTGATGTGGAAGGAAGTGTTGATAGTGATGGCCTGGGTTCTGTCTGGTCGGACAATAAAAAGCAGGCTGTCGTAGTACCACAGCCTGGGGACATATATGTCATCTGCTGCTGCTCTGGATCTCAGGGAATCCTGGACCTTCTTGCACTTCCTATTATATGTGCTCCTCAGGCTACCAATTTTGGCATTCAAACAGGTGATGTCTGCCATGGGATATCCAGCGCTGCCTTCCTCTTTTGCTTGTTCAAATAGTCCCTACATTGGACATGCCAGAGACATGGCAGCTCCCTATATTTGTCTATAAAGTTTGGCATCCCCAGCGTGTTATGCTTTATATACACTGCGCATGTGTGAAACTCCCCCTCTGTGCTTCTTTCTAGTATATTCTCCACCTCTTCTCTTTCAGGGCAGTGGGACTGGGAGAGCACATGGCAGAGACACAGCAGGTGTGTGCTGTTATCAGCAACAACGAGGATGAAGAAAGCCTGGAGCTAGGCAGTTCCACATCCAGGAGGAGATATAAGGCCTCAAATATGTCCTTTGAAGAGATGGTGGAGATGGTGGATATCTTGAAGAGGACAGACTATGATGGGAAGTGTGACAGAACCCACTGTCACTGTGTGTTTTGGAAGGGACTGTGGGCTGGCCTCCTGCCCACAGACTATGGCCCAGAAGAGACTGAGAGACTTGGGGACAAAATGGCATTGAGATAATGTAATGTAATGGAATGCTGTAGCATTACAGCCCCAAGACTGGAAATTGCATAGATCCGTACCCCAGGCCAGGAGGGCCATGGTGACTGGTCAGGAGGACCAGGACCAAGCAGACAGAAAATATCTTCTGGACCGGAACCCCGAAGTACGTGATCTCAGTACCTTAAATACCACCTCCCAGTGTGCACAGCAGGAGAACACTCCCACTGGGCTGGTTCCGAGAAACTTGGCACTCAATACACCCAACTAGACAGACACCTGAGGTCAAGGAGCCAGTACCAGCCAGACTGGTACTGAAACCATAATTTAGCTAAATTAGCCCTAAAACCAAACTGTGGTTTCAGGAATATTCATTTTCAAAACATATAACGCGCACGCACACACAAAAGTGAGTGCACCCCTCAAATTTTTGTTAATATTTTATTATACCTTTTCATGTGACAATACTGAAGAAATTACACCTTTCTACAATGTAAAGTAGTGAGTGTACAGCTTGTATAACAGTATAAATTTGCTGTCCCCTCAAAATAACTTAACACACAGCCATTAATGTCTAAACCGCTGGCAACAAAAGTGAGTACACCCCTAAGTGAAAATGCCCAGATTGCGCCCAATTAGCCATTTTTACTCCCTGGTGTCATGTGACTCATTATTGTTACAAGGTCTCAGGTGTGAATGGGGAGCAGGTGTGTTAAATTTGGTGTTATCACTCTCACTCTTTCATACTGGTCACTGGAAGTTCAACATGGCACCTCATGGCAAAGAACTCTCTGAGGATTTGAAAAAAAGAATTGTTGCTCTACATTAAGATGGCCTAGACCAGGGATATGCAATTAGCGGACCTCCAGCTGTTGCAGAATTACAAGTCCCATGAGGCATAGCAAGACTCTGTTAACCACAAGCATGACACCCCGAGGCAGAGGCATGATGGGACTTGTAGTTTTGCAACAGTTGGAGGTCCGCTAATTGCATATGCCTGGCCTAGACTATAAGAAGATTGCCAAGAAACTGAGCTGCAGCACGGTGGCCAAGACCACACAGTGGTTAAACAGGACAGGTTCTACTCAGAACAGGCCTCGCCATGGTCGACCAAAGAAGTTGAGTACACATGCTCAGTGTCATATTCAGAGGTTGTCTTTTAAAAATAGACCTATGAGTGCTGCTAGCGTTACTGCAGTGGTTGAAGGTCTGGGGGGTTCAGCCTGTCAGTGGTCAGACCATATGGTGTGCATGGCTGTCATTCCAGAAGAAAGCCTCTTCTAAAGATACTGCACAAGAAAGCCTGCAAACAGTTTGCTGAAGACAAGCAGATAAAGGACGTGGATTACTGGAACCATGTCCTGTGGTCTGATGAGACTAAGCCCTTGTACACACGGTCGGAGAATCCGTCGGAATGTGTCCTATCGGACCGCGTCGTCGGATAATCCGACTGTGTGTGGTATGCATCGGACTGATTCAGTCGGAATATCTGTCGGACCCAATTTTCCAACATGTTGGGAATATTTCCCGACCAACTGGGCCAATCGGACATACTCCGATCATGTGTAGAGAATTTTGATCGGACCAAGTGCCACGCATGTTCAGATCAAATTCCTACATCAAAGCTATTGGCTACTAGCCTGAATGTAGTACCATTGTAATGAAATTACACCATCACGTTCTGAAAGATCGGATTTTTCGCCAACTTTGTCCGACCGTGTGTATGCAACAGTTTCGGACAAGATCCGACGGACAAAATCCGACGGGCAAAATCCGACGGATTTGGTTGTAGAAATCTCCGACCGTGTGTACAGGGGCTTAGATAAACTTATTTGGTTTAGATGGTGTCAAACGTGTGTGACAGCAACTAGGTGAGGAGTACAAAGACAAGTGTGTCTTGCCTACAGTCAAGCATGGTGGTGGGAGTGTCATGGTCTGGGGCTGCATGAGTTCTGTCAGTACTGGGGAGCTACAGTTCATTGAGGGAACCATGAATGCCAACATTTACTGTGACATACTGAAGCAGAGAAGGATCCCCTCCCTTCAGACATGGCAGAATTCCAACATGATATTGACCCCAACACACACCTCCAGGAAGACCACTGCCATGCTAAAGAAGCTGAGGGTAAAGGTGATGGACTGGTCAAGCAGGTCTCCAGACCTAAAGCCTATTGAGCATCTGTGGTGCATCCTCAAATGGAAGATGGAGGAGCACAAGATCTCTAACAGCCACCAGCTCCGTGATGTCGTCATGGAGGAGTGGAAGAGGTCTCCAGTGGCAATCTGTGAAGCTTTGTGAACTCCATGCCCAAGAGGGTTAAGGCAGCGCTGGAAAATAATGGTGACCACACAAAATATTGACACTTTGGACCCAATTTGGACATTTTCACTTAGGGATGTACTCATTTTTGTTGCCAGTGGTTTAGACATTAATGGCTGTGTGTTGAATTATTTTGAGGGGACAGCAAATTTATACTGTTATACAAGCTGTGCACTCACTAATTTACATTGTATAAAAGTATAATTTCTTCAGTGCTGTCACATGAAAAGTTATAATAATATATTTACAAAAATGTGAGGGGTGTACTCACTTTTGTGAGATACTGTATATATATATATATATATATATATATATATAGTGTGTGTATATAACTATGTATTTAGCTGTTGTAGTTTAGCTTTAAGAATGACTTGCAGAACTGGTACATTATAACAATGGTGAAGAAAAAAAAGGAAAACATAAAAAATTCCTTTGAGGTCTGTGCATGAGGCTGGAGAGTAAATCCTATTCTTGCAATTGTTATATTTTTACTAGAATTGCCAACTGCACTAGAAAATATAGCATGGCAAGAAATATGGGAACATGAAAACTGATCCAGGATTGCAAATCTATGGGGGAAGGGGTGCATTATTATAATTGCTTTGCCCAGGGCATACACATTCCTAGTTACACTTTTGGGTGAAACTAAAGGCATCAGCAAAAAGGGCTTTGTAGTTTTAACCCATACTATGCCTCTTGTATTCACATTAGCTGAAATAACAAGACAATCAATAGTGTTGTATTTTTCATTAAAGGAGCCTGTGGGATCATCTTTATTTTTAAAGTGATTTCAGATCCCAAAAATATGCTCTACTTGAAGCCTGTTTACGGGCTCAGTATATTCTCACATTGCACAGGGGTACCCAAAACCCATCCACTGCACTGCTTCTTAGCTGATAATGAACCTGCCTTTCACCCACTCACAGGTTTCCCTATTGGACAAGGAAGCTACTGCCATATTTCACAGTCAATAGGGTGCAGGGGGTGTTGGGAAAGTTATCGACTAGAAAGTTATGTGCAGAAAATGCTTTCCCAATAAACCCTGGGATTTTGAGGACATATTGAAAATAAACTGAGTCAATGATCAGCCACCTTCATAAGTCTGTTTAATGGACCTGGGGCTTACTATGTTAAATTAGTTAATTCATTAAGATTTAAGTGATACAGGACAACAATTTACCAGCCTTCACTGGAACTCTGGGCAAACAACTGTACACGCATGCTAAGTATTTGTGTAACATTTTACTTTCCGAAGCATGTGTCATTGTGTTCAACCAGTCTTGTGATTTACAGAAAGAGGTTGACATGGACATTCACTGTACTGTTCATTTAAGCACAAGAGACTCCATTTTGTTCTCACTGTTGAAATGTGTTCTGTAACCTTCACCTACTGTAATACACAGACACATCTCTTCCAGTAGCTCTCTACTCCCCCCTCCCCTCTTAAGGTTTTACTTTTGCAATTGTTCTATTTGCTAGTTTTTAATAATATATTTCTATTTGTTAGCTTTTAATAATATATTTATTTTTGTTAGTTTTTAATAACATCTCACACCACCCCTTTCTTATCTGTGTATAAAATAATATGTAATAATACATTTTGACACTGAACGGACATTTTAAACACAGTGATTGAGTCCTGTGAATCTGTTCCTGCAGCTGAGTCCCAATCAGAAATTAGTCATAACAGTTTTGGCGAGTCAGATATCAGGAGTTTGGAAGAGTTTCCAGAAGAAACCGTGCTTTGATCGAGATCATCAGGAATGCAGACTCTAAATGCTGGCTAGGTAAGCTGTCTTAAGCTTGCTATATTTCTGCCTTTGCTATGTATCCTATCTGTCTTTATAATGTCTTTAAAATCTACCTTTAGAATGTAAGCTCTACTAGCAGGGCCCTCCTATACCTTTTGTATTGAACTGTACTGTAATTGTGTTGTCCCCCCCCCCCCATACATTGTAAAGCACCACGTAAACTGTTGGCGCAATATAAATTGTGTATAATAATAAAATAATAATAATAATAAAAATCTGTCGGTTCTCAAAGAAACCAGACCACTCTTGGCCCTTGTACACACGGTCGGACATTCTGCCAACCAAATCCGACGGATTTTGTCCGACGGATTGTGTCCGAAACTGTTGCATACACACGGTCGGACCAAGTTGTCGGAATTTGCGGTTGCCAAGAACGCGGTGACGTAAGCCGTGTACGGCGGGACTAGAAAAGGGAAGTTCAGCACCACGTCCAGCACCCTTTGGGCTCCTTCTGCTGATCTCGTGTTAGTAGAAGTTTGGTGAAAGACGATTCGCGCTTTTCAGATTAGTGATTCAGATCGCTACTGCTCTTCAGTTTGTGCTTGTCTTTGCGTATCTGATAATCAGTGCGTGCAGTCAGTAAGTATTTGTTGATCATTGTGGACTATATCTTGGTATAGTACGCTTTGAAAGGCATTTTTTATTGTCTATTATTGCTGGAACTCAAACTCACAAGGGAGAGCGCTGCAGTGTCAGGTCTGGGAGACCCGTATGGACGGTAGTAATGTCTGAGCAATGGAGAGAAAGTTGGGAGTGATATGTGGAGCAACAGCCATAGCCCTATTGTGTGAAAGATTCGGGATCGCCTGAGGGGGAACTGTTACCCGGATATCCTTTGATTATTTTTGCCTGTGGTGACCCTCTGTAACGGGGGGTCGCTTGGATCTGGTAAGGAGCCAATTCATTCATTTGGTGATGGGAAAAGCACATTATATTCCTGGAGAAGATTATTAATTTGTGCACTTCCAATTCAGCTCTTCATACGAAGTTTTTCTCCACTGGTGTTTATTTACCATATAGACTCTTTATAGCAATAGTTTGGCATATAATTATATGGACATTACATAGAGTGTTTCAAAATATTTTTTTGATAATTTATTTTATGTATTTTTTCAGTTTTAAGAAAACTTTCATTCTTTATTTTTAGGGGTATATGCATAGAGATCTACACAATCTGTACTGTGTTTGGGTGATTCACATCATTGGCACGCACTTGTGTCTTATCTTTGTATTTAATTTTACATATTTGTATATATAACAGTATGCACTATATTTTTGAGGTGGCCTTATGCCGCGTACACACGGGCGGACTGTATGGCCTACTTAGTCCGCCGAAACACATTTCAGCGGACAGTCCGCTCGTGTGTGGGCTTCAGCGGACTTTTTCAGCGTGCAGTCCGGCGTACTAAGAATTTCGTTTTTTTTCGAAATTCTGTCCGTCGTACTCGCATTTCGGCGGACAATCCGGCCGTGTGTATGCCAGTCCGCCGTACTTTTGAAATGAGCAGACTTTTCCCGCCCGGAGAAAAGTCCGCTCATTTCGAGCGGGTATCCAGGTAGGCGGGGCCCGCGAAGGAGACGTCGCTGGCCCCGCCGCCTGGTATGGACTTAAAGGGGAACCCCAACGCCGAAAAAAAACGGCGTGGGGGTCCCCCCAAGTCCACAACAGACCCTTGTCCGAGCAGGCCACCTGGCCGGCCAGGAAAGGGGGGCGAGCGAGCGCCCCCCTCCTGAGCCGTACCAGGCCGCGTGCCCTCAACATGGGGGGGTGCCTTGGGGAAGGGGGGGCCGCGCGGCGCCCCCACCCCAAAGCACCTTGTCCCCATGTTGATGAGGACAAGGGCCTCTTCCCGACAACCCTGGCCGTTGGTTGTCGGGGTCTGCGGGCGGGGGGCTTATCGGAATCCGGGAGCCCCCTTTAATAAGGGGGCCCCCGGATACCGGCCCCCCACCCTATGTGAATGAGTATGGGGTACAATGTACCCCTACCCATTCACCTGTAAAATAAAAGTACAAAAAAAAAACACAACACACGAGATAAAATACTTTATTGCACAGCTCCGGGGGTCTTCCGTCTTCGGGGGTCTTCTCGCCGGACTCCTCCGCTATGTTCTTGTAGCTCTTTTGCTAGCGGAGGAGTCCGGCTTTCTTCCTCGCCGCCGGCCTCTTCTCCCGACTTCGGGGGTCTTGTCCCCCTCTTCGGTTCTTCTGCCGGGCCACCGCGCCTTCTTATAGCTCTTTTACAGGCGGTGGCCCGGTCTTCTGTCGCCGCCACCGCCGCCGCCGCCTTCCGTTCTTCTTCTTCTTCTCCTTCTTCTCCAGGAGATGTTGACTCGACGCTCTCTCCGGCCACAATGCCAGGGCCGTGCTGCGTGGCCACTTATATAGGGACAAGGGGCGGTGTCACATGGCTTTATGTCACATGGGTTGGTCACATGGGTTGATGTCACATGGGGACTATGACATCGTAAGGGGGCGGGGTCACCGTGTGACACCAACCCATGTGACATAAAGCCATGTGACACCGCCCCTTGTCCCTATATAAGTGGCCGCGCAGCACGGCCCTGGCATTGTGGCCGGAGAGAGATCGTCGAGTCAACATCTCCTGGAGAAGAAGGAGAAGAAGAAGAAGAAGAAGAACGGAAGGCGGCGGCGGCGACAGAAGACCGGGCCACTGCCTGTAAAAGAGCTATAAGAAGGCGCGGTGGCCCGGCAGAAGAACCGAAGAGGGGGACAAGACCCCCGAAGTCGGGAGAAGAGGCCGGCGGCGAGGAAGAAAGCCGGACTCCTCCGCTAGCAAAAGAGCTACAAGAACATAGCGGAGGAGTCCGGCGAGAAGACCCCCGAAGACGGAAGACCCCCGGAGCTGTGCAATAAAGTATTTTATCTCGTGTGTTGTGTTTTTTTTTGTACTTTTATTTTACAGGTGAATGGGTAGGGGTACATTGTACCCCATACTCATTCACATAGGGTGGGGGGCCGGTATCGGGGCCCCCTTATTAAAGGGGGCTCCCAGATTCCGATAAGCCCCCGCCCGCAGACCCCGACAACCAACGGCCAGGGTTGTCGGGAAGAGGCCCTTGTCCTCATCAACATGGGGACAAGGTGCTTTGGGGTGGGGGGACCGCGCGGCCCCCCCTTCCCCAAGGCACCCCCCATGTTGAAGGCACGCGCCCTGGTACGGCTCAGGAGGGGGGGGGGGGCGCTCGCTCGCCCCCCTTTCCTGGCCGGCCGGGTAGCGTGCTCGGACAAGGGTCTGTTGTGGACTTGGGGGGGACCCCCACGCCGATTTTTTTCGGCGTTGGGGTTCCCCTTTAAGTCCATACCAGGCGGCGGGGCCAGCGACGTCTCCCTCGCGGGCCCCGCCTACCTGGAGACGCGCTCGAAATTAGCGGACTTTCCTCCGCGTGTGTGGGCGAGTCCGTTCATTTCAAAAGTAGGGCGGATAGTACGGAGGACTTGGTACGCCGTATTAGTCCGCTCAAAAAGTGCCGTGTGTGGGCAAGTAGCCCGTTCGGAAATTCTGACGGACAGTCTGGCATACTTTTCCACCAGACTAAGTACGTCATACAGTTTGACCGTGTGTACGCGGCATTAGAGACATTAAGACACTAAGGCTCATACTGTGGGTTTAGCACATACACATATCCCATTCACTTTGGGAATTTGAGGTTAGCGCAGTTGTCTTTTTCTCATTTTTTATTGTCTGCTTGCTTCTGCTATTCAGGTCGTTCTTTCAGGCCTTGCTGTTTATCGGTGCTTTCTGGTGTCCGTTCTGACGAGCCGACCATTTTGAAACCATGTTTCGTCTACGTACTCGTTGTAGAGTTTGTGCTGTGCAGGAGCTTCGTGTTGAGGTTGTTACTTTGACACAAGCCCGGTCCATGAACAGGGAGGGGAGGCGTTTGTGGACCAAGAATTGGTTGCTCCAGCGTCACCAGTTCTCGCACATGCCTTTGCTCCGTGAGATCCGCGAGAATAATCCTGATGATTTCAGGAATTATCTCCGGATGACGGACCCCGTTTTTCACCATCTGCTGGCTTTGCTGACCCCTTATATCAGCAGGCAGGATACCTGCATGCGGCAAGCCATCACTCCGGAGCAGAGACTCTCATAAGGGGACCTTAGACTTTAGGCTTTAAATACTCAGTTCCCAAAATGTTATACTAATTTTGACCAAAAATGTTGGTGTCTAATCTGCTTGCAATGTTGATTTGTCAAATTACTAATTTTTGTTCTTGTTTTACTCCACAGTGTCCTTCAACGCCACAGGAATGGCAGACTGTGGCCTCCCACTTTGCCAGTCATTGGGACTTTCCCAATTGTGGAGGAGCAATAGATGGGAAGCACGTCCACATCGTCCCACCACCCAACTCGGGGTCGTACTATTATAATTATAAGGGGTTTCATAGTATCGTGATGTTGGCGGTGGTGTCTGCGACATATGACTTTTTGTATGTGGACGTGGGGCAAAATGGACGGATGTCGGATGGTGGAGTCTTCGCACGGACGGAGTTCTACTGGCGTCTCCAGAGTGGCAGTCTGGGCTTGCCACCCCCAGAGGAGAATCAGGAAGGACTCCCGTTCGTCTTTGTCGCGGATGAGGCGTTTGCCCTGGCAAACCATCTGATGCGGCCTTTCCCCATGAGGACCCTCACCCCAGAGCAGAGGATTTTTAATTTCTGCCTGTCCAGTGCCCAAAGAGTGGTGGAGAACACATTTGGTATACTGGCCAGCCGGTTTTCCTATGCCTATTCACATGGCGGAATACAAACTGAATCACATAGTGCTGGCGTGCTGTGTTCTGCACAATTTTATGGAAAAAGTTTCTGTGAACTATGCAGCCTCAGTTGGCCAACAAGAAGCAGACTTGCTGGAAAATGAAGATAACCTCACAAGCCTTGAACCTGCTCATCCTGGCTTGCCCCCCCCCAAAGCGCCCGTGAGGTTAGAACCCAATACATGGACTACTTTGTGGGTAGGGGGGCCATTGATATGCCAGACAATGTCTGAGCGCCATTTTAAGAATACATTTTTCTCTGAAACTCCTTCATTTACTGCTTGGCTTGGTTTTAGGCGTCTCCTAGGTATATTTCGTTTTTTTTCAAGTTGTGCCTTTTTCAACAACAGTGCAAACCCAAGTTCAGAACGAGATGAGGGGACAGTCTCTTCTTCAGATAATGTTATTATGTTGTGGGTCTGCTACACACACACCTTGTTTTTGTAACTAATGTATGTAGTGCATTACTGACCAAAATCATGCTCATTTTCTGCACCATGGCAGGAAAATGGCATGATTGTCCAAATTTACACCTCACTGTGGGTGTTTTTTACTAAAGGCACATCCACTATGCACTACAAGTGCACTGCAAAAGTACACATGAAACTGCACTTGGAGCGCAAAGTGGAGTTGCCTTTATTAAATCACACTCCTTCTCAGCACAAACAAAAATTTTACTCCAAATACATTTTTGGTGCAATGAAAAAGGAAGCCACACATTGTTGATAATTAAACTTTTTAATACAAGCACATTCACATGTGCGTTTCGAAAAGGGTTTTTTACAAGAAACCAAGAAATTGTGTGTATCAAAAACAGAGTTTAATCAAAATGTGGTTTACTTGGTGTTTTTGTGTAAACAGGCATGTATCAAACCATAAAATACAGAACAAAGGAACTTACAAAGTTCAACTTTGAAAAGTGAAGACAATATCAGACATGATTAAGGAGGGAGTTAGATTGCGCTATGGACCAATCAATATAAAAGATAAAAATATGAATATAAAAGTGTAAATGTAAAAAATTGGGTAAGAGCAGCCTCTATTTATTTCCACCCAAACGAGTGGAAAGATACTGAGAGGGTTGGGGGGGGGGGGGGGGAATAGACCTGGCGCTATACCATATAACACTACAAATCTGTGCGTGAGAACTCTATTATGTATAATTTTCAGCGTGATGGCAATTATATAAAAACCATAGACTAAAAGTCATAAAATAGGAAATGCTCAACCAAATATTACTATCAATGTTACTAAAGTGCAAGTGATAACCCTGTGCATGAACACTTTATAATTTTCAGCGTGCTGGCAATTAGATAAAATTCATAGAGAAAACATTAAAGTGAAAAATTATTCATCCAAAAAGTGTCTCAGACAATATGCTGCTAAAGTGCTAGTGCCAGTGAATATACATGTGCCAATACCTGTTTGTATCATACGTGAAGAAATAATAAAATATGTTGTCTTTAAACCACTAAAAAGTGTCTGGTGACTATATTTTGTTTATAAGGTGTTTTACACAAACTGTCATGCAAAATATGATTAGAAATGATTTTGTGATAACTGACACACTGCTATAAATAAAGATAAAAGTGGAAACATGTGCAGTGCAAGTAAAACCGACCATAAAAAATAATAAAAGATAAAAATAAAAATAAAAATAAAAATAAAAATGTAAAAAATGCAAAAATATAACAATAAGAATAAAAAAATATAAAGGTAAAAAAGTCTCTGGTGAGTGACGGAATCTTCCGTGCGTGAAGGAGGGGGAAGTGATAATTTCCGAAATTTCCAAAATTATTTCCCGTGTTCAGTGGTCACTTCTATATTATGCTCTCACTGGAAAAAGGACCCCATCCGGGGTGGATCAGCTTTCACAATATTAGCTATTGTGTCGCTCTCTGGCTTGCTTCAGATACAATGCTGGGGATCCCTCGTTTCTCCGTGAGTATAGTGTGCCACGTTATGTATATTAAAAGAGAGGCCTATCCATAGTGTGATAACGTTTAAAACACATTTTTATTCAAAAAAGATTAAAACTACTTACAAAAGCAGAGTTTTCAAAGTGCGGTTGTGTTACAGCTTTAAGACTGTTTTGAAAGTCCCGCTCAGCTTCCTGGTGTGTGCTAGAGGTGTACATCGCTTGGCCACGCCCTACGCATTTCGTCATACAGACGTCATCCTGACGTCTGTATGACGAAACGCGTAGGGCGTGGCCAAGCGATGTACACCTCTAGCACACACCAGGAAGCTGAGCGGGACTTTCAAAACAGTCTTAAAGCTGTAACACAACCGCACTTTGAAAACTCTGCTTTTGTAAGTAGTTTTAATCTTTTTTGAATAAAAATGTGTTTTAAACGTTATCACACTATGGATATGCCTCTCTTTTAATATACATAACGTGGCACACTATACTCACGGAGAAACGAGGGATCCCCAGCATTGTATCTGAAGCAAGCCAGAGAGCGACACAATAGCTAATATTGTGAAAGCTGATCCACCCCGGATGGGGTCCTTTTTCCGGTGAGAGCATAATATAGAAGTGACCACTGAACACGGGAAATAATTTTGGAAATTTCGGAAATTATCACTTCCCCCTCCTTCACGCACGGAAGATTCCGTCACTCACCAGAGACTTTTTTACCTTTATATTTTTTTATTCTTATTGTTATATTTTTGCATTTTTTACATTTTTATTTTTATTTTTATTTTTATCTTTTATTATTTTTTATGGTCGGTTTTACTTGCACTGCACATGTTTCCACTTTTATCTTTATTTATAGCAGTGTGTCAGTTATCACAAAATCATTTCTAATCATATTTTGCATGACAGTTTGTGTAAAACACCTTATAAACAAAATATAGTCAAAAGACACTTTTTAGTGGTTTAAAGACAACATATTTTATTATTTCTTCACGTATGATACAAACAGGTATTGGCACATGTATATTCACTGGCACTAGCACTTTAGCAGCATATTGTCTGAGACACTTTTTGGATGAATAATTTTTCACTTTAATGTTTTCTCTATGAATTTTATCTAATTGCCAGCACGCTGAAAATGATAAAGTGTTCATGCACAGGGTTATCACTTGCACTTTAGTAACATTGATAGTAATATTTGGTTGAGCATTTCCTATTTTATGACTTTTAGTCTATGGTTTTTATATAATTGCCAGCACGCTGAAAATTATACATAATAGAGTTCTCACGCACAGATTTGTAGTGTTATATGGCATAGCGCCAGGTCTATTTCCCCCCCCAACCCTCTCAATATCAGACATGAGTATGTACAAACTGGGCTGATATTGCCTTCATCACATGGGGTGTGACCCCTGAAAAATCCAAATTTGGAAGATGCACACAGTGTATCAACATGTGCTATCTCCCATCATGGGGGATCAATGTACATGCTTTAGGGCTGCAACCCCTTCATCTCAGACACTTTACACAAAACACGTACATTGATCCCCCATCATGGGAGATAGCACATATTTACACACTCTGTGCATCTTCCAAATTTGTAATTTTGAGAAATACAACATTTTTTGTGGAAAATATCAAAAATAAAACCCTATCTAGTTTTGTGTGTTTCACACTCTCCCCAAAACATCAATGATGTTCTTCGTTTTATTTTTAACATCATTGATGTTTTGCTGTATATTTTCCAAATCGCGATTGCACCCTATTATCTCCCCAATCAGGATCTGGGCACTTTCACTGGTAAAACGAGAATCTTCTTCCACATCACCTACAAAACAAAGCAAAAAAACACACCGTGTAATAAAAATATGGTGACATACATTGATGAGCTTACCGGAAGCTGTGTTCACCGACACTCACCTGTTGTGGTGACAATTTGCCCAACCTCCACGATCTCTCCTTCCTCCTCCTCCTCCTCCTGCTCCTCTGTTTCTGCTTTTGGAAGTTGCCCTTCTTTGGGAGGGGTGTGGTCCCTGGTGTCCTCATACTTGCCGAGTCTTCTCTCCCCTATGAGAATGGAAAAAAAGAAAGAATTAGCACACAGAGGGCAGAATTAACAATATGAAACATTGTTTGGAAGTGTTGTACAATTGTTTATTTTGGCCGAGCTTCAATGTCACAACATTATTGGGGTCACTGTGTTCAGCTGGAATACTTACCTGCAGAACGATGTTTCCTACGAACGAATGAAACCATGAACTTGAAATTGGCCATTTTAAACTGCACAACATGAAATCAAAGCACATGGAGCAGGATGCAAGCAATAATAATCATATGAACACACGACAACTACTTACTTTTGTCAAGAACATGCTTGATCCTTATGTACTGCTCGTGCTCCCTCAATTTCAGGTCTGACCAGTGTTTTCTCAGTTGATCCTTGGATCGGCGTACCCCAAAATTCTTATGAAGACTCTTCACAACTTTATTCATGATCTTGGCCTTTCTGATATTTGAGTTTGGGTAAGGTCCATACTTCCCATCATAGTCGGTCCTGTTCAATATGTCGACCATCTCCAACATCTCTCCAAAAGACATATTTGAGGCCTTAAATCTTCTCTTCCTGGATTGGGACGTTTCAGGCTCAGGGCTTTCCTCACCCTCCTCCTCGTTAGTGGAACTATTATTAGTGCCCACCTGCGTTCTCTCCGCCATGTGCTCTCCCCACTGCGCCGGAAGCAAAGGGGCGGGCAATAGTCTAGAAAGAACGTCAGGGGCAGGCGGAGTTTCACGCATGCGCACTGTATATAAAACGCAACACGCGTGTGCTGTCTGTACGATCGGTGAACAGAGGGAGAAGCTGACGCGACGAACATGCAAACGAAGGTAAAATTTTGAACTTGGTACATCACTAGGCTACACTGCTTCTAGATTGAGGCCTGCATTAGTGGAGTTTAGACTGACATTAGGGTTTGTCTTGTGTTGTGTCTTGCAGACATTATGGACAGCTTCAATGACCATAGCTTCCTCCCTCTGTTCATCGATAAATACAGAGACATGCCCTTCCTGTGGCAAGCAACACACCCACTATATAGTAACAGACAAAAGAGACAGGCAGCAATGTTGCAACTGGTTGAGTTTGTGAAGCCGGTGGTCCCCAGGGCAGACGTCAAATATTTAAAAAAGAAAATTGGTAGCCTCAGGAGTACATATATGAGGGAGAGGAGCAAGGTGCTGAAGTCCATGCAATCTGGAGCTTCAGCAGATGACGTTTATGTTCCCACCCTGTGGTATTATGACAGGATGCATTTTCTGTCAGACCAGGCTGAGGTCAAAGAATCTCACTCTACTCTTCCTTCCACGCGTCCTTCTATGCTCCATTCCACACCCGATGAGTCTTCCGACGCCCAACATGTGCCTTCCACTCAGGAAGAACTGTGGAGCCCAGCTTGAGCCAGGTATAGTATTGTTGTACATATTTGTGGAGTAAAAATTTATGATGTTAACTTGATTTTTGCTCACTAATTGCTGAGTTTTGAAAGTGTTTCACATATCAATAGACAGTAGTGGCCAAAACCTTTGGGACAAGAAAGAAAAATGTGGGGCACAGAATGATGGTCTTTTCTATTGGTTCATGTAACGGCACCCCTAATATAAAGGGGGTTAACACCGTTTACGATGTTCCCTCTCCTAGACACACATCCACTTGCTACCAATATCCACAGCTAAACGACCCTTTCCTATAGGAGCCGACCCCTCTGGCAAAAAGACGAGACGCACTCTGTCTCTTCTGTAGTAGGAATGACTTTATTAATGAGAAACATTGTAACTTTATACACAATTCAAGGCACATGCTTTAACATGAACAAGGGCCCAGCTCCACCCACACATCCCAAGACTCAACACCTCATCCTGACGTCTGCTAGGCTTCAAACGATCCCACCCAATACACATCTTTTCACAAAGGGTTGGCAGCCAGTCTGTCTGGCACTTTACAATACACACAAGGACAGACTTAAATGAACAATAGAAATGCAAAACAACTTAATTCCTCACAGCAATGATACTTAACCCCCATATACAGTATACATCCAATCTATATACAATGTATATACAGCCTTGAATATGGCTATCACAGACCATATCGGGGGTTTCTTTTATTCACCCTGTGTCCAAAGTGACCCCACTGTCACAGTTCACAATTTGCAACAGTGTTGATGTGAAAATTGTGTGTGTTTGATGAACCAAAAAATCAAACTATGTCCCTTTTTCATACACAGGAAGAACTCAGCCAGGAACAGGAGGGTGTGGAATGCAGCAGCCAGGAGGTGGCTGTGGAAAGTGGCAGCCAGGAGGAGGCGGGGGTAAGCAGCAGCCAAGTGGTGGGCAGTCAAAGGAGCCTCACTGAATGCCAGGTCCCTCCCCTCCGCCTTCTACGCAAAAGGGCGAGAAAGGGGGGGAATGTTGAGGAGTCGGCCCTGAGGCTGATTGGTGAGGCTTCTGCAGCCCTCCAAGCAAAACCCACTTACCAAGAGACCTTTGCCGCCTTGGTTGCGTGCAAGCTTGATAAAATGGAGCAGGGGCAACAGATCTTGTGTGAGGAGGTTATTATACACACCCTCAACAAGGGTCTGTTGGGCCAAATGACACAAGAAACACACTTGTGTGGTTTGGCCCATGCCCCTGCTCCTCCTCCTCCTCCTTCTGCCACACCTCCAGCACCACAGCCACAGCCTGGAAGGAAGCGTGGAAGGAAGACCAGAGAGTGATGACCTGGGTTCAGTCTGGTCTGACAGAAGATGCAGCATGCTGTAGTACCACAGCCTGGGAACATAGCTGTCATCTGCTGCTGTTCCGGGTTTCATGGACTTCAGGACCAGACTTCTCTCCCTCAGACATGTATTCAGACATGTATTCCTCAGGCCACCAATTTTTGCATTTAAATAGTTGATGTGTGCCCTGGTGGCCAAAGGCTTCGCTAATCTCCCCAGTTTCAACATTGCTGCCTCCCTCTTTATCTGTTACTGACAACTAAATAAAGGTATTTTTTTTTGGAAGAAATACTTGCGTATGTGTTTTCCTTCCAAAAGGCCAGTTTATTTGTGAACATTTCCAAAAAACAAAGTGAAATGAATAACAAGGGGTACCAACAATAAACAACCTCCTGTAGATTAAAAAATAAAAACAAAATATCAAAAATAAAATAATGTTGTTGTGGTAAGTTTACACACAAAAAAAACCCCCAAAAAAGGAGAAATGAGCAAACTGTCTTTAAAGGAGATTTTTAGGAAATCCCCCAAAAAAAACATCCAAAAAAGAATAAACAAAATCTCAAATTGTGTAGATGTGACGCAAACTAAAATTGTATTGCTGAAATGGTTAAAAAAGAGTAATGAAATACGTTCGGGAGAAGTGTGTGTGACTATGAGCATCAAAAGAAGTTAATTCTTGCAGCATTGTAAAGAACAAGAGAATGCGCTTCATGAAATAATTTTTAACATTGCAGCGTGACGAATGTGCTATATCGCTTACGAGCAGTAGTTTTATCTGAACGAGTGCTTCCGTGTTGGAATTTGAATGTGAGCATGCGTGGCACCTTGTCCGTCAGAGTAGGCTACACATGATCGGAGTATGTCCGATCGGACCAGTTTGTCGGAAAATATTTCCAACAAGTTGGAAAATTGGGTCCGACGGATATTCAGATGGAAACAGTCCGATGCATACCACACAAAGTCGGATTATCCGACAAACCGGTCTGATAGGACACATTCTGTCGGAATCTCCATCCGTGCGTACAAGGGCTTGGACCTTTCTGGTTGGGTAATGTGTGTGTTTGAATATGTGTGTGTCCCCCTTCATGGGTTGGACTGTGTGTGGATAGGGAGAATCCTCTGCAGTTCCCTGCATTGACTCCTTGCGGGCGACCTGGGTCAGAGGCAGATGGTAGGGTCACATAAAACTCACAGAGAAGAGATAAGGGGGGTCTCTTAATGATTGTTTTGTCTAATGTCATAAACCCCTTATATCCACGTAAATAAGTGGAGACTATTCTTGTAAATCTGCAGATTTGCTGTACTATTTCTTTTAGATGCAAGAGGGTATAGGCACAAGTAGAGAAGACTGACCAATCATTATGGGCATTCAATTAATTAACGGAATGAAGGGAGAGAGGCCTTCAGAAAATGCCCAGTGCAACATGAGCGCTAGAGAATATATGAAACGAAGGTACGGTTCTGCCTATACTGAACCCCTAGATAAATGGGTAGAATGGACAAAGGGAACAGCTAAACCTAAAGTTAAAGGAACTTTTGGTTTACAAGTATGGCAAACCTTTCTGCACGATTATGGCCCACTACTGTGCAGTGAAGGAACGTGGAGAATAGCTTGCACATGGGAGACAGAAGCTAAAGTAGCAAATCAAACTGGCTTGACGGAGATGTTTAATAAAAGTACTACCCAAATTTACTATGTTTGGCCAGAAGACTCTGTAGAGGAGGACCCCCCACCTTATGTGGCTGCCAGTTTGGCTTTAAGAGGTCCACGCACAAAAGCAAAAGAATTAGATTACAAGGAACACACAAAAGATAAGCTGGGAAATATAGTAGAGAGCAGAGGTTTAACTGCCACCGTATCAACCTACAAAGAGGGTTTTAGCTCCTATCCTAGAAACAGATGATTGGCGTAAATCAAAATATGCAAAACTAGATTTCCCTGAACTTAAGGCTTTGGCCAGAGAAAGAGAGATAGAGTCTGAACTTCCAGAGCAAACCATAATTTCCAAACTGTGGCAGCAAGGTGAAGAGAGAAAGAAGGGAGATGCCACCCATTCTGCCCCTGGCAAAGAGAAATCTGTTGCAGTTTATCCTATCAGAACCCAATTAGTGTTTGAAGGTAATGCTGTTGACAGTAAGTCTCAAATTAAAGGGCATGTACCTTTTAGTCCCCAAGATATGAGAGCCATATCAGAGGGATTGGGAGATCCTAGAAAGAATCCAATTGGGTTTTCAAACAAACTTAGCACTGCACAGAAAACATGTGAGGTTTCTGCTACTAACATTCATCAGCTTCTTATTAAAGCAGTGGGAAGCAACATGTCTGACTATATACTTAAAGAATGAGGTGTAGACGTCAAAAATCTAGGTAATATGGTTAGTAGATGGGAGGTTTGTGAGAAATTAAAGGAAAAATTGCCCCAAATATATGGACAAACCAGACATGCTGAATTTATGAATGCTAAGCAAGGGAAAGGGGAAGTAGCAGGGGCTTATTGGAGCCGGTTAAGCGATATGGCTGAGGAAGCAGGCATTAAACTGCAAATCCCTCTACACAACTGGTGAAACAAAGGTTTCTTGATGGTTTAATACCCCAGTTGAAAGAAAAGTTGTTAATAGCAAGGCCTGAGGCAGGCAATATGTCCATTTGAGACTTCCTGCCTATCCTGTTATCCATAGAAAACAGGATTAACCAAAAAGACAGCAAACCCAAGGTTATGTACATGGGGAAGCAGAGAGAAAGAGTCAAAGGCAATTTCAGAAATCATGGCAATTGGGGACCAATTATATGTTACAATTGTAATGGGGAAGGACACATAGCCAAATTCTGCTATCTTCCTGACTGTAGACTGGAAAAAAGCTTAGAGGTACCTCATGCTGATCCCAGTTCTCTGCCAAAAGCAGTGGATCAGGCATAGGAAAATGGCATGCCAGTATCAATCATGTTAAATAGGGGAGACAATGGTCCAGAGGCCAGACTAAAAATATTTTTACAAGAACTCCCCTATCCTGGAGGAGATATTAATAGATACTGGTGCAAGCCTAAGTGTTTTTAATATAGATGACTTACCTCCAGGATTATTATTTACAAATGTTATCTCTGGTGTTGGCCTAACCGGGACCTCTACTCATTTGGATGAGTCCAAGCCACTTAAACTCATGCTAGGACAGCAAACAGAAATTATCACTAAAGTGTTAGTTTCAGATACAGTTCCTACCAATCTTTTGGGAACTGACATTTTAAACTAAATTTTAGCAAACATAGACTACACTCCTACAGCAGTATAAGTGGTCAGTAGTCTGTCAGGAGAAGTTTTCAATTCTGCCTGTGGAGTATTTTTAATCCAGGACGCCACTCCACCATTTCCACCAGAATTGAAAGTGATTCCCACTGAATTATGGGCCACCAGCAAATATGATGTAGGTCTGCTGGATTGCACCCCAGTCATGATAAAAATTAAACCAGGAGCCCATCTCCCACAGATTAAACAGTACCCACTGAGTATTGCTCAGACTGAGGGGATAAAGGATCAAATCACTCAACTGAAAACAGCAAGGGCTATTGTGCCAATTAAGTCCCAAGTCAATACACCCCTGTTCCCAATTGCAAAGAAGCCAGACAAGAAGGGTGGGCAGGTGACATATCGCATGGTGCATGATTTCAGAGCCATTAACAATATTATTGAGGCAGATACCCTGATCGTGCCCAACCCCCACACTTTACTAAGTGGAATACCTGCCTCCAGCACCTGCTTTACAGTGATTGATCTTACAAATGCTTTTTTTTCGGTGCCCCTGTACCCAGATTAGTGGCCCCTTTTTTTTTACCCACGATGCCCAAAAGTTAGCATGGACAAGTTTGCCAGAAGGCTGTGTGAGTAGCCCTTCTGAATATAATACTGCGTTAAAGCAAGTATTGAACCAACGGTCCCCCTCACACCCAAACACAGTTTTGCTTCAGTACATAGACAATTTGCTTATTTGTTCTGATACAAAGGGCATTTTTAGCAGAGAAATAATAAGCCTTCTCATGTTTTTCTATAACAGTAACAACAAAGTTATCAAAGATAAGCTACAATACTGCCAAGAGACAGTGATCTTCCTGGGTCACTGCATTTCACATGGAATCCATAATCTAACCCCAGATCAAGTTAAATGTACACGATTGGGCAATTCAGATTGCACCAGAGCAAAAATTACAGTTTAGAGAGGAAACAATGGTCAATGTTATTATATCCCAGATCTAGAACTAAACCCTTTACAGTACAAATTGCTCACAGTTCCCAATATGTGAAAATATCGGTTACCTGAGATTCCATGTTATTGTTTCCAGTTTTTTAGGAGCAGGCATACCATCCATACGTAGAGGGTTATATTATATGTGGAAATAAAGCTTACGCCTGGCTTCCCACTAATGTTACAGGTACATGTTATATTGGGAAGATAGCCCCTGCTTTGGCTGTTCGCAAAGATACAGTGCAACCAGATCAAAGTCCAGAATATCAATTAGTGTTCAAAAGAGAGCTGTTCACTGAAGGTGACATGGCATGGTCATGGTTCCCTTCCTGAACAGGATGGGGAATTGAAGCAATGAAAAGAATAAATAATTACACTAGAATTGTAGATGAGATTATTAACCTTACTACCGCTGATATAGGTTTATTAAGTGAAGAAATGGCTCAGCTTAAAAAAGTACTATTAGAGCACAGATTAATGCAAAATTATCTCACAAGGTGGGATGTGTAAGGTATTTTGCATTGACTGTTGTATATACATTTCTGATAATGAGGACATTATTAACCACTTGCCGACCGCCGCACGCCGATGTACGTCGGCAGAATGGCACGGGCAGGCATAAGGGCTTACATGTACGTCCTTGCCTGCCCGCCGGTCGGGGGCCCGATCGGGCCCCCGCCCGGTGCCTGCGGCGGTCGCTATTCGTTCGGGAGCGATCCCGGACGAGGGGACGGCCATTCATTCATGGCCACCCCCTCTCGATCGCTCCCGGGGAATGAAAATGTCCGGTGACATCACTTCCTCTCCTGTAATGTAAACACAGGAGAGGAAGTGATGTATTCTCTCCTCCGTGTCGATAGTTTTCGCTCCGACACCGAGGAGAGAGGTTCGGTGAGTTGCACCAACACACCCCACATACAGTAGAACATGCCAGGCACACTCACACCCCCCCTTTACCCCCGATCACCCCCCAATTACCCCTGCCCCCCCAGTCACAGTGACACCAATTGCTTTTTTTTTTTTTTTGCATTGGTGTCATTTGTGACTTTAGTAACTGTTAGGGCAGTTAGGGTTAGCCCCCTTTAGTTCTAATGTGCCCCCCTAACCCCCCCAATAAAGGTTTAACCCCCTGATCACCCCCCGTCGCCAGTGTCACTAAGGCTGGGTTCACATTGCAGCGGTTTATGAGAACGAATGTGATTCGCACCGCACTGCAGTGCAAATCACATCCGATCTCTGTGCGATTCGAGTTCAGCCATACAGATAGTATGGCTGAATTCGTGTCGCACCCGCCGCACCCGCCGCAAATTCGCACGGGACCCTTTTTTTGGCCCGCAGCAGAATCGGATCGCATGGGTGTTCACACCATGCGATCCGAGTTTGCAGATCGCACTGCGATATGCGAACTGATCTGGGGGTGTCATTAACATTTCACTGACACTCCCAGCAGTTCGCATAGGGCAGTGTGAACTGCCGCCGGGAGGCATGCGATGCGGGAACCCGCCGCGGATTCATGGCGTTCCCGCATCGCTCCAGTGTGAACCCAGCCTAATAAGCGATAGTTTTTCTGCTCGCTGTATTAGTGTCACAGGTGACGCTTGTTAGGCAGGTAGGTATTTAGGTTCGCCGCAGCTTTTTATAGCGCCAGGGACCCCCATATACTACCGCATAAAGCCCCCTGATTGCCCCCTAGTTAACCCTTTCACCAGTGATCACCATATAACTGTTACAGGTGACGCTGGTTGGTTAGTTATTTTTTTATAGTTTCAGGGCACCCGCCATTTATTACCTAATAAAGGTTTAACCCCCTGATCACCCGGCGGGTGTCATTTGTGACTTTAATAACTGTTAGGGCAGTTAGGGTTAGCCCCCTTTAGTTCTAAGGTACCCCCCTAACCCCCCCAATAAAGGTTTAACCCCGTGATCACCCCCCGTCGCCAGTGTCACTAAGGCTGGGTTCACATTGCAGCGGTTTATGAGAACGGATGTGATTCGCACCGCACTGCAGTGCAAATCACATCCAATCTCTGTGCGATTCGAGTTCAGCCATACAGATAGTATGGCTGAATTCGTGTCGCACCCGCCGCACCCGCCGCAAACTCGCACGGGACCCTTTTTTTGGTCCGCAGCAGAATCGGATCGCATGGGTGTTCACACCATGCGATCCGAGTTTGCAGATCGCACTGCGATATGCAAACTGATCTGGGGGTGTCATTAACATTTCACTGACACTCCCAGCAGTTCGCATAGGGCAGTGTGAACTGCCGCCGGGAGGCATGTGATGCGGGAACCCGCCGCGCATTCGTGGCGTTCCCGCATCGCTCCAGTGTGAACCCAGCCTAATAAGCGATCGTTTTTCTGATCACTGTATTAGTGTCACAGGTGACGCTAGTTAGGCAGGTAGGTATTTAGGTTCGCCGCAGCTTTTTATAGCGCCAGGGACCCCCATATACTACCGCATAAAGCCCCCTGATTGCCCCCTAGTTAACCCTTTCACCAGTGATCACCATATAACTGTTACAGGTGACGCTGGTTGGTTAGTTATTTTTTTTATAGTTTCAGGGCACCCGCCATTTATTACCTAGTCTCACTAGTGTACCCCTAAATTTAGGGGTGTCTACTTTCCAAAATGGGGTCATTTGCGGGGGGGTTTGTGCCATCTTGGCATTTTATGGCCTTCAAAACTGTAACGCCCTTAGAAAGCCTGAAGGCGGTGCTTGGTTTTCGGGGCCCCGTACGCGGCTAGGCTCCCAAAAAGTCCCACATATGTGGTATCCCCGTACTCAGGAGAAGCAGCAGAATTTATTTTGGGGTGTCATTTCACATATGCCCATGGCATGCGTGAGCAATATATCATTTAGTGACAACTTTGTGAAAAAAAAAAAAAAAAAAAGTTTGTAATTTTCCCGCAACTTGTGGCAAAATATAAAATATTCCATGGACTCAACATGCCTCTCAGCAAATAGCTTGGGGTGTCTACCTTCTAAAATGGGGTCATTTGTGGGGGTTTTGTGCCATCTTGGCATTTTATGGCCTTCAAAACTGTAATAGGTAGTGAGGAGTGAAGTCAAATATTTACGCCCTTAGAAAACCTGAAGGCGGTTCTTGGCTTTCGGGGCCCCGTACGCGGCTAGGCTCCCAAAAAGTCCCACATATGTGGTATCCCCGTACTCAGGAGAAGCAGCAGAATTTATTTTGGGGTGTTATTTCACATATGCCCATAGCATGTGTGAGCAATATATCATTTAGTGACAACTTTGTGTAAAAAAAAAATAAAAATTTTTTTTGTCATTATTCAATCGCTTGAGGCAAAAAAATAAAATATTCAATGGGCTCAACATGCCACTTATCAATTTCCTTAGGGTGTCTACTTTCCAAAATGGGGTCATTTGGGGGGGTTTTGTACTGCCCTGCCATTTTAGCACCTCAAGAAATGAGATAGGCAGTCGTAAACTAAAAGCTGCGTAAATTCCAGAAAACGTACCTTAGTTTGTAGATGTGACAACTTTTGCGCAAACCAATAAATATACAATTATTGACTTTTTTTTACCAAAGACATGTGGCTGAATACATTTTGGCCTAAATGTATGACTAAAATTGAGTTTATTGGATTTTTCTAATAACAAAAAGTAGAAAATATAATTTTTTTTCAAAATTTGCGGTCTTTTTACGTTTATATCGCAAAAAATAAAAATCGCAGAGGCAATCAAATACCATCAAAAGAAAGCTCTATTTGTGGGAAGAAAAGGACGCAAATTTTGTTTGGGTACAACATTGCATGACCACGCAATTACCAGTTAAAGCAGCGCAGTGCCAAATTGTAAAAAGACCTCTGGTCATTTACCAGCAAAATGGTCCGGTCTGAAGGTGGTTAAAGGGCATCTTGCTAAAATAAGAAAACTACAAAATAAGGCCAGAGATATTGTTAAAGATGGGTTAAGGGTTTAGGAGGTTTTGGTGACTTTTTATATGGCATAGCAACATGGTTACAGAAACTAGACTCTTACATTGTGATGTTCCTACTTCTCATATTTATTATTTACTTCCTCATCAGGCTATGCCTCTGTGTGACTACCCACTGTAACAAAAAATGGTCCACCAGCCCTAATGAACCCATTATTGTGAGAAAGCTAGGAGAGAGCTGAACTGGACGCCGCCTCTCTGCGCCAATGTAACAGGAGTTACCAGCAATCAGCTGAGTGTAACGTGGAGAAGAATGGTGTCAAATAAACAAAAGGAGTGCAATGACATGGAAATTCACTGTACTGTTCATTTAAGCACAATAGACTCCATTTTGTTCTCACTGTTGAAATGTGTTCTGTAACCTTCACCTAATACACAGACACATCTCCTCCAGAAGCTCTCTACTCCCCTCTCCCCTCTCAAGGTTTTATTTTTGCAATTGTTCTATTCACTAGCTTTTAATAATATATTTCTATTTGTTAGCTTTTAATAGCATATTTCTATTTGTCTCACACCACCCCTTTCTTATCTATGTATAAAATAACATGTAATAATACATTTTGATATTGAATGGACATTTTAAACACAGTGATTGAGTCCTGTGAATCTGTTCCTGCAGCTGCATTTTAACTTTGTTTTAGAGTCCCAATCAGAAATTAGTCATAACAAGGTTTTTAAAGGATGGCGACACCACTCTTTCTTCATTGCCTTTGCAGATGCTCTGTTACCTTACATAGTTACATAATTACATAGTAGGTGAGGTTGAAAAAAGACACAAGTCCATCAAGTCCAACCTATGTGTGTGATTATATGTCAGTATTACCTTGTATATCCCTATATGTTGTTGTCAATCAGGTGCTTATCTAATAGTTTTTTTTAACTATTGATGCCCCCCTGTTGAGACCACAGCCTGTGGAAGGGAATTCCACATACCCATCTGCATAATGGACTATGAAATTTCATCATCACATAATCAATCATGATCCTTTTAATTTAAGAGGGTAGGTGCCACACAGATGTGCAAAACTGAAAAAAATAATGGCTATGCAGTGTGGCAAAGGTATACTACACTGCTGTGTCGTAATGTGCTGACTTTATTGCTCCTTCCTTACCTGCTTCAGTACTTTTGAAAAAATAATTCTAGAAAAGAATACTTGTTAAAGGGGCTCTTCAATGTTTCCAGAACACTTAGCTGGACATTACTTTTCTCTTTCAATTAGTTCCAAGAGAGCAGATGCTTGGCATAGAATTTAATTGCTCTTTCTCTTTAGCACAGACCCAGGGGGGCAAGCTCCAGACACAGAGGACAACATTCTAGAAGCTCTTCATGTCCTGCATATAGACACAGAGGACTTTCCGTCAAGTCTCAGGGCAGTCACACAGAAAATGTGCAAACTATTACCTCAGGTTGCCCACTGCATACACAGAAGATGGTTTCTGGAATATGCCTCAAGTCCCACCAGCAAACCCTTATTCTCCATTTCATAGCAGTTATATATTAGCTTTGCTTCAATTTTTACAGTTCTAGATTCATGGCCAATAAATAAGAAAATGTTCAACTAGGGATGGTAAAAATAGACAAATAAACTTTACTGTTAAGAAAGAGAATAACAAATGTCATAGCAAAGTGCTGTTCCACAGACTCTTGTAAAATTCCACTTTAAACAGGATTCTTCTTTGTACTAGCAGAATAATGTTGGGGCGAATATATTGTTCCTCTGCATTCTAAATCTGCAGCCAGAGTCCTAATTTATAATAGAATCCATCATACTTGCTTCCCCAGGGAGCACCACAAACTGCCATATAAGGGACCTTTACACACTCTGAAGTTAACTAATCTAATTCTATTAGATTTTAGAAAAAGTGTGCCATTATTACCAAAAAAAAAACCCTCTAAACTTTACATGGACATTTTGTCATGAGTTTGCTCTCACACTGATGGTGAAGTTGGCTCTGTAGGGATTGGTGTTTGAAGATTAATTTCTTTCCTTTATAGAAACATATTAGGAGGCTTTTATTTGCAGGCTTTTTTATATTCTCACTAAAAAACCTTTGTGCCCTCACCATTGAATATTAGATAAGGGTGTGCCACACAGGATAGGCAAACAAAAATGATACAAACAAAAATGATAAATGAAGCATGCATCTAAACAACTCAATTGAATATCAGTCGAGAGAGCTAGTGAATATAAAGAATTAAGGATTGCCTCTACTTGCAACTACGACTGATTCACCCTTTATCCGCTTCTTTCATTGTGATGTTTGTATCTTCTTTTTAATAAACAAAGAATCTCTTTCCCGTTTTGTCAAGTTGGAATTGGGTTATGTTTCTTTCTCAAGGTAATAAGAGTAACAAGGTCCTGTTCGACAAGTTTCTGAAAGAGGTTTAGCTTGCCACCTCTTGACTGGATGGGGCAAAGATCTGATATTTGTGTGGAAGAGATGTGAAGATGGTCCAGGACCTTAACCTTATCTGAAACCAACATGCTGGAAAACCCTTGAAAATCTAATGAACCATGTCATGAATCAGGCAAAAATCCCAAAAATCCAATTCCATTGAAATGGAACCCATATTTTCAGAAGTTACTGTATCTCACAAAAGTGAGTACACCTCTCATATTTTTGTAAATATTGTATTATATCTTTTCATGTGACAACACTGAATAAATGACACTTTGCTACAATGTAAATGTAGCACTGACCCCCAAAGGAGCTGCTGATTTAAATTGGGCCTGCACTCTACTGAGAACCCCCCCTTCTGAATGACTCTGTCCCCTTGGCACAGCTGTGATGCAATAATAATACAATACAGTGTAAACAATATAATGTACCTGTGTCTATCCCTCAGGATCCTCTGGCTCCACCTGGTGGGGAAAGACAGTAAACCACACACTTGTACTCTTAAACAGGAATACTTTTACTGAAAATATAGCAAATAGGTGGTTACAGAGTTTGCACTGTCGTTCCAACGTAGAATGTCAGCACAGCTTAAAGCGGGAGTCCACTGGGACTCCGCGTTTTTTTTTTTTTTTTTTAAAAGCCAGCAGCTACAAATACTGCAGCTGCTGACTTTTAAAATAGTGACACTTACCTGTCCAGCGCGCCCGCGATGTCGGCACCCGAAGCCGATCACTAGGTCGTCTGTCGGGTCCTGCCGCCGCCATCTTGGGTATGGGAATCAGGAAATGGAGCCTTTCGGCTTAATTTCCCGGTTCCCTACTGCGCATGCGCGAATTGCGCTGCGCAATAAGGACGCTCCCCGCTGCCTCTGGGAGCTGTGTGTTTCCCAGCAGGCAGCGGGGCACTTGCGGGAAGGGGCGGGCACTTGCGGAAAGGGGCGTAAGTTACGCCCCTTTCCGCAGAGAGCTGTCCCGGAAGTGGGTGCAGTTACCTGCATTATCCAGGTAACTGCACCCCCCTCCCCCCTGAAAGGTGCCGATTGTGGCACCGGAGGGGGGGAGGGTTCCGATGAGCGGAAGATCCACTTTAGGGTGGACCTCCGCTTTAAATCAACAGTCAAATACAATAAACAGCATGCAGGTATGTTACTATCTAGACCTGAGAGCTCCCCTTATTTAAAGTCTAACGTGAGGCCTCACTTAATGTATTTCCTCCTTTATCTTCTTTCTTCACTAGCTTAAATAGTTTCTCAAATAATTCTAATCCAAAGGGGTAAGTAGAGAAAGTTAACTTAGAACATTCCAGGTGTAACTCCAGAAACTTGTAATCACACTTAAGCCGCGTACACACGGGCGGACTGTATGGCCTACTTAGTCCGTCATACAATCCGACGGACAGTCCGTCATACTTTCGAATGAACGGACTTGACCACACACGGATGCACAAACAGTCCGTCGAAAGCTTGCGCGATGACGTGTACAGCACGTACGACGGGACTAGAAATAGGAAGTCCAATACACAGCAATGCACCATTCCGCCGTGTAAATCCTTTCTGAGCATGCGCCATTCTTAGTCCGTCGAACTAGCCTACTGACGAGCGGATTGTCCGCTGAAACCAAAGTATGACGGACAGAATTTCGAAAAATCCTAAATACTTAGTACGCCAGACTGCACGCTGAAAAAGTCAGCTGAAGCCCACACACGAGCGGACTGTCCGCTGAAATGTGTTTTGACGGACTAAGTAGGCCATACAGTCCGCCCGTGTGTACGCGGCCTTAGACACCAAAGTGTAAGTGGCCTTGGGCCTACTAAGTGTCAGTTGCACAGTTGCACTTCCGTGGAACAACAGGTTCCAGCAAGGCCTATTAGTAAGTCTAAGTACGTGTAATAGATTAAACAGTGGGCCGCAACCCGCTCACCAATTGGATCAGAGTTCTGAGTGATGCCTTGAGTCCTACAGCTGCAGCTTGCTTCCGCTGACTAGGCAAAATTCTCCGTGTCACTCCACCGACTGGATCCGGCTCTCCCCTGCTCCAACAAGCGTCTCCAATCCCCGTCGGTCTGATCACCAGCTCTTGGCCCCGTCCAGTCACCCAGCAAACAGTCCGGTTTGCACTCCGCGGTGACTATCTACCAATGCGTCCGAGAGCCTCACACACAGTTCTGCACAGGCAGGCAACGTGGTTCCAAGAGACCAAATATGGCCACTGCAGTCCCTTTTATACCCTACCCAGGACGCACTGCATATCAAAGTGTTCATGGGTAGGTCACACAGACTCCTGGGTAGATGAGGTCAAAATGACCAAAGTAAACACAGTCACTTCCTATTATCTTTCAACACCATAGAAAAGAAAAATAGCTAAGGTCCAGTTCCAATTTTTGGTCACTAGATGGCATCCAATACTAGTGAATACATTGTCCGGAGATTTACATTGTACTTCACATTTATTGCATTGATACACCATTATATCCCCGCTACATAAAGTATTGAGTGTACAGCTTGTATAACAGTGTACATTTTCTGTCCCTTCAAAATAACTCAGCACACAGCCATTAATATCTAAACAGCTGGTAACAAAAGTGAGTACACCCCTAAGTGAAAATGTCCAAATTGGGCCCAATTAGCCATTTTCCCTCCCCGGTGTCATGTGACTTGTTAGTGTTACAATGTCTCAGGTATGAATGGGGAGCAGGTGTGTTAAATCTGGTGTTATTACTCTCACTCTCTCATACTGGTCACTGGAAGTTCAACATGGCACCTCATGACAAAGAACTCTCTGAAGATCTGAAAAAAAAGAATTGTTGCTCTACATAAAGATGGCCTAGGCTATAAGAAGATTGCCAAGACCCTGTAACTGCAGCATGGTGGCCAAGACCATACAGTGGTTTAACAGGACAGGTTCCATTCAGAACAGGCCTTGCCATGATCGACCAAAGAAGTTGAGTGCACGTGCTCAGCATCATATCCAGAGGTTGTCTTTGGGAAATAGACATATGAGTGCTGCCAGCATTACTGCAGAGGTTGAAGGGGACTGTCTGTCAGTGTCTGGACCATACACTGCATCAAATCGGTGTGCATGGCTGTCCTCCCAGAGGAATGCTTCTTCTAAAGATGATGCAAAAGAAAGCCCACAAACAGTTTGCTGAAGACAAGCAGAATAAGGACATGAATTACTGGAACCATGTCCTGTGGTCTGAAGATGCCAAGGTAAACTTATTTGGTTCAGATAGTGTCAAACGTGTGTGGTGGCAACCAGGTGAGGAGTACAAAGACAAATGTGTCTTGCCTACAGTTAAGCATGGTGGTGGGAGTGTCATGATCTGGGGCTGCATGAGTGCTGCTGTCACTGGGGAGCTACAGTTCATTGAGGGAACCATGAATGCCAACATATACTGTGATATAATGAAGCAGAGTATGATCCCCTCCTTTCAGAGGCTGGGCAGCAGGGCAGTATTCCAACATGATAACGACCCCAAACACATCCCCAAGACGACCACTGCCTTGCTAAAGAAGCTGAGGGTAAAGGTGATGGACTGGCCAAGCATGTTTCCAGACCTAAACCCTATTTTGCATCTGTGGGGCACCCTCAAATGGAAGGTGGAGGGGTGCAAGGTATCTAACATCCACCAGCTCCATGATGTCTTCATGGAGGAGTGGAAGAGGACTCCAGTGGCAACCTGTGAAGCTCTGGTGAACTCCATGCCCAAGAGGGTAAAGGCAGTGCTGGAAAATAATGGTAGCCACACAAAATATTGAGACTATGGGCCTAATTTGGACATTTTAACTTAGGAACGTACTCACTTCCATTAATGGCTGTGTTTGTTTGGGGTTGAGTTATTTTGAGGGGACAGCAAACGTACACTGTTATGCCGCGTACACACGGTCGAACTGTTTGACGTACTTAGTCCGTCATACAATCCGACGTACAATCCGGCGTACTTTCCACTGAACGGACTTGACCACACACGGATACCCAAACAGTCCGACGAAAGCTTGCGCGATGACGTACAGCATGTACGACGGGACTAGAAATAGGAAGTCCAAGACACAGCAAAGCCCTGTAAATCCTTTCTGGGCATGCGCCATTCTTAGTCCGTCGGACTAGCATACTGACGACCGTATTGTCCGCTGAAACCAAAGTACGACGGACAGATTTTTGGAAAAACCGAAATTCTTAGTACTCCGGACTGCACGCTGAAAAAGTCCGCTGAAGCCCACACACGAGCGGATTGTCCGCTGAAATGTGTTTCAACGGGCTAAGTACGTCAAACAGTTTGACCGTGTGTACGCGGCATTATACAAGCTGTACACTCACAACTTTACATTGTAGCAAAGTGTCATTTCTTCAGTGTTGTCACATGAAAAGATATAATACAATATTTACAAAAATGTGAGCGGTGTACTCACTTTTGTGAGATACTGTATATTTGCAAAAGTAGATAAATCGGTGTTCGTGTGTTTTTAGTGTTAAATGGTGTGCAAAGTTGTGTTTATGTTAAGTTTAACCCCTTTGAAATTAACTTTAATGTTTCATTGACTATGTGTGATTAGACAAATTGAAAACATTAGTGACAGACAGGAGGTGTGTTTTCTTCCACTGACCTTCTTCCCTCTGCTTCTTCTCTTTTTCTTGATGAATACTTGTGTTCCCCCTTGTTTGTGGGGGTATGGGCTTTTTTAAATATTGTAAATCACTCTCATCTGAAAAAGTATCTATAAATGTTTGTTTCCTGTTTCTAGTATTGGATGTTGAGATGGAGGATGATAAGACTGTGGCTTCTCCCACAGTATCTACTAACTTTTATAGGGGCACCCACAGGTGCTGATGAAGGTCTGAGTATTGAATGTTTTGATTTACCTTGATTTCCAATTCTTTGATGTGGATCAAAGGTCCTTCTTCTTAGATTTATCCCTTAAGAATTTTTATCTTTTAACCTTCATGGTTTCATCTTCTAGTGAATACAAAGATTTTGTAAGTTTTTCTTCTTTTAGTTCAATCTTATTTTATTCAAATTTTTGCATCAAAAATAACACATTTTTACAGAAAGATTACAAAGGGTTCAGGAGATGTCATAGAAACATATGTAGCACTATGAATGAATGTGATTTGTTATTTTTGAATTTGAATAATCCTGTACTCTGTCTATCAACCCTAAGAACAGTCTCGACCCCTTTGGCACGCCTGTATGGTAATGCTATGCCCTGTACACAAGGTCGGAAATTCCAATGGAAAAGGTCCGATCGAATTATATTGTCAGGAAATCTGATTGTGTGTCAGCTCTAAACAGGAACAGATTCTAGACAGCCTCACTCTTGAAAAGTAGTCTTCTTTTATTAAGAAAAATTCACATCAAAAATCAAAAGATGGAAATCACAGCAGACAAAATAGCTGACGTTTCACACTAGCAGCAGTGCTTATTCATGTGGGCTCTTTCTGACTTTTTCCGTCGGAAATTCCAATGAAAAAATTTGAGAGCAGGATCTAAAATTCTCAGACAAAAAAATCCGATCAGACTTTTTCTGATCGTTTGTAGAGAATTCCAACGGGCAAATCATGCTCAGATCAAATTACGAGACCAAAGCTATTGGCTACTAGCCTCTTCTTAGTCCCGTCGTACGTAATGAACGTCACCTCGTTCCGAACTGATTTTCCGACAACTTTGTCTGATCGTGTGTATGCAACACCAGTTTTGGACAAAATCCGTCTGAAAAAATCCAACGGATTTTGTGGTCGGAATGTCCGACCGTGTGTACAGGGTATTACTGTAAGACCCAATGGTAAAGAGAAACACAGTAATAACACATTGTACTGTATATTTACCATCACCTTGGTACTCGTCACGTTACCAAAGTGAAATGTTTACTGAGGTAAAAGTTTAACACAATTAACAGAGACAGTAAATGGCAATATAACAGTCAATGTAAATGTGAAACTGTATTCAAGGATCACCATGGATAGTGTATGCAAACAGGTGCACAGTGGGACAGGTACCCAATACCAATCAGCAGCTATATTCAACACCTTCCCACTGAAACCTCCGAGCACACACACATACCAATTCTGCAGCACAATGCTATGAACATACAACAGCACAATACAATATAACTTTGTATCATATACTCAAGGGCTCCTCCTAGGTTGCAATACACTGTTATGCCCTGTACACACGGTCGGACATTCCAACGACAAAATCCATCTGATTTTTTCTGATGAATTTTGGCCCAAACTTGTCTTGCATACACACGGTCGCACAAAGTTGTCGTAAAAGCCGATTGTTCAGAACGAAGTGACGTACAAAACGTACGACTGGACTATAAAGAGGCCAGTAGCCAACAGCTTTCGCCTCGTAATTTATTCTGAGCATGCGTGGCACTTTGTGTGTCAAAATTGTCTACACGTGGTGGGAATTTTAATGATCGGATTTTGTTTCGGAAAATTTTAGATCCAGATCTCAAACTTTGTGTGTCGGAAATTTGGAAAAGTCAGATGGAACCCACACACGATCGGAATTTCCAACAACACAGTCCGATCGCACATTTTCCGTGTGTACAGGGCATTGCTCTGCAAACTGAAGTTGTGCTGTTTTATAGAAAATGACAAAGTCTCTTGTCTTCTTCCTCTTTAGCTAGCTCATATTATTACACTGCAGTATTTGTAAATTTGTAAATTTGTAAAGTAAGAAACAAATAGGTAGCAAATTATAGTAGAAATGGCATGCTGGCAACTGGCAAGTGCGTGCACATGTAAGACACCTTCAGAACTTTTTTCCTTAATGAGGGACACAACTCAGCATTTACTTTGCAGTACAGGGAAGACACCCCTGAAACTCTACTGTATGCAGGCTAGGGATGAGCCGAACACCCCCCAGTTCAGTTTGCATCCAGAACATGCGACCAGGCAAAAAATTAGTTTGAACGCGCAAACACTGTTAAAGTCTATGAGACACGAACATAAATAATCAAAAGTGCTAATTTTAAAGGCACGATATTGTCATAAAAAGTGTTTGGAGACCCGGGTCCTGCCCCAGGGAACATGTATCAATGCAAAAAAAAGTTTTAAAAACTGCCATTTTTTCGGGAGCAGTGATTTTAATAATGCTTAAAGTGAAATAATAAAAGCGTAATATTCCTTTAATTTTTGTACCTGGGGGGTGTCTATAGTATACCTGTAAAGTGGCGCATGTTTCCCGTGTTTAGAACAGTCTGACAGCAAAATTACAATTCTAAAGGAAAAAAAGTAATTTAAAACTACTTGTGGCCATAATGAATTATCGGTCCGGCATGGGATTTCCCCACAGGGGAATGCCGAACCAAAATTTAAAAAACAAAATGCATGGGGGTGCCCCTAAATTCCATACCAGGCTCTTCAGGTCAGATATGGTTATTAAGGTGAACCCCGCACCAATTTTTTTTTTTTTTAAATGGCGTGGGGGTACCCATAAATTCAATACCAGGCCCTTCAGGTCTGGTATGGATTTTAAGGGGAACCCAGCACAAAAAAAAAAAAGGCGTGGGGTCCTCCCAAAAATCCATAACAGACCCTTATCCGAGCACGCAACCTGGCAGGCCGCAGGAAAAGAGAGGGGGACAAGAGAGCTCCCCCCTTCCTGAACTGTACTAGCCTACATGCCCTCAACATTGGGAGGGTGCTTTGGGGTAGCCCCCAAAGCACCTTGTCCCCATGTTGATGGGGAGAAGGGCCTCATTCCCACAGCCCTTTAACAAGGGGACCCCCAGATCCTGGTCCCCCTGTGTGAATTAGTAATGGGGTAAAAATGTAGCCCTACCATTTCACAAAAAAAGCGTCAAAAAGTTTAAAAAACACAGGAGATGGTTTTTGACAAGTCCTTTATTAATTTCTTGTTCTTTCCGCTTCTTCTTCCATCTTCTTTTTTCTGGTCTTCCTTCTGTGTTCCTGAGACCCCCTGCTGTTACTTTGTCGGTTTATCTGATACCTGTTACCCGGCCTGTCTCTGATCATTCTCTTTTTGCTGCCTGCCTCCGACCCTGGCTTGTCTTGATGATTCTCCTGCCTGCTGCCTTGGTACCGATCCTGCCCGCCTGTGTATGAATAAGAGAAGCCGCTCTCTGCATCAGCGGACTCAACCATCAGGTACATGACACTTCCACCGTGTGATGCTTTGGTTCTTCTGACACGTCTTATATAATGGAGGGTGGGGCCACCCGGTGACCCTGCCCCCTCTGATGCATGGGGACTTCCCTATGGCTCACCCCGTCTTGTCAGAGGTGACCCCTGATATCACAGGGAAAGCCATAGGGAAATCCCCGTGCATCAGAGGGGGGCCGGGTCACCAGGTGGCCCTGCCCTCCATTATATAAGAAGTGTCAGAAGAACCAGAGCGTCACACGGTGGAAGACTCCCACTGAGGCGGATCATGCGGATGGAGCAGAGAAGAAGCCGCTGGAAGATGCGGGACGGGAAGAGCGGAGGAAGAAGATGAAGAAGAAGAAGATGGAGAAGAAGAAGATGGAGAAGAAGAAGATGGAGAAGCAGAAGATGGAGGAAAAAGAAGAACACAGAAGGAAGACCAGAAGAAAGAAAATGGAAAAAGAAGTGGAAAGAAGAAGAAATTAATAAAGGACTTGTCAAAAACCATCTCTTGTGTTTTTTACCCATTTTGACACTTTTTTTGTGAAATGGTAGGGGTACATTTGTACCCCATTACCAATTCACACACAGGGTGGGATCTGGGGGTCCCCCGTCCACAGACCCCCAAAACCACCGGGCAAGGGTTGTGGGGATGAGGCCCTTCTCTCCATCAACATTGGGACAGGGTGATAGAAAGGATGAACCACCAATCCAAAGTAATCCTCGAGGACTGAAGCTCTGTCTCCTATTGATGAGCCCCAGGTGCTGACCATTACACACACCATGAGCAAACAAGCAGGACAAAACTCTGGATAGCCGCACACTGGAAAAAGACTTGAAATCCCATCTTTAATTAAAACAACGTGGGTCACATCAAAACATGATCAAAAAATCCACAGCAAAAGAATAACAGGGTACAGGAAATGCTGACGCGTTTCGCACCGTAATCAGTGCTTACTCATAGCTAACCATCTTTCAAGCAAATATCAAATATATAGCAAAAAACATAAAAAGAGGCAACGCATATCACATAATTGAAAGATTGAAGGCAATTACATACAGCTGAATTGTACTTGCAATTAGATCTTAGCATGCGCTGCCAAGCAGTGAAAATGCTCAAGAAAACTCAAAAGAAAGCAAAAAGAAAAAATTTGACCCAAAATCTAACCAAAATTTAATGCCGCGTACACACGATCAAACAATCCGGTGGAAAAGTCCGGCAAACTCAAGTCCGCCAAACAATCCCCCCGTGTGTAGCCTCCGGCATACTTTTTTGACCCGACAGTACGGCGGACTTAGAATTTCGGTTTGCACAACAATCTGCACGCTGTACTCGCATTTCGGCGTACAATCCGGCCGTGTGTATGCCAGTCCGCCGTACTTTTGAAATGAGCGGACTTTTCCCGCCCGGAGAAAAGTCCGCTCATTTCGAGCGGGTCTCCAGGTAGGCGGGGCCCGCGAAGGAGACGTCGCTGGCCCCGCCGCCTGGTATGGACTTAAAGGGGAACCCCAACGCCGAAAAAAATTGGCGTGGGGGTCCCCCCCAAGTCCACAACAGACCCTTGTCCGAGCACGCTACCTGGCCAGCCAGGAAAGGGGGGCGAGCGAGCGCCCCCCCCTCCTTAGCCATACCAGGCTGCGTGCCCTCAACATGGGGGGTGCCTTGGGGAAGGGGGGGGGGGCGCGCTGCCCCCCCACCCCAAAGCACCTTGTCCCCATGTTGATGAGGATAAGGGCCTCTTCCCGACAACCCTGGCCGTTGGTTGTCCGGGTCTGCGGGCGGGGGGCTTATCGGAATCCGGGAGCCCCCTTTAATAAGGGGGCCCCCGGATACCGGCCCCCCACCCTATGTGAATGAGTATGGGGTACAATGTACCCCTACCCATTCACCTGTAAAATAAAAGTAAAAAAAAAAAACACAACACACGAGATAAAATACTTTATTGCACAGCTCCGGGGGTCTTCCGTCTTTGGGGGTCTTCTCGCCGGACTCCTCCGCTATCTTCTTGTAGCTCTTTTGCTAGCGGAGGAGTCCGGCTTTCTTCCTCGCCGCCGGCCTCTTCTCCCGACTTCGGGGGTCTTGTTCCCCTCTTCGGTTCCTCTGCCGGGCCACCGCGCCTTCTTATAGCTCTTTTACAGGCGGTGGCCCGGTGTTCTGTCGCCGCTGCCGCTGCCTTCCGTTCTTCTTCTTCTTCTTCTCCTTCTTCTCCTGGAGATTTTGACTCGACGCTCTCTCCGGCCACAATGCCAGGGACGCGCTGCGCGGCCACTTATATAGGGACAAGGGGCGGTGTCACATGGCTTTATGTCACATGGGTTGGTCACATGGGTTGATGTCACATGGGGACTGTGACATCGTAAGGGGGCGGGGTCACCATGTGGCACCAACCCATGTGACATAAAGCCATGTGACACCGCCCCTTGTCCCTATATAAGTGGCCGTGCAGCGCGTCCCTGGCATTGTGGCCGGAGAGAGCGTCGAGTCAACATCTCCAGGAGAAGAAGGAGAAGAAGAAGAAGAAGAACGGAAGGCGGCGGCGGCGGCAGAAGACCGGGCCACCGCCTGTAAAAGAGCTATAAGAAGGCGCGGTGGCCCGGCAGAAGAACCGAAGAGGGGGACAAGACCCCCGAAGTCGGGAGAAGAGGCCAGCGGCGAGGAAGAAAGCCAGACTCCTCCGCTAGCAAAAGAGCTACAAGAAGATAGCGGAGGAGTCCGGCGAGAAGACCCCCGAAGACGGAAGACCCCCGGAGCTGTGCAATAAAGTATTTTATCTCGTGTGTTGTGTTTTTTTTTGTACTTTTATTTTACAGGTGAATGGATAGGGGTACATTGTACCCCATACTCATTCACATAGGGTGGGGGGCCGGTATCCGGGGGCCCCCTTATTAAAGGGGGCTCCCGGATTCCGATAAGCCCCCCGCCCGCAGACCCCGACAACCAACGGCCAGGGTTGTCGGGAAGAGGCCCTTGTCCTCATCAACATGGGAACAAGGTGCTTTGGGGTGGGGGGGCCGCGCGGCCCCCCTTTCCCAAGGCACCCCCCATGTTGAGGGCACACGGCCTGGTACGGCTAAGGAGGGGGGCGCTCGCTCGCCCCCTTTCCTGGCCGGCCGGGTAGCGTGTTTGGACAAGGGTCTGTTGTGGACTTGGGGGGGACCCTCACGACGATTTTTTTCGGCGTTGGGGTTCCCCTTTAAGTCCATAACAGGCGGCGGGGCCAGCGACGTCTCCTTCGCGGGCCCCGCCTACCTGGAGACGCGCTCAAAATTAGCGGACTTTCCTCCGCGTGTGTGGGCGAGTCCGTTCATTTCGAAAGTACAGCGGACTTAGTACGGCGGACTTAGTACGCCGTATTAGTCCGCTGAAAAAGTGCCGTGTGTGGGCAAGTAGCCCGTTCGAAAATTCCGACAGACAGTTTGGCGGACGTCCGCCAGACTAAGTACGTCGGACAGACGGCTACGTGTGTACGCGGCTTAACTCTTAGTGAAAATAGAAATTATGTAAAAGATGCTGCAGGCACACATCACCTTATATAGGAGATGAAAAAAGCACCCTACCAATGTTGAGGGCATGTGGCTGGGTAAGGTTCAGGAGGGGAGCACTCTCTTGCCCCCCCTCTTTTCCTGCAGCCTGCCAGGTTGCGTGCTCAGATAAGGAAGGGTCTGGCATGGATTTTTGGGAGGACCCCACGCCATTTTTTTTATTTTGGCGTGGGGTTCCCCTTAAAATCCATACCAGACCTGAAGAGTCTGGTATGGATTTGGAGGGGGACCCCCATGCCAATTATTTTATTTTATTTTAGTGTGGGGTTCCCCTTAATATCCATACCAGACCTGACGGGCTTGGTATGTAATTTAGGGGGACCCACGCACATTTTTTTTTTTAATTTTGGTTCGGGGTTCCCCTGTGGGGAAATTCCCTGCCGTTTTTATCACTGAACTTTTATGTGTATTGTCAGACAGACAATTCATTATAGCCACGAGTAGTTTTAAATTACTTTTTTTTTCCTTTAGAAATGTCATTTTGCTGTTCTAAACATGGGAAACATGCGCTCCTTTACAGTCATACTATAGACACCCCCCAGGTACGAAATTTAAAGGAGTATTACCCTTTTATTTCACTTTAAGCATTATTAAAATCACTGCTCCCAAAAAAACGCCAGTTTTAAAACTTTTTTTTTGCATTGATACATGTCCTCTGGGGCAGGACCCAGGTCCCCAAACACTTTTTATGACAATACCATGCATATAAGTCTTTAAAATTAGCACTTTTGATTTCTCCCATAGACTTTTAAAGGGTGTTTCGCGGCTTTCGAATTTGCCCAAATTTGAACACCCAAAATTGTTCGCTGTTCGGCGAACTGGTGAACAGCCAATGTTCGAGTTGAACTCGTGTTCGACTCGAACATATAACCCATCCCTAATGCAGGCTATAGATGAATGAGAACACTTCTGTGGGACTACAAGTTCCACCAGCAGTCTGTAACAATGTAACACAGCAACAGTACACTATATTGATCTGGACAAGTGTCCGCTCACTACAACAGGCCCAGATGCTTGCAATGTTCCTTTCCTGGTATCTCAGTCCTGATTTGAGTGGGCGCCGTAACACTGCACCGCTCCTTCTGATGGCTGATATAACTGTAATGCAGGAAACCTTTATGCCCCGTACACACGAGAGGAATTAAGTCTGACAGACCTCCAAAGGAGTTCCGCCGGAGTTCCGCTGGAGTTCCGACGGAGTTCTGGCGGACTTTTCGACCGAACGGACTTGACCACACACCATCACACCAAACTCCGACGGAGTCGAACGTGATGACGTACGACTGGATTCGACGTAGGAAGTTCATAGACAGTAGCCAATAGCTGCCCTAGCGTCGGTTTTAGTCCGTCGGAGTAGCACACACACGAGCGGATTTTTCAAAGGGGACCGGGTCCGGCGGAGTTCCGTCGGGAAAATTTAAAGCATGCTTCATTTCTAAAGTCCGTCAGACTTTAGCTTCGCTAAAGTCCGTTGCAGCCCACACACGATCGGATAGTCCGCCGGACTCAGTCCGTCGGAGTTTGGATGTCGAAAAGTCCGCTCGTGTGTACGGGGCATTAGAAATCTTGGATCCTCTGGTCCATCCGCACACTGGTTCTCCTGACTGTGCTCTGGAACTCCTCAGAGGCCAAACGATTCTGCACCACGCCTTCCAGGCCGCAGTCTGTCACTACACACAGACCTTACTGCAGGCAGGCTTTGAATATTCTGAAACACAGATCGCTCCTCATGCTCGATCAGCAGGGCAGTTCACAAGGACTCATCTGGGGCAGGCGAACCGCTCTCTGCTGTAGGCCCCAGGCTCTTCCAGCCCTGGGCACACACACAGCTCTCCTGCTGTGTGTTGAATGGAGTCCAGAGAGAGTGAAAACATGCCATGCTTGTCCTTTTTATTTGCTTACCCGGCAGGCTATTCTGTGGTTTGGCCTTGTGGGTAAGGGAATTGGGCATTGTGGGTCAGTAGTTCCTTGACTAAGTTAAAGACATGAGTCACTTGAACATTGAACTACATTTCCCCTAATGCTTTGCTGCGCTGCTCAAGAATTGTAAGAAAAGTCCCAACAGTATTAACATCAAAAGGACACTAGAGAGAGCCAAACTCTTATTTAAAGAACATCACATCACATCATGTCATGACTGTCCTGGTGATCCGATCGCACATGGGAGATCTGCTCGCAGGGGCCTGTTGCTCAGAACTTGTCGGTACCCTTTGGTGCGTATTAACGCGAACGGACGCACGCGGGTGCGCGTTGGTATGGTCAGGCGCACGCGGGTGCGCAGGGTCATGAACGGGCGCACGGTTACTCGCGGGAGCACGCAGACTCGCCGTGCGACCTCTTTGGCGCCCTAAAGGTTACTTAAGGACTCTGCCTCTGTTTCCTTCTTGCTGTCCAGTCTACAGCGTGTCCGGTGATTCTGTTACCCGCTATCTGTTGCCTTGATTCCTGTTACCCGGCCTGTTCCTGACTACGTTCATTTGCTGCCTGCCACCGACCTCTTGCCTGTCTGACTACGTCTCCGTCTCTTCCCGTGTACCGTTGTTGTCCGCCTGTTACCGACCCGGCCTGTACCCGACTCTGCCGCTTACCTCCTGCTGCTCCGATCGGATACCCAATACCTGTTGCCACCAGCTGCCTACCATCTGCTGTTCCAGTCCGACTGCCTGAGCCTGCTGTCACCTGCTGATGACCTTCTGCTGTTCCAGTCCGACTGCCTGAGCCTGCTGCCACCTGCTGATGACCTTCTGCTGTTCCAGTCCGACTGCCTGTGCCTGCTGTCACCTGCTGACGACCTTCTGCTGTTCCAGTCCGACTGCCTGTGCCTGCTGTTACCTGCCGACTGTCATCAGCTGTTCTTATCTGCTACCTGTGCTTGCTGCTGTCAATCCAGATCTGCCTTACACCAGCCAGGCACTTGTGCCCTCTGAACTTTTGAATCCCTGTTACCACCCTCAGGGGTTCTCGAGCCAGAGGCTACGAGAGGCCGCTCCCTGCATTCTGGGCTCGCCTACCAGGTACTTGACACATCACTTAGCATGATAACTGGGTCACAAGCCAGGCGCTACACATATGACTTACAAAGAAGACATAATGTACCAAAAGTTGGGCAACACCATCTCAGGTGTTCTAGTGGATTTCCAAAAAAGATAATGGCTTTATCAGGTAAATTAATAAATTAAGTATCACTATCCTCTAGAGTCAAAGTATCATGTGTGACCAGTCAACTGACAGGTTTGCTAGTTGGCTAAGAGGTCATACTTAAACCAGTATGGCTGGTATCTTATATTGGATAAGAGAAATACAGGAAAGAGGGAGAGTGGGAAGGAGGGAAGAGAAGATGAGGAAGGATATGGAGGGAAGAGGGGGTGGAGTGGGCACTTAATCATGGCTCACTAGATGCTGTGCAAAATGTCCTCCATGATCCAATTCCAGAATGTAGTAGAGAAGGTTAACAAAGACCACAAGCTCCAAGTGTCTATAAACTGTTCTTCCCTATCCATTTCCTGTGACAGGGGATGTTCAAGGTCACTGATGGAGTCCAGCTCTTTAGGCCATTTCATAAGGGGAAGTGTGGTGGCCATATTCCAATATTGGAGAATGACCATCCTGGACACTGCTAGAAAATGTCTAAGGACATTTTTTTTTACAGACTTAATGGGTCCTGGAATCATGGAGAGGAGTGCTAAAGTGAGTGACATCAGGATTTGGGTCGCCATGAGCTTACAGTAAAGGTTGAGGATTTTCAGCCAAAATGCTTTAATGGGGGGCATTCACACTATTTGTGGAGCATAGAGCATTTGGCAGCGTGGCAACGCCAACAAGTATCTGGAACTGTATGATTGAACTGCTGGAGGATAGAGGAGATTAAGGGGCACCTATGCTACCTGGTTACAAATGTAAACTTTTTTCCTGTAACTTGGTTGCTAATGACTATGTGTGTGTCAGAATAAAGCACTTCTCCCATTCTGTAAGAGAGGTGGTGGTTTGAAACTCCCTTTCCCAAATTAGTGTGTAGGTGGGGAGGTCAGGTATGGTGGCAATTTTAAAAATAGAATGCAGTCAGGTGCATGCGTGGAGCTTCCTAAGATGGCCACTTAGCCATGATGCTCCGTACTGTTCACGTCCCCTGAACCCCGCCATAGCCAACAGAGCCCTAGGACCAGGTCAGCTCCACCACCAATCACTCGGGGACACAACCGGGCATATCCCGATGACTGGGTGTCCCGCTAGGAGAGACATCTCGAGACAGCTGGAGGTGACATTGCAGCAGCCAGGCCAGTCCAAAGTGGCGGCTTCGAGCACATGAGGCACAAACCAGGAGCTAGAGGAGTCCATAGCAGACCAGGATGAGGGCCCAGCTTCAGTACAGGGGAGGACCACAGTGAATGCTCCCTATTTGCCCCCTCTATCACCGGCCTCCATGGAATCCTTGATAGGCAGATCCATGGGAGCCTTTCACCTCACCCCCCTGAAGGACATGCTGAGCACCCCTGATGACACTGAGAGGTATGCACCCCCTCACTCCCCTAAAGATCTGTCAGCTTTAATGTATTTAACACATTGAGCAGAAAACTGATCAATCTGCTGCCAGAATCAAACAAAACACAGCCAGAATCCAGGATATTCAGGACCAACTTGAAGTGGGCCACTTTTAAAATCGACGACCTCGAGAATAGATCCCTCCAATATAATTTCAGAATCCGAGGTCTCTCAGAATCTGTAAAGGAGGTGCAACCAGCGGTGCATTCCTTTCTCAGGAAAATTATTCCAGATATTCCAGAACACAGGCTGGAGTTAGACAGAGCACACAGAGCACTTTAGCCTGTGAGGAAAGATGGCCTCCCCAGGGAAATCTTTGTAAAGCCCCACTACTACTCAATTAAGGAAGAGGTGATGAGAGCTGCACGATCGACCGACAAGCTTACTATAAGGGAGCATCAAATACAGATATTTTCTGACCTTTCCCCCTTTACGGTCCATAAATGACGATCGCTGAAGCCTTTACTGTTGATACTAATACAAAAAGAAATCACATACAGATGGACCTTCCCCTTTCGCCTAAACTTTTCCTACCAGGATAAACCCTATGGATTCTCCTCCTTCGCTGAAGGTGAGCGTCTGCTGATACACCTGGGCCTTATCTCTCAGGAGATACCACCTTGGACCACCGGCAGAGGATCCTTATCAACCAAGCAACCTTCCCCACCTAGTCCTCTGATGCCTGTTTGGCAGAAACAACAGCTCAAAAGGTCCAAGGACTCGTGACCTCCATAGTGGTCGTCCGATAAATGACATCAGAGGTTCTACTTTATTTAGCTCCCACGGGAACTGCACCTTTGAATTGTAATGGATTCCACCCGAGTGTATGGACATGTTTACACTGGACCCCACTTAGGGCCTCAGTACACCTTCTTACAAGTTTTATAGCAACTAAATAGTTATATAGCCCAGTTGGCCTCCTTTTATTTATTAGCTAACTCATATTCAGTTATTTTCCCTTGGGTTTGTGCCACGGGACTTGTAAGCTGCTATGTGTAGGTTTATTTTTATTCCCTATTGAGTACTCCCCTTCAACCTATTGAGCAGTGGGGGGGGGGGGGGGGGTTGGGAGGGGCTCTTGGGGGACCCCCAAGATACAGGGTTCCCTGGCAGCCCCACGGTACCCTAGAAGAGGGTTTCGCAGTAAGTTATCTCCTCTCTTTTTTTCCAGAGAATACTGCTATTGTTCTAGAGGGTCTGAGCTCTTTTTAGGGCTAGACTGTGACACATTACATCTTTTTATAGCGGGTGGACTGAAACGACTGCACTGCGCTTCATGCTGTTTCCGAAGGGATGTTGCAAGCCTTTCAGAGACAACCTGAATTTTCCAGGGTGGAGGAAATACTCCCCTCCCTGGACCTAGGGGACGATGGGGACAGACCCTTCTCCTTGCATTTTACACGATCGAATGTAACTTACAAGATTTACTTAACCTGTTCTTTGTTTTCTATTCTTTATCCCCCTTACTCTCCCACCTTATTTCTCTCCCCTCATCCAGGTCACATCAGATCCATGGCCATCCAGGGGAGGTCGCAGCAACGACTCGCAGGCTCAAGACATCAGAAACATTTTGAACATACTACCAGTTCAGACAGCCTATCCACGGGGGTAAGCTGCTGTTTAACTTACAGTGTTCCCACCTCTCTGATCCATGACTGAGACCACTACTGTACCATGTAAGCTATTGATTCTCTCTCACAACGCCCAGGGCCTAAACTCCCCAATCAAATGGAGGAAATTATTCCACCAATATCACAGTCTAAAGGCAGACACCATCTGCATCCAAGAGACACATTTCCCCTCCTCATACATCCCCACATTCCTCCAACAAAATTTCCCACACTTCAACCTGGCTAATGCCGAGAACAAAATGAGAGGGGTAGCGATAAGCTTCTCCAAAAAGGTTAACTACTAAATGTCTGGGGTGGTCAGGGATCCTGAAGGCAGATTCCTGCTGACCACGGGCACAATAGATGGGGGGTCCTATACTGTTCTTTCCTACTATGCCCCCAACAAGGGCCAAGAATTTTTTTTGGAGGATATGCTATTCAAATTATGTCCACGGTAGTTCTGGGTGGAGACTCGAACCTGTCCTTTGATCCTGTCCTAGATAAATCCAGTGCTAAGAAATCCATAGATAGATCCCCCCCCCCAAGTCTTAAAATAGCTCAACAATGAAAACGCTCTAGGCATGGTAGATATATGTAGAGAACTCAATCCATGAGCAAAAGATTACACCCACTATTCTGTCTCACACCAAACCTATGCCAGGATAGATAACCGCTGCCCCACTTGCTAGGAAGTGCCAAATTAGGGACACATCATTCTCACACCACTCTATAATGTCCTTGAGTGGCGTGCCCACAAGGGGTAGACCAGACCTACAAGTAGAGACTCAATAAATCCCTATTAAGCAACCCAGTACACTGCACTGTACTGGAGAAATCCCTGCGGTAATTTTTTTAAGACAATGATAATGGATCGCTCTCCCCCTCGAAGCTTTGGACAGCGCATAAGTAGGTGGTGAGGGGGAGGCTGATCCAGTTAGCCTCTAAACTGAAGTGAAAAAGAAAAGCAGATGTTCAAAAACTAACTAAAGGAATTCCTTGCCACAAGCAAATCACACAAACGCAACCCTACGAAGGATTCCCTTTCCAAATTAGAGACGGCTTGGGTTCAACTTAATCTAGCCCTAACCACATCTGCCGAAAAAACATTTCCGCTGGACAGGTGCCAGATTTTACTATCAATCAAACAAAATATGGGCCAAACTGGCAACAAAATTGAGCCCTAAAACACGGACCCTATCTATTCCTAAAATCAAAACATTTCATTTTCAGGCGCAAAATTCAGGGTGGTCTAGGTCTACCAGAGTTGTTAATATGACTAGGCTGGTAGGCAGTAGCATAATTACTTAAGTAACTTTGGCAACCCCAACCATGTAGAACAAAGATTACTCCATGACTAAAAACAACTGTAGGCTCAATTAAAACTAAGGGGCTGAGCACTGCTGGGTAAGGACTTGAGGTAAGGCCTGTACAAAATGGTGGTTGGGGCCTCACTCCATCCAATTACCTGGATCCCTGGGCCCAAAACAAATGTAACAAAATAGGTAAGTGTGATGGGATAGATAGCCAAATGCTGTACGTCGAGAGCAGCATGATGATGCTATAACTAGTCCCAAACTGTGGTCGTGTGGAAGGGCAAGGAACGCACAGAAATACATAACCCTCTCAAAGAGTGCTGGGCCTGGGTAAAGTGGCGTCTGGGCCTGAGCAGGAGACCAGGGCATTATATACTATGGACATATAATTAGTCCATGTAGGCATATAAAAAACAGTAAAACCTCCTTCCCCCCCCCCCCCCTCCTCACTGTCTTGCTACCCTCCCCCTCCCCCTCCCCCTCTTTTCCCCTCTTTACCTCCCCCTCACAATCCTCCCATTCCTATTCCCCATCCTCCTCCCCCCCATATACCCATCCTAACCCAAAGGCTGCCTCTTACTATAACCTGTTACGATAAGATTCACAAATGTAACCAACAAGTTTACCAGCAAATATAGGACATAGCTCCAGTGGAGATGTCCAATGGATTATTTTGCCCCTCATTTCATTGGCCCGGTCTATTTGAAGGGGATTCTTGACATCTCAGATTGCTTTTGGTTTGGTTATCCATCCCCTACACTAATCTCCAATGAGGTCTATTTTAATCAACAAAGGAGGTTTCTATTTCCCTTATAGGTTGTTTTCATACCCCATATACTGAACCCTGTCTAAGCTCCTCAGCTTCTGAACCAAATTTACATTGGTTCTCACACTACGGCCTCGCCTCTTTATCTTACATTTCCAATACTTGCTATATTTATATTTGTTTAAAATAGTGTTGCATAGATACAAAATGCTCCTGATGTGGACACTACGGTATTGCTATACACTGGACTATGTCGTTGGTCTTTCTTTTTCTTTCTTACAATGTTAACAACACATGTGATTCTGTATGCATGTTACCCTGTTTCTTTTTCTTACAATAAAATGTTTTGAAAAAAAAAAAAAAAAAAACAGTAAAACGGTAGCAATCAAAACTGACAGAGGTCTCGAGGTTAGGTTACAGAGTGTGAGCCATCAGAGACCTGTGTTAGATAAGTCCAACCAGTGTCCAGTAGGCTTAGTGTTCAAGTCGGAATAAGTCTTCCGGAGAGGTGGGTAGTCAAGGTCCTGTTTCCCTAAAGTCAGATCTGGATCAAGGAAATCTATGACATTGAGGTAGGGGGGCCATCCATGTTTGTTGGAGATGGTCATCGGGGGGTCCAACTAGTTCACTATCTGTATTGGTTCCTATTCCAGAAAGCGGAATAGGTCAGGGAGTTTGTCTGGGTCTGAGATCATGCATGAGTGGCCCTCTCTTTTCACTTGGATGCTAAAGGGGTGACCCTATGTCTAGGTGGCACCCGTCTGGTATATTACATTGAGTAGAGGCCCAACCACCAGACACATATATAGTGTGTGTTTGACGGATCCACCATCCATTTATTCCCAGACTTATCCAAAGTCCAACGGCCCCAGGCACCAGGCTTTGAACACAATTTCCTCCTTTAGAGTAATGTCCCCGGCACAATGCATCCCATGGGGGTGATCTCCTTCAGGGCCCACTAGCCTATGGACTCTATCCAGCTCCATCAGTGTGCTGGCATCTCTGGCCAGCAAAGATTGAGGATAGAGGTCACAATAGGCTTTAGGTCTGCCCCAGCAGTGGCTTTTCGGATTCCTTTCAGGCAAATGTTGTTTCTATGGCTCTCATTTGCATCGTCAATGTGGAGCTGGTGTTGACAGACCTGGGAAAGGTTTGCAGATGATGTGGCTTCAAAAGCCAAGAGGCAATTAGCATGGTCTGCTAGGATAAGAGGAAGGGTAGAAATAGTCGCTGTGAGAGGTTGACCTGTTGACAGAGGACATCCATTTCTTTATGGAGAGAAGACTCTATTTTGGTAGCCCAGGATTCAAAGTCTGCCCAGAACGCTGAAATCAGGGCTGTGGCTGCAGAGCCAGATGATCCCTTTATCTCTTGATGTAGTGCTACCTCTGGGCTTTCCTCTGGGATCTCTGGGGCTGGGAGAGTCCCAATGTGGGCAGATGGCTCTAAACCCGAAGTGCTGGGAAGGAGCAGGCTGTGCTTATTTGCCTATGAGTAGCACTGCTACCTTCCCGCGGTTTGGTGGGGGTTTTGGCCATCACTATCTTGTCTCGATCGGGCTGGGATTCTGTCAGGGCTGTGCAGAGGAAATAGTGCTGGATAGATCCACTGTGAGACTCGGTAGTGACAGTGGGGAGAGAGCTGTGATCTGACATATAGGCGGAGGGCAGAAGCAAGCAGTAAAGTTGCTGGCTATAGCTGGGAGCACACAGAGTTCCCCACCATGTGTCCTCAGCCTTCTGTTGTCATCCCCCTCCCCTCCAGTTTTCCTTCTTTTCATAAGAAATCTGACTGCTACTGGGACTTATCCAGGTCATGTTAAATTTGAGCAATGTTGTATTTCAGAGCCTCCAAACATTTTTATGATAAATAATCAGTGTAAAAAGACTGTTCAACTCTTCATCCAGTATGTTCATTCACTGTTTTCTAAAATTCTCATCCTCCACTTCAAATGATGGAAACTTGGAAGGGTGAAATGCTTTAGGGTATGTGGTTTGGTGAAGACATGTAGGCTGATGCTGCTCCTTATCATTTATTTGTGCACCTTGGCTGGTTGGGAGTACCTCATGTTCTGGGATACAGGGAAACACGTTCACATACCTCCCAACCTTTTAAGATTGGGATGAGGGACACCTACTGAAAAATGTATGTAGGCATAGGAAATGCCCCCTGACGCCCCCTTAAAAGAAAATTAACCAAAAAAAGGTTAATTAAATCCACAAGGACTTTTTTACCACTACTATTCCTTTATATTGGCTCTTAAAATGTACAAATGCAGCAGTTTAGAAATTGGATGAAAGGTTTTGCATGTGGAAACACTTTTTGAAAGATAAAAAATAAATGTTATATACAACTATATAGATCAGACCAAAATGAAGGATAAATGAGGAGTAAAGAGTGACAGAGAGATATCGGGGACAGTTGGGAGCTATGCTTTCACCACTACTTTGAGCGGCGCCAAAAGCAATATAACAGGTCTCAATTGAATATTACCACACATCTGTTTATTAAATATTTGAAACAAAGTTAAACACAGATTCCCATGGTAGGTGCCCAATATTTCACCTGAGTAAATACCCTGTTTTCCCCAAAATAAGACCCAATGTGATTGTCGGTGATGGCTGCAATATAAGCCCTACCCCCCAAACAAGCCCTAGTTAAAGTCTTTGTAGGTCTTATTTACAGGGTAAGGCTTATTTTTGGGGAGACAGGGTAGGGCTTATTTGGAGAGTAGGCCTTATATTGCAGCCATCACGACAATCACACTAGGTCTTATTTTCGGGGAAGAGTTTAAAGAGTTATTGTAGATTTAATGAATTTGATGATGTTAGGTTGCTCGTCTTCTGTAAGTAACCCCTGGTAGCCTAGGCTAGGATTGAAGAGCGGAGGTCCCTTTCACCGGTGGACAAAACATTACACATACACGCTATTGTACGTGAATAATGAATGTGCCTATTGAAGCACGCACAACAATTTTATTTAGTTTGAACAGAAGGACAGCCCTGTGGTTTAACCAATCAGGTAATTCATACATACATCGACATTTTTCTTAAACTCATGACATTATCTAAGTCAAAGGTGAAATACAGTCTTCTGATAGTTATTTCGTCATTTCAACATCTGCTGACTGACCATATTCTTGCGTAACCAGTCCTATCTTAGCTTTGTACCTCTTACCGCAGACAGATGCATCCTAATATGTCAACATCTTGCATCTTAATTCTGAACTTAGTGAAATGCACGCCTAAGCATATTATCTTAGACCTTTAACCTAGTACCGTATATCTTTTGGCAACCTTAATAAGTATTCCCTTATAATCCTTCCTTTGATCATTCTGTGATTTACATAATGATCATTCCTTTTCTAATTTAATAGCACAGGCTTCATACTCCGAACCCTTGTGCTCTTGGTTTCTATACCATACCGTTGGATCCTTAACAATGGAAGTGAGTTTCAGATCCTTCGGAGCGACCGTGTTTCCCTTTTTACATAAACATTTGATTATCTTATAACAGGCATATAAAAATAGAATGAAGAGAATCACAGTGACAATTGTCATGGCAGCATTTCGGAGCCAAGATATTAATCCCCCAAAACTAAAACTGCTCGAGAAGGGATCCCAGTTTTTTCCTATGTTCCTTGCCTCTTTCTGTAGTTTATTTACCTCTTCCCTGTGTTGGGCAATAACGTCATAGTAGTCTGGGACTTCGATGCTGGTATTATGAATCCAGGTACAGCACTCATAATCCTCAGTAGTCTCACAGAGGCCAGTAAGGGCTGCACTCATACTTTCTATAGCCAACTCATGTAGTTCTAGTTGCTTCCTAATTGCCCTAGTTTCTAGATTTAGTTTGGTTATGTCATCAGAATTTTCCTCCAGAATCTCATCAATTATGCCAGTGTAATTATTTAATCTTTTCATTAGGTCAATTCCCCACCCTGTCCAGGAAGGGAACCATGCCCAGGCCATATCTTTTTCTAAAAACAATTCTCGTTTATTACGGTGTATAAGGGGATATCTAGGATGCATGCTGGCTTCAAGGAGGTGACTTCCCTTGTTATCCCCTAATACCCCCATAATAGGAACCAGGGCTGCAAGGTAACACCACCCCTGGGGTTTGGTTGGGATCCAGGGGTGACAGAGTTTGCCGCAGCATATATATATGGTATTTCCTAGAGCTAGGGGTCGTTTATGGAACACGTTCCTAAGAGTATCAGAAAGGCCAGAGAGCACCAGAATTGACATTAATTGGTGTATTGTAGTCTTGGTACTGGAGCTAAGAAAGTCTAAAAAGGTGGCATTTAGGGTGGGATCTGAAGTATGGAAGAAAGAAGGACTGTTAAATGATGTCATTGAAATGTTAAGTTTTGCTTGTTTGCAAACCTCGGCTCCATCTGTGGTGTTTCCCAGTCGGAAACACCAGTCTGGGAAGTGGCTTCTACCTATAATTTGGAAAGTGAGGGTTTTATTTGGACGGGTCCTAGTAACATTCGTTAGGATGATAGGGGGTGTTCCATTAAGGAGGGGGGTAAAATTCAAGGGGACTGCCATGAGAGGGATTCTAGCTGTACTGGGATGTAGCTTGCTGCAAATCCAGCATTTCTCAAAACCAGATTTTTGAGCATAGCTATATTTGAATTTTAGTAGTAACATCTTGTTAGTCAGTCCCTTAGGTGACTCATTAACGGGTACAATACTTCTACTATGTCTTTGGCCGGGGGTATTATTCATCTTAGGTGGTCCACATATCCCTTTTAATAGACCTAAATCTTCTGGATGATATATACAGTTGGCTATAAACCATGTGGGCAGGAATACAAATAGTACCAGACTACCCCAAAGGCATACAGCCTTCCCTGACACTGATGGAGAAAGCATCTTTGTTTTTTTAAAGTTCTGATTATTTGTTATCTAAGAGTTCTGTTCTTCTTCTTCGTTTCTCATCCCGGCAGTTGTTGGCTCTGTTTTGTCCTTTTGAGGGGTGTGGGATCTTCCAGGGAAATTTGTTCTATGCCTCTCTGAACTTCTTGTAGATCTTGTTCTTGGGAGTTGCTGCTCTCTGTCACTGCCAGGGGCTCTGGAGTCGAGGGAAGCTGGGGACACTTTTTAAGACGGCTGGCGTGGATCCAGGTGTTTCCTAGGTCTGTTAACACTGCGGTCCTGGATACCTTTTCCACCTTCCATGGTCCTGAGAAAGCCGGTCCGATACTCTTTCTTTGTGCTAATTGTTTGATCAGCACTTTATCCCCAGGGATGAAGGGATGCGTTGGTTCTGTGGGAAGAGGGAAAAAAGGTGACAGAAACTTGTTCGTTTATTTCGTGGAGCATACTTACCAGATTTTTCACGTACATTTCCTGTTGGGAATAAATGTCAATATCAGTGTCTTGGTCTAATGGGGGTAATTCTATGTTTGCGGGGATTCCCATGAGGACCTCAAAGGGTGATAGTTTTGTTCTTGCATGTGGATCTTCCCCTCTTTTGACCAAAGACCTTCAGGGTCTTTGGTCAATCCTTCCTTTGTCCAAAAATGGACATCATCTTCTGTGGCCATTGATTGCATCTGTGCTATAACAGTTTTAAAGTTAGGTGCTGCGAAGTGTTCCTTGAAAAACATTGGGGGGCAGGTGGGTTAGGGGAAAAGGCAGCAGCTCTTTTAGCTTCTCTGTCAGCAAGAGCATTCCCTTTTGAAACACGACTGCTGTCAGAGGAGTGTGCCTTTACGTTAATTATGGCTACCTTTCTTGGAAGAAGAATGGCTTGGAGGAGAGCACTAATCTGTGTGGAGTTGGCAATTATTTTGTTGTCTGCTGTTTTAAAACCTCTATTGGCCCATATCACACCAAAATCATGCACCACTCCAAAAGCATATCTACTGTCTGTGTAGACGTTCACCTCTTTACCGGTGAATAGAATGCAGGCCCTAGTGAGGGCTTCCAGTTCAGCCACCTGAGCCGAAGAGGGGGCAGTGGTTTGGCTTCTAATACCTTGTTTGGCAACTGGACTATTGCATATCCTGTTTGGAAGGTGGAATCAGAGGGACGGGAGCAACTACCGTCCACAAAAACATCCTCTGCACCTGAGATAGGGGTGTCAGTGAGATCCGGTCTGGGACTGGTAATAGCAGCAACCTTTTCCGAACAGTCATGTATAATGTCTGGGTCATGTGGTAAACGCAACATGGAATGCAAAAGGCGCACAGCGGGGTTGCTGGCAGGCACATATTTGAGTGTGAGGTTATCAGTGTTCATCAGTGTTATCTCATAACCACTAAGTCTTTGCGAGGTCATATGTTGGGTATTCATGTTCTGAATAAGATGCGTGACTGAATGAGTGGTATAGAGAGTCAATGGGTGACCTAGCACTAATTTGTTTGCATCTTGTACAGCCATTGCACAGGCAGCAAGATTTTGGAGACAGGATGGCATTCCCTGTACTTGGATGGGGAGTTTTTTTTAGATAGGTAGGAGACAGGGCGGTAGCCTGTTCCATGCTGTTGTGTTAGCACGGCGGCAAAAGAGGTCCCCGAGACTACACAGTATAGTTGAAAAGCTTTACCATAGTCTACCAACCCTAGGGCGGGAGCATTTGACAGACTGTTTAATAGAGCTTGAAAAGCTTGTAGTCTGTCTTCAGTCCAATCTATTAATTTAGGGGCTGTCGAGCCAGTAGCCTCTCTTAGGATACTATCACAATGAGAACAGTCAGGGATCCATTGGCGGCAATATACAATTGCACCCAAAAATGAGAGTAGGGCGGCCTTGTCTTTTGGCGGACTGAGAGCTTGTAGGGCTGCGGCACGTTTAGGTGACACCAGCCTTGTTCCTTCTCTAAGGATACAACCTAAGTATTCAACCTGGGACTGGCACCATTGCACCTTCTTCCTGGAGGCGAGGTGTCCAGCTCGGGCTAAGTGTCCCAACAGTGATGTTGAATCGACCGCACAGTCTTCAGCAGTTCGACTGCACAGGAGCAAGTCGTCCACATACTGTATCAGTACCGACCCTCGCTCAGATGTCCAAGACTTGACAGTCTCGTTGAGTACCATAGAGAAGGCGGCTGGACTGTCTACATACCCTTGCACTAAACGCGTCCAGGTTAACTGGCCCCCGGCCCAGGAGAAAGCAAACATAGGTTGGGCTTCCTCCGCAATGGGAATGCTAAAGAAAGCATTCGCTAAATCAATTACTGTGTAGCATAGAGAGTCTGCCGGTATGCATGAGAAAATAAAAGTGATGTCTGAGACTAGGGGTGGGAGGGGAATCACTTGTTTGTTTACTGCTCTGAGGTCTTGTACAAGTCTCCACTCCCCACTGGCCTTTTTTACGGGGTAAATGGGCGTGTTCCAGGGACTGATGATTGGTCTCAGGATACCTTTTGATATGTAATCATTAATTTGAGGGGAGATGCCTTGGACTTTCTCTGGGGGTAGGGGATACTGTTTTTGATATTGTATCCCTGCATCTGATCGCATTTGGGGTGCATATGGTGTGCAATTAATAAAGCCCACACTACCTTTGTTTTCTGCCCAAATTGTGTGATGGTCAAGGGAGGAAGGTATCATTAGAAAGAAACTCCTGTGTGCATGTCTTTTTGGGAACCCTCTGTGTGCATGTCGCTTAGGGCCATGTAAGTCACATAATGGTGAACTAGCGGTAAGGGAACCTTCTTTATTAAACTTAATGGTAATACACAGTTGTGCCAAGAGGTCCCGTCCCATAAGGGGCACAGGGCATGAGGACAAGACGGCAAAAGTTTGGGTACATAATTTCTGTCCTTCTGGAGTGGCTACAGTCAGTGGTGGAGTGATGGGATGGGTGACAGGTGTCCCATTAATACCAACAGAGTTTCCCTCGGTGCATTATTTGTGGCTGTGTAGGATATTGGGGTAGTGGTTGACGAGGGTTCTGGTATGGCAGATAACGGGGATACTGTGGGCGGGTCTGGGGGTTAAATCCCCTGCCTCTGCCTCTTGCTCTAATCTGTCCAGTCCTATAAGGGCACTGGGATTTCCAATGTCCTTGCTGTCCACAATTGCCTATATTTTCCAAGGCATTTGTTCCATGCACAGAAACAATCCTTCATGTATTGTGGGTCAGCCCCTTTGCAGGGAGGATAAGAATGCTTATGTACCTGACAAATTTTACTGACTTCTTGCCAGTCTTCCTCTGAACAAGGACCTTGGGGTCCTGGGTCATGGATTCCCAATTGGTGACACCTTTCCCGAACTTGTGTCCAAAATGGTTCTACCTGGGGGCCAGGGATCATATTACTGACAAATTCATAGGGTGATGGGGTGGCCATAGCTTGGGTTGCTGCAGTATTCCCCATCTAGTAGTCTGGGCAGTGTGTGTCTAGTGGCAGGACACAGGTGATAACACCCGGTTTGTCCAACAATCCGGTCTCTGGTCTGGGAGTAGGATCCCTGATCTTTTTTGGGGCAGATGGACTTATATAAAACTATGAAGATTTACCCTTAATATACGATGAAGGGTAAATTTTTCCTGGTGGCGGTATTTACCCCTCTTACACCAAGTCTGCAAGAGAACCCCCCTGGTCTGGTGGTCAGTCAAATCCACTTGTCATCTATTCTTAGGAAGAGTAGACCTAACGTGCAATGGGGGCAGGCGGATGCTATGTCACTACAAGAGGGCTCCTCATATTCTGCACTCATTTAAACAACAACAATTATTTTCCTTATACTCTATATTAAAACTTATACTCTATATACTTACACGTGTACCTAGAGAGAAACAGACATATTCTTAATATACTTTAAGACATGAAATAACCGTATTGCAATACATTTATCAATTTATAGTGCACTTTTTTTTTAAAAAAAAAAAAAAAATTTTTTCAAATGGGCGTCCACTCCACCAATCCCTTTGTCACGGGCGTAATCTACTACTTCCCGTGTTAAAAATACTATCACCAATAGTTTTAAGTCAGACCAACCTAGTCGGACTCCCCTAAACCTATAAATTCCTTGCGAGCCCTTTTCACCTCCCGAGTGACCAGCCTAGTCCATCGCGAAGGCACAGTTACTTCTTTTAATTTTAAACTAAGTTCGTAGCGGCCGCCCGGACAGAGTAAGTGTTTACACCATTCACCAATCAGGTAAAAAAGAGTAAAGTGACTTACCTGTCGCAAGACGAGACGAACCCCACTTTGCTGGTACCAAAACTGTTAGGTTGCTCGTCTTCTGTAAGTAACCCCTGGTAGCCTAGGCTAGGATTGAAGAGCGGAGGTCCCTTTCACCGGTGGACAAAACATTACACATACACGCTATTGTACGTGAATAATGAATGTGCCTATTGAAGCACGCACAACAATTTTATTTAGTTTGAACAGAAGGACAGCCCTGTGGTTTAACCAATCAGGTAATTCATACATACATCGACATTTTTCTTAAACTCATGACATTATCTAAGTCAAAGGTGAAATACAGTCTTCTGATAGTTATTTCGTCATTTCAACATCTGCTGACTGACCATATTCTTGCGTAACCAGTCCTATCTTAGCTTTGTACCTCTTACCGCAGACAGATGCATCCTAATATGTCAACATCTTGCATCTTAATTCTGAACTTAGTGAAATGCACGCCTAAGCATATTATCTTAGACCTTTAACCTAGTACCGTATATCTTTTGGCAACCTTAATAAGTATTCCCTTATAGATGAGACTCTCAAAACGTGAAAAAAAAATGCATTCTGTTGTCCACGTTGACTTCATCCTAACTTACATTCAGATTATAAGGGAAGCAAGAGCTGTACTTATACAAAAAATTGGGTACATCAAACATCGAATTTGCCTGAATCTGGCTGAAATATGCATGTCAGACATAAAAGTGTTGGACCAATACTAAGTAATTTCTTTTGTTTTAATGCATTGCACAATGCAGAGAATCTTAGAAATGGGGATAGCCGATCGGAGGAGAAAGCAGCTCAGTAACCTGTTTTTCCATACTATCCAGTCACTGTCTGGGCCAAGCTGTATTTCTTGGACAGCATTAGAGAACAGTAAATGGTCGGAATTGTGTATGATTTTAGGCAGGAATGCCTGTGTTAGCAAACTGGCTAAACGGAAATCTAAATATATTTTTGGTAGATATGACAGTCCTCACATATACAGTATAGTTCAGTTATGTATTTACAGTAGATAGTTACCTACACTTAAACATTAAACTAGGATATGTAAAGAAATTATATTTTGTGAAAATTACTTATATTAGTAGGAGAACACAATAGAATTCACCCTGGGATACAGCTGAGGTCCATTGCATGCATCAAGAAGCAGCCAGTAAACTTCTAGTTGCCAATACGCAGTGGGATAGATTGATGTCTGTAATGACTTTGGGGCAAATGTAATGATCACAGACAAATCATCAGCCATTAATGACTACTGACTAATCTATACATTAAATAAAAATCATAACCTGAGGGCCTGTCTGTAGGTTTCCAGAGACAGGGATATTACTAAAGGAGATTGAGTAGGAGTAGAGCTAATGTGCTAGTAATTTCTACACACATGGGGTGATAAGAATTCCTGCTGTCTTCAATATATGGTCAGTGATGATGAATTTCAAAAAAGAATGTAAGACAGAATAATAAATGTCCTCTATGGCTGTGTTGGCTTCCAATGTGTAATTAAAAACCACAACCCAGTCGTTGGGCTTTTGAAAAATTCACAAACAGCCATCTGACAAAGTTCTGTTTGTGATGAGATGGGCAAATCTGCTTCTGCATTGATTCACAGTTTAAATGAGAGGTATATTTGATCATGATACAGTATATGTTTCTTGCAGGGACTATGTTATCTTTTATATTATCTTTGTTGGATATACAAGTAAAAAAGTGTAAAAGATATTTTACTCATACCGTATTAATGTGTGTTAATGTTAAGGGTTCCCTCTGAAATTCCTGATTTTCCTATTTTGACTTATTCAAGATCATTAACTTGGAAAGCATCTAAACTAGTGGATCACAATAACAGCCAGGCAAGTAGGATTTTCAGAAAGGGTCAGTGATTTTTGCTCCCTGCACTTTTCACTTGCATAAGCTAGTCACAATTAACTGGACATGTTCTGTAATGTTGAATCCGTTTCTTAGCTTATCTAAACCACTTCTTCATTTCTAATGAAGGAGGACTTCTCAACTCCAGTCCTCAAGGTGCCCCAACAAGTCATGTTTTCAGGATTTCCCTCAGATGAAACAGCTGTAGGAATTACTAAGGCAGTGAAACTGATCAAATCACCTGTGCAAAATAATGGAAAGCCTGAAAATATGATATTTTGGGGCGTCTTGAGAACTGGAGTTGAGAAACACTGGTATGGAACATACTCCAGCATTTATTTGCACATAGGTAGTACAGACATGTTAATTCAGTCATCATGTAATGTGTAAAGGCAAATACCAATTGTCAAAAAACAGGATGGGAGGTGTGAATGTTGGGCTACCACTCTGTTCTAGTTACATAATTCCATCCCTGGCACTGAGTAGTCTGCAAAGGATTTAATCCTAGTAAACATCTTTTATTAAACAACTCAATGGACAAAGCCATCACATTTACGTGGGAAGAGGCACATGAATAACAAAATTTCCTTTTTGGACTGTATGTGACATGACAACAATGAGATCTACAGGAAATCTACACACAGACATCTCAGGAGTGCTTTGAAAGTTTGAGTCTATCCAGACTGGGTTTTTTTTTTTTAACATTCACAAGGTCAAGCAAAAAATGGACCATCAAATAATGGGGAAAAAGTGGGCGTAGAAGGATAACTCACAAAGTAATAAAGTCATCTGGTATACAGTAGAGAAAACTTTTTAACAAACATTGCATCCTTGTGTCTTTTAATATAGAGGCAGAAGCCTGTTTTCATCCAAAACAAATTAAATCTAATTCAAAAACTCGCACTGAAGTGTTAAATCAAAATGAATACAAATGAAAAATAAGAATAAGGACGGGCCGTGGCTTGGACAAGGTGGCCTCTTGGGACCTGAGCTCCTGCATGACGAGGACTTAATCAGCTTCTACCCGGGACTAGCTGCTGCAACCAGCCATGGGCAAGCCTAACAGAAGCACTTCAGCGCCGCGGGCTTTGAAAGAGTCTGGGACACAGCTGAACAAAAACATACCTGAGCTGTTCCACGTCCAGCAATCAAGGCACCGCAAGGCATCGCAGGCATTGCAGGCCTCATCCTCAGACTCACGTAAAAACAACACCGACACACAGATGGATGGTGACGAAGACCCAGAACATCCTCCGAGCCTCCTGGACCTAAAAAAGGACTTACAAAAAGTAGCCTTGGACATCAAGCACACCCTAACCTCGGCCATTTCAGACTTGAAGTCTGACATCCACAACATGGGCACAGACATGGAGCAGACCTCGGTCACACACACAGAGGCAAATCAGGCAAGTGCAAAGGGCCTATGACTCCCAACTGCCACACATGTTCGATATCCACCACCAGGTGGAAGATCTTGACAGTCGGGGTTGTAGCCATAATAGGTTGCAGGGGGTCCCTTAGAGCATTGAGACACCAGCACTGCCAAAAGCTATCTGCTCAATTTTCAATGAACAGCTTGAGTGTCTGGTGGCTTCCCCCATTGGAATGGAGAGACTACACAGGGCCTTGAGACCCCCCCCCCCGGAACTCTGAACCCCCTCGAGATGTAGTTTGCTGCATCATGAATTTTCCTCTCAAAGAAGAAATACACCGCAAAGCCAGAGTGAAAGGCTGTGTTTTATTTCATGGAGCAGACATTAAACTATTTCAGGACCTCTCTCAGATTACACTGCAGAACAGACGCACGCTCCGCCCTCTGCTGGAGGCTCTACGCACAAGGAATATCCAATATAGATGGAAATTCCCCTTCTTTCTCTCTGCATCCACCAGAGGTCGCCCAGCACTTCTCTGGACACCTGCCAACATTCTGTGAGCAACTTGATATACCTCAAATTGATCTACCTGAATGGTACGCATTCTACTTCCCAATGGAACAGTGGAAACCAGTCTCACACAATCCCTCACCAAAGGCCCAAAGACAGTGCTCCAGATGCCGCAGATTGTCCCTGGATGGGGGGGGGGGGGAGATGGCATGCACATTGTGTAAATCTGCTCCACAGATCCTACTGTTTAACACCCAGAGCAGGCAGGTATATCATCCCACTTTGCTAGCCCTATCAGGAGCTTAACTTAAAAGACCTGCCTTGCTCTGGTGTCGGTGGTGACTTCCTTCGCTTGGCCTTCCCCCCACACACAGGCTTTAGACAATTAAAGCCTATACAACCCTCATACCCCGGTCCAATCTTTACATTTTTTAATTTCCAATCTTTATTCTTTAATGTGGGCACTAATGACCGAAAACAAACCAGGGTCATGCAGTGGGGTTTTTAATTCACGTCGTAGGGATTTACATCATGTATGGGGACTGCTCTGGGAGTGCTCCTTAACAACACACGTTTAAGCCCACAAACACAAACCTAGCACACTGTGACGGCCCCCTAGAAACACCATTGAGCTATATGATATACTCCAGGGGATTTTTCTTCAAGTTTCCACCCAGCCCATGATGCTGAATAGAGTTATAGGGTGGCCTGGATGTTTAATGTTCTATACTTTTCTTGTTTATTTGTATGTTGCTACATTGCTTATCTTATGTTTAGCCCAATATAACACTGATTTGAGTTGCCCTTGAAAGGGAAAGAGAAGGTAAAACAAAAAAAAAAAGGGAAAGGTTTTTGTGCCCTAACAATTACCCTATCCCCAAGGCCAACCAGACACTTGAACTTTCCTCTCATGTCCCAGACCTTATCTGACTATCCCTCTTGTCCTCTTTCGTGCAGTGACACTTGATTCCCTTTCGCTCCATTGTCCCCATTCATGGGTCATTCCAGATACTGGCTGACACTCCAGATACCCCTAAGCAGGTGAAATAGATTATCTATGTTCACCTCTGGTATACTCCTAGTCACCTACTTGAATTTAATTAAATAGAAACTTAGAAACTATATACTCCCTGTAAATTCTCTCTCTCCTCTCTTCCTTCCCTCCCCTCTCCTTCTCTTCTTTTTTCCCTCCCCACCTCTCCCCCCTATCCACCACCATAGTGACAGCTAGCTTCTACATGGGGCAGCTCTTTGACTCGACCGCCCACCCGGTCCGACTAATCTACCCTCAAACACTGTTAAGGTGATCGTACTGTAATCTATGGGTTCCTAAGTAAAACTGTAGAGCTACTCAACATAGTACACATTGCAAACAAAACCATCGCTCAAGAAACAAGTATCCCTGAAATGCATTTAACTTAATGTAAAAGGCCTGAACCTACCATAAAAAAAGTTGCAGGTCCTATCAGCACCGACTAAACACAAAGCTCATTCATATTCCTTCAGGATACACATTTCCATTCAGACATAGTACCTAAATGAACTAATCACATGTACCGAAAGTCATTCCATGCCACAAACCCCAGCTCCAAAACCAAAGGGGTATCCATTCTCATATCCAAACATGCTGACTTTCAACTAACAGATTCCCTGGTGGACCCGGAGGGCAGCTACATCTTTATCAAAGGCATCTATGCAGCTAAACCTGTCACGTTAGCTAATATATACTGCCCTAATACCCACCATATCTATCTTTTAGGAAGATATGTGATATTTTATCCTCATTTCAAGGGGGAATGGTCTTTTTTGGCAGAGACTCTAATGTCCCACTAAACTCGATTATGGATACATCCTCCGGTACAACTACGCTACCATACCGAGCACTCCGCCAGATCAAACTACAAATCTAGCCCCTATTACTACATGACACCTGGTGTACCATGTTCCCAAATGACAAAGACTTTACCTTTTACTCATCACCTCACCGAAAATACTCTAGAATAGATTATTTTTTCCTCACTCAAACAGATCTATCTCTTATCACACAAGCCTCAATAGAGCCGATGTTCCTCTCAGACCACCACCCCATCACCGTAACTCTGACTCTTCCTGAAATGACACATATCACTAAATTGTAGAGACTGAATCCTCCTCTTTTGAAAGATACAGCCACATTGTAACACGTACACTCCCAACTCCAATTGTAATTCGCAAAGAATTCTGCCCAAGAAGTAACACCCATATGGTATGGGAAGCTCACAAGTGTTTCAAAAGGGGGGAACTTATATCCCTAGCAAAGAAAGCTAAAAAAGCCCAACAGGAATGTATCACATCATTGATTACAAAAATTAGTTGGAAACCTCCCATAAGCAATCATCCTCACAAACTACACTGCAAGACCTCACGCACGCCCGCTCCACACTGCTAGATGAATTAGGGAAACAGACGAGACAACGCTATATACTCAGACAAAAAGTGTTCTACGAACACAGCAACAAAAGTGGCAGGCTACTGGCACGCACAATACAGACAGCCAAGACCCCATCCACAATCCACCACATAAGAGATAAACATGGTACGCTTTTCTTCAAAAATGGGGAAATAGCCCAATAATTTGACACATTTTATGCTAACCTCTATAACTTTCCCCAGGACCAATCAGACCCCAATTCTCCAGAATCCCGTGCAACTCAACTACAGACTTTTCTAGCCCAATATTGCCCCAATTCTATTAACAGGCTGAAGACCTGGAATGCCCCCTCTCTGCAGAGGAACTATATACAGCGACAACCCAAATGAAAGTGGGGAAAAGTCCCGCTTCAATATTATAAATGTTTCCTAGATGTCCTGTTACCTATGATGGTAACAACAGTTAACACCCTTGCCCAACCCCAAACTTCCACCGGTAGACTATTAGAAGCCCACATAGCTGTCATACCGAAAGATAGTAAGGACCCCATGCAAGTCTCCAACTACAGACCCATCTCATTGCTCAATGTGGACATTAAATTTTACGCCAAAATGTTAGCCCACAGGCTATTACCTCTCATACCTAGTCTTGTCACCCCAGACTAAGTAGGTTTCATACCAGGGAGGGAGGCCAGAGATAACACCACACGTGCATTAAACCTATATCACTGGCTTCCTCCTCTCCCTGGATGCAGAAAAGGTGTTCGACAGAGTGGCACGGGATTACACGCAGGCGGTACTGAAAGGAATTGGCCTCAGCCCCCGCATGCATGCCCCCATTAGAGCCTTATTTTCCACCCCCTCAGCGACGGTGAGAGTGAATGGCCACCTGTCGCACACCTTTACCATCAGCAATGAGGTGCCCATCAGTGGCACTTCACCAGTGCAGCCTATCAGTGCCCATCAGTACTGCCTCATCAGTGCAGCCTGACGGGCACTGATAGGCCGCACTAATGAGGTGGTATGGATGGGCACTGATGAGGAGGCACTAGTATGCAGCACTGATAGGCATTGATAGGGGGAACTGATGAGGCACTTATGGGCACTGAAAGGCAGCACTAAGGGGCACTGATTGGCATCACTGAAGGGCACTGATTGGCATCACTGGTGGAAACTGGTGGGCAACACTGATGGGGCTGGACTAATAATCATTGCACTGATTATCAGTGCAGATGTCCCCACTGAGGAAAGCAACTTATTCACTCTCCTTTCCTCACATGCTGTCAACCTGAGGAGAGGAATTCCTATTTACACTGTGATCAGCTGTGATTGGACACAGCTGATCACATGTTAATGAGCCTAAGTCATTGGCTCTTTACCGTGATCGGTGATCAGGGGTACTCATGAACTGCTTGTTATGAAGGACGCCATATGATATCCAGTCAGAATAATGCAACCCCCACCTGGCCATCATTTTGCTATAGGCCGGGCGGGAAGTGGTTAATGTTACATACTATACTTTAACAAAAATAAATCTCTCTGGTAAACAGATGGCTCAACATGCAAATGGATTGCTTCCTTACTTTTTTACTGTCGGCTTTAACTCAGACACATCCCTATTGTGACCCATTAGTTTGTGACCGATTACCCTTGATGGTCAAAAATAAAAAGACACAGTTATACTGTAAAAAATGAATTAACACACAATGTTAAGAAACAGCAACAAAATACAATGGTTAATATATGGATCAACAAAACATTACAAAGGGAAAAAAGGCTACACCAATTTCCTTAAACTAGAACAACTTAAAATGCATACATTACTTGAATAAATATTTAATTAGTTTTATGTAGAGTTAACAATATGAATCTCTTTGTTTAATTTAACTTTGGTTACCTTGTACTCCCAATAACATATCTTTTGGCTTTGTGACCTTTGTTTTACAATAACTTGTTTGTGTTTTATATGGTTTGCAGAATAAGAGGATGCGGGTGATGGTGAAAGATCCCTGATCTTTGTGGGTTAGGGTGTGAAGCATTGCAATGCCCTTTTATTTATTTATGATATCTATTTATGATGTATCTGTACTGGGCATGAAAGCTAATACAATTAACACAGTCCCCTCTTATTTAGAGTGTAGGGATAAATGCTTACTGGCTGCCATGGGTTAATGTACTTTGTACTCTCTTATTGAATGAGCCGAAATGCCTAATAAGCTGGCCTTAATTAGTACAGAGAAGGAGGGAAAAGTAGAGGAACACAATTCGTCACCCAAAATATTGTTTTCTCAAAATAATATTTTCAGTTTTGTCTTACTTTAAGCTGAATTTTATGGGGCTGTGATCCAGGACTATTAAAGTATATTTATTCCACTGTAGTCATTCTCAAGATGTCAAGGTGATAACATCCCAAATGTATATTTTGAACTCCATTGTTGATTTTTTTTTAGGTTTATTGTTGTATGTTTCTTTCAAAGGGGTTTGTGTGAAAATATTGCATGAAAATAAACCCATGGATACCAGCTTCCAGAGAGTACTGTTATGTAATACAGTCCTTTTCATAATAATGTGTTGCTTTGAGCCATTTTGGAAAAACAATTCTTTATGCTGGATTTTTAGCTCAATTATCTGGATTTTCTAATTCACTGGGGTTCTTCAGAATGTACTTTAAAGTGTTACTAAACCCAGGACTCTGTATTCACTATATATGGTCTCCCACGGTACACAGAACATGAAAATGCAATAATTTTAGTATATATATAAACTGCTAAATACGTTTTCTCGTCAGCATTATATAGCAGTCTTGTGACTTCTATCAGTGTTCAACCGAGCACTGGTTAAAGCTTGTAAGGGGAGTTTTCATTATCCTGTGACTGCCCTATGAGGCTACAGGACCTCTGACCATCTGTCAATATAGTGCTGATCACATATGCCCTCCCGAGAAAAAAAAACTATCTAGCAATATACACCAAACTGAGCATGTGCAGAGTGCCCCCAATGCTCTGTTCTATCAGGAGATTGATTGGGGACTGTGGATGAAGGAGAGGTTCAGAGAAGACAGAATCTATTGGCAGGCAGACTTCCTCGACTAACAATGTCAAGAGTCAGGGCAATGGTCTCTTTATTAGGAACTCTATTGCAGTTGGGGGATGCCAAATGTGGATCTCCTAGCTTCCAGATTCTAGTTTTCTCTCATCTTGATAATCCCTTCCTTATCAGCTCCCAGGTTTTCTGCCAAAATGAGCAAGTATTTTTGCACTTATCAAACAGATATAACAAAACACTTTAAATGGTATATTTAGCAGACCAAAAGGAGAAAACAGTAAGGGAAAAAAATATTTGATCCCCTGCTGATTTTGAACGTTTGTCCATTGACAAAGAAATGGTCAATCTATCATTTTAATTGGTTTATTTTAATAATGAGAGACAGAATAACAACAAAAATATCCAGAAAAATGCATTTCAAGTTGATTTGCATTTTAATGAGTGAAATAAGTATTTAATCCCCTGTCAACCAGCAAGATTTCTGGCTCCCAGGTGTCTTCCACACAGGTAACAAGCTGAGATTAATAGCACTCCCTTAAAGGGAGTGCTCCTAATCTCAGCTTGTTACCTGTATAAAAGACACCTGTACACAGACGCAATCAATCAGATTCAATCAGATCATCTCTCCACCATGACCAAGACCAAAGAGCTGTCCAAGAATGTCAAGGACAAGATTTTAGACTTACATAAGGCTGATGGGCTACAAGACCATTGCCAAGCAGCTGGGTGAGTGGGTGACAACAGTTGGCGCTATTATTCACAAACGGAAGACACACAAAATAACTTTCAATCCCATGGGCGTCCGCAGAACTTTTTCCAAGGGGGGGCATCATTTTAAGGCCACTCATGCTCCGCCCCTTTTCGACAATCTCATGAAAATCTTTCCACTGGTAATACATATGTGTTATATAACAGATAATTCATCTTCACTTTGTATTGGAAGTTACTCTGGCGGCTGTGTTCCATGCCCATATAGCCTAGAGAATGTACATCTTTTTAGATTGCAATACATCTGTTGTGGCCATATTTTGATCTCATACTGTCACTGTATAGGCTGTTTTCATCAAGATAAAAATATGGCAAAAACAGATGTATTGCAATGTAAAAAGATATACATTCTCTAGGCTATATGGGCATGGTACGTAGCCACCTGAGTAACCTTGCGGACGCCCATGCTTTCAAAAACCAGCCCTGGAAAAAAATGTCATACCAGCCTCACAGCATTATTATACAAGCCCAACAGCATAAGGTCATTATTTTCTTGTTCATGAAAGGGAAAACCATACATTTTAAAGCACATTTGATGAAGAGAGTATTAGATATAGATATGAAGTCACATAGGGCTTAACCCACCCCCCTTACCATACTCTAAGGTAAGGGGGGTGGGTTACTAATATAACGAGGAAACCCTTTATATCAGTGCCCCTTACATTATCGTATTCACTCCCCCCTTACATCAGTGACCCCCGACTGGCCTGGCGGTGCTTTCACTGGCCTCCTCTCAGGTGCACTGTGCAGGGCTCAGTCAGTCGGCTCCAGCTTGGTGGCTCTGGTTTTATCCTATAGTCTCCTGTTCACAGTCCACACAAGTCTGACTTCTCCCATGACCCCCATCCTGGCGGTGCTCCCACTCTTGACTCCTCTCCAGACTCCCTTAGAGACTGCAGACATGCTACAGGAGATGGCCAGAGACTGCAGACTTGATGGAAGAGCTCAATGCAGCCTCACCAGTGCCCATCAAATGCAGCCTCACTGTGCCCACCAATGCAGCCTCACTGTGCCCACCAAATGCAGCCTCACTGTGCCCACCAAATGCAGCCTCACTGTGCCCACCAAATGCAGCCTCACTGTGTCCATCAAATGCAGCCTCACTGTGTCCATCAAATGCAGCCTCACTGTGTCCATCAAATGCAGCCTCACTGTGTCCATCAAATGCAGCTTTACTGTGCCGTGAATGCAGTCTCACTGTGCCCATCATTGCAGCCCCTCCTGTGCCCCATGTCCCAGTCTGCAGTCCCTGTCTGTGGGAAGGTGTGTTGTTAATGTTTGGTACGGTACCTTGCATGCCAGCAGGATATCCATGATGGCCAGCAGCAGGCAGGTTCTGTTCTCGTTTTGGATGGGGACGGTGCTCCTTCCAGAGGATCTGTCTGCTGTGAGATGGAGTGGTCCCTGGCCACCTGCACCTTTAGCCGTCCTCATTTTCCGGCCCCAGTCAGCCTGCCCTCTGGTCCCAGGAAGTGGAGAGCACTGGGTGGGAGTTGGAGAGAAGGGGAGCAAAGAGTACTGGCGGAGTTGGAGAACACATGGGTGGGGTCAAAGAGCGAGGGGGAGTGGAGATCACAGGGGTGGGGAGCAGAGAGCGCTGGGGGGGAACTTGAGAGCACTGGGGGGGGCAATAAGAACAGGGGTAGAAAGCACGGTAGGCTGAGAGCACTGGGGGGGCAGAAAGCACGGGGGCTGGAGAGTACTGGGGGGTACAAAGAGCAGGGGGGAGTGGAGAGCACTATGGGGGGTGGAGAGCACATGGGTGGGGGCAAAATGCAGGGGGAGTGGAGAGTACAGGGGTGGGGAGTAGAAAGTGCTGGGGGGAGCCAAAAAGAACAGGGGTGGAGAGCACGGTGGGTAGAGCGCACTGGGGCGGGGGCTGGAGAGTGATGGGGAGAGCTGAAGAGCACTGGGGGGAGAAACAACAGAGGGGAGAGCACTTGGGGGAGTGGAGAGCACTGGGGGGAGAGCATGGGGGGGGGAAGAACAGGGGGGGCACTGGGGGGAGGAGAGCACTGGGGGGGGGGTAAAGCACTGGAGGAGAGCACTGGGGGAGTGGAGGGCACTGGGGGGAGAGCATTGGAGGGAGTGGAAAGCACTGGGGGGGGGGGAAAGAACGGGGGAGAGCACGGAGGGGAGAGTGGAGAGCACTGTGGGGAACGCACTGGGATGGTGGCTAGAGAAGGATGGGGAGAGCTGGAGAGCAGCAAGAACAGGGGAGGAGAAAACTGGGGGGGGGCAGGAGAGTGTGGGGGTGGAGGAGAGCACTGGGGGGGGGGGGCAGGAGAGTGCGGTGGTGGAGGAGAGCAGTGGGGGGCAGGAGAGTGTGGTGGTGGAGGAGAGCACTGGGGGGGCAGGAGAGTGTGGTGGTGGAGGAGAGCACTGGGGGGGCAGGAGAGTATCGTGGTGGAGGAGAGCACTGGGGGGAGCAGTAGAGTGCGGTGGTGGAGGAGAGCACTGGGGGGCAGGAGAGTGTGGTGGTGGAGGAGAGCACTGGGGGGGGGGGAGAGTGCGGTGGTGGAGGAGAGCACTGGGGGGGGAGGAGAGTGCGGTGGTGGAGGAGAGCACTGGGGGGGCAGGAGAGTGTGGTGGTGGAGGAGAGCACTGGGGGGCAGGAGAGTGTGGTGGTGGAGGAGAGCACTGGTGGGGGGGGCAGGAGAGTGCGGTGGAGGAGAGCACTGGGGGGGGGCAGGAGAGTGCGGTGGTGGAAGAGAGCACTGGGGGGGGCAGGAGAGTGCCATGGTGGAAGAGAGCACTGGGGGGGGCAGGAGAGTGCGGTGGTGGAAGAGAGCACTGGGGGGGGGGGGGGCAGGAGAGTGCGGTGGTGGAAGAGAGCACTGGGGGGGGCAGGAGAGTTCGGTGGTGGAAGAGAGCACTGGGGGGGGCAGGAGAGTGTGGTGGTGGAAGAGGGCAATGGGGGGTAGGAGAGTGCGATGGTGGAGGAGAGCACTGCAGCCCCCCCTCCCTCGATCCTCCTATCCAGGCACTGTGGCACGGATGGGCATCTACTCCTGTGTATCACAGCGCTGGATGGCTGTGTTCAGCGGCCGCTCTGTAACACAGTCCCGCCCCCCCCAGACCGGCTCATGTGATAGGCGGAACGTGATTCTCTCTACTATCACACGAGCTGGTCTGGGGGGGGACTGTTACAGAGCGGCCGCCGAACACAGAGCCAGCGATGTGATCCACAGGAGAGAGCGGAGGATGCAGCATGGCGGCGGTGGCGGCAACACCTTGGGTATCCCAGGGGGGGCACTTGACCCCCCTTGCCCCCTGCTGCGGACGCCCATGGTCAATCCCCCTTGTTCTGGGGCCCCATGCAATATCTCACCTCATGGAGTTTCAATGATCATGTGAACAGTAAGGAATCAGCCCAGAACTACACAGGAGAATCTTGTCAATGATCTCAAGGCAGCTGGGACCATATTCACCAAGAAAACAATTGGTAACACACCGCAAAGGACCAAATCTGATTTCTTTTTATGAGCAGGTAAGCAAAACCTTAGACACAGAAGTGGCTGTGGGCGATGTATACTTGTATTTTGCCAAAACGATTGACACAGTTCCCCACACATGCTAATGTGTAAATGAAAGGCTACCAGCTTAGAAAATTCAGTTTGTAAATGGATAGAAAACTGGCTAAAAGACTGTATTCAGAGAGTACTGATTAATGATTCTAAGGCCGCGTACACACGGGCGGATTGTCTGCCCAACTTAGTCCGCTGAACCGTGTTTCAGCGGACAATCCGCTCGTGTGTGGGCTTCAGCGGACTTTTTCAGCGGACAGTCTGACGGACTAAGTCTTTCGGAATTTCCGGAATTTTGTCCGTCCAAACTTGGTTTCAGCGGACAGTCCGCTCGTGTGTAGGCAAGTTGGACGGACTAAGTATGGCGCATGCTCAGAAAGGATTTACACGCCGAAGGTTGCATTGCAGTGTATTGGACGTCGTATTTCTAGTCCCGTCGTACGTGCTGTACACGTCATCGCGCAAGCTTTCAGCGGACTGTCTGTTCATGGTGTGTGGTCAAGTCCGTTCATTCAAAAGTTGAACGGACTGTCTGTCGGATTGTCTGACGAACTTAGTTGGGCAGACAATCCGCCCGTGTGTACGCGGCCTTACTCTGAATTGTCTAAGGCTATTAGTGGTGTACCCAATGTTCAATGTCGGGACCCTTACTTTTACACATTTTTGTAAATTATATAGGGTCTGGGATTAAAAGTACCATTTTAGTCTTTGGAGATGACACATTCTTACAGGATGTCTTCAACTTACAAGCCAAGCCTCATTAAATTGGGCAACTATGTGGCAAATGAAGTTTAATATTGATAAAAAGATATGAATTTGAGGGCTAAAATTTCATTCATGCATCATACATATGAGGAGAAGAGCTGGGGGAGTCAATGGAAGAGAAGGCCTTGGGTGTTCTGGCAGATCATTGTCAGGAGTGTGTAAAGTACCTGCTCCATGATAGCTGCTGGTCTCATTCCAGCATCGTGGTTTTGGCTGAGCTGAATTCTTCCTGTTTGTCTGTCCAACTCTGCAAGGTGACTGATGAAGCCAGTCTCTCAGTGGAGACCAAACCTGTTTTAAGCCAGCCAGACCCTCAGTGTTCTGCTTGTGATAGTAAGGAATGTACATGACGGAAAAAAATAGTTTTGTTTCAAATTTGTTTCCTAACTTAATAATTCCTCCAAGGACCTCCGTTCCTTCTTTTACCAGCCCGACATGCCGCCAGGTAGGGAGGACAAGATGGCACCGGATGCCAGCACACACTGCTCCTGGACCACCATGCAGCTCTCTCCTCCAGTTCCCTCCACGCATCGGATCTCCACAGGTCCCCCGTTGGCAACCGGAGGCCCCAATGTAGTCTACCCAGCACTCCAGAGTGGTGAGTCCCCCGAATCACCCCACCTCCCCGGAGGCCTCACCACGTGGTATACAGGCCGCCATGCCAGACCCCCCTTCAGCACTACAATGCTCAGAAGCATTCCCGAGGCTGCTGAGGACAGCCTCAGACCCCTGCATCCATGGAACGGATCCAGGATCCCCCACCACCTCAGACTTCTCCCTGGACTTTCCGACCCTGCCAGGCCCCACATACCTCACCGGCCAGATAACTCTAGAGTCTTTGGGTTTTCATGCAGGTCCATGGGCCTCGGAAGCCTCCTCACCCCCCAAGGCGCAAAGACTATGCCGTTCAAGGGAGCCCAGCTCATCCAGAGTGCAGCCGATACACAGGGTCACATATTCCCAAAAGGCACGCTCCCCAGCCCCCTTCTACCAGGGGCACACAGTTTGAGACATGGTCAGAACCGCGGGACCCTCTAGCACCAAATCTACACCATGTCACAGTCATGGCCACAACAGGCCCCCAATCATAACCATCCTGCCCATCATCGCCCCTCCAATTCTATGGACCTGCTCAAGCATCTCCTTTGCCCCCTCAGTGGCACACCTATTTTCAAGCAATCCCAACAAAAGAGGACTTCGGACAACTAATAGAGGATGTGAAATCCACATGCTGCTCAATAATTCAGGAACTCCAGGCATGCCTTAAACACCTCGCAGAGTAGAAATGGCCTAAGAAGAAATCCAACTCCAGGGTGCGGATTACCAATCCCTGCTCAGAGACATGTACTGACACGTGGAGGACCTGGACAACAGGGGTCGCAGAAACAGCATTCAGGTGAGAGGTGTACCTGACCCAGAGGGCTCAGAAGATCTGCAATCGACCCTGCAAACCGTATTCAACAATTTACTTGGTGAACCACCTGCAAAACACTTTGAAATGAACAGAGCACATGGTGCCCTACGTCCCAAGGGAGCCACCTCTAAGCCAAGAGATATCATATGCAGAATTAGCTCTTACCCCAACAAAGAAGAAATTATGCGACAAGTCTACATTGCACGGAAAGTGACTTTTGACTATGTCCAGATACAATTGTATCCCGATCTCTCCTGGATCACCCTGCAAAAACGCAGACTGCTCCAACCCCTACTGCACTCACTGCAGGAAGAATCCATCCCCTACTGATGGGGGTTCCCCTTCAATCTCACTGCAAAACATGAAGGCACATCCGCCATTTTAGAGTACCCAGAGGATCTACATGCCTTCTGTGATGTTCTGGGACTTAGTGGCTACACCACCACCCACAGTTTGGCAGAAAGTACCCCCTACTAACTGACCTCGATCCACAGACACTCCCTGTAGATCCGTCAAACACAAAAGCAGATGAACTATACTAACTACAGCTCCAAATTAAAGCAAGAACTAACCAGACACTACAGATTAGCCAGACTTGGACAATTTTTTCTCTTTTTCTAGTCCCGCTAGTGCCCCAGCATTACCACCCAGTTTATACTAAGGGCTTGTCTCAGATGAGACTTGAGAGTGAGGGTTTTTCTCTCACACAACTACCACCCCCCCCCCCCCCAGGTTTATAGCCTAGAGCTATCTGAAGTTTACGTTTTCTTTTTTGTCTTTTGCTTTTTGACCAGTTTGGGACTTCCCTCTGCCTCACCCTGGCCCATACATCTGGTGTGGGGTCGAGGGGGCACCTGGAAAACCGTATTAACCTAGGCTCGTTAGCCTCTCAAGGTTTTATGACAATGTTTGCTCCTTGCTCCCCCAGTTATCTTGCTCTAATCACTTTCCTCTTTTTCAGCCTCCCCACTTCTCTCCCCTTTCTGGTCATCACCAGATCTGCCATGCATATGGCAAAGATTGCTTAGGTCTCCTCCCGAAAAGTGCCCACTCCCGGGCCCTCGGACTTAGGAAACTATGCATCCTCATCAGGTAAGCACATACCCTCTGCTTATACCCAATACCATGGCTAAGATTTTATCTTTGAATGTACACGGCCTCAACTCCAATAAAAAGAGGCATCTGGCACTAAGGGAGTTTAGACAATCAGAAGCAGATGGCATGTTGATCCAGGAAACTCACTTTGACATGGAGGGCTCCTTTGCTTTTGCCTTCAAATACTACCCGCAGATTTTCCTTTCATCAGGTCCCTATAAAAAAGCTAGAGTTGCCATACTTATTAAACGTGGGTCCCCCTTCACTAGCTCGGCCCATTACTGTGACCCCCAAGGTCACTTTATCATACTACAAGGACTCTGGCAAACACAAGAGGTTACCTTCTGTGCCATATACTCCCCCAACACAAAACAACATATCTTTCTGTCCAGGGCATATGTCCGCATTTTCCGGTCAAATCATGGGATTCTTGTGACGGGTGGAGATTTCAACCTAACTCAATCAACAGCTGCGGATCGCTACAGGGTGAGCCCTCGGCATCCCACCCTTGGGCTCTCAGAGACTCGAGGATTTTCAGATAGATCACCAGACGTTACGCTCTTTGATGCCTGGAGGGCTCTCCACCCAAGCGTTCGGCAGTTCACCTTCTACTCAGCCCCCCCATCACACACACTCCCGCATTGACTACTTTTTCGTTAACAACGCCACACTCAGGATAACATGCACAGTTCATATACTCCCTATCTCATGGTCGGACCATGCCCCTATCCTACTCATAATAGACCTAGGCTCCCCCAATCGTCGACCATATAACTCCCTCCTCTAAAGTTAAGACTCCCTTTGCCCTTTCCCCTTCTTTCTCAGTGGTTAACGGCACTAGGCAGACATGCCAACTTTCACCCCTGCTATTTGCACTTTGCGTTGAACCAGTAGTTTCTTCTATCCAGAACAACCCAGACATTCAGGGAATATCGGTCAGGGGCAAAGAGTTCAAAATTTCCCTTTTTGCCGAAGATATTATTCTCAAACTGACCTAACCCCACATATCCCTCCCGATCCTGCACGTGGATCTAGACCGATATGGAACCCTCTCAGGAAATAAAATAATACATTCAAATCTGAGGCCCTGCCCATTGACATTCCCGAAGAAGAGATCGCACTTTTAAAAGCCAACTTCTCCTACAGCTGGAAAACAACTACCCTAAAATATTTAGGGATCCAAATTACCCCAAAATTTGCCACCCTATACCAAGAAAATGCCCCCCCAACTTTAAATAAATTAGATCTGTATTGCTACAGTGGAAGAAGCACCACATCTCCCTCCTAGGGCAGATCGCATCAGTTAAGATGACAATCCTTCCAAAGCTTCTTTACCTCTTCCAAACACTACCCATACCCTTCCCCTACAAACACCTGAAAAAGCTTCAATCCAACCTATTTCACTACATCTGGAACTACAAAAGATATAGAATACCTGGGTCGGTACTGATGGTGGCACGTGGTGAAGGGGGCCTTGCATTCCCCAACCTTATCAAATATTATCAGGCAACCCAGCTATGAGCAGTTGCCTCCTGGTTTACCCAATGGTCCTATAACAAATTTGACAGAAATTGAAAAAATATTGATGGCTCCGACACAACCTATAACCTACTCTGGAGTGCGAATGCAGAGGTAGCACCCGAATGCCTGCTTGGCTCTATGTCCCTACTCAGCTCTGGTGCAAATTGTCACAATCCCATGGGTTGTCATCTGAGAAATCATCATGGCCGCCTTTATCTGTAATCCCAAATTGTCAGATAGCTTCACTCACCGTTGTATCCGTGGACATCACAAACTCTATTCCACTCTGAGAACCTAGTGGATCCCAAGTCTCGCAAATTGTTACCCTTTGCCGAACTTCAGACCAAATTCGATCTTCCAACACAGGTGTTCTATGGGTATCTGCAAATCTGACATTATGCATAGGGATGGCCGAATGGTCGTTTCGCGGCGAATTTCGGCTGTTCGCCGTCCGCACAATCGGCGGACAATTGCGTATATAGGGTTTTTTTTTTTAAAGACAGTGTAAAAAAAAAAAGTAAAATAATAATAAAAAAAAATGAATGCACCCTGTCCTGCTGAGCTTGCGCGCAGAAGCGAACGCATACGCAAGCTGCGCCCACATATGAAAACAGTGTTCACACCACACATGTGAGGTATCGCCACAATCATTAGAGCAAGAGCAATAATAGCCCTAGACCTCCTCTATAAAAACTCAAAACTGTTAACCTGTAGACATTTTTACTGTGTAAAATTATTTTGACCTATGATGACACATCCATCATGGGGTACAGGACAGCCAATTGAGACATTACAGCACATGGACACTTGGACATTCCCCCTAACTTTTAAATAGACCCGATCCGGCGGCCATTTTACATTCTTTTGTATGTCACTATAGGGAGATGTTGCTGTGTGGAGCAGGGAGAGACTTCAGTGACCCAAATCTCTAGTTATTAGGTCCACAAAAGTTCTTTTAAGGACTGGTATCATGGTATAGGTGGTAGGTGTAGTTCAGGATATAGGTTTGAGGCAGTGCTGTGCTAGTGATTGTTGCAGCAGCCTGAGTGTCTTTTGTCCGTGTAGAGAAAGGGACAGGACGCTGTGTGCAGCAGGGACAGTCAGTTTAATCATTAGCTGTTACTATTAGGTCCACAAAAGTCCTTTTCAGGTTTGGAAGGATAAAGTAGTACAGGATATAGTTTTGAGTGCTATTCAAGTTATTGTTCCAGCAGCCTGTGTTTTGTCAGTTTAAATGGGGACAGGAAGAAAGCTGTGTGTGGCAGTGAGGGACAGTCAGTTTAATCAGTAGCTGTTACTATTAGGTCCACAAAGGTTCTTTTCAGGACTGGTACGGTAATAGGCTTGTACACGTATAATATTCTCTCTTCCAAATATAGAAAGAATATTATACTGTGTTAGACTGCTGCCCTTCTGCTGCAGTAGTCCTTTATCAGTATGGGGACTGAGGTACAGTCTGCTAATCATTCACAACCTACTAGTTCCACAAAGGTCCTTATAAGGACTGGTAAGGTATAGGGTACTACAGTACATAGGGTTGAGTGAGATACAGTCTGCTACTCCTTAAGGACTGGTATAGGTCCACAATATATAGGGTTGAGGTGCACTACTGCTGACTGCTGCCCTATTCTGCAGCAGTCCTTTATCAGTATAGGGACTGAGGTACAGTCTGCTAATAATTCACAACCTACTAGTTCCACAAAGGTCCTTATAAGGACTGGTAAGGTATAGGGTACTACAGTACATAGGGTTGAGTGAGGTACAGTCTGCTATTCCTTAAGGACTGGTATAGGTCCACAATATATAGGGTTGAGGTGCACTACTTCTGACTGCTGCCTGCCCTTCTGCTGCAGTAGTCCTTTATCAGTATAGGGACTGAGGTACAGTCTGCTAATCATTCACAACCTACTAGTTCCACAAAGGTCCTTATAAGGACTGGTAAGGTATAGGGTACTACAGTACATAGGGTTGAGTGAGGTACAGTCTGCTATTCCTTAAGGACTGGTATAGGTCCACAATATATAGGGTTGAGGTGCACTACTGATGACTGCTGCCCTATTCTGCAGCAGTCCTTTATCAGTATAGGAACTGAGGTACAGTCTTCTAATCATTCACAACCTACTAGTTCCATAAAGGTCCTAATAAGGACTGGTAAGGTATAGGGTACTACAGTACATAGAGTTGAGTGAGGTACAGTCTGCTATTCCTTAAGGACTGGTATAGGTCCACAATATATAGGTTTGAGGTGCACTACTGCTGACTGCTGCCCTATACTGCAGCAGTCCTTTATCAGTATAGGGACTGAGGTACAGTCTGCTAATCATTCACAACCTACTAGTTCCACAAAGGTCTTTATAAGGACTGGTAATGTATAGGGTACTACAGTACATAGGGTTGAGTGAGGTACAGTCTGCTATTCCTTAAGGACTGGTATAGGTCCACAATATATAGGGTTGAGGTGCACTACTGCTGACTGCTGCCTGCTCTTCTGCTGCAGTAGTCCTTTATCAGTATAGGGACTGAGAGTTTTGTCACAGGGTCATTTAAAAAATGACAGGCAGAGGAAGAGGCAGGCCCTTCCGCAGGGGTGGTAGGGGTAGGGCAGGAGCAACAGGCTTGAGCCAAAGTGGGAAGTTGCAGAAGGTGCGTTCAATTACTTAAAAGGACGCACCAGACTTGGTTGAGTGGCTCACTCAGCCTTACACTTCTGCACCCTCCTCATCCTCTCGATCTGCACCCTCTTCTTCACTCTCTGCTATGTGCACCCCCAAAGACACTACCACCAACAACACCACCACCACCAACACATACCTTCCACTTGAGTCATAGGAATTATTTTCCGATCCATATCAAGACATTTCTGATGCGCAGCCACTCTTGCAGGCCCGGACTGGCCATAGGGCAGACCAGGCATTTGCCCGGTGGGCCAGGACTGCGTGGGCTGGGACCGCCCGCTCTGTGGCCTGTTGATGTCCAGGCCGCACAGCGGGAGGTAAGCGGCGGCCTGGACGGGGTTTACACAGGCCTGCGGCCGCCTCTCACCTACCGTTATGAGGTGGCCGTGCATGTGTCTTCTCCGGTGCATGGGCTGAGCTGTGCATCTCTCACACACAGCTCAGCCTCCGCTCTCCTCTCAAATAGCTCCTCCTCTTCCTGCGCCTCTAGTTCTTTGTCTGCCACGCCCACACACTCGGGGAGATGTGAAGGAAGCAGACAGTCTGTGCCTGAGCCTGCATTCCTGGGGTGAGTAAGATCACCCTCTATCCTGCCTCCCAGTGTGAATTCTGTAGTCATTTAATACACCCCAAGGCATCTTATATAAAGAATGTGTGTATTTCTAATGTTGCCATTTGTGCCACATGAAAAAACTGCTCTCTGCTGAGAATTTATTTTTTTGTTAGCTTTCCATTGGTACATGCTGCTTCATTTCAGTGCCCAGCTACCCATGTCTTTTTTTCAACAACATCTTCGCTTTCAAAAAATTTTTATTAACACAAGAAACGTACAACGCATAGAGATCTGCATTTCGTCTTGTACATAATTAAAGAAATAATAACAAAATGTACCTAAGACCACATCAAGTTGCAATAAGATTGACACAAAAGCACTGTAATGTATATCATCTTGAAATCTAACTTATACACGGCCTAGCCATTAGAACATATAGCAGATGCGTGCAGCTTACGCACAGGCCAGGGCATTAACATATAGAAGAGTGCAGAACACCTAGTTCCGTGTATACGAAGAGTTACAGAACATTCAAACCATAACTAGTTATACCCAAGGCCACCACTAGGGTGAGCATCTATCACAGTTGGGTACATCAATAGGGCAGAAATTAAAGTACAAGGCAAAAAGAGTAGGAGGAAGAGAGAAGAAAAAGGGAAAAAAGAAAAAAGTGGGGAAAAGAGAAAAGAAAAGTAAAAGAGGGGAAGAAAGAGAGAGGGATGGGATTAGAGAGGGAATAAAGGAGAGAGAGGTCAGGGAGGTAGGAACGTTGGTCGGCCGGTTCCCATAAAACAATCAAAGGTCAGCAGTAAGCCACTGATCGGGCGGTGCTGGGTCCTATGGTTCTAGTAGATGGTGGTCAAAGTGTGGGGGTAAATAATGGTCAACCCATGGTTGCCAGATTTTAGCATGCCTAGGGATAGCATCTTGAACAGTCGCTTCGATTTTACTATGTATCATTGCCTGCGTAACCCTATTCTTAACTTCAGTCAGACGCAGGGCGGAGGTCTTCCATGCTTTAGCTATTGTTTGTTTAGCTGCAGTGGTGACCTGCAGAGCAAGACGCATCTGGGCCCTGGTGAAAGAATCGGGGTAAAAATTGAGGAGGGCCAGTGCTGGGTCAGGGTCTAATGGTCTGGTGACCAGAGTGGATAAAACCAGAAATATTTCAGTCCAGAAGCGTTGGGCCACTGGACAAGTCCACCAAATATGCAGGTGTGTGCCCCTCTCGTCACAGCCACGGAAACAGTTTGGAGAGTAAGAGGGTAAAAATTTTGCAATTCTATCTGGCACTAAGTACCAACGCATGAGAACTTTGTAGCTCGCCTCTAGGGCCACAATGTTTAGTGAGGAGAGTTTAGTATGTAGCCATACATCGGACCAGTCGTGTTCATCCAGATTTAAGTTCAGGTCCCTGGACCAACACTGCGCATATGTCGGGAGTGTTGACGGCTGGGAGGTGAAGTGTGTATACAGCTGTGATATCTGTCCCGGGGCATGTGGATCAGTGTTGCATATTTTTTCAAATATCGTGTACGTATTCGTTTCCCTAGTCAAGCTAACAGTCTGCTGTACAAAGTGTGATATTTGGAGATAGCGAAAGTATTCATTATTTGGTAATTGTGATTGGGCTTGCAGGGAAGAGAACGATTTGACTGTACTTTTTCAACAACATCTTAAAACAGGCCATAAAGAAAACATGTATTTTCTCTTCCTATAGACTTCACTGGGGTTTGACACTTAGACCCCTTTCACACCAGGGCGTTTTGCAGGCGCTATAGCGTTAGAAATAGCGCCTGCAAAACGCCCTAAAGAAGCTGCACCATTGTGTGTAGTGTGAAAGCCCCGAGGGCTTTCACACTACAGCGGTGCGCTGGTAGGACGTCAGAAAAAAGTCCTGCCAGCAGCTTCTTTGGAGCAGTGAAGGAGCGGTGTGTTTACCGCTCCTCCACCGCTGCTGCCCATTGAAATCAATGGGGCAGCGCTGTAATGCCGCTGGCAAAACGCCGCTATTGCGGCGTATTGCCGGTGGTTTTAACCCTTTCGCGGCCGCTAGCGGGGGGTAAAAGCGCCCCGCTAGCGGCCGAAATGCGCCGCAAATCCGCCGCAAATCCGGCGGTAAAACGCCGCTAAAAATAGCGGCGTTTTACCGCCGATGCAAGGTGCGGTGTGGTGTGAAAGGGGTCTAAGCTTTGGGTTTTGCTGACTTCCCACTGATTTCACTTAAACCTGGCTAAAAGTGAATCCTGACATGTTTGCTTATCTCTAGTGCTCACAGTGCTCAGTGGTTAGAGAATGAGACATGTCTCCCAATATGTTAGATTGGGGTCTTCTTAATATCACATTCTGATATTAATGGCATTAATAAATGATTTCTGTGGGGCACTGTCACAAAAAGAATTAGATGCTTACAGCAGTTATAGAGAGTTAGCCTGGAACATGGCTAATAAGGGGTTAATTTGGGAGGGCAGGTACTCCCCCCTAAACTAGCCTATTAAAGACAGGAGGACTCACAAATAGGAGAGAGGCTTTCAGTAGCTGCTGGGAAGTCATGGGGTAATGCTGAAAGTTGGCTTATTGTGGGCAAAAATTTGAGAGGCATTCTCTAGGAACTTATTGGCTGTTTTGTATTATTGCTTGATTGCGGAGTGTCATACTACATTAACGACGCCCCCATTTCAGCTTGCATATGGCACAACTGTCAGTTTGGAACATGAATCGGATCACATAGGTGTGAACACCCATGCAATCCGATTCTGATGCAGACCAAAAAAAGTGTCCTATTCATGTTTGGTCTGAATGCATTTCGATATCAGCCATATTATCTGTATGACTGAAATCGCATTGCACGGACATTGCATGTGATTTGCACTGCAATGCAAATCACATGCGATATCGCATAGCACACTAGTGTGAACCTGCCCTAAATCAGGGTCCTCAGAACACCACTTTACATAAGATCCCCCTTAAGGCACGGTTCACACTAGTGCACTGTGCAATATCACATGCAATGTGCATGCAATGCGATTTCAGCCATACAAATAGTATGGCTGAAATCGCACTGCATTCAGACCAAACACGCACAGGACACTTTTTTTGGTCCACACCAGAATCAGATCACATGTGTGTTTACATCCATGCAATCCGATTCATTTCTGAACTGTCAGTTCGCAGTGCAATAGGCGAGCTGAAATGGGAGCGTCGTTAATGTAGTATGACACTCTCCAGCAGTTCGCATATGGCAGTGTGAACTGGCGTGCAAGCTGGGTGCGATGCGGGAACCAGCAGTGGATTCACAGGGTTCTCGGATTGCAGAAATGTGAACCCAGCCTAAATAAGGGTTCCCCTTTACATTGGAGTCCACAGAGCTCCACCTTACAGTAAGTGGAAATTCTGCAGACTCTAAGGGGGATCTGTACGGACTCTGATGTAAGGGGACTGTGTTAGAGGGGTCTGTGTGGACTCTGATGTAAGGTGGCTCTCTGCAGACTCTGATGTAAAGGGGCTTTGATATAAGGGGGGTCTGTGCAGACTCTGATATAAGGGGATCTGATATAAGGGGGGGGTCTGTGCGGACTTTGATATAAGGTGGCTCTGATATAAGGGTGGAGGTCTGTGCGGACTCTGATATAAGGGGGGTCTGTGCGGGCTCTGATGTAAGGGGGCTCTAAAGTAAGGGTGGGTCTGTGTGGACTCTGATGTAAGGGGCTCTGATGTAAGGGGGGGGCTGTGCGGACTCTGATGTAAGGGGAGGTCTGTGCGGACTCTGATGTAAGGGGCCCTGATGTAAGGGGAAGTCTGTGTGGACTCTGATGTAAGTGGGTCTGATGTAAGGGGAGGTCTGTGCGGACTCTGATGTAAGGGGCTCTGAAGTAAGGGGAGGTCTGTGCGGACTCTGATGTAAGGGGGCAGGAGGAGCTGGAGAACTGCACAGTGAGCAGAGAAAAAGGGGGCACTGTGATTATAGAGAAAAGGGGGGGGTAATTGCAGGGGCACTGTAATATAAAGGGGCCTACCTGTAAAGGGGCATTGTAATTATTACAGTGCTACTTTACAGTGCTGTCCCCATTATATCAGTGTCCCCTGTCTACTACCGAAATCAACCATCAACCCCCCCCCGGTTCCTAGAAAAATTGCTCAGTCTTATATGCCGGGCCTATTTTTTGTCCCAGGGTCTGCACTCTTGGCATTGGATCTGGAAGAGGAGGTAGCAACAACCACCACTCAGCAGTCTGACGACAGTACCCAGAACAGCCCAAGGAGGAGGTTGGTCCCCGGTGTTGCTGCCTACTCCGAGATCTCTACTTATAGCGGTGGGGAAGGTGACGTCGATGATGACGTGTCTAGTGATGTCACGTGGGTGCCCACAAGAGAGGAAGAGGAGGGGAGTTCAGAGGGAGATATGGACCAGCAGATAGGGAGGAGAAGCAGGAATAACTTACATTGCACAGGAGGGACAAAGCAGACTGCTAATGTATCAGGAGCGAGTCATCAACCATGTACGGTCAGATCTGGCGCTCCCAGGACGCCGGCACATGGCTCTGCAGTGTAGGCTTTTTTTAACGTGTCCGCTGCTGACAATAGCGTTGCCATCTGCAATCTTTGCAGTCAACGCATTAGTCGCGGTAAGCCCAACACTCACCTAGGGATGACCGCCTTAAGAAGGCACCTGAGCAGCCATCACTGAGCCCAGTGGGAGCAACGGAACACACAAAGCCACACTCCAGGCTCTCACCGTCCAGCCTCGTCTTCTACTTCTCCTTCTCCTCTCTCCTCACAATTGTCCTCCACTCCACCTTCCATCACGCCAAGCTCACGTTTTTCTGCAAAAAGGCAGGCTTCCGTGGGCCTAATGTTCGAGCGTAAAAAAATGATGACGCCGGATAACCCTCTTGCCCAACGGTTGACGGCTGGCTTGCCAGAACTGATAGCCCGCCAACTACTGCCATATAAACTGATGGACTCGGAGGCCTTTCGAAAATTTGTGGCCACTGGAACACCACAATGGAAGGTCCCAGGATGGAAGTATTTCTCAGAGAAGGGCATCCCAGAGCTATATGGCCATGTTCGGCGGCAAGTGAATGTATCTCTGGCACACAGTGTCGGTGCCAAGATACATCTGACCACAGACACGTGGTATAGCAAACACGGGCAGGGAAGGTATATCACTTTTACTACCCACTGGGTGAACGTAACCCGTGGCACCCGTGTAGATTTGGTTTTACCGCCACGGATTGCATGCAGGCCTGACTCTTCTTCTCCTCCTCCTACTCCATCCTCCTCCCTCTCCTCGGCTGACTCCTCCTTTTCCGCTGCTAGCGTCTCTTCCGCTGCGCCGCCCAAGCTCCCCAGAACCTATTCGATATGCCGTGCTGCGTCTGTTGTGCCTGGAAGCCAAGAGCCACACTGGCCCGGCACTACTTTCAGCTTTGCAATTTACAGGCAGATCAGTGGCTAACACCGCTCAATTTGACAGTTGGTAAAGTGGTGTGTGACAACGGTGCCAATCTGCTTAGTGCATTGAAACATGGCAAAATGACGCACGTGCCATGCATGGCACACGTCTTAAACTTGGTCGTGCAGCGATTCGTTGTCAAATACCCTGGGGTCCAGGACATCTTGCGGCAGAAAAATCTCGGCCCATTTCAGAAGATCTTACACGGCCATGGCTCGCCTTGCTGACATTCAGCGGCGACACAATCTGCCGGTCAAACGTCTTATTTGCAATTGCCCGACGCGATGGAACTCAACCTTCTATATGCTTGATAGGCTGCTCCAGCAGAAACGTGCAGTTAACGTCTACCTGTATGAACTCTGCGGCAGAACAGGTTCTGGGGAGCTGGTTATTTTTTCACCGCGCCAGTGGCTGCTCATGCGCAACGCATGCAGACTTCTGCGGCCATTTGAGGAGATCACCAAACTGGTCAGTCGCAGCCATGGCGCCATCAGTGACATGGTACCTTATGCCTTCTTTATGGAGCGTGCATTGCATCGTGTCATTGATCAAGCTGTGGAGGAGCAGGAGCGGGAAGATGAGGAAGTCGCAATGCTGGATGAATTCTCAGGGGGGGCTACTTTATCTGAGACAAGTGAACAACAGGAGTCTGAAGAGGAGTCAGAGGAGGATGGTGCCGGGGCGGATGAGGAGGAGCAAGAAGAGCATGCTTTAAACCTTTCTGGGATCCCTGTTGTTGTGCGTGGATGGGGAGAGGAGAATGAAAAGGACGACATTATCCTGGATGATGAGCAGGAGCCAGGCCAACACACCGCTTCCAGTTTAGTGCAAATGGGGGCCTTCATGCTCCAGTGTTTTAATAGGGACCCCCGTATAAAAAGCATTAGGGTCAAGGACCAGTACTGGGTGGCAACGTACTTAGACCCCGGTACAAACACAAAATGGCGGAAATGTTACCGCCGTCACAGAGGGCTGTCAGAATGGAGCACTTCCAGGCCTTGCTTCGAGAAATGCTGCATTCTGGCAGAGGCGCAATTCCCACTCCCAGAGAAGGAGTTGCAGGTACCAATCCAACAGTGCCTGCAAGAAGAGGCCGGTTTGAAGATGTGTTGGTGACTTCTGATATGAGGTCATTCTTTCAGCCGACCCATCGACAGGTGTCATCCGGATCCAGCATCAGGGAACGCCTAGACCATCAGGTGTCCGACTACTTCGGGTTTACGGCCGATGTGGACACTCTGAGGAGTGATGAACCCCTGGACTACTGGGTGGGCAGGCTTGACCTCTGGCCAGAGCTTGCCCAATTTGCAATCGAACTGTTGGCTTGCCCCTCGTCCAGTGTCCTGTCTGAAAGGACGTTCAGCGCAGCAGGGGGGATCGTGACCGATAAGCGTACTCGCCTAGATCACAACAGTGTTAACTACCTCACATTTCTAAAAATGAATGAGGCATGGATCTCGGAGGAATTCAACACATGTGACCAGTAGACTGTGTATATGTCTATAAATTATTTTTTTATTCGAGCACACAGACCTTCTTTCTTCATTTGGCTCACTTCCTTGTCCAAAAAAAGCACACCGTACTATATGCCCGTACCCTCCTGTTTGAAGACGTTGAGCGGTGTCATATTTCTACTGTGTCTGCTTATTATGAGGGGCTCCCACCATCCCTGTGCTGTGCTGACTTCCTCCTGGGGCTGTACCTCTGCTGTGCATATTATGAGGGGCTCCCACCATCCCTCTGCTATGCTCATTATGAGGGGCTCCCACCATCCCTGTGCTGTGCTAACTTCCTCCTGGGGCTGCTTATTATGAGGGGCTCCCACCATCCCTGTGCTATGCTGACATCCTCCTGGGGATGCTTATTATGAGGGGCTCCCACCATCCCTGTGCTGACTTCCTCCTGGGGCTGTACCTCTGCTGTGCATATTATGAGGGGCTCCCACCATCCCTGTGCTATGCTCATTATGAGGGGCTCCCACCATCCCTGTGCTATGCTGACTTCCTCCTGGGGCTGCTTACGGTGCAGGTGTCAGTGCTGTATATCATGGTGCTGGTGTCAGTGCTGTATATCACGGTGCTGGTGTCAGTGCTTTATGTCACGCTGCTGATGTCAGTGCTCTCTATCACGGTGCTGGTGCCAGATCACTCTATCACGGTGCAGGTGTCATTGCTGTATGTCACGCTGCTGATGTCAGTGCTCTCTATCACGGTGCTGGTGTCAGTGCTTTATGTCACGGTGCTGATGTCAGTGCTCTCTGTCACGGTGCTGGTGTCAGATCACTCTATCACGGTGCAGGTGTCATTGCTGTATGTCACGCTGCTGATGTCAGTGCTGTATATCACGGCGCTGGTGTCAGTGCTGTATATCATGGTGCTGGTGTCAGTGCTTTATGTCACGCTGCTGGTGTCAGTGCTTTATGTCACGCTGCTGATGTCAGTGCTCTCTATCACGGCGCTGGTGTCAGTGCTGTATATCATGGTGCTGGTGTCAGTGCTTTATGTCACGCTGCTGGTGTCAGTGCTTTATGTCACGCTGCTGATGTCAGTGCTCTCTATCACGGTGCTGGTGTCAGATCACTCTATCACGGTGCAGGTGTCATTGCTGTATGTCACGCTGCTGATGTCAGTGCTCTCTATCACGGTGCTGGTGGTAGATCACTCTATCACGGTGCAGGTGTCATTGCTGTATGTCACGCTGCTGGTGATCATCTCCTGCACCCTCTTCTTTGCCTACCCTGACCTTCCCTCTCCTCCATTGCCTTCATGCGCTCCACAGTCCTGAATTGTCACAACAATTTCACATATAAAAAAACAATGCTTGTAGTTGTTGATCCCAGATTCACCTCATACATGTGTTATGTCATTGGCCATGTGGTGGGACTATGTTTGCACAGCTATTAATTATTTTGTGGCTGCAAATTTGACCTGTAGGTTTGCAAAGTTCGCCTCCCATTGAAGTCAATGGGGCCCGTCGCGAACGTTACGGTTCGCGAACTATCGGCCGCGTTCGCGGTCTGCATTCGCGAAACGTCCCGTCGGAAGTTCGTCCATCACTAATTACGCACTTACTATAGCCCCTAACTTATAATTCTACCCCCCATCCCCTTTTGAAACTATTATTCTGGCGGGCATTGTACAGAAGGACCTAATCTCAGATATCTATCAGATACTAAATACTTACCCCCTAAAAGATCAGCATTCCTGATCAGAAGCATTCTTATATGATAAGATGGGAGAAAGGAGAAAGCCATGAATGAGGAAATTCCCATAGAACAGTGGCAGGTGATATGGTCTCAAGCAGCAAAAAGTTCAATATGTACACTATATAAAGAAAAAATCCTCCTATTTTGGTATACGACCCCAGATGTACTCCACTCCATTTATCCTACTAGCACGGATAGATGTTGGAGATGCAAGGGGGCAAAGGGCACCCTCCACATTTATTGGAGTTGCCAATAATGAACCCCATATTGGACCACAGTCCAACAGTTACTGACCCACCTTCTAGAAAAACTGGCCCCGGCGACCCCTACATTTTTCTTACTAGGTTTGTCACCGCTGAAACTCCTGACCCCCTACAAAAAACTAGTATGTTATGTTCTCACAGCAGCATGCAGTCTCATAGCCTTAAATTGGAACGCCGCGCCCCCACCCTTCTCCAGCAGCCCTTTTCTCCAGAATCAAGAATGTCGAATTGATGGAGAAATGACGGCTAGGATGCAGGACAGACTGGAGGCTCATAATAAGGTCTGGGAGCTGTGGCACCTTCGGGAGGATCCACCATGATCAGGTAATTAAAAAGCTATTGTGATGACTCCCCCCCCCCTCCTCCTTCCCCCTCCTTCGCTTCATAGAGAGTACTCTTGTGAATCTTACAGCAACATACAAATTGTTAAGATTTATTAAATGAATAAGAGATGCATATTTGGCAAAATGATAACGCTAGATAAATAATGACTTCTAGCACTAACATAGCATCAATATTCATGAGTAACTATCTGAAAGAAATGATGCATATAATGATCTCCACCTTTTGAAATTGTGTACCTCTTTATTCTGTATCGCAAATAATGTTATTTGATAAAAAAAAAAAAAGCAGAGGTGATCAAATACCACCAAAAGAAAGCTCTATTTGTGAGAGAAAAAAGAAGATATCAATTTAATTTGGGTATAACGGTGCGCGATCACCCAATTGTCCGTTAAAGCGAGGCAGTGCCATATCGCAAAAAAATGGCCTGGTCAAGAAGTGGCTAAATCCTTCTGGGGCTGAAGTGGTTAATAAGACCTCATCTGGAATTTGCAGCTCAGTTTTGACCACCAGTTCACAAAAAGGATATCGGGGAACTGGAGAAAGTGAAGAAAATGGCAATCAAACTGATAAGCATGCAGTTGAATTTTTTGTTTAATTTTTTTGCCTTGCCCGGTGACATGAAAGAGCTCAGTTATGGGAAACGATTAGCTGAATTGAATGTATTCTCTCTTGAGAAATGAAGATTAAGGAGGGATATGATCAACATGTATAAATAAATAAGTGGTCCACTGTCAGGTCATTACAAAGGAGAAATTTACGTCAAGGGGAAAAAAATGATTTAACCTTCACAAATATATATTTTCTTTCCACATTTTCCAAAAACTTGTGTAAAAAAAGGCATGTTCATATACATTGGGGTTTTTGCTTTCCAAAATGGGATCATTTTGTGGGCATTTCTATTGTCCTGGTGCTTCAGGGCCTTCAAAAATGTGATAGGTACTCAGGAAACTAAATGCATAATTTAAGCTCCTAGAACACCTGATGGTGCTCCCTGCATGTTGGGCCTCTGTATGTGGCCACACATATGGTATCTCCATACTCAGGAGGAGTAGCAGAATATATTTTGGGATGTAATTTAAAGTTGACTTATGCCATGTGTGAGAAATAACTTGTTAATATCACAACTATGTGGAGAAAAAAAAGTGTGGGCAAAAAATTGCAACTGTAAAAGACTAGATTAATTAATTTTCAGTGATATGTAGCATAGATTGTAGACAATATAACTTTCACACAAACCAATTATCATAAACTTATCAGGATTCTTTTTACCAAAGACATGTAGCAGAATACATTCTGGCCTAAATGTATGATAAAATTTGGTTTTATTGGATTTCTTTTAAAACAGAAAGTAAAAAAAAATATATATATTTTTTGCCCTTTTTTCGCTTCTATCGCAAAAAAAATAAAAACAGTGGTAAATAAATACCACCAAAAGAAAGTTCTATTTGTGTGAAACAACATTATAAAAATGTAATTTGGGTACATTGTAGCATGAGTAATTGTCATTCAAAGTGTGAAAGCACGGAGAGCTGAAAATTTGTCTGCGAAGGTAGGGGGTGAAAGTGCCCAGTATTGAGGTAGTTAAAAAAATAGATGGATGCATTTCTAAATGCAAAAAACATAAATGGATAATCATTTTAGAAGTAATACTGCCAGGGGTAGTTGATCCAGGGATTATCTGATTTCCTCTTGGGGATCAGGAAGGAATTTTCCCCCCACTGCAGCGAATTGGACCATGCTTCATTGAGGTTTTTTGCCTTCCTTTGGATGAACTGTGGGTAGTTTATAATGTATATGGAGGTTTCCTATTTGCCTGTGTGTGTTTTGTTTTTTTATTGGTTGAACTTAACTAGTTCCTGACCGCCGGCCGTCCAATGACGGCCAGGCGGCGCACCTATTGCGGCGGGAGGCCGTCATATGATGGCCTCCCGTTTAAACAGGGAATGCGCGCGATCGTGCGCACGCACCCCTGTTTCTTCGGTGGCGGCGTGTCACGGAGACACCACTCGCCACCGAAGGGGGTGAACAGCCATTGGTTATGGCTGTTTACCACGTGATCGACCGTGATGAAGTCACGGCCGATCACAGATGGTCACACCCCGACTGTGTACGGCGCATGCACGCGATCGTAAGCGCGCTGCACGTGCATGTCGGTGGCGGCGTGTTCGCCGGGAACACTGCTCGTCACCGATGCTGGTAAACAGCCATTGGCCGGCTGTTTACCCATGTGATCGGCTGTGATTCTTTCACAGCCGATCACTAAAATGTAAACAAACCGCGGTAACGAGATGTTACCGGGTTCTCCTCCTCACACACCGATCGTGTGTGAGGAGGAGATTGCAGTAACATCTCGTTACCGCCTACAGTACACATCAAGCACACTGATTGCCCCCCCCAATAAAGAGGACCTGTCACCACCCCTCATAGTACCTGTCAATCACAGTCCATTAGAGTACCTGTCACAGTCCATCAGAGTATTTGAGTACCTGTCACAGCCCATCAGAGTACCCGAGTACCTGTCACAGCCCATCAGAGTACCTGTCAGCCCATCAGAGTACCTGAGTACCTGTCCCAGTCCATCTGAGTACCCGAGTACCTGTCACGGCCCATCTGAGTACCCGAGTACCTGTCACAGTCCATCAGGGTACCTGAGTACCTGTCACGGTCCATCAGGGTACCCGAGTACCTGTCACAGTCCATCATGGTACCCGAGTATCTGTCACAGCCCATCAAAGTACCCAAGTACCTGTCACAGCCCATCAAAGTACCCAAGTACCTGTCACAGCCCATCAAAGTACCCGAGTACCTGTCACGGTTCATTCGAGTACCCAAGTACCTGTCACAGCCCATCTGAGTACCCGAGTACCTGTCACAGCCCATCTGCGTACCCGAGTACCTGTCCCAGTCCATCTGAATACCAGAGTACCTTTCCAGGTCCATCTGAGTACCCGAGTACCTGTCACAGTTCATCTGAGTACCCGAGTACCTGTCACAGCCCATCTGAGTACCCGAGTACCTGTCCCAGTCCATCTGAATACCAGAGTACCTGTCCAGGTCCATCTGAGTACCCGAGTACCCATCACAGTTCATCTGAGTACCTGTCACAGTTCATGTGAGTACCCGAGTACCTGTCACAGTCCATATGAGTACCTGTCACTGCCCTTCGGAGTACCTAAATACCAGTCACCAAGCCATCAGAGTACCTGTCACCAGGCCATCAGAGTACCCGAGTACCTGTCACCAGGCCATCAGAGTACCCGAGTACCTGTCACCAGGCCATCAGAATACCCGAGTACCTGCCACCAGGCCATCAGAGTACCAGAGTACCTATCTCCAGCCCATCAGAGTACCCGAGTACCTATTTGCAGCCCATGTCTCATAGAATATACGTTGGGGTGTTTGCTTTCCAAAATGGGGTCATTTTGTGGGTAATTTCACTGTCCTGGTGGTCCAGGACCTTCAAAACTGTGATGGGTAGGAATGAAATGAGATGTGTCATTTATGCTCCTAGAATGCCTGAACGTACTACTTCAATGTTCGGCCTCTCTATGTGTCCACGCTGTGTAAAAGTCCTACACATGTGGTATCGCTATACTCGGGAAGAGTAGCAGAATGTATTTTGGGGTGTCATTTTTGCTATATACATGCTATGTGTTAGAAATATCTTATAAATTGACAATTTTGTTTAAAATAAAATGCGTTTTAATTTTTTTCCACATATTCCAAAAACTTCTGGAACAAAATGAACCGTTTAAAAGACTCATTATGCCTCACAGATTATACGTTGGGGTGTTTTCTTTCCAAAATGGGGTCATTTTATGGGAAATTCCATTGTCCTGGTACTCCAGGGCCTTCAAAAATGTAATAGGTGGTTGAGAAATGAGATGCGCCATTTTTGCTCGTAGAACGTCTGAAGGTACTACATCAATGTTGGTGCTCTGTATGTGGCCAGGCTGTGTAAAAGTCTCAGCCCACGTACACACGGCCGGAGATTTCCCCAACCAAATCCGTCGGATATTGACCGTCGGATTTAGTCCGACGGATTGTGTCCAAAACTGTTGCATACACACGGTCGGGCCAAGTTGTCTGATTTCGCAGGTGGCCAAGAATGCGGTGACGTAAGCCGTGTACGGCGGGACTAGAAAAAGGAAGTTCAGCTCCACGTCCAGCACCCTTTGGGCTCCTTCTGCTGATCTCGTGTTTTAGTAGAAGTTTGGTGAAAGACGATTTGCGCTTTTCAGATTAGTGATTCAGATCGCTACTGCTCTTCAGTTTCTGCTTGTCTTTGCGTATCTGATAATCAGTGCGTGCAGTCATTAAGTATTTGCTTCTCATTGTGGACTCTATCTTGGTATAGTACACTTTGAAAGGCATTTTTTATTGTCTGCTTGCTTCTGCTATTCAGGTCGTCCTTTCAGGCCTTGCTGTTTAGCGTTGCTTTCTGGTGTCCGTCCTGACCAGCCGACCGTTTTTAAAACATGTTTCGTCTACGTACTCATCGTACAGTTTGTGCTGTGCAGGGGTTCTTACTTTGACTTTGACATAAGCCAAAGGGCTTGTGTCAAAGTCAAAGTAAGAACCCCTGCACAGCACAAACTGTACGATGAGTACGTAGATGAAACATGTTTGGACGACCAAGAATTGGTTGCGCCAGCGTCACCAGTTCTCCCATCTCCGTGAGATCCGCGAGAATAATCCTGATCATTTCTGGATTATTCTCAGGATGACGGACCCCGTTTTTCACTGTCTGCTGGCTTTGCTGTCACCTTTTATCACCAGGCAGGATACCTGCATGCAGCAAGCCATCACTCCGGAGCAGAGGCTCATCGCCATGTTGTGCTACTTGGCGACAGGGAGAAGCCTTCAGGACCTCAAGTTCTCTACAGGCATCTCCCCCCAGGCTCTGGGGATCATTATTCCAGAGACCTGTTCTGCCATCATTCAGCTCCTGCTGAAGGACTATATTATGCTAAGTTTTAACCTTAAACATCACATTCTATGTATTTCATGATTGCTAATGTCTTGCATTTCTTTCCTCATTCCCTAATTACCATCATTGCAATATGCTCTAATTCATATGCTCTGCCCCTTTGTCCTCATGCAGATTTGCCTCACTAACTTCCCCACCATGGTCTTCTTGGCCCCTAAAACTAGAGTCTAGTCACTTGACAATGTCTTTTGTCAGCTCCATAGTATTGCTTTCCCCTAAACACCCCCTGAAATCTGTACGAATGTGATGTGTGTGCGCTTCAATTTGACCTTTTTATTGTTTTTTTGGAGTTGTGCCAAACTCATTAGTAACCCCCCTCTCCCCAACTGTTACCTCAGCTGATAGGAATCTTCTATCTCATGACTTGACCCAACCCAATACACACTCTAAATACCTTTTTCATGATCACATTTATGGAACAATTCACCAAAGCATGTAGTGTAAGGGCCTCAATACTTTCAAATGCTATTTTGATTTTTTTAAGACATTAATTTTCTTGCTATGTAATAGCAGAATGTCAACATGTGCTTCCATTTTGTCATTATGACACTTCTTACCTGTCCGGTGGGCTGCCAATAGTGTAACTAAGGAGGGGCTTCACAAAGTATCACACATTATTTAGGCATTCAGCTCTCAATCAAGTGGAGAGGGTTACCTGTCCTAAACATCCCCCCTCATTTTTTAGCAAGGGCCCATCAGATGGGGGGGATGGGGGGGGGGGGGTTAGGACTCTCATAAGGGGACCTTATACTTTAGGCTTTAAATACTCATTTTAACAAATGTTAGACTAATTTTGGCCAAAAATGTGGGTGTCTAATCTGCATGCAATGTTGATTTGTCAAATTACTATTTTTTTTTCTTGTGTCACTACACAGTGTCCTTCAACGCCACAGGAATGGCAGACTGTGGCCTCCCACTTTGCCAGTTTTCATCAAGTTGTGCCTTTTTCACCAACAGTGCAAAACCCAAGTTCAGAGCGAGATGAGGGGACAGTCTCTTCTTCAGATAATCTTATTATGTTGTGGGTCTGCTACACACACACCTTCTTTTTGTTAACTAATGTGTAGTGCATTACTGATCTAAATCATGCTCATTTTCAGCACCCTGGCAGGAAAATGGCACGATTGTCCAAATTTACACATCACTGTGGGTGGTTTTTACTAAAGGCACATCCACTATGCACTCCAAGTGCACTGCAAAAGTACACCTGAAACTGCACTTGGAGTGCAAAGTGGAGTTGCCTTTAGTAAATTGCACTCCTTCTCAGCACAAACTCAAATTTCACTACAAACACATTTTCAGCCCAATGAAAAAGGAAGCAAGCCACACATTGTTGAGAATTCAACTTTTTAATACAAGCAAATTCACATGTGCGTTTAGTAAAGGTTTTTTACAACAAACCAAGATATTTTGGGGATCCAAAACCCAGTTTAGTAATATTTATTTTTTAGTTGTTTTTTTGTGTAAACAGGCATGTATCAAAGCGTAAAATACAGAACACAGGAACTTACAAAGTTCAACTTGGAAAAGTGAATACAATATCAGACATGAGTATTACACATCACTGTGGGTGTTTTTTTTAGTAAAGCTACATCCACTATGCACTACAAGTGCACTGCAAAAGTACACCTGAAACTGCCCTGGGAGTGCAAAGTGGAGTTACCTTTATTAAATCACACTCCTTTTCGGCACAAACTTAAATTGTACTCCAAATACATTTTTGTTGCCATGAAAAAAAAAGCCACACATTGTTGCTAATTGAACTGTTTAATCCAACCACATTCACATGTGCGTTTTGAAAAGGTTTGTACAACCAACCAAGAAATTGTGTGTTTCCAAAACTGAGTTTATTCTAAATTTGGTTTAATTGTTGTTTTTGTGTAAACAGGCATGTATCTAACTGTAAAATACAGAACACAGGAACTTACAAAGTTCCACTTTGAAAAGTGAAGACAATATCAGACATGAGTATGTACAAACTGGTCTGATCTTACCTTCATCACATGGGGTGTGACCCCTGAAAAATCCAAATTTGGAAGATGCACACAGTGTGTCAACATGTGCTAACTCCCATCATGGGGGATCAATGTACATGCTTTGGGGCTGCAACCCCTTCATCTCAGACACTTTCCACAAAACATGTACATTGATCCCCCATGATGTGAGATAGCGCATGTTTACACACTCTGTGCAAAATCCAACATTTTTGTTAAAAAAATCCAAAATAAAACCCTATCTAGTTTTTTCGTTTTCACACTCTCCCCAAAACATCAATGATGTTCTTCATTTTATTTTTAACATCATTGATGTTTTGTTGTACAATTTCCAAATCCCTATTGCACCCCATTATATCCCTGATCAAGATCTGGGCACTTTCACTGGTAAAACGGGAATATTCCTCCACATCACCTAGAAAAAAAAAAAACACACCATGTAATCCAAATATGGTGATATACATTGATGATCTTACCGGAAGCTGTGTTCTCCGACACTCACCTGTTGTGGTGACAATTTGGCCAACCTCCACAATCTCTCCTTCTTCCTCCTCCTCCTGCTCCTGCTCCTCTGTTTCTTCTTTTGGAAGTTGCCCTTCTTTGGGAGGGGTGTGGTCCCTGGTGTCCTCATGGTCCCTGGTGTCCTCATACTTGCCGAGTCTTCTCTCCCCTATGAGAATGTAAACAAAGATTAATTAGCACACAGAGGGCATAAATAGGAATATGAAACATTGCTTGGAAGTGTTTTACAATGTGTTTTTGGGCCGAGTTCCAAGGTGAGAACATTATTGGGTACACTTTGTTGAGCTGGAATACTTCCCTGCAGAACGATGTTTTCTACGAACGACCTTGAAAGTGGCCATTTTAAAATGCACCACATGAAATCAAAGCACATGGAGCATGTATGCAAGCAAGAATAATCACATGAACACACAACTACTTACTTTTTTTAAGAACACGCTTGATCCTTAGGTACTGCTCGTGCTCCCTCAGTTTCAGGTCTGACCAGCATTTTCTCAGTTGATCCTTGGATCGGTGTACCCCAAAATTCTTCAGAAGACTCTTCACAACTTTATTCATGATCTTGGCCTTTCTGATATTTGGGTTTGGGTAAGGTCCATACTTCCCATCATAGTCGGTCCTGTTCAATATGTCGACCATCTCCAACATCTCTCCAAAAGACATATTTGAGGCCTTAAATCTTGTCTTCCTGGATCGGGACGTTTCAGGCTCCGGGCTTTCCTCACCCTCCTCCTCGTTAGTGGAACTATTATTGCGCACCTGCGTTCTCTCCGCCATGTGCTCTGCCCATTGCGCCAGAAGCGAAGGGGTGGGGAATAGTCTGGAAAGAACGTCAGGGGCGGGCGGAGTTTCACGCATGCGCACTGTATATAAAACGCCACACATGTGTATCGTCCGTACGATCTGGGAGGAGAGTGTGAGTCACGGACGCGGCGATTGTGGAAACGAAGGTAACATTTTTAACTTTGTGCTTCACTAGACTAGACTGCTTGTATCTAGGCCGCTGTTGGGACAAGATTAGGAGGGATTTAAATTGCATTATTTGTATTTGAGGGTTTGTCTTGTGTTGTGTCTTGCAGAAAAAATGGACCCATTCACCAATCCCAACTTTATGGGGCTCTTCCTCGAGCTATACATGGAGATGCCCTGCCTGTGGCAGTTCCACAACAAATTGTATTATGACAGATCCAAGAGGAACGCAGCACTGGAGAAACTGCTTGCTTTGGTACAGATCAGGGTCCCCACGGCAGACATGACATATCTGAATCGCAAAATTGTGACCATGAAGCTTACATATTTCAGGGAGAGAAAGAAGCACCTGGAGTCCTTGAGAGCAGGAGATCCAGATGCTGTTTACTACCCCAGGATGGTGCACTTTGACAGGCTGCATTTTCTGTTAGACCAGGGGGTACCCAGGCCACCACTCAGGCCACCACTCTCCATGCTTCCTCCAAGGCATCCTTCACCCCCAGCTGAGGCTTCTGATGACCAACCTGGGCCTTCCAGGCAGCACCATGTGGTGGGGCCAAGCTTGAGACAGGTATTGCATTGTTGAACATATTTCTTGTGTTACATTTAATGATGTTAACTAGATGTTCTTATTGATTAGTAAGTTGAGATTTCTCCAAGTGGTTTCTCAATAGACAGTAGTGACCAAAAATGATTGGGACGGGAAAGAAAAATGCTTGTGTCAGAATGATAGTCTGTTCTATTTGGTAACAGTCAAATAGCAAAAGCCAGGAGCACAAAATGTTGTGATTGATGATCAAAAAACTAAAACTATGTCCCCTTTTCATACACAGGAAGACCTCAGTCGGAGGGAGGCTGTGGCAAGTGGCAGCCAGGAGGTCCAACAACGCCCTCCTCCTCCTGCCCCAGCTAGAGGAGCCCAGCCACAGCCTGGAAGGATGCCTGGTGGGAAGTCCAAAAGGAAGACCAGAGAGTGATGGCCTGGGATGAGTCTGGTGTGCCAGAAGATGCAGCCTCTTGAAGATCACTATCCTGGGGACAGAAATGGCATCTGAATTTCCTGCTCTCTAGGACTTCAGGAGCAGACTTCTCTCCCTGAGATATCTACTCCTCAGGCCACCAATTTTTTTTTATATAATTTATTCATGTCTGCCCTGGGGGCCAAAGGCTGCACCAAAGTTAATAAGTTTCTCCAGTGCTGCGTTCCTAGTTTTATTTTCAAGCAAAAAAAAATAAATTTTATTTTTGTTTGATTAAATACTTGTGTAATGTGTTTTCCTTCAAAAAGTAGAGTTTATTTGTGAGCAGGCAGGTACATTTCCAAAATACAAAGTGAAATAAATAACAAGGGGTACCAACACTAAACAACCTCCTGTAGATTAACAAATAAAATCAAAAAAATACAATAATGTTGTTGTTGTAAGTTTACACCCAAAAAGAAAAAGTTCAAAAAAGGAGAAACGAGCAGTGTCTTTAAAGGAGATTTTTAGGTAATCCCCCCCCCCCCAAAACATAAAAAAAAAAATAAAAAAAAAATAAAACATTGTGTAGATGTGACTTAAACTAAAATTGTATTGCTGAAATGGTTAAAAAAGAGTAATGAAATCCGTTCGGGAGAAGTGTGTGTGACTATGAGCATCAAAAGAAGTTGGTTCTTGCAGCATTGTAAAGAACAAGAGAATGCGCTTGATGACTGATTTTTTAACATTTCAGCGTGACGAATGTGCTATATCGCTTACGAGCAGTAGTTTTACGTGAACGAGCGCTTCCGTGTCGGAATTTGAATGTGAGCATGCGTGGCACTTGGTCCGATGAAAATGCTGTACACATGATCGGATTAGGTCCGTCCGGCCCAGTTGGTCGGGAAATCTTTCCAACATGTTGGAAAATTGGGTCGGACGGAGATTCGGACGGAATCAGTCCGATGCATACCACACAGAGTCGGATTATCTGACGACACGGTCCGATAAGACTCATTCCGACAGATTCTCCGACCGTGTGTACAAGGGCTCACACATGCGGTATCGCCGTACTCGGGAAGAGTAGCAGAATGTATTTTGGGGTGTAATTTGTTGTATGCATATGCTGTGTGTGAGAAATAACCTGATAATATGACAATTTTGTAAAAGAAAATAATAATTAAAAAAAATCTTAATTTTGCAAAGAATTGTGGGAAAAAATTACAACTTAAAAAACCTCACCATGCTACTTACTTAATACCTTGGGATGTCTACTTTGTAAAAAGGGGTCATTTGGGGGGTATTTGTACTTTCCTGACTTGTTAGTGTCTCAAGAAATTAGGTACACCTGATGTACTGAAGGCCTGATCAAATGTGATAAATTTTCAGCGACTGGCACCATAGTTTGTAGACTCTATAACTTTCACAAAGACCAAATAATATACACTAATGTGGGTTATTTTTTACCAAAGATAGGTAACAGTATTAATTTTGGCCAAAATTTATGAAGAAAAATTACTAATTAGCAAAAATTTATGACAGAAACAAAGAAAACAGCATTTTTTTTTTCACAAAATTTACGTTTTATTTTATTTATAGCACAAAAAATAAAAAACCCACTAGTGATTAAATACCACTAAAAGAAAGCTCTATTTGTGTGGAAAAAAGGACGCAAGTTTCATATGGGTACAGTGTTGGATTACTGAGTAATTGTCATTCAAACCGTGAGAGCGCTGAAAGCTGAAAATTGGTCTGGTCAGGAAGGGGGTGTAAGTGCACTGTATTGAGGTGGTTAATGGACTAGTATCTTTTTTTTCTTTTACCAACGTGACATTTGTAGGACTTAAGCCCATTGAAATGTATTTCCATAACCTTCCACCCATGGCAGGCACCCGTCTCAAAACCCGATAACCACCTTTAACAAACGACGGACAAGGGATGGAGTAAATGGCCATCCAGCCTTAATTTATTAACAAAATATATACTTTAATAAAATACCATAAATAACTTTAAATAACTGTAAACATTCCCAGCCTTTAAACGGGTCATGGGTACTAGCATAACAACATACTGGTCACTGTGAACGACTTACAACTTTTTGACTTCTTGACCTCCAGACGGAATCCCCTGTCTTGGAGGCTATACCCAAACCATTGCAGTGACCTACCCCTTTTTAACCCTTCCAGGTTAACCCCTCGTAACCTGGAAGTATCCTTAACCACCCCCATCCCATGGATGGGTACAACATTCTTTTCTACCTGTACCTCACATTTCCTACTCAAAAGCCCCAAGCACCGCCTGAATTCCACCTTGATAACCCCAACCTGACAGACCCCAATAGAACCAGGGAGGGTGGGTGGGAATCGCTTCCTCCTCCGCTCTCCGAGTGAAAGCATGGTACGCCGCTATCATGTACCATGCCGTAGCTCTGCCACCAGCTCCGCCTCCCCCTTCTCTTAAAGCGGCTTGAGGCTACATAGTAATGGCGACAGGGCTGTCCTTGCACCTGTCATGCCGTCCCTGTGCTGGCCCCCCTCCCCCTTGAGGTGTATGGCTGCAGGACTCTCTTTTTTTTGAGAGAACCTTTTTCAACCTGACTATATAACTGTATACTTACCTGCTTTGTGCAATTGTCTCATACAGAGCAGCCCCGATCCTCCTTCTCTGGGGTCCCCCACCAGCACTCCGGTCTCCTCCCCCCTGCCAAGTGCCCTATAGCAAGCTGTTTGCTATGGGGGCACTCATAGTTACATTGTTACATAGTTTGTCAGGTTGAAAAAAGACACAAATCCATCTAGTTCAACCAATAAAAGGGGGGGGGAAATCATACTATCCCATATACACAATCCTATAGCCACGGTTAAACCAGAGGAAGGCGAAAAACCCCAGCAAAGCTTGGTCCAATTTGCTCCAACGGGGAAAAGATTCCTTCCTGATCCCGAGAAGCAATAGAATATTCCTTGGATCAACTTTCCCTTTAAATGTTTGTACCCAGTTCCATTATGTACATTTATGAAAGAATCCAGACCTTTTTTAAAGCAAGCTACTGAGCTGGACAGAACCAGCTCTTAAGGGAGTCTATTCCACATTTTCACAGGTCCTTACTATGAAGAAACCTCTCCGTATTTGGAGATTTTATATTTGGAGGAAAAAATATTTTGAGTGCCTCTTGTCCTCTGTGATGACCTTAACGTGAATAACTCAACACCAAGTTCACTATATGGACCACTTATGTATTTATACATGCTGATCATATCCCCCCTTATCCCCGCTCATGCTAGTTCAATCCAGAGCCACGCTCTGTATGTCCACAGACACAAAGAACTGCAGCTTGCCCCCACCCCCTGCAAATTTCTCACAGATTGACAACAGCAGGACAATTGACAATGGCTGCCTGCATGCCCAGTAAGGAGAGAGCTACTGCTCTTGGGAACAATGATGGATCAACATTGGGGTTAGGTAAGTATAAGGGGAGGATACACAGAGAATCAAAACCTCCAACCTTCAACCACTTTAAAATGCAAGACTGTGGGGGAGATCCAAGCATCTTTCCTGGAAAACAATGATTTCTAAATTATGTAGAGTCCACCCAAAATTCTGAATCAAATAAAGTTTATTTTTATGTGAACTTGGATGTACCCCAAACAAAGTAGACACTTTTTTTCCAACCCCATCATAATTATGATGCATGTGTATGCTACATCTTTTGAACTGTTGAATTTTGGACATGTTTCTTGATATAATCAGTTATAGTTCGATAAATTTCTCTGAATATTTCAGATGTGACTTTCAAATTGGAATCTTGTTCTGCAGTAGTGGTGAAAAACACAAAGAGATCAACCATAAAGGTTGTCTCGTTGGACAAGGTGGAGAACAGGGAACAGTGACATTACAATCTCTACCGTATCTAATCAAAGAACACCTTGTATTCATAAAAAAAAAAAACAAGGCATTTTCCATAGGTGCACATAGCCTATTGCATTAGGGTGTGCACCTCAGAGCTCAAACACACATGAATGTGTACATAAATATATATTATATATATATATATATATATATATATATATATATATATATATATATATATATATATATATATATTGTGGTAGTACGGAATCTCCAATCCTGGGACCGGGTTTTGGGAACAGCCAGCAGTCTGGCTGGATGATTGCACAGGTGGGTCTTGGGCTTAAAACAAAGCCAACACCATGGTTCTGGGCTCCACCCTCCCAAGGAGTCAAGGCATGTAAGGGAGAAGAAGTGTGCATGTCAGAGCAGACAGAGGGTCCAAGCTTGTGGGCTGAAAAAGAAGCTAGTAAAGAGTGCTGAGGTACTGGGTGTACAGGAACTCTGTTAAAGAGCCAAGAGGGCTGCAGCAGAAGTCTGAGCAGCAGTGCTGCTAAAGAGAGCCAGGTGGCTTGGTATTTTTGGTTCTACGTACATTATTGCTGTGGAGAGCTGAAACCCCTGTGTGGGCAACTATTTTGTTATCGGACTTTTCTTTCTTTAATAAAAGTGGGCCTACAAGCCCTTAAAACGGCATATCTGGCGTGGACTCAGCTCACTGGTAAGCTCTACCTTTAAGCTAAAATAACCCCCAAACATTACAATATATATATATATATATATTGTAATATTTGGGGGTTATTTTAGCTTAAAGGTAGAGCTTACCAGTGAGCTGGATCCACACCAGATGTCGTTTAAGGGCTCGTAGGCCCACTTTTATTAAAGAAAGAAAAGTCAGATAACAAAATAGTTGCCCACACAGGGGTTTCAGCTTTCCACAGCAGTAATGTATGTAGAACCAAAAAATACCAAGCCACCTGGCTCTCTTTAGCAGCACTGCTGCTCAGACTTCTGCTGCAGCCCTCTTGGCTCTTTAACAGAGTTCCCGTACACCCAGTACCTCAGCACTCTTTAACAGCTTCTCTTTCAGCCCACAAGCTTGGACCCTCTGTCTACTCTGACAGACCGACCTGTGCAGACATGCACACTTCTTCTCCCTTACACGCCTGGACTCCTCGGGAGGGTGGAGCCCAGAACCATGGTGTTGGCTTTGTTTTAAGCCCAAGACCCACCTGTGCAATCATGCAGCCAGACTTCTGGCTGTTCCCAAAACCCGGTCCCAGGATTGGAGATTCCGTACTACCACAATATATATAGTATATATGCACACAAACGGGCAGTGTCCGGTGTCAGTAGGGCCAAGGTTGGTGTCAGTGGGACAGTGAATGGTGTAAGTTAATAGAGCAGTGGATGTTATCAGTCAGTAGTAGAGCAGTATATGGTGTTGGTAGAGCAGAGGACAGCTCTACTGACAATGTCAGTAGAGCAGTATACAGCGTCAGTAGGGCAGAGGACAATGTCAGTAGGGCATCGGGCAATGTTAGTAGTCTTTTTTTAATCATGTTTAACTATTTTTATTTATTTTTTAAACAGACACCTGATGTCTCACATTTGATACAAAGAAAGTGACTGTCTCTTTCTCTGCAGCCTCAGCTGACTGGGTGGTGAATGAATAGGAAGCACTCTGTGCTGAGCGGCTTTCATAAACTGAAGCATAGTAAACCGGAGGGGGGAATTTGCGCCATATGGGGTGATTAGCGTGTGCCCAGAGACACCCAGCACACCCTGTGTGCATGCCTATGGCAATTTCCATTAATGGCAGCAGTGCCAAGTGAGAGACCCCATGTGGTCAGTGTGCTGAGGGTGAGCAACTCACACAAGACTAGGGATGTGGCCCATCACTGCATAAATTACAAAAGTAAAGCTTTTAGAACAAATTTAACTAAAATTAATATTCAAAGGTCAACCTAGACCAGTGGTTTCCATGTAGCTTATGGTATACAAATACTTCCCAAGATTCTGCTCCTTTCACCCTGATATTAAAAAAATTGAACACATTATAAATACACTTAAGGAGCAACGCTGAAGGACATTTTAAAACTGCTGTGCTGGCTGAATCACTAATTATGTTATACTATTGTTATATGCTGTAGTTTTTTTAATTGATAAATCTTGTAATTGATATCAGTTTTATAGTGTTTCAGCCTACCTTCTAGAAGTGGTGTCTATGCTGGCAGTCTTTATAAAGAAACTGTTAAGAAACTGTTAAAGTAATTTAAACGTTAAGTCCTTGAAAGAACTATAGTGCTGCTTCTGCATATACTACACTATACTTCTCTGTTAGTGATGAAGGGGCAAGTTGTTATCAATGCAATATTATAGACTGGGGGGGCAACCCCATTAATCGATTATGCCTGGCAGGCTGACCAGTTCACCCACTTGCAATCGAAGATGTGCAATGAGTCCATGAGAGTGTGATGCACTCTTTCCATTAGTCAAATGGATTCCATATGAAGGAGCACCTGTGACCAAGGAAAAAAAGGACATCGCCAATTTAGGGCAATTGCCCATTTGATGACACTAAAGAGTATGTGCCAACTTGATGGGGGGAGAGACCTCCAGGAGCTCGGCAAATAAGATGCACATCTGATAGGTCAAGGTCACAGTTAATCCTGTTATTTGGAGCACAAGTGAGGAGGTTCGCTGCCATAAGGATTTCAGAACCTTACTGCTCCAGAACGTATGTAGGAGAGTGCCCCTGTCCTGACATCCCCTAAAACATGTTTCAGGAACCAGTGGGTAGATTCTGTGCAGCCTGGAGGGGGTATAATACCAATGAGTATGCCATTTAAATACGGTCTCTTTAACAGCAAAAGGGTGCGTGTATTTATACATATTTGAGACCATGTCATACCAGTCCTCTACCAAGGTCCACCACCGCCTCTCATCCCAACATAGCTATAGATTTGGCTATAGTATCATGATCATTGAGGTATTCGTATAGGATCGAGATAGTCCCCCTATCTCTGCATGCCTCACCAAAGAGGTTCTCAAATGTTGATTTGACTGAATTAGCATTCTAGGTAACCATACTAGAGAAAAAATTTCACATTTGTAAGTATTTGTAGAATTCAGAGTGGTGAAGGGCATAATTGTGTTGTAGATGCTCAAATGTGCAGAAGGAGTATCCCTGCAGCAGAGAGTCATTTAGAGTTATTAGGCCTTGTGAGGTCCAACTGGCAAACTCTTGGCCTGTTTTGAAGGCTGGGGGGGGGGATTGAGGATCACCTAAGAAAGAGGCAAGGCATGGAGGGTTGGAGAGCAATTTGAATTTCACCTTATAGAGAGACCAGAGATAAAGGGACTGACTCACAATATCATTTAGCTGAGCAACATCTTTAGGGGAAACAGAGCTTCATTAAAAGAGACCTGGGAGGTAGAACGGGACCACGGAGATCCTTTCAAACTGCAACTATGGGGCAGAGGATGGCGTGGTATGCCATTGTGTTAATTGTATTAGGCATGAGGCTAAGTAATATTTCCATAGGTCTGGGCAGCCCAGTCCACCTCTAGACCGAGCTCTATGCATCAACAAGTGGCTCAGGCAAGGCTTCTTATTTTGCCAGACAAATTTAGGCAGTTCGGATTGCACCGCCATTATCATGGAGCGGGGGACATAAATCAGTAAAGATCTGAAGTAAAATAATACTTTAGGGAGGATTGACATTTTTATTGCCTGAATACGACCTAAGAACGATATATGGTATGATGACCATTGGGTGAGTAATTGTTTTATATTAGAGAAGGCTTGTGGGTAATTATGCATGTATATCAGTTTGAGGGAGGGGGCTAGTCGGATCCCCAAGTGTTGAAGGGTGCCTGAGCTCCAAGTGAATTCAAATTTAGAGAGTATTCAGCAAGGGCTGAGGGAGGTTGATAGGTAAAGCTATACATTTCAATTGATTCCCTACTAGTCCCATAGGGTGGTGAAAGGTGTCTAAGTTAGTGAGAAGGTTGGGGGGGAGGGGAAAATCATGGGGTCCATAATAAAGAGGAGGACATCATCCGCGTATTAGCACAATTTAAATTCTTGACTATTTTTTACGTATCCTTTAATATTTGGGTTGGAGGAAATGGAGCGGGCTAATGGTTCAATTGCCAAAGCAAATAGAAGGGGGGAGAGGGGACACCCCCGTCTAGTACCCTGACCCAGTGGAAAGTATTTAGAAATGTACCCTGGGAGTTTAATGCGAGTCCAGGGGGGATGATAAAATGCCTTAAACCCATTTATGCATGCCGCATTAATGCAAAATTTGCATAGGATAGAGTCTAAATAGGGCCAGAGAACACTGTCAAAGGCTTTATTTATATCCAAGCTGAGCAGTAGGACGTTACTGGAGTGAGTGTCAGCGTCCAGTATGACGTTTGCTGCTAGGCGTATATTAAACCGTAATTTTTCGAGTTGGAAAAAAGCCTGTCTGATCTGGGGAGATGCCAGAAACAACAGGCAGTCTGCTAAAATACTGTCAAAAATCTTTAAGTCATCGTTAATGATAGAGATAAGTCGAAAGTTCTAGGGAAGGGTGTGATCCTTGCCTGGCTTTGGGATTAAGGACATATTTGCCAACATCCGGAAATGATTCACCTCTCAATATAAGTTTTTATAGTTTAGCCATATTAGGAACTAGTATTCTGCCATTTTTTTTTTTATAATATGGTGCTGTGTAACCAGCCTGGGGTTTTGGAGGATTTTAAAGAAGAGAAGATAGAGGCTATTTCTTCCTCCTTGCAAGGCGTTTGACTGCTCACAGCATGAAATATAACATTAACAATTCTCCTAATAGCATCAAAGGTTTGTCTCCCCTTCACAAAGCCCATCTGGTCACGTTGGATAATAGTATGAATGATGTTCGTTAATCTTCTGGTCAGGATTTTTGCATAGACCTTGATATCCAAGTTTAAGAGGGATATTGGTCTAAAATTGCCTGGTGTATTGGGATCTTTTCCAGGTTTGGGCAGAGTTACTATATGAGCTCTCAGCATCTCTTGAGGGAAAGTCGATGATTCTGCCACTTGTTTAAATACTGAGTCTAGGTAAGGTGCAAGCATATTTTTGAAGTATTTATAATATTCATTGGAAAACCCATCAGGTCCTGGCGACTTTCCATTGGGTAGTGTATGAATGATTTTTGCAATTTCTATGGTTGTGAATGGGGCGTTTAGATGTTTTAAGTCAGTGGTGGAGAGGGAGGGAAGTTTGATTCCTTTTAGGAATTTTTGTATTTTCTCCGGGAATGGTTGTGGCCTGGAGCCATCTTCATGTAAATTATATGATGCACCATAATATTCAGCAAATTGGTTCACTATGTCTTGTGGGTTAGTTATTATGAAGTCTTGAGTAGGGTGTATTAAGTGTGCTATTTTGGTTTTGGTGTGAGCTAATTTTAATCGTCTGGCCAGATATTTACCAGCCCTGTTTGCGTTAGCATACTGATTCAGTTTCAATTGTCTAAGATGCAGGTCGTATTTTTGGGAGACATGTTCTCTAAGATTTTTCCTGAGTTTAGAGAGGGTGTTAGCGTTATTGTAGGAGAACATTTGTTTTGAGATTCTACAGTGTGTATTTCAGAAATTAACATGTTAAGCGTGAAAGTGTTCCCCTGGCCCCCAGTTGTATGAATATGCCCCTCATAACAGCCTTATGTGCGTTCCATAAAACGTGCGGGTCAGATACTGACATCTCGTTAGTAAGAGACGTTTTTGAGATGCTGAGAGATGGTTGAGCGTGTTTTGGGTTCATGTAAGAGTCTAGTGTTACAGCTCCAGATAGGGGAGGAAGGGGAGACACCCATTTCATTAAATGACAGAGATATCGCTGCGTGGTCAGACCACATAATATCATGGATTTGAGCACTTATTACTTGTTGCAATAGCCATTTGTCTGTCAAAAACATGTCGATATGCAAGTATGAGCAGTGTCTGCTTGAAAAAAAGTTGTAGTCTTTTTCATTGGCATGAAGGCACCTCCATGCATTAAACAGATTTTCTCTGTGTAGGAGCGCCTGCAGTGATGAGGTCCCTTTGGGTTTCTTGGCAGTGGTGTCCAGATTTGGGTCAACAATATGGTTAAAATTTCCGCATATCAGAAGATTGCTGTGTTTCATGGAGACTGCTTTTTTGAGTACCTTTCCTATAAAGCGTATTTGGTGAGCATTCGGGCGTATAATGATACTAGTGTATATGGCTTGGAGTTCAAGTCTTCAGTTATGATGCTATATCTACCTTCTCTGTCCAATAAAGGTTCCTTAAGTTGAAAGGAGAGGGTGTTTTTATGGTGAGGAGCACTCCTCCTTTTTTGTGGTTGGACGTGCAAGCCAGGTATATGTGCAGGAAGTCTTTGTGTGTGCAAGGCGGGGTTTTGGAAAGTTGGAAGTGGGTATCCTGTACACAGAGTATGTCTGCTCCCTGGTTGCAGGCCTCTTTCCACATAAAAAATCGGTAAATCATTTAGTGGGATGGTTAAGACCCCTAGCATTAATTGAATGGCATTTGATGGTCATGGCAGGTTCGGAGTAGTGTGTCATTATGTTTTGTGGTTTAGGTACTCACTGGTCTCCTGTGGCTTGCCACATTAGAAGTGGATAGGATGGGTGAACCTCATTGTCCTCATTCGATAAGCATTGTTCTTGTGGGATGTAGCTGCGTGTATCAAACAAATAACAAAAAGAACAAAAAACATAGAAAGTTAACGAAGTGAACATAAGAATTGGATCTTACAACTGATTCCAGGGCAGATATAACTGCGGCTGTACTGGGAGGAAAAAGGAGATAATTTTTTTTGCTCCTAAACCAGAGATTCTGTATAACTGAAGACATCTTCTTGTTAGAACGCTTGTGGGAAAGTATTTGCCACTCATTTTGGACTGGCAGAGGCCTTGGTGAAGGTGCTGGGTAAGCGGCCTGGTCTGGGAGTATACCCCATTGGCGTAGTGCAGCAATCCCTTTATCAAGCGTTGTGACTGAGGTTGTGATCCCATTGTATGTAATGAACGGGATATTTCCACTTGTGGAGGACTTAATGATTTCTTAAAGCATTGGTGATTTTTGCCAGGTTGCGGCAACATTATAGTGTGTGCCTGAAGAGGTCAGGGAGCAGCCTTATAGAGGTGTATTGTGGTGGGATGTTGTCTGGTTTTCTGGATGCTTGAAGGATCTGATCTTTGATATGGTAATAATGTACCCATAGTAAGACATCCCTGGAGGTCTCCGCTGGGAGAAATGAGGGTTTGGGGATCCTGTGGATCCTATCCACTATAAGGTTTTGTGCTGTCAGAGATGGAACTAACGTGGAGAACAGGGTTTGGACATATTGGAGAATAGGGATGAGCTTCGAGTTCGAGTCGAACTCATGTTCTACTCGAACATTGCCTGTTCGCCTGTTCAGCGAACAGTGAACAATTTGGGCTGTTCGCAGCAAATTCGAAAAGCCGGAACACCCTATACAAGTCTATGGGAGAAATCTAAAGTGCTCATTTTAAAGGGTAATATGCAGGTTACTGTCCTAAAAAGTGTTTGGGGACCTGGGTCCTGCCCCAGGGGACATGGATCAATGCAAAAAAAAGTTTTAAAAACGGCCGTTTTTTCAGGAGCAGTGATTTTAATAATGATTAAAGTGAAACAATAAAAGTGTAATATTCCTTTAAATTTCGTAGCTGGGGGGTATCTATAGTATGCCTGTGAAGGGGCGCATGTTTCTGGTGCTTAGAACTGTCGCTGCACAAAGTGTCATTTGTGCAGGAAAAAAAGTCTTTTAAAATCACTTGCGGCTAAATTGTCGGGTCTCCGTAATACAGAGAACACTCAATGAGTGTTCTCTGTATTAGCCGACAATTCATTCATTCATTGATTAAAAAAAAAAAAAAAAGAAAAAGCGTGGGGGTTCCCCTAAATTCAATCAAAAGGCCCTTCAGGTCTGACATGGATATTAAGGGGAACCCCGTGTCAAATTTTAAAAAAAAATTGACGTGGGGGTCCCCCCAAATATCCATACCAGACCCTTCAGGTCTGATATGGATATTAAGGGGAACCCCGCATCAAATTTTAAAAAAAAATTGACGTGGGGGTCCCCCTAAATATCCATACCAGACCCTTTATCCGAGCACGCAACCTGGCAGGCCGCAGGAAAAGAGGGGGGAACGAGAGAGCGGCCCCCCCTCCCTCCTGAACCGTACCAGGCCACATACCCTCCCTGGAAAGCCAGGGGTTCCCCAGTGACGTGTGGGTGACCCCGCCCCCTCTGATGTAACGGAAACCTGCGTTACATCAGAGGGGGCGGGGTCACCCACACGTCACTGGGGAACCCCTGGCTTCCCTCTCCTGCGTCAGAGGGGCGGGGTCAGGTGACGGGTGGCCCCGCCCTCCCAATATAAGAAATGTCAGCGCTCGGCTCTCTGCAGTGTCTCCGGAGTGGAGACAGAAGAAGGAGGTATGGACAGCGCTGGACTGAGAGATCCCCCGTCGCTGGATATGATCATCCATCGCTGGACCCCGGAGACCCGTCGCTGGATAGCAAGAGTGGATTAGCACCGCTGGAATTTTTTTTTTATTTTTTTTATTTTTAATAAAGGAATTTTTCAAAAGTGTGTTTGTCTTATTTAACCATTTTGACACTTTCTTTGTGAAATGGTAGGGGTACTTTTGTACCCCCTTACCATTTCAAACAGGGGGGGGCCTGGGATCTGGGGGTCCCCTTGTTAAAGGGGGCTTCCAGATTCTGATAAGCCCCCCGCCCGCAGACCCTCACAACCAACGGCCAGGGTTGTGAGGATGAGGCCCTTGTCCTTATCAACATGGGGACAAGGTGCTTTGAGGGGTCACAGACCCCCAAAGCATCCTCCCAATGTTGAGGGTATGTGGCCTGGTACGGTTCAGGAGGGAGGGGGGGCCGCTCTCTCGTCCCCCCCTCTTTTCCTGCGGCCTGCCAGGTTGCGTGCTCGGATAAAGGGTCTGGTATGGATATTTAGGGGGACCCCCACGTCAATTTTTTTTTTAAATTTGATGCGGGGTTCCCCTTAATATCCATATCAGACCTGAAGGGTCTGGTATGGATATTTGGGGGGACCCCCACGTCAATTTTTTTTTTAAATTTGACACGGGGTTCCCCTTAATATCCATGTCAGACCTGAAGGGCCTTTTGATTGAATTTAGGGGAACCCCCACGCTTTTTTTTTTTTTTTTTTTTTTTTTAATCAATGAATGAATGAATTGTCGGCTAATACAGAGAACACTCATTGAGTGTTCTCTGTATTACAGAGACCCGACAATTTAGCCGCAAGTGATTTTAAAAGACTTTTTTTTCCTGCACAAATGACACTTTGTGCAGCGACAGTTCTAAGCACCAGAAACACGCGCCCCTTCACAGGCATACTATAGATACCCCCCAGCTACGAAATTTAAAGGAATATTACACTTTTATTGTTTCACTTTAATCATTATTAAAATCACTGCTCCTGAAAAAACGGCCGTTTTTAAAACTTTTTTTTGCATTGATCCATGTCCCCTGGGGCAGGACCCAGGTCCCCAAACACTTTTTAGGACAGTAACTTTCATATTACCCTTTAAAATGAGCACTTTAGATTGTGAACGTTCGAGTCCCATAGACTTTAATAGGGTTCTAAAGTTCACACGAAGTTTAGGTCTGTTCGCAGGTTCTGGTGCGAACCGAACAGGGGGGTGTTCGGCTCATCCCTATTGGAGAAGAAGATTTGGTGTAACAGACTCTGGAATGCCCCCGATATTATTATTGTTCCTTCTGGACCTGTCCTCTAAGTCTGTGATCTTGTCTTTCATCCATGTTATGTCTTCCCCCTGTACGGTATGTGCTTGCACCATTACATTATATGAGGATGTGTATTCTTCCATCTTTTTTTCCACGTGGTCTACTCTGAGGCCTAGAGTTTGTACCTCCCTTATTGATGCCTGTTATCATGTCAGCCTGTACGGATGAGAGCAGAGATAACAGCATCTCTTTTAACATAGTATCCGATATGGGGCTATCAGAAATGGGGAAATCAACTATAGGGTCCCCCTCCAGTGCCCATTCCTCATGATCCCTTGGATTTGTTTTATTGATGAGTGGCCCACTTACCTCCATCTCTGTGACAGGCTGTGGCCTAGCTGTAAAGTCCCTCCTGGGCCTCGATTTTGCTTGTCTCCTTCTTGAGAGGCTGGATGTCCCAGAGGAGGATTCGCCGGGCATCCTATTGACGTGTGGGGCAGTGTATGTCTGTCCTGTGCCCCCGTTGTGCGCCATGGCCTTGTCTGTGTGCTGTGGGTCCCGGGTGCTGCTGCCATTTTGGGGTGGTCCACGCGAGGGCATTGTGAAGAAATGTGAAGCAGTTTCAGTGGCTGCTGAGGTTTCTTTCTTCGCCTTGTTGTCCCCGTGGTGTGCAGCGGTCCGATGGGTCCTTTTATGGCTCTGGATGTTGCCAGTGAGCTTGGATTTTCTCCGGCTGGCTGTGGAGCTCCTGAACTACACGTCCATCTTGGAGCTCAGTAGCTACGCCCCCCACTCATACATCTAGGAACAAGCAAATTGGGTGAGCAAGTGCTGAGTTGAAAACCAGCTCCATTTAGTGAACTCAGGAGGATCGGCAGCTAAATATGCAATACAATTATAATGCAGAGCAAAAAGGACAAGAGGAAAAAAATAAATCAGAAAAACATGGCAAAAAGTGGTAATAAACAGTCAGGTGGGGTCAGGGGAAAAGCACTCACCCTGACCAAGGAAACATTTTTAACTCAGACCAAAAGAACCATTACTCTAATGAAATGGAATAAAAAAAAAAAGAAGGGAATTCAAGAACCAAAGTTTTAGTAGTTGTGTACCTGGAATAATCATCAAATGAAAGTCAGTAGATATCTGTTCCCGCCTGACGTGGGACTGCATACATCATTGTGTATAAGCTGCAGGGGGTACATGTTTTTTTTTTTTGAGATGCCTGTGGAAGGGCAGCACATGTGGCTTTTGCTTCAATACAGAACTTGCATTTCATGAGCGCTTTACAGGGCATTATTGTCAAATCTTCTGATAAGTCTCTCTTTATAAATGTCCTGTGTAGCTTCTGGACTTCTGTGCCCAACCACCTGTGCCCTAAGTGAATACATTTGCTGTGTAAGTCATTAGAGACTATATTGGCTTGCTGGTCTATGACCTGTATAATTGATCATTCAGTTTTTCTTTTGCAAAGAATTGCTTATTATTGTGAATTGTGCATTCATTACCCTGGAACTTAAAGAGGAAGTAAACCCTGATGGGTTTACTTCCTCTTTGATTCCCTGCAAAGGTAAAGCATAATGGACTACTATGCATCGCATAGTAGTCCATTATGTGTCACTTACCTGACACAGGAGCCAGCAAAGTCACCGCTGTCCCCTGTAGTCCAGAGCCTCCATCTTCTTGGTGGGTCTCAATGCTCTGGCGCTGCCATTCGTCGGAGCCGCAATGACGTCACTCCCGCATATTGGCATATCGCCGTTAACTGCGGTGCGCTCAGTGCGCCTGCAGGCCGCAGTCTACGGCACATGCTCCATAGACAGCAGTGCCTGTCTTTCAGCAAATATCTCCTAAACCGTGTAGGTTTAGGAGATATTTCTTAGACCTACAGGTAAGCCTTAATTTAGGCTTACCTGTAGGTCAAAGTGGTTTGTAAGGGTTTACAACCACTTTAACTGTCAGACTGTTGTTTGCAAGACTTTTCACTGATAGATGGCTTGCTTCTAGTTCTGGAACATACAGCACTTTCTATTCAAGGATACTGTAGTTACCTCCTTGTGGAAAATACAGTTCAGGAAGCCCTGACCTTTACCTTCTGAAGTGATGCTTTTACCATTTGCTAGGAAAACGTTGTCTTTTGCACTGTAATTGTGAAGAAGGTCTCATCGCTAGTCTTGTGGCTTGTGGCACCTGAGTCTATGCACCAGTTCATGGCTTGCAGCTCTGTGTCACTTTAAAGGTGCCACTCCATGATTAGTCTGCAGTTTACTTTGTGGCTGCTTTGACTCTTTTTGTGGATAGCTTTAGGTTTCACTGCTCGACTTTCCAGAAAGAACAGTCCTTTTTTTAAGTAACCGGTCATTTTACAGCGAAAACAGGCTTTGTTTTCTTTGTTGTCCTTTATGCCTTTATACATCTTAAGAGCTTTGTCATCACGGAGAGTATTTTCTTTCCTTCTGTCATATTCATCAATTTATTTCCCTTTGACATAATCTAGTGTTAACTGCTGCTTGGGTCTGGTTTCTAAAATGTTAATGAGAGCAGTGTATGTCTCTGGAAGGCTGCAGAGGAGAGAGGCAACAATATGGTTATCTTTGATATCCTCTCTGATGGTGTGCAGCTGCTCTATGATCTCAAGCAATCATTTAATGTTTACACACATTTGCAGGCCTTCTTCTAATCTCATCTTATACAACTTTCTTAGTAGAAACAGCTTACTGTTGAATCCTGAACGCTCATACAGTTTTTTGTAATAAAGTCCACATGCCTTTGGCCATTTTCTCTGTTCTTATGTGGATAAGCTAGTCATCTTCCACTTCCAGTTTATAGTCACTTTTGCCTGTCTGTCTTTCCTATCCCAGTGTTCTGTCTGTGGGTCTGTCTGTATTCAGCACTTGCCACAAGTCATCCATCCTTAGAATAATTTCTAGTTTAAACTTCCAGAGCTGGTAATTGGCATTGTTTAGCTTTGCAATTGCAAACGTCACATCTGAACCACTTGCCATGTTTCAGTAGTTTGTTTACAGTACTCACGGATTCACTGTTCATTATTTCCAGTGCCTGGGCTTGCAGTATCCTCTCCAATGCCTGGGTGCCTGTGACCCATAACCTGTTAGCAGAGTATTGAAATCATGCCCCGGAAGTGTGTTGTATGCAGAGGATAGCTTTACTTTCATGGAGGATTAGCAATGCATGTCTTACAGCATGAGAAACAGGAAACAGGGACATACGAGAACACAGTGAGGAAAAGATAAACACTTCCTCCCATTACATTGCCATAGAATACATACTATAATACTGCAGTGCCACAGGCTGGATAGATAGGTATAATGCATACAGTATTGTCAGTTTATTAGCAACCATGCTACTGTTCTTTCCAACAAGGGGCAGCTGCAGACAAGAGGATTGGCAGTGCCTGAACAGGTGGTACTGTGTCAGTAGTCACAGGGGTAGGACAGCTGAGCACTGGGACTTCTTTTTGCTACACTACCACAGGGACCCGCTGTACCTGCCTATAAAGGGCAGTTGCTATGTTCTGATTACACTCTTGTCAGACCATCCTTACAGTTCCAGCTGGTCTTGGGAGTTGCTGTTTAACAAGCAAGGTTGTGCTGGATATAGAAGGAGAGGTGTATATACAGGCTGTATATAGTTTGTGTCTCTGAAGAGTTCTGAATTTGATCAAGTGGGCATCCCATAATAAACTCAACCCTATCCAAGTTCAATTCCCCTGATAAAATATGAAAACAAACCTGCAAAAATTGTTTCCTGTCTACAGTGTACTGTGGAAAATGTGTGTGCCTGGCTGTGCAGGGGAGACATTACATTCACCAAGGGTTCCTGTGGGGGTAGCGCTACACATGGTTACTTTTTTCCATATAACTAGTGTAGAGCTGCAGCTATCAGACAATAAAATAATACTTATGCATTGTTTTACTGCCAAGCCATGTACATTAAACCAATGCACAGACTACAGTCTGGTTAGAAGCTTACAGAAATCAATAAACTCAGGTTGTAATAATTTATATAAAAGATAAACCTTGTAGTAAACATAAACCGTGTAGTTCATGGTGTATCTTTATGTTAACATGCTTGAATTAATTTTAAACGTATTTACTTAGACAATAAGTCAGGAAACACAATTAAAAAGCACAAAAGGAGGTTAAAAGCCTCAGTAAAAGACATAGGTATAGAACACCTGACTGCACAGTGGCATCACTTCACAAAAGCACAATGCACGCAGTATTTTTAGTACCACGCACATTTGCTTATTTTAATAGTCACTTTTTTTTTTATTCATCACTTGTTTTATTGCACAGATCTGCTGAATTTTCCACGTGCATATTATATAATCAATTATATTGTAATCTGATAGCGCTAAAGAAATTTTTACTCATCACACAAAACATGTGAAGTATCTATGAAACATTTGTCCACGTTACAGAAACAGACTGCTCTGGGTCTTACTCACCACATTCCTACGTATTAGCATATGTTGTTTTGGTATATCGTTTAGATTGTATACCTTAAATATTCAGGATTTATGGATTCAAGATCATTTTGGTTTTATTCATAACATTTTTAGAATGATACTATATAAAATAGTTTATTGGTTGGGTTATTATTACTATTAATTGGTGATATATTCATGTGTACTATAACTCAATTAATTAGCTGCACTTTTGAGACCTACATTTCTTCTCCTGTTAGCAGAATGCAGACTGGAAGACTACTAAGGGTTAAATACATTAGTATACATTTATTTTAGGAGAACAACCCCTTATGAGAGTTTTTTCTAGGAATTTGCATATTTTATTGGGTATGGGCTGTTAGTCTACCAACATGCAGTACAATCTAAATAGGTTCCAAATCTAGTTACCAGCCTCAAAGTAAAAGAAAAAAACATTATACACTCACAGTGAATACAATTTCAAGTGGTTGTAAAGGCAGGAGTTTTTTTTTTTACCTTACTGCGTTCTGTGCAGTAAGATAAAAAACAATTTGCATGCAGATCCCCCCCGAAGCCCCCCCTAAATATATAACCGAGCCTGATCTTGATACAGCAATGTGCACAAGAGCAGAGGCTCACAGCTCTCTCCCATCTCATTGGCTCAGACAGGGCAGTTGGAGCCACTGGCTCCAGATGCTGACAATCACAGCCAGAAGGAGGGCGCGGGGGGTGGATGCATAGAGCAGGGCTCAGGAGTGAACACACACTAGCTATGGGGGCACTTGGGGGAGGGGAGGAGTCAGGAGCACCGACAGAGGGTGCAAAAAGAGGAGGATCAGGGCTGCTCTGTGAAAAACCATTGCACAAAGGAGGTAAGTATAACACGTTCATTTTTTTTAAACAAAAAAAAGAGACTTTACAATCACTTTCACTTGTATCTATGCCTCTCCCCTTCTAGACACTGCAGCTCCCAGTGGGAGGGTTTCAGTATCAGAGGCAGTACTGTCTATCCTGAAATGGACGGGGCAAGGAATGGGGCAAATGGCTGAATTAAACTAATGGCTTGTGAATCAGCAGTGACACAGCTGTTAGCCAACCCCTCTGCAACACCTGCTCATCCTACTGCAATGTTATCTGGCACAACTTTAATGGCAACTCTGCTCTGAATTCAGGAATAGTGCAGCAACAGTGCCAGCCCATTACAGAAAGCTGCATAAAGTGGACTTCACTGCCAAAATTAACATATTTCTGAGACTTTGCAGGGGCAATAAGAGAAAACTGCAAGTATAGATGCAGTGCTGCAGCACATATTTTTAATAGGAGGCCATAGTTTTAAGGTAATCTTATTTCAATAATAATAATTTTGCACTTATAACATTTGGCTGCGTATTTGCTGTTATAGAATTTCTGTTGTTGGTTTAAGTTTTCTCCTTTTGCGGTAATCAGAATGCAAACGTGTTTGCTTGTAAAATACCACTACCTTCTGGCTGGCATTAACAGTGAGTTTATATGAGGTGCTTATTGCAGAAAGAAGAAAACAGAATCATTCCAGGCAGAGATAAAACACTGATTCATTTTACGCAAGGATAATGGTGATGTGCAGCCACAAAGGTATATAATTATGGAAACAGCTCAGTAAAAGTGGTTTATTCCATGAGAAATCTGGATTTGCTTATTTTTCCAACTTGTGACTCATGACTAGAATTTCTGTGGTAGTTTTGACCTGCAAATGGCACCACAGTAGTTGAAAAAAAAAGCCAGCTGGTGCCAAGGTTTCTCATACACTTGAGGCTACAGAAATAATTTAGCACCAAGCATTTTGAAACACTTTCAAAGGCAGCTATTGCCCTATTTCAATACGACAGGATTTTTTTACCATGATGAACAATTCCTTGATAGTCCTGTAGATAACTAAGGAATGCAGCTGCATAACAATTAGTAAATAAATTGGAGTAAGGCTACCAAGGTTTGAAGCAACATAGAAATATGTATTTTATAGTCATATAGATTACAGCTGCAGAGATGTAATTTGGAGCCAGTGAGGCGTTTAGTACTTATTTCACAAATCTCTGGCTTTATCGGTGTGAACTGCTATATCTTGAAATGCTTTAATCTTTAAATTCCTTTAAAATAAAAAGTAAGAAAAGATTGAGGTCATATAAGTTTGGAAATCTTTTTTATTGCCTTTGTGAAAGAACATTGAAAACATTCTTTGTTTCAAATGTGGGTTCATTTTTCTGTCTGATATAAATTAGGATCCATTCTGGTAAAGGGGTAAAGTAAAAACACACAGGAACTTAAAGTGTTACTTATCCTAACCTTTATAGGAAACAACACTTGAACAAGATGGTTTTAAATAATAGTGCAACCAGGGCAAAAATTTTGATGTTGAAGAGAAACTTTACCCACTGGTAATCTCATACTGCTCTTCTGTGCTGCCATCTAGGAATCCCCCTTGTATGCGCAGATTTGTTGAAGGTCTCTGCCTAGTCTAGGATCTCAGGCATCCTCTGAATTCATATCTAGCTGAACTCCAAACTTTCACTCCTTTTTTAATCCAATGAACTGCAGGCTTGGTCACCCCTCAGAGCGCTATTTTGTTTATGTGAGCTGCAGGGTGAAAATTATCTGGCCCACAGCTCATTGGAGTAAAAAAAAAAGTTCAGTTGGAGATGAGGTTGGAGGATTCCCAAGCTCATCTCTATTCTATAATTGTGTAAGAGGGAGGGTAGAGGAGAAAGGAGAGATACGAGGTGTGTCTATTAAATAACAAGACTGATTTAATAACTCACCTTTAATTCTATGTAGTACAAATGTGATGCTTGTTCTCTTCAATATATTCTCCATTTGCAATAATACATTGCTGCAATCTTGTTTTCCACTGGTCGAAGACATGGAGAAAATCTATTTCTGTCAGCCGTTTTAACACATCCTCTGTTCTCTTCTTTACAGCATCAACTGACTCAAAACATGTCCCTTTAATCATTGATTTAACTTTTGGGAATACATTCTCACGCCCCTCGCTGAATCTTTGTGCCACTCAAACACATGTGCATGAGACAGGCCGTCATTCCCATAATCTGTAGTCGGGAATTGAAAACATTCTGTTGGTGTTTTGAGCAATTTTACAAAAACAATGGTCAACTTTTAAACGTAGCATTTTTTCGGCACACCACAGAAAAACACAACCAAACAAAATAGTGACTTACAATCAACTGAATGTGATAGAATGTTGCTGCTTGTCATGCAGGTTCAAACATGCTCAAGGTCACCACTCTATAACCGGTTCTTACTGCTTTGTGGGATAACAGTCTCGTTATTTAATAGACACACCTCGTATAGTTACTTTCAGGGGTGAAGGTATGCTTTAAGTGCTGCCATACTTGTTAGTTCCACTACTGAACTGACCCATAGTTCTACAGAGGCTCTTAGCATGTTCAAAGGCTTTCATTTGAGGACTTTGTTTAATGTGTTAAAGTGAATGTATAGCTAAACTGTTGGTTGAAAATGTAAAAGTGGTTGCAAACCCCTCTTTTTTTTCTGCCTACAGGTAAGCCTATATTAAGGCTTATCTGTAGGTAAAATAAATATCTCCTAAACATGCACCATTTAGGAGATATTCACCTTGCATGCAGCCGCTGGTGTCAGAGGTGCATGCGCTCTGAAGGTCCGTCATACCGTGCCAGACCTTCAGAGGTTCTTACCGGAACTGAGGGCTCCCACGCACATGCATGGGATTGATGTCATCATGGCTCTGGCCACTCACAGTACTGAAGCCTGAGAACCTGGAAGAAAGGCTTCATAATGTGCTAGTAGGCAATGGGGTATGCTATAGCTCCCCTAACATTAAGGGGAGGGAAGAAATCCATATTTTTTCACAGAGATGTTGGGGAGACAGGGCAATGTTGCAAGCTTATGGGACCTAAATTATCCTGATATTGATTTGGCAGACAGAACTGGCTCGGGAATTTCTTGAATGCACTGCAAGACAATTTCATGAGTCAAATGGCGAAGGCCCCAACTAGAATGAATGCTCTACTGGACCTACTCATTACAAACAACATAGAACTGATTGTAGATGTGGAAAAAAAGGGATAACTTAAGAAACAGTAAATAGAATTTAACATAAATTATAGGAAAGGAAGAGAAGGCGGAAGGATAAATATATTCAATTTAAAAAGATCCAACTTTACTAAGCTGCGCTCCATACTAAATGGCATGAGATGAAATCAAATTCTTGAATCAAATTACACTGAAGAGAAGTGGGTATGCGTTAAGAACAAATTAGACAATGGCATTCATCAGCGCATCCCAATAGGTAACAAATATAAACCTAATGAAATTAAACTTGGGTGGCTAAATGCTAATGTAAATAGGCATATTGATGATAAAAAAAACTGTTCTTAAAAAAATATAAGGCCTTAGCCCTTGTACACACGGTCAGACATTCCGACAGAAAATGTCCGGTTGGACCGTGTTGTCGGATAATCCGACCGTGTGTGGGCTTTTTCCGTCGGAATGTCCGACCAACAAAGTTTGAGAGCTGGTTATAACATTTTCCGACAACATGATCCAATCGGACTTCGTCCGAACGTTTGTAGAGAATTCCAATCAGACAAAGTGCCACTCATGCTCAGATCAAATTACGAGACCAAAGCTATTGGCTACTAGACGCAACGTAGTCCCACCGCAACGACCGAACATCATCACGTTCCCAACGATTGGATTTTCCGACAACTTTGTCCGACCGTGTGTATGCAACACCACTTTCGGACAAAATCCGTTGGAAAAAATCATACGGATTTTGTTGTCGGAATGTCCGACCATGTGTACAAGGGCTTAGGCTCATCATCAACTTCGCAGAATTACAAAGAATGCAATTTAAAAAAAATTGCAAGAGCGTAATCAGGGCAGCTAAAACAGCTTATGATAGACACATTGCTGAGGTAAGTAAAAAAAATCTAAAAAAGTTTTAGTAAAAAAAGTGAGGATGTAACATGTTGGATCCATAAAGGATAACCAGTGGAAGTTAGTCATAAGTGACAGGGGGAAGGGAAGGTGTTAAATGCATTGTTCTTCTCAGTTTACATTTAAAAAAAAGAGACAATACTGTAAATAACTTTATATTAAATGTACTCACTCCTGTGGCTGACAGAGACCAGTGTGCAAAAAAGACAAGAAAAACTTTAAGCGGAGTTCCACCCACTTTTTCAACTAGATCTTAAAGGAAAGACTACCCCTCCACCACTAGTTTTTTTTTATATTGATTTTTTTTTCCTTTCTCCTTCTTACCTTTATTGAATTACCTTGTGTACATCCATCCCAGCATCGCTGCAGCTCAGGGTGGCATATCCTGCTGCTCGCCCGCTGCGTCCTGGGACCTGTGTGTGTCCCAGAAGACAACAAAGCCATTCAGGAAGCATCGCGCGACTCACGCATGTGCAATAGGAAGCCGGTGGTGAAGCCTGAAGGCTCCACCGCCGGTTTCCCTTAGTTAGAATGGTGGCAGCTGCACCCGATCCGATGGACAGATCGGCCTTGGGGGGCCCACATCACAGGCTCCCTGGACAGGTAAGTGTCCTTATTAAAAGTCAGCAGCTACAGTGTTTGTAGCTGTTGACTTTTAAAAAAAAAAAATTCTGGCTGTTATGTTATGCCTAATTTTTAAGGAAAGCTTACTGACTGGAATGGTACCAGGACTGGCTATTTCTGCTGTCAATCACAGCCAATGACGAGGGAGTGGGGGTGGGGCTCGGTATCAAGCACGCACGCGTGTCACCATAGCAAGCAGCTTGCTATGGTGTGCACTCAGCGGGTTGGGGGACACGCAAGAGGTGGATCGGGGCTGCTCTGTGCAAAATATTTGTACAGAGCATGAAAGCATAACGTGTGTTATTTTAACAAAAAAAATGTAGACTTTAAAATCACTTTAACCGGTTCCCGACCAGCCGCCACAGTTTTACTGTGACAGAATTGCACGGGTGGGCGAAACAACATTACCTTACATCGATGGTGTGGCTGCCTAGGGGGTACGCATGCTCGCCCCCTAGGTGGCCAAGACGATAGGATTCGTTTCAGAACCGATCAGTCTCCAGGCCCAGGCCAATGATTTCTGGCCTGGACCTGCTGATCGGTTCTGACAAATTAAATGCTTCCCCTGCCTGCAATTCTTTTCCATTCCAAAGAGAGGAGAGAGGACATCCCAACGTGAGTTGCACCAACACTACACTGTACATGTAGGCACACCTTTCACCCCCGATCACCCCCCCCCCCCCCCCCCAGTTAACCCCTTCCCTCCCTGTCACTATGTCATCCAGTGCAGTGTTCATATTTTTCTTTGATCACTGTACTGGTGTCATTTGTGACACTAATCAGCGTTAGGGTAATTAGTAGTAGGCCCAGATAGGACCCCCTAATAAAGGTTTAACCCTATGATCACCCCCTGTCACCAGTGATCACCATATTAGTGTCACGGGTGACCATGGTTAGTTAGTTATTTTTTTATAGCGTCAGGGCATCTGCCATATATTCCCAATAAAAGGTTTAATCCCCTGATCACCCGGCGGGGGATATCAGTTAAGTTTTAGCATACGTTAGGGTCTGCATCACCCTAGACAGCATAAGATTAGTGCCAGTAGCGCTAACACCCACGCAAGCACCATACACCTACCTTAGTAGTATAGTGTCTGAACGGATCAATATCTTTGATCCGATCAGAACTATATTAGCGTCCCCACCAATAGTTTAGGGTTCCCAAAAATGCAACGTTATCAGGATCAGCCCAGATACCTGATAGCACCTGCATTTAGCCCCTCTGCCCAGTCCATAGAAGTACAGCATCAATCGATCACTGTTACTTAGGACTAAACACATAACTGCAGCATTCGCATAGTCAGGCCTGTTCTCTGCAAACGCTTACAATTTTTTGTTTGAAGCAGTCGCTGACAGTCAGTTGCTCTTTTTTCCTGTGAGTTTCACTAGTTGTACCAGTAAGTTTAGAGGCCAAAATGTCAATGCAGTGTACCTTCGATTGAACACTTGGTGACGTGGCGAGTCCCATAAGTGCAGTTCAAGCTGGTGAGATGGCCAGCACAACTAATGTCCTGCAGCCACCAAGAAAATAAAGACAGGCCTGTCAAGCCTATAGTGCCCTTCCTGCTGCATTTGCCAATCTGAATGGGAGCCCACCACTTCTGCAGCACCGTATTTTCCCCATCCACTGGCCAACCCTGAATTCTGGTGGAAACAATTGATTTTACAGCACTTGATTGTTATTAGCTGTTTTTCACAGAAGATCTCTATAGATCTATTGTGGACCAAAGCAATTTGTATGATGGCCAATTCATCACCCCTAATCCCCAGTTGACCCTTGCCAGAGATTGGAAACCTATTATTGTGTCCAAATTTAAGACCTTCCTGGGCCTATTCCTTCTCATGGGCATAACTAAAAAAAGTGAGTTGCAGTCATATTGGTCCACTGACGCAATTCACCATATACCCTTCTTCTCTGCCTCCTTGACCAGGGCACGATACCATTGCATTTCAATGACAATGAACTCTGTTGTCCTCGGGGTGACCCTGAACACGATCGGCTCTACAAAATTTGGCCCCTCGTAAACCACTTCAACCAACAGTTTTCAGCCTTGTTTACTTCCAATCAAGTTGTCTGCATTCATGAGTCCCTGATAAAGTTTTCTGGCTGCTTGTCATTCAAACAGTATCTTCCCAGCTCTGTGACAGGGCAACAGGCTATACATATAGTTTTAAGGTTTACAAGGGAAGAGATAGTTACGTAGCGCCTGGGAACTGCCCAGATTACATAGGGAGTGCTGGTAGGATTGTGTGGGACTTGGTGTCACCCTTATTCAGAAAGGGGTATCACTTGTTTGTAGACAATTATTACATGAGTGTGGCACTTTTTAGTCACTTTTTTGATCATGGAATTGGCACATGTGGCACTGTGTGATCTAATCGCCGGGGCTTACCCCAGTGTCTTGTAGATTCCCGTCTTAGGCTGGGGGAGAGAGCCTGCTTGAGATGTAATAATTTTCTCGCTGTGAAGTGGAGGGATAATAAGAATGTTTTCGTTCTGTCCTCCCTTCATGCAGACATGATGCTCCAAATTCAAACGGTGACTGGTGTTGTGGAGAAACCCTTCTAGGTCCAAGAATACAAGCTTAACATGGGAGGGGTGGACGTCAACGATGAGTTGTTGGCGCCGTACCTAATTGCCTGTAAGGCCAGACGCTGGTAAAAATAAGTGTCTGTATATTTATTCCATTTGGCTCTGCTGAATGCTTATGCTGAATGCTATACAAAGCTTCAGGACGAACTGGATCCTTCCTTGATTTCCAGGAAGAGATCATCACAGCCCTTTTGTTTCCAGGTGGTGCTGTGGCCATACTTTCCAATCCAAATGCAGTGACCCGGCCGCATGAGAGGCATTTTCCGTATGTCCTCCCTTGTACCCCTACCGAAAGAAATCCCCCCAAAAAATGTTATGTCCACAGAAAATGTGGATATAGGCATGACACCTGCTTTTATTGTGCCTCCAGTCCAACCTGGTCTTTGCATTTGTGAATGTTTCGAACGCTACCACACACTAGTGGAGTATTAGCATAGGGTACAGCATTGCACAGTCCTAGTCCATCACATTTTTAGAGACCCTAATCTGGAACGTTTACAGTTTATATAAAAGTGCGAAAAAAAATAAAAAAAAGATACAAAAACACACAAATTATTATTTTTTTCTTCGCTCTTTATTTTATTTTTTTATATTCTTTATTTTTCATTTTCATCATTATACATATCACCTTTATACAAACAATACATACAGTTTATTATGAGGGTCTCTCTTTTTTTTTCCATCCAATTCCATTACCCTCTCCTTCCCCTCCTCCCCCCATCCCTCCACCCTGGGGCAAAAAAAAAAAAAAAGGGGGAGGTATGCCCCTCTATCTCCCCCTTCTCGGTCGCCTCCCTCTCTGTCCCCTTAACCCTCGATTATTGCACGACAGTCCCCCCTCTCCAAGAATGTCAGCCATTGTTGCCATACCCCATGGTATTTCCCCTCTGTATCTTGTAATTTATGTATCGCCTCTTCCATTACCCTGATTTGCTCCACCCTCTTCACTCACTCCGATATTTTTGGGACCTGTGTAGATTTCCAATAGCATGGGATCAGCGCTTTAGCTGCATTCAACAGATGCGGGACTATCGTGCTTCTATATTGCATTACTCCTAACTCTGTGTCATGAAATAGACACGTCCAAGGACTTTTCTTGATCCTCTTTCGTGTCACCAGAAATATGATTTCTACTATTTTGTCCCAAAAAGGGGTTATTTTAGGGCAGTCCCACCATATATGTTTTAGGGAACCCTGTTCCAAGCATTCCCTCCAACACATTGCCTGCTCTTCCCCTCCAAACCTCTGCATTCTTTGGGGTGTCATATACCATCTTGATATTAATTTATAAGACATTTCCTTCATGCAGGATTCTCTTGGAATTAAATGTGTCATTTTAAGTATTTTCATCCTGTGCTCTTCATTCCTTAGTGGTCCTAATTCCTCTTCCCATTTCCCCAAATATGTCGGTAGCTCTGAGTCAACTTCCCGTCTTAATATTTTATACATTTTCGATACTCTTTTCACTAAGCATTTTCCGTCCTTCAGTAAATTCTCTAGTGGTCTTAACCTTTCCATTCCCTGTAACGGCTGTGGCAAACTTTGTGTAAAGTGTGATAGTTGAATGTGTCTCCATTTGTCTAACGGTTTGTGCCCCCACTCTTGAGTGAGTTCCCTATATGTGTATACCCTATTCCCATTAATCACCTCTCCTAATATTATTTCCTCTTTGCTTGCCCATCTACTAAAATATAACCGCTCCTCCTTCCATGGCAAAAAATTATTTGTGTCCAAGAGTGACATTAATGGGGAGTTGTGAGTCCAATTATGTGCCTTATTAATTTTATCCCATGTTTTTAATGTTTTTTTGGTTAAAGTGCTCGTGTCTACTCCTAGGTTCCGGCGGTGAGGAGGCATCCATATCATTTTTGTTAATCCCATCCCACTCAATCTAATTTCCAGATCCACCCAACTCTTCTCTTTCTGATTATGTAACCAATCCGCTACTCTGGATATTACTATTGCCTCATAATATTTTTTAAATTCTTGTAAAATGTTATGCCCACAGAAAATGTGGATATAGGCATGACACCTGCTTTTATTGTGCCTCCTGTCCAACCTGGTCTTTGCATTCGTGAATGTTTCGAACGCTACCACACTCTAGTGGAGTATTAGCATAGGGTACAGCATTGCACAGTCCTAGTCCATCACATTTTTAGAGACCCTAATCTGGAACGTTTACAGTTTATATAAAAGTGCGAAAAAAATAAAAAAAGATACAAAAACACACTAATTATTATTTTTTTCTTCGCTCTTTATTGTCCGCTCTATTGTTCGCTCTCTATTGTTCTCTTTCTATTGTTCCTGTATTTTAGAACTGTAATATTTTGTTTTTACTATGTTTTATTGTATTTGCTGTGCAGGTATGGTATGTCTTACTGTTATACTGTAATGTTACTTTGTTTTATTGTTAACCAACATTTGCTTAGCAGGTATGCCATTCAGCTGCAGCACGGGTTTATTTATTCTGACAGCAACAGCATTTGCTCTCACGATACGTAAAGCCATGACTCCAGCACTGTAAGAGATTATTTCACCACCACCGTAAAAGAAAGAGCATATATGCCGAAGCATAGGGGCAGGAGTGGAGGAACAATTTGCTCCTAACATTAGGGGTGGATTACCTCAATGCTTCAGCATATATTTTTTAGGCTCAGATTGCATTAAAAAAATCAAGTTGTTTTATGGAGTTAATGTTTTATCGTTACCATTGTTTGCTTTTCAGGTACGCCATTCAGCTGCAGAACTGATTTATTTATATTGACAGCAACAGCGTTTGGTCTCATAATATGAAAATCCAGTCTCCAGTGCTGTAGGAGGGGATTTCACTGCCACAGTAAAAAAAATGGTATATTAGAAGTGGATGGATGGATGAAGGGTGGTATTCTAATGGTGGGTATACCCACCGATTAATCTCTTTTTTTTCGTGCAGCCCATAGGCTGCACAAAAAAAAAAGAACATTGCAATGTATGCCCAATGAGGACCAGCAATGTACTGGTATGTTGCTGGACTTTGAGTGGTTATATCAGAATGATGCCTGCAGGTTTAGGTATCATCTTGGTATCATTCTTTTCAGCCAGCGGTCGGCTTTCATGTAAAAGAAATCTTAACTGCTAATTAACCTCTAGACTGCTTTTACAAACAGTGTGAGGGAACGTCCCCCCCCCCCCACCAACTTCCATGGTTTTCTCTGTCTCTCCTGTCCTAACAGGGAACCAGAGAATGCAGCTGGTGGTTCCACCAGCTGACCATAGAGCTGATCAGAGACCAGAATGGCTCTAATCATCTCTATGGCCTAAGAAACAGGAAGCTACAAGCATTTCATGACTTAGGTTTTTCCGGATATAAACAGCGCCATTGGGAAATTTGGAAACATTTTATCACACTGATCTTGGTGTGGACAGATGCTTTTAAGGCAGAGGAGAGATCTAGGGTCTAATAGACCCCAGTGTTTTCAAAAATAAAGTATCTGTCACAACCTTTTGCTATCATAAGGGATATTTTACATTCCCTGAGATAACAATAGAAATCATAAAAAATAAATTAATTAAAAGGAACAGTTTAAAAAAAAAAAAAAAAAAAAAAAAAAAAGCACCCTTGTCCACCCGTGCTCATATGCAAAGGCGAACTCATGGGTCGGTCTGGTGTCATATGTAAACAGCAATTTCACCATGCATGTGAGGTATCACAACCAAAGTCAGATCGAGGGGAGTCATTTTTGCAGTAGACCTCCTCTGAATTTAAAGCAGTAACCTGTAAAGGATTTTAAAAGCATTTAAAAATGTATGTAATTTGTCACTACTGCACGTTTGTGCACAATTTTAAAGCATGTAGTGTTTGTTATTCATGTACTCGGCATAAGATAATCTTTTTTATTTCATCAAACATTTGGGCAATAAATAATTTTTTCTTGTAAACAAAAAGTGTCAGAAAGGGCTTTGTCTTCAAGTGTTTAGAAGAGTGGGTGATGCGTGACATAAGCTTCTAATGTTGTGCATAAAATGCCAGGACAGTTCAAACCCCTCTCCCCCCCAAAGGACCCCTTTTTGGAAAGTAGACATCCCAAGCTATTTGCTGATAGGCATGTTGAGTCCATGAAATATTTTAAATGTTGCCCCAAGTTTCGGGAGTAGACACTTCAAGCTTTATATCATATATATCATTACTTGAAGTGGTCTGACACTTCAAGCAATATATCATAACTAAATGATACATTGTTCAAACATGGCATGGTTATATGTGGAATTACACCCTATAATACATTCTGCTGCTTCTCCTGAGTATGGAGATACTACACGTGTGAGACTTTTTTGGAGCCTAGCCGCGTGCAGGACCCCAAAAACCAAGCAACCAAGTTTTTTCTTAGGGCTGCAGCTATGAAGGCATCATTAAAGTAAAATTTAGCTGTCCTAGTGTGTCTGTAACAAAGGGTTATTTTTTTAAGTTCTTTAATAAGTATAGAATTACTTAGAAGTCAGCCTTTTATCCAGTGCACTTGACAAAGTAAGATATGGCATTATACAGGGTAGCCCTAAAGCTCTGCAACAAGAAATCAAATTAACACCAAATAATCATTAATTTTAACTACTTCAGCATTCCCAACTATGTACCACCTGTGAGTGTTTTTTACATTTCTGCTATGGACTTTTTGGGGGGGGGGGGGGGGGTGGGGGCAATAACTTTGTCATTACCCACTATAAAGTAATAGATATGTCTGTCTCTGTGGGGGATATGATTCGATGCAGGCTCTCTGGTAAGCTCTCTTCAATTATTGATAATGGCCCTACCATGCTCTGGCATATGGATTAAGTTTATCTTGTTGTTTGTTCTGTTTTCAAGATACTTTATTTTATCCTCTGGTGTGGCTTAGTTCATTGCTCATTTGCACTTCTGATGTGGCTCCTCTGCAAGCATAGCCATTAATTGCTAGCTGCAAAGGTAAGAATGTTATGCATACCAAGATAAAATATAGATGGATTTATGCGCTGCATGACTGGTATGTGCATATGAATAGGCACACACTATTGTGGATGCAAGCACCACTAAGTACATTTTATATCCCATCTCTTATAGGAGCATATGTTTCCATTGACCAGTGCAGTTTTGTGTATGTAATGAACCAACCCTGTGCCCTGATACCATCATAAGGCACTTTATAAATAGACTGTATTGTGTTATATTGATACAGTTTCTACTTTGTCTATATGTACGCATTTGTCGTCTGTTTGAGCCTTAAGGAGTGCTGTAACCTCTAGCAACCAGTCAGTAAGCAGTAATGATATGCTATAACCTCTGGGAACTAATCGCAATTGCTGCCTGATCTGATACAGTAAACTGATTTTAAGTCTAGCTGCTATTTATTGTATGTCTCAGAGAAGGTGGAGAGCAAAATTGCATGGGGGGAGGGGGGCCCTAAGCAAATTTTTGCCCAGGGCCCAATCAATATTAAAGACGCCCTGTTACTAGGCTAATATTAACCGTAACCAGTGCCCTACAATAGGCTCCCAGGCCCTCCGGGGTGGGGCACCTTTTCTACAGGCCCCTGGCTTGCTGATGCCCTCCGGTAAGACATGTGGATGGTGGGTGTTTTGCAGCAGATATCTTATATTTACCTCAAATGTTACTGGTTGTAATCACACAATGTTTTTTCTTGTGAATAATATGTGTATTATTTCTATTTTTAATTATATGACAATCTTTCCTCTACATACCATCTAAATAAAAAATCTCCTGAAGAAGCAGCCAAGTCTGCAAAACATGTAGAGTAATCACCACCAAGAAGGTATAAATGTTCTAATAGTTAAGATAGAATGTAAAAGTATTTTTTGATTGTCATGACTTGGTTTTATACATACCCATGTAAAATAAATGTATCTTCTTTGTAATAAAATATCCTGATATCTTTTATTATCGACAGCTAATTATATGGTACCACTAAAGTCTGAACACAGCCTCTCTCTTCCTTTGTTTATAATAGATATATTGGACAAATAAGAGTTTTTTTGTGATTTTCTTTCTTTTTTGTCTAAGACTCAAAAAAAACAATAGCGTTAGTTTGAAAAAAAAAAGTGTTACTGTAGATCAAAAGTGTTAATTTTATTCTAGTATTTGTCCCAAAAAAAAAGACCCAAAAATGATAATTCTGGTACAAAGCATTGCAAGGTATTTACGAGTGCATGAGCATCATGGGAAACGTAGTTCCAAAACATCTGGAGTGCCAAGGTTCGCCATCACTGGCCTATGCCATCTTTATGTAGAGCATCAATTATTTTTTCCGACTGCAAGCTGTGCAATTACAAAAGGTCCAACAACCTAAAGCAGCATTTTGGAGAAGGTCATCGTCGTTTTGCAGACAGAATTTTCAGTGGACCGATCAAAGGACCAAATCCGAAAAAGATGGTCTGATCTAAAACATCGGGAACAAGACCAGATGGAGTACATACATCAGATCATAAAAAAAGTAAGCAATATTTGGTTCGAAACAATATCTATATGTGTAATTTAGCTGTCTGTATATGTTCTTTCTCCAAGTAGCTCTAGAGAATTCTATATAAGTTAAGTGTTAAAGCGGAGGTCCACCCTAAAGTGGACCTTCCGCTCATCGGAACCCTCCCCCCCCTCCGGTGCCACAATCGGCACCTTTCAGGGGGGAGGGGGGTGCAGTTACCTGGATAATCCAGGTAACTGCACCCACTTCCGGAATAGCTCTCTGCGGAAAGGGGCGTAACTTACGCCCCTTTCCGCAAGTGCCCGCCCCTTCCCGCAAGTGCCCCGCTGCCTGCTGGGAAACACACAGATCCCAGAGGCAGCGGGGAGCGTCCTTATTGCGCAGTGCGATTCGCGCATGCGCACTAGGGAACCGGGAAATGAAGCCGAAAGGCTCCATTTCCTGATTCCCATACCCAAGATGGCGGCGGCAGGACCCGACAGACGACCTAGAGATCGGCTTCGGGTGCCGACATCGCGGGCGCGCTGGACAGGTAAGTGTCACTATTTTTAAAGTCAGCAGCTGCAGTATTTGGTATCCGGTGGACTCCCGCTTTAAGGTCAAACTCCTAAAAAACACCCATCCACAATTAGCACCACATGCCAGTATAGAACAGTAGAAGGTATAGAAAGGGAAAATAAGGGATTTTCATGATGCTTGGAATACAATAACAAAAGATATTACAACTTAAAAATATTATTATTTATTGGAATCAAAGTTAAAAGCAATTTACACATATAAAAGTGCAGAGGTTTTACAGAAATAGTGGCATTGGAGGCCAAAAATGGATCTAACAGAGGAATTCATTGCACATTATCCCAACATGTTTCGCTGATGTGCTTCCTCAGGGGATGTGCAAGCTATCATAAAAAACACAATAGAAAAATAAACAAACAAATATACAGAATATAGAAATGAATTAATGAATTGTTTGTAAATATGAGAGCACATCAAATAACCAGCATCAGACCGGCAACGCTTACCCCTTGCCAAATACCAGCTAGTGAGAACCTCTGCCTGATGGAAATATGCCAACTGACCAAAACCTCAGAACCATAGAAGTGCCCTATAAAGTGTACTGTGAAATTAAGTTCTACTGGAAATAAAACCAGCAGAGAAGAAAGGGATGCATTGAGCATCTCATAAAATAAATTTAAATAAGTAGTAGGTATAAACAGAATACTATGGGGTGTACATATTTGTTCAATTATGAAGGAAATATTCACTTCAGGTAGGAATTGTCAAGACATAAATAAAAGGGTGATTCAAAATCATACGCACGGTAGAACGAACAGAACTGTTTTTATTCTAAAAACTAAAGTATTGAAGGGGACCAATGATTAATCGAAATTAAGGAAAATGAAAATGGGTACTAATATAAAATAAATATATAGTGACAAGGACAAAAAAGCCATAATGGTCAACTAAAGATATAATGTCTCATGTTAAATGGAGATTACTGATAAACTAAATCAAATAAACGGGGCAATCAAAAAGAGAAACAGTCTTCCTAAAGAAGGAAAAACGGGCATGTCTTAATCAACAGGGAAAGGAACAAGAGCTTACCGATGGTTGTGCGGTGCAGGAGAAAATGCATACCCTCCGACGATGGCCGTGGGGGATAGCAGAAGTTGGTCGGCTTTTAAACTGCCCTCCATCGAGCCGGCATCTGACATCACCGGCTCAATGCGGACATGAGAGCGTCAGTGCGCATGCCCAGAGGGCCAAGGAGCCCCTAAGAGTACAATGCCCACAAAGCACCGCAGCAGCGGGAGGGGCCGAAGTCCAGACGGCGATAAAAACATCCCAATCCGGAATGCGGCCAGACACAGCTGAGGGGACCAAATGGGCACACATCTAGATGTAAAAAGGACAAGATGTTAAATTGCACTAGGGCGAAATATCCATACAGGTCCTAAAGGGACAACGCATGGCGCTAAAGCGGGCAATTGGATGAAAATCACCACAAGTGCCCTGGGTGTCCATATGACCCTTTCTAGCGGCAACACAGGTCCAGAGGGAAAAAGGTGGTGCAAAAAAAAAAAAAAATTCATTAATTCATTTCTGTATTCTGTATATTTGTTTGTTTATGTTTCTATTGTGTTTTTTATGATAGCTTGCACATCCCCTGAGGAAGCGCATCAGCGAAACATGTAGGGATAATGTGCAATGACTTCTATATAAGCTTTTATAAAATCTTTGTATGACTTGGGATTCCAAAGATGAAGGTAAATGTAAAGCATATATGAACATTCTTATTTGGTCATTATTTATTTTTTTCTTTCAACAGGGAGGCACAAAAAAAGAATGCGCCAGCCAAGCCACCGCAAGGGACGAAGGGAGGCAACCCTCAGTCGGGCCCCAACAGGGGAGGCAACAAGGCCATCTTGCCCTGAAAATGTAAGTGCCAACTTCAAACACACTCATTTAGCCACCGACAGGGGTGTTTCTAGGTGGGCCAAAGGCCACGGGCTTAGGACAGAACCTTACTAATTACCATATATTTTTAGGACTTTAAAATGTGAAAGTTTAGGGACAGAACTCAGTGTTTCTCGGCTCCACTCCTCTAGGTGCACCACCAGATCCTGTTTTCTAGATTTTCCTCAGTCTCTAAATGATTGTGCAAATTACAGTGAAAATGACATCACCTGTGCCAAATTCAAGAAATCTAGAAAACATGACCTGGGTTTGCATCTCGAGGAGGAGAGTTGGGAAACACTGCTCTAACTAATGTGAATCGTAATGTTTATAGTTTTTTTGAATCTGAAACCCAAAATTTGAAGGTCCCCACAAATTGGACCTGAACATTCAATTTCCCCCATGATCCCATGCCTAAAATGTGTGTAGTTCCATACATCAATTTTTCTAAAGCCACAAAACACACAGTGTGGGTGATCTACAAAAGCCGTGCGTCATCAGTAGAGGCGTACGGCAGAGGGGGCGTGTCCAAGATGGCGCTGGGAGAGGACGCTCATTAACGGAGCTCCCGGAGTCCGGCCATTAATCCTCCTTCTACGGCGGCATCTGAGTGGTACTAAGTGGTGGAAACATCTCCTGCTAGCAGTGCGACTCCCCGGGCCATGCCCGGAGGTAGATCCCGGAGATCATCGCAAGCGGCAGCTGCACGAGACAAGGCCCTCACCGGAGGCCAGGCCGTCTCCTCGAACCACATGGCATCCAAGACGGAAGCCGCGGACTCTCCTCCCGCTTCAGTGGCGGATATCGCCACTGCCCTGCAGACTATTGCCACGGGTCAGGCAGCGCTGATGGATAAGATGGACCACTTGCAGACCAATGTGGATTTTATCCGCCGCGACCTGGATTCTTTCCGCAGTCAAGTCGCGGAGGTGGAGCAGCGGGTGCGGGACCACACCGGTGACCTACACACTCTGAAGGCCAGAGTCAAGGCCCTGGAGACCCGAGGAGAGGACGCAGAGAACCAGGATCGGCGCAATAATCTGCGCGTCGTCGGCCTTTCGGAGGGCTCCGGAGGTAATGACCCTGTTAACTTTCATAGAACGCCTACTTAAGTAACTCTTTCCGAGGGCGCATTTCTCTCCCTTTTTCACGGTCGAACAGGCCCGCCGGGCTCTCCCCCCCCCTTCATATTTAAAATTTTGCATTACAAAGACGGAGATGTGGTGCTGCGGGAGGCTAGGATGCTCCAGGAGCTTAAATTTGAAAATGCGAGACTGATGATATTCCCTGACTACAATATGGAGACACAGTGCCAATGCAAGTCATTTGATACAGTCCGTGCTAAGCTGCGCGCCAAAGGGCTAAAGTACAGTATGCTTTTTCCGGCCCGGCTGCGGGTGGAAGATGGGGAGTCGGTGAGATTTTTACTTCCCCAGTGGAGGCCTCCTCGTGGATTGAAACACTGCGGAAGCATTGATCTACCTACATGTTGAATTTTGTTAGTGTTCTGCCTGCCACCTGGACATGTTCGGTTATCCTGTCTCCCTCAAGAGGTACCCTGGATTGCTAGATAACGGCGTTTGGACCCAGCTGCCTGATGTCCTTCCAGTATGGTGCAGGTGGGTTGCTGTCTCCCACGGGTGGGCCTTTCCTCCCCTGGCTGGGGTCTTACTACGGGGGTGGCCCTCCCCCTCCCTTTAGTCGGATCCTTCCTTTGGGCAGCAGATGATTAGGCTCTGGGTGTGCTGGGGACCCTGGAGGGGTAGGGGGCATGTTGACTGGGACCTGATGTTGGGCTGTCTGGCCTTGCTCGGTACTGGCGGTGGGTTGCCCTCTCCTCTCCTCTGGTGTATACCACCTGTACAGGTGTGCCTGATAACCTTACAAGCCCCCGGGTGTTATGACTCTCCTGGCCCTTTGGAGCTGCAGAACAGAATTGTGGATGTTGCCCTGTTGACAAATGGCCTCTGGCCCTTCTTAACAAGTTTGTAACCTAAGCCTAATGACCCCGGCTCCAGCCGGGAGACCGTTTGAAATGACTTGCCGGACTCCGTTACCCGATCCATGTACTGTACTTCAGAGGTCGGGACTCCGGTGCCTTCTTGCAGTGGGTGCCCCCACAGGGGCCAGTTTCCCCTTTTTGTTTTGGGAGTGAGGCCCCCTCCAATTTGGGTGGGGGTTGGGGTTTTTGTTTTGTTTAAACATGTTATTGTTTGTGTGAGTCGGCTTGCTATATGTCCTAATTGTATCATGCTCTACAAGGGAATTGTATTACAGATGGTACGAACTGGCGGTGTGGTGGGAGCTCGGTGGCTCCTAAAGGTATTTCTTAGCCCTGCAGAGTGGTATGTGGAGTTTAATGTCTTATTGTAAGATTGTATCCTGGAACACCAGGGGTCTGAATATTAAGATTAAGAGGTCACTGGTGTTCCAGCTTTTGCAAAAGCACTCCCCCTACGCCTGTATTGTACAGGAGACGCACCTGACAGGGGGTAGAGTTATGAGCTTTCGTAGACACTGGGTGGGTCACTCCTATCACTCCACCTACTCCAATCTAGCGAGGGGAGTGAGTATCCTTATACGTAAGTCTCTGCCATTCCAACTCTTGGCCCTGGAGGTGGACCCGGTGGGACGCTTTGTCATCATTCACACAAATATCATGTCTTTAGAGGTGGTGATGGTGGGTTTGCATGTGCCCCTGCCAGCTTCCATGTCCCTACTGTACCAGATAGTAGCAAAACTTACGCAATATGACACGGATAATATCCTACTGATGGGGGACTTTAACATGGTCCCAGACCCCACAATGGACAGGCTGTCGCAGTACTCTGGCCTTGCTGCGGCGCTGAGGGCCTGGGCAGAGGTGTTTAACCTCACTGACGTCTGACGTTGGCAACACCCTCGACTGAGAGCATTTACATTGCCACTTAGCGACGTACAAAACGTTTTCTAGGATCGACCTGGTGTACTCGGGGGGGGGGGGGTCCCGTCCTTTCTAGAGTGAAGGACATTTCCAGTTTGCCTAGAGGGGTCTCGGACCATGCCCCGGTCTCCCTGACACTGGAATTATCCTATCCCCCATCAGAGAGTCTGTGGCGCCTCTCGCGGTCCTGGCTCACTGACCCACGGATTGATATCCCGGGTAAGGCAGATATTATGGCCTTCTGGAATACGCGGGATAGAGATGTTCCCGTCCTGGATACATGGGATGCCTTCAAAGTTTGCATGCGTGGGCAATTTCAGGCTCACATTGGTAGGGTTCGTAGGGAAGCCCGGACAGACCTTTTGAGAGCGGTGGAAAGGGTTCGATCTCTGGAGTCTTTATATGTTGGTGACCGCACCCCTCAGGCATACTCTTGCTTTAGGGAAGCCCTGAGAGATGTCAACCTTCTGCGAGCCTCTGCTACGAAGATCCGCTTGCTCCACCAGAGCCAGAGAATTTTTGAGCAGGGCGAATGCAATGGTAGGTTATTGGCATGGTTGTCCCGGGAACAATCCTCCCCGGTTTCTATAAAGCGAATCCAGTCACCCAGTGGGGAAGTCCTTTCTGATTCATCTCAAATTAATGCTAGATTTGCCTCTTACTATCAGGATCTCTATAGCTCTAGAGCCCAGTATACAGCTGAGGAACTAAGTATCTATTTGGACCAAGTGGACCTGCCGTGTCTTACTGACGCTGCCAGGGAGGCTCTGGATAGACCCCCTGTCATTATCAGAAGTCCAAATAGCGGTTAAATCATTACAGGGTGGGAAAACACCGGGCCCTGATGGGTTCCCAGCGGAGTTTTTTAAACACTATGCAGAGGATATCCTACCCATCTTTAGAGAGGTCCTGTTGAGGGCGCATGAGGGTGGGGTTGTCAGGAAGATCCTCCTCACGGACGTCCGAGCCGCGTAAGTCGCAGGAGATCTTTTGCGCAATTTCGGGAGTGTTACCGCGATCAGCGGTGCGCGCGGGAGCGCGCACGCGGGTGCGCGCGCGGCCGTTTGACGCAAATTGGCGCCAATAGTGCTATTTAAACTGGATCCATGCTTCACTGCCTTGCTGCCTGATTAACAGCGTTCCCGTGCTTCCTGGTAACCTGTATCTAAACCTGAACCTGCATCCGTATCCTGATCCGTATTGAACCCGGCTTGTTCCCGACTCTGCTGTTTGCTGCCTGCCCCCCGACTTTGGCTTTGTACCCGACTACTCTTCTGGATTCCGTTTCTGTGCCTGATCTGCCCGCCTGTGCCTGACCTGGACTGTTACACCATCCGTCAACTGTAAGTTGCTTGTTCACCGCTGTTGTACTACAGGACACCTCCCAATCTTCCACCATACCCAGCTGCTACTCCCTCTGCGTTTGTAGCCTTCTACCTCTTGCTGCAGACTACTAGACTCTTCCCACTTCCGCAGTATTCCGTTTGCACCTGCATCCGCTGTCGCACTACAGTACCCCTCCGTTGTTCGCTGTTCCCTGCAATCACTCGCATCCCGTTACTGGACTACAGGAATCCTTCTGCTATCTGCTGAACCCTACCTCACCTTTGCCTGCATTCCGATACTGGACTACAATACACCTCCACCATCAACGGTCTGCTGCTGCTTACACCTACCATCCAGTCAGGCACTTGTGCCCCTCTGTGCTCCTGAGCCCCTGTCATCACTACCAGGGTCTCTTGAGTCAGAGGTCTACGAGTAGCCACTCCCTGCACTCCGGGCTCTGCCTTAAAGGTACGTGACAGTATCAGGCAGCCATGTCTGAGCCCACGCAGGGAGATTCGGCTATGGATGATTTATGCCGCCATCTTGCTGGACTTACCCAGGCTGTTAAATCTCTACAAGAAGGCTATTCTCGGTTGGAAGAGCGTGTCCAGGTCTTATCTACCACAGGCCCTACCGTGCAGGGAACTTCTTCTGCGCCATCAGTGGTTATGATGCCCCCTGAACCCAAGGTCCCAACCCCGGAGAGGTTTTCGGGAAATCGCAGCAAGTATAGAGCTTTTCGCAATGCCTGTGAACTGTTTTTTGCACTTCAACCCAGAACTTTCTCTCTTGAATCCACTAAGGTGGGTTTTGTCATCTCCCTCCTACTGGGTGAGCCCCAGGCATGGGCCCACCGCCTTTTGGAGCAAAAGGATATATGCCTTAACAACCTGAATACCTTTTTCCAAGCAATGGGTTTGCTCTATGAGGATCCTCAACAAGCGGCCACTGCGGAAGCAGCCTTATATTCTCTTCAGCAAGGCCGTAGAGCGGCAGAGGACTATGCGTCCGAATTCCGGCGCTGGAGTTCCGATACTACCTGGAACGATGCCGCTCTACGATACCAGTTTCGCATGGGACTCTCTGAACCTTTAAAGGATGAACTGGCCCGGGTTGGTGTCCCAGCAACTCTTGAAGCCCTTATTAATCTCTCCATCCAGATTGACAGACGTCTGAGAGAACGGAGAGCAGAACGCACTGCCGGGCCCTCCCGACCAGTCTGGATGTTACCCAGTGTCCCGAATCCCCCTGCACATCCTGCTGCTGACACTCCTGAACCCATGCAACTGGGCTTACTTAGACCAACGCTCACCACTGAGGAACGACAACGCCGACAGCTCAACAATCTGTGCCTTTACTGTGGGGAACCCGGACACTACGTGAGATCCTGTCCTGCCAAGTTCCGTAAGCATTCTTCTGTGTCCCCTCCTGTTTTACCTGCTGTGCCTAGTAATGCTTCTCACCTGGCTGTTCCTGTTTTTCTTCAGCTTCCCGGAGGGAACATTCAAGTCGCCGCGATAGTTGATTCTGGAGCATGCAGTGGATTTATGGACTTATCGTTTGCCCGAAAGTTCCAAGTACCCTTACGGCCCAGGGCGAAGGGATTGTCTGTACACCTCGCCGATGGAACAGCTATCAAATCTGGGCCGGTGACACAAGAGACATTTCCTTTGACAGCCACTATCTCCGGTAACCATCAGGAACAACTCTGCCTGGACATTATTGAATCTCCCCTTTTCCCTATCATACTGGGTATGCCCTGGCTTCGGGCACACAACCCGCAAATTGACTGGTCCACCGGAAACATTTACTTTTCCTCTCCCTATTGTCGTCAGCACTGCCTCCAAGAAGCAATTAAGGTCTCACCCCATTTGATGTGTATGGAGACCGATGTTGAGACTCGCCAGTGTGTTCCTGAGGCCTACCATAGCTTCTTGGACGTGTTCAGCAAAAAGGGGGCAGAAACACTTCCCCCTCATAGACCCTATGATTGTCCGATTGAAATCCTTCCCGGAGCCAAAATCCCTTTCGGGAGGATATTCCCCTTAACGGAAGTGGAACTGGAGACTCTCAGGACTTACATTGATGACAATCTGAAAAAGGGGTTCATACGTTCTTCTACTTCCCCAGCAGGGGCAGGAATCTTTTTCGTGGAAAAGAAGGACCATTCTCTCTGACTATCGGGACTTAAATAAGGTTACAGTCAAAAACCGGTACCCATTGCCTTTGGTGCCCGAATTATTTCAGCGCCTTGGATCAGCCGTTATCTTCACAAAACTGGATCTTCGCGGAGCCTATAATTTGGTCCGTATCCGAAGCGGGGATGAATGGAAGACGGCCTTCCGTACCCGCTTCGGACACTTTGAATATCTCGTAATGCCCTTTGGGCTGTGCAACGCTCCTGCGACTTTCCAGCATTTTGTGAATGATATCTTTAGAGATTATCTCGACCTGTTTGTCATAGTGTACCTGGACGACATTTTGATTTTCTCCCCCTCTTTGCCCGCTCACAGGGAACACGTTAAAAAAGTTCTCACTCGGCTTCGTCAACACGGCTTGTACGCAAAACCTGAGAAGTGCGAGTTTGAACGTCCCAGAATTCAGTTTCTGGGGCTGATTATTTCGGTGGATGGAATTAAGATGGACCCGCAAAAAGTCTCGGCCATCCTGGATTGGCCAGCTCCTACTGATAAGAGAGGAGTTCAACGCTTCGTGGGGTTTGCAAACTTTTATCGTAAATTCATCAAGGGGTTTTCTACGATCATCGCCCCGATCACAAGATTAACTAGACAAGGTATCAAGTTTCAGTGGACTCCAGAGGCACAGGTTGCATTTTCCTCCCTTAAAGAGCAGTTTGTGTCAGCATCTGTCCTGAAGCACCCTAATTCTGCGCTACCCTACATCCTCGAGGTGGATGCATCCGAAATTGCAGTGGGGGCAGTCCTCTCTCAGAGACAGGGTCCAAAGGCCTTATTGCATCCGGTGGCGTTCTTCTCACGTAAGTTGTCTGAAGCGGAGAGGAATTATGATGTCAGGGACAGGGAGCTGCTCGCTATCAAAGCTGCACTTGAGGAATGGCGCTATCTCCTGGAGGGAGCAGCTCATCCCATTCTGGTATACACTGACCACAAGAACTTACAGTATTTGAAGACTGCTAAGAGGCTGAAGCCACGTCAGGCCAGATGGGCACTTTTCTTTACAAGATTTTCCTTCCATATTACCTATAGGCCCGGATCGAAAAACACCAAACCCGACGCGCTCTCGGATGTTCAGCAAACCCGAAGTTCTTCAATCCACAGATACCATCCTTGCACCCGGAAATTTCCTTATGCTCCAGGAAGATCTTTTATCCCAACTCAAGCGAGCTGCATCTTCAGCTCCGCATCCATCCAACACCACCCTACATTCTAGCAACGATTTGTTATGGCATGAAAATAAAATCTACGTGCCCCAACAACTACGGGTTGCTGTCCTCAAATCCTGCCATGACCACAAACTGGCCGGTCACTTTGGGGTACACAAGACTGCCGAACTTCTCCAACGCACCTTCTGGTGGCCTCAGCTGCTAAGAGACTGTAAGCTTTATGTAGAATCCTGCATCACCTGTACCCAGAACAAGGGTAGCAAGACCAAAGCCTGGGGGTTGCTGAAGCCACTCCCCATTCCAGAAAGACCTTGGAGAATGATTTCCATAGACTTTATTGTAGAATTACCACCGTCAGAAGGCTATACCACTATCCTTGTGGTGGTTGACAGATTTTCCAAGATGGCTCACTTTCTGCCCATGAAGGGTACACCTTCTGCCCCTGAGACCGCAAGGATTTTCATTAAGGAGATTGTAAGGCTCCACGGTATACCTGCGAACATTGTGTCCGATCGTGGGGTGCAATTTACATCAAAATTTTGGAGAGCTTTGTGTAAGTCCCTGAAAATTGATCTTTCGTTTTCTTCTGCCTACCATCCTCAGACCAATGGCCAGACTGAGCGAACAAATCAGACCCTTGAACAATATTTGCGTTGTTCTTCTTTTTCGCAAGACGATTGGGTATCTCTTTTACCGCTTGCCGAGTTCGCCTACAATAACTCTATTCATTCTGCAACTAATCAGTCTCCCTTCTTCGCGAACTATGGTTTTCACCCTCAGTTCTTATCAGCCAACATCCCAGAATGTACGGTTCCAGCGGCTCAAGAAACTTTGAACTTTTTCTGCACCAATAACAAGTTGCTTCAAGAAACGATGGCAAGAACCCAAAAACGCAACAAGGCGGTTTTTGACAAAAAAAGAAGAGGGGAGCTCGATCTAAAACCCGGAGATTTAGTTTGGTTGTCTACTCTGAATTTGAAATTAACATGTCCATCTAGAAAACTGGGTCCAAGATTTGTGGGTCCCTTCCCAATCACCAGGAAAATTAATAATGTGGCTTATGAACTAAAATTACCGGAATCGCTGCGTATTCACCCTGTGTTTCATGTGTCTCTTTTAAAACCTTCAATCCAGAATCCATTCACTGATCGGAACGTGGGTTCTCCTGAACCTGTGCTTATTAATGGTGAGGAGGAATTTGAAGTAGAAGCAATTTTGGACTGCAGAAAGAGACGCAACCAGGTCCAGTATCTGGTGAAGTGGAAGGGGTATGGTCCAGAAGAGAACTCCTGGGAACCAGAGACTGGTATCCACGCCAAGAGGTTGGTTCTGGCATTCAAAAGATCTCACCCAGGTAAGATGTCCCAGTTGGGCATCCGGAGGCTGCCCATTGGAGGGGGGCAATGTCAGGAAGATCCTCCTCACGGACGTCCGAGCGGCGTAAGTCGCAGGAGATCTTTTGTGCAATTTCGGGAGCGTTACCGCGATCAGCGGTGCGCGCGCGGCCGTTTGACGCAAATTGGCGCCAATAGTGCTATTTAAACTGGATCCATGCTTCACTGCCTTGCTGCCTGATCAACAGCGTTCCCGTGCTTCCTGGTAACCTGTATCTGAACCTGAACCTGCATCTGTATCCTGATCCGTATTGAACCCGGCTTGTTCCCGACTCTGCTGTTTGCTGCCTGCCCCCCCGACTTTGGCTTTGTACCCGACTACTCTTCTGGATTCCGTTTCTGTGCCTGATCTGCCCGCCTGTGCCTGACCTGGACTGTTACACCATCCGTCAACTGTAAGTTGCTTGTTCACCGCTGTTGTACTACAGGACACCTCCCAATCTTCCACCATACCCAGCTGCTACTCCCTCTGCGTTTGTAGCCTTCTACCTCTTGCTGCAGACTACTAGACTCTTCCCACTTCCGCAGTATTCCGTTTGCACCTGCATCCGCTGTCGGACTACAGTACCCCTCCGTTGTTCGCTGTTCCCTGCAATCACTCGCATCCCGTTACTGGACTACAGGAATCCTTCTGCTATCTGCTGAACCCTACCTCACCTTTGCCTGCATTCCGATACTGGACTACAATACACCTCCACCATCAACGGTCTGCTGCTGCTTACACCTACCATCCAGTCAGGCACTTGTGCCCCTCTGTGCTCCTGAGCCCCTGTCATCACTACCAGGGTCTCTTGAGTCAGAGGTCTACGAGTAGCCACTCCCTGCACTCTGGGCTCTGCCTTAAAGGTACGTGACAGGGGTGCTACCAGGGTCAATGTCGGAAAGCAGTCATCGTAGTCCTCCCTAAGCCTGGCAAGAATCCTGAACTGTGTTCCTCATATCGGCCCATATAGCTCCTGAATGTAAACCTGAAAATTCTGGCAAAGGTTCTGGCGGGCCGCCTGAACACGGTAATCACAGCTCTAGTACATCTGGACCAGTCCGGGTTCATGCCGGGCAGAGGGACAGATATTAACAAACGGAGACTGCTGACGCATATGGATAGGGCTCCGGAGGGTAGCCTGTGGGTGGTGGTGTCCTTGGATGCCGAAAAAGCCTTTTATTCGGTAGAATGGGAATACCTCTAGGCTGTCCTCTGGAAATTTGGATTTGGACCCGTGTTTATCCAGTGGCTGCGCTTGATGTATGCCTTGCCTAGTGCCCGTATACGCACCAACAACTCCCTCTCACTGGCCTTCCCACTGGGAAGGGGTACCCGACAGGGATGCCCACTATCGCCTGGGCTTTTTGCCTTGGCGGTTGAGCCCCTGGCCACAAGAATTTGCGACGCACCTATGGTTCGGGGAATTCGGGTGGGAGTGGTGGAGGAGAAGATATCCTAGTATGCAGATGACACTATCCTGTACCTGGCCGATGTCTCCTCCTCACTCCCTGTGGCCCTACAGATAGTCGATGAATTCGGAACTTACTCGGGCGTCAGGGTCAGTTGGGAGAAGTCCTTAATTTACCCCCTAGGCCCTAACGGGCCTAGGCCTCCTATGCAGAATCCGCTAGTTTGGGTGGATAGTTTTAAGTACTTAGGTATATGGATGGGTGGCCCAATGGCTAGGTACATGGAACTCAACCTGAACCCGCTGTTGCTCCACTTCACCAGGCGCTGTATGGACTGGAAGTCGCTACCCTTGACCCCAGTTGGTAGAGTGAATCTACTTAAAAGGGTATTCCTACCAAAGTTCCTCTATCTATTCAGAAATAGCCCGATTGAGATAAATGTGACCTACTTTAACAAAATAAAGTCTATAGTCACCTCCTTTGTATGGTTGGGCAGGGTGCCAGGTCCGGCGCTGTCCACCCTGAAACTATCTGTGGGGCAGGGCGGGCTCACCCTCCCCAACTTCCATCTCTACTACTGGTAACCGCTCGATGGTGGTTCTCGCAGCCAAGGGACAACCCAGTGGTGACCATAGAGGCCGCAATCCTGGGATCCTACGCTGCCCTAAGCAACCTGATCTTCCAAGGTGTCACAGCCCATCCCAACATCACTACCCTGATGCGCACAACTGTCAGGGTCTGGGGCCGAGCTCGGGTGATACATCAGATCCAAGGGGTGGTCTCCCCTCATATGCCTCTGTGGGGTAACCCTAATCTGTCTCACTTTCGTGGTATCCCGGACCCACAGATATGGGCTAAAAGAGGGATAGTGTCCTTGAAACATGTGGTGATGGGGGGTAGGCTGAGTACGTTCCCGGAACTTAAAACTAAATATAAGACATAGAGGAAACAACAGCCGGCATCCCGGTCAAACTCCTTCCATGGCTGGACCCCTCTTCTATCTCATATTCGCTTCAATCTCATCCGTTGATAGGGGCGACTCTACATACTTGGAGAATGATACGCCAAAAATTTAACCTCTCCTCTACTCCAGGCCCACTCTCCCCACTGGAATATAACCCAGACTTTCCTCCTGGCATTTCTTCGCGACAGCTCACAGACCAGACCCCGCAAGACATATTTAGAGCCAGATCTTTCTTTGATAGAGGAAACGTAATCCCCTTTCATTCCCTCCCCGAAAAATTTCCGGACAGACACATTCCCTTTTTTAATTACCTCCAGATCAAACACTTCTTGTCCAGTACACCTCTCAAGTCACAATGGTATAGAGAACTTACGAGTTTCGAGGACCTATGCAACAGACAGGAACCACAAAGGCATTTAATCTCTGAGCTCTACGCACTCCTCTTCCCATCTGCCAACAGCTTAAATGACCCTGCCAATACCAGATGGGTAGAGGAGCTGAACTTAGAGCTCACACGAGAAAACTGGGAAAACATTTTGCTACATATCCACAAGGGCTCACGAAATGTATCGGTTCAGGAGAACGGGTATAAACTGTACTCCAGGTGGTACAGAACACCTGACTTGTTGCATAAATTTTACCCTAACACATCGCCCACTTGCTGGAGATGTAAGACTATGGAGGGGACATTATTACATGTTTGGTGGGATTGCCCCGCAATACAACCGTACTGGACAGCCATACACCAACTAATTTCTAAAATAACTACCTACACCTTGGAATATACACCCGCACAATATTTACTTCATCATGCCTCTATACCACAGAAGCAGTATAGGAAATCTCTTGTCTTGCACCTTGTGAACGCAGCAAAAATGTGTTTGCCGGGTCGCTGGAAATCAATCACGCCCCCCCACGGTAGGAGACTGGATCCGTCGGGTAGGGCGGACAATGGAAATGGAAGAACTTGTGCACCAACTTAATGATACCACGCCAAAATTTAATACAGTATGGGCTTGTTGGATACATTTTCGTGCGTCCACAGAATGCAAGACACTGCTGAACGAGGTATAGCCTGACCTGGGATTCTAACTGCACATAATGGGAAATAATAGGAAAATAGTTGCTAAACTGACTGTTCCCTTGCCCTGTCCTACCCCTTTATCCTCACCCCTATACCTTCCCCAATATCCCTCTATCCTAATATTTTCACAGAGCTTTGGAACGCTATGACTTAACAACTATGCTTAGGCTTTAGCTGAGGACGCATCACGTTATCGAGTGGACTCGGAGGAGGCGCGTATAGACGACAGGGCTCTTCTAGGTATGTGATCCTGCTTCAGGTCTCCTTACCCTCACAGCGTGATCCCGGTAGGGGTGAGTGTAGGGAGATATGAACTACCTGTCGTCCTCCTAAGTTCAGACTAGAAGTACTCCTTTATTATACCAAGCATATGTCGCCTTTTTGGGTTCTAGCTTGGAGAGACTAATAGTCAGTTAAACTTTCTTGTTTAATTTCACAACACTGGTGATGTTAGGCATACTGGTATATGTTTCCTGTTTGTTTTGAGACTGTATGTATCTCTCAGAGCCTGCTGTACGTTCAAGATATACTGTTCAGTTTTCCAAGAATATGTGCCGAAGTTTGATATGACTGGACATGTTACTTGTATTTCGCCTGTATGTCAAATGCTACTTTTTTCAGAATAAAAACCTGTTTAAAAAAAAAAAAAAAAAAAAAACTAAATATAATCTGAAGAACTGGATGTTTTTCCGGTTCTTACAGGTGAGGCATGCCTTCCAACACCAGTTCCCGGGTGGGGTGGTTCTTGGGACGGACCCGGTTGAGAAACTGTTAACCACCAAGTTCCTAATGACTCCCCTTTCCACAATTTATTTTCATCTGACAGCCACTAGGCCACCTAAACTGTCCAAGCTATACACTAAATGGAAAAGGGACATACCGTCTCTTGAGATAGAAGACTGGGAGTCCTGTGTCTTCTCCTACGTCTCAACTTTGATTTCAGCCAGGGACCGCTTTATACAGCTGAAATTCTTGCACCGGGCTTACTATACACCGCAAAGATTGGCAGCTATTTACAGGGATAGGTCCCCCAACTGTGCTAGATGTGGAAGTCAGGAGGCCACCTTTATCCACATGATATGGTCTTACCCCGTGCTACAAGGATTTTGGGAACAGGTTCTAGCTAATATTAATCAGACAGCTGAAAGTTCCCTCCTGTTGAAACCAGAAATTTTGCTTTTAAATGTGATAGATGACCATACTGTTGGGAAATATAAGAAATTGTTTGTGGCCTTTGCCACATACTATGCCCGAAGGGAGGTGTTGTTGAAATGGAAGTCCGAGCTCCCGCCCACCATCACTGCTTGGAGAAATACCTTGAATACTGTTCTACCACTGTATAAGATTACATAAGTCAATAGAAATTGTCCGCATAAATTCGACAAGATCTAGTCCTTCTGGATAGACTCGTGGGGTTCCCTGTCATTGGAGTTGTCTCCCCCTGACCCAGATGGGGATTTATGATTTAGCGGCAGGAGACGAGAAACGTGAATCTGGTGTTTAATGCTTCTCCCTCCTGGTGTTCCCCCCATGGCCCCTGTCCCGTCCTTCCCCCTGTCCTGCCCCCCCTCTCCCCCCCCAGTGCTCCTTTCCCTCTCGGACCCTAGACGGTTTCCCTCTCCCCTATTGGTTTTAGGCTGTGCAAATATGTCTGTAAGCTGTCCGGTTCCCAAGCACGTCTCTTGCCCATGACCATTATGTGATGATCTGTACTCTGTTGATGTATGTGCATAGATATTTAGCATTGAATGACTGTATACCATAAGCTGACCTGTGTGCATTGATCTTAAATAAAGTTCACTTTTGTTAAAAAAAAAAAAAAGTACGGCGAGGTGCAAAGCCCATTTCCATATTTACGAAATGGTGCACCAGTAAAAAAGCGTGAATCCCCCATTTACTATAGCGATCTCGGCACCACTATGGACATGGCGCATGACATCTCCAAATCAATATTGACAGAAGATGGAGGTGCCAAAATATTGGGGTGATGTGAGAAAGTTTAGTAACAACTGCCCAAGTAACAAATATTAAATGGTAATGATGGGCTGATGGCGCTACCTCAAACCTATTGTTTTGTGTTTATATCCAACTAATTCTTTCTATTATTCCAAATTCAACCATGTGCCACTACAAATCAGTTATAATCCTTACCCTAAAAAAGGTGAACGCGCACAGTTCTTCACTAACGTGATCGAACACTCAATCAGAATCCCTAAAAAACACCCACACTACATGTAAAATCCAAGGATCCCAAACAATATTCAAACTAATTTTGTGATAGTAATTTTTGTGATCCCAAAAAATATTAGTATACTACACAGCCGACTACCACACACAGTGTGCAAAACCCCTATTCGGGGGAGAGATTACACTAATAATCGCACTGCGTTTGTGCAGTTCCTGTGCAATTGCTATCACTGTGCACAGTTTATATTACCACTATAATACCCCGTGGATGAAAAAAATATATTACAATGAAAGAACAAAAACCACCGAGACCATGAAAAATACAAAAAAATAAGACAATAGAAAATATAAAAATAGAAAAGTCAAAGGCAAAAAAAATAAAAAAATAATAAATAAATGTGCGGGGTGATTCCTAACCCCCTTGCGAATGTGAAAAATACAAAAACCTGAAAAAAGTGTAAATAGAATCCAAAAAATATCAATAGATTTATGTATCTATATATATAAGGTCCACAAGAAGTCTCTTATCATGTGCTTTCAACCATGCGATTATTCTTTTTCAAATAACAGGAAGGTGACTTTTGTGATTAAGCCTGCTTATTGGTGACTTCCGTGCTCGTTCCCCCTCAAGGGTCCCCACTCACCGAATCCACGCACCCCCTAGGGGGTATATTGCCTGTAATCTGTGCTCCACTAGGTTGAGGATTCTTCTAATTATCTCTGTCTTCAGCTGGTCTTCCCCAGGGTTTATTGGAAATGATGAGAGAAGGAGGCTTTGTTATCCGCCAATAGGTCCTCAAGAAAGAAAAAATCTGCTCATGGTGTAGTATTCTCAATAACTGACCACTTGAGAGAAAGGGAAACGGGCTACAAAAAAGGTTCTTCAAAAATAGGCTTTCCCAAAATAATAGCTTCTGCAATGATTTATATACCTTATTAGTATGTATATAGCAGAGGACTAATGATCACTCAAAATATGCTTTATTACAAAAATGTTATGTAATTACAAAAGAGAGAGAGAGCTTTCGCATATGCTAAAAAATTAGTTTACAGTGCTTAGTGCAAAGAAACGCTTTTTTACAAAAATGTCCCTTTAAACCAGAAATGCGATCTACAGCAATTGCACTATAAGCCTGTAAATTTAGTATATATATATATATATATATATATACCAATAATGCATCTCAGAAAAGTTTAACAAAAAATGGCAAAAACAAAAATAAAATAAAATAAAAACCCGAACAGCAGAAAAATATTAAAAAATAAAAAGTAAAAAATAAAATATATCTTAAAAACAACAGTCCTTTTTAGTGCAAACCAGCGCTATACACAGTTGTATGGAGCCTAAGTACCCAATTCTCTGGGGGGTCCCGTTTGTTTAGGCACTACAGGCTTCCCATACACTGGATGCAAAACTACTTATCTTAATAAAGCAGTATTCCTCCTATGGACGGAGGTTTAAAGAAATTTTAGCACCAGCCCGGTTCGCCCATCCGCAAGGGTAATCCCCTATTCGAACGGCGTGCGCTCCAGCTGCGCTCCACCGGGTCAGGCGCACCGGAAGTGACGTGGTGTACGTAATGACGCTGGACGCGTTTCGTCATAGACGTCCTCAGCAGCGATCTATGACGAAACGCGTCCAGCGTCATTACGTACACCACGTCACTTCCGGTGCGCCTGACCCGGTGGAGCGCAGCTGGAGCGCACGCCGTTCGAATAGGGGATTACCCTTGCGGATGGGCGAACCGGGCTGGTGCTAAAATTTCTTTAAACCTCCGTCCATAGGAGGAATACTGCTTTATTAAGATAAGTAGTTTTGCATCCAGTGTATGGGAAGCCTGTAGTGCCTAAACAAACGGGACCCCCCAGAGAATTGGGTACTTAGGCTCCATACAACTGTGTATAGCGCTGGTTTGCACTAAAAAGGACTGTTGTTTTTAAGATATATTTTATTTTTTACTTTTTATTTTTTAATATTTTTCTGCTGTTCGGGTTTTTATTTTATTTTATTTTTGTTTTTGCCATTTTTTGTTAAACTTTTCTGAGATGCATTATTGGTATATATATATATATACTAAATTTACAGGCTTATAGTGCAATTGCTGTAGATCGCATTTCTGGTTTAAAGGGACATTTTTGTAAAAAAGCGTTTCTTTGCACTAAGCACTGTAAACTAATTTTTTAGCATATGCGAAAGCTCTCTCTCTCTTTTGTAATTACATAACATTTTTGTAATAAAGCATATTTTGAGTGATCATTAGTCCTCTGCTATATACATACTAATAAGGTATATAAATCATTGCAGAAGCTATTATTTTGGGAAAGCCTATTTTTGAAGAACCTTTTTTGTAGCCCGTTTCCCTTTCTCTCAAGTGGTCAGTTATTGAGAATACTACACCATGAGCAGATTTTTTCTTTCTTGAGAACCTATTGGCGGATAACAAAGCCTCCTTCTCTCATCATTTCCAATAAACCCTGGGGAAGACCAGCTGAAGACAGAGCTAATTAGAAGAATCCTCAACCTAGTGGAGCACAGATTACAGGCAATATACCCCCTAGGGGGTGCGTGGATTCGGTGAGTGGGGACCCTTGAGGGGGAACGAGCACGGAAGTCACCAATAAGCAGGCTTAATCACAAAAGTCACCTTCCTGTTATTTGAAAAAGAATAATCGCATGGTTGAAAGCACATGATAAGAGACTTCTTGTGGACCTTATATATATAGATACATAAATCTATTGATATTTTTTGGATTCTATTTACACTTTTTTCAGGTTTTTGTATTTTTCACATTCGCAAGGGGGTTAGGAATCACCCCGCACATTTATTTATTATTTTTTTATTTTTTTTGCCTTTGACTTTTCTATTTTTATATTTTCTATTGTCTTATTTTTTTGTATTTTTCATGGTCTCGGTGGTTTTTGTTCTTTCATTGTAATATATTTTTTTCATCCACGGGGTATTATAGTGGTAATATAAACTGTGCACAGTGATAGCAATTGCACAGGAACTGCACAAACGCAGTGCGATTATTAGTGTAATCTCTCCCCCGAATAGGGGTTTTGCACACTGTGTGTGGTAGTCGGCTGTGTAGTATACTAATATTTTTTGGGATCACAAAAATTACTATCACAAAATTAGTTTGAATATTGTTTGGGATCCTTGGATTTTACATGTAGTGTGGGTGTTTTTTAGGGATTCTGATTGAGTGTTCGATCACGTTAGTGAAGAACTGTGCGCGTTCACCTTTTTTAGGGTAAGGATTATAACTGATTTTTAGTGGCACATGGTTGAATTTGGAATAATAGAAAGAATTAGTTGGATATAAACACAAAACAATAGGTTTGAGGTAGCGCCATCAGCCCATCATTACCATTTAACTTTTAAACATAACCTGGGTTTCAGATTGTGTTCTTAGGGAGGCAGCAACCTCATAGTGACTAATATAAATAGGTCCAACTTTTATATATGTATTTTCTACACTGCTATACCTCATAAAATACTGCAACTAGTAACACATTATCAATAGAGTCAGGGGGAGATACAGGCATTCACATATATCCCTGTGTGACTGTGACCTGCTCCATAAGCGCGGCCTTTCGTGTACAGTCAAGTAACAAATATGCCCAAAATAGAAAGAGAAAGTAACTTTTTCAGTGAACGCCTGCTGTGCCGGCAAGTACATTTAGAACTGTGTGAGATCAATGTAAGCAGTGTGCATGCACATGCGGCTGTTGTACTCCTTCACATGCATTTGTTAACTGTGAGGCCAAAATCTTAGTAAATGTTAAGCAACATACATGCAATTGCATGGGTTGAATGGGCGCACCTCTAAACTTCTAAACTTGACACTTTTTTTTTTTTATGCTGGTTCACCTTTATGTATTTTTTTAAGGAGATTTGCACACAGGTCATGTTAGCATGTTACGTTGCCAGCATGTGACATGCATCTTGTTAAAATTATGTAAAAAAAGACTCTCGCTCCTCTAGCTCCTCTTAATGGGGCATTTAACTTTCCCCTTCTAATGCATATGATTTCCTTGGCCTAGCTTGTGCTTTTAAAGGGAAACTGCACACTCCAATGCTCTTGTCTTCCCCCCTCTAACCCCTTGATTTCCATGGGCTAACTTTTGCTTTTAAAAGGGGAACTCCACACTCCACTCCATTCTCAAAAGGCTGTGAGCTGCCTTCACCAATCCAAACCACATCCTTTTTCAGAGCATACAACAGGGCCAGCTAGGAAAGGGGCGAGTAGAGCGATCACCCAACCCCCTCCTGAACCATACAAGGCCACATGCATGCAACATAGCTGGCTGCATTTGGGGCATGTTGGGCTCGGCCCAATATCAACCACAAAGCATCTTGTACTCACTAGTTTAAAGGGGTTTTCCACATTCCGTAAAGCCCCCTGTCTGCAGCCCCCCAGCCTAGGATTCTGTGGAAGAGCCCCTTGTCCCCCTGAATATGGGAACAAAGTGTTTGACTTTTGGGTTACCCGGGCCCCTCCAGCCCCCAAGCATACACCTCCCTTTCATTGGCTGGCTTGCTGTGTGTTTGGCTAGGGGCGTGTTAGTGTGTGGGAGGGATACAGTATTTTTTTGGTTTGGGGTCATATTTTTCACGTGGGCATTCTCATTTTTAGCCTTAACAGACCCAAATGGTCTTGTATGTATTAGGGGGCAGGATATTTTTTGTTTTGGGTTAAAATCTTGCAGCTGCAATGTAGATTTGTAAGTTTTCTCTAAAGCCGTACATCTTTGAAGTAGCATTTTGGATACATGCTACAGATGCACCACTTTACAGGCACCAAGTTACTAGTTTTTAAGCAATTTTGCATTTTTAAAGGCACTTTTCCTTGTTTAATTTTTAGGGTTGTCCAAATTGGTGACATTGATATTTGGGGGACCTGGGCCCCCATACCCATTTTAAGACCAATAACTAGAATATAAGCCAGTCAAGTGGAGGCTCGCAAAATTAACAAGTCAGTTCCGAGACTGCAATGGTATTTGTTGTATAACTTTTGCCCATACTAGGCTCTTTGTTTGCGTTCATCCCATCTGCAATTTTGTAGCATGCTGGATGAGGTGCTTAATTTTGGATGGGGTGGCTTATTTTGTGCTAGCTGCATTTGGGTTGTTCTGGGCATGCTCGGGTACTTTTTTTTTTTCCTTTTGGTGTGTGAAATGTTTTTGTGTTGGTCTAGGCATGTTCAGGGAATTTTTTTTTAGCTTTTTGTGTGTGAGCAGCACTTGGATTTTTCTGGGCATGCTCAGAGAGAGTGTGTTTTTTTGGTTTAGTAATTTAAGGACATCCTTAACAGGTGTACACACTTTGAAGTTCTGTCTCTACAGTGGGTGAACTTGCATTTTGGGTGTTCCATGGACTGTGCATGGGTTTTCAATTGCCTCATTAGCACACAAACCTATGTTATATAAAGCTTGCAGATAGCATTCTTTACCTTGCCTTGAAAAGAGGCAAGAGTGTGTAATGCCCCATACACATAGTCGGATATTCCGACCACAAAATCCGTCTTTTCCAATGGATTTTGGCCGAAATTTGTCTTTCATACACACGTTGGCACAAAGTTGTTGGAAAATCCGATTGTTCGGAACAAGGTGAAGTACAAAACATACAACGGGACTACGTAGAGGCCAGTAGCCAATAGCTTCTGTCTCCAGTTTTTTTCTGAGCATCCATGGCACTTTGTGCATCGGAATTCTCTACACACGATCGGAGAAAGTCCGATCGGATTTTGTTGGAAATTCCATCAGAAAAAGCCAGATAGAGCCCACGCACAATCAAATTTTCCGACAACATAATCCGATCTGACTTTTTCCATCTGAATTTCCGACCGTGTGTATTGGGCAGGAGTGTGTGTGTGTGTGTGTGTGTGTGTGTGTGTGTGTGTGTGTGTGTGTGTGTATGTAAGCATGTGTGTGTTGTATTATTTTGCAAAATCTTTCTCAAACTGTTGTGACTACTAAATGTTTAAATCCTTAAGAGACTGTCTGTGGGTGCAGTCCTTTTAACTCCTGTTAATTTCCTCTGCAAATGGTCAGATCTCAAAACCATATTCTGTTAGTGTCTCAAATTAACAAACAAGTGTTTTTTTTTTGCTTTACTTGTTCTTTTCCAAGTCCTGTTTTGTTGACCAATAAAATTTGTAGTCAATGTTTATGATTTGTTAGTAATTTGCTTTGCAGATGCTTGCTCAATCCAAGTAATGCATTTTACACGCTCCCTCCCCCCCAACAAATAATTTTCATGTAACATATTTCCCAGCTGCAGCTTAATTAGGCTGATTGGCATGGGGAAACAAAAAAAAGTGTAATTTCTCTAAAAGCTAAATTCATGGTGCCTTCATGCAGCACATGCATGCGTATGCTGCCATGGATAGGCACCAGGAAATGAAAATTACAGAGAGGTAAGTATTCAATTTTCCATTTTAGCCAGGGCTGTCCTTAAGGCAGAGCAAAAAGGGCAGCTGCCCTGGACCTTGTCATTGTTGTGGGGTCCAAAGCAGCTGCCTCATACTTGCCAACTATCTCAGTTTAAATTCCATCGCCCCTTGAGGTTTTAGTCCCATGTTGTGTCCTGATATCTCAGTGTTAAGTTCTGTTAATAATGCTGCCCAGCTCTGCCCTATTGTTTTGACCTGACCCTGTGTTTACTTTTAAATACTGGCATTGATATGTAAATAGTGGCAGAGCGGCATCATTCATATGTAAATAGAGGTGGCATTCATATGTATATCATGTCCTCCTGAGGTCATATCCACCATCACTTATCCTGAATGCTGCCCACTAGGAAGATAAAGGGGCATGCTTGAAAGTCCTGCCTACAACTGTGGCCATTAAGCCTATTATCAGCCTGTTCTGCAAAGGTAAGAAAATTGGGGGGGGGGGTAGTGTGGGGTGCGCAGAGGTAGGCAGAGAAGGAATTACAGTTTGGGGTGCACAGGTGAGTATGGAGGTAAAGTGGGTGCAAAGATGAGAAGAGGAGACAGGTAGAGTTAAAGGGAAGGGAGATTGGATTGGAGAGGATGGGGGAAGTTTGGGGTGCAGAGGTTAGCATGGGTTTTAGGATGCAAAGGTATACTGACAAAGATGTAGTTCATGTGTAGGGCAGCCCATTCATTTCAAAGGGGTTCTCTATGCACTACAAATATGGAAGAAAGTTCCAAACCCTTTTTCAAAATCACAAGGTGCCAAGGCCATGTCAGCAGATGTGTGAGGGTGTCATTGACAATTAATGGCACTGCTGTGTATCTGCTAAAGGGCAGAATGTTTCTGTGGTGTCAGGAAAGTGATTTTGCATGCGTTCCCAACACACACAAATGTGAACACAGGTTAAATGTCTCAGTTACATTGGCGGTCAGTGTAAATCTTCTCATTACATTGGTGCTTGGTGTAGAATCCTTTCATGCGCACTAGTTGTCAATGTGAATGTCCCCTTTACATTTGTGGTCAGTGTAAATCCCCCCTTACATTGGTGGTCAATGTAAACCCCTATTACATTGGTAGCCAGTGTTGAAACTCCTCTTTATATTGGTAGTTGGTAAAAGAAAAAAAAATTGCATTGCCATTGATCACACCCTCCCCTCCCTCCAGCACTGCCACTGATCCCAGGAGTCCTAGGATCCTTAGGAGTTTTCTTTCTATTAATGGGTCCCCTTACCTCTCCAGTCCATGGTGTGCAGGCAGTGAGGAGATGATGTGCTATAACTTCTAGCAACCTATCAGTAAGCAGCGATAATGTGCAGTAACCTCTAGCAACCAATCAGTGAGCGGTAATGATGCATTGTAGCCTCTGGCAACCAGTTGCAATTGCTGCCTAATCTGATATTGTAAACAGATTTTGAGTCTAGCTGCTATTTATTGCATGTCTCAGAGCAGGTGGAGAGCAACACTGTATGAAGAGGGGGGATCAAGACATTTTTTGCCCAGGGTCCAATGAATATTAAAGATGGCCCTGATTTTAGTGCAGTGGTTCTCAGCCTCAGTCCTCAATTACCCCCGACAGGACATGTTTTGGGAATTAACTGTCCAAAATACCAAGCCCTTGACTGTGATTTAAAGCACCTGTGCAAGATGAAGGTTAATCTGCAAACATGGCCTGTTGGGTAGTGATGGACGAACTTCCGACGGGACGTTTCGCGAAAGCGAAATGCGAACGGACCCAAACGTTCGCGAAACCGAACGTTCGCCGCGGGCCCCATTGACTTCAATGGGAGGCGAACTTTGCAAACCTTCATGTCGAATTTGCGGCCACGTGGTAATTATTAGGGGGTAAAACGTAGTCCCACCATCTGGACAATGACATAATACATGTATGAGGTGAATTTGGGATCGATAACTACAAGCATTTTTATTTTATTTGGGAAATTGTTCTAACAATTCAGGACTATGGAGCTAATGAAGGCAATGGAGGAGAGGGAAGGTCAGGGACCAGGGTAGGCAAAGAAGAGGGTGCAGGAGATGATCACCAGCAGCGTGACATACCGGAATGACACATGCACCGTGATAGAGGCATCTGACAGCAGCACCGTAATACAGAGCACTGACAGCAGCACCGTGACATACAGCGCTGACAGCAGCACCGTGACATACAGCGCTGACAGCAGCACCGTGACATACAGCGCTGACAGCAGCACCGTGACATACAGCGCTGACAGCAGCACCGTGACATACAGCGCTGACAGCAGCACCGTGACATACAGCACTGACAGCAGCACCGTAAGCAGCCCCAGGAGGAAGTCAGCACAGCACAGGGATGGTGTGATCCCCTCATAATAAGAACCCCCAGGAGGAAGTCAGCACAGCACAGGGATAGTGTGATCCCTTCATAATAAGAACCCCCAGGAGGAAGTCAGCACAGCACAGGGATATCATAAGCAGCCCCAGTAGAAATATGACACCGCTCAACCTCTTCAAAGAGGAGGGTAGGGGCATATAGTACGGTGTGCTTTTTTGGGTCAAGGAAGTGAGCCAAATGAATTAAGAAGGTCTGTGTGCTTGATTAAAAAAATAGTTTATAGACATATACATGGTCTACTGGTCACATGTGTTGAATTCCTCCGAGATCCATGCCTCATTCATTTTTAGAAATGTGAGGTAGTTAACACTGTGGTGAGCTAGGCGAGTACGCTTATCGGTCACAATCCCCCCTGCTGCGCTGAACGTCCTTTCGGACAGGACACTGGATGAGGGGCAAGCCAACAGTTCGATTGCAAATTGGGCAAGCTCTGGCCAGAGGTCAAGCCTGCCCACCCAGTAGTCTAGGGGTTCATCACTCCTCAGAGCGTCCACATCGGCCGTTAACCCAATGTAGTCGGACACCTGACGGTCTAGGCGTTCCCTGATGCTGGATCCGGATGACACCTGTCGATGGGTCGGCTGAAAGAATGACCTCATATCCGAAGTCACCAACACATCTTCAAACCGGCCTCTTCTTGCAGGCGCTGTTGGATTGGTACCCGCAAATCCTTCTCTGGGAGTGGGAATTGCTCCTCTGCCAGCGCACGCAAAAGCAGAATGCAGCATTTCTCGAAGCAAGGCCTGGAAGTGCTGCATTCTGACAGCCCTCTGCGACGGCGGTAACATTTCCGCCATTTTGTGTTTGTACCGGGGGTCTAAGTACGTTGCCACCCAGTACTGGTCCTTGACCCTCATGCTTTTTATACGGGGGTCCCTATTAAAACACTGGAGCATGAAGGCCCCCATTTGCACTAAAGTGGAAGCGGTGTGGTGGCCTGGCTCCTGCTCATCATCCAGGATAATGTCGTCCTCTTCATTCTCCTCTCCCCATCCTCGCACAACAGGGATCCCAGAAAGGTTTAAAGCATGCTCTTCTTGCTCCTGCTCATCCGCCCCGGCACCATCCTCCTCTGACTCCTCATCAGACTCCTGTTGTTGACTTGTCTCAGATAGAGTAGCCCCCCCTGGGAATTCATCCAGCATTGCGACTTCCTCATCTTCCCGCTCCTGCTCCTCCACAGCCTGATCAATGACACGACGCAATGCACGCTCCAGAAAGAAGGCATAAGGTACCATGTCACTGATGGCGCCATGGCTGCGACTGACCAGTTTGGTGATCTCCTCAAATGGCCGCAGAAGTCTGCATGTGTCGCGCATGAGCAGCCACTGGCGCGGTGAAAAAAAACCCAGCTCCCCAGAACCGTTTCTTTCGCAGAGTTCATACAGGTAGACGTTAACTGCACGTTTCTGCTGGAGCAGCCTATCAAGCATATAGAAGGTTGAGTTCCATCGCGTCGGGCAATCGCAAATAAGACGTCTGACCGGCAGATGGTGTCGCCGCTGAATGTCAGCAAGGCGAGCCATGGCCGTGTAAGATCTTCTGAAATGGGCCGAGATTTTCCTTGCCTGCCGCAAGATGTCCTGGACCCCAGGGTATTTGACAAGGAATCGCTGCACGACCAAGTTTAAGACGTGTGCCATGCACGGCACGTGCGTGATTTTGCCCTGTTTCAATGCGCTAAGCAGATTGGCACCGTTGTCACACACCACTTTACCAACTGTCAAATTGAGCGGTGTTAGCCACTCATCTGCCTGTGAACGCAAAGCTGAAAGGAGTGCCGGGCCAGTGTGGCTCTTTGCTTCCAGGCACAACAGACGCAGCACGGCATGGCAACGTCTCACCTGGCATGTGGAATAGGTTCTGGGGAGCTTGGGCGGTGCAGTGGAAGAGACGCTAGCAGCGGAAAAGGAGGAGGCAGCTGAGGAGGAGAGGGAGGAGGATGGAGTAGGAGGAGGAGAAGAAGAGTCAGGCCTGCATGCAATCCGTGGCGGTAAAACCAAATCTACACGGGTGCCACGGGTTACATGCTTGACGGCCGTCAGAAGGTTCACCCAGTGGGCAGTAAAACTGATATACCTTCCCTGCCCGTGTTTGCTAGACCACGTGTCTGTGGTCAGATGTATCTTGGCACCGACACTGTGTGCCAGAGATACATTCACTTGCCGCTGAACATGGCCATATAGCTCTGGGATGCCCTTCTCTGAGAAATACTTCCTTCCTGGGACCTTCCATTGTGGTGTTCCAATGGCCACAAATTTGCGAAAGGCCTCCGAGTCCACCAGTTTATATGGCAGTAGTTGGCGGGCTATGAGTTCTGACAAGCCAGCCGCCAACCGTTGGGCAAGAGGGTTATCCGGCGTCATCATTTTTTTACGCTCAAACATTAGGCCCACGGAAGCCTGCCTTTTTGCAGAAAAATGTGAGCTTGGCGTGATGGAAGGTGGAGTGGAGGACAATTGTGAGGAGAGAGGAGAAGGAGAAGTAGAAGACGAGGCTGGACGGTGAGAGCCTGCAGTGTGGCTTTGTGTGTTCCGTTGCTCCCACTGGGCTCGGTGATGGCTGCTCATGTGCCTTCTTAAGGCGGTCGTCCCTAGGTGAGTATTGGGCTTACCGCGACTAACGCGTTGACTGCAAAGATTGCAGATGGCAACGCTATTGTCAGCAGCGGACACGTTAAAAAAAGCCCACACTGCGGAGCCATGTGCCGGTGTCCTGGGAGCGCCAGATGTGACCGTACATGGTCGATGACTCGCTCCTGATACATTTGCAGTCTGCTTTGTCCCTGCTGTGCAATGTAAGTCATTGCTGCTTCTCCTCCCTATCTGCTGGTCCATATCTCCCTCTGAACTCCCCTCCTCTTCCTCTCTTGTGGGCACCCACGTGACATCACTAGACACGTCATCATCAACGTCACCTTCCCCACCGCTATAAGTAGAGATCTCGGAGTAGGCAGCAACACCGGGGACCAACCTCCTCCTTGGGCTGATCTGGGTACTGGCGTCAGACTGCTGAGTAGCGCTTGTTGCTACCTCCTCTTCCTGATCCAATACCAAGAGTGGCTGCGCATCAGAAATGTCCTCTTGATATGGATCGGAAAATAATTCCAGTGACTCAAGCGGAAGGTATGTGGTGGTGGTGGTGGTGGTCGTGTTGTTGGTGGTAGTGTCTTTGGGGGTGCACATAGCAGAGAGTGAAGAAGAGGGTGCAGATCGAGAGGATGAGGAGGGTGCAGAAGAGTAAGGCTGAGCGAGCCACTCAACCAAGTCTGGTGCATCCTTTAAAGTAATTGAACGCACCTTCTGCAACTTCCCACTTTGGCTCAAGCCTGTTGCTCCTGCCCTACCCCTACCACCCCTGCGGAAGGGCCTGCCTCTTCCTCTGCCTGTCATTTTTTAAATGACCCTGTGACAAAACTCTTAGTCCCTATACCGATGAAGGACTGCTGCAGTATAGGGCAGCGGTCAGCAGTGGTGCACGTCAACCCTATCTATTGTGGACCGATAGCGGTCCTTACAGAACAGCAGACTGTACCGCACTCAAGCCTATGTACCGTAGCACCCTATACCAAGTTACCAGTCCTTATAAGAACTTTTGTGGACCAAGCAGGTTGTGTATTAGTGTTTAGCAGACTGTACGTCAGTCCCTATACCGCTGAAGGACTGCTGCAGTATAGGGCAGCGGTCAGCAGTGGTGCACGTCAACCCTATCTATTGTGGACCGATAGCGGTCCTTACAGAACAGCAGACTGTACCGCACTCAAGCCTATGTACCGTAGCACCCTATACCAAGTTACCAGTCCTTATAAGAACTTTTGTGGAACAAGCAGGTTGTGTGTTAGTGATTAGCAGACTGTACGTCAGTCCCTATACCGCTGAAGGACTGCTGCAGTATAGGTGAGCGGTCAGCAGTGGTGCACGTCAACCCTATCTATTGTGGACCGATAGCGGTCCTTACAGAACAGCAGACTGTACCGCACTCAAGCCTATGTACCGTAGCACCCTATACCAAGTTACCAGTCCTTATAAGAACTTTTGTGGAACAAGCAGGTTGTGTGTTAGTGATTAGCAGACTGTACGTCAGTCCCTATACCGCTGAAGGACTGCTGCAGTATAGGTGAGCGGTCAGCAGTGGTGCACGTCAACCCTATCTATTGTGGACCGATAGCGGTCCTTACAGAACAGCAGACTGTACCGCACTCAAGCCTATGTACCGTAGCACCCTATACCAAGTTACCAGTCCTTATAAGAACTTTTGTGGACCAAGCAGGTTGTGTATTAGTGTTTAGCAGACTGTACGTCAGTCCCTATACCGCTGAAGGACTGCTGCAGTATAGGGCAGCGGTCAGCAGTGGTGCACGTCAACCCTATCTATTGTGGACCGATAGCGGTCCTTACAGAACAGCAGACTGTACCGCACTCAAGCCTATGTACCGTAGCACCCTATACCAAGTTACCAGTCCTTATAAGAACTTTTGTGGAACAAGCAGGTTGTGTGTTAGTGATTAGCAGACTGTACGTCAGTCCCTATACCGCTGAAGGACTGCTGCAGTATAGGGCAGCGGTCAGCAGTGGTGCACGTCAACCCTATCTATTGTGGACCGATAGCGGTCCTTACAGAACAGCAGACTGTACCGCACTCAAGCCTATGTACCGTAGCACCCTATACCAAGTTACCAGTCCTTATAAGAACTTTTGTGGAACAAGTGAGTTGTGAATGTTTAGCAGACTGCAGCAGAAGGGCAGCAGTCAAGTATAATATCCTTTCTATATTTGGAAGAAAGAATATTATACATGTACAAGCCTATTACTGTACCACTGATACCAGTCCTGAAAAGAACCTTTGTGGAACTAATAATAACAGCAAGTCTTTAAAATTACCCTCACTGCCTGACAACACTGCTTCCTTCCTGTCCCTATACAAATTGGCAAAAAAAGAGAACGATTAGTGGTTACTGGAACAGCTCTTTTGTGGACCTTGATAGTAACAGCTAATGATGATGATGATGATGATGATGATGAAAGACTAATCTGGCTGTCCCTGTAGCATACACCGTCCTTTCCCTTTCTCTAAACTAACAAAAGACACTCAGGCTGCTGCAAGAATCAGCAGCACAGCAAACCTATCAACACCTAACACCTATACCAGTCCTGAAAAGAACTTTTGTGTACCAAATAGCTAGTGGTTTATCTCTCCCTACTCCACACAGGAACCTGTCCCTATCGTAACAGAAGAAAGAATGTAAAATGGCCACCGGATCGGGTGTATTTATAGGTTAGGGGGAATGTCCAAGTGTCCATGTGCTGTCATGTCTCAATTGGCTGTCCTGTATCACATGATAAACGTGTCACCAAAGGTTAAAGTTCTTGTATACATTAAACACGTAAGTCCGCCGCGGCGAACGACGGAAAAAGGCGTTCGAACGTGCGGACCGCGAATGTCGGAAATTCGCCGCGAAACGACCGCCGGGCGAAACGTTCGTCCATCACTACTGTTGGGGGTACTTGATGACAGAGTTGAGAACCACTGATTTAGAGCATGATTATATGATAAAACCACCAGTGCTTCCCCTCAGATTTACAGCCTGTACACTTGTATTGCAGAGTAGTTTTCCTTTAATAAACCCCAAAATACCTAATAATTTGGGGTGTACACAACAAACTACTCTGCAATACAAGTGTACAGGCTGTAAATCTGAGGGGAAGTACTGGTGATTTTATCATACAATCATTTAGAAGCAAAGATGCTGTTTTTTTATTTTCCTTGCATGTCCCCCTCAGATCTCCAGCAACTGCACTTCCAAGTGCACTTGTAGTGAAAAGTGGATTTGCCTTTAGTAAATATAACCCAAAGTCCAAGATAACTAATAATTTGGGGTGTACACAGCAAAATGCTAGAGTGCAATTTACCTAATAGAGAAACTATTTAGATTGACCTGCGTGTCCCCAAGGAAAGACATTTGTAGGGTTTTACCCTCACTTCCTGTTTGGCTATGTGACAGGAAGTGAATAAATTTGAAGGAGAAATTGGCAAAATTTGGGAGTTGTCTTCACCGTATTAGGGGTGCAGACATCCCCAAAACTGACAAGACTTCTAATCCCTCTGCATGTTGCAAAGACACATCTCTAAGTTCAACTGTGATGCATGTCAATGGCCCATTTAGATCTTGTTTAACTAGATGCTGACCGCCGGCTGTCAAATGACGGCCAGGCGGCGCACCTATTGTGGCGTTTAAACAGGGAATGCATGCGATCCTGCGTGCGCATCCCTGTTTCTTCGGTGGTGGCGTGTCACGGAGACACCGCTCGCCACCGAAGGGGGTGAACAGCCATTGGTTATGGCTGTTTACCACGTGATCAGCCGTGATGAAGTCACGGCCGATCACAGATGGTCACACCCCGACTGTGCACGATGCATGCGCGTGCACGTCGGTGGCGGCGTGTTCCCCGGGAACACTGCTCGTCACCGACGCTGGTAAACAGCCATTGTTTACCCACGTGATCGGCTGTGATCCAGCCGATCACTAAAATGTAAACAAACCGTGGTAACGAGATGTTACCGGGTTCTCCTCCTCACACACCGACTGTGTGTGAGGAGGAGATTGCGGTAACATCTCGTTACCGCTTACAGTGTACACTAATCATACTGATTGCCCCCCCAATAAAGAGGACCTGTCAATCACAGCCCATCAGAGTACCTGTCCCGGCACATCAGAGTACCCGAGTACCTGTCCCGGCCCATCAGAGTACCCGAGTACCTGTCCCGGCCCATCAGAGTACCCGAGTACCTGTCCCGGCACATCAGAGTACCCGAGTATCTGTCATGGCCCATCGGAGTACCTGTCACGGCCCATCAGGGTACCCGAGTACCTTTCACGGTCCATCAGGGTACCCGAGTACCTGTCACGGCCCATCAGGGTACCCGAGTACCTGTCACGGCCCATCAGAGTACCCGAGTACCTGTCACAGTCCATTGGGCTACCCAAGTACCTGTCACAGTCCATTAGAGTACCGAGTACCTGTCACAGTCAATCAGGATACCCGAGTATCTGTCACGGTCCATCAGAGTACCCGAGTATCTGTCACGGTTCATCCGAGTACCCAAGTAGCTGTCACAGCCCATCAAAGTACCCGAGTACCTGTCACGGTTCATCCGAGTACCGGAGTACCTGTCACAGCCCATCCTTGTACCCGAGTACCTGTTCCAGTCCATCTGAGTATCCGAGTACCTGAGTACCTGTCACAGTTCATCTGAGTACCTGAGTACCTGTCATAGTTCATCTTAGTACCCGAGTACCTGTCACAGTCCATATGAGTACCTGTCACCGCCCTTCAGAGTACCCAAATACCAGTCACCAGAGTACCTGTCACCAGGCCATCAGAGTACCTGAGTACCTGTCACCAGGCCATCAGAGTACCTGAGTACCTGTCACCAGGCCATCAGAGTACCCGAGTACCCGTCACCAGCCCATCAGAGTACCCGAGTACCTATCTCCAGCCCATCAGAGTACCCGAGTACCTATCTCCAGCCCATCAGAGTACCCAAGTACCTATTTGCAGCCCATGTCTCATAGAATATACGTTGGGGTGTTTGCTTTCCAAAATGGGGTCATTTTGTGGGTGATTTCACTGTCCTGGTGGTCCAGGACCTTCAAAAGTGTGATGGGTAGGAATGAAATGCTTTATGCTCCTAGAACGCCTGAACGTACTACTTCAATGTTCGGCCTCTCTAGGTGGCCAGGCTGTGTAAAATTCCTACACATGTGGTATCGCCATACTCGGAAGGAGTAGCAGAATGTATTTTGGGGTGTAATGGGGGGGTAATTTTTGCTATATACATGCTATGTGTTAGAAATATCTTATAAATTGACAATTTTGTGTAAAAAAAAAAAATACGTTTTAATTTTTTTCCACATATTCCAAAAACTTCTGGAAGCAATTAAGCATTAAAAAAGACTCATTATGCCTCGCAGATTATACGTTGGTGTGTTTGCTTTCCAAAATGGGGTCATTTTATGGGAAATTCCATTGTCCTGGTACTCCAGGGCCTTCAAAAGTGTAATAGGTGGTTGAGAAATGAGATGCGTCATTTTTGCTCGTAGAACGTCTGAAGGTACTACATCAATGTTGGTGCTCTGTATGTGGCCAGGCTGTGTAAAAGTCTCACACATGTGGTATCGCCGTACTCGGGAAGAGTAGCAGAATGTATTTTGGGGTGTAATTTGTTGTATGCATATGCTGTGTGTGAGAAATAACCTGATAATATGACAATTTTGTAAAAAGAAAATAATAATAATTAAAAAAAATATTCATATTGCAAAGAATTGCGGGAAAAAATTACAACTTAAAAAAACTCACCATGCTACTTACTTAATACCTTGGAATGTCTACTTTGTAAAAAGGGGTAATTTGGGGGGTATTTGTACTTTCCTGACTTGTTAGTGTCTCAAGAAATGAGGTACACCTGATGTACTGAAGGCCTGATCAGAAGTGATCAATTTTCAGTGATTGTGAAAGTTATAGAGTCTACAAACTATGGTGCCAAAGACCAAATAATATATACTAATGTGGGTTATTTTTACCAAAGATATGTAGCAGTATAAATTTTGGCCAAAATTTATGAAGAAAAATTATTAATTAGCAAAAATTTATGACAGAAACAAAGAAAAAGGCATTTTTTTCACAAAATTTACGTTTTATTTTATTTATAGCACAAAAAATAAAAAACCCACTAGTAAATAAATACCACTAAAAGAAAGTTCTATTTGTGTGGAAAAAAGGACGCAAGTTTCATATGGATACAGTGTTGGATGACTGAGTAATTGTCATTCAAACTGTGAGAGAGCTGAAAGCTGAAAATTGGTCTGGTCAGGAAGGGGGTGTAACTGCACTGTATTGAGGTGGTTAATAGAAAACACCAGTTGCCTTTCACTATAAACATTTGTTAGTCCAGTCTGGAAATCTGCATCTGCTTTACTATGAACTTCCATAAAATTGAAATTGGACTTCCATAAAATTAAAATTGGGTTCCTGCAGCTAGATGCACCAAATGCATCTAGAGGCGAAACCGCTGTGTATGTGAGATGTGCAGGAGGTATGTACCCGCGGCACATATCTGGTTCCCGGAAGTCGTTACTAGCACACAGGAATGACATCACGCCCCTCCAGGAAGTTGCTTGTACTGATGCTAATTTCTTCCCACGACCATGCCCCGCTCACTGTTCTCTAAGGAAGAGATGATCCTTATTTGCAAATTAAGATAATTTTTGATTTATTTTTACATGGGGTGGTGTTTGGGTCATGTGTGTATGTCTAAATGATTTGGCCTCAAAAGACACAACTACTTCCTGTGTACAGAGATCGATAGATAGATAATAGTTTAGCACAGGGGTCTTCAAACTACGACCCTCCATTTGTTCAAGAACTACAATTCCCATCATGCCTAGTTATGTCTGTGAATGTCAGACTTTTATAATGACGCATTGGGATGTGTAGTTCCGCAGCAGCTGGAGAGCCATAGTTTGAAGATTCCTGATCTTGAAAAATGTCTTGAAAAAAGGTGTTTTTTCCATGTGCCTTGTATAATGCCCAAGAAATATTGTTAGGAAAATACAAGTGGGTCATGGCACAACTACATTCCAAATTTGGCACTTAAGATGGTCATACACTATGCAATCTGATTGGCCAATCTCTGTACAACACGATTTTTAGGCAAAATAGGTAAAACGAAGACGCACTTGAACAATGAATTCAAAATATAGGAAATCGAGCACAAAATCTAATTTATTTAAGATCTAACTGATTGCAGTGTATGATCACCTTTAAAGATCAAAATTTGAAAATATTATTTTATTGGGTTTAGAAACACTTTTGTTCTTTGTAATGTATTGAAAGAGTTGGGTAAAAAAATAAAAAAAACATTTCAAAGATATATTAGGAGTGATAGGAATGAGATTAGCATCAAAGGGGTTAATTAACGAACTAAACCTACGAATTGCCTAACAAGTCAAATCCAATGAGATGAAATTAGCCAACTGTATTGGGCATGTGCTATTATCAATGAGAAAACTGCAGTTACCCTAGCGCCAGTTGCAGTTTACATATGAGGGTATTTATTATCATTATTAGCGTTTCAATGTGCGCTGGTTCGCACATTCAATTAATGACTTTTCTGGCGCACCAATTAATATATGAACTGGTACAGTGCCTTCTTCTTAGTAAATCACCTCTAGTGAGGCAAACAGATACAAGCCACAGTAAAAAAATGGGACAAACGGACTGATGCGTTTCACAATTAACAGTGCTTAGTCATAGCTTAGGCATGTGTTATCTCCCATCACGGGGTATTAATGGATGTGTTTTGGGGGGTGCAACCCCTTCCTCATAATTAAAGTAGCTCCCCAGAAATGCGTCAATTGATTACCCGTGATGGGAGATTCAGGATGAGAGAGCACATTGACACACTGTGTGTTTTAGGGGTTTAGAAAAATAGATGTTTGTAACTACACATATTTTGGGCATGGGATCATAGGGGACATTTAATTGTTAGGCCTATACGTGTACGTGGCTTTAAATTTTGACTTTTAGAGGGGTGAGATCACCCCATCTGAGGAATGCAACATCCACACTTCTTGGGATACCAATGTCTCGGTTGCCCTTCACTTTACCAAACTCGAACTTTGTAAGTTACTGGAGTTTTGGATGCGTATCTAATGGTTTAGAACATGCCTGTTTAGCCACAAAAAAGGAGAAATAATGCAAAACATACATGTTATACACTAAGATGCTGGTTTTATTTTAAAACGCACATGTGAATGTGCTTTGAGTAAAATGTTTTTTACTAAACAATGTGTGGCTTATGATTTCATTGCTCAATACCAGTGTATTTCATCAGTTGTCATAGTTGCAGTGACAATGTGCTCTTAAATGTGAGCAATTTTTAGTCCTCAAAAAAATTAAAGGAGTTGTAAAGGCATAAGGTTTTTGAACTTCATGCATTAAATCCATTAAGAACAAAAACATTGTGTGTGTGTGTGTAGCAGACCCAGAGCACACCATATCAGTTAGCTGAAGAAGATATTGTCTTCTCATGTTGCAATTAAGGTACATTTGCACTATTGGAGCAAGTGTCCAAAATAAAGCCCATTTGGGAACATATTAGACATATAAAAAACACAGACAACAGTAGTTCAAATGAAATATGAGTTTATCTCCAAAAAATATATTAGAAATGATCAGCTACAATTTGCTGCCAAGTCACTGCCCCTCTACCCACATAATATTTAAGGTATTTCTGCCGTAAATCGTGGGTAGTTTATGAGGAAAATCCAGCATGGGCATTTTCAATCACCATCAGCATGCCCAGACTGACAAGCTGAAGCCTCATTAGCTGGGCCTGCCACTGCAGGGTCCACATCACTTGGCAGTGAGGTAGCTGGTAGCATTCCTCCTTAAAAAATTATGCAGGATACAGCAGCACAGGGCCACATGGTTTATCTTGTAGAGTGCCAGGTTGATTGGATTAAAAAACAGCCTGAAATTACTCGATAGAATGCCAAAGGCATTTTTGGCCACACTTCTGGCACGAGAGAGCCTGTAATTGAAGATTCTCTGCTCTGGGGTGAGGTTCCTCATAGGAAACAGCTTCATCAGATGTTCGGCCAAAGCAAAGGCCTCATCTTCCACAAACACAAAATTGAGACCCTCAACATTCTCCTCAGCAGGTGGCAAGTTTAAGGTGCCATTCTGGAGCCACTTGTAGAACTCTGTCTGCATAATCACTCCTCCGCCAGAGTTGCAGCCATTCTTCCCAATATCCAAATATAAGAACTCGTAGCTGGCAGACACTACAGCTAGAAGAACTATACTGCAAAAGCCCTTATAGTTAAAATAATAGGAGCCAGAGTTGGCTGGTGGTACAATCCAAACATGCTTGCCATCAATAGCACCACCACAATTGGGAAAATCCCACTGCTGATGGATCTGGGCCGCAACATCATGCCATTGCTCTGGGTTGGAAGGAAACTGGTGTAAAAAAAAAAAATACTACTTCTGCACATAACATTGCAATCAGATTTGACACAAACATGCTTAGCCAACATAAATGAGTATTTAAAGACAAAAGTGGAAGATCAACTTATCTGATTCCTCCCCCCTTAGACTAACTTTTTGGGGGGTAATGGGTAGATGTTTGGACAGGTAACCCTCTCCACCTCCATGAGAGCTGTTTGTATAAATAATCAGTGATACTTTGGCCAGCCCCTCCTTACTTACACTATTGGCAGCCCAGTGGACAGGTAAGAAGTGTCATAATCTAAAAAGCTGGATACACACTGTCCAAATTGCAGCACATTTTGACATTATGATTTAACCAATCAATATAATAGGAGTTAAAACTTAAAAGAAGTTTAAATTTGTAGGTAATCAGGCAGGCCCTTGCACTACATGGTTTGGGGAATTTATACAGAAGTTGGAAAAACCCATACTCACTATCCCTCTTTTGTGTTCAAAGTCAGCAGATAGAGTATTTGAATCTGTTGACTTAGAATTTTTGGAGGGGAGGGAGGGTTCCAAATGAGTTTGGGCCAAAAAAATGGCCTCTTGCATGTTGTCTGAATTTGAGGACACCAATAACATTTGTACACATTTTAGGGGTTGTTTAGGGTAAGCCCCAAAATGTAGCTGACAAAAAACATTGTTAAGTTACCAGGCTAGGTGTGTATGGGCCCAGGATAGCATGCTGGGGAGGTTACTGAAGGAAAATATGCATGTAGGTCAAAAAATGAGCAGGAAAAGCTTATAGCATGCAGAAGGAAAAAGAGGACATCCACAGCATATTACAATATTGCTATGTATGTAATCATTTAATTAATAAAATATATTAGCAAACAAATACATAGAATGTGACCTTAAAAGATAGAAAAAAACTTACCCTAATATAGCCCTTCTGTAGGACTTGAATGATGGCTGAGCAGGTCTCTGGAATAATGACTCCCAGAGCCTGGGGGGAGATCCCAGTAGTAAATTTGATGGAAAGCCTCATACATGTGTCCTGCTTCTTAATATAGGGGTCACCAATTCCAAGAGGTGGTGAAATCAGGGGTCCATAATCCGGAGATAATTCCGATAATCATGCGGATTATTCTCCTGGAGCTCCCGCGGCAATGGTCACGATTAAGCAACCAATTTTTGGTCCAAGAACTTCTCTTCTTCCTGTTCCTAGACTGGATTTGGGTCAAAGCAATAACTCCTTGCCCAACAATCACACGTTCTCACCTCCGATTACACAACATGACTGGTTGACGAACGGTTGCTCAGAAACAAACTGAAAAGCACAAACTAAAAAGCTAAAACTAAAAAGCGCAAATTAATACTCACCAAACTTCTACTAACACAAAATTAGCAGAAGGAGCCCAAAGGGTGGAATTTGAGAAATTAACTTCCTCTTTATAGTCTCGTAGTATATCACTACTTCGTGTTTGTCAAATGACAATTTTCCTACCGTTAGTATGCAAGACAAGATCCTGGCACACGCCCATTTGACAAGGCTTGGTTGTCCAACAATCATACCGAATGTACAAGGCTTAACTCTCTGTCACTTATAAGTTGACACAGACATTCATTCTATATAGAACCTCTGATATGTTATATAAAATAGGCCACAAACAAGACACGTGCTGCTCCAAATAAAATTAAAGTGATAATAAAGACTAATATTTTTTGTTTGTTTTAAAATAACAAACATGTTATACTTACCTGCTCTGTGCGATCCTGGCCCCTCCCTCTTGTTGAGTACCCCCACAGCAAGCAACTTGGTAAGGGAGCACAATCCACAGACATAAAGTCGTGGCCCGACCCTGACCCCACCCCCTCCGTCTCCTCATTGGCTTACTGACTTTGATTGACAGCAGTGGAGCCAATGGCCATTCGCTGCTTTCTCAGCCAATAAGGAGGGAGAGCCCCTGACAGCCGAGTCTCTCGTGCAACATTTCTGGATCGAGATGGGGCTCAGGTAAGTTAGGGGGGCTGCTGCACACAGACGGTTTTTTATCTTAATGCATAGAGATAAAAAAAAATCCAACTTTACAACCACTTTAACAAAGAAAGCAACAACAAACATTTTAAAAGGTAAATATTAACGTTTAATAAAGAGGTACAGTAGCTCTGGTAACACAAATGAACAGCTGGAGGAATGTATGGCCCAAGGATAAATGTACACTAGACCTGGAGTACTCTGGCAGCAATATGGACATGCTCCCCACAGTAGCTGAGCCATATTGAGAAGCTGCATACTCCTAAGCCCCATATACATGGGCCGAATACCAGACTGCATCAGCCAGTTCAATAGAAACCAGCCGACATTCGGCACCTTGTTTATAGCAGCATGACTAAAAAAGGTCTGCCAACCGGCTCCTGATCAGCACTCTCAGCCAATGTCTGAATGCATTGACTGGAGCGTTCTGGTAGGGGTGGGGCCTTTTCCATGTCAGAACACAATAGAACAGCAGGGGAAATCACTGTACTAACATCAGATTGTTAGTACAGCAGCTGCAACCTGAGCTATCAGTTTTTTTCATTCAGCCCACTCGTTCAACAAAAAAAAACTAGCAGTGTGTACTAGGCTTTAGGCCCTGTTCTGGCTCTCGGGACAACAGTTCTAGCAGTGGAAGGCCACTCAGCTGGCTGCATATCATTTGCCCAGTTACCTCGGGTGTGACCTATATGAGCTGCTGAGGGAGGTGGAGAAACTTACAAACTGGGTGTGTGAACCCAAAAAGATATATAAATTGAGTTAAAGCAGACTGATCCCGCATCTAAACATGGTGAGTAAATGGGCACTCTGCTATACAGCTAGCATGCAACTTTCACTGTGTCATGCATGGCCTGCGTTTATGGTATTTCCATTATGCTAATAAATAATGCTTATGTAAATGACAAGTCTAAAATATCCATTTTAATTCCCCTTGGCATAAATATAATAAAGACAAAAATGAGTAGCTGCTTCTTGGTCTCTGCTTCCATGGCAGACGTGTGTTTAGAATACCAGTTACATTTGTCTGTTATATGAAAACATTCTACTGAGAACAGCACATTGCATTATTTCGCTATCTACTTAAAGACGGCACTACTTACCTGTACAAAGAAGCTGTTTTCCACATCTTATTTGTAACTCGCAGATATTGTAATGTAAGGCAATATTATGCAAATGTAGAACCAAACAATAGAGTTGTGGGACGCCCATCAAGAGAGCTGCCAAACCTGCCGCTATTCATTTATATTCACATTTCCCAAGCTGCTTATTATAAGGAAGGGTGTTTAGTCTCATTATCTGGACCGAAACAATTAAGCTGTCCAACCACAAGTAATCTCTCACAGGTCAATCTTGCTTTAAATTTTTAAACAGGAATGAGAGCTGAAGACGTTACCTTTGTATTTCCTCCAGAGTATCCTACCTCTACCGAATGGAAATGTTTTCTATAACCCACACAAATGAATTGACTAATTAAGTGAACCCTGGAAGAAATAATTCAGCCACTGCTAATGTTATGCATTATGCAGGAAGGAGATTAACCCTTTGGTTCTTACAGACTCAGAAAACTTACAAATAAAAATGTTACACAGTAACAGCAATTTGCGGAGTTTCATTGGTGTGTATAAAGGATACAGAAATAAATGCATACTTATTTGATGTAAACTATTGATCATAAATTCAATACTGACACATCAACAGATCATTCTGCTAATTTAAATTTGTGCCTGTCCTTTACTTTAGAATGGAACACATTCGTTAGAAATACACTATATTGTCAAAAGTATTGTGACACCTGCCTTTACACGCACATGAACTTTAATGGCATCCCACTCTTACGCTGGCCATACACTATATGAAAAATCGTCCAAAATTCGGCCATTAGACTGCTCATTTGTTTTTTCGGCCAGTTAATGGGCACAAAATTGATAATCGTTTGGATGTGTATGAGCTGAAAAAACGAAGGCCAAAGTTGGAAATGTTCTGCCGCACGAACAATAAATTGAAAGGTTAATGTTTCCCATCCAACCTGTCTGCACTAGGTATATGGAAAAAAAAAAAAACATAAAATATATTTCAATGCAGTTTATACACTTACGCCCTATAGAAACAAACAGTATAAACACAAGCGCTTGCACACAACAATATGTGTGCCTATTGGAGGTTGTGGAATCTCAGATAAAGCAGCTGCTTATATTTATTCTTCCTAGAAATTAATAAATGAAATAAAACATAAATATGACCAATAAACAGGAAAGTAATTGTGAAATACTTGCTACTCCAAAAAAAACCCTGTTATATTGAACAGCAACCCTGATATAAACAATCAATTCTCTTATTTATGAGAAGTGGCAGTAGATATCCACCTATAAATAAGAGAATTGATTGTTTATATCAGCGCTGCTGTTCAATATAACAGGGTTTTTTTTTTGGAGTAGCAAGTATTTCATAATCACTTTCCTGTTTATTGGTCATATTTATATAAAATTTATTTATTTATGTCCACTGAATGATTTATCGGTCATCACAGGATGGCAGAATCGTTTGCGCTCTCAGCCGAACATTCGTTTTCTGAAATTGTGTTTGCCCGATTTTTCGTATAGTGTATGGCCAGCATTAGTTCATAGGGTTCAATATTGAGTTTGCCCACCCTTTGCAGCTATTACAGTTTCAACTCCTCTGGGAAGGCTGTCCACAAGGTTTAGAAGTGTGTCTATGGCAGTGATAGTAAACCTTGGCACCCCAGATGTTTTTTCCATGATGCTCATGCACTCTGCAGTGTAGTTGAGCATCATGGGAAATGTAGTTCCAAAACATCTGGGGTGCCAAGGTTTGCCATCACTGGTCTATGGGAATGTTTCTTCCAGAAGTGCATTTGTCAGGTTAGGCACTCATGTTGGACGAGAAAGCCTGGCTTGCAGTCTCCACTCAAATTCATCCCAAAGGTGTTCTACTTGGGTGCAGGTCAGTCAAATCCTCAACCCCAAACTCGCTCATCCACACAGAGTCCTGAACTCAACCGGATAGAACACCTTTGTGATGAATTCAAGCAGAGACTATGAGCCAGGCCTTCTTGTCTACATCAATGTCTGACCTCACAAATTTGCTTCTGCAAGAATGGTTAAACATTCCCATAGAAACACACATAAACCTTATGGACAGCCTTCCCAGAAGAGTTGAAGCTCCTATAGCTGCAAAGGGTGGGCCAACTCAATATTGAACCCTATAGACTAAAGCCTCTTACACACGATCAGATTTTCAGACAAACGTTTGTCCGTTTTTTGTTGTATGCTAGTCTCATGTCAAAAGTGAAGCAGTTACTCACCATACGAAAATTTTTGTACGATAGAATTTAACTTCAGAAGCGATGTAATGTGTTGATTCATTTTGTATGTATTCTTTCGTTTCTGAACATGCGTAGTCTTGCTCTTACGATTTTTTTTTGGGTGAAAACCGTACTAATTAAATGAAAATCAGACATTGTGTTCACATCCCAAAAAAATTTATAGCGTGCTAATCCAGCTTTTATTGTCTGAAAAATCGGAATCATCTGTCGAAAGCACCATACTGATGATCCGATTTGGCAGATCGTCCGTTGGAGGAACTATTACTTCAGATTTTCATATCGTGTGTACTGGCCTTAAGACTCGGATGATGTTAAAATTCATGAGCGTGTAAAGGCAGGTGTCCCAATACTTTTGGTAATATAGTGTAACTGGGTAGTGTATGGGTGAATAACAAGCGTAACCTTTGTTAGCAATGTAAAAAGAATCGTTTGGGTTAGGAGTAACATTTAGGGCCTTGGCTAACTAATAAACAAGCAGAATGTTAAGTAGTAGATACTTGAAGGCCGTCTCCTTCTTCAATACTAAGATTGTCGCCGAGCCACCCCACTAGTGGCGAAAAGGGGTTAAATCCACCAGTAAAATGCCGCTGGAGTGACATTTTGGCAGTGGTATTGCAGTGCTGCCCCATTGATTTCAATGGGGAGCAGCGGTGGAGGAGTGGTGAGTTCACCCCTCCAAAGAAGCTGCTGGCAGGACTTTTTCTGACACCCTGCCAACGCACCTCTCCAGCGTGAAACCCTTCAGGCTTTCACACTAGAGTGAATGGAGCCGCTTTTTTCAGGCGCTATTTTTAGCGCTGTAGCGCCTGAAAAACTTTGGCAGTGCGAAAGGGGTCTTAATCCTGCTGTCAGAAGTCAGCAGCTGGGAGATGATCAGATATATGTAGCTACACAAAGAAATTGGGACTAGATATCTATATATCTTTAGCCAGGGTTCACACTGACATCCCTGCATGACATTATCAGGGCTTGCATACAACTTCTTTAAAAGAAGTTAATGCAGGTTGTATTGAAGTCGCACCAAAAGTATTGCAGGAACCTTTTTCTAAGTCAGAGCAACTTGAGTTGCACCAATTATGCCCCCGTACACACGAGCGGACTTTTCAACATCCAAAGTCCGAAGGACCGAGTCCGTCAGACTATCCGATCGTGTGTGGGCTGCAACGGACTTTTGATTCGCCAAAGTCTGACGGACTTTAGAAATGAAGCATGCTTCAAATTTTCCCGAAGGAACTCCGCCGGACCCGGTCCCCTTCGAAAACTCCGCTCGTGTGTATGCTACTCCGACGGACTAAAACCGACGCTAGGGCAGCTATTGGCTACTGGCTATGAACTTCCTTATTCGAGTCAGGTCGTACGTCATCACGTTCGAATCCGTCGGAGTTTAGTGTGATCGTGTGTGGCCAAGTCCGTTCGGCCGAAAAGTCTGTCAGAACTCCGTCGGAACTCCGGCGGAACTCCTTTGGAAGTCTGTCGGACATAAGTCCTCTCGTGTGTACGGGGCATTAGAATGGTTCCATTGCTGTTAATGGGACGTGACTTTGAACTCTCAAGACTCATGACAAGTTGTGACAGTGTTGCTTTAAGTGAAATTTATTTACAGTGAAACAAAAGACAATAATATACCAGCAAACAGTAAACATGAACAAACTCAAGTGACAAAATGCCTAATTAACCAAAAAGAGACTTAACAACTAACTATATACAAAATATATACAAAATGAGGGACACGGTAACAGGGGATACCAGGGATGCAAGGAAGGGGGGGAACCAAGGCTGGGTACAGGAACAAGAAGCAGGAGTAAGCAGCAGATACAGACTGTAAGGCTACACTGACATACAAATCTTGCAGCAAGAATGGCAATCAAAACACTGGCATTTTGTGTGCTAATGGTAGCAGCATTATATGTCCTAAAAACAAAAAGCTTGCGAGCTACCACTAGTATATATCAACTCCTATCTGGACAGCTGCTAACATTGATCGCGTCCCATAAGACCGTGCAAAAACAATATACAAGAAAAGAAAATGCTGCATATCTTAATAAAGGCATATGTTTCCTATTAAAGTAACAAAAAAAGAAAGCGTTTTAGTGCATATATACACTGAATATGTAAGGTGAATCAAATTAACATAAAGCATATAATCAAACATTATCTAATTATGTTATCTTTGATTCAGAAGATTTTCTTCTATTGTATCATTTTTTGCACATAGCACTTTGAGTTCACTGGGTCGCTTTATACATATATGCATGTGCTTGAATTATTAAGATAAGATGTATGATGTTTGATTATATGCTTTATGTTAATTTGATTCACAGTACTGTACATATTCAGTGTATATATGCACTAAAACTCTTTATTTTTTGTCACTTTAATAGGGCACATATGCCATTATTAACCACTTCAATACCAGGCACTTTTGCCCCTTTCTGCCCAGGACAATTTAGAGTTTTTGGCGTTGTCGCACTTTGAATGACAATTGCAAGGTCATATAACACTGTACCCAAACTAAATTTTTAGCATTTTCTTCCCACAAATAGAGCTAAACAAACTAAAAAAGATCGTCATTTAAAAAAAAAAAAAAAGGTTTTCTTAGTTTCTGTTATAAAATCTTGTTTTGTCCTTCACTGACAGTCACTGATGGTCACTGATGAGTTGGCACTGATAAGGTGGCATCGATGGGCACTCATATGTAGAATTGATGGACACTGATAAGCGGCACTGATATGCAGCAATGATGGGCACCGATAGGTGGTACTGATATGCAGCACTGACAGGCGGCACTCATGGAGACTTACAAGCGGCACTGATAGGCACTGACAGACAGCATTGATAGGCACTGATTGGCACTGACAGGTGGCACGCTAATAGATGGCACTGATGGGCAGCACTGATGGGCAGGTACTGACAGGTGTTAATGCTGGGCACTGATTGGCACTATGGTGGGCACTAATTTGCACTTTATTGGGCACTGGCAGGGGGTTATGATGGGCCACTGACTGGTAGCTTATGGGTACATTTGATGGGGGCTGGGCTGATAATCAGTGTGCTGATTATCAGCACAGACCCCTCCACTGACAGGGAGAGCTACTGATCAGCTCTCTCTGTCAGTGTGATCCGAGGAATGCTGTTTACCGGCACTTCCTGGTTCTCGCGATGATCAATCACAGCTGATAATGTGGTAAGAAGCCTCTGCCAGAGGCTTCTTATCACGATTGTAGATGCGGCATGTCAGGCTGACACGCCACACTCGCGATCGCATGCGCCGACATATTATCCTGCTGAACGCCAGTCAGGATAAAAGAGCCACTTCCTGGCTGTCATTCTGTTATAGGTCGGGCGGGAAGTGGTTAAGATAGCGCAGCATTTTCTTTTAGCATTATATGTCCTACTACCCTCTTTCCCCGAAAATAAGACCTAGCGTGATTGTCGGTGATGGCTACAATATAATCCCTACCACCCTGTAGCAGCTGAAACCATTTGGAACTGATTACTGGGGCCTGCTGGCCTCTGGGATACACCTGCTGATGGACACTGGAACTGCATCATCAGCCCAGAGCACAACAGTGCCACCGCAGGCGAACTCCATCCTAACACCTGTCTTTCAGCTCAACAGCCATAGATGCCATTGTGGGCACTATAGGAATGGCGAAGGTGAGAATCTTCATTAGACGGTGTCACCTGAGACAAAAGTCTTCTTTATTCATGTAAAGAAGACGTAATGAACTATCTGCAGCTGTATTGCTAGTAAGATTGCTATCTAGCCCATATTTCACCAGACTGGTATTGATGTGACTTGATCATATGACAGTAAAAAGCAAAATTACTGTCTCACTAAGGCCGGGTTCACATATGTGCAGCCCCAGCTTTGTGCCTCAGGGTCCAGTGCGTGTCTGTTCACCTGTTCAGCTGCGAGTCAGGTCTGGATTTTTGCCTGAATTCATACCTCAACCAAACCCAAACAAGCACAGGATGGTGGCCGCCCCAAACCTGTCTGAGGAGGCTCCATTGAGAGCCAGTCACATGTCATGCGAATTGGATGTGGTTTTTCACATCCAATTTACATATATGTGAACCCAGCCTAAGGGTTTGGAAAATTGCTATGAAGCTTGTCACTTGTAACCAGTTACAGCCAGCTTAAAACAATCAACTCCTCCAATGTGACTGTTTTGAGCACACAGAAGACTCTCTAAGGGGTCTGCCTACAATCTTCTTCCAGCTAACGTCCACTCAGCAAAAGCTAGCCACTTTGTCCAGCTTTGCTGCTACTACTGCAGACATGGACAACCCTGTTTGGCACTATCAGCCCTTGTACACACGGTCGGAGATTCTGACAACCAAATCCGTTGGAGTAATTCCGTCGGATTAATTCCGGAAGAGGTCTGGAAGTGATGTTGCATACACACGGTCAGACTAAGTTGTCGGAAAATCCGATTGTACATAACGTGATGACGTTATTTCATTACGATGGGACTACGTTCAGGCTAGTAGCCAAAAGCCTTGGTCTAGGAATTTGATCTGAGCATGCGTGGCACTTTGTACGTCGGAGTAGGCTACACATGATCGAAGTATGTCCGATTGGAGCATTTTGTCGGAAAATTTTACCGGTCCATTGGATATTCCGATGGAAACAGTCCGATGCAGACCACACACAGTCGGAATATCCGACAAAACGGTCCGATAGGACACATTCCGTCGGAATCTGCTGCTATTCTATTACCCAATCAAGGCCACTCCATCACAAGCAAAAAAAGAAAGTTAAACAGGTGAAATTGGCTGCTTTACAGTCCCAGTTTCCAGCCAGAGTGTTTAGGCAGTGCTTGCCCAAGTCTCCTTCCCACAAAAATGCCTCTGAAAGTGACCTACACAGCCAGCCTAGGCCATAACCCACACAGCTGCCCTAGGTCTCCAATTCTGCAAGCAGTCAGCCAACCACTTGGATGCTTGTGAGAAACTCCTTTATGCCAGCAGCCCCAGCAATTCACTGTCATATCCCATCTGTCAACTCTACCTTCAATATGAGCAATTCAGAACATTGTATTTACAGTGCCTTGAAAAAGTATTCATACCCCTTGAAATTTTCAACATCATCTTTCAACCAAAAACATAAATGCATTTTATTGGGATTTTATATGATAGACCAGGGGTAGGCAACCTCATCCAGCTATGGTGAAACTACACATTCCATCATGTTTCTTGCCTTTAGGAGTCATGTCTGTGATTGTCAGGGCCTTGCAATGTCTCATAGGACTTGAAGTTTCAAAACAGCTGGAGAGCAGAGGCTGTCTACCCCTGTGATAAGCCAACACAAAGTGACACATAATTGGCAGGTGGAAAGAAAATAAAAAATGTTTTTCAAAATGTTTATATATATATATATATATATATAGCTGTTTGTTGAGAACCTTAGTGAACAAACAGCATCATGTAGGTCAAGCAGCACACCAGATAGGTCAGGGATAAAGTTGTGGAGAAGTTTAAAGTAGGGTTAGGTCATAAAAAAATATTCCAAGCTTTGATCATTTCATAGAGCACTGTTCAATCCATCATCCAAAAATGGAAAGAGTATGGCAAAACTGCAAAGCTTCCAAGACACGGCCATCCACATAAACTGACAATCCACAGCTCATGTGGGAGAATCTGACCACAGGTCAACTATTAGTAGGGATGAGCCTGATGTTTGCGTCAAACGTAAGTTCAACCCGAACATTGGGTGTGCACCTGTTTACCGATTAGCGAATAAATTGGGGTGTTCATGGCAAATTCGAAAGCCGCAGAACACCCTTTAAAAGTCTATGGGAGAAATCAAAAGTGCTAATTTTAAAGGCTTATATGCATGGTATTGTCATAAAAAGTGCCTGGGGACCTGGGTCCTACCTCAGGAGACATGTATCAATGCAAAAAAGTTTTAAAAACGACCGTTTTTTAGGGAGCAGTGATTTTAATAATGCTAAAAGTGAAACAATAAAAGTGAAATATTCTTTTAAATTTTTGCACCTGGGGGGTGTCTTTAGTATGCTTGTAAAGTGGTGCATGTTTCCCGTGTTTACAACAGTCCCTGCACAAAATGACATTTCTAAAGGACAAAAAGTAATTTAAAGTACTCGCGGCTATAATGAATTGTCGTCCCGGCAATACACATAAAAGTAATTGCAAAAAATGGCATGGGATTCCCCCACAGTCCATATCAGGTCCTTTTGGTCTGATATGAATATTAAGGGGAACCCCGAACCAAAATGAAAAAAAAAAAGAATTGGGTGGCCCGGTTACGTAACAGGGTGGCCCGCCCTCCTCTGACATTATGGGGAAGCCATAGGGATATCCCCGTGCATCAGAGGGAGGTGGAGTCATCCAATGACGTCACCATGTGGCCCCACCCTCCGTTATTAAAGAGCTGTCAAAGCGAAAACGTGTCATACAGCAGGAGCCTCCCATGGAGGAGGTAGATCTTTTTTTTTCTTTTTCTGTCCATCGCCGGAGCAAGAGAAGAAGAAGAAGACTTTGTGGGACAGTTTTATTTTTTAATAAAGGTCTTGTCCCCAAGCCGTGTCATTTAATTTTTACCATTTTCACATTTTTTTGTGAAATGGTAGGGGTACTTTTGTACCCGTTACCATTTCACACAGTAGGGAAGGCTGAGATCCATATTCCAATAAGCCCCCGCCCGCAGACCCCCACAACCACCGAGCAAGGGTTGTGGGGATGAGGCCCTTGTCCACATCAACATGGGGACATGGCTACCCCAAAGCCCCTTCCCCATGTTGAGGGCATGTGGCCTGGTTAAGGGGGGCACTCTCTCATTCTCCCCTCTTTTCCTGTGGCCTGCCAGGTTGTGTGCTTGGATAAGGGTCTGGTATGGATTTTTGGAGGGGGCCCCGTGCCTTTTTTTTACATTTTGATACGGGATTCCCCTTAATATCCATACCAGACCTGAAGGGCCTGGAATGGAATTTGGGGGGACCCCCATGGAATTTTTTCTTTTATTTTGATTCCGGCTTCCCCTTAATATTCATACCAGACCTAAGGGGCCTAGTAATAGACTGTGGGGGAATCCCATGGCGTTTTTTTTCAATGACTTTTATGTGTATTACAGTAACTTGCATATAAGCCTTTAAAATTAGCGAGTTTGATTTTTCATGTTCGTGTCCCACAGATTTTAACGGTGTTAGCATGTTTGAAAAACCAAACCGGGGGGGGGTTATCCCTAACTATTAGTATTGTTGAAAGAAAGCCATAAGCAGTCCCGTTTACAGATTTGCAAGAAGCCATGTGGGGAACACAGTAAACATGCGGTAGAAGGTGGTCTGGTCAGATGAGACCAAAATTGAACTTTTTGGCCTAACAGCAAAATCCTATGTATGGCAGAAAACTAACACAGCACATCACCCTAAGCCCACCAAAACTACCCCCTGCCCCCCCCCCCCTGCCTCCTGAAACATGGTAGTGGCAGCATCATGTTGTGGGGATGATTTTCTTTAGCAGGGACAGGGAGGCTGGTCAAAGTTGATCGGAAGATAAATGGAGCCAAATATAGGGCAATCTTAGAAGAAAACCTGTTAGAGTCTGCAAAAGACTTGAGATTGGGTGGAGGTTCACCTTCCAGTAGAACAATGACCCTAAACATACAGCCAGAGCTACAATGGAATGGTTTATATCAAAGCATATTCATGTGTTAGAATGGCCCAGTCATAGTCCAGACCTAAATCCAATTGAGAATCTGTGGCAAGACTTGAAAATTGCTGTTCACAGACCTCTCCATCCAATCTGACAGAGCTTGAGCTATTTTGCAAAGAAGAATGGGCAGAAATTTCACTCTCTAGATGTGCAAAGCTGGTAGAGACATCCCCAAAAAGACTTGAAACTGTAATTGCAGCGAAAAGTGGTTCTACAAAGTTTTGACTTGGGGCTAAATACAAATGCACACCACACTTTTCACATATTTATTTGTAAAAAATGTTGAAAAACATTTATCATTTTCCTTCCACTTCACAATTATGTGCCACTCTGTGTTGGTCTATCACATAAAATCCCAATAAAATACATTTACGTTTTTTTGGTTGTAACATGACAAAATTTGGAAAATTTCAAGGAGTATGAATACTTTTTCAAGGCATTATATGTGTGCCACTACCTGACTCTGTCTGGTTCTCTCTTTTGGTGAGATGAGCAAGTGCTCTAGATTTACTAAAAATAGATTTTTTTTTTTTTAAATGGAATTATGGGGCATACTAACAAGCCCTGTGAAAATCATCTTGGCTGCTGGGCTCTGTTAAGATTTTTTTCCTATTCTTTGAGAAAGAATGCAGCAAAGTATTGTGGGAGATGTAGTTTGGAGGAGGGAGTGACTCTGCTAGCTGGATCAGCCCTGAACTACATGACAGACAATGCAAAGTGTGCATCACTGCCTGCTGGGAGGAGTGATAAAAGGAGAAGCGTGGCCTGTTTTCAGCCTCTCTGGATGGCGTTCAACACTTGCCAGCAGGAGGTATGTGTGTGTGACTAGGAGTGAGAGACTGTGGCCTATACAGCAAAGAGCCGGATTGCCCACTTCTGATGGATCTCAGAGTACAGCCTTGCCCTCCTAGCAAGCAGACCAGCCTGCATCTCAAAGCAACTGGAAGCTCCTGCACTTCAGCCCATTGGGAGTTACAGCACGGCATGGTGGCGCCATCTTCACCAGACAGACACCAGGAGGGGATTCCGGACGGAGCCTCACAGTCATTGGAGTCCATTGTGGTGAGAAGGCACCTGCCCATTGCATTAGAGAGTACAGCATTGCTGAGAGAGTTCTTTTACAGACTGCTGGTGAGACTTGTAGTTCAACTGAGGTGAATCTACTTCTTCACAGACATCATACAGCTAAACTTTGGGGCCTTGTCTTTTCCCCGGCGCTGTAAGGTCAGTACAGTATTGTACTCACATATAAGGAGGAATCTACAGGTGGTGACATTTCTTCAGTTTGACAGCCATCAGCATATCTTTTGCTCTACAGTCATTTTTTTTCCTTTGTCTTGTATGTTTTGAAGATATTGAGTACTTATTCCTCTGTGCACCTGTTCACATATACTCCTTAATGTGATTATAAGGTTATACGTTCTGTATATGTGCATTAAGTGACAACACTTGCCAATCATAATTTGTGTTCATTCATGCCCTTTGTTGGATTGAATTCATATAATACTTCTGGTATTTGTTCATGATTGAGATAGTCACTTAGCCTCAGTTGAATGAAGCACATGAAAGCTTTGTAATCAGAAGAACAATAGTTTGGCTTCAAAGGGAATAAGATCTAGCTAGACGGCTCATCGTTAATAGAGACACTGATCATAGTGGACAATACAGCATGCTTCCTGAAGAATGGGCATACATGTGAAGGATTACCTCCTGGCGAAATATATTGGATGGAAGGCAAATGGGGGTGGCTACGAATGAGCGTGTATGTTTGAATGAAAAGGCTCACACACAGACAAGGCTCTCTCTGTTTGCTGCAAGAGCCTGCCATGTGGTGATTCGACCTACTCTGGGTGATGGCTCCGGCCTAAACCTCATGGTGAAGGCCCTCTCCTGGTCTGAGCCTAGCCGATGCAGCAAAGTCTCACGGAGGACTGTATGATAAGTATCTCTCATATTCTTGTATTATATGTTCTGATTGTAAGCTTTGTGATATTGTAATGTCGTTTTAATACTTTATGTTAGCTTTCCTAATTTCTTGGGAAATAAATAAGATAGTGTTTTACTAGCAGAAATGTGTGTGTTTTCATAAGTAACTCTATATCAGTGTGCCTAGTAGGGTTTTATAAACTAGATAACTATGGGAAGAGGCAAGTTAATAATAGTTTGTAGAGCAGATAATGTCCTTCACCCTTCATTGTGTTTCATTAATTATTTTAGTAAACTTTTCTAAGTGGTTCAGTGATATTGTGTGAGTTTCTTATTGCTAAAGTCACATTGCAATGCAGAATGGAACCCAAGGTGTCAGAGGTAAGAGAGAATCTGCAGAGTCGGGGTAGCCAGGGGGTATAGAGTCAATCAACAGCCCTCATGGGGGTTGCAAGCAGTCCAACTGCCGGTAATCTAAATGCAACCGGTTTAGTAGCAGGAAGCCCAATGGTGGGGATGCTTCCTGCCTCATTCCATCTAGACATGAGTTGCCTCGTTGACAGCCTGATACAGAGTCACAACAAGTCCACCAATCAGGGATATTGGAGGTTACCGACCTTCTCAAGCTGTGTCCCCAGACCAGATGGAGAAGAAGAATTTGACAGATGGATGGATCAGGCTATGCAAGCCATAGAGGAGTGGGATGTGCCGGGAACATTGGAAAGACAGCGCATCAGCGATAATCTCCGCAGTCCAGCAGTGGATGTCATCAGAAGCTTAAAGGGGGGAAATCAGATTGTGAGGCCATGGACTATATCAAGGCTCTCTACGCAGTTTATGGACGGGTAGAGAAGCTACCTGATCGTATGTATTTGAGCATACCCACCAGTTGAGAGGAGAGAAGTTGTCTGAATATATTGCCCGGGTGGATAAAATCCTACACCAGATCATCTTAACAAAAGAGTATCACGGTAAAAACACCCCATAAGAGTGAGAGGATAGTTGCACAATCAGTTCAGGTGGATGCCAGCGTGGTGGAGAGCGACGAAGAGTCTGAATGGGGGGAGCGCACTAAGACCCCTGTAGTGTAATCCACCCCAAAAGTTTCTCCCCTCAAGTGATCAGAAAGTGGAGCTCAAGTACAAGAACAGGTACAATAAGCTTTGATACAGGTGATGAAAGCCCAGGCCAAAGCTCAGGTTGAGGCATTTGGAAGTGCTACAAGTGTGGTGATCCAAGACACTTTAAAGCCCAGTGTCCACAAAGGGAAGTGAATGCTGAACTGTTGGAGGAGCTGGTGAAGCTTTTACAGAAATTGCAGAAATACCAGCCAGCGGAAAACTCCAGGAAGTCTCAGTGAGGGAGCCAACTGAAAACCCAATTGAGAAACAGAGCTCCAGGAAACAAAGGAAGAGAAGGGCCAGAACGAGACCGCAGAAGGAAAGAGTGGCTTGATCACTCTGGTCATCCCCAAAGTCAAGTAACCCGGCACCAGGGTCAGGGAGCCAGGCACAGAGGATCAATGCTTTATCAACACTTAGGACCACTGTCAGGTCCTATCAGAACACCCCCAAGAAAGTTTGTCAGTCTGGCCCAATCAAAAGCGGTCTGGCGGCACCACCTAGTGTCACTGTTAAGTCCCCACAGAGTGCCTTAAAGTAAAGGAACTGTGATCTTAACTGCACTCAAGATACTACTGCCAGTTTCCCAGAAAAGTTAGTGGGGCTGTCCCAGATTGTGCCTATCCAAATAGAAGGTGTTTATACCAAAGCTTTACTAAACACAGGGGCCCAGGTCACATTATTATACCAGATTTCTATGACAAACACCTGAGCCACATTCCCTTATGCAAGATGGAAGAACTCAAAATCTGGGAAATTGAAACTGCTAGATACCTGTACGATGGCTACATCCCTATTCAGATATCCTTTGGGCCAGCAGCTGTTGGAAAAGAGGAGGCTTTCGATACCTTGGCTGTCATGTGTCCCAGACCACCTGGGGCTGGGCAAAATTCCATATTGGTAAGAACCAATATAGACTTAGTGAGAAGACTGTTATCATCAGTGCTGAGTGAAAATGGATCCACAAAAACAAGATTCACCGGCAGTTACTAAAAGCTTGTCGGAGAGTGGCAAGAGAGAAGAAGGCCCCTAAAGGAGGAGTGGGGCTGTTGTGAAGGTTAGAGACCAAAGAAAGGGTACTGCAGCCGGGGAGGTTGCTCATGTGAAGGTCACCATCAGAACAGGAAGGAAAGTGCCCATCCATCTGAAGAATGTGACTGATAGCCTATTACATTGGGAGCCCGCATGCTGGTGGGGCAGGTGAGTGACACCACCCCTGTACTCCCCGAAAAAGCCAAGGATTTGAAGATTGGCCAACCGTTACAGATGGAGTTTCAGAAATGTGTGGAGGTCTTGTCCCCTGCCTGGCAGAAAATGATGAAATCTCAACTGATGAGATGGGAGAAGCTGTTTTCCAAAGACGATTTTGATGTGGGATGTGCAAGAAGTGCCCAACATAGAATTCAGCTTCAGGAAGACAAACCCTTCCAGAAGAATACCTCTCAGTGACCTGAAAGACTTAAGAGAACAGCTGGCAGAGTTGAAAAGCTCAGGAGTCATTCAGGAATCTCTGAATCCCTATGCATCCCCCATCGTGGTGGTATAGAAGAAAAATGGGCCGTTACGCATGTGTATCGACTACCGGATTCTGAATTGGCACCCCATCCCGGACCAGTACACCATACCTTGTATCGAAGTTGCTTTGCAGTGCCTTACTGGAGCTAAGTGGTTAGTGTGTTTGATTTGAAAAGTGTGTATTAGCAGATTCCCATGCACCCAGAAGATCAGGAGAAGACGGCATTCATATGCCCCTTTAGATTCTATGAGTTCAGTCGGATGCCTCAGGGCTTGTCGGGGGCTCCTTCAACCTTTCAGCGTTTGATGGAAAGGACAGTAGGAGACATGAATCTCGTAAAAGTAATGGTGTATTTGGATAACACCATCGTGTTTGAGAAGACACTGGAAGAGCATGAAACTCGACTAGAAAAGGTATTATCCCACCTCCACAAGGAAGCACTGAAATTGTCATTGGAAAAATGCCAGTTCTACAGAACCTTTGTCACCTATTTGGGCCAGGTTGTCTCTGCAGGAGGAGTCACCACAGACCCACAAATGCTGGAGACTGTCACCACGTTGCCCAGACCAAGAACTGTAACCAAGTTATAATCTTTCCTGGGATTCTGCTCCTATTACCAATGATTTGCAGCCAACTTTGCAAAGATTGCTCGACCCTTTAATGAGTTTTTTTTTATATACTCTTTATTTCTTTTCTCATTTACAAAACATCATAAGTGCATTTCAATTACATACATTATTTTAATACCAATACTAATATACCCCACCCCTTAACAAAAAAAAAAAAAAAAAAAAAAAAGGGTAAAAACCCCCAATCCCCCACATCACTCCCCTCGTTCCTCTCCTTCCCTTCCCACCCATGTATGTTGCTCTTTTTCCAGAAATGCTCCCCATTGTTGCCATTTACTTAGATGTTTTTGGCCTGAGTCCTCCAGTCTCTGTATGGACTCCTCCATTACCCTTATATGTTCTACTTTCCGGATCCACTCTGATACTGTCGGTACCTGCACGGACTTCCAATGACACGGAATCAGGGATTTAGCCACGTTCAATAAGACTGGGGTCATTGTACCTCTGTATTGCACAATCCCTTTCTTTGTATCATGGAACAGGCATTCCCATGGAGAATTTCCCACCCTTTCCCCTGTCACTAAAAATGTCAATTCTCTTATTTGCTCCCAGAAAGGGGTTATTTTGGGGCAGTCCCACCATATGTGCTTGAAAGAACCTAGTCCCCCGCATTCCCTCCAACATAGCTTCTGATTTTCCTCACTGAACCTCTGTATTCTCTGTGGCGTCAAGTGCCACCTCGCTATTAATTTAAAGGACATTTCGATCGTTTGCACATCTCTTGCCAAGGAATAAGTCATTTTAATTATTTTGCTCCTCTGCTCCTGATTTCTCAAAGGCCCTATTTCTTCCTCCCATTTCCTCAAGTAGTCTGGAAGCTCCACGTCTCCCTCTTGCTTTAATATCTTGTATATTTTGGAAATCCTTTTCTGTAGACATTGTGGTTCTTTAAATAATTTTTCAAGTGGGTTAAGTTGTGTCTTTCCTCTTAATGGTTGTGGCAATCCTTGGATAAAGTGAACCATTTGCGTGTATCTCCAATAATCAAGTGGCCTACAACCCCATTCTTGTGTGATTTCCCTAAAAGTGATTATCCTATTCCCTTTCATTACTTCTAAAAGTGTTATATCATCCCTTTTTGCCCACCTACTGAAATATAAACGCTCCTCTTTCCCTGGGGGGAAATAATTTGTGTCCAGGAGTGACATTAAAGGTGAGTTATAGTGCCACTTGTGTCTCTTATTTATTTTGTCCCAAATTTTTAACGTGTGCCTAGTTAAAGTGCAAGTGCTCGTCCCTAAGTCCCTATATTGAGGGGGAATCCATATCATTTTAGCTAACTCTGTATTACTTAGTGTGACTTCCAAATCTACCCAACTCTTCTCTTGTTTGTTATGACACCAGTCCGCTACCCTTGAGATTATTATCGCCTCATAATATTTAGTGAGATCTGGTAGTGCTACCCCTCCCCTCTCTTTCTCCTTCACTAGGACCTTATAGGCTATTCGCGGCCTCTTTCGAGCCCATATAAACGACAAAATCATTGATTTGACCTTTCCCAGGTAGCTTACGGGCAGGGGGATAGGGATCATTTGGAGCGTATAAATTACCAATGGTAATATGAATATCTTTATTGTATTTATCCTCCCCATCCAAGTGAGAGCTTTATATCTCATTTTATTTAACTTGTCCTTAATTTTGTTCAATAGAGGTAAATAGTTAGCCCCGTAGAGGTTAACCGTTTGTGCCGTCAACTTTATACCCAGGTAGGTCAGCTCTCCTTTACACCATTTAAATGGTAGCTGGGAGCTTAGCGCTGTCTGTTCTACCTGCGTTAAATTTACGTTTAGGATTTCCGATTTGGTCGCATTTATTTTAAAGTTTGATAAGTGGCCAAACTGTTCGAACTCTTTAAGGAGGGGTGGAATTGTTGTAATTGGATTGACTATGTACACCAGTACATCATCTGCAAATGCAGAGATTTTATATTCCCTCCCACCTACCCGAAGGCCCCGTATATCCTGGTTCCTCCTTATTGCAACCAACAGTGGTTCCAATGAGATCACGAACAGAATCGGTGAAAGGGGGCATCCCTGCCTCGTCCCATTGAACAGTTGCAGGGGGCGAGACAGGGATCCGTTCACTCTAATTCTCGCTGTTGGCTGCAAGTATAGAGATTTAAGCCATCTCAGCATCTTTTCTCCCAGTCCTAGATATTCTAATATCCTATCTATAAACTCCCACTCTACTCTGTCGAAGGCCTTTTCGGCATCTACTGACAGCAGTACTGTGGGGGTCTTTCTCCTAGTAGCTTCCTGGATTAATGCTATGGACTTTAGGGAATTATCTCTCCCTTCTCGCCCCTGGACAAACCCCACCTGATCCGGATGGATCCATTCCGGAAGGAGGGTTTTTAGTCTTTCTGCCAGTATTTTCGAGAAGATCTTTATGTCCGTGTTTAGTAGGGAGATCGGTCGATAACTCTCCACGGCTGCTGGGTCCTTACCCTCTTTCAAAATCAGGGTTATGTGTGCGCACAGAGCTTCCTCCCGGAACCTCTCTCCTACTCCCACCGCATTGAAGTAATCACAGAGTTTTGGAATCAGGAACTTCTGGAACTTCTTATAGTACAAAATCGAATATCCATCGGGGCCTGGACTCCCCCCCGAGTGCTGTATTGTTAATTATTCTCCTCACTTCCTCCGGTGTTATCGGAGATTCTAATGTCTCCATCTCCTCCTTTACTCCTCTGGGGAAGTCCATGTCCCGAAGATACTCCTCTATTTTTCCTTTCCTTGTCTCCTTATCTCCCCCTTTCCCTCTTATATTATGCAACTCACTATAGTACGTGTGGAAATTTTCTGCAATTTTTGGAGTGGAGTATTGAATCTCTCCTCTTTTGTCTTTAATCATTGAGATATGGGTCCTATTCTTATGATCCTTGACTCTTTTTGCTATCCATTTTCCCGACCAATTCCCCCATTGATATCTCTCTCTATTTATTTTATGGAATGCCGACTCCCTTTCTTGTTCCAGAATTTTTTCCAGTTCTCTTTTTTTTTCCCTTAACTCCTGTCTCTCCCTTAGTCCCTTTGGTCTAGTTTCCTGTTCTAATTTGTTAATCTCCCTGTATAGGTGAGACCCTTTAATGAGTTGTTGCAAGTGGTCACTGGAGAAGGAGAAGATGGGGTCAGACCCAAGAAGAGCGGTGCCCACAAGAAAGGTGAGTCCGTCCAAAGCCCATGGACCTTTCCATGTGAAAAAGTGTTTTAAAAATTGAAGAAGAGTCTCACAGAGGCCCCAGTTTTAGCCTGCACTGACCCTGGCCTGCCTTATGAGTTGCATGTGGGCGCTAGCAGAGAGGAATTGGGAGGAGTACAGTATCAGGAACAAAATGGAGGATTGAGACCAGGGGCATATGTGAGTAGGAGCCTTATCCCATCGGAGAAGAATTACCCCGTCCACAAATTGGAATGTTTGGCACTCAAGTGGACCGTGGTGGATAAGTTGAGAGACTATTTGTATGGAGCGGAGTTCATTGTCAAGACTGACAACCATCCCTTAACTTATATCTTAACCTTGGCAAAACTGGATGCCACAGGACACAGGTGGTTAGCAGCTTTGGCAAGGTTCCGGTTTAGTATGAAGCATCGGCCCAGAGTTCAAAACCGAGATGTGGATGCTTTGTCCTGCAGGCCTCATAGGAAGGAGGAAGACCCAGAGGGATGGACTTATGTAACCGAAGAAGGAGTGTGAACCTTGTGTCAGGGCCTGGACCAGAAGATAAAATGAGGAGTAGCTGCTGAATACATTGGGGTTCACCCATCTGGGATACCAAGACACTACTGTGGATTGACACAGATGAGAGGAGAAAGCCTACCCCAACTGACAAAGAGAGATTTGAAGAGAGACCAAGAGCAGGACCTATTGGGTCATTTGGTGCTGCAGGCTTTGAACAAGCATGATGCCGGACTGTTGCTGAAAAGCTCCATAAAGGGAGCAAAGACTCTGCACAGAGAATGGGACCGGTTGCAAATCAGAGATGGAGTATTATACAGGTGTTGCCCGTCTGGAGACAAGGAGAAGAGGTGGCAGCTGTTTCTCCTGGAAAAACATTGTCCTACTGTCTTAAAGTCATTACATGATGACCATGGCCACTTGGGAACAGAAAGGACATTTCGCTTGATTGGAGAAAGATGTCATTGACCCAATTTGAGAGAAGTAGAGAGTTACTGTCACTCTTGTCTGACTTGCATTCAGCGGAAAACTTTGCCAGTTAGGGCCTCCCCAATGGGTCCCTTACCCAGTCAGGAGCCGTTAGGTTTGGCTTGCATTGAATTTCTGTGCCTGGAACCCGATACAGGTGGAAGAAACTGCATTTTGGTTCTGACCAATTAATTCACCCGCTATGCACAGGCCTATCCTACTAAAGATGAGAAGGCCAGCACTGTGGCTAAGGTGCTTGTGGAGACGTTTTTCGCACACTATGGGCTACCTGTATGAATTCATTCAGACCAAAGTAGAGACTTCGAGAGTCGACTAGTCCATCAGCTGTGTGCCCTATTGGGTCTCATACTACAAGGTATCACCCTCAAGGAGACCCTCAACTTGAATGATTCAAGCAAACTTTGCTAAACATGTTGGGAACTCTACCCCCAGAAAAGAAACAGCATTGGGGTAATCATATAGCAGCACTGGTGCATGCTTATAATAGCACAGAGAGTGATGCTACTGGTTACTCCCCCTATTGTCTCATGTTTGGGAGAGAGGCTCGTCTTCCTGCTGACCTGGCTTTTGGCACCTCCATTGATGACACCCCTTTAACTAGTTCCCGACCGGCGCACGCTGATGTATGTCGGCAGAATGGCACAGGCAGACATATTGGCGTACAGGTACGTCCAATCTTCAATGACGCCCTGCCATCGTGAGCACGCCGCCGGCAGCATGCTCGCATGCTGGTCGGGACCCCCCGTGAGTCCGGTCACGGTTCCCGCGGACTCGATCACCGGGGGTATACACGCAATCGTCGCACGGGATGGCTGAATGGAGGAAATGCCGTGTAAACAGCATTTCCCCATTCTGCCTAGCAACTAGTGACGCTGATCTCTGCTCCATGTGATTGGAGCAGAGATCAGTGTTCACTAAATGAAAGCCCAGCCCCCAAATAGTTAGTAATACACCCTACAAACACTTAACCCCTACACTGCCACATACTGGTTAACCCCTTCACTGCCAGAGTCATTTACACAGGAATCACTGCATTTATATAGCAGTGATTGCTGTATAACTGACAATGGTCCCAAAAATGTGTCAAAAATTTCATATGTGTCCGCTGCAATGTCGCAGTCAAAATAAAAATCGCTGATCGCCGCCATTACTAGTAAAAAAAATAAAAAAATAAATAAAAATGCTATAAAAATATCCCTATTTTGTAAACGCTATAACTTTTGCACAAACCAATCAATAATCGCTTATTGCTATTTTTTTACCAAAAATATGTAGAAGAATACGTATCGGCCTAAACTGAGGGAAAAAAATGTTTTTTTATATATTTTTGGGGGATATTTATTATGACAAAAAGTAAAAAATAATGCGTTTTCTTCAAAATTGGCGCTATATTTTTGTTTATAGCGCAAAAAATTAAAACCGCAGGGGTGATCAAATACCTATTCCCAAATAAGCTGCGCTATACTGATCCGATAAATGCCATGTGAAGCAAATGAGTGAATAAATAAAGCATGAAATCAAAAATATTAACAAAGTGCAGACAGGGAAATGCATATACTAATGTTCAAATATTAGTCCATCATCCCATCAACAAAAAATGTTTTGCTTGTAATCTCCAACGTGTTTTAAACACACCACACCGATATAGGAAAAGTGTCATCAGAGTTTGCAGGAAAAAAGAGGACTTCCACCACCAACACTACTGCCGCTTACCAGCTACACTGATCCCATCTCAGAGACCAGATATCGCCAAATCAAAAACACTTCCTCTGAGTCAGGACTGCATGGAGGGTGTATCCTCTTTAAGCGCTTGGTTCAAGTGGTTAGAAGAATCCTACGGCCACACCGCTTATTCCAATGGTTAGAAAAATCCTATGGCCACACCGCTCATTACCCAGCACATATAATAACGAAAGGAATCGCCATAGTGTGATATAGTCACGAAATTTAATATAATAAAAAAGATTGCACTTACATTAAGTAGAAAAAACGTTGCTTTGTAAAACAAACAAATTCGCCGGCCGGCTTAGTAACGCTGCCCGTTGCTTCCGGGTCCAGCATAGATCGCGGTGACGTCAGTACGTCGCTCCTCCCTACGCCATTTCGTTATAGGTAACGTCTTCCAGGGGCACAGGCGGCGTACTGACTCACCGCATTAAATAGCACTGTGTACAATTAACTCCGCCCCGCTCTGAGCTTCCATTGACCATGTCAGTTAAGGGCAAGATTCCCTATAATGTGGGCGGAAATGAGATCACTTCCGCCACATGTGATCAGCTGTAATGAGATCACTTCCGCCACATGTGATCAGCTGTAATGAGATCACTTCCGCCACATGTGATCAGCTGTAAAGAGATCACTTCCGCCACATGTGATCAGCTGTAATGAGATCACTTCCGCCACATGTGATCAGCTGTAATGAGATCACTTCCGCCACATGTGATCAGCTGTAATGAGATCACTTCCGCCACATGTGATCAGCTGTAAAGAGATCACTTCCGCCACATGTGATCAGCTGTAATGAGATCACTTCCACCACATGTGATCAGCTATATTGTAAACAACATCGGCCATATTAAATCTAAAAGTAACCATATTAGATCTGGGCAAAAATTACTTTATATCAAACCGAACGCCAGGATATGCATTGACCTTGCGGCCAGCACATTCAAATCAATAGGCATATCGGAGCAAGGGAAAATAATTAATTAATTTGAGACAAAAAAGACAATATATAAATTATCTAAAAAATAAAATGAAAATTATTTTAAGAGACAAAAATATATATCTAAAAAATATAAAAAAATTTATAAAAAAAGGGAAAAAAAGGTTTAATTCCCTTACATTATTATTTCTACCTATAGGATTACCAGCCACTATTCTACACGTTTCTGAGGGGAACCTATAAAAAATATAGAAAATATATAAGGACCCCATTTAATTCAAATGGATCATATATGGTATGTCAGAAACCTTTCTTTTAAGATTGTTTATTGGTGGGCTATTTATGTAAATTGCCACCCCACAAATAATAATAACAAACGTTAATCTGCCATCATAATAGTGGGGCTCTCTAAAGACACCTCAAGAGAAAATTCATTTTATTAGAAAAAATAGTAAAAATAGTAAAAATAAATGGAGAGCAAAATTCACGTTACTTGGTCATAGAGAAACTCACAGTGGGTTCACAGCTTATCTTATCACCTGCCATCTAACTATTATCAATAAAAGCGTTAACATCCACTTCCACATTAAGGCCATAAGGAGTATAACAACGTACCCTATGTATCCAAGTCATTTCTAACTTGGATAATTCTCTTACCAGAGAGCTTCCCTTCCAATGAGCACTGTATTTATCTATTCCCAAGAACAACGTGTTAGCTGGGTTGCGATTATGATGAATAGCATAATGTTTTGACACTGAGTGAAATCTGAACCCGTTTCTAATATTGGTTAGATGTTCACCCAAACGCACCTGCATGGTGCGTTTGGTCCTACCTATATATTGGAACCCACAGGGACATTGTAAGAGATACACCACCCCCGTGGAACTACATGTGATGAACGGTTCGATTATGTGTTCCCTAGATGTACTTGTAGAAGTGAAAGATTCAGTTTTCCTCTGTTTATTTTTGTTTAGTGCGCAAATTTGGCATTTGCGACACTGATGATATCCTGACATGTTCTGGAAAAAAGATATCTTTTTAGTGGGCGGATCTACAGCATTCGGAGCAATTCTATCTCGGAGCGAAGGTGCTCCCCTAAACACCACCTGAGGTTTAGCCGGTAAAAAAGTTTTAATGATCCTATCATTCCCCAACAGATGCCAATGTTTGCAAAGCAATTTTTTAATGAGGTAATGTTGAGTTGAAAATGTGGTAATGAAAGGTATAACCGGTCTCTCCCTCTTTTTCTTATTGTTGTTTGGGCCTACAGTTAGCAAGATAGAACGATCGATCTCTCCTATTTGGTGCATTATCTGATTCAACGACTCAACCTCATAGCCCTTCTCTATTAATCTGTTTTTAATTATATCTGCCTGCAGCTTATAATCAACGAGGTCAGTACAGTTTCGCCTCATTCTCAAAAATTGACTCTTTGGGACCGAGTCCAACCATGATGGCAACTCCCTTTGGGTATAAACGCATTCCTATCAGTCTTCTTGAAAAAAGAGACTGTCTTAAGTGTATCACCACTCTTCCAAATAGTTAAATCCAAAAAGTTAATTCTCTCTTGATTAGCCTCATATGTGAACTTAATACCTCTCTCATTATTGTTTAAGTTAATAAAAAATTCTTCCAATTCCAAAACTGTCCCATCCCATAGGAAATACCACCAAAAGAAAGCTCTATTTGTGGGAAAAAGGGACGTCAATTTTGTTTGGGAGCAACGTCGCACGACCGCGTAATTGTCAGTTAAAGCGACGCATTGCCGAATCGCAAAAAGTGGTCTGGTCTTTGACCAGCAAAATGGTCCGGTCTGTAAGTGGTTAACATCACCTAAGGGTTATGTGGATAGATTATGGAAGAACTTATGACAACCCTATGAGAAAACTATGGAGCATACTTCTACCAGAGAATCTCAGAATAAACAAAACTTTCATTTAAGAGTAAAGATCCAGGACTTACAACCGGGTGACCGAGTGTTACTGAAAAATCTAGGGGTACCAGGAAAAGAAACTGGTGGATCGTTGGAGGCCACAGCCCTATGTTGTGTGTAAACAACTCCCTGGCTTGCCCGTGTATCAACTCAGACCTGATGGAGAAAAGGGATCGTTGAAGATGTGGCACAGGAATCACGTGTTACCACTATCGGATGCAGTGATGGTGCCTCACTGCACTGATATGGTGAATGTGCCTTTCTGGTTGTGGTCTGCCGAAGACAGCTCAATAGCCAGCTCTTTCAATAAGATGGAAAAAAGGATGGAATCTTATAAAGCATTGTCACCGCTGCAAAAAGGAACAGCTAAGATGGTACCCCAATTGACAAAAGAAAAAGCTAAGATGGTACTCCAATGGCCAATTGAGACAAATAAGATGATTCATAGGTCCCTTGGACCAGAGTTCAATGCATTGCCACCTTTTGAAGGGATGGATAAACCCAAGGCTGAAGGAGTTGTCTCTGAACAAGAGACTAGGGACCTGATAGACTCAGTGAATTGTCACCAATCCCTGATGTTTGTGAACCTCATTAACTCTTGAGACTGCCAGTGAAGACCCTGATGTTGGTGAATATTCAATAGCTTCTGAAACTGCAAGTGAAAACCTTTATCTGAAATTGGATGTTCAGACCAATGAAACAACCAAAGATTTCACAAAGACTGCTGGAACGTGTTCGCTAATGAGGTTAAGGTGAGATGTGCACCCTCCCAAGAGACTCACTTATGACACACTGGGAGAGAGCTCTGAAGAACTTATTCATATCATTCGCAAATCAGCTCCTGATGCTACACTCCCCAATGTTAATTGGATAGGGGGCGACTCAGCCCTAACCTCTGACACCAATGGGTAGGACACGGCAATTGCCCAGGCCTGTTCAAAGACTGATTTTGATCTAACTGAAAGTGTGTATAGATGGTTTCAAAGTAACCCAGGTGTGTGTCAGTATTTGCTAGATTTGGATTGTGGTTAGTGAAAAAAAAAAAATCATCAATAAATCAGTCTTTCCCTTTCAGCTAGTGGCTGTTGGTCTCTGTTAGGTTGTTTCCTATTCTTTGAGAAGGAATGCAGCAAAGTATTGTAGGAAATATCGTTTGGAGGAGGAAATAACTGTGCTAGCTGGATAAGCCCTAAACTACATGAAAGACAATGCAAAGCAAACTCAAAATAGAACAAAGAAAAATATAGATGCGGCGCTAATTAGTGATAAGTGAAAAAAAGATGATAGTGAAAAAATCTCTATAAATTGGCATAAAGCTGAAATGATTCCCACTAAAGCACTCAAAATGAAATTACATACGACAATGTTCATTTACAAAAATTAGAAAAACAAAATGAAACTAAAAGTAATGGTGAAAAAACTCTTAGGCCGTGTACACACGCGGGGACTGTTCGGCCAACTTTGTCCGCTGAACAGTGTTTCGGCGGACAGTCCGCCCGTGTGTGGGCTTTCAGCGGACAGTTTCAGCGAACAGTCCGCTGAACAAGGTTTTTCGGAAATTCCGAAAAACTGTCCGCTGAAACTTTGTTTTAGCGAACAGTCCCCTCGTGTGTAGGCTTGTTCGTCAAACTAAGTTCCGCGCATGCTCAGAAAGGATTTACACGCCGAAAGTTATAATGCAGTGTATAGGACGTCGTATTTTTCGTCCCGTCGTACGTGCCGTTCACGTCATTGCGCACGGTTTCAGCAAACTGTTCGTTCGTCGTGTGTGGCCATGTCCGTCCATGCTAATTTTGAGCGGACTGTTTGCTGAAACTGTTTGACGGACAAAGTTGGGCGAACAGTCCCCGCGTGTGTACCCGGCCTTAGGAAGAAAAACTAAACAGTCATCAAAAAAATTAAATGATCAAAATCAGTGACAAATGTATACAGAAAAACAGCATAATCACTATATGATATAAAACAGTGCATTAATTAGATACCAAGCTGTTAAATGAAACAAAGTCCATAAAGTGCAAAATGCTGCTCCACACAGATTAACAGTGAAAGGTCCCAAATCCAAGGTAGATCACCCACCAAAGTGAGTATCAAAGCCTCTTACCAGCTGCAGATGACTACCATAAAGATAGTCTCACCGAACATAGGGAAAAATTCAGGTCTCCCCCGCAACCTATAACGGCTTGCACAGCTGAGGAAATAACTGTATTGCTCATAAAACAAAAATAGAGATGGCTCCCGTGGTGTAGTACTTCTTACAAACTTTTAATGAGGTAAATGAATTGAACTTACAAGATAATTCATCATAAAGGAGCGTAGTTGCAAACAAATACAATCGGAATTTGTGGCATCTCTACAGGCTTCCTTCTGCCTACCAAGACTTGTAGCTCCACAAAGGTGAATCTACTTCTTCACAGGCATCATACAGCTGAACTTTGAGGCCTTGTCTTTTCCCCTGTGCTGTAAGGTCAGTACTGTATTGTACTCACTTATAAGGAGGAATCTACAAGTGGTGATATTTCTTCAGTTTAACAGCCATCAGCATAACTGTTGCACTACAGTCATTTCTTTTCCTTTGCCTTGATTACAAATACTGCAGTTTAAGCATCAGGCTAGCTGAAGATATCCGGAGTTAAAGAACTTGCTGTTACACTCATAAGTTGAACTCTCAATTACAACCTAGGGGAGCCATAGAGTATATGCTAGATTTTACACTGTGTTCTTGAATGTAAATAATTTATACTGCATTTTTGTATGTGTGTTGAGGCCTCTGTGGGAAGGTATTTAATATACGTTTTGAAGATATTGAGTACTTATTCCTCTGTGCACCTGTTCACATATACTCCTTAATGTGATTATAAGGTTATATGTTCTGTATATGTGCATTAAGTGATAACACTTGCCAATCATAATTTGTGTTCATTCATGCCCTTCATTGTGTTTCATTAATTATTTTAGTAAACTTTTCTAAGTGGTTCAGTGATATTGTGTGAATTTCTCATTGCTAACATCACATTGCAGAATGGAACCCAAGGTGTTAGAGGTAAGAGAGGATCTGCAGATTTGGGGTAGCCAGTGGGGTACAGAGTCAATCAGCAACACTCACGGGGGTACCACTATATAAACCAAAAATATATTTTTCAGTAAATCTATTTTCTGTGATTCTGTTGCAAAGTTATTTATATTGTGAGCCTGCCAGGAAAAACATTTTCTGTTTCCAGCTTAAAAACAATAAAGTAGTATTATACCCAAAAGCAAATGTGTTATATTGTAGCTTACCTATTCTTAGATGTGATGGCAGCTACAGTATGTTTTCCTTTTTTAGGATTGCATTCATCTATTTTTATCTGGTGATACAACCATTAAGTCTGTTATTTTTCAAAATCACAAGCTCTCCAGCAGAATGTATTCGTTTACACGGATGAGGCAAGCCACTTTATACTGGCAGGGGTGATTAAAATTATCAGCTTTTATTTATTCATGCAAAACCTTTATACCAAAAGGAAGAGAACTGTTTGCCATAACTGCTGATAAAGTGTGAGCTGGATTTTGGCTACAATTTGTTAAAGCATTTAAATCTGCTAATACATTTAGCAAGACATTCTCCCAAGACTGACAATATGCCTCCCATGCTCATTCCTCCAGGGCTGTTTCTCACTAATACAGGTTTGTTACTGGCCAGATCACTAGGTGAAAACAGAGGGGAAAAAAAGCCAAAGAAAACACATCTAATGATTGGAAAGCTGCAGTATAATACATATAATACATATTTGATTTGGGGTTTATTACCTCTTCAAAGTGGTATTAAATCCTGCCTGATAGTGTCACATCCCTGATGGTAGAGCCTGATATGCAGAGGATGGCCTTTCTTACACCTCTGACTTGAGGCTGCCTGGTAAAGCAGACAGGAGGCATGGGAGTACAGATTCCCACGAGTGCCAGGTGGATCACAGATAGTGAGCCAAGGCAGCTGCAGGTAGGATGGCAGCTCAGCAGGACTCTCCAGGCAGAAGAAAAGGCAGATACAGGCAGGCCGGGTCATACACTGGTGGGGATGTCAGGAGCAGATGCAAAGGCTGAAGCATAGTCAGGATACAGGCCGGATCGGTGATGGGCTGGCAGCGAGGTAGCAAAGGGAGCAGGCAGATGCGGAGTCAAACAAGCCGAGTCAGGTACAGGCAGAAAGCAGGAATGTCAGAAACAATCCGGGTCAGGTAACAGGAATGGGTATCAGATACAAGGCAACAGGAACACACGGGAATGCTGTAGAGCAGACAGCATTGAGTCTAGGTACTGGCTGAGTTTAAATAGCCTGTTGGATGCCAAAGGCTGTCACAGGGTGCAAGCGCACACCAGCGTACACACACATGCATATGTGCACGTGCCCGTGTTGGCGTGCGCGTAGGTGCACCAATGATATTCCGATGGGAGCTGAGGTAACAGGCCGACTTCTTCGGCTGCCATTTTGGGTACTGCCATGCCCTTTCTGACAGATAGTGCCTGAATAGGTCTAGTTGTGACTTCATACAGCCATTAGAGGAGCAATATGGGACATGAAGAGTATTCAAGGGTAAGTGTCCTAATTCTTCTGGGCTTTCTTAATCCCAATGACACCAATTACTTCCACTGCTCACCATTGCAGAGGCATTCTTTACTCCTACTGTCCAATGATGCCAGTGTTCTACCAAAACAGCCAACTCGCCAAAATCTCCAACCATGTCAATTCGGTGACTCTCCAGCAGCAGTTATTGGAGATTTTGATGAGTTACCTGTCTTCACAGAACACCAGAAGAGTATACACTACGGTACACGATATAATGAGTAAACATTGTTAGCCCGCCTGCTAATAACCAACAACACGGCCACCTCCAGGACGGTGACAACTTTTTTCCTTCTTAGCCGGTGTTTTGTGTATTATATGCTGCCAGTGTTCTGTGAAAACAGCCAACTCATTGAAATCTCAAATGACAGCTGCTGGAGAGTCATCGGAAGTGACGTGGCTGGAGATTTTGTCAAGTTGACTGTTTTGGCAGAATACTCAGACTTTTTGCGCTCATACTGACTATGGATGCAGGGGCATTTTTTTTTTTTTTTACTTCCATCTACCTTTGACACTGGGCTGTTATTTACTCCCTCTGGCCATAGTCTTGACACTCAACAAACTGATGGACAGTGAACCGCTGCCAGTACCAAAGACCACAGCACATCACCTTGGTGCATCTCTGTTACTTTGTTGCACATCTGGCATCATAATAATATTATGAATCACATGTTTCTTATCTTTCTTGCAGACAGCATTTTAGATATAGAAATATGTGGATAACCTTCTTGCCATAAAAGTATGCTGTTTTACAGCATTTAGCCCTGTGCCAAAAAAGCAAAGTCATTTTCAAATGCCGCTGCTATTATCATTCTAGAAGCATTACCTGCATGGGTACAAACAACTCCCCAAATGCCAAACATCCTTCATGTGATGTAATGGACCTAATCTTGTATGACACAAGGAAATGATGCCCAAGCACTTTCTTATCTAGAAAAAGAATCTAAATGGACAGCCTTTATACACAGTGCAGCCTTGGGAAACTAATGAGGTAGTCTCCCTAATTACCTTTCTGGAGAGGCAACAGCATTGATCCTTCTCCTTTCACTAGTGTTTTGGCTCCATCTATCCATAACAATCAGCCTGTCAGGTATAATTTCTAGTCTTAAGGAGAGTGTGAGAATTGCTGCATGAGGACGTGGTGTTGAAATCTTTGAAGCTGCAACAGTCTAAGAGGTGTATTTCTTCACAGACACACTCCAGACTCAAATCATGCACAGACCTATTGTAATGGGTTAGTGAGTCTGAGCTTTAGTCTGTATGTATATTGCACCTCACCACATCACACCAGTGCTAAACTACAATATGGACTATGTTCACATAAAAATAATAATATATGTAAGACACTAAATGGCCACCATATGACATACCAGTCCTGTGTACGTGATTTTTCTCTCACTTATTCTCTGCATTTTGTTTGCTTTTTCAACTTCGGACAACTAAAAACCTTGCAAATTTTTTTTAAATGTGTTTTTAGCTGTGTGGTCTGCAAGATTAGTAAGAGACTGATTCATGCATGAAGGGTTAAAATGTGAACGCTATCATATATAATGGTGTTCTCTCTCTGCACCATGGTGGTTGTACTGTAGCTCTTTTCATAAACTTTGTAACTGGTACTATATTCACCTGCATGCACATGTTTGATTTAGGGATTTGTTGAGTATCCCTTGTCCCTCATAACCCCACAAAATACATCGCACTGCAAGACCTGGGTTTTAAATTGGCCATTGCAGCACTTTTGTTAACATAACTTACAAAAATAAAAGCCAAAACATTTGTAAAAAATATTTAAACAATATACAACTGCAATTTGATGCTAGCCCACTGGCACAAATAAAACAGAAAGGGTTCTTAAAAGGTATACCAAGGTGAACCACCACTATATTTAGCTCTACTCAGCAGCACCATTGTGCCTTCAGAGCTCGTATTTGGGCATGGTATTTTAACACCGCCCCATGGGCCACAAGAAACCCCACCAATGCATAACACACCATGTGTAATTCCTATGACAAATAGGATCTTCAGCTGTTAAAGTATGTTGTAATTACTACATGCTGCTTTGCTTCTGAGATCCACATTTTGTTAAGGTTTTGTTTACAATAACTGTGCAGAGCATGGGAGACATCTGTTTGCATGGCTGCTCCCTTACATAATGTTTGAATATCCCACCAAAATGCTGAATCATTGCATCTCCTACCCACCTGCCTTGATCATCAAATAGGTAGGCCCTCTTCTCCAAAACTCCTTTTTATTTTAAACTGAGGCTTTTAAAGTTTCTTTATCTATCAAGTCCATGAGTACCCTTCAACAAATTTCCCTTTTTGTTGACTACCCAAAAACATTAAATATTTTGGGGTCCATCTCTCACACAATCTAGGTAATCTTTACTTACTCTGACACAGCAAAAATGTAAACACCATTCAGCACTCTTGGTTAGGTAGGATGCCCTTATTCAAAATGGATCTTCTCTCCATGTTCTATATTCAAAATGGATATCCTACCCTAATTTCTATATTCTTTTTAAAAATTGACTGTAGAAATTTCAAATGCTTTTTTTACTATGGCCCACAATCTTCTTGTCTTCAATATACTGTATAATACATTTTGACATTCTCACTAGGAGAAGCACAAGATGGTGGATTGGGGCTACCTAATCTTGCCTTCTTCTATAAGGCATCTCTTCTAACCATACGTCTTGATGGAGTTTTAAAATTGCTCCCGATTGAATCTTTAATCTCTCCATTATCAGTTACTTATTTACAGTGGATTCCACTCTCTGCACAGTCCCCACATGCCTCCATGTCCTTTCTAAAAACATAGGACTCTCTCCTTAGAGGATTCTGTTTTTTTTCTTACATAGACCCAATGACCCCGATTCTGGGTAATCCTGAATGCCATCGTGGATTATCCTCACACAGTTTGCTTTGATAGTCCTACTCCATTATTTCCCCAATCTTTACAGGTCTAACCTTAAATGGCAAATTATTATAAATGTAATATACATATATAAAATTAGGAAAAAATCACCAGGCCAATGGTTTTTTACTTATTTTCAGCCTACGGGTTATTATATGACCCAATGTAAAAATAAAACTTAATTACATTTGAAAAACAGATGGTATATCTATCCTTCTAGAATACAGGCCATCATCCTTCAAATCACCAATGTTTGTTGGAAATTCAAAACCTTCCAATGTTTTTATGCTGGAACAATGATCCATACATTGTGGGCATGCCCTCATCGCTCATCTTTCCGTTCAACTGGCTTTTCAATATTTATAATCATGTTTTAAATCTGGATGTCTTGCTCTCCTTGAATTGCATTCTTATCTATCCTCCCTTGTCTTATGGCTGTTGCCAAATAGGGTCTGCTATGGTTTTTCCTGAACACAAACCCCAACTGGGGGAAAGCCAGTGCTATAATTTCTAACAGGTTAGATAGTCTGCAGCTGAATTGTCCAATTAATATAAACAACTCACACAATTTTCAGGCCAAAATAACCTACACCTGATGAGGGCCAATTATGTGTGGGTGAGATCACAATGTCCCTTGAAACAATGATAATCACAGACCCATAGATGGTAACATTTCAGCCAATCAATTCATTGGAATATAGTATATGGCTCAGTAAAATATGGGTCAATCAATCCATTGGTATATAGTATATGGACCAGACAAACTGGTGAAAGGGGCAGCTCCTCCAGTGGGTTTGTCCAACAGCTTCTCCATGGGCTTTCACGATTGTTTCAGGTCAAGTGCATGCTACAGGTGGCTCTTCTCTCATCCTGTCACTGCGGGCTCTGTACGCTCCAGTTCTATGGCACAGCAGCAGGTATCACCCACAGCTTCCCCTGCCCCAGGAGACTAAGTGACAGTGACACTATCCTGCCATGAGACTCCCTGTCTCAGTATCAGCTTCGACATGCAGAGAGGATATGACATCTCTCTCCCTGTTGGTGGTAATTAGATCCTCCTCGTCCACTGCATCAGCCAGATAGCCCCGCATTACATCCACCTCCAGGACCAAGAGTTGACAGAGGGATCGATGCATCCAGGTATGTCTCAATCCTTCTGATTTCTTGTAAGTGGTTTAGTCAAAACATCTGCAATCTTCATCAGCAGCTCTGATTCACTTTTGTTTCTCATGAGTTGGAAGTCGCTACATCTCATCCCATGAATCTGGCCCTGGTTTTAATGCTATGCAAGCAACATACGACAGACGTTTGGCTGGGATGCCTTTATTGCTTCTGTGGAATTTCCTGATTGAAGCCTCTTGTGGCCTGGTTTCTTGTTTTATAGCAATTTGGATTGTCTGGGTAATTTATTTTTCTGTGTCATTTTGTTGCTTATCTTTAGGTAAAACTGATGTGGAATTTCTCTCAGCTTGATGTGTTTATGTTAGTTCATTAAATTTTGAACACACTGACGTTTCATCAACAATTACACTTCTACTTATGGTTACATTGTTTGTGTCTTGAAGTGAAATTCTGTATCCCTTTTGAGATTCACTGTACCGTACAAGTACACCTTCCTTTGAGCAACCATTTTGTACAATTTTCTTTTGGGATGTGCACGTAAACTTTGCTTCCAAAATGGTTCAAATCTGGGGCCCTTCCATTTACAGTTCATATGGAGTTTTCTGAATTGATTTTCTTGGTAGTCAATTTTGGAGATAGCATGTGGTCATACTTGCCTCCCCGCAGTATGTGGTTGGCATATCTGCATCAAACAGCATAGTTCTTCCACTCTCACACAGAGTATGGTTCATTCTTTCTGCAACCCTGTTTTGTTCTGGGTGGTATGGTACAGTAGTTTTAAATATTATGCCATTCTTTCTGAGAATCGTCTGTGTGTTATCATCAGTATATTCAGTTCCATTGTCTGTGCGCAATACACTCTGCAGTTTGCCAAATGTGTTACTTATTTGAGCCAAATACTGTTCAAGTTTCTCTGGTACTTCAGTTTTGTTGGGTAACAGATAGAGTGTAGTATACCAGGAGTAATCATTTATTAAAGTAAGAAAATGCCTCTTCTTTCCTGGAGTAAATTTTTCCAAAGATCTGAATGAATTAAGTCCAGATGTTTCTTAGCTCTGCTGTTACACAGCTTTGGAAAGGCTTTTCTTGTAATTTTTCCTTTTATACAGCTAATGCATTTCATTTTTTGAGCACAATAATTCAATTTTATTTCACTTGAATAGTCATCAGTTAATGTCTTAATTATGTCACTACTTCTGTGCCCGAAGCATCTGTGCCATGTGTGAATGTAGTTTAAATGTTTTTTCCTGCTTGGCAGTATTGAACACCTCATTGTAGTTCAGCTGATACAGTTCATCTATAATTTTAGCTTTTACAAGTAAGAAATCCCCTTTTCTGATGCCTTGTTTTGTGAGTTTTTTCACTGACAAAAGTTTAGTTTCAAGATCAGGGAAGTAGAAAACATTTTTTACCTCTTTAGGACACTGGGGAATAGGACAGAAAAGAAAACATATCTCCTATTCCTTTTGATTCCATTATTTGCCCATTAGCTGTTTTTTTTGTTCTGTTTTACTCTGGTCAAAGTGAATAAAGACATTTCTGTAAATTGTCATGTAACTCAACGCTCCTGAATCAACACACCATGCCTGCAAATATGAGGTGCAACTTTTAGATTGAAAAACATTAATTATTTAAAGAAAAATCTGTTTCTTCCTTACTTTTGACCTTTTGTAGTTTAGTTTGTTTTTGCATTCTAGCTTTCCAGATTTTGCAATCTGCTTTTAAATGACCTCGTTTCTTGCACACAAAACATTCATGTGTTTATTGTTGCATGTTACTGTTTTTTTCCTATTTTTTAGTTTTTGAAGCAGACTCCACAAGCTTTCCCTTAACATATTCTAATGTCATCTGGACATGCATTACGTTCTGTGTCAGGCATTTCATAGCTTTCTGGTATGCCACTGAGTAATAATGCTGCGATATGAAAATCTTTCATTTTTTCTCCTATACCTCTTAGGTATTCAACCATTTCCAATGTGTGCCTTATGTAGTCCTGCATAGCCTGGCCTTTCATAAGTTTAGTTTAGTATAGCTTTCTAATTAAATACAGTTTATTACTTAAATTAGCTATTTTATGCACATTTTGTTATCTTTCCTGTATTTCTTTAGCAGTTTCACACATATATATATATATATATATATATATATATATATATATATATATATATATATATATATACATATATATATATATATATATATATATATATATATATATATATATATATATATATATATATATATATACATATGTATCATTTAATAGTCTTCTATTCTAAGAGAGATTGTGCTTTCAGCTATTTTGTCTTTCTTAATCCACTCATCGGAAGGGTGTTCTGACCTGACTTAGGCCGCGTACACACGGGCGGACTGTCTGATGGACTTGGTCCGCTGAAACGTGTTTCAGCGGACAGTCCGCTCGTGTGTGGGCTTCAGCGGACTTTTTCAGCGGACAGTCTGGCGGACTAAGTCTTTCGGAATTTCCGTAATATTGTCCGTCCAACTTTGGTTTCAGCGGACAGTCCGCTCGTGTGTAGGCAAGTTGGACGGACTAAGTATGGCGCATGCTCAGAAAGGATTTACACGGCCGAAGGTTGCATTGCAGTGTATTGGACGTCGTATTTCTAGTCCCGTCGTACGTGCTGTACACGTCATCGCGCAAGCTTTCAGCGGACTGTCTGTTCATCGTGTGTGGTCAAGTCCGTTCATTCAAAAGTAGGATGGACTGTCTGTCGGATTGTCTGACGGACTTAGTTGGCCAGACAGTCCGCCCGTGTGTACGCGGCCTTACTTTTTACATTTCCACTTACTTTTTTTTTTACCAGCATTTTCATCTCTAATTTCCAAGACTGATAGGCTGGTCAGATTTGCAAATGAAAGCTTTGTTGCAGCTGTGTTACTGGCCATTTTTCCCTTTTTCTTTTAATTTATTATTTTGCAGTCTTCTTTCTGTTGCTGTATCTTGCACTTATTTGCTGTAGCTGGCTATGACTGGGCTATGGCTGGGTTCTTACATTTTTTTGGGTGTCTGGGCTATTCCTGGGCCCATAACCTGTTAGACATTCTTTATATAGCCCTACAGAATAGACAAACAGTAATTGCACAGACCATATGGGCTTTGCTGCTTAACCGCAGACAGGAAACAGGAACTTTATTCAGGGAAAAGACATTGAGCGTACTGTACTGTAGATGCAGCTACAAACCTAAAAGCACTGCCATCTACTGAATGAAGAATATATCTCTACAAAATACTGATGTACAGTAGTTGCACAAAATACCTCTCTGTATTCCAACAACTTAGGTGGACTCCGGGTGGCTGGAGACCTATAAGAAAATAAACACACTGCCACTTTCTATATACTCAAGCTAACAACCCACCATTTGAAAAAAATTGCACTTAGGTTATCATAAGAAAATAAGTGGTTGTATAGTAGACTTTACATAGAGCATTAAAGTGATATTAAATCCAAGACCAGAAATGTAATATACTGCAGCTAACCAATCACTAGCTGTGGTGGCCACATTTTTTTTTCTTTTTTTAGGCCTTTTTCCCTCTGTTTTCACTTGGTGATCTGGCCAGTAACACACCTCTTGTATTAGAGTGCCCCCACTCTGGATGAAGGAGCACAGGAACACTTTTGGACATCAACATTGTCAGTCTGGGTGAAGAGGGGTGTTAGATGTACTCGCAGATTTAGGTACACTAACAAATCAAAGCTAATCTCCAGCTAACACTTTATAGTTACAGTGGTAGGGTTTTTTTTGCTTTTGGGATACAGGTTGTACATAAATAAATCATTAATGATCATTGTAAACACACCTGTCAGTGGTAAATGGCTTGTCCCATCCCTGTAACTGCTACATCTGCAGGACAACTTGTTCTGTTGAAAAACAATAGAAAAACAATAGACTTATTGGCAGGATCGCCAGGTGAAAATAAAAGAAATAAAGGCTAAAAAATAAAACCAATGTAGACATGTGCAGAACTGAAAAAATTATTTAGTTTAATTTCGGATAGATTTCTTATGTTACTAAATTTGTTTCATTGACTCATTTCAGAATAAATTAAATTTTGTTTAATTTCATTCTATGTATTAATTTTCTAACGAATTCCACATTTTTGGAATGATTCAAATTCGGATCAGTCGAAAAGTGATTGACCAATTTGAACTCTGTGTAAAGAGAAGCTGGTTGGCCACCATTTGGCCTATAGCAGAATGATGGCTGGGCAGGGGCTTTCCCATTCTGAGTGGATGTCATATGCATCCCTCAGAACAAGCGCGGAGATCGGTGGTGCAGTATGACTAATGCCGCGTACACACGGGCGGACTGTATGGCGTACTTAGTCCGTCGTACAATCCGACGGACAGTCCGTCATACTTTCGACTGAACGGACTTGACCACACACGGATACCCAAACAGTCCGTCGAAAGCTTGCGCGATGACGTGTACAGCACGTACGACGGGACTAGAAATAGGAAGTCCAATACACAGCAAAGCACCCTTCCGCCGTGTAAATCCTTTCTGGGCATGCGCCATTCTTAGTCCGTCGAACTAGCCTACTGACGAGCGGATTGTCCGCTGAAACCAAAGTACGACGGACAGAATTTCGAAAAATCCGAAATACTTAGTACGCCAGACTGCACGCTGAAAAAGTCCGCTGAAGCCCACACACGAACGGACTGTCCGCTGAAATGTGTTTCGACGGACTAAGTACGCCATACAGTCCGCCCGCGTGTACGCGGCATTAGGCTCTTTACCATATGATCAGCTGTGTCCAATCACCGCTGATCACAGTGTTAATAGGAAGTGCTGGTTATCGACTTTCCTCTGCTCACTCTGACAGCACATGAGGAGAGAGGAAAGCTGATGGGTGTTTTTTCTCACAGGGGGATCTGCAATGATAATCAGAGCAAAGATTATCAGTGCAGTCCCATCAACGATGCCTGTCAGTGCCCATCAGTGCTGCCTTTCAGTGCCCACCAGTGCGTCCTCATCACTGTCCATTAGTTCCACCCATCAATGCCACCTATCAGTGTCCATTAGTGCCGTCTATCAGTGCACATCAATGCTGCCCATCAGTGCTGCTTATCAGTGCCCATCATTGCTGCATATTACTGCAAATAAATGTAAATAAGTGTAAAATAAAAATAAAAAACACACAGTTTTTGACAATTCCTTTATTAAAAAATAAATAAATGTCCCCCAAAGTAAATCCAACATCAATCATGATGGCCGCCACTACCGATGACCCAAAAACTAAAAAACTCCAGTCTTGAAGAAGGCTCCCACCATCTGCCAGGTCTTAAATAAGTAAGGGACGAGGCCAACTGATGACATATTTCAGATGAGCCTGTCCCCTTGTGACGTCATCTTCACCTAAGGGTCTGGTATGGATTTTCTAGGGGGAACCCAATCAATTTTTTTAAACATTTTGGCATGGGGTTCCCCGTAAAATCCATACCAGACCTTTTTTCTAAGCATGCAGCCCAGAAAGCCAGGAAAGGGGGGGACAAGCGAGCGCACCCCCTTCTTTAACCATACCAGGCCACATGCCCTCAACAGCTGTTTTTTTTAATTAATTTTTAATTTGCGGCAATTCTTTTTTTACATTCAGCTAATGAGTCACCGATCAGCACCCAGCCAGCTCCTTAACAACCAGCTATTCTTCACACAGAATTAAAATTGGTCGATCATTTTTTGACCAATCCGAAATTCAAAACGTTCTGAAAATTCGGAATTCATTAGAGAACGAATATACGAAGTAAAATTTAACGAATTTCAACAAAATTCATTACTATTTAATTTGGAGATTTAAATTTATCCAAATTTCCGAATAACCAAAAATTCTAACTTATATTCAGACCGAAACAAATTGCACATGTCTAAACGAATACAGCCACCTCAATAAGTAACCTGAAATATAATAAAGGTTTGCTATTGGGTTTAATATTGCTTTAAATAAAAGTACAGCATACAGAAACATGACTTAAATAAACCTCTAAAATAATAGAAAAACATTCTGCTGGCATATGTATATCCAAGTCAAAAGCCCATCTATACCATAACAGTCAGTATTACAATATATCCCTATATACAATCTACAGGCCTTATACAGTGCATCCAGAAAGTATTCACAACGCTTCACTTTTTCCACAATTTGTTATTTTACAGCCTTATTCCAAAATGGATTAAATTTATTTGTTTCCTCAAAATTCTACAAATAATACCCAATAATGACAATGTGAAACAAGTTTGTTTGAAATCTTTGCAAATTTATAAAAAATAAATAAAAATCACAGCCTTTGCTCAATACTTTTTTTAAGCACCTGGGGCACCAATTACATCCTCAAGTCTTTTTGAGTATGATGCTACAAGAGCTTTGCACACCTATCTTGGAATAAGGCTGTAGCATAACAAAATATAGTGAAGTGCTGTGAATACTTTCCAGGTGCACTGTATAACAGCACAACATACAGAGCACACAGACTAATCCTGAATTCAATAACATTGCAGTACGGCGATCAAATAATAGATTGCAGTGTTTGTGCTAACAAAGGCAAGGTTTGTTCAAATACAGCACCTTTTTAGAGTCTACATGTGCTGCTCCCCTTGTCTTAATTATTAATACAGATGAGCTTGGTTGTCCTCTGAACTTATCTTTACTCTAAACTCCAAAGTCTTACTTTTATGTACACTAATAAGCTTTGGGCTGGGTCATTCATCACTCCACAGCTCACATGAGCTGAAGGGTGGGGAAAGACTTGGCACGTAGCTCACTGGAGTACAAAAAAGACAAGATTTTGGAGTTTGGATTAAAGATGGGTTTGAGCTTATCTCTAATTGATATTAAAGGCTCAATTTTTTCTTAACTAAAATGAAAAAAGAGGTTTGTACTTATCTGCTCTGTGCAAGGATATTGCTGAAAGATAACAGCTCCTTACCTCCTCTTCTAGGGTCCCCCGCTAGTGCACTTGGCTCCTCCTTTCCTGCCTTTGCTCCATAGCAAGCCGGGTTGTGCACATCCATAGCCACAAACACAAGGCCTTGTCCTGCTCCAGTTCCCTCCCCACAGGATTTGACTAACAGCAGCAGGAGCCAATGGCTCCCATTGATGCCTGTGTCCCTGCAAGAAGAGGGAGAGAGGGAGAAAAGGGAAGACCAGTGCTGCTGCAGACGGGTACAGCAATGGATCGAGAGAGGTGATGGGTAGGTATTTAGAAAGAGTGGGGGGAATATCAGCTAGTGAAAGAGTTTTTACCTTAATTCAGGGAATGCATTAAAGTAAAAAAATAAATAAATACCCCTTTGAATTTAGAACCACTTTAAGCTCTAAAACAACTATAACGGCTTATAGCCACTACATTACAAGTTACAGAAGGAAGAAAGAGCACAATGGTGTTGTGTGCATTGGCTTAGGAGGCTGATGGAGGGAACACTGGTTGGCTTACATTTTCACTACTGGGCAGAGGTGAAAAGATGGTCCTGGTCATATTACCAGTAGGAATGCAAATTGGTACGGTACATATAAAGAGATACATAATTAGGCCTGCCTTCTCTCTTCACCAAAGATGCTGAATTAGAAAGAGGTGGCAGCTACTGGGAGAGGGGGATTACAAAGGTTAAGTAATGGCAATTAGGCAAATATATTATTTTCTATGACCCTGATATCCAGAGAAAGTCCTGGGCTTGTATTCTGGGTGCCCAGACCTAACAATATCACTGGAAAAATAAAGTATTTTTTCATTTTCTGAAATATACTTAATCCAGCATTTCAGAAAAAATGTAAGTCAACAGCAAAAAAGTTGTTCTGCAGGCATGGTGAATGCAATTTACATCAGCACTGAGTGGATTTATTTTCATTGGTGGGCAGTAAAACATTCAAGATATATGTTGCTGGCAGCTTCTTCTAGAACATATGGTCTTTGAGTTTTAGCCAAATTGTAGCAGGTTGTCCAAACTTCCCTGCTGATAATTATTCCCAATGGATGATATGTAAGAGAATGAAAGGAAAGGCGATGTATTATTGATATAACATCGCAGTGCTTCTACGGGCCCAGCTGCCAGTCTTTGCCATGATGGGCTTCTGTTACACCTTTTAAGAGTGCAGAGTTCTATTACTTGTATACGTTAATTTTTGTCTCTGTGTTAAAATTTTTAAAGCCGGACACCAGGCAGATAAAAAATGCACACATTAATACAGCTCTGTATTCAATAACACATCATGAAATTTATTTTTTAAATGCAAGCAGTGTAAATCCCTAAATTTGACTTGGTATAAACCAATTGGAGTCCCTGTGCAGCAGAGCAAAGACCAACAGAGGGAAAGGCATCACAAGGATCCGTTCTGCTGCAGTGTTCATCTGCCAACACAGAGTATGAGAGAGCAGAGTGACAACGATATGAGCTGCTTCACCTTTCCTTGTCCAATCACAGGATAGAGGAGGGGAAAAACCTGCAAGGGTTACTGAACAGTAGTAGAGAAATATCAGGCTTCATACCCTGCCAGACAGGTCTGTACTATATGGCAGAGCTATGTAAATCTGAGATGAGTGTTCAAATTTGGGTTTGCAATTTTCAGACTTTGTGATTGGCTTGATAGAAGTTAAATGCTTATAGTAGAGTAGGTAATGGTTAGAATCACTGCCAATTCCGGTTCCAGCACTGCATGGAGTAGCTGCGTCTTCTCCATAGCTCCCGCAGATTGACCCCAAAATCAGCCTGCAAAGTCAGCCCAAACCTCCTTTGCTGCCCGCATCCACATGGACAGGTTCATAGAAAAAAAATGGGCCGTGATCACATACGACCCTGGGCTGGTGCTGCTGACCCAGCCACAAATCCAGGCTTTGGCCTTGTTGGATCCTGTGGCAGATGTCACAGGCATGGAAGCGAGCAGTTCCTCAGCACCTCTCTCCTAGCATCTCACCACCTCTCCCTCCTCACACAAACATGGAGCTCAATGCCCAGGCCGTGGCTGCACTGTTAAAGCTCATGATAGCTGCCTCATTAAAAAAAGCAGTAAATGCAGGGAAGCTGCATATCAAGACACAACTAGGGGAACATAACACCAGACTGAATGAAGCTGAAAGCTGTCTCTCCAATGTAGAAGAGGAATGGTACCAAGTGCAAGTGACGGAACAAGCTCAGGACAAAACCAATATGTGCTCCAAAAATTAGACGACTTGTAAAACAGATCCAAAAGGAGCAATTTGCACTTTGTAGGCATTCCAGAGGCTCTCAAAGCATCAGCCATAACAGGATTCTGCATCAAACGCATCCCAAAAGCGTTAGGCCTTCCTGGCTCATGCAAAGTCGAACGGGCCCACCGAATGGGACCTTACTACACAGAACACAAAACTCCCTGCCCGATCATCGCAAAATACCTCAACTACTCAGACAAAGCCGCCATCTTCCAAAAATTCAGACAATCCAGATCTCTTCAAATAGACGGGATAAAGGTCCTAATCTTTGCAGACTACTCCATAGAAGTCTCCAAGAAAAGGAAGGCCTTGAAACACATCTGATTGGAATTCCACCAGCGACAAGTGAAATTCACCTTGAATTTTCTGCAATCCTCCGCCTCCAGGCCCCCAATGGGGATCAATTCTCCTTCCAGGACCCCTCTGAAGCAGAAGCCTTCCTGTGCTCACGATATGCAGACCTCCACTCCAACTCCTCATCCAGGGCAACCTGAATTACTCGCCCTCTGAACCAAAGAAGCCCTAGGAAGGACTCTCCAAAACAATTCAGGCCTTCAGGACCCGACCCTCGTTCTACTCCTCGTTGACCCAGTATCCACTTACACCAGCCCAGACCACGTTTGGGTGTATATAAGCTCCCCTTCTAGGTCAACCGAGTTTGGGTTTTACCTTCTCAAATGTCACCCTCAATTATGGCCTCCACAAAAGTGGACAGGGCTTTTATTCTGTTTTTTACTTGGGTTACCCCCATCCACTTTATGTCTCCAGCATATCAGTTGTATCATACATGGTCCTACTGAATTCAGTCAACTCCCTTCCCCGTGCATTACTGAAGTTGCTGCAAGAAACATTACTGCTCCTTACGGGCAAATTTACGATGCACCTTTCAAGTCAGCATGGGAGCTGACCTATGCAGTGTCTCCATGCTGAAAAAAGAGAAGTTCACTCAATGTTTAGTATATTTTTAATCTGCTTTTCTACCCACTCAAACATTCTCCCACATCTCCCTCCCTTAACATATACCAATCACATGTCACTAGACTCTCATACACCACTTGTCTCCCATTTGAAAACTGCGATATCACACGTTAAGACATCAGTTCCCTCCCTCAAAAACCAACCAAACCAAAACCTAATAAGTTCCTAATGCACAAACCACATTACATTACAGTCCCCCCATGAAAGTCACCTCCTGGAACATAGAAGGACTTAGATCCCCCAATAAGAGACTAAAAATTCTTCACCATCTGATGAGACTGCAAACAGACATTGCCCGCCTCCAAGAGACCCAACAATCCTTCCCCGATTTCAATCGCATGAGAAAACTCTGGGTAGGCACAGTTTTAGGATTCAACGCAGTTGGAAGTAAAGCAGGGGTTTTTATCTTGATCCACAAAAACCTTTCTTGTAAAGTAATTTCTACAGATCATGACAACCAAGGCCACTCCCTCACGGCACACATCTGTGTATCAAATAGAGACCTAGTTATATCCAATATCTATGCCCCCATCAGCCCTGGCAAACAATATTTCAGAGAGGTCTCCACTAGACTACTCAACAACCCACAGATCTCACATGTAGTTGGGGGAGACTTCAACACCATAATGCACCCCACGGACGATAGATTGACACCCAAACATCCCAGAGAAATGCGCACAACCATCATCTTAATGCACCTTGCATGCACGATGGACTCTCTCCATATCCACGACATTTGGTGGCTCCTCCACCCAGTAGACAGGGAATTCACCTTCTACTCCAACCCTCATACTGTCTTCACCAGAATTGACACCTTCACCAGCCTTTGACACCTGGGTAGACACACTAGAAATTACAAAAAGAGCCCACTTAGATGCTACACTTCATAATTTTGGCAACAAAGCAGACAAATTGCTGGCAAGACTGTGCAACGGCCTTTACCGCCCTACGCACATCAACTCCTTACTGGATACCTCCATCAAAAATTCACACCAGGAGATTAACAAAGTTATGCTACAATTGACAATAAAATTGCAGAATCCTTTCTCCACAAAGTAACCCTACCAACAGTCACCTCCTCCCACCTGGAAACACTGAACGCACGCATTTCTCTATCCAAAATCTCCACTACCATCCATAAACTAGCACCATATAAAGCACCAGACCCCAACGGGTTCTCAGGGGAATTCTATAAACCTCTACATAAAATAACAGAACCCACCCCACTCAATGTCTATAAAGTCCTTTGGTCAGGCGGCTCCTACAGACCATTTTCGCTACTAAATCTAGATGTCAAAATTCTCTAGAAAATTGTTTGCCACTAGACTTGCCAACATCATTCCTTCTTTGATCCACTGCGCAAAGGCAGATTTCGTAAAAGGGAGAACTGCCACACTAAACACACGTACAGTTATGATGGTCCTAGAACATGCTAAATGTAATCCGGGAGGGAACTTTACCATCATCACTCTAGACGCAGAAATAGCCTTCGACAAAGTTACCTTTGAATGGCTCTCTACTACCTTGTCAGAAATGGGCTTTAACGGCCCCTTTAGTCTCCTTTTAAGCGCCATGTACACATCTCCCGCAGCCAGACTGGTGGCAGCCGGTCTCCTTTCTGATGAATTCCGTCTTTACAAAGGCACAAGACAAGGCTGCCCCTTTCTCTGTTACAACTAGAACCCCTCTCTAGATACCTAACCCAAAAGGCCCCACTACACGGGATCAACATTGGGAATCATGAACTACGCACATCCCTTTTTGCCGACAATGTTCTTATATTCTTGGTCAGTCCCCAATCCGACATATCAACTATCAAATCTATCTTTGACAAATTCAAACTCTGCTCAGGCCTCCGCACCAATCATGGTAAAAGTTAAATTCTCCTCTTAGGCACTCTTCCAAACCCTCCATGGACCTCCCAATCCCCCTTCAAGTTGCCAAATCATACATAACTTACCTGGGCATAAAAATAGGGAAGCTACCATCCTCTATATACAACCTAAACTACCCCCCTCTGATTACTAAGATAACCCAGTTGGGAAACTGGATGGACCTACCGCTTTCGCTCCTGGGAAGATGCCACCGAATAAAAATGGTCAGTTTTGCACGCCTAATGTATCCACTTGAAATGATTCCACTACTCATGAAACACAAAGACATCAAAATTTTGAACAAAGCCAACACTAAATTCCTCTGGCATAATAAACAACCATGCATTTCTCTTGTGAAATTATAAAATTATATCTTCCCAGGTGAAAAGAGGGCATTCATCTGCCAAATGTCAGGATTTATAATTTAGCATGTCTTCTCCGAAAAGGCCTAAATTGGCTTTCTCAATCCTCCCGATACTCTAACTACCTTTTGGAAACAACAATGGCTCACACTTACTCACTGGCCGCCTTTCTTCACTGTAAGTGGAAATCTACCCCTTCAACCCTACAGCCACAATCTCCTCTTATGGGACATGGCCAAAGCATGGAGGGAAGCAAGAAAGAGCCTGAAGCTCTTGCCTTTTATATCCAGACACCTTCCAATACAGGACAACCCCAACTTCCCATCGGGGCTGGAACACAAACCCTTCCTCATTTGGAAGCAAAAAGGTCTCGCCAAATTCTCACAACTTTGTGATATGGAAATTGGGTGACCTCACCCCTTCTCAGTCGTTGCCAAAACTTTCACCCTTCCTCAATCCCATGCCTTTCATTTTAGGCAATGTGTCAATTTCATTTGCTATTCCTGTAGAGAGGAGAGCAAAATATTCAAAGTGGCTGTTACAGACAAAAAGCTCCAAGAAGGCTCCTACACCATCTCTGACATCTATAAACCCCTCCTGCCAAACACCACATCCTCTTCAGCGGCAAATTGGGGCAAAGACTTTCAGGACACAGACATAGTGGACAAACTCCTTAAAGGATATAAAAAAATCTTACAATTGATACCCAACAAATCCTGGAGAGAAACTCAACTAAAAATCCTCCATTGAGCCTATATCCCCTTTCTTTCTGAAAAAAAACAACCAACTTTGCATTTACTATATAAAGACAAGTTAAACACCATCTTTAACCATGCAAAAGCCAGAAAACGTCTCTACTCCAGATGGAAAATACCCTATCTCACATTGAGACTAATATCGGGCTGTGTTATCGATTTAGGACCAACACTGGCATTCGTGGAAAGTATTTTTTATGAGATTTTTAGACTCAAATAAAACAAATCAAACAGATCTGCTCGATGTGGAGTCTGCTTGCTTTTTTCATGTACTGCTGCTATTTTGGATGTCTGGAGTTTGAACCAGAGGTGGAGGCTGTGGATGTGGTTGGTGGAGTAAGGCTCGTTGAATTCTTCCATTTGGTGAGTTTAAACCCTTAGGGGGACGCATGGAGGATAATGGTGTTGAGTGCACTTACCGATTGATCTATCTACAAAACTCACCCATTCAGCTCTCTCACTGACTTGTTTTATTTCCTGCACATCTATCACTGTATTCATGACTGTGATTAGCAGCACTATTTTGAGTCTGTTTGTGTATATATTAATTATGTACATGTATGTCAATAGTATGTGTTGACTGGAGTGCTGCTTTGATTATTGAATTTTAATCGCCTTTAAGTGATCGTAAAATTGTTTTAATCATTTATATCTATAGTTTATTGATATTACATGTATTTTTACTCTGTATTATAAAGGCTGTTTTTTTTTTTTTTTTAACATGTGACCAGCAGAGGATTAGAAGCTTATGTTTGGCTGCAGACAGACTGGGGAAGAACCATGTGACAACTGTATATTGATTAGCTAAAAAGGTACTTGTTTTTTATGTAAATAATTACAGCGCCATCATAAACATACAGAAATAGAAGGAACAATGTAAAATAAACAGTGTGTGTTTAGTATCACTTTAAGGATTCTGACTGAGCCAAAATGTATGCAGGTGACCAGAAATGGAGCCGCATTCACTATCACTGAATGCTCATTTGATGCATTCACTAACACTGGTGTATACTTCCCTTCTTCCCTTCCAAGCAGTAAATCACAATGCAGGTTTATTTGGTATCTTCTCACCTGGGTCCCATTAAGCACAGTCAGAATTCTTAAGCCCCGATCAAGGAGCTGTGTGCTTGGCCTCCAAAATGTGTTCGCTCTATTCTTTTATGAGTAAATGTTGTTATTAAGTTACCTTGGGTTTTCGGACGTCCCTCTCTGCTGAACTCTGTCACCAACACAAAGAGTGAATAAACAGTTGATTTTAATACACAGTAAGCTTAAGTGTCGGTTCACACAGGGGGCGACACGAGGCGACATGACTTGCCGTGCCGCGACCTGACAAGTCGCCCCCCGTTCTGTACTACGGAACCGTTCTAAGAGGAGCGACTCGAGTCGCTCCGACTTAGAAAAAAGGTTCCTGTACTACTTTTGGGCGACCTCGGGCGACTTGCATTGACTTCTATACAGAAGTCATTTGCAAGTCGCCGCAGGTCGCGGCACGGCAAGTCGTGTCGCCCCCTGTGTGAACCGAGCCTAAATCAAGGAGAGGTAGCAGGAAAGCTGATGGCATAGTCAGTACTCTATTAGGCTACATGCACATAGATGAGGAGAGGCTGAAAATATGCTGAGCATAAAATTTGCAGGCAGATGATAAATGGTTCAAAATGCAACACTTATGAACAGCTAAAACAGATTAGACTTGCTACTGGCTATGCCAATTGGTATCTGCTCCAGAACTATGTAGGTGCCATTATATGGGAGGTAAATCATTTACAGCTCTAGGTACCCCTAGCAGCCTTTAGAGGAACCCCAGTATCCATGAAACCCTGGCTGAGAATAGCCAAAGCAACCTATTCTTGAGTCCCTTTTTTTAGACATTTCACTGAACTTTTAAAGCACTACATATTCATTATTATATGTGTAATATCTAACAAGTGTACCTTGAGTATTATCTGTAGCAGCTATTGTTAGATTGACATATTAGTTTAGGACAATTGTGTGTTTAAATTAAGCACAGGGAATTCATTTTTTTTTTTTGTTCCACAAATGTTTTTATTGATAATGAACAAAGCAGAAAAAATTACAACTTGTAATAATACAATTTCAGTAACACTTATACAAAATATATCAGATATTTATAAAATTTTTAGGAAAGCCCATTAATCTAGCAGGGAGCAGATAAGTGTGGCATATCAAAATGCAAGGTAAGATATCTATTTTGTAATTGAATCAAAGTTTACAAGCGAAACAAATACAACAATTTTTTTTTTTTTACAAGGTTATCCATAAAAGGGAGGGGGGGGGGGGGGGGGTGAGAGGAAGAGAAGGGAGAAGGGGGGATAAGAGGGCATGGGATGTTTGGCGTTTAGCGGGCCAGTGTATTTATTTATTTTTTGTCTATGTGAACCTTCACAACATAGCTGAATGATACAGATTTTTTAGTAATTACAGTATGGATGCTTTGTATTCCTGAGTATCTTTATATTCTATCCATTTGAGCCAAGTTGAGGTAAAGTTTGTCATTCTCTCCTGTGAGATACTTATGAGTTCCTCAATGGATTCTATAGAATTCATTCTTCTGAACCACTCTTTTTTTGACGGAGGGGTGGTTGATCGCCAATGACAGGGGATACAATGTCTGGCAGCGTTTGTCATAAACATGGTTAGGGATTTTAAATACCTTTTTTGGGGGATTGTGTTATGGTGTAGTAAAAAGTGTGCTGGGTCAAAGTTTATCGTTTCTGAGGTAACTGCTGTGATGGTTTCATGGACCATTTTCCAGAACAACTGGATTTGTGGACAGGACCACCAAACGTGTATCATCGAGCCTTCCTCTCTGTTACACCTCCAACATCTGTCAGAGATCTGAGGGTAGAATTTGTGTAAGATATTGGGCGTTCTGTACCATCTTGATAAAATCTTATATCCGCATTCTTGGGTGGCGACATTAAGTGAGCCTTTGTGGGAGTATGTGTAGATGGTTTCCCAGTTTTCTTTGGTAAGAGATAAGTTAAGGTCGTGTTCCCATGCTAGGCAAGAAGGGGTGGAGAACACTAAACCGTCACCAAACAGTGAATTGTACAAGGTAGAGATGTTGTGTCTTTGTGGGTGTTTTTCTAGACATAGGATCTCAAGGGTTGTAGGGATTTTGGACTTTAAATGAGTCGTTTCAGGTCTGGAGAGATAATGTCTTATTTGAAGGTAGGTCCATTGTGAAATCAGACTAGGGTCGTTGTCCTTGTTTATTTCATCGAGGGACAGAAATTTCCCATATCGGAAGAAATGTTTGGCTATCACTTCTTTGTGTGGCCAGTTATCTAGGAATGTTTTTTGTTCATTTCCTGGGGGGAAGTCAGGGTTATTTCTGAGTGGCGTTAAGGGACTGATCCAAGGGGTAGAGTCATTCTTTCTATAGGTATCATGAAATGTTGCCAGAGTAGGGCCTATAAGGGGGTGAGATTTGATTTCTTTTGAGTGGTGTTTGGGGTTTATCCAAGGTAAGTGATTGATTGGGTAGGTAAATTGCGCTTGTTCTAAGGACACCCAGTCCTTGATTGGTTGGTGTAGATTCCAGTCAACTATGCATGTTAGAAGGGCTGCCTGATGGTATTTCCTTAAGTCTGGGAGTGCAATTCCTCCTTTGTTTTTGGGGAGGTTTAGTCTCGTATATTTAATTCTGGGAGGTTTGCTTCTCCATATAAAGGTGGAGCTTGCTTTGCGAAAGGAGGCAAAAAAGGAAGATGGCAATCTAATGGGAATTGTTTGCATTGTGTAAAGGAATCTGGGTAAGATTGTCATCTTTATCAGTGATGCCCTGCCAAACCAGGAAATGTTTAGAGAATTCCATCTTTTAAGGTCCTCCTTAGATGTTTTTAGTAAAGGTAAGAAGTTAAGTTTGTATAGATCATTGAGGTCGGAAGGAATTTCAATCCCTAAATAAGTAATATTATGTGAAGACCACTTGAATGGAAAGTTTTGTTTGCACAATTCTAGAACGTTAGAGGGTAGTGATATGTTTAATGCTACTGATTTGGAATGGTTGATTTTTAAATTGGATATTAGCTGGAATGTTTCGAGTTCTTGGATGATATTGGGTAGTGAGATATGGGGTTGTGATAAAAAGAGTAGCATATCATCTGCAAATGCAGCAATTTTATAAGAACGGTCTTGTATTTCAATCCCCTTTATATCTGGGTTAGATTTAATTTTGTTCAGGAGTGGTTCCAAGGTGAGGACGAAGAGTAGCGGAGATAAAGGGCATCCTTGTCTTGTGCCGTTTTTCAGATTGAAGGCATTCGACAGGTGGCCATTTGTGCGAACTCGTGCTGTTGGGTTAGAGTACAGTGCAGCAATATAGGCTCTCATCTGGGGTAATATGCCGATATTTTTCAATACTGCATCTATAAAGTCCCAGGCCACCCTGTCGAATGCCTTCCCTGCATCAAGAGAAAGGAAGAAACCTTGTTTTTTTTTTAGAGGTCAGCCAATGGTTTATGTTCAGGGCTTTAATTGTGTTATCTCGGCCCTCCCTTCCCGGGATGAAACCCGCTTGATCTAGGGAGATTAAAGATGATAGTAGGTTTTATTGTGGGGGTTCTATAGGGGAATGAGTTTGCCTCCAAGGCCTCTACTATGGTTTTATGAGGTGTCCCAGTAATCATTAACTTCCTATTTATATCTCCACTAAGCTCATTGCTCGTCCCCAGATGTTGCAATTGTGCGGCTAAGAAGTAGCTTCTTGGGTGAGGTACTGCCATTCCTCCTTTCCTTGTCGGTAATTGCAGAATTTGTAGGCCTATTCTTGAGATACCTCCGCTCCATATGAGTTCTCTAAATAGTGTTTCTATTTTTTTAAACCACTTTATATCTATCCATAATGGCAAATTATGCAACAGATACAATAACTGTGGCATCCATAGCATTTTAATAAGATTACATCTCCCTGCAACCGACAAAGGGAGTTTCTTCCAGATTTCTATTTTATTTTTAAATTTAACTAATAAGGGGGCGATATTATCACTTATATACCTTTTTACATCACTTTGTATGTATATTCCTAAATATTTTATTTTCTCCACCACTTCTAACTGCGGGATTGTCAATATAGTTTGACTCTCCAGTGTGTCTACAGGCATCAGAGATGATTTTTCCCAATTTATTGTTAATCCCGAGAAGCTGCTAAAATCCCCGAGGACTTTCATCCCCTGCCTGGTTGACTTCTCAACGTCCCCCAAATAGAGGAGAATATCATCGGCGTATAGCGCGATCTTTTCTTCCCTCGCTTTTCTTTTAAAGCCTTCCATATCAGCATTAGATCTTATTGCAATGGCTAATGGTTCCATTGCAAGGGCGAAGATCAGGGGTGACAAAGGGCACCCCTGTCTTGTACCTCTTTCTAATAATATCTTATCTGAATACTCGTTATTTACCCTAATCCTAGCACTAGGGCCATTGTACAAAATTTTTATCCATTCAATGAATGAGGAGCCAAAGCCACAATAAAACTTGCTCTAAAAGTATGGAAGGCAGTAAAAGCGATAAAGGGTCTGGAAGGGATGACCAAAGAAACCCCATTATGGAATAACCTGAACCTACAGGAAATGGGAATGATAGAGAGGCACAAAGATTGGGAAAGTAGGGGGATTGACAGACTGGCCCAGTTGTATGAAGGAAATATAATAAAAACATTTAATGCACTGAGAATGGAATATGATCTACCAAAACACTCGTTTTATAAATATTTACAAATCAGACATGCATTATCGAAACAATTTGGTACATCAGGGCCAGTGTGGAGCAAATCCCCCAACTATAATAGATTGAAATCTGAAGATAGTGCAAAAGGGTTTACAGCAGAAATATATCCATATATTTGTGAAGGGAGCATAGAAACCCCAGATAAACTTAAAAGTAAAATAAAATGGGAGGAGGAAGTAGGAACATTCTCAGATGAGCAGTGGATGAGGATACTGGAGGGGGGACATTTGATATCTGTCTCGCCAGCCCAGAGGGTGTCACATCTAATGCTGCTACATAGAGCCTATTATACACCGAAGAGGCTATACAGGTTTAGGCGAAGGGAAGATGACGGATGCCCGAGATGCCAGGCGACAGGGGATCTGATGCACATGTTCTGGAGGTGCCCTAAACTGTTCCGTTACTGGTCAGAAGTTATTGCTGATTTGAATGAAACATTTGGAGTATCGGTTGATGGGAACCCCAGAATGTGCTTATTGGGCCTGAATGAGGGAATAAGAGGGCCGGCTTGTATAAATAAAGCAGTAATGAGATGTATGTTCCAGGCAAGGAAGTTAATAGCGCAAAGGTGGCAGGCAAAAAACCCCCCATCGGTAGCGGAGTGGAGACAACTAATAACAGAGACGATCTGGAAGGAAAAAGTAGTATATGTAAGGAGAGGGAATTTTAGGGAATTTAATAAAATGTGGAAACCATGGTTAGATAAGTTGGGATACACAGTATAAAGATTTGGAGAGAATGGTGACTGGAGGGAGGAAGGAGAGAGAGAACATGTGGTATAGGTGATAAGAAGTTAGAGGTATAGAGAGTAACACGGTCACAGTTTGTGTATGAGGGGCCCACTGCTTCTTCCTGTTATGTACGTGAAGGGGGGGGGGGAGGAGAGGGAGAGGGAAATGTTAATGTGGAAAACGGAGTGTTTAACTGTATAAAGTTTGTGAATGGAAAAATTATTATGAAAATAAATAAAGATTATATAAATTAAAAAAAAAAGATGATAGTAGGGGTAATAGTCTGTTGGCTAGGATTTTGGCGTATAACTTAATATCAACATTTATTAAAGAAATTGGTCTGTAGTTTGTGACTAGGGTCGAGTCCTTTCCATCTTTGGGAATAACGGTTATATGTGCCTCCAGGACCTGTTTTGGGGGATGCTGTTCTAAGTGCAGTGACTGGAACGATTTCAAGAATCTTGGTTTTAGTATGTTGGTGAAAGTTTTGTAGTATTGTAGGGGAAGACCATCTGGACCTGGGGCTTTACCTATTTTCATATCTTTTAGGGCCTTGTCAAATTCTCCACTATTAATAGGGGATTCGAGTTCTTGGGCTACGCTCTCTGCTATTTTAGGGGGGCTATATTTCTCTAGATACTCTTGGATAAGTTTCGCTCTGACCTCTGAATTAAGGGGACATTTGGGATTGGAAGGGATATTATATAGAGATTGATAATATAATTCGAACTGTGTAGCTATCTCTTCATTTGAGGAATATGACACGCCTTGATTATCTCTTATCTGATGTATAGTAGAGGCGACTTTCTTGTTTTGGACCGCCTTCGCTAGTAGTTTTCCACTTTTGTTTCCTTGTTCATAATATATTTTGTGTCTTAAGATATATTGTCGTTTAGCTTTTAAATTCAATTCCTCAGTGAGTAGAGCTCTTGCTTTTGTCAATTCCTCAAACGTAGCGACCGCCATATTTTTTTTATGTAGAAGTTCTAATTTGTGAATTTGATCTATTAGGGAGTTGATTCTAATCTGTTTTTCTTTTTTGAGTGTAGTCAGTTTCTATATGAATTCACCTCTAATTAGGCACTTATGGGCCTCCCATTGGGTGATGGGAGAGGTGTCATCATTGTCATTTCGGGTGAAGTAATCGTTCAATACATCCTCAAAGTGAAGTAAGTCAATGGGGTCTTTCAGGACAGTGGTGTTTAGTCTCCAGGTTTTAATTATGGATTTTTTTTCCGGAAAAGTGAGGGTTACCGTAATGGGATGATGGTCAGAGATAGTCATAGGCTCTATTGTTTAATTCTTCAGAAGTGCTAGGTCTGGTTGTGAAATGAAAAAATAATCAATTCTTGAGTATTTTTGGTGAATTGTAGAAAAATAAGTAAAATCTTTGGTTTGAGGATTGAGAGTTCTCCACGTGTCGTGTAACATTAAAGATTGTAACTGAAGTTTTATTTGCTTCAGGGCCCTATAGGGAAGGCTCGAAGTACCATTTGAGGTGTCCGTGATGGGGTTAAGGGGGGCGTTAAAATCGCCTCCTAGTAGAAGAATGCCAGAGGCAAAGTTTGTTAACAGATCTTTGCGAAAGAAAGCAACCTGTTTCGAGTTAGGGGCATAAATATTAGCTATTGTGATTGGGTGAGAAGACAGTCTGCCTTTTAGGAAAACATATCTCCCTTCCGGTTCTATCATTGTATCTTGTATCTGTAAAGGGGTTTGTTTCGAGATGAGAATAGAGATTCCTTTCGTTTTCCCCTCTGGATTTGTGGAATGGAATACTGTGGTGTAACGCTTGTCACACAATTTGGGAACATTATTGGATTTGAAGTGAGTCTCTTGAATACATACAATATTCGCTTTATGTTTGTGGAATTCAGAAAGGAATTTGGTTCTTTTAGTGGGTATGTTGAGCCCTTTCGCATTAATAGATATAAGTTTTAATGAAGAAGCTGTTGATTGTCGTCTCTGGGGTGGCATTATGAAAATTGTCTTCTTGTAATGGCAAACTCAGGGAGTTCTTGCAAGGGGGAGGAAAAAAAAAGGGGGGGAGCCCCTAAGAGTGGGATGAGGGAGGAGGGTAGGAAATTTGGGGTTTACCTAGTAAAGGTAATGAAAGAGTACACCGGAGGAAGGGTTAGACCTGCTAATCCGACCTGTATGTATGTGCCGGTAGGGTCAAGGAGTGAGAAAAAGGTTCACTCCTTGTGTGGGTACGAGGTCCAGAGGTGAACAGTTAAGTGTCAAGGTGTAATTTAATTTATAGAGTGTTAAATTTTTGTGTGTGAGTCCAGCACCCAGGGAGTTTTATTGGGTACATTGTGACAAAAAAGGACAGGGTTGTAGTGTTGAGAGGTGTTGTGGGGAGCGAGAGTTAGGCTTATCTGCTTTTGAACGTTTACGTTTAATGTCATAACCTTGGATATCTTATTCTGATAAGATTTGCAGATGTGTGACCACTTGTTAAGTATGGGCAGGGGCCTCTCATGTTTGTAAGACTAGGAGAGATCATTAGAATGTCGTCTGAGAGTGGTGTTGTGAAGAGTGGCTACTAGTTGGCGCCCTCTTACCGTTAGGTATGATTAATGATTAACTAGTTGCTGACCGCCGGCCGTCAAATGACGGCCAGGCGGCGCAGCTATTGTGGCGGGAGGCCGTCATATGACGGCCTCCCGTTTAAACAGGGATGCGCGCGATCGTGTGCGCGCATCCCTGTTTCTTCGGTGGCGGCGTGTCACGGAGACACCGCTCGCCACCGAAGGGGGTGAACAGCCATTCGTTATGGCTGTTTACCACGTGATCGGCCGTGATGAAGTCACGGCCGATCACAGATGGTCACACCCCCTACGTGCACGGCGCATGCGCGCGATCGCGAGCGCGCTGCGCGTGCACGTCGGTGGCGGCGTGTTCCCCGGGAACACTGCTCGTCACCGACACTGGTAAACAGCCATTGGCTGGCTGTTTACCCACGTGATCGGCTGTGATCCTTTCACAGCCGATCACTAAAATGTAAACAAACCGCGGTAACGGGATGTTACCGGGTTCTCCTCCTCACACACCGATCGTGTGTGAGGAGGAGATTGCGGTAACATCTCGTTACCGCATACAGTGTACACCAAACATACTGATTGCCCCCCCCCCCAATAAAGAGGACCTGTCACCACCCCTCATAGTACCTGTCAATCACAGTCCATCAGAGTACCTGTCACAGTCCATCAGAGTATTTGAGTACCTGTCCCAGCCCATCAGAGTACCCGAGTACCTGTCCCAGCCCATCAGAGTACCCGAGTACCTGTCCCAGCCCATCAGAGTACCCGAGTACCTGTCTCAGCCCATCAGAGTACCCGAGTACCTGTCCCAGCCCATCAGAGTACCTGTCCCAGCCCATCAGAGTACCCGAGTACCTGTCCCAGCCCATCAGAGTACCCGAGTACCTGTCCCAGCCCATCTGAGTACCCGAGTACCTGTCCCAGCCCATCAGAGTACCCGAGTACCTGTCACGGCACATCAGAGTACCCGAGTACCTGTCACGGCACATCAGAGTACCCGAGTACTTGTCACGGCACATCAGAGTACCCGAGTACCTGTCACGGCCCATCAGGGTACCCGAGTACCTGTCACGGCCCATCAGGGTACCCGAGTACCTGTCACGGCCCATCTGGGTACCCGAGTACCTGTCACGGCCCATCAGGGTACCCGAGTACCTGTCACAGTCCATTAGAGTACCGAGTACCTGTCACAGTCCATTAGAGTACCGAGTACCTGTCACAGTCTATTAGAGTACCGAGTACCTGTCACAGTCCATTAGAGTACCGAGTACCTGTCACAGTCCATTAGAGTACCGAGTACCTGTCACAGCCCATCTGAGTACCCGAGTACCTGTCACAGTTCATCTGAGTACCTGTCACCGCCCTTCAGAGTACCCAAATACCAGTCACCAAACCATCAGAGTACCTGTCACCAGGCCATCAGAGTACCTGAGTACTTGTCACCAGGCCATCAGAGTACCCCAGTACCTGTCACCAGGCCATCAGAGTACCCGAGTGCCTGTCACCAGGCCATCAGAGTACCCGAGTACCTGTCACCAGGCCATCAGAGTACCCGAGTACCTGTCACCAGGCCATCAGAGTACCCGAGTACCTGTCACCAGGCCATCAGAGTACTCGAGTACCTGTCACCAGGCCATCAGAGTACCCGAGTACCTGTCACCAGGCAATCAGAGTACCCGAGTACCTGTTCCAGTCCATCTGAGTACCCGAGTACCTGTCACAGTCCATCTGAGTACCCGAGTACCTATCTCCAGCCCATCAGAGTACCCGAGTACCTATTTGCAGCCCATGTCTCATAGAATATACGTTGGGGTGTTTACTTTCCAAAATGGGGTCATTTTGTGGGTAATTTCACTGTCCTGGTGGTCCAGGACCTTCAAAAGTGTGATGGGTAGGAATGAAATAAGATGTATCATTTATACTCCTAGAACGCCTGAACGTACTACTTCAATGTTTGGCCCATCTATGTGGCCAGGCTGTGTAAAAGTCCTACACATGTGGTATCGCCATACTCGGGAGGGGTAGCAGAATGTATTTTGGGGTGTAATTTTTGCTATATACATGTTATGTGTTAGAAATATCTTATAAATTGACAATTTTGTGTAAAAAAAAAATGCGTTTTAATTTTTTTCCACATATTCCAAAAACTTCTGGAAAAAAATGAACCGTTCAAAAGACTCATTATGCCTCACAGATTATACGTTGGGATGTTTGCTTTCCAAAATGGGGTAATTTTATGGGAAATTCCATTGTGCTGGTACTCCAGGGCCTTCAAAAGTGTAATAGGTGGTTGAGAAATGAGATGCGTAATTTTTGCTCATAGAACGTCTGAAGGTACTACATCGATGTTGGTGCTCTGTATGTGGCCAGGCTGTGTAAAAGTCTCACACATGTGGTATCGCCATACTCGGGAAGAGTAGCAGAATGTATTTTGGGGGGTAATTTGTTGTATACATATGCTGTGTGTGAGAAATAACCTGATAATATGACAATTTAGTAAAAAAAAATAAAAAAAAATAAAAAATCTTCATTTTGCAAAGAATTGTGGGAAAAAATGACAACTTAAAAAAACTCACCATGCTACTTACTTAATACCTTGGGATGTCTACTTTGTAAAAAGGGGTCATTTGGGGGGTATTTGTACTTTCCTGACTAGTTAGAGTCTCAAGAAATGAGGTACACCTGATGTACTGAAGGCCTGATCAGAAGTGATGAATTTTTAGTGATTGGCACCATAGATTGTAGACTCTATAACTTTCACAAAGACCAAATAATATATACTAATGTGGGTTATTTTTACCAAAGATATGTAGCAGTATAAATTTTGGCCAAAATTTATGAAGAAAAATTACTAATTAGCAAAAATGTATGACAGAAACGAAGAAAAAGGCATTTTTTTCACAAAATGTATGTTTTATTTTATTTATAGCACAAAAAATAAAAAACCCACTAGTGATTAAATACCACTAAAAGAAAGCTCTATTTGTGTGGAAAAAAGGACGCAAGTTTCATATGGATACTGTGTTGGATGACTGAGTAATTGTCATTCAAAGTGTGAGAGCGCTGAAAGCTGAAAATTGGTCTGGTCAGGAAGGGGGTGTAACTGCACTGTACTGAGGTGGTTAAAGTGTAATGTGTGTCAATCTCATGCGGTAACATAAACATTAGAAGAACATTTATAACAACAGTTTCTTTTAAAGTGGAAGAGGAAAAAATGAGGCGCATTGATAATCCTGCTAGGCCAATAGACATTCAACAATGAGAATAGAATTCTAATAATTATTGCAATCAATATTACAATACTATTGATATCCTCCCTGCGAAAAACATTGGATCATTATGGACATTAGAACTAATAAGTAATGACTTTCTTGAGCCCAAGAAAAGTATATACTAGAAGAATTCTCAATACGCCCAAACAGACTATTTAGAAAAACCGTAAGGAGTAGGTCTAATTATAAACCATCCCTATAGCCTTCAAACAAAGATCGGTAATAACAAGTAACATTTAATTTTGTAAAAAACCCATCTAGTGGAACTAGGACAGAGGTTGTTCCAGTCGCCAGAGAATGTAGAGTAATTAAACCTTAGCTGAAGAAAACCTAAGTCGCCTATAAGGCGGCATGGCGAAACAATCTAACTGTAATATTCCCAATCTCAATTGTACCGAATGAAACTTTGCAGAGCTAAAACCCTTCCCTCTCTTGGTAGGTCTCTGTAACCGTCCATGAAGGACTTAGAGGGGTTCTTAAATGGTTCATAATCTAGAGTCCTCCTGCATTAGAGTTAATGTTGTGGAGTAGACAAATTAGTTCTGCCACAAGTGGACAGAATTAGGCACAGTGTCTACTGTCATGTACAAGCATGTTCGGTCATTGTTCAGATGACTAAATAGCAAGCCTTTTTGTGGATAGCACTCACAGTTCGGGTTTCGAAAAGCTCTCTTAGGTGGATTACCTTTGGGGTGTCATTTCTTACCCTGGTGTGAATATGAAGGAGGATGACTCGCTGGGTTTGTGCGTTGACGTCAGATCAGAAGGCTCTATCAGACGATGGGGAGCCATGTTTTGGGAATAAGAGTAGATATTAAGCAGGAGGCATGAGAGAGAGAAGAGAGAGAGAAAAAACAAAACAAAATAAAAGCGAAAAACAAAAAGAAAAATATATGGTATCAGGAGGAGGTGAGAGATGACCATGAGGTTTAGGCCTCTGGATGTTGATTCTTCATTGGAGGGGAGGGAGAGGGTGTATGATTGAGGTTTAAGACGATTTCTGTGAATGGGATATTGAGCTGCTTGACTTCAGCTAGTTGGCGATTTAAGGTTATCTTGACATTGCTGTGACGGAGGCCGACATTAATATTTTAGGTGTCCATCTGGTCTTGTCTGTCGATACGGTCTCTTCTTCTGGGTGGGGAGATTCCTGGACTTCCGTGTGCTGCTCCTCTTCCATAGTGTGGCGCTGGCGGTGATCTCCGACGGCGATCTCTCTTTCTCTGCGTTCTAGGAGTCGCATTGTTTGTGATTTCGATCCAATTTTCGTGTATCATGAAGGAGTTGTACCATTCGGGCACATCCGTATGAGGGGGGTCAAGCGATTCGCAGAATGAGTGTAGGTCATCTGGGGTGCGTAAAAGGGCTGTGTGACCTCTCCATGTAGCAGACAGGCAGAACGGGAATTTCCATCTATAAGGTATCCCTCTGGCCCGTAGTTGGTCCAAAAGTGGGCGCAGGGCTCTGCGTTGCTGTAGAGTGATATTGGAGAGATCTTGATAGAGCTTAATTTCATTTCCATTGAAAAGCACTCTGTTTCTTTCTCTTGCTTTTTTCAGAATGGCCTCTTTCAAAGGGAAATTTACCAAGCAGCAAACTATGTCTCTCGGTGGGTCTGTGTCTCTTCCCCACGGTCTGAGGGCGCGATGAATTCTTTCAAATTCGATTGGCGAATCTGAGGGTCTGTCTAGGAGGTCGTTGAAAATAGATGTAGCTTCATACCTCCAATTTAAACACTATTTTCATTCCAGATCCCCTGACCTGGCTCTGGTCAATCCCACCATCTTTGAAACTTTATGTTCCCAGGGTCCTTGCCAGAAGGGCCTCATATCCGCCATATACAGTATACTTCACAATTCTACTGCTCCCACCGCGGAGGCTCACCTTTATATGAGGAAATGGGCCACTATTTTACAGACTCCCTTAACCCTCTCTCAATGGCAAGACGTCTGGTTGTCTACCTCCAAGGTTTCTAGGTGCGTGGAGCAGAGAGAGACAGCCTACAAGGTACTGATGTTTTGGTACAAAACTCCTGAAATGCTACACAAATATGACCCCTCCATATCCAAGATGTGCTGGAGGTGCTTACGACATGAGGGCACCCATTATCAAATTTTTTGGAGTTGCCCCTTGATTGTACCTTTTTGGTCTATGGTCCAATCCCTACTCCATACCGTGTTGGGGATCACCATCCCTATAGACCCGAGGCATTACTTGCTGGGCCTGCCTGTTGCGACGCTATCAAAAAGCGCTAAGAAGCTGACAGCATATGTCCTCCTAGCTGCCAAGAGAGTGATCCCTGCTCTTTGGTTGTCCTCCTCCCCCCCAACCCACTCTCAGTTGATTTCCGCCATTGCAAACATACGTAGAATGGAACATATGACTGCTTTGGTACAAGACTCTCTACCTAAATTTTATAAAATATGGGACAGATGGGACAACTCTATATCGAATCCTGAGACAACACCCCGATGTATAGACATGAGCTTCCAGGAAATTTTTCCCATGGCTCTCTCCCGAGATCCTACCCCTGCGTTACCTCTATAAAATACGGTATATGGTTTAATTATGCATCTTTACATGTGAATCCGTGGTGTATCCTGTTCCTTCCCCTTTAATGTGATATTTTAAATTACCGACATTTGATATCCCGCCTGCGGCGGTACTTGCTGTTACAATTGCAATGTTAATTTTGATTGTATGTATCGGAAGCATATATACTTTGTTCTGTGAAAGAAATCTTTTTCTCAATAAATATACATTTATAAAAAAAAAAAAAGAAAATAGATGTAGCAGTTTGAGCTATAGGGGTCTGGTCTGTTGCCTCTGGGATTCCACGGATTCTGATATTATGGCGCCTTCCTCTATTATCGAGGTCCTCGATATGGCGGTGCATCTCTATTAAGTGACACAGGTGATTGAGGATTTTTGTATTTGTTTCAGGGCATCAGAGTGGTGTGCTGCAGTTTGTTCTGCTGCTCCAAGCCTTGCTGACATGTGCTGGATATCTGTCTTTAAGTCAGTGATGGCTACTGACAGCGTGGCTTTAATATCCAGAGCCACAGCTTGGAGATCTGCCAGGGAGAGGGCTTGAGGGGCTGAGCAGGTCTGGGGGGATATAGCCTGTAAGGCTGTGCTTGCGCCGTAGTTGTGGATGCCCTGTGGGCTGATCGCGCCGTCCGCCGCACCTCCGGTAGGTGCCGAGCGGGGTGGACGGCTTAGGCGAGGCCGCGGCTTTGAGGCCTTCTCCCTGCGTCGGGCGGAACATCGCGGGGATGTTAGTAAGGGGTGTCTGACCTGCATCGGCGGTGTCCCGGGATCCCGTGGTGTTCCGGTCTCCCTTTCCCATGGCTGGGAACCTGCTAGTTTGCCCTGTGTGCTGATTTTTAGCTCCCTGGATGCCGGAGGAGTGAGATTATGCATCCATCGCTGTCCACGGCTAGGCCACGCCCCCAATTCATTTTAAATTTACTCAGTAGCTCACCAGCTTTTTTCAGCATCAACTGATCTTTTTTTGAATATAGGATCTTAGGGCTGTGGTGTAAATTCTAAGCCTTTTAATCACCACAGTGAGCAATTGCTGGATGGATTACAGTGGAATCTGTTTGGACAGGTGTCTTTGTTTCTCCACCACATACAGAGTTGCGAAATTAATTGTGCGCTGCAAATTGAAATATCATGACTGCACTTAAAGACATGCAATGCTTTGCACACAATCAAAACGTTCTAAATTAATCTCACTCACTAAATACATTTATTTATGTGACTGAAAATTAGTTAGCAAGAAATATCAACCCAGCTACAAAATGTGGGCACATGGACTTGTAACATTTTTTCTTCTGAAATCGTATACCTTTTGACTTTTCACAGTCCCCAGAGATGCCATCCTAATTCTTACATTACTAATCAATAAACCTGTCATGTACCTGATTAAGATCGAGCTGTAAAGTGGGCTTCTCTTGCACCTCCTGTCCATCGCTCCTGATAGAGATGACAGGGTGTAAAGAACACAGAGTGGCACGAGGGCCGATGTAGCAAGTGGCACCAGCTGGGCCTTGGCAGGAACCTGATGGCTGCAGATCACTGGATAAGTACTGAGAACAGGAACTACATGTTGCTGGATCAGCAGGAGGAAGCGTGGTCAGAACACAAGCCAGGGAGTCATCCATAGCCAAGCGGAGCAGGTACCAGAACGTGAGGCAGAAGCTAATACAGGATACAGGCCGGGTTTGGTACATAGTCAGGCAGCAAGGTACAGAAGCATGAAGCAGGAGCAGGGTCAAGCACAAGCTGGGGTCGCAGGAAGGAAGGCGGAAGTCCAAGGGAAGGTTCAGGTGAAAGCCGGGTCAAACACAGAAAGACTGAAACAGATCACACACAGGTAAACAGGAAGAAGCGGAAAGACCATTCAGTAATGTTTGTGTGTCATTGCTCTGTTTAGATAGACCAGCTGGCACCAGTACAAGCATGTGTGCCTGCTCGCGTCCACGCATGCGCCAATACATAATATTCTTGGCGCACACACTGGTGTGCTTGTGCCTGTGCGCCAATGTGCGTCTATTAACCGGACTTCTCTTACAAAACCACTTACATCTAAACATGTTGTGTGCAACGGGTGTTGGCAGTGGCGTGTGGGTGGGGGTGGGGAACTGGAGGGGCTGTGGCCTCAGGCACAAAATTTAGGTGGGGGCACATCCAGTGGCAGTGTCACTCCGTCCTAATCTTAAATATGTGTATGGACGGTGTCACTAACTTGCTGCGCTCCAGCCACAATGTACAGACCCAGGTATGCGCCTGGTGATTGGGCAAAAGTGGTCATGTGCAGTAGCAGGGCTGGGTTGCTCTGGGAGTCCCACCTCCACCTCTCTATAGTAGCCGCCGCGGTCTTCTCCTCCTCCGTACACTACACATATACACAGATCACCCTTTCCCCCACTTATCCCCAATGTTCCTCCCATCACCCCACTTATCCCCAGTGTCCCTCCTGTCCCCCACTTATCCTCAATGTCCCTCCTGCCCCCCCCCCTCCAATGTTCCTCCCATCATCCCTCTTATCCCCATTGTCCTTCCTGTCCATCCAATATTCTTCCTGTCCTCCCACTTATCCCCAATGTCCCTTTTACCCCCAATGTTCCTCCTGTCCTCCCACTTATCTCCAATGTCCCTCCTGTCCCTCAATGTCCCTCCTGTCACCCCACTTATCACCAATGTCCTTACCATCCTCCCAATGTTCCTATGGTCCTCCCACTTATCCCCAATGTCCTTCATGTCCCCAATGTCCCTCCTGTCCCTGAATTATCCCCATTGTTCCTCCTGTCCCCCCAATATTTCTCCTGTCCTCCCACTTATCCCCAATGTTTCATCTGTCCTCCCACTTATCCCCAATTTCCCTCCTGTCCCTCAAATTATCCCCAATGTCCTTCCTGTCCCCCCATTGTTCCTCGGATCCCCCAATGTTCCTCCTGTCCTCCCACTTATCCCCAATGTCCTTCCTGTCCCTCCTGTCCCCAAATTATCCCCAATGTTTCTCCTGTCCACCCCCAATGTTCCTCCTGTCCTCCCACTTATCCCCAATGTCCTTTCTGTCCCCCCAACTGTTCCTCCTGTCCTCCCACTTATCCCCAATGTCCCTCCTGTCCCCCCAATGTTCCTCCTCTCCCCCCAGTTATCCCCAATGTCCATCCTGCCCCCCTAATATTCTCCCTGCCCGTCAATTATCAACAATGTCCCTCTGGTCCCCCCAATGTTCCTCCAGTCCTCCCACTTATTCCCAATGCCCCTCCTGTCCCCCTTGTCCTCCCACTTATCCACAATGTCCTTCTTGTCCTCCCACTTATCCTCAATGTCCCTCCTGTCCCCCCACTTATTCCCAATGTTCCTCCTGTCCCCCAACTTATCTTCAATATCCCTTTTGTCCCCCCCACATATCCCAAATGCCCCCCTTTCCTCCCACTTATCCCTAATGTCCCTCCTCTCTTCTCACTTATTCCAAATGTTCCTCCTCTCCTCCCACATATCCCCAATGTCCCTCTTGTCCCGCCATTTATCCCAAATCTGCTCCCCTCTCCTACCACTTATCTCCAATGTCCCCCTCTACTCTCACTTATCCCAAATGTTCCTCCTCTCCTGCCGTGTATCCCCATTATCCCCCACGTAACCCTAATGCCCCCTTCTCCTCCCACTTATCCCAAGTGTCCCCCTCTCCCCCCACTTATCCCAAACACCCCCCCCCCCCACACTTAGCACCAATGTTCCAACTCTCCCCCAAGTTATAAATTAGCACATTGCCACCGACCCCCCCAATTTAGCACCAATGACCCATTAACTAGCACTAATATCATCACCTATACTCCCTCTTAGCACTATTGCCCCCCTCCCCACCTAACATTACACTCCTACTTTAAGTTGTAGCTGTTCTTCTGTAACAACCCCTTTCTTTGATACTCTGTAGGTGGGGAAGAGAGGTTTGGGGGTGGGAGGAGAGCTCTTTACTGAAAGGGAGGGTTGTAAACTTTCTTGTGAGACATAAATTCCTGAGCCCTGCAATCTGTATGTAGCACACGTATGAACTCTGCAGTGCACTCTGTACGCAGTGCACTTCTGAACGCTGCTCTCTGCATAGTGCTTTCTGCGCAGTACACCCCTGAACTCTGTGCACTCTTGAGCACTTCACTATATAGGTAGTGTACTTCTGAACCCTGCACTCTGTACCTAGCTCTGTCCTGAACTTTGCACTCTGTACGTAGGACAGTCCTGATCTTTGCACTCAGTACATAGCAGAATCTTAATCTTTGCCCTTTTTATATAGCACACTCCTAATCTTTGCACTCTGCACGTAACGCACTTCTGAATTCTATGCGGTGTACTCAGTGCATTTCTGAACTCTGCATGCAGTGCACTCTTGAGCTCTTCACTCTTCGCAGTACACTCCTGAACTCATTCACTCTGTATGAAGTACACTCTGAACTCTATATCTAGCGATCTCTTGATTGTTACACTTTGTAAATAGGGTACTCCTAATTTTTGCACTCAGTATGTAGCATAATATCAGACTTCTACATACCTGACCGACGAGTCCGCTTTGGACAGAGGGTGGTCTCCCTTATGTGTCTGACTCGTGGCCCCTGGTAGAGAGGACAGGTGGCATGGGAGTACTGAGTGGTATGAGAGCCTGGTAATGAGGATCCTGATGCTGGAAGGTAGAGAATCTTCAGACAGCAAGCTAGTAAACAGGAATACAGGCAACGGGTGCTGAGCAAGAGCAGAGCAGACAGGTCCGGGCACAGGCCAGCAACGGGTTCAGTAACAGGCAGGAAGCGAAATACAGAGGAGCAGGCAGAAGAAAAGTAAAAACAGGCTGAGATCAGATGCAGGCAGAGGTCAAGGGAATCTGAAAGGCAAGCCGAGTCTTCAGGAGATCAGGTATGCAAATACGGGTACAGGAGCAAGGTCACAGGGATCTGATGATCAGACAGCACCAAGCAGAGTGTGCAGCAGACCTAAACAGGCCGATTGGCGCCAAACGCCCACCACACCGGCGCGCACACCAGGTCATAGCCTCCATCCCTATCACTATAAGTCAAAAATTTAAAACAAGAGCTTAACGGGACTTTATATGAAGCACAGGGTTAAGAAAGGAAGCAAAAATAGCTATTAAGAAAAAGATTTTTATTTATTTGTCTATCAAAACATGATTAAATATATTTAATGAGGTGCGCAAACATACATATAATTAATATCAATATTTTCTTTATACACTCATGGTGACCGATAAAAAATAAGTTATAAATGCGTACCTCAATTGTATATATAGAAACCACCAATGGTAATGATGGAATAGACAATTAATAAAGTATTACAGCTACATGAACCTATGACTTCATGATTGTTACATTAAATAAAACGAACATAATTGATACAATATTACAGAAATAAATGCTGTTAGAGTTGGGATACCAAAATACACGGCAACTGGTAGCTCTACGCGTTTCGCGGCTTACTGCCGCTCATCCGGAGAAAGCTTGTGATTGGTCTGAAAATACAGGGTAGTAATCAATTAATATTTATAATAATTGAAGCAAAAGGGAGATTGAAAAGCCCACCTAGTAATCACTTACATACAGCTATGCAGCCATAGGCGCGGTTTCAGGGGGCCACCAAACACCCCAAGCGACGGCACAGGAGCTGAGGAGGCCCATCCAGGGGCAATAGGGCCAAAGGGGTGCGTACACAGGTGGCCACCGGGACAAACAGGGCAATTCTCAAGTGGGGACATAAACAGCATGTAAGTGTATGCCTAATGGGTAAAAAAATGCATAGTGAAAACTACAGATGGGAAGATATATAATGTGGAACATATAAGTGCAGGTTGGAAAGAGGAGAAGAAAGAAAGTATGCAGTAAAAAGAAAGTGTTAGGTGGATATAGAAGTGAGTAAAATTAGCGAGGGGAGGAAGGATGGCCAGTGTATACCGTCCCCCACCCAAACTCCCAGTGACAAAAAAAGGGTGGAAGGAAAAAAGAGCTATGGCGCTAAGTACAGAAATACCTTGTGTATAGAAAAAAACGAGATCCGGGGATCACAATGTTTGGTGTATGTGTAAGCCCAGATTGCTCCAGTCTCGCCCACTGCCGCCACCCATAAATACCCATACACTGCCGTCAGAACGCCCCCAACATCACATGCATGAGCACTATGAGGAGGAGGGGAAAACGCTGGCCTCGGGACAAATCACCACCCGGAGCCGGCGTCCACACCCACACCCCCAGGTCACGTGAAGATAGAGCCAAGCCCACCAGGACGCATAATCTTGATTTTTGTATATAACACACTCCTGATGTTTGCACTCTGTATGCAGTACACACATGAACTCTGCACTTTGTGCAGAATGCACCAAGGTGGTGGTGGCGTGGTTAAGTTCCTGCACCTATTCTCTGAGAAAAAAAGCAGTGCAGTCTCTCACCATCTCATGTAATATGTCTACAGTCTCTCACCATCTCCTGTAGACTCTCTGTAGTCTCTGACCATCTACTGTACTATGTCTGCAGTATCTCACCATCTCCTGTAGTACATCTGCAGTCTCTTACAGTCAGGGGAGGCAGGTGAGGCATGAACATTAAAAGAAAAAAAAAATAGCTTTGTGGGTCATAGCTTGGTGACCTGGCATCATAGAGACCCCAAATTTGGGGATCCTATGACTTATGGTTCCAGAGATATGGGGCTCCTTGCACAGCCTGTCGAAAATGAAATACAGATTAGCCACTTTAAATACAAGCTGACACACTCTGTTTGCAGCAGACTGAGAGATTGAGCTCACTGTGTCTCTCACTTCTTGTCCGAGGCACTGAGCTCAATAAACCAGCTGTCCAATAAAAATGCTGCAGTGGAGGCACGCCTCTCACTGCAGTGTCATAGAAGGGGCATGTGTCTAAAACACAAGCCCAGCCCTCTTAACTACAAGGAAAAATATGTGATTTACCTTTAATCCCATGTTTTTCTTACACAGTTAAGAAGGAGAATGAGAATCTGCTGCCTACTAAAAAGGTACTGTTATATTCAAGCTAAATCATATATTTATATGCTATATGTTATAACATAATTTATTATTTATCTATTTACTGTGAAATTACTGGTTGGAAGTTATAACTAATAATTTGCCTGTTAAGCCACCTGCTTGAGTACAGATTTTGAAAATATAGCAAATGACTTTAAAAACAATATGTCATAATTATTTGTATATTACTTATGGTAAATAACCCCTTGCCACCCAGGCCAATTCTGACACTTCTCGCCTACATGTAAAAATCCTCACTTTTTATGTGACATGGTATGTGCACAGCAATTTTTTTAAACTTGTTTTTTTGGGGGAAAAAAATGTTTAATAAATAATAAAAAAAAAAACACTAAGGTTAGACCGTTTTTTTTTGTATAATGTGAAAGATGTTACGCGGAGTAAATAAATAGAATAAATAGATACCTAAAATGTCACACTTTAACCACTTACGTTATAATATGGCGGCTCTTTGAAGTGGAATATCATTGTTATAGCAGCAGCTAGCTACCATAACACCGTATCCACTTCTTCAGCGGGCGGTCCGCTTTCAGATAAATGTGGTCGCAGTAGCGGATTCACTGCAAGATCACTTTTATCAGTGGTTGGAGAGGTCACACTCCGGTGCCCTCCGCTGCTTACCTGAGCCACTGGCAGCGGCAGAGGCGATCGGGTCATTTCCCCAGCTTGGCATAGAGCTGAAGTGAGGGGAAGATGGTCCCACAACAGACTCCATACCATTGCAGGGCGGAAGCAACATCTAAACATCACTTCCGCCCATAGCTCTTAAAGGGATATTTTTTTTTTTTTTTTTTTTTTTTTCAAACGACATTTTTTTTTATTGCATTTTAGTGTAAATATGAGATATGAGGTCTTTTTGACCTCAGATCTCATATTTAAGAGGTCCTGTCATGCTTTTTTCTATTACAAGGAATGTTTACATTCCTTGTAATTGGAATAAAAGTGACACCATTTTTAAAAAAAAGAACAGTGTAAAAATAAAAAAGCAAAATAAATAAGATTTTTTTTTTTTAACACACCCCATCCCGATGAGCTCGCATGCAGAAGCGAATGCGTATGTGAGTAGTGCCTGCATATGAAAACGGTGTTCAAACCACACATGTGAGGTATCACTGCGACCGTTAGAGTAAGATAAATCATTCTAGCCCAAGACCTCCTCTGTAACTCAAAACATGCAACCTGTAGAATTTTTTAAACGTCAGCTATGGAGATTTTTAAGGGTAAAAAGTTGTCGCCCTTCCACGAGCGGGCGCAATTTTGAAGCGTGACATGTTGGGTATCAATTTACTTAGGTGAAATTAACCTCAAAAGGGGATTTTATGGGCAATCAAAAATATACATAGAGAAAACTTCACATATAGAAAATTTCATTTATTGTAGAAAAAATTGTATTAAAAGAACTCATGTTGATGGTACAAAACATCATAAGAATCAACATTGCACACTATAGAACAAAATTTGCAAACATTGCACGTTTGGCTGTTAGGACCATGGAGTGGCAATCCCAATCTACTTGCTGTTCCCTTAAATCTTGATTTCCAACAAGGAATGCTGCAGAGAGGGATATCCAACGCATTTCAAAATTACTGTTATAAATCTTCTTCAGGGAATGATACCACTTCTGAAAAAAAACTGCTTATATTAGTAAACATTAATACAAATTCATACCTAGGGAGTCCAAGATACAACAAAAGATAGGAGGAGGAAAATAAACCTCCAGAGTCCATAGGTGACCAGGTCATTCATACACAAATAACATTGAATTGTGAATGAGCATAAAACAAAAGAAAAAAAGAAAGAGGAAAAGAGAAGCAAAAAATAGTCCACATAAAAGTGTAATTTGTGGAATAGGGAGGCAAAGGAGACCCAGAGAGATGTAATTTTTCCGCTATTAATTAATCAGTATTTCCAGAAGAAAAAACATCCAAAAAAGGTCTGTAACTTTCACATTCATTAAGACCCAGAGGTATGGTTGCCCTAGGAGACCTGATCAATAGCATTTCTCGCTGGAGCAGTATCTTATTCCAATCACCACCACAGGTCGGAATGTGGACAGTAAAGTTGACTTTTGGCATCCTATAATTATGCTCTTTGACCACATGTCGGCCAAGTGGCAAATAAAGGTTACCAATACTCATACTATATGAGTAAATGTTAAATCTAATTTGTTGTTAAGCATACACTTAGAAAAAATGTGCATATTTAGCATTCATCCAGAAAACATGGCTGTCCTATCATGGCCAGTTAAAGGCCTACCCCAAGTGGATGCCAGGTGTCCACATCCAGAAAGTGCTAGATATGGATTGCCTTACGGCATTAAAATATGGGTACTGTGGGCTGGAAAGAAGCAAAAAAAGATGATAAATCCCCAGGAAGAAAATGGGTCTCAATTCCAGGGGAGAGAGGTTTGCCTGGAGTGTTATTCCCCATGGCTGGCCCCATACTTAATTAAAAAAAATGCTTACTTGAGGTGTCTTGTAGAGCAAAACAGCCAGATCCAAAGGTCCCATATTGAGATATTGAAGTAGCGAAAAAAGGATTCCTAAGATAGGCAGTCCAGGACCTGAAGACAGTGTGGCTCCACGATGGACAAACCAGGGAGGAATGCCAAGAGACGCAATAGTATCCCTGGTATAGTACGCATTGCATGGGAGGAAGTGATGCAATATGTATCATATCGAGCAGCCGCATCACCGTCACTTTCACTTCTGCGCAGATGATGATACAAATATGGAGGTAACTTAGCACACATCAATAGATGCGGCCACGTATCCTCCGCATAAGCCAAGCCTATACAACATCCAGCACCATGAAGACAAACATCTTATGGAATTAGTACTGAGAATGGATTGACAAATTTTAGCAAAACCCAATTAGAAAGGGGAAACATCCATGTCTAATGGAGAAAACATGCCTGTGCCATTACAACTTATTTACAATACACAACAATAATATGGACTACCTAAAGCCATACAAAATGTATCATATGAGCAAACCCAAAAGGATGAATCATCTCATTCAAAATACACAACGCATTGTCTAGGGAGTCCAAGATACAACAAAAGATAGGAGGAGGAAAATAAACCTCCAGAGTCCATAGGTGACCAGGTTATTCATACACAAATAACATTGAATTGTGAATGAGCATAAAACAAAAGAAAAAGGAGGCGCATGCGCGGCAGCTCAATGGACGGTCGCATGTCCTGAGAGCTCCGTTCACTCCGACCGTGATATCCCGCCATTGAGCCATACGGAGAAGAGCTCCTCACCGCACATTAGCCCTCACACCGCAGCGGACCAGTGCCACCCGCTCGGCGACCGATCATCACGGCGAGACGCAGCTTATCCCGGCAGCTAACTCCGGAGATCCAGGCCGAATCCTGCTTGAGACATTCTCCCAAATGCTTTCCAGAGGCCTTGCACAGAACGCCTCCCATATCACCTCAATCATTGAAGCTGACCTACACCAACTTGGTGCCAGGATTGAGGCGATTGAAATCAAAACTGATCAGACTGTTGCCAGAACCATACAGAATACTGATAGGATCTCTGAACTACAGGAGCAGCTGGACACTGCTTATTCCAAATTAGATGACCTTGAAAACAGGAATCGACGGTACAATTTCAGGCTCCGAGGCCTACCTGAATCTTTCAAAGATACCGATACTGTGGTACGCGCTTTCATTTCGTCGCTGCTACCAGATCTACCAGACCATCGTTTAGAGCTGGATCGCGCTCACCGAGCACTTCAACCCCCACGCCAAGATGGCTTACCTAGAGACATTGTGGTCAAACCCTACTTCTTTAAAACTAAGGAAGAGGTCATGCGAAAGGCCAGAGAGACTGAAAATCTATCCTTCCAAGGTCATCCAGTTCAAATCTTTTCAGACTTATCCCCATACACGATCCAACTACGGAGATCCTTAAAACTGCTCTTACAAGTTCTCACGCAAAACTCTATTGCTTACCGTTGGGCATTCCCATTCAGACTACACTTCACGTATTCCAATAAACCGTATGGTTTCTCCAACTTCACCGATGGCGAACGCCTACTCCTACAATTGGGCCTCATCTCCCATTCTCCAGCTGACCCCGCAGACCCCAAGTCTTCCGGCTCTTCAAAGAGACCGCCCCCCGCAAGCCCAGACAAACCCCTCTGGCAAAAGCAGAAGGCTAAACGATCTAAAGATGGACGTCCGACCTGAGAGAAAGAAGCTGGTTATGTCTTCTGTGTTAATTTTTTCTGATACTAACTCTTTATTTTACTCTCCTTGGTGACAGCGCTTAATTTGCGCATTTTCACTTTTTTTCTTTTTGAGGTTCATCCCCTCGCAGACGGGTGCAATCCACGGACATCCTTCATGACTTTCAACTTTTTTTTGTTTTTCTCCTTTCCCATCACTGCCCTCGCCTGGCTTTGACACTATGAGCTGCGGCTCTTCTCCACATGGCTAAGGATAGCTATTGCAAGCTCATGGCTCTCCCTATTTTGACTGTTTTATCTTACTTAGTTTATGTTTGAAGTTTTTTTTCATTTTTCCTTTTTTTTTTATTATTTTTTTTTTGCTTGCTATAGATGCCTCCCATTTCTATTGAATGGGTATCGGGCCTCGGGCGGGGTCCGGTCGGAGTGGTTTGCACTGCGCCCCTGCCAGTCTCCGAGTGATGGGCTGTTCCTCCCCCTCACTCAGAGACTCCCACACTTCCCCCTTTGTTGGGAAATTTTCCCGAGACGTTGATTCTCGGGCCTTACATGCAGGGGACTGACGTGCGTCCTCCTCCCCTGCAGACAGTTTCATTGGTTATACATGTTTTATTTGTTTGTGTTCTCTCAAAGTTAACCATAGTCCTCCGGTGGTTAAGTTATCTTATGTTTTCTCTCCACAGGATCAGTCAACTCCTCCCTTTCCCCTCTTTCCCTCTCCTCCTTTTCCGGGTCTACCAGGGTCCCTCTCCGCTGACAGTTTCAGTTCATTTGGCCGAGGCTTTTCTGGCCTGGGATGATCCATGCCTTCGCAGGGGTACGGTAAGAGATCCCTCTATGAAATATCTGCTAATCCCTCTGACTCGCGATGCCTGACCACAAACCCCCTCCTACCCTCTGTATAGCTACACATAACGTACAGGGGATGAATTCTCCTATCAAAAGGAGAAAACGTTTTCAATTTTACCAATCCCAAAAGATAGATGTAATTCTCATGCAGGAAACTCACTTTAAAATCTCTTATAACCCCTCCTTCCTACATAGTCGCTTCACCCAGTTCTTCCTGTCCAACGCCAAAAACAAAACTAAAGGGGTAGCAATATGCCTATCCAAGAACCTTAGATTCACTTCCACAGAAATATTTAGAGACAAGGAAGGCAGGTTTATTTTGGTTAAAGGATCCATAGAAGGAGTCATTTATTCTTTTGTATCCTACTACGCCCCTAACAAGGGACAATCAACTTTCTTTCACTCCATGATGTCCACGTTGGACCCTCTATTAGAGGGTAAGGTAATAATGGGGGGAGACACAAACCTCCCATTCGACCATTCCCTGGACAAAGCAGGGAAAGGTTCCGCACGAAACAGAAAACCTCCTAAGCAGAGCAATAAGATTGCTGAAACTTTACACTTGAGGGGTTTGGTGGACATCTGGAGGGTAATGAACCCCACATGTAAAGACTTCACACATTACTCAGCCCCCCACCAGGTACATGCCAGGATTGACCACATTTTTGTTCAATCACACACTATTCCATTGACCTTAAGATCGGAAATCAGGGACACGTCACTATCTGACCACTCTCTGGTGCTCCTATACCTTCAGTCCACACACAACCCCGGCACTAGATTCACTTGGCGACTTAATGAGGGGCTTCTTAGTGACCCTGCTCATAGTGCGGACATCTCTACTGCCATACAAGAGTACTTCTCCCTTAACAAAGATTCCTGTACTGCCCCGGAAGTTGTCTGGGCTGCTCATAAAGCTGTGATTAGGGGGAAAATCATCCAAATTTCCTCTCAACTGAAAAAGGGAAGGAAGGCTCACATAGATTCTCTATCCAAGGAATTCCGTTTGCTAAGCAAAGTTCATAAACGTAATCCCACTAGAGGGTCCTTGGAAGCCCTGCACGCAGCCAGGACTACCCTCAACTTAGCTCTCACTACTGAGGCGGAAAAACATTTACGATGGTCTGGAGCAAGATTTTATTATCAGAAAGACAAGATCGGAGCGAAGCTAGCAGCCAAATTATCCCCGAAGCTACGATCCTCTACGTTCCCAAAAATTAGGGATCCGGACGGAGTTCTAACACAGAATCCCCTCCGCATAATGTCTTCCTTTCACAAATTTTACACCTCCCTCTATAAGGATGATAAAGATAATTCACGGGCCTCAGTGGATCAATTTTTGGAAAATATCCCCCTCCCAAAATTATCCCCTGACCATTCTAGCCTACTAGAGGAACCAATCTCGGTTCCTGAAGTCCTAGAGGTGATCAAACGACTCAAAAACAATTCGGCCCGGGTCCTGATGGGTTCTCTGTGGGATATTATAAGAAATTTGCCTCGGTCATTGCCCCCTTTATGGTTGATTTTTTCAACTCTACCCGGTCTGGTTCTCCCCTGGATAAAGCCCTGAACTTAGCCTATGTTTCGGTCATCCCCAAACCTGGCAAAGACGCATCCTTGGTACAAAACTATCGTCCGATTTCGCTTATTAACAACGACCTAAAAATCTTAACTAAGGTGCTTTCCAATAGGATCTCAACATTTATTTCACGATATATACACAAGGACCAGGTGGGCTTTATCCCGGGGAGACAAGGACCGGATCAAATTCGGCGAGCAGTGGACATCATATCCATTCTTAACTCACACTGGGATGGCAATCCCTCACAAGAAGGCTTTTTGCTGTCTATTGACTTGCAAGAGGCTTTCGATACGCTTACGTGGCCTTTCCTGTTTCAGGTCCTGGAGAGATGGGGCTTTGGGCCTCTCTTTTTGGGGACCCTCAGGGCTTTGTACTCTACCCCAAGCGCCCAAGTCCGCTTACAAGGCTGCTATTCAGAGACGTTTAGCATCGAAAAAGGCACCAGACAAGGGTGTCCTCTGTCACCCCTGCTGTTCGTCATAGCAATAGAGACCCTAGCTATTGCCATCAGAGCCCACCCAGACATCAGAGGAGTGCGTTGTGGTCAACAAGAACATAGATGTGCACTATTCGCAGATGACCTGCTCCTCTTTATAACTGCCCCACTGATTTCCACACCTAATATATTTGCACTCTTAGATGCATTCGGACTAGCCTCGGGCTTGAAAATGAATGCCTCGAAATCCCTAGCATTAAATGTCTCAGTACCCCTGAATCTAGTACATACCCTACAGAATCACTTCCCTTTCACATGGTGCCCCGATTCGTTACCCTATCTGGGCGTTTACCTAACACCTAATGTGAACAATCTCTACTCGGCCAATTATCCCTCCGCCCTTGCGAAATTAGCTGCAGATCTACTAACCTGGTCCCATCTTGGCCTCTCATGGCTTGGTCGCATCTTTGCAATCAAGATGACCCTCCTTCCCCGTCTCCTGTACTTGTTTAGATCCCTCCCTATCCCCGTAAGGAAAGCCCAAATCCAACCACTTCAATCAAAAATCCTTCAATTTATCTGGGGTTCCAAGGGCTGTAGAGGCTCAAAACAATTATTATATAGACTTAAAAAGCAGGGAGGTTTAGCGTTACCTAACATCTGGTGGTATTATCAAGCGGCACAATTAGCCCAGATCTCAATAGTCTATGCCCGGGGCCCCAAACCTGACTGGGTTTCTATAGAAAGACAGGCTACCCCCCATCACACCATCGACTACCTCATATGGGCTCCCCCTAGAAGCAGACCCCCTATCATGTCTCCCACCCTCTCTCATTCACTGGCCCTGTATGATCGGCTACACAAAAACCCTGCATTGATCTCGAAACTACGACCTTTAACGCATGTATTCCACAACCCAGACTTCCCGCCAGGTATGAATATCCTGGCCTTTAGTTGGTGGCTCAACAAAGGACTATTTAAGATTGGCAACTTTTTTACCGCTTCAGGCCCTGTCTCGCTTTCTTTCTGCTTGAAGAAACTTGAGATGCCCCACACCGAACAGTTTAGATTCTCCCAACTAGCCCATTTCCTGCACTCTAGATGGCCCAATAGACCAGATCCTCCGACTGTCACGACCTGTGAGTCTTGGTGCGCGGACATCGCGAGTCAGAGGGGGGGGGGATTTCCACGATTTATACCTCTCTAGCTTCTTCAGTGTCCAAACCTCCCTATGCTTTAGCCTGGGAAAATGATCTTAATATGTCATGGGATAGCGACTTATGGTACACCTGTTTCCAAAGATCCTTCACTGGGATCCTCAACGTATCCCTGATTGAAGCTAGCCTTAAACGTATCACTAGGTGGTACAGGGTTCCCGCTCGACTGGCCCAGATCTTTCTGGAGGCGTCCCCACTTTGTTTCCGTGGCTGCGGACATTTAGGATCTTTACTCCACACATGGTGGACTTGCCCACATATCAGGGGCCTTTGGAATAGGGTATTTGCCCTAATTCGTAAAATTGTACCATTTCAGGTGCCCCAAAGCCCGGAGGTGGCGTTGCTCAACCTCAAAGTGGAAAAAGCTAATAAACCATCTCAGGCACTCATATTTTTTATCCTCCTGGGCACCAAAATCACCATAGCAGCGCACTGGAAACAACATACAGTCCCATTCGGGCCAGTTAAACGAAAGATCTCCTGGATTATTACGCAAGAGAAGATGGTCAGTCGCATATAGGATAGAGCCGGCTTCTTTGAGAAAGTTTGGGAACCCTGGGCCACCTTCCACAAAATCCCACTCTTTCCAGGATTATAAACTTGACTTTTGCCCCAAAACCCTGGTAGACCCCCCCATCCCCTCCTGATTCCTCCTTGCCTTCCTCCCCTTCTCCCGCTCTTACTCCTCTTTATCTGACCGATCTATGTTAAGCTTCGAGTTGACTGATCTCATATCCTCCATGATACCTGCACAATATGCAGTTTTCTTTGCCCACCTTATAGTTAGTATGGCCTTTCAGCTTTCATGGCCGGGACATAGCGCAACTATAGTCCCTGTTTGTTTTAGGTGATGAGCACGTAGGGATCCCGGCTCCGCTTTGGACCCCCCGGGTTTATCTGAGGAACTCAGTCTTACATGCTATTAGTGTATAAACGGTTTGCCCTCAAATTTTCTTTAACTCGTCCGGACTCTGATGGACTGTTTAGGCCTGGGTCGGGTGGGGGGGGTCACCGACCACAGCAAGTGCCCTTTTCGGGGGGGTGGGGGACCTTCTGTCACTCTCCCCAGGACCGCTCGCAATAGGGTGTAGGTGTGAGATGCACCCCCAACAACATTAATGAGCAGTGACGATAAATTATTTAAGCCACCTCTAATAAGCTAACTTACCTGAATAACTGGGATCCACACCCGGTAGTTTTCCTCAAAGTTTTTCTTTTTGGGGCGATTTTGTTTCTGGTTGTGTCCTACTCAGATCCCGGCCTCAGTTTTAAACATGTCATGTTCCGTTACTCCTTTCTTTTTTTTCAGTTTGTATATTGCCTATTTTTTTTCTGACACCACATGTTTGTCACTTGCAGGTAATAGTCTGTAAGCTACTATCTACTGTATTACTGCTTGATGATGTACGATTGATGTGCCTTGTTTTTCTTACTGTTTGCATAAAACCAATAAAAACATTGAAAATAAAAAACAAAAGAAAAAAAGAAAGAGGAAAAGAGAAGCAAAAAATAGTCTGCATAAAAGTGTAATTTGTGGAATAGGAAGGCAAAGGAGACCCAGAGAGATGTAATTTTTCCGCTATTAATTAATCAGTATTTCCAGAGGAAAAAACATCCAAAAAATGTCTGTAACTTTCACATTCATTAAGACCCAGAGGTATGGTTGCCCTAGGAGACCTGATCAATAGCATTTCTCGCTGGAGCAGTATCTTATTCCAATCACCACCATGGGTCTGAATGTGGACAGTAAAGTTGACTTTTGGCATCCTATAATTATGCTCTTTGACCACATGTCGGCCAAGTGGCAAATAAAGGTTACCAATACTCATACTATACATATGATGGCAACACTTTGACATAATTCTTGTTTTGTGTTACCTACATAAAAAGCTCTGCACTGACACTGCATAAGCTACACCACCCCTCGCTTCTTGCCATTGGCAAGATGTTTCACCTGAATGAGGTGACCATTAGGCAAAAAAGATTTGTTTCCTTCTTCCAATTGTTAGGCACTGAGAACACGTCACACATGGAAAGGTTCCCCAGGTCTTAGCCCTTGTACACACGGTAGGAAATTCCGGTGGAAAATGTCCGATCGGACTGTGTTGTCGGATAATCCGACCGTGTGTGGGCTCCATCTGACTTTTTCTAACAGAATGTCCAACCAACAAAGTTTGAGAGCTGGATATAAAATTTTTCAACAACATGATCCGATCGGACTTTGTCCGATCATGTGTAGAGAATTCCGATCAGACAAAGTGCCACGCATGCTCAGATGAAATAACGAGACTAAAGCTTTTGGCTACTAGCCTGAACATAGTCCCGTCGTAAAGAACAAACGTCATCACGTTCTGAACGATCAGATCCGACAACTTTGTCCTACCGTGTGTATGCAACACCAGTTTCAGACAAAATCCGTCTGAAAAAATCAGACGGATTTTGTTGTCGGAATGTCCAACTGTGTGTACAAGGGCTATCAGGGGTCTCCTCTTGAATACCCCTTATATTCACTTTGAACAAGTTTTCTACAATTAAACCTGCCCTTTTGAAGGTGATTTGTGGATTTTTGGTAACTAAACTTCCCAATGTGGGAACCTCAGTTAAAATTGACCAGTATCTGGTAAGAATTTTCCAAATTTTTTCATGTTCATTTGAATATCATAGGCTTATCCTAGTTGTAATAGTCTTTTCGATACCACTCTTTTTGCCCCTTTTAATCTTTTTATTGAAAATTAGATCATGACTTTCAATGTTTTTGACACGATTAAAAGCTTTTTTTAGGCTGGTTTTTGTATAGCCTCTAGCTAGGAGTCTAGTGGTGAGAGAATCAACCTCCATTTTGAAGTCAACGTCTGTAGTACAATTACGTTTGATATGTAAGTACTGACTAAAGGGTATGGATTTTTTTAAAGGCGTGGGATGGAAGCTGTCAGCATGCAACAATATGTTGCCGTCAGTGTCCTTTCTAAATAATTTGCTGGTAATTTTACCCTCTTTGTCCTTTAGAATACTGATGTCTAAAAAAAGCATTCTTCTGTGAATCATATTTCATTGTGAAAAAAGGTTTAAGTTATTTTACTCTCGGGGGCCATCCTATATCAACAGCAGATTGTAAATATATCTTTGCCACATGACAATATGCTGTGTATATGTAGAATTCTTCTCAGTGGCCAGAAATTCCCTCTCCCACTCCCACAGGTACAGATTAGCTATGTAGCTATGGGCACAACAGGTCCCCATAGCTACACCCTGCACCCGGAGGTAGTGGGAGCCTTTATAGAGAAAAACATTATGTTTCAGGATAAATTTCAACATAGTAAGTATGAATTTTTTATATTTCCATTCATTTGTTGATCTTTGCTGAAGAACTCTTCCAACAGCCAACACACCCAAATCATGCAGAATGCTGTTGTAGAGAGATTCAACATTAATCATCACCAACAATGCTGAACTGGGAATTTCTAGATTTTCTAAAATCTGTAACAGTTGTATTGTATCTTTAGTGTAGGAGGCTATATTCATAACATGCAGTCTCAAATGGTCATCAATTACCTGACTCGGGGCTTCAGAGACACAAGCATTGCCTGAGATGATTTGTCTCCCAGGTGGGTTGTAAAGATCTTTGTGTACATAGTAGATACATGGGGGTATTTTGTGTGTACAAAATCGCATAAGTCTCTCGAGATAATGGCCTCACAATGTGCTTCATCAACAAGCCGATAGAAATCCTGATTAAACCTATCAACTAGGGATGAAGAAATTTAATGATAACATTTGTTATCTTTAAGAATCTTTAAACACATATTCTCATACATCTCGTTGGCCATTAGGACAACATTGCTTCCCTGATCAGATGCCTTTATTGTTATTCCAAAGTTGTTTTTCAAAGGTTTGAATGACAAATTTTGTCTGGGACTCAAATTTTCTTTGACATTATTTTTTTTTCATGTTTTCTATTTCTCTCGGTGTCTCCCTCACAAACAATTCCAATGCGGGATTTTGACTCAAAGGCGGAAATTTGTTAGATTTCTTTAAAAAAATTTTTGTAGGTTGTTGTTCAACCACTTCATTTCCTCATTTTGTGTCTCGTCATCCATGTCCATCTCCCAGGAAACATCACTTTCCCATAACAGCAAATTCAAGTCTCGAATAGCTCTGAATTCAGCTGCTGTGAGATTTGGCACAACTTCTGCCTCCTTCTTTGTGTTTTATCTTAAAAACATACTTTTGAATAATAATTTCCTTGCAAATAAATACATTTATATCCTTAGATGTCTCAAATCCGTCAGTGCTTTTATTTGGACAGTAGGACAGGCCTAAACACAATACCTGCTCCTCTATTGGTGTAAGTGAATCTGATGAAAAATCAATGATATTCAATCTTCCTAGTGTATGATTGATGTTGTCAGGTAATCTACTTCCTTCTGTGTTATTTGTGAATTCAGTGGGTTGGCATTCTGTAAAAAATCATCTAGTTGAGTTTTTGGTATCTTAGGGATGGCTCCCTGATCTTTTCTTGCTTTATTTGGTTTGCTACGAGTTGTGTTAGAATTCTTAGTGCCATTTGTTGGTGTGTTGTTGTGTCTCGTAATATTGTGCACATTACCCTCCCCCGTATAGATTCTATTGACTGTGCTTCTGTGGTAGATTTTTTTTAACTTGTTGTACATAAATCCCATTTTGTTTAGAAAAATGGTCCTTTCTCTTTCGGAATTGTAAGGGAAATTTGTAAGTTCTGTATATAATTGTATTCTATTTTGTATGTGTTGCACAATGCCCTCACTGTGCACACAGCACTAATAATGTTTTCAATACATGTTTTGCATTCTTTCGAGTCCTGATTAGAATTAGCCTGCCTATGTAACGCCCCTTGTTACCATAAACGTACAATTGTAATATTAATGTTATACCTACAAAATCATGTGTATAAAAACCTTCAAATGCGTCATAATAAAGGAGAACGGTTATTTGGAAAGATGCTGAGCGTATCTTTGCGTCTGTTCCCTACTGCAGTAGTTATTATTAATTTGGAACCACTAATCAATATGAGGATAGGAGTTGCCTATCTATAAAATATACATTTCAGAATTGATGATCTGTAAGAGATGGGACAGAGGATGACGAGTTTGAGGGTGTATCTGACAAATTTTCCTTATTCTTTTTTAAATTATTTTTTTAACACTTTGTTTTTTGATTCCATCTGTATGCCCTACCTTCACCAAAAGCATTTTTCAACAGTATTGATTTCCCATATTCCTCCAAATCTCCTTTAATTTCTTTTCAAATTTTACATAACCCTCATGTGTTTTAAATGGTGTCAGTCTGGCATATAGTGCCCCAATAATTTATTTTCCCAATTTATTTTCAGATCATTAGAAATATGTTCTAAAATAGAGAAAATGTGGACCCTCAATTCAATAGGATTGATATTGTCCTTAATATATCCGTCCAGGGATTGTATGTGCCAATGCAAGGCTGATTTTTTCAACAAAGATGATGAATCAGATTGAACCTGCTCCTTTGATTGGTAATTGGCCTGGATGCTAGACATTAGATCCTCCCACTCTTTTCCGTAGAGGTCTCCCATGATATGAATAATATATTAAGAAAAAGATAACTTTTTAAATAGTTTTTTTTTCTTAACCTACTAATTAAGTGGAGTGGTTAATTGGGAACAGGTGCTTGAGGTCTATATAACTTTGTGTAGAACTCATGTGAAATTGACAAACTGCTGGTTGTAAGGTAAACAGTGTAGCCTTAAGTGGAGTGTGAACGAGTATTCCTTTTTGACTGCTGGTGACTGCTGGGTTGCATTTTTAGGTTCTTTTTGGGGCTTTTCATTGTAGCTTTTTAATACCCCTGTCTGACACTTTTTAAATAGTTTTTTTTTTCTTTACTTCCTTCAGCTTACTAATTAAGGGGAGTGGTTAATTTGGCACAGGTGATTGAGGTCTATATAACTTTGTGTAGAACTCATTGTGAGGCTGCTCATCTTGAGTCTGTTGGAACTCTGTCTAAGTGGAACTGGTCAAAGTGGTGAGTTAAAAACCAGAGTTAGTGGAACTGGTCAAAGTGGTGAGTTAAAAACCAGAGTTAGTGGAACTGGTCAAAGTGGTGAGTTAAAAACCAGAGTTTAAAAAAGGAGGTTATAACAGGGGTCATAGTACCTGAGTGTTGTCTGAGTAGTGTGTGGATCATTAGTACTTGTGTATTGTGGGTGCACACTGGTCTGTGAGTACCTGTGTACTGTCTTGTTGAGTATTAGTGTCAGGAAGCTAGTTGTTAGATAATTTGGACTGGGTATAATCTCTAATCCTCATTAAATTAATAGGTACGATGACTGGCGGGTGTGGAGAGGCGACTCGGTGTACATCTTGCAGCATGTATGCGTTCCTTGATCGTCTGATAGAGGGCGAATACTGCTGTGCAAAATGTAAGCACATTATTTCCCTGAAAGCCCAGGTTCTGAATCTGGGGAAGCAACTGTCAGCACTGAAAGGAACCTCTACCCTAAATGAGAGCCAGGTGCCGGCAGGGGCCAGTACAGAGGTGGGTGAAGACAAAGAGGTGCAGGCACTAGCAAAGAGTAGATGGGTGACAGTCAGGAAGGGTAGAGGGGCAAGTGCCAGGGAGGCCGATCCAGGGCTGGAGCATCCCAATAAGTACGCTCCATTGAGTGACATTGGTGATCCCAGTTAGGGGCCAGCACTGCTAGAGCTGAGGGGTTTTCCTAGCTGCCAGGGGAAGAACTCCTCCAGTGAGAGTGGGGGAGGGGGAGTGATGGGAAAGGAAAGACAGATTCTGGTGGTAGGGGACTCAATTCTTAGGAGGACTGGGAGGGCAATCTGTAACAAAGACCTGAAGTGCCGAACTGTATGTTGTCTACCGGGCGCTCGGGTTCGGCACATCACGGATCTGGTGGACAGATTACGGGGCTGGGGGAGACCCAGCTGTCATGGTGCACGTTGGCACCAATGACAAAGTCAGAGGCAGATGGAGTGTCCTAAAGAATGATTTTAGGGACTTGGGAGCTAAATTGAGGAAAAGGACCTCCAAGGTAGTATTCTCAGGAATATTACCGGTACATCGAGCCACATCAGAAAGGAAGAGGGAGATTATGGAAGTAAACAAGTGGCTCAAGAGCTGGTGTAGTAAGGAGGGGTTTGGGTTCCTGGAGGACTGGGACGACTTCTCAGTCGATAACCGGTACTATAGAAGGGAAGGACTGCACCCAAATGAGGAGGGTGCAGATCAGCTGGGACTAAGGATGGCCAAAAAGTTAGAGGGGTTTTTAAACTAGGTGATGGGGGGGAGGGTCCAGAGATAGAGATAGTCAGCGTGGAGCATATTACAGAGGGTAATATTAGGGGCATTAGTGGTAGGGTAACCAAAGCACATAAACCCAAAGTAAGTATAGTAGCAAGTTCTAGTTGTAGTCTCGGAACACCCAAGAGGATAGTATGTGACCGGTTAAAATATATTAATGCATTCAAATGTTTGTTCACCAATGGAAGAAGTCTGCCAAGCAAAATAGGTGAGTTGGAAGCTCTGGTGCATCAGGAGAGCTATGATCTAATCGGTATTGCTGAGATTTGGCTTCATTCCTCACATGACTGGGCAATTAATATTCCTGGCTATGCACTCTTTCGGAAAGACAGAGTAAAAAGGAAAGGTGGAGGGGTCTGTCTGTATGTGAGAAGTGATCTCAAAGTGAGTGAGAAAGAGGACCTGGTGGACGGAGAGTGTGATGAGTCTGAAGCATTATGGGTGGAACTGAATACAGATGTGCGTAGTTCAAAGTTAATCATTTGAGTTTGTTATAGACCACCCAATGGTAATGAGGACGTGGAGACTCAGCTCCTTGCACAGATAGAAAGGGCTGCAAGGGCTGGGACAGTGATAATAATGGGGGATTTTAACTACACAGAAATTGACTGGAGTAATGGCACTGCTGGGACAGATAGCAGGGCAAAAATGTATAAACCTATTACAGGACAATTTTATGGTCCAGTTTATTGAGGCCCCAACTAGGAATGATGCTCTGTTGGACCTGGTAATCGCAAACCATGCAGAACGTGTTACTAATGTTCAGATAAAGGAACACCTGGGTAGCAGTGACCATAACATGATTTTATTGGATGTCAGCTGTAAGCAAAAATCACATACGGGAAAGATGAAAAAAAAACTTAGAGAAAGCAAATTTTCCAAGCATGAGGGTTGCTCTCCAGGACCTAGACTGGGAGAGAATATTGGCATCAATGGGCACAGAACAGAAATGGGAATTCTTCAAAAAGACTGTTTTCGATCTCACTGCAAAGTATATTCCCACTGGCAATAAGTTTAAAAGGCTAAAAATAAAACCTATGTGGCTTACGGCCAAAGTTAAAAAAATCTATAAAAAAGAGCCTTTAAAAAATATAAAAATGAAGGAACGCTAGTGTCATTTAAATGTTACAAAGAATATAATATAATATGTAAAAAGGAAATCAAGGATGCAAAAATTCTAAATGAAAGACAGATTGCAAAAAAAGATAGTAGGACAAACCCCCAAAAATTCTTCAAATATATTAATAGTACAAAGGTCAAGTCTGAGCATTTAGGCCCTTTACAAAATAATCTAGAGTGGGTGACTGGGGACAAAGAGAAGGTTAACTTATTAAATACTTTCTTCGACTCTGTGTATACAAAGGAGCATGGGGGAGCTCATGTCCATAATGGGGGTGGTAGTGACACAGCCCCAAATCCACAATGGCTCAAAAGTGATATGGTCCAGAAATATTTGGACAGAATAAAGGTGGATAAAGCACCTGGACCTGATGGCATCCACCCACAGATCCTAAAAGAATTGAGCTCTGTAATTTCAAAGCCATTGTATCTAATTTTTAGGGACTCATTAATGACAGGAATAGTACCACTGGATTGGCGCCGCAGGGCCAATGTGGTGCCTATATTTAAAAAGGGAACAAAGTCTTTACCAAGTAACTATAGACCTGTTCGTTTAACTTCTATAGTTGGGAAGATACTGGAGGGATTAATAAAAGACCACATAGATGAGTTCTTGCAGGAAAAAAATATTTTAAGCAACAGACAGCATGGATTCATGAAAGACAGAAGTTGCCAGACAAACCTGATTTCTTTTTATGAGGTGGCAAGTAAAACCTTGGACAGAGGGGTGGCAGTGGATGTGGTATACTTGGATTTTGCAAAAGCGTTCTATACAGTTCCGCACACACGGCTCATGTGTAAGGTAAAGTCTACAGGTTTGGAAATATCGGTTTGTAAATGGATAGAAAACTGGCTAAAAGACAGAATTCAGAGAGTAGTGGTTAATGATTCTTACTCTGAATGGTCTAAGGTTATCAGTGGAGTACCCCAAGGTTCAGTGCTGGGACCCTTACTTTTTAATATCTTTATAAATGATATTGAGTCTGGGATCAAAAGTAACATTTCCGTCTTTGCAGATGACACCAAGCTATGCAGTGGAATAACATCCTTACAGGATGTCTCCAATTTACAAGTCAAACTCAATGCTCTGTCTAATTGGGTGACTATGTGGCAGATGAGGTTTAATGTTTAATGTTGAGAAATGTAAAGTTATGCACTTGGGGGGCCAAGAATATGCATGCATCATACATTTTAGGGGGAGTACAACTGGGGGAATCCATAGTGGAGAAGGATCTGGGGGTTTTGGTAGATCATAGGCTCAATAATAGCATGCAATTCAATGCTGCGGTTTCCAAAGCGAGCAAGTCCTTCAAGAGAGGCATGGACTCCAGAGAGAGAGATATAATTTTGCCCCTGTTCAAATCATTAGTAAGACCTCATCTGGAATATGTAGTTCAGTTTTGGGCACCAGTTCTCAAAAAGGATATCGGGGAACTGGAGAAAGTGCAGAGAAGGGCAACCAAACTGATAAGAGGCATGGAGGAACTCAGCTATGAGGAAAGATTAGAGGAACTGGATTTATTCTCTCTTGATAAGGAGATTAAGGGGGGATATGATCAACATGTACAAATATATAAGGGGTCCATATGAACTTGGTGTCAAGTTATTCACTTTTTTTTTTTTATCAATTGTATTTTTTTTTTAAATTTTCGAGAGAATACACAAAGGGAAGTATATCAACAGAACAATTGTCAGTGTCAACAATGTTACAGACCATAGGCCAAAGAGCAAGAAAAGCAAGTAAACAGAAAATAAACACAAGAAAAGAAAAAAATAACATAATGGTCAGGCAATATCAAGTCACAGGCACAGTTAAAGCAGTAATGCATCTATTAACGGGGGGGACAGGGGGGAAGAGTCAGTAGGGGGGAGGTGTAAGAAAGAGTCCAATGGGTGGATAGGCCAGGTAGCTATGTGTCTGCAAGGAAAGCATAGCCAACCATTGGATCTGGGGTATGCTCATTTCCGGGAGGAGCCTATACCAGATTGAGGCATCCTCGGGGAAAGACATATACCGGTGGGGGGGGGGGGGGGGTAGGGAATAGCATCAGGTAATCTTTAAGGGGGGGCTACAGGGAGTCCCGGATTAAGCTGGGAATGGTCCCATAGGTCCCAGACTCTGTAAAACCTAGGCAGAGTATCATGAACAACAGCGGTGAGGTACTCCATCCTACGGATCTGTTCCAGAGTTTGCAATACCTGTGGGAGCGTTGGCGGGGACTGCGACAGCCATCTGACAGGTATGGCCCGTCTTGCTGCCAGTAAAATATAAAGTTTCTGGACATTGGCAGGCAGGTCAGGAAAGGGTAAGCCTAACAGAAAGTGGATCGGGGTTAAAGGAAGGATAGTGTCAGAAAGTTCTTGTAGATATACATGCACAGAGGACCAAAAAGGTTGGATAACCGAACATTCCCAAACGATATGAAAAAGAGATCCACTAGCCTTCCGACATCTCCAGCAGAGTGGGGAAGCCCGGGGGTCGTATTTATGTAGGAGCTGTGGGGTCCTGTACCAAAACATTAGAATTTTATAGATTGTCTCTTTCTGTTCTACACATCGAGACGATTTAGAGGCAGTCTCCCAAATTTTCAGCCATTGGGGGGTGGTAATAGTCTGGCCAAGAAGCCTAGACCACTTGTGCATGTAGAGGTGACCTGGGCCAGAAAGAGAGGGAGAGGCCTGTAGGTATTTGTAAATTTCAGAGATAAGTTTCGTTTGGTATGGACCTTGGCAGCAAAGAAGTTTAAAGTGGGTAGGGTTATTCAAGGTAAGGGTGGGGTTTTTGGAGCTAAAGTAATGCCTGATTTGAAGATAGGAGTAAAAACAAACCCTTGGGGACCTGAAATTTACGTTGAATATCAGCGAAGGATAGAAGCGAACGTGTAAGTGGATGTACCAGGTTACGAAGTTGGAAAATTCCCGCATGAGTCCAAGGAAGCATGCGCGAGTAAGACAGGCTGTCCGGGATGTCAGGGTTGAACAATACGTTTAATAATGGCGAGCACGGAGAGGCCAGGGAGAAACGTTGGGCACATTTCCTCCAGATAGAAAGGGTAAAGAGCATGGGGCGCAGAGAAAGGTTCCTTAGTTGATGAATGGAAGTTTCCAATTCCGCCCAAATCAACGAGCATGGGTGGACTGGAGCAGTAATGCTCATTTCAATGTCAGACCATACACTTGATGACATCCTATGTGACCATACTATGACCGGTTTCAAGTGTGTAGCATAATAATATTTAAGGAGGTCCGGGGCCCCCAGTCCACCCCTAGCTCTGGGAGTGAGCACAACAGAACTAGCTATCCTGTGGGCCTTATAGCGCCATATAAAGTTAAGGAAGGACCTTTGAGTAGCTTTGAGTTGGGGCATGGGAACGGGGATCGGTAACGTTTCAAATAGGTATAAAAGTCTTGGCATGATAGACATCTTCAGGACATTGATGCGACCCAAGAGGGAAATGGGAAGTAAGTCCCATTGTCGCAAGAGTCGGTCGATGTCCCGAAAAAGCGGTGGGAAATTAGCATGGTATAGGCCAGAGTAGGAAGAGGTAAGGTTAACCCCTAGATATTTGAGGGAGTCCGTACACCAACGATAAGCGTAATTGCGCTGCAAAGGGGCAAGCTCTACGGGGGGAATAAGGATAGGTAGAGCTTCTGTCTTGTTAGTGTTGATCTTATATCCAGAGATCGAGCTAAATTGGTGCAGGAGAGCATGTAGACAGGGAAGGGAGGTGTGGGGTCTGGTTAAAGTCAAGAGGATATCGTCAGCATATAGAGACAATTTATACTCTGTTTGGCGTAGTCGTACCCCGCGAATGTCAGGATGGGTACGGATAGCCGCTGCCAGGGGTTCCAGACAGAGAATAAAGAGCAAGGGGGATAGCGGACAGCCCTGCCTAGTACCATTACTGAGGGAAAAGGATGGTGATAAGTAGGAGGATAGTTGAACTTGCGAAGAGGGTCTGGAGTACAGTGCCCTCAGGGCGGCGACAAATGGACCTGCAATGCCAAAGTGAGAGAGCGTAGCAAACATGAACGGCCAGCTGAGTCTGTCGAACGCCTTTTGAGCGTCAAGGCTCAGTATAAGGGCTGGGCGGTTCGTTTTGTTTAATAAGTCAATCAAATCTACGGTACGTCTAGTATTGTCTCCCGCATGTCTGGCCAGTACAAAACCGACTTGGTCCTTGTGGATGAGCTGCGGCAGTAAACGGGACAACCTATTCGCCAAGATCTTGGTGAAAATTTTGTAATCGGAATTTAGGAGTGCAATAGGCCTGTAATTATCCGGGAGGGAGGGGTCTTTACCCGGTTTCGGGATCACAGATACATGGGCATGAAAAAACTGGGGGTCAGGAACGGTGCCTTTCAATAAGGAAGAGAATAGGGAAAGAAGATGCGGACTCAGCAACGGAAGGAAAGTTTTGTAGTAGGAGTAAGGTAGGCCATCAGGGCCAGGGGCTTTTTGGGTGGGGAGATTCTCCACTACCTCAGCTAATTCCTCAGGGGAGATAGTGGAATTTAAAGACGGGAGGTGGTCAGGGGAAAGCTGGGGGAGGGGCAGTGATTCCACGAAGGAGTTAAATTTCTCCTGGGTGAAAGTGTATTGATCATCAGCGAGTAAACAGTTATACAGCTTATGGTAGAAGTTGCCAAATGTTTTAGACATTGTAAGAGGGCAGTACGTAGAGGAACCGTCGGGCTGTTTAAGGGAGTCAGGATAGGCTTGGAAAGGTCTAGGTTTAAGTTTGTTTACTAGTATCCAGTGTGGTTTGTTAGAGTACTCGTAAAACTTCTGCTTTGACCAAGGGAGGGATTTGTCTATCTTCTGCAAATCAAATGATCTAAGGAGGTTGCGTAAGCGGACGACAGTCCTAAGCCCTGACACCGTGGGAGAAGATAGCAAACGGTCCTCGGCCTTGCGAAGCCTGAGAAGAGCCGAGGCTCTTTGGTGTGTAGCGTCTTTTTAGAGTCGGGAACTTATTGCAATACAATGTCCCCTGAATACAGGTTTATGTGCCTCCCACAGAGTCGAGGGTTCGGAGACGGAGCCAGCGTTAAGCTCAAAATATTCAGTAAGGGACGTGGTCAGTTGAGCCTTAGTCTCAGGGTTACGCAGAAGGGTCTCATTGAGGCGCCAGTGACAGGAGCGGGGGAAGGTCGAGGATAGGGAGAGTTCCAAATGGACAGAGGAATGATCCGACCAGGGGACAGGATTAATTTCGGAAGATACTGCAGCTGTCAGGAGGGGTGTGGAGATGAAAAAATGGTCTAATCTAGAAAAAAGTTTGTGAGGGTGGGAGTAGAAAGTATAGTGTTTCTGAGTAGGATGTTTAATTCTCCATATGTCTAATAAACGTCGGGCTCTGATAAGTCTGCGGAACGATTTGGAGAGGGAGTCAACATTGGAGGGGGTTTTAGGGGGGAACAAGACATGTTTGTCTCTACCAGGGGACATGACCATATTAAAATCTCCACCAATCACTGTAAAAGGGTGTGCATACTTATCTAACATGTCAAAAACAGCACTTAGGAAGCGAACTTGACCAGAGTTGGGAGCATATACATTTAGGATCGTGATAGGTTGAGACTGAAACATGCAATCCAGAATAATAAATCTGCCCTGGGGGTCCAGGTAGGTAGATTGGATTCGTAAGGGGCAGGAGCGGCCAATCAGGATTGCCACGCCCGCCTTGCCAGATGGATTCGAAGCCAAAAAGGAGGTCGGAAACGTTTTGCTGGCAAATTTAAGGGAACCCCCAGGACGGAAGTGTGTCTCCTGGATCAGTATCACGTCCGCCTTAGATGCTTTAAACTCTTTCAGAGCTAACCACCTCTTTCGAACAGAGTTTAAACCTTTCACATTACAGGTAAAAAATTTCAATGACATAGCAAAGAAGATTGGAGAAAGAGCGGAGAGAGAAGCATGGAACAGTCAGTGGAGGTTAAGTCCCAAGCAGTAGGGAGGAAGAAGCAAGAAGAGAGAAAGAAACAAAGAGAGAGAAAAAGAGAGAGCCTGACATTTAGGTAAATAGTGGCGTGACCATAGTATTGACAATGACATACATCTAGAAAATCGCGGCTGTCGGTCTTCAAGGAAACCAAAGGAGACCGAGGCCTGACTAAAAAGATCTTCCCAAGAGGAACTTGTGTAAAAGTGAGCGGTGTCACAGAGATATGTGAATCACCGTAAAAAAGCTGTAGACAAAAAACAAAAACAGTCAAAAAAGCAAAAACAGGCAGCCTATGGGGAGACTGCATGGGCAGCAGCCACAAAAAAAAGAAAAAAAAAGAAAAACCAAAAATAAAAATGACATCTGAAGAGAAGCCTGGAGGAGAACAACCTCCAGGAAGCCCAGGTCCGAGCCCGGGACCAAAACAGGGGTCACGAGGACCGCCTAGTGTGGGGGGGGGAGGAGCCCATAGGCCACCCCCCGCCTTCCATAGCTGGAAAAAACTAATTCAGCCAGCTGTCAAAAAGTGAGCCAACTTTCAAAAAGTGAACACAGCAACCGTGTAAGAGAAAACAGGGTGAATAATAATACAACAGTTAAATGGTAATACACTAAAGTTGCAAACAGTAGCAAAAAAGGGCATTAAACAGTGAGCAGTGCACCCCTTGGGTGTCAAGGGATAAGGGTGGGGGATCCACCATGGTATTATAACATAAAACTGCACCATGGAATATCTAACAAGGCCCCATCTAGGGGGTTAAGTAAGCTCAATCCTGTTCCTGTGCAGTGTTCCTCAAGTCGGGGGTCTGAAGGAAGGTCTCCGTTGAGGGGTGAGGTTGAATCTAGAAGGCTTCGGTCGAACTGGGGTCCATATCCAGGCAGGAAGTGCGGACGGCCGAGGTGTAGAGGGAAGCGGAGCAGGTTCGTCATCTGGGAGAGGAGGGAGGCCAAGGCTGCGCAGGAAGGCGTCGCACTCATGTAGATCACGAAGAGACGGGTCACCTTCACGGGTCACCGACAGGCGGAAGGGAAAACCCCATCTGTATGGAACCTTGTGGGTCTGGAGATGGAGCGTCAAGGGACGCAGGTTTCTTCGTCTTGTCAAAGTAATGGGTGAGAGATCATTGAAGATTTGAATTTTGGCACCTTTAAAGTCCAGCTTGGATTGGTTACGAGTGGCGAGTGTAAGCGCTTCCTTGCTGTCAAAGTAGTGGAACCGAACCACCACGTCCCTTGGGTTTGCACCTGCAGGGGGTTAAGGCGCCAGTGATCTATGGGCCCTGTCTAAACGCCAATCAATATCTGGAACTTGGGGGGCCACCACGTTAAACAGGCTTAGAAGGTAGGAGCGGAGATCCCTGTCCTCCACTTTTTCAGGAATGCCTCTAATCCGCAAATTCTGCCTGCGTTCACGATTCTCGAGGTCTTCTTGTTGCGTTTGGAGTTGAGAAACTGAGTGTTTAACAGCGGCGTTATCTTCCTCTAACACTTGAACATATTGGACCAGTTCATCAAATTTAGTCTCTAGGGTGTCCGTACGGCCGCCCAATTGGTCAATCTCACCCCTCAGCTTTTTGGCAAGCTTCCCAATTTCCTGAGTTATGGAATGAGTGATAGCTTTGAGCAGGGATTGAAGCTTAGCATCTAGGACATCTGCCGTCAGCAAAGTGGGGGACCCCTGGTCTGGGGTGGGTGAGGGGGTGTCCAGGCAGTTCAAATCTGGTTCATGGCGAGTAGAAGGGTCTAAGGCAGGGTCTCCCTCCAGTTGGGAGGAGGGGATGGATTTGTGTAGATAACGGTCCATGGTGGATGAAGTTTGGGGGAGAAGTACAGAAGCGTAGGACTTTCTTTGGTCTCCTATCTTCCCCATGGGGTGCACGATCGGGCTGAGTAGGTGAGGATGCGACTCCCGGGGGTAGTAAAGCTGCAAGTTGCTGAGAAGGAGCCTCAGGAAGGCGGGGGTGGGGGCATGGCCCCAAAATCACATGGTTGCCATAGGATGGGGGGGTTCATATGTTCTGGCAGTTAATAGGCCTGGGCAGATAGGCACAGGAGTAGAAGGGGGGGACAAGGAAGGTTCGGGGGGGTGGGGGCAAAACAGTCAGTCCAGGTGGACGTGGGGGGTAGCAGGGGCCCAGGGGGGGATAAAGAAAAGGGGGGTGGTACCTGTTAAGATGGCAGTACACTGCGTTGTGTATTTGTTGAGTCCAGGTGGAGGCAATAACAACAGGGAAGAGCAGTGCGAACTCCTCCAGGGACTTCCGGCAGGTTGCATCACAGATGGGGGGGGGCGAAGATAGATGCTACCCCCTCTATAGTAGTCCCCAGCACCTCCGCTTGGCAAGTGGGTCGACTAGGCCCGAGGCCTAAAGATGGCGGCCGGCCGCTTGTGAAGGGGGCTGTGCAGTAGGCCTCAGCGCGGCCGGAGTTTTCGGGGGCGGTTCAAGCCACCCTTGCTGGATGTCCTTACCTCCGATAGCCGTGGAGGGTTGTCAGCCGCGTCTCAGGGCACCCGGGATGGCACGGAGGCCCGGGGACAAAGAAGGCCGCAAGATGGCAGCGGCGGTCCGGCGGGTAGGAATAGGCCGCGAGCCTGGATGGGGCTCGAGCAGCCGGCGAGACTCCCAAAAACCTCCCCGGATAGCGCGGGAGGGCTACGGCACCCAGCGGGGAGAGTCCAGGGCTCTCTCCCCTCACGGATCGTCCCGATGGCGGCGGATGAAGCGGCGGCTGTGTCGGAGCTCTGGCACAGCACGTCCGCTCCCGTCGACTTCCGGTCAACCGTTATTCACTTTACAATCAACAAAGAGGACAAGGGGGCACTCTTTACATCTAGAGGAAAAGAGATTTCATCTCCAAATACAGAAAGGTTTCTTCACAGTAAGAGCTATGAAAATGTGGAATAGACTTCCTTCAGAGGTGGTTCTGGATTGCTTTAAGAAGGGCCTGTATTATTTCCTAAGTGTACATAATATAACTGGGTACTAATATGTATAGGTAAAATTGATCCAGGGAAAATCCGATTGCCTTTCGGGGGATCAGGAAGGAATTTTTCCCCCTGCTTTAGCAAATTGGATCATACTCTGCTGGGGTTTTTTGCCTACCTCTGGATCTAGAATTGGGTATATGGGATTGTATGATATTATTATTACTTTTTTTTGTGGTTGAACTAGATGGTCTTGTGTCTTTTTTCAACCTGACTAACTGTGTAACTATGTAACTATATAACTATATATGAAAAACAAACAGATTAAATTTCAAAATGTTGAATCAGAATAAAAAAGAGAAATTTTCCCTAATCCGAAACAAAACAAGAAGAACCTGTTACCTAAAAAATGGAAAACAAGGTTCAACATCAATGTATCAATTAGAAAAAGCATCAATTTGGGCTATCTGTGGTCATGTGAATCAAATTGAGGAGTGGGTGTATTGTTCACCGTTGTATATCCTCTTGCCGGCCGCCTTGCGCCGATATACGTCGGCAGAAGGGCTCGTACAGCCAAACTAACGTACCTGTACATGGTTGTCCCTTTAAGAGGCAGTCAGCGGGCGTGCGCGTGCAGCGGACTCGATCGCCATGGGGATACCCACGATCATCTCATGGGGAGGAGGAATGGGGAGATGCTAATGTAAACAAGCATCTCCCCATTCTGCCTAGTGACATGTCACTGATCTCTGCTCCCAATCACAGGGAGCAGAGATCTGTGACACTGTCACATGTAGCCATGTCCCCCCACAGTTAGAAACACTCCTCAGGGCAACCTTAACCCATACACTGCCCCCTATTTGTTAGCTCCTTCACTGCCAGTGTCATTTACACAGGAATCAGTGCATTTGTATAGCACTGATTGCTGTATAAATGACAATGGTTCCAAAAATGTGTAAAAAATGTGTCTGCCATAATGTCGCAGTCATGATAAAAATCGCTGGTCACTGCCATTACTAGTAAAAAATAATTAATTAATAAAATTAATAAAAAAACATAAAATGATCCCCTATTTTGTAAACGCTATAACTTTTGCGCAAACCAATCAATAAACGCTTATTGCATTTTTATTTACCAAAAATATGTAGAAGAATACATATCGGCCTAAACTGAGGAAGAAAATGTTTTTTATATATTTTAGGGGGATATTTATTATAGCAATATAAAAAATAATGCGTTTTTTCAAAATTGTCGCTTTTTTTTGTTTATAGCGCGAAAAATAAAATCCGCAGAGGTGATTAAATACCACCAAAAGAAAGCTTTATTTGTGGGAAAAAAGGGCGTCAATTTTGTTTGGGAGTCACATTGCACGACAGCACAATTGTCAGTTAAAATTACGTATTGCCGAATCGCAAAAAGTGTTCTGGAAGGAAGGGGGTAAATTCTTCTGGGGCTGAAGTGGATATAGTAATTTAAGTGCTTCACCGGACAACATATGTTGTTCGGTGAATCACTCAAATTTCAATTTACTCAGGTTAACATCATCTTTCACAAAATAAAAATAAAACATTGGGCTAATTTCACTGTTGTCTTATTTTTTTTATTTAAAAAAGTGTTTTTTTCCAAAAAAAGTGTGCTTTTAAGACCCCTGCACAAATAAAGAAAGTATTGCAACAACTGCCATTTTATTCTCTAGGGTGTTAGAAAAAATAAATAAATAAATAAATATATATATATATATATATATATATATATATATATATATATATATATATATATATATATATATATATATATATATATATATATATATATATATATATATATATATATAAAATGATTGGGGGTTCTAAGTCCTTTTTTTTACATGCTTTTTAAAATATATTGTTTAATCAATTTGAAAATTTCAGCTATCACCACACTTAGTATAATTAAATCCTAACAATAACTTATTTTATTTGTGCCCCTTTTGGGATATTAAATATATTATTAAAAGAGTTATATTTAACTTGTAAATCACAAGTTTGAAAAATAGGCCCGGTCCTTAAGTGGTTAAAATTGTGGAATGGCGACAAACTTCAGTACTTATAAATCTCCAAAGGAGACGCTTTTAAATAATTTTTACATGTGACATGTTTAGAGTTACAGAGGCAGTCTAGTGCTAGAATTATTGCTCTTGCTCGAACGATCGGGGTATATAACCTGTATGTATATGGCTCTGATACCTCACCAGCCACTGACCTCACCATGCTCCCTGGTAGAATCTCTACAGTCTCAGACCATCTGCTATAGTTTGCATAGTTTGCAGTTTATTTCTGTCACCTGTAGTATGCTTAGCACTAAATAATATGCACAACCCTTACTTCTGGTTCTGGGTTATTATTGGCTGCCTGATCTGCTGTATATAGGTGCTCCTCATTATTTACAACCTAAGCCTCTGATTGGATGCCTGCAGCCTTTTATTATTGGTTGATACTGAGAAGATATCTCTTTGACTACTGTAATTAAAGAGATATATCAGATCTTACCAATATTGAAAGGCTGCAGGCAGCCAATCAGAGGCTCAGGCTGTGAGTGGAGGAACTTGGTCCCCCATCCTTAGATGCTAAAAATCCACAGGTTAGGGGATGCAAATTACTTGCCTTGCCCCAGGTGCTGACAACCCATGTTACGCCACTGGGTGTTGGGACCCCGATGTGCACATACTTGTGGTATGTCATTGATCCAAAAGAAAAAGACTCTAGGATCAGAACAATAGCCTTGATGTCTGGACCTGACATCTTCCTTTTAACTGATTTAATTTGTAGCAAAAATGTATCTAAACCTAAGAAAAAAAATGCAATATACTGAAAATGATCAATCTTTAGATGTGTCACTTACATTCGTTTTCACTTACGATGCACCCAGTAATGCAGTTCCTGACCTAGGGTGCTAATGCTCACTCAAAGTACTACATCTATAGAGAAGAAGCCATAGCACACTAAAGCTGGATGCACATTATACAACTTTTGTTGTTCATTTTCCTTTAGATGTGCCTTCAACTATAAAGTGCAAAGGCCTACCAGATTGCATACAATTTTAAAGCGTATATGTCTGACCTCATATTATGGTTTTGGTAAATCCAAAGAAAATTTGTGCAAGAAAATTGTATAGTGTGTAGCCAGCTTTAGGCAGATAGTGTGTTAGGACTGGGAATGGGCTTGGGCATGTTCGGGATCCCACCTGCCTGATCCCGCCAGGCAGTGGGACATCTCTTGTAAATACGATAGATCAAAGCTGCGGATGAAGAGATGTCCCACTAGAAATATTGATTGGACTCATGTGCTGTGGCATGTTATTGCCATCATCCCTAAAATAGTAAATACGATAGATCAAACCTCAAATTTGGTTGGGATTTTTAAGGCAATGGTAACCATGTGCCTAAAAATTCTTAATGATCGGAAATGCTACTGTAAGATTTCGGCTCCCTGTATAAATAAATACAATCAAAAATTATATGACCTGGTTGATGAAGCTTACAGAGATGGTGCCATTACCATGGAGATGTGGGATTTTATACGTACTAAATACCCAAGAATACCCACAATGTACGCATTACCTAAAGTACATAAAAATATTCAAAACCCTCCGGGAAGACCCATCATCTCGGGTAATGGATGCATCTCTGAGGCTGTCAGCCAGGTCATAGACGACCATCTCAGACCGCATGTCTTAGAATTAGCATCATATACCAAAGATACTATCCATTTATTGCAAATCCTGGAAGATTTGATAATCCCAAATAAAGCAATACTTGTAACCATAGATGTCTAATCACTTTACAATAGCATTCCCCATGATCTAGGAGTAAAGGCAATACAATGGGTTTTTCAGCAAAGGTCGACTTCTGAATGGAAATTCAACAATTTTATTTTATTGATGCTTGACTTCATACTTAGGCACAATGTTTTTTTTGTTTAAAGGATCCCACTACCTCCAGGTACAAGGAGTAGCTATGGGCACATGTTGTGCACCATCATACGCCAACTTGTACCTGGGGGAGTGGGAAAAAACCTTTTTGTCCAATGATGTATGGGCCATGTACACCGAAAACATCGTGGTGTGGCAACGATACATAGATGATGTATTTTTGGTTTGGAATGGCCCGGAAGAAATGTTGAAAACATGCTTGGAGAAGATGAACCAAAATAATTTGAACCTTTTTTTCACAATGTTCTATAATCAGACCCAAATAGATTTTCTAGATATTACTATCATGAAAAATGTAACGGGTAAACTAACCACAAGACTATTCAGGAAGGAAACTGCCGGGAATACGCTTTTGCATGCCGACAGTTTCCATCATGAGTCTTTAAAAAAATCTATTCCATATAGCCAAATGTTATGAATAAAACGTAACTGTACAACTAATGAAGCTTTCCAGGAAGAGGCGGACAAACTCAGTAGGAGATTACTAGTGCGAGGCTACACCAAAACTTGCTTGAAAAAAGCTTTCAATCGTGTTAAAAACCAAGATAGACAAGTCTTGTTATTTGGAAAAAAGAAATCCAAAAAGGATGAGAATACAACTAGACTAATACTACGGTTTTCAAATGAACATGAAAAAATAAAAAAAATTCTCACCAAATATTGGTCAGTGCTAACTGAGGACCCAATATTGTCCACGGTTGTCACCCCAAGACCTTTAATCACTTTTCGTAAAGCTGGTTCTTTTGGAGACTCATTGACAAAGAGTGAGTATAAAGGTAACCAACGCCTAGATCCATGCAAAACTTGGGGAACCTACCCATGTGGGTCTTGTTCCTTTTGTGAATATATAAGGCAACGGACAACTTTCAAGTTACCTAATGGTGAAAATTTTAGATTAAAGCACTTTGCTAACTGCAAAACAAGAGGTGTTGTTTACCTGTTCCAATGTGAGTGTGGGGCTTTCTACATTGGGAAGACCAAACAAGAACTAGGTCAACGTATAAGCAAACATCTGTCTGGCATGAGGATCTGCAACTTATATCTCCCTTTGGGGAGGCATGTTGCAGAAGCTCATGCCCATAGAATGCCTGTGGTGAATTTTACTGTGGTAGACCGGGTACATATACCAATTAGAGGGGGGATTGGAACAAAATACTCCTGCAACGTGAAATGAGTTGGATTATACTCCTAGAAGCTACAACCTCTCCAGGGCTTAATGAGACAGAGATTTTTAGGCCATTTCTAGAAGGTTATGTCTCAGAAAAAACTGAGTATTGTGCTGATAGGTAGACAATTGAGCTCCTCTCTCTCCCTCTTTTTTTTTTTTCTCTTGTTCTTTATAATTACATATTTGTATTTTTGCATTTATTTATGTATTTATTTTTGTGAACAACACTTGATGCGGTCAACACATGTTTACAAGAGGACTTACCTTTTGATAGGATCTGCGGTCGCTACACTCCCGGCACAGGCAAGCCCACCTGCACGGCCCCAATGGGAGGGGTTTGTCGGGGTTTTAGTTTACCCCTTTTTTTCTCCTTTCCAGATTTTGGGGTCTTTCACGTGGGCACTGGTTCTACTCGTGGCCGCCATTTTATGTGGCTGTCATGGGCTTTTCCAAGTTATTCCTGTATCAGTGGTTTTAGTTCTTGCCTTTATTGGCATATCACATTTGACAAATCTAATTGAGGTTTTCCTGTGAATAAATTGCCATTTTGTGTGGATTACATTTCCACATGCCCATTTAAAAGAGTTGATTGGGTTAGACCCCCTTGAGTACTGTAGTGAGTTTAAAACTATATTATAAGTCTGATTAGAATTGCAATACATTCAGCGATTCATAATCTTTTATTTGGTTTTTGCCTGTTTAGATACATCTTTATGTACATATAAATGGAGATGGATGGCGCTGTCCCTTTGGTAACTATGCCGACATCTCCATATTTGATCTTCCAGAGGTATATGCTCAAGCTTTCTATTGTTCAATATAGTTACTTCCTGTTGTGGAACGTTACATCTAGAAGTTCCTGAGAAGTGTCACTTCTGGTTCCGGGTGAAAATGATGTCACTTCCGGTTCCGGTTGAGGATAGCGTGCCGGAAGTGACGTCATTTCCGGTTCCGGTGGATGATGACACACCGGAAGTGCGACGGACGGCGGCAATGACGCTGCTGTCTGGGTAACAATAGGCTCTGCAATTGGAGGAGTCTCCAAATGAGATCTCCTATTAAAGAAGTAGTTTAATGGTGAGGAGGAGTGTATTGTAGAAACCTCCTATCAAAAAAAGTCTGTGGATAACTAGGAGGAGCCATTGTTTTCATTGGAGGATCTTTTGACGCCAATCAATTGAATGTGGGTATTTAAGGCAGACGCCAGAAGTCCCATCAGGTGGGAACTCTCCATATGGCCTTTGGATTCTTAAGATCTAACTATACTGGCAGGACAACCGGGGAACACAGGTCTATGAACATGGAACCTTGATACGGCGTTAAGCTAAGATTCAGTAACCTCTCTCTTTATGAAAAGTGCAAGGATAGAGGTTGGACTAAATATTCCTTGGTTCTCTTTTCTGCCTTAGGTTTTCCAGATAAAATTGGGTTCACACAATGTGTTGCTTCCTCATTTGTTGATCCATTGGACATATTATTAAAGGAGTCCTTTATTCCCATCTACTATCGAGTCTTTCTGACTCCGGGGCTTTGCAGTGTGGTGACAATATAGCAGACCATCTTCATCATTGGTTTAATCATTTTTTCTTCTTTGGACCGTCTTTTTTGCTTTTGGGCGGAGCCAAATAATGAGAAAAATGTCCTCTAGGTATTAAAAACAAACATGTGAGTATTCAAGTGTTGGGATTCAAGCATATTATGTTAAGTTAGGTTTGTAAATGTATTTTTTGATATATTCATTGCTTGTTATGTGTTTACAGAAAGTGGCTTCCCTGAAGAAGAAACTATATACACATATTTTCGAAACACGTAGGAAAAATAGCCGCTTGCTTTGCCACATAAATTTATGCATGTGGTATCGTTTTATGCTTCAGACATATGCTAGCAAAACTATGTTATTTTATGGAACTTTTTTCTTTTGCTGTATTTTGTTTTTGTATTTGTAATAAAAATTACCTTTTTTTTAATATATTCAGTATATTTTTTTCATTGCCTTAAAAATCCCAACCAAATTTGAGGTTTGATCTATCGTATTTACTATTTTAGGGATGATGGTAATAACATGCCCAGCACATGAGTCCAATCAATATTTCTAGTGGGATATCTCTTGATCCGCAGCTGCACAGATTGAAACAATCACTGTCTGTGATTAGCGGTATGCAGTGTTGGCTTCCTGGCAGGATCGGGCAGGTGGGATCCCGAACACACCCAAGCCCATATCTAGTTAGGACTACAGAAAACCTCCTGCTCTTCATGTCCACACATTGGCAGGTTCTGAAGTCCTAACACACTTCCTGATAATTGTTTGAGATACAATTGCAGAGTGCATTGGACACAGGACAACAGTGAATTCAAGCAGGATTAAGATTTTTTTTTTTGATTTATAACAAATATTACTCTTTTAATCATATATTTAATATCCAAAATGGGGGAAAAATAAAAGTATAAGTATAATTAAATCCTAACAATAACTTCTAAGTGCATAATCTGTGGTGATGTCTGAAACTTTCAAATTAATTAAACAATATATTTTATTTAAAAAGCATGTAAAAAAAAAAGAACATCTAAAATACACAATAAAAAGATTTTTCCCCACGCTATTTGGGGTCCATGACATTTGGATGTGATCTGTTGGTTGGTCACATCTTATGCCAAAACCGAATCTCAGCAAAAGTGTAGGCATTGACAGCCAGCAGTCAGAGTATGACATGAAGTCACGGCAGTTACAGAGATGAGACAAACTATTTAACACTGACAGGGGTACCTACAATGGTCAGTTTTTATTTATTAATGTATGTAACATTAGTGAGTGTGGGTACGTGTCTACAATTGTCCCTATCCCTGTATATTGTGTCTCATTAAGATGCTCATGTATTTTATAATCACTTATTTAAGGCATCCATATAGTGCCGTCAATTTACACAGCGCTCCACACATATCACACACATTGTTTATATACTAGGGCCAATTTTGGACAGAAGCCGATTAACCTATCAGCGTGTCTTTGAAGTGTGGGAGGAAACCCACGCAGGCACAGGGAGAACATGCAAACTCCAGGCAGGTAGTGTCGTGTTTGGGATTCAAACCAGCGACCATTTTTACTGCTAGGTGAGAGTGCTACCCACTACACCTCTGTGCCACCCTCACTGTGGGACCTTTAACCCAAAAAGAGAACAAAAATCAGTTTGCTGTAACTGGTTATAAAGTTTTAGCTAAAGTTTGGCTTCAATTTGCTATTGTATCTAAAACGGCTAGTTCATCTAACACGTCCCTTCCCTCTGATTGACAATGCTGCTGTCCAAAAGTGCCCCCTGTGTTCCTTCATCCAGAGTGGGGGCACTCTAACACAGGAGGTGTGTTTCTGGCCAGATCAAAAGGTGAAAACAGCAATTAAATTATGCAGCCACCACCTCTGATTTATTAAGCTGTAATATATTACATTTTTGATTTTGGCTTTAATACCTACTTAATTATGTCAGCTCAAATACTGGAGCTCACAATGCATGCCAAAAGTTTATTTGAAATTAGTATTTGCAATATTGCATCTGCCTTCCATGATATTCATTTGGGGATTGCATAATGGTAGCACCCTTTGGAATTCAGGGCAAAATTAGTCTACTACATGTGGTTCATGCTTTTATCTGACACTAGCTTACACTAGTAAAATGTGTTGGATCTTCACAACGTTAGTTTACAAACTCCAAGATCATTCACAATTTTACATTTTGACCATACATATTCTTTAATTTCTGTTTTAAAAAGTTATTTATGTAAATAAATATATACAGTATACATTGGAAAGTTTTTTTTCCCTCCAAGTTTTGAATACAAGTAGAGTGTTTGGATGAGTGGAAGATCGAAGCATTGGCTCTCCAGATCTTTGTGCGTGGAAGAGATGACAAATTATTGGTGGTTATCAGGGAGGGAGCATAATCTGACCATGTTATCGTGGCTATAGATGAGTCAGAGACTTTGGCTAGTGTCCATTTATCCACTAAGAAGTCGTCAATCCGGGTATAGGAATTGTGTCGGTGGGAAAAGGATGAATAGCCACGCTCTGTGGTATGGTGACATCTCCATACATTGTACAAGTCATTGTTTCATATGAAAGTTCCAATAGTTGAAATGAGTATGATGTTGCGAGAAGAGGTGTCCAGAGAATTGTCTGGTACGATATTAAAGTCACCGTGCATAATAAGGTAACCATTAAGGAATTTGTTGATTTTTTTCATTAGTTTAGAAAGGAATCTAATTTGTCTGATATTGGGCACATACACATTGACAATAGTCAATAGTGTATCTGGTATTGGCTTATGTACAGTCTAGTGTCAGATATCTACCTTCCGTGTCTTTTATGCTGTTGTGAGGCATGAAGGCAAGTGTGTTTCTGATTGCAATCATGAGCCCATTTTTCTTAGTGGGGCCTAATGCCTGATAAATGTGGTTGTTAGTACATTGAGGTTTCTAGAGTATTTTTGAAGTGAGTCTCTTGTATGCAGAGAATGTCACTGTTAGATTTTTGAGCTGTGTGCCAGAGAGAAGCCCTCTTTGCAGGATGGTTCAGTCCTTTACGTTGAGTGACAAGAACTTAGGCATCTTGTCATGTGGATTAAGATACTGTGCTAAGTAAGGTTACTCACAGTCAGTGGCGTAACTAGAACCTTCAGGGCCCCGATGCAAGAAACCATGAAGGGCCCCCCTGAACCCCAGCCAGGGCCCTTCCCTCCAAGTCCGACGGCGGAACTCCAGGGCGTGGTCACAGGTATGATCTTTGTGAGCCCTGTAGCTCCACCACTGATATCAGTAGTTTTTTTTTATTTGTTTATTTTTTATTTTTAGGTGCCTCATTGGGGGACTGTCCCTAGGCAGGATGGGGTCCACGTCCCCAGAAGAAATGAGGTCCTTTTCTCCAGGGCAGATGAAGTTACTGCACCCAGGTGAGAAGGGGTCCCTGTCCCCAGGGGAGGTGGGGGTCCATGTCCCCACATGAGGAGGGGTCCCTGTCCCCAGGGGGAGATGGAGGGGGTATGTAATGGTGTGTGGGGGATGGGGTCCTCTCACTCACCATGACCAAGCTGTAGGCCATCCATGTTGGCCTGGGCTCCAGCCAGTGTGCTGGACGGGCAATCAGCATATCTCCCAGAAAGACCTTTCATCATCTGTGTATGACGGGGGAGGAGGGGGGCTGGCAGACAAGCCTGCAGTGTCCCCCGTCGAGCTGGCTCTCATAGGGCTACACTGCATCTGTGCTTAAAGTTTGTTTACCCGGGAGAAGTATGCAGTGCAGTGTGGGCTGGACACAGGGGGGGGCGGGACTCTGGCTGGGTAGAACAGACATGGGACTGAGCGGCAATGCATGGAGCAGGAGAGGGGTACTCTGAGGAGCCGGCCGAGGACACAGGTCATGCGGGGAATGCACAACTAAAGAGCAGCCAGTGCGATAGTCGAGCGTGGAGCTCTGCTAGTCACCCTCCACCTCCAGCCACCCATGTGCATGGTGCACTGGTACCCCTAGCTGCCTATGCTGCTGCCGGCCATATGTAGAAGGGGCTGCATGGGCCCCCTGCATCACAGGGCCCAGTTGCGGTCGCGACTGCTGCACCTCCTATAGTTACGCCCCTGCTCACAGTTATATGAAGGAATGCATCTACTCGGTAGGATCAGATAGTTGACGTCTTTGGAACTTTACTCATTCGAATGCTCTTAGGGAACAAAATGAGCGTAAAACTAGAACAATAAATTGAATATGAGATATGGTCAGGTAGTGAGAAGGGAAAAAGAAAAAAGAAACAAAACAGATGACAGCAGCCGACTGTGTCTGAGACTGCTGTGTATCTATTGCCGCGTACACACGATCAAACAAGCGGGTGGAAAAGTCCGGCAAACTCAAGTCCGCCAGAAAATCCCCCCGTGTGTAGCCTCCGGCATACTTTTTTGACCCGAAAGTACGGCGGACTTAGAAGGCAGTGTTGCACTCCAATCTTCTCCGCGCGGGAAAAGTCCGCTCATTTCAAAAGTACCGCGGACTGGCATACACACGGCCGGAATGTCCGCCGAAATGCGAGTCCGCGGTACTTTTGAAATGAGCGGACTTTTCCCGCGCGGAGAAAAGTCCGCTCATTTCGAGCGGGTCTGCAGGTAGGCGGTGCCCGCGAAGGAGACACCGCTTGCACCGTCACCTGGTATGGACTTAAAGGGGAACCCCAACGCCGAAAAAAATCGGCTTGGGGGTTCCCCCCAAGTCCACAACAGACCATTGTCCGAGCACGCTACCCGGCCGGCCAGGAAAGGAGGGGCGAGCGAGCGCCCCTCCCTCCTGAGCCGTACCAGGCCGCGTGCCCTCAACATGGGGGGTGCCTTGGGGAAGGGGGGGCCGCGTGGCCCCCCCACCCCAAAGCACCTTGTCCCCATGTTGATGAGGACAAGGGCCTCTTCCCGACAACCCTGGCAGTTGGTTGTCGGGGTCTGGGGGCGGGGGGCTTATCGGAATCCGGGAGCCCCCTTTAATAAGGGGGCCCCCGGATACCGGCCCCCCACCCTATGTGAATGAGTATGGGGTACAATGTACCCCTACCCATTCACCTGTAAAATAAAGTACAAAAAAAAACACAACACACAAGATAAAATAATTTATTGCACAGCTCCGGGGGGTCTTCCGTCTTCGGGGGTCTTCTCGCCGGACTCCTCCGCTATCTTCTTGTAGCTCTTTTTCTAGCGGAGGAGCCCGGCATTCTTCTTCGTCGCCGCGGCCTCTTCTTCCGACTTCGGGGGTCTTGTCCCCCTCTTCGGTTCTTCTGCCGGGCCACCGCGCCTTCTTATAGCTCTTTTACAGGCGGTGGCCCGGTCTTCTGTCGCCGCCGCCGCCACCTTCCGTTCTTCTGTTCTTGTCTTCTTCTTATTCTTTAGATGTTGCCTCGCCGAGTCCTCCGCTCACAATGACGGGGAGCGGGCACGCGGCGACTTATATAGGGACAAGGGGCGGGGTCCTCGGTGGATGTCACATGGGTTGATGTCACATGGCGACAGTCCCAGCATCCTCCGGGAATGTGACATCGTAAGGGGGCGGGGTCACCATGTGACATCCACCCATGTGACATCCACTGAAGACCCCGCCCCTTGTCCCTATATAAGTCGCCGCGTGCCCGCTCCCCGTCATTGTGAGCGGAGGACTCGGCGAGGCAACATCTGAAGAAGAAGAAGAAGACAAGAACAGAAGAACGGAAGGCGGCGGCGGCGGCGACAGAAGACCGGGCCACCGCCTGTAAAAGAGCTATAAGAAGGCGCGGTGGCCCGGCAGAAGAACCGAAGAGGGGGACAAGACCCCCGAAGTCGGAAGAAGAGGCCGCGGCGACGAAGAAGAATGCCGGGCTCCTCCGCTAGTAAAAGAGCTACAAGAAGATAGCAGAGGAGTCCGGCGAGAAGACCCCCGAAGACAGAAGACCCCCGGAGCTGTGCAATAAATTATTTTATTTTGTGTGTTGTGTTTTTTTTTGTACTTTATTTTACAGGTGAATGGGTAGGGGTACATTGTACCCCATACTCATTCACATAGGGTGGGGGGCCGGTATCCGGGGGCCCCCTTATTAAAGGGGGCTCCCGGATTCCGATAAGCCCCCCGCCCGCAGACCCCAACAACCAACGGCCAGGGTTGTCGGGAAGAGGCCCTTGTCCTCATCAACATGGGGACAAGGTGCTTTGGGGTGGGGGGGCCGCGCGGCCCCCCCTTCCCCAAGGCACCCCCCATGTTGAGGGCACGCGGCCTGGTACGGCTCAGGAGGGGGGGGGCGCTCGCGCCCCCCTCCTTTCCTGGCCGACCGGGTAGTGTGCTCGGACAAGGGTTTGTTGTGGACTTGGGGGGGACCCCCAAGCCGATTTTTTTTCGGCGTTGGGGTTCCCCTTTAAGTCCATACCAAGCGGTGGGGCCAGCGGCGTCTCCCTCGCGGGCCCGCCTACCTGGAGACGCGCTCGAAAGGAGCGGACTTTCCTCCGTGTGTGTGGGCGAGTCCGTTCATTTCAAAAGTAGGGCGGATAGTACGGCGGACTTAGTACGCTGTATTAGTCCGCTCAAAAAGTGCCGTGTGTGGGCAAGTAGCCCGTTCGGAAAGTCCGATGGACAGTCTGGCGGAAAGTCCGCCAGACTAAGTACGTCGGACAGACGGCTACGTGTGTACACGGCTTATGGAGTATAAGTTCGTGGAACACTTTGCAACAATCAAGCTATCCGCCTGGAGGCATGGAATGTGGATCAGGTTATGAATCCACTATTCTGACAGGGTTCAGTGCTTACCAGCATGGGATTTGCATTGGAGTTCTGGTTGTTCTCCCTGCGATTGGGTTGCGCTGACGTAGATTGGTCAGGAATGATTCCCCAAGTGCATAGAAGTTTGAGGCCCTCTTCTACTGTGAAAATATGTTGTTTAACCACTTCCCACCCGGCCAATGCATATATACGGCCGGGTGGGAGCCGTCTACTCCTGATAGGACGTTCAGGAACGTCATTCAGGAGTAGCGGGATCGCGCGCGCGCCCGCGCAGCGGCGCGATCCCGATGTGCTCGTGTCACCCGGACACGGCACATCTCAGATCGGCAGGAGGGCTCTGTGATTGGCCCTCCTGATCACATGACGGCCGTGTCCAATCACGGCCGTCATGTGATGTAAACAAACAGCCGGTTGCTAGGCAATCAGCTCTCCTCTCCTCACACGGAAGTCACCGCTGAGGAGAGGAGAGCAGAACGCTGCAGCCGGCTGATGATCAGTGAGTATGGGCTGCTTTTTACAGCTTTTTACTCACTGATCATCAGTGTAGTGTAAACACACAACACACCACACAGTACAAACACAGTCCCCACATATGTCCCCAAAACACACATGTCCCCAAAACATACATGTCCCCAAATAATAAAAACACATGTCCCTAATAATAAAAACATGTCCCCCACATATGTCCCACTAAAATCACATGTCCCAATGATTATCTGCACACACATGTACGTGATCACCTGCACACATATGTACATGATCATTTGCGTACATATGTCCGTGATCACACAAACCAATTATTATACACTTAACAGAATTTTTTTTACCAAAAACATGTAGCAGAATACATTTTGGCTTAAATTTATGACAAAATTTGATTTTATTGGATTTCTTTTCAAATAGAAAAAAGAAAATATTGTTTTTTTTCCAAATTTCCGCTATTTTTGCGCTTATATCGCAAAAAAAAAAAAACTGAGTCGTGAATAAATAACACCAAAATAAAGCTCTATTAGTGCGAACAAAATGATAACAATTTCATTTGGGTACAGTGTAGCATGACCGCGCAATTGTCACTGAAAGCGCTAGAGCGCTGAAAGCTGAAAATTGGGCTGGGAAGGAAGGGGGTGAAAGTGCCCTGTATTGTAGTGGTTAATTTAATTTTTAGTGACTATAATTTACGTAGGAAAACCCCATTGGTATGGAATCTTGTGGTTATTGAGTGGCTTAGTGATAGTATTCAGTTGTCTCCTTAGTTAACTGGTGTGTTTTGCGAGACATCCGCTGATGACACTCAGATATACATCCACACTAAACTGGATTCTACTTTGGCTGCCTCTCTACTATCTAACTGTATTTGTGATATAAACACTTGGGTGGCCCACAATTTCCTTAAATTATACTGTTACAAAACTGAAGTCATGCTTATTGGCACCGATAGATGGCACTGAACTTTGATACACATGTACAAAATGTCAGAACATCTTTTTTTCACTTGAGAAACATTGATCAGCTGCGTCCTATGCTATCATACACTGTAGCTGAAAAGCTGATCCATACGTTTGTGTGACTTGACTACTGTAATCTTCTACTCACTGGCGTATCTAAATCAACTATTAATTGACTTCAATATGTTTACAATTCTGCAGCCAGAATCCTGATTGGTCTGGTACAATTTATGATATTACCCCTATCCTGGAGTCCTTACACTGGCTAACTGTTAGGTTTCGCATAGACTTTAAGGCCGCGTACACACGCGGGGACTGTTCGCTCAACTTTGTTCGTCAAACAGTTTCAGCAGACAGTCCGCTCAAAATTAGCATGGACGGACTTGCCCACACACGACGAACGAACAGTCCACTGAAACCCTGCGCGATGACGTGAACGGCATGTACGACGGGACTAGAAAACGACGTCCTATACACTGCAATGCAACCTTCGGCGTATAAATTCTTTCTGAGCATGCGCGGAACTTAGTTTGACGAACAAGCCTACACACGCGGGGACTGTCCGCTGAAACCAAGTTTCAGCGGACAGTTTTTGGGGATTTCCGAAAAACTTTGTTCGTCAAACTGTCCGCTGAAACTGTCTGCTGAAGCCCACACACGAGCGGACTGTTTTGCGGACTGCTGTGTGCCCCCCTACTCACCTACACTCAATGGGAGACAGAACCTTCTCCTGCTATGCTCAAAAACTCTGGAATTCACTTCCAAAGAACATCAGAGAGTCATATTTTCTAAACTCATTCAAATCACATCTAAAAATGTTTTTTTCTTTAGAAAAGCTTTCATTTAACCACTTCAGCCCTGTAAGGATTTACCCCCTTCCTGACCAGAGTACTTTTTGTGATTCGGCACAGCGTCGCTTTAACTGACAATTGCGGACATGCGACATTACACCAAAACAAAATTGACGTTCATTTTTCCCCACAAATAGAGCTTTCTTTTGGTGGTATTTGATCAACTCTGTGTTTTTTTATTTTTTGCTCTATAAAACAAAAAAAGAGCGACAATTTTTTTTTAAAAAACAATATTTTTAACTTTTTGCTATAATCCCCCAAAAAATATAACTTTTTTTCCCCTTAGTTTAGGTCGATATGTATTCTTCTACATATTTTTGGTAAAAAAAAATAAAAAAAAATAAATAAAATCGCAATAAGCATATACTGATTGGTTTGCACAACAGTTATAGTGTCTACAAAATAGGGGATAGATTTATGCCATTTTTATTATTAATTTCTTTTATTAGTAATGGCGGTGATCTGTGATTTTTATCATGACTGCAACATTGCGGCGGACACATTAGACACTTTTAACACTATTTTGGGACCATTGTCATTTATACAGTGATCAGTGCTATACAATTGCACTGATTATTGTGTAAATGACACTGGCAGGGAAGGGTTTAAACACTAGGGGGCGATCAAGAGAGTAATTGTGTCCTAGGGAGTGATTCTAACTGTAGGGGTGGTGGGCTCACTACAACATGACAGAGATCCCTGCTCCCGATGACAGGGAGCAGTAGATCTCTGTCATGTTGCTAGGCAGAACAAAGAAATGCCATGTTTACATAAGCATCTCCCCATTCTGCCTCTCTGTGCCACGATCGCGGGATACCGGCAGACATTGAGTGCGCAGGGTGTGCTCGCTCACTAGCCCACAAATTAAAAGGGGCGTACATTTACGGCCATTTGCCCACCGCTGCCATTGTGCCGACGTATATCGGTGTGCAAGTGGTTAATTGTCCCTTTCTTTTCTGTTGTTCTGTGTATTCCTTGTGCTTTGAAAAGCCACCTTTAAAGGCACTATGTATAATAACGTTTTTTTAAATTTTTATTAATACAGTAGCATTTTCTAATGCACTTCAATGGTGGCTGTACAAAGCAGCTGCAGTTCCCAAAAGAGTAATTACGCAGGCTGTACATGCTATAGCCATGTACATAAGCCCATACTATCACCATCAGAACAAGAGGTGAATACTGCATCCACAGCTGAGTAAAGTGATATTCAGGCATTATCAGATATATTTTATTAAGTGTATTTGAACATTTTAAAGGCATATTACAAGCATACAAAGGAGACTGCCTCACACCTCAGAACTGATCAAGGTGTGATAGAGATGATTGGTGGCCTTACCCCTAGCTCTTCTTGATAGGCCATGCCCCTGACACATTTTCCACACTCTGGGGCTCAATCATAGAGGTACCTCTATGACTGAGCCCCAGGGCATGGGGTATGGAATTCTGAATCCAATGCCTCAGTAGTTGGAACTACAAGCTATTGTTGACCCCTTAGACATAAGTCTATCCGGGTCATTTCTATCCGGTAAGCCTGTGCTTCTTAAGGTGGTGGGAGTTGCACGACAGTGGAATTGTTTATGGTTACATCAGATTGGGATTTTTTGCCTTCACTATAACCTGTTGGGATTTACATCTGCACATCTACGTTCACTAATATATGGACTTGATTGTTTATATATTTTTTTTCTTTGTTTGAAGCTGTTATCCTCAGATTTGGGGTTATGGTTTATTAATAAGTTACAGTCACATTGATACACTTTATGGTCCCTATATATATATATATATATATATATATTTCCGTTTTTTGCACATATGTTGTTCACTTTTTTTATGTGTTTTTTTCTTTTTTTGGTATTTTTTAGGTAAAACTCCCTTGAGTATCACAGTAGCATATGTTTAGCGCCTACACTTCACATTTTGACGTTTATATAGCTAAAAAATCCTAGTTTTAGCGTGTTGGCAGCTGTCTTCTATATTTTTTATACTGCGCAGTGTCTTTGTTTACATGAGCCCCAGGGCAGGATGACACGTCAGGGAATTTGGCCTATTGGGAGGAGCTAGGGCTGAAGCTGCCTTTCATCCCTCTTGCACCTTGAGCAGTTCTGAGGTGCGTGGCATTCTCCTTGTACATTCCTTGTACATTCCTACTGCATCAAATTAGCATTCACGTCTGCACCCTGCTTTGTAGTGGGTCCCCTAGAGCCATATTATCTGCGCTTGGAGCAGCACTCCACTAATTATTTACATATTGAAAGCATTTTACATGAGCTAGTATGTGTATGTATGAATGGGAGTTAGAGAACTTACATTTATAGCTCATTGAGGGCACAATATCAGTGGCAGCTGGTGGGGGTTTCTTTTTGGGGAAGTGTCAAACAACCCCCACCCCCGGGCCAGCACTACCCCCCCACAGCACTAACACACATACGCCCCCACCACAACCCGCTGTTCTTACCTTTGATGTGGGCGGTGAGAGCGTGGCTGGAGCAGGGAAAGCTGCTCTGGGGTCCTTACCTGGAGCAGCTTCCGCGGTGTCTCCTCTCTCTACCCCCCGACGCTAGGCGTCCAATAAGATCACCAGACATTTTGCCCAATCGGGAAACAGGTTTCATACCTTTTGCATATAGGATTGCATATATGGGGTGGCAAGGATAGGGGGGTGTTATCAAGCCTCAAGATTTTTTTGTTTTAGCCAATGGAAAGCACTAGGCTAGGGGGAGGAGATCAATTTTTACAGATATTCCAATTCAAGTTTATGGAGCCAAACGTGTCCAATTCTACCTCACAACTAGCTCATGTAGTTTTTCTTATTTCTATTATTCTCACTCAAAGCCCAACGGTGTTTTTCTGCTGTTCCCCTCGCTTTTGTTAGCCAAAATACTTTTAGAACGGCATTTAATAAGTGTTGAAGTTGAAACCTTTTACAGTTGGAAGATATTGTCCAGTGAACCATTTTTAAAGGCTCATTATTTCAAGCTTCTTCAGTGGAAGCGAAATGCCATAGTAAAGCCATGGCCTTATATCTGTTGGTGTCATATTCTGGAAATATAAATTATGTCCTCCACAAGAGTCTGATGCAGCAAATCACAGCAATACAAATCTTTGCTTCCATACTAATGAAGCATGCTGACATACAGGATATATAACCTTGAGAAGCTTCTGAGGCATACACATGTCGCTCAGCACACATTGACCAAGGGTAAAGCATATACAATAAAGATCAGCTTACATCTGTAACAAATAATAGCCATGTATTAACCAGCAGTAAATTTGTCAGTATTTATCCATAGCTCTATAACCCACAGTAGACTAGTAGCCACCTACCACATCCTTTCATTAATTATCTGTACTATACTGAAAAAGATGACAATTGAAAACCAGTTATTTTGAGAACAGCTGTTATTTTTTTACTCCAGTTTTCATTTTGGACTATTTTTCTACAACCTGTTAGCAAACTTTGACTTAGGTATTTATAATATAACGGCAACTGGAATTACATAGCAAACTGCGTTACAACAGTGAATAGCATGTTTTAGAAACAAAACTGAAGCCATTATACAATAGAAAATAATTGCATCTAGCTTCCAGAGAAGCATCAACAACTAGCTATATGGTGCTCTCAGCTACCTTTTGTATGTCTCCTAGCAGTTTTTCTATAGATGTTAAGTGACCCTGTGAGCGCTAGGAGAAAATGAAAGTCAAACAAGCCTATGTAGGAAGTATTTTTTTACTTGCTTGTCTAGCAGGTGGTGAGTTACATTTTCACTTTCTAGCAGAGCTACAGGCACTACTGCTATTTGACATATCCCAGTGTGTCAGATATCATGCCACCCACACTGATTTCACACAATCCCCTATTACACTATTGTGTCCTATTATAATATTGAGTTGGGAGAGAGATAGCAGATTGTTTAGTGGGAGGCATGCTATCCAACACATCCAGATGTGTAAGACACCAGCAGCAGCACCCTAAGCTCTGCAAAAGAGTGACGATTTAAAGCAGAAATAAAAGGCAAACCTTTCATTTTTTTTGATACAGGGAAGCTTTGGAACACTGTCAGTTTCCAGATTTCCAGATTCCATGAACCCTCCATACTCATTAATAGTACAATAACAGAAAAAAAAACAAGGAAAGAAAAGAAAAACAAAGGGAATTCTATTCAGGGATCCTTGTCAGATCCTCTAGATCATAAACACCAAATATAAAGGTGGTTCATCAGAGTTTACGGTAATCTAATAACACAATATCTAATAAGAAACTAGGAGAGCTCCTGCTCCACCTCTCCGGAGTACCAAGAAAGAGAAGAAAACAAAAAGCCCTCTCCAACATCCATTTATTGGAACAATAATGTGCGTCCTGACTTTAGTGGGACACCAGGTTGACCCTCAGGATCTGGGGTTGTAAGGCCCCTACTCATCTTCAGGTTGCCTCTTTTGTGAGCTCCTGGTATAACCGGGAGTTTCTAAAGATCTTCCAGGCTTCCCATGTAGCAGTAAATTTAGAGATTTTATCCAATGAAATATAGATCAGCTCCTCCATCTCCGCAAGACGGTTAATGTGATGGAACCATTTGGTCATTGTCAGTGCAGATGTGGACCGCTAGTGAACAGTTACGCACTTCCTAGCAGCATTGATCATGTGCATCACAACCGACTTGTAGTATTGCTTTTTAGATGTTTCAAACAGGTGCAGAAGATACTGTGACGGAGAATACTCCAGTGGGAGGAAGGACATCTTTATTATCACATCAATATGTGAGAAAGGGTCCCCAAAGAGGATTGGGATTTTAAGGGCAACTGAGTAATGGTACAAAACCAAGTATTGATTTATAACAAATTGTAATTTATTAAACATTATAAAAAGCCAATATCTGCATAGAAATTGTGATTTGACTATTTAAAAACAACATCGGAATGTACAACAAATACAAATAAGTATTGTCTCCTAGATGGAAATTATGCTGGAAATGTTTCAGGAACTTGTCCTCAGGGGCGGTTCCTTGTGGAAGACAATGTACATCTGATGAGAGAAGAAAATAACTTCACTGCTGGGTACAACCTAACTTGAAATGAAGATGGAATCCAAAACATAGAGATGAAAAACTCCTGATTAACACCGTATAGTGATCACAACGCCAATAAGTTGAGGAAGTGGCTATTAAGCGGTAGTCAAGCCAGGAAATATGGCTAGAAAATGACCGTGTGTGAACAATTAAAGTTGTCAGAGTGCATGATGGACGCCAATGCAGGTGCTTAAAATCTCTTAAGCAGTGTATCAGGAAGACCAGACATCAGGAAGCAGTGATGACCGACATGGTCATGGTCATCACTGGCCGTCAATTCCCCATGGTCGCCATCAAGCAGAAGGGGAACTTCCAGCAATATATGATATGCCTGTCCTTCAAGATATTAAGAAGGGGGCAGAGCTCTCGCCTGTGCTGAAGTGTGATTGTGGATAAATCTCAATCGATTTGTATGGGGTCGACCTAATGCCTTAGCTGTGCCTGGTTGCAAGCTTGGAGCAATATGTCCTCTTTCTGTCTGAAGCTGACCAGACAACACACTATGTCTCTGGGGGGATCAATATCACAACCTTTAGGTCTAAGCGCCCTGTGACATCTTTCCATCTCTATGGATGCATCTGGAGGTCTGCCCAAGAGAGTATTACAGATTGCCTATACTGTTTGCTGCAACTAAGGGCCTTCTACAAACTCAAGGATCCTCCTAAATCTCAAATTGTGTCTCCAGCTCCTGTTATCCAGGTCCTTCTTATGACAGTGCATATTAAGGATAATCTGGTCATGGGAGCTGGATACCTGCTGTATTTGCTGTATAGCTGCTCCATGTGTCATGGCCACTGCTTCCACGTGCTCTAGTCTGGATGCCACCACTCTGAGGTCTGTTTTGAGATCAGAGATCTGCTGTGGAGAGTATGGCCTTGATGTCCACAGCCACTAGCTGAAGATCTGCTAGGCTGAGGAGTGGGGAGGGCTGGGAGCAGTGTGTGGAAGTGCATGCTTGCCCCGAGGAATCGAGTGTGCTGCGCTGGCTAGCCGCATCATGAGCCGAGGCCTAAGCTGCCATCACAGTGCTATGCCATGTACCTTCTCAGTTTTTTTTTTTTGCCACCTGGGTCCATTAGAGAGATTTCTCTTCACTTCCTGTCCCATAGCCAAAACAAGAAGTATGAGGGACTCCCTCCAAAGTGAAGGAATCCCTGTTTGTCACCAGAACTAGTTCCCCCATTGGAAGATTTCCCCTCTATTCCTGTTATGCTGACAAACTAACATTTGTGATTTCCTCTAGTTGGTTTAGTTAAAGTGATTACCAAAATTAAAATAAAAATAAAATACAAACATGTTATATTTATTTGCTCTGTGTAATGGTTTTGCACAGAGCATCCCCAATCATCCTCTTCTCGGGTCCCCTGGCAGCGCACATGGCTTTCCCCCCCTGCTTATGCATGCTCACTCCCATGCCCAGTTGTGTCCATAAGACACTCAGAGCAGTCTCAACCTCGCCCCAATCCCTTTAAACTGGCTGTGATTGACAGCAGTAGGAGATAGTGGCTACCGATGCTGTTACTGAGCCAATGAGTAGGGAGAGAGGTGAGAGAGCAGCTGCTCCCATGCACATCACTGGATCGAGAGTGGGCTCAGCTAAGTATTGGGGGAGCTGGGGGAGAGCTGCTTAATTTACATTTTTTTACCTGACAAAAGAAAACAAAAACTTCAGCCTTTAGAATCGATTACTTTAAAGCGGTGTTCCACCCAAAAATGTGATGGTGACTCCATGACATGCCACATTTGGCATGTCATTTTTTGGGGGAGGGGGCGGGGCGGATACCCCCTTTTTAGAGGCATCCAGCTCCCACTTCCTTCTGGGGCTCCGCAGCCCTGGAAGGAAGTCCACCTCTGCCCCTCCCTCCCTGCAATTTTTTGGGACACGTCACAGGTCCCAGAAGATTGCCCGGCCAGTCACAGCATGCATTGCGGCTCATGCATGCGCATTCCATGCCCAGCTGTGAACCTACAGCCGGGTCCCCACAGTAAGAATGCCAGCGCCGTGGACAGGAGGGGGAGAGAATCGGGGCATCATACGCCGGCTGGACCGTGGTACAGGTGAGTGTCTGATTATTAAAAGTCAGCAGCTACACTTTTTGTAGCTGCTGACTTTTAATTTTTATTTTTTTCGGCAGAACTACGCTTTGTTAGGTTATACTTTAACTCACCACCCACTGGAAAGTTTTTTTATCTTACTTTCTTTTTCAACCCGTGGTTGCTTTAAAGTTGATGAATACCCTAACTCAGGGGTAGGGATGAGCCGAACACCCCCCAGTTCGGTTCACACCAGAACTTTCGAACGGACCGATACTTTGTGCGAACTTTAGAACTCCATTGAAGTGTATGGGACTCGAACGTTCAAAATAAAAAGTGCTACTTTTAATGGCTAATAAGCAAGATATTGTCCTAAAAAGGGTTTGGGGATCCGGCTACTGCCCCAGGAGACATGGGTCAATGGCAATTTTTTTTTAAAAACTGCTGTTTTTTCGGGGAGCACTGATTTTAATGATGATTAAAGTGAAAAAAAGGTGAAATATTCCTTTAAATATCGTGCCTGGAGGGCGTCTATAGTATGCCTGTGAAGTGACACATGTTTCCCGTGTTTAGAATAGTCCCTGCACAAAATGACATTTCACAGAAAAAAGTCATTTAAAACTGCTTGCGGCTTTAATGTCATGTCTGGTTCCAGCAATACGGATGAAAATCATTGAGAAAAAAATGGCATGGGTAGCCCCCCCGCCCATTACTAGCCCCTTTGGGTCAAGCACGGATATTAAAGGGAACCCCATACCTAAATTTAAAAAAGGAAAGGCGTGGGGCCCCCAGGCCCTATATACTCAGAACAGCAGTATACAGGCAGTGCAAACAAGACAGGGACTGTGTAGGTTTGTTGTGTTAAGTAGAATCTGTTTGTAATTTTGAACTGGTACATTTTTAAAGTGTAGCTCCAGTCAAAAAATCTATTTTTAAGCTTTCTGGAAAACATAGGGGAGGGTTATCACCCCGTATAATTTTTTGGGCCGTCCGTCTTTTTTCATCTTACTTCCTGCTGTCTCCTTCCGTTTGCAAGTAGGAGACCTTTGTAAGTTGGATGTTTGAAAGTAGGGGCCTGCCCTATAGTCTCTGCATAAATGTGGGCCTAAGGTGTTGGTGTTGCCACACTGTAAGCCCTCAAAGTGACTCTTGGTGGGCGCTAGAGCACCCTCCTGTGAATGATTATATCAAGAATTGTAATTACATGCCATTGTTGAACAGTGGTAGAAAAATTGGGCCTTTGGTGGTTGTGGTGGTGGTGCTGGTGCCACAACACTATAAGTCCTCACAGTTACTCTCATGCCGCGTACACACGTAGCGGACTATCCGACGGACTTAGTCTGGCGGACTTCCTGCCAGACTGTACCTCCGACTTTCCGAATGGGCTACTTGCCCACACACGGCACTTTTTCAGCGGACTAATACTATCCGCCCTACTTTTGAAATGAACAGACTCGCCCACACACGCGGAGGAAAGTCCGCTCATTTTGAGTGGGTCTCCAGGTAGGCGGGGCCCGTGAAGGAGACGTTGCTGGCCCCGCAACCTGGTATGGACTTAAAGGGGAACCCCAACGCCGAAAAAAATCAGCATGGGGGTTACTCCCAGGTCCACATCAGACCCTTGTCCGAGCACGCTAACCGGCCGGGCAGGAAAGGGGGGACGAGCGAGCGTGCCCCCCCTCCTGAGCCGTACCAGGCCGCGTGTCCTCAACATGGGGGGTGCCTTGGGGAAGGGGGGTCCGCATGGCCCCCTCATCCCAAAGCACCTTGTCCCCATGTTGACAAGGACAAGGGCCTCTTCCCGACAACCCTGGCCATTGGTTGTCGGGGTCTGTGGGCGGGGGGCTTATCAGAATCCGGGAGCCCCCTTTAATAAGGGGGCCCCCGGATACCAGCCCCCCACCCTATGTGAATGAGTATGGGGTACAATGTGAAAAAAGTACAAAAAAACACAACACAGGGTAAAAATAGTTTATTGCACAGCTCAGGGGGTCTTCCGTCTTCGGGGTCTTCTCGCCGGACTCCTCCGCTATCTTCTGCTAGCTCTTTTGCTAGCGGAGGAACCCGTCTTTCTTCCTCGCCGCCGGCCTCTTCTTCTGACTTCAGGGGTCTTGTCCCCCACTTCGGTTCTTCTGCCGGTCCACCGCGCCTTTTTATAGCTCTTTTACAGGCGGTGGCCCGGTCTTCTGTCGCCGCTGTCATCGTCGCCGCCGCCTTCTGTTCTTCTGTTCTTCTCTTCAGATGTTGACTCGTCACATCCTCCGCTCACAATGGCTCCGACGCGATGCGCGGCGACTTATATAGGGACATCACCGGATGATGTCCCCGCCTATTATGATGTCACAGTCCCAGCATCCTCCAAACCTTGTGTCTTCGGATAACGAGGCCCGGGTACCATTCATTTAGTCCATTACGAAGACATCAGAACGGATCCAATCAGGATGGCTGTCTCTCATCAATAGATTACTGCCCGTGGAGCTCAGTACAACACATCCTTACATGTGCCCAACATCTTAGACACTGGCGAAAAAACTGAGGACTCCCAGTAATGGGAGGGGTTATATGGGGAAGTTCACGCCTTAAGGGGTGTGCCAGTGTCCAGCACCTGATACGCCGATATAACCCACATAGTTATTACTATGGCTCTGTGTCCCCTGATGTAAGAAAATAACATTTTTTTTCCAGATTTTTAGGAACATTTTGTTGTAATTTTTTTTTAGGGTGGCCCTCCGATTTAACTTTTTAAGGTAGACATTTGACTATGAGAAATGGATACATACTAGAACATACTATTATATATGGGCATGTGCATATACAGAAACACTGTATTTAAACACCCGTTTCCTCCTAGCCTAGGGCTTAAATTGTATGATTTTAAAGTATTTTAGTTTTACCAGATAATATCTGTATTGTAATGGGAGCGCAGAAATGCAGGTAGTAATTCTCAGATTTGTATGGAAAGAGCATGATCCCGATTCCCGAATGGTAAGCAGTTTAGAAAAACTATCTTGTACTGCAGGACTGGATTATTTCCCCATCGGGATCTGTATGGCATTTACGTAGCACATATATGATCATTATGAGACCCGGCCTCATTAACCCAATCACAGGGGGTGGACTCTGCATGACTGCTCTCTATAAGAGGCGTGAGGTGTACCAAGATGGCACCACCTCAGACGATGTCCTATGACGAAACACGTAAGTCGGAGCTTGGTACACACACACGTCATTTGCGATTTGCATAGTTCCAGTCTGTGGTACACACGCCAGCTTGAATTGCTCAGACTGTAATTCAGCCCATGCTAGTATCTATTTACTTGCTTTTAATTATATTTTTTTAAATAAACCACCCATTTGGATTTACACTATGAGTGTTAGTCTCTTCCATATATGAGGATAATCTACCGGAGATCCACCGGAGACATGAAGGAGGGGATTATTGGAACCTTATCTAGTGCAAACGCCTCATCCTAATGGGGTATCCAGATCCTTGTATCCCTAAGATTGGATGTGCCAAAAAGGAGGTGATCGCTCTGGAAACTGCCACACACTCACTATATGAGCTTTACCCCTGCAGGAGTGCTAGGATCTGAAGGGGAGCACAGAAGTCACTTCACTATTTTAGACAAGAGTTGGGGTTAATTTAAATTTTTACTTAAACTTATATGTATGCTTGCATAGATTTGTGTGAGTGTGTGTGTGTGTGTGTGTGTGTGTACATTCATTTATCATATTCCCGATTGTGAAGAGTACTCAGGAGTAAGGATGAGCAATACACCCCCCCCCCAGCCCATTACCAGGCCCTTTCGGCCCGGTATGTATATTAAGGGGAACCCCGAACCAAATGAAAAACACATTGCTTGGGGGTCCCCCCCCGAAATGGGTGACCCTGGCCCTCTCTTTTTTTATCTTATCGGGCGGCGTGAGATGGATCTACATCGCGGGACATTTTTATTTTATTTTTTTAATAAAGGACTTGTCACAAAGTGTCTCCTGTCTTTTTTACAATTTTTGACACTTTTTTTGTGGCTTGGTAGGGGTACAATGTACCCGTTTCCAATTCACATGGGGGGGGGGAGGCCGGGATCTGGGGGTCTCCTTGTTAAAGGGGGCTTCCAGAATCCAATAAGCCCCCCCGCTTGCAGACTCCTACACCCATCAGACAAGGGGTGGGGGATGAGGCTCGTGTCCCCATCAACATGGAGACAAGATGCTTTGGGTGGCTACTCCAAAGCACCCTCCACATGTTGCCTGGTATGGTTCAGGCAATTTAGTTTTACATTTTTGGTTCAGGATTCCCCTTAATATTCATACAAGACCCAAACTGTGATCCGTTTTAAATTACTTTTTTTTCTTTAGAAATGTCAGTTTGCTGTGGTATTGTTCTAAACATGGGAAAACTGTGCCACTTTACAGGCATACTATAGGCACCCCCCAGGCACAATATTTAAAGGAATATTTCATTTTTATTGTTTCACTTTAACCACTTCCCGACCAGCGCACAACGATGTACGTAGACAGAATGGCACGGGCAGGCATATTGGCGTACAGGTATGTCCAATATTCGATGCCGCCCTGCCATCGGGAGCGCACCGCCGGCGGCGCGCTCCCGCGCTGGTCGGGACCCCCGTGAGTCCGGTCGCGGGACCCGCGGACTCGATCGCCGCGGGCATCCCCGCGATCGTCTCACGGAGCGGCCGAATAGAGCAAATGCTGTGTAAACAACATTTGTCTATTCTGCCTAGCAACTAGTGACGCTGATCTCTGCTCCATGTGATTGGAGCAGAGATCAGTGTACACTAAATGAAAGCCCAACCCCCCCACAGTTAGTAACACTCCCCTAGGAACACTTAACCCCTACACTGCCACCCACTGGTTAACCCTTTCACTGCCAGTGTCATTTACACAGGAATCACTGCATTTATATAGCAGTGATTACTGTATAAATGACAATGGTCCCAAAAATGTGTCAAAAATGTCCGATGGGCCCCCCACAATGTCGCATTCACAATAAAAATCGCAGATCGCCGCCATTACTAGTAAAAAAAAAAATAATAAAAAATTATTAATAAAAATGCTATAAAACTATCCCTATTTTGAAAACGCTATAACCTTTGCGCAAACCAATCAATAATCGCTTATTGCGATTTTTTTTACCAAAAATATGTAGAAGAATACGTATCGGCCTAAACTGAGGGAAAAAAAATGTTTTTTTATATATTTTTGGGGGATATTTATTATAACAAAAAGTAAAAAATAATGCGTTTTTTTCAAAATTGTCGCTCTATTTTTGTTTATAGCGCAAAAAATAAAAACCGCAGGGGTGATCAAATACCACCAAAAGAAAGCTCTATTTGTGGGAAAAAAAGGACGTCAATTTTGTTTGGGAGCCACGTCGCACGACCGCGCAATTGTCAGTTAAAGCGACGCAGTGCTGAATCGCAAAAAGTGGTCTGGTCTTTGACCAGCAAATTGATCCGGTCTGAAAGTGGTTAAGTATTATTAAAATCAATGCTCCTGAAAAAACGTACGTTTTTTAAATCTTTTTTCTTGCATTGAGACATGTCCCCTGGGGCAGGACTCGGGTCCCCAAACACTTCGTATGACAATAAATTGCATATAATCCTTTAAAATTAGCACTTTTGGCTTTTCATGTTAGTGTCCAATAGACTTTAACGGGGTTCCACGGCTTTCTAATTTGCAGCAAACACTGCATAATGTTCGTTGTTCGCCAAACGTCTGAACAACCTAAGTTCGGCTCGAACTTATGCTCGGGCCACACCATTCGCCCATCCCTACTCAGGAGGAATGCCTACTTTTTTTCTGATGAACTTTGATGTGTTTCATTCATATTGTGTTTTGTACATTGAATTTGATGTTTTTATTTATACGGTTCTAGCTGGAACCTGCACACAATAGACCACTAAATATAGAACCCCTTGAAATAAGGCCAAATTTAAATATTGAAATATTACACTGAATGCCTCTTGGTTAAATTGCAATCTCACCTGGGAGGAGTGACTCACACAGGAGGTTCACTCTTAAGGTGAAGGGCAGCGGCACTTACTCCTAGACTTATATATATTTTTTACACTGTTGGTGCCCCAACTTTGGGGCCCCTAAGGGGAGGTTGTAGCCCAGCCTACACCTAAGCGCGGAATTTATTAATTTATATAATGAGTTATGACATTATCAATCCTTCATCAAACTGGACCTGGAATTTTGTCTACAAGAAATAACTTGCTCAGCCTTGTTAATGCTAAACGTTGTAAACTTATGTAAGTGTACGGTAATTTAGCATTTGCTTTCTATCCTTGTTAAGAGAAATAACCTTTTACAGGTTTTGTGTTTATCCTTTGAGATTCTTGTGCTTGTTTTTCCTCTTTGCTGCTTACAGATGTAATTTTGCATTACATAAAAAAATGTTGACCAGAGAAGCAGAATACCAATTATTATAATTGAGCCTGGTCCATATATAGAAAGACTAAGTGATAGATATTTTCACATGCATTAAGGAGTTTAGCACAAAATAACTATACTGTATGTTTCTTAGCAGGATGTACTTAAGTAAGACAGTGAGCTATGAAGCTGGATGGTGTCACATGAAAGATTGTATAAATTCATAGATTGGATTTTTAACATCAAACTGTTTTTCTGATATAAATTCATTACAAAGGATATTAAACAACTATGGATTTGCTTTTAGTTGGGGTTTAGAGCATGCACATGATTAAACATACCTTAACTTATTCCACATTAATTGGAAAAAAAAAATGTCTCCCCTTTGTTTTCATTAAGGAGACTAGCAAATCAATACCATATTCTGTCTGGCAAATAGTCTGGACAAATTAATTTCCCTTTCTAAAACCACTCATTGGCATAATAAATTTGCAAACTTAAGTCAATGGTCTTTCCAGAGAAAAAACATATGAACTTCAGTAAAGGAAACAGATTGGCATTGTGAGGAAACTTTTTTCTTGGCTATTCTTCCATAAAAGACAATTAAATGATAGTACACATTGCACACACGTGTGAGTGAGATAATACAGAACATTTTCTTTAGCTAAAAAAATATTTTCTGACACTTTTAGATGTGAAACTTGTGCACAAAGGATTTTTTTAAATCACAAAAAAAGTTTTTGTTTGTGAAGCAATCTCCGGTGTAAAACCTGGCAAGCACTATCCTAAACCTGTGGGTTGTCCAAGCAATATATTTTTTTGGCTTCTACATTCAAATTGTATTTATGCTGTAAACACTAATACTAATTGTAACTGGTTTACTGTGGTGCCAAGCTGCAGCCTCCTGGACCAGGCTGTGACACCTCCCACAGCATCCTGCGCACCTGCAGCTGACCCCTCTCTCCAGCTGCCAGTGAGCAAAGGAGCAGCCATACAGCGAAAGGGGGGAGTCAGAGGACATTGGCACTGTGACAGGGCTAGAACTGAAGCCCCAGCCACCTGAGTAGAGCTCTATCCACTGTCCAGAATACAGAAGACATTGTGAATGGTTGTAGGGCATCCTAAAACCCACCCATGGGGATGAGTTTAAAATATTGGGAGATGTAGTCCTCAGTAGACAGCCTTAAGTGAAGAATTATGTAGGGCTACAGGTCTCAGCAGAATCGTTTGCTGCAGAAAAGAGGAAAAAGAAGGAAATGCCAGGGATTGGGGCAGGCTCAGGTGGGAATTGAGAGGTGATTGTTGGAGGCTTCTGCTGGGTCAGGGACTTTGTTGTTTTGAACATTAGCCGCATCTTATGGATGCTGTCTTTTGTCACTGCAAAGTCCAGAGATGCTGCAACACCACAGGTTTTGGTCATCAAAAGGGTGTGAGAAAGCTTCATGGGTTCAGGGGTTTTGGAACGACTTAAGAACCCTTTAGCTCCTAGTACCACCTAGATTTAGAATTCAGATACAGAAATACTTGGTCCTCTAATTATCTTCCATGAATGAAAAGCGATCTATAAATGGAGGAGACTGACCTTTCATCCATTATAGGTAGGTAACATACATAAACAATGATAAAAATCACAAATAATCACATTGGATAAATGTTGCTAAAATTATAGCCTAGCAGCAAGGTCACTTTAGAGTCCTGACCATTTACTTTGTTGCACTATATCAAAACAATACAGTTTGATCAAGACTGACTGGATAGTAAAGCTACACCAACCTACAAGGAATAAGTACACAATAAGTAAACAATAGCAGCCAGCACTACAATCTTAACAAAAATTGTGTGAATGAATAAAGTGAAAACAGTGCAGCGCTAAGAATCAAATGTTGGGTATTGACATATAAACATACCATGATATAGAAAATAAATTGTGATTAGCATTAGACATGTGCATTCGGATTTTCGTGTTCATTTTGACAAAACAATAATGAACACGCAGAATCCGAAATCCAAAAGATCTGAAATAAAAAAATGCTTTATTTTTGTATCCAATATATTTTCGTATGGTTACGACAACAGTTCGATATAAATAGATAGAAGATTCAACATGACAGTAACAATAGTGATCTGTGTCTATTGAACCTGTGGTCGAATATGCCTAACCTAACTCTATTTGTCCAATATTATTCGACATAGAGAGAGAGAGAAAGATTCAACATTATAGAGACAATAGTAAAAGAGCTTTATGGTTGCTGCTGGAATGGGTGGGGGATGTAAAATGATGATGATGATGATGAATGTTATTGCCTGATTGTAACCAAAGAGGAGGAGCATTAAAATAGCTAGAACTTAACCTCTTAAGGACGTAGCCTCTTTTTGAGATTTGTTATTTACAAGTTCAAAGCAGTTTTTTTTGCTAGAAAATTACTTAGAAAGAAAAATGTATAATATTCGGTGGTTCTAACACCCTAGAGAATAAAATGGCAGTCTTTGCAATACTTTTTATCACACTGTATTTGTGCAGTGGTCACATAAGCCCACTTTTTTGGGGGAAAATACACTCTTTTTAATTAAAAAATAAGACAACAGTAAAGTTAGTCCAATTTTGTTTTTATATTGTGAAAGATAATGTTACACTGATTAAATTGATACCCAACATGCCACGCTTCAAAATTGCGCCAGCTCATGGAATGGTGACAAACTTTTACTCTTCAAAGTCTCCATAGGGATGTTTAAAAAATTCTACAGGCTTCATGTTTTGAGTTACAGAGGAGGTCATCCCACCGGGCATCCCTCCCTCGGGCTCTCAGAGACTCGAGGATTTTCAGACAGATGAGAATTTTTGCTCTCGTTCTACTGTTCGCAGCGATACCTCACATGTGTGGTTTGAACACAGTTTTTATATGTGGGCACTGCTCACATATGCATTCGCTTCTGCACGTGAGCTCGGTGGGACTGGGTGCATTTAAAAATGTATTTATTTATTGTTCCTTATTTATTTGACCTTTTATTTTTTATTTAACCACTTTCAGACCGGACCAATTTGCTGGTCAAAGACCAGACCACTTTTTGCGATTCGGACTGCGTCGCTTTAACTGACAATTGCACGGTCGTGCGACGTGGCTCCCAAACAAAATTGACGTCCTTTTTTTACCACAAATAGAGCTTTCTTTTGGTGGTATTTGATCACCCCTGCGGTTTTTATTTTTTGCGCTATAAACAAAAATATAGCGACAATTTTGAAAAAAACGCATAATTTTTTACTTTTTGTTATAATATACCCCAAAAATATATAAAAAAACATTTCCCTCAGTTTAGGCCGATACGTATTCTTCTACATATTTTTGGTAAAAAAATCGCAATAAGCGATTATTGATTGGTTTGCGCAAAAGTTATAGCGTTTACAAAATAGGGATAGTTTTATAGCATTTTTATTAATAATTTTTTATTATTATTTTTTTTACTAGTAATGGCGGCGATCAGCGATCTTTATTGTGACTGCGACATTGTGGGGGACCCATCGGACATTTTTGACACATTTTTGGGACCATTGTCATTTATACAGTAATCACTGCTATATAAATGCAGTGATTCCTGTGTAAATGACACTGACAGTGAAGGGGTTAACCAGTGGGTGGCAGTGTAGGGGTTAAGTGTTCCTAGGGATGTGTTACTAACTGTGGGGGGGTTGGGCTTTCATTTAGTGAACACTGATCTCTGCTCCAATCACATGGAGCAGAGATCAGCGTCACTAGTTGCTAGGCAGAATGGAGAAATGTTGTTTACAACGACACTTCTCCATTCGGCCACTCCGTGAGACGATCGCGGGGATGCCCGCGGCGTTCGAGTCCGCGGGTCCCGTGGGAGCGCGCCGAAGCGTGCTCCCGATGGCAGGGCGGCAAATTTAAAGGGAAGTACATGTACGCCCATTTGCCTGCCCGTGCCATCCTGTCTACGTACATCGTCGTGCGCTGGTCGGTAAGTGGTTAAGTGATTGTGTCATTTTTATTCCTATTACAAGGAATGTAAACATCCCTTGTAATAGGAAAAAAAGCATGTTTAAGACTTCTTAAACATGAGATCTGGGGTTAAAAGACCTCAGATCTCATATTTACACAAAAATGCAATAATAAAAAAAAAAAATGTCATAAAAAAAATGTTGCTTTAAGAGCTATGGGTGGAAGTGATGTTTTGATGCCGCTTCCACCCTACAATGGTATATAGACGGGTGGGGAAGCCAGGAAGAGGACCCAGTCGCCTCCGCTGATACTGATGGCTCTGATAAGTGGTAAGGGTACCGGAGAGCGGTGGGGGGGACACAACTGCCACAGAGACCATGTTTATTGGAAACCAGACCGCTCACTGAAGAAGAGGATACCGGGGTTATAGTAGCTAGCTGCTGCCATAACAACGCTATCCCTCTTCAAAGTGCCGACGTATATCAGTATGAGCAGGTCTGGAAGTGGTTAAGTACACATTTACAACCAACTTACTTTCACTTACAATTGCTAGCAGAGAGAGACACACTGGGGGTCATTTACTATAGCCCTGGAAGTACAGGTAACAGGTGAACGGGAGAATGAAAAAGAGCACTATTAGCAGCGAACATACATTAGTCAAGTCAGAAATCAGTGCTAATTAGCAATCCCACGGATATGCAAATGCCAATTTCTACTAAGTTATTATATAGCACTGCACTGCAACCATTATCCATGTATGTGAAACATTTTTATGTGAGATGTGCCCTACCACGTGTGCATCTATTGATGTATATTGCAATTAGTATTCCTAGTTTTTTTTCTTCTTTTGCTAACGAATGCAGTTATGAATGATTATTACAGAGTAATGTCTGCTATTCTGTAAATTTACATGTATTGAACATTTAGTTTACCTATTTGTTGTATGTTGTTTTTTTCATTTTTTTATTTTATTTAGGGGACTATAAAGCAGTAATTATTTATGTTCATTCTTTAACCATACTACACTATTATGCAGGTCTCAGTGTACTTAGCACAATGGCTTTGTGGTCTGCTCAGATGTCTCCACAGCACTCAAGGTATGAGTTCAAATCCCAGCCAATCTACCATCCAACAGCTGTGTTTGATTTTTCAGTGCACAAGCGAATTAAAATAAACAAGCAAAGAAATATAAACTGCCCGTTAACTAGTGTGTGATGTTTTGAATTCCACACCATAATATTATTGAATGCTTACATACCAATGCATGCATTTGAAGAGTTAATATAATAGAATCAGCCAAACTAAACTTTATTGGCTAATTGGCATTCACCTATTTTCAGAATATCCTGATTTGGCTAATAGTCATCCACCTTTTTTTCACCAATGCAATCTTTTAGTATCCCTCTGTGGGATTTGAGCCCATGAGTCCTTCAAGGCCTGAATGTTTCAAGGTAGAAGCACTGACCACTAGCCTATTGGGCTTGGCACAAGGATACATAGAAAATACATTTACTAGTGTTTGATGTTTCTTCTTCCCAAGCTAACTTCTGCCCAAGCCATTTCTCCTGCCGCCACCGTCTTCTCCCACTGATGTGTTCTGCGGTGCAGCCGGTTACCCGCTAATAAAAAAAAGCCACTCCTCTTTTGAGGCGGTCTTGCGTGGCCATCCAATGATGCCACCCCAAGAGCCCACCCCATGGCTATGTAAGAGATGCTACACAGCGGGTGACAACACAGTGGAAGAAAACCGCCACAGAAGAAGAGCGTCTTTTTTTTCCATTATCGAGTAACCGGTGGTGCGGAAGAACACAGCAGATGGAGAAGATGGCTCAGGGAGAAGATGGCAGTGGGAGAGACAGCGGCAGGAGAAGACGGTTCAGGGAAGGAGACGGCTCGGAGCTATTTTACAATAAAAGATTGGTCAAAAAATGGCTATTGTTTGTTTTTATTTCACTGCTTTTTTGGGGGAATTTCACACCATAATATTATTGAATAAATTACATACCATTGCATTAATTTGAAGAGTTAAAATTATGGAATAAACCAAACTGATGTGCATTGGCTAATTATGCTGCTGAGTCCAATGCACATTTTCAGGAGGTGATACCGTTGGTTTGAACCTTTGAAGGTAGCAGGGCATACCTCTATGCTACAGAGCTGAGCACAAACCTACATAGAAAATACATTTACCAATGTTTGATTCTATACAATAATGTTTTACATTTCAGGCATTAATATTTTAGTAACAACCATGCCCATGCTGATGTGGATTTGGCTAATAGGCGTTCGCCTCTTTTCAGCATATGCTGCTGAGTACAATGCAAGCTTTCAGTAGCTGAAACCATCTGTTTGACTTTCAGACATTTGAGCACAATTATTATGATAACATACGTTTACTACTGTTTGATGGTGGGCCTACTTTATATTCTAGGTATAACAGTGACTTAAGCCCCTTTCACACTTGGGCGACCTGATAATTGCACGATTTTGATGGGACTTTAAGCAATGCTTGTGTAATCTTGAGGTCTATAAACGCAAGAGTTGCAGGGGAAGTTGCGCAATTTTGCCGTGATTTTGTGGCAGTAATTTTGGCGCAATTTCAGGGAATGCCTGTGTAAACTTGAGGTCTATGGACCTCAACTCACATCAAAGGCGGACCAAAGTAGTACAGGGAATACTTTGAAGTCTGTGTGAATTGAAGCCGCACAGATATGGATAATATTAATTGAAAATCACTGGGTATAACTTGTCATGCAACTCTGATGTCCAAAGTGTGAAAGGGGCCTCAACCCAACTTTGTGAGCGATTTCAGAAACATCAGTGCACTTTCCTGCACAGATGTCTAGTGAAATCGCATAGGTCCCAACTGTCCCTGATTTGGAACCTTTGCTTTCCTCATTCGTCCCTCATTTTGTACTGATCTATATAGTTGTATATAAAATGCACCTTTTTATCTTTTAAAATGGTTTCCCAATGCTAAACCTTTCATCTAATTTCTAAATTGCTTTGTTTCTAAATTTCCAAAGTAATATTATTGGTGAAAAAAAGCACTTGGGGGTTTAACTAATCTTTTTTTTTTTTTTTTTTAAATAATTCTCCTTTTAGGAGGCGTGTTAGGGGGTGTGTTCTATGAATATATACTTTTGATAATAGGTGTTCCTCATCTCAAATAATTTGGAGGTAAGAAATCATCCCCTGAACTCGCCCCAAAGTAGCGCAGGAACTACTTTTGGGAATTGGTGTGGCTGATTTGGCCTGCAATTTGACATGTCAATTCAGAGCTATGTGAACATGGGTGAGATTGCATAGATATGAATGGGAATCATGGGGGGGGGGGGGGGGCAACTTTTCATGGACTCTGAGGTCCAAAGCTGCATGAAAAGTCACTCAAGTGTGAAAGTAACCTAAAAAGATTAATTGATAACACCTTTGAATTAGGCCCCATTTTCACTTGTGCGACCTTAAAACTGCACAGCTTTGCCGTGACTTGAAGCAATGTCTGTATAATCTTATGGTGTATGAACCTCAAATCAGATCAAAGTCAAACTAACGTAGTGTAGGGACATATTTGCCCTACTTTCAGGATGTACAAGTGACAATAGGGCTAAATTCAAAGGTGTTATCCATGAATCTCATTCACACTGCTGCAACCTGAAAGTCACACTATTTTGCTGCCACTTTGCCCCAACTTCTGGGAATGCTTGTGTAATATAGCAACCTATGAACCTCAAGCCACATGAAAGTCACATCAAAGTAGTACAGAGACTATTTTGAAGTTGGTGCGACTTGAAGTAGGACAAAATCATGAGGTACAACTTGATATACAACTCGGAGGTCCAAATTTTCTGGAAAAGGTTGCCCAAGTGTTTAACAAGCCATATATATATTTTAATAAAAGGAGCTCTCATTTATATTTGCATAGCCCTTACTGATTTACATCAGAAGAACAAATGCATGAAGTAATTATGCACATGGGGCAGAAGCAAATGATGTTATGCCAAATAAACAAATCAATGAACCCCACCCACACCAAATCTGACTACCACATCCACCCCCACACTCTAAGCACAAGTACATATCCTACACTTACCCGGTAAGTGAGCAGCGCCTCCTCTTTGCTAAAGAGCGATCTTGCCATGTCCACCTAGATGGAGAATCTGACCAGCATGGGAACCTCTGGGTGATTACAATGACTCATTTCCAGGTCAGAAGGTGAAACCACACTCTTTTGATCACAGTTGCAAATATTTGATTAGAACCAAGATTGAAATGTATTTCCATTTATATGCAGATATGCAAACCTGTATGTATACATATAATATTTGAAGGCAAACTTAAGGGAGTTTGATAAGAAATGGTGTCCCTGGGATTGCAGAAGATGAATTACAAAGACAAAGGCCCAGTTTGAGCCCTGGTTCACACTGACAGTTCAGCTGAACTCACCCGATTTCAGTTCCGACTGGGGGGGGATTTCAGAAACATCGGTGCAGGTTTCTGTAGAGATAAAAATAGAAATCGCACCCAAAGTCACCACAAGTAGTACAGAAACTACTTTTGGAAATTGCCACACTGCACCAATTAGGACAGTGCAATTGCCACCGATTTGACATATCAAATTGCATGCCAAATCGCACCAATGTGAACCAGGGCTGACAAATACAACACTGACTATCCACCAGCTGAATTCATTACCTAAAATTCTCCACAGCTGTTATATACAAAGACTCCACCTAAACACCTTTATCATTTACGTGCAGGTGTGCTGAAGAGATTAGGTTATTTGGTGCACAAATAAATCTTATAATTTCTATGGGTATAAGAAAGATATTGCACTTCCCCAAAACCTCCACCCCCAAAACTAATGAAGAAGAAAGCAAAGAAAAAACAAGCTCAATAATGTACTTTTATTTTGCCAGCGGAAACTAAATTATGTACATTAGTTTACTAGCATAAAACATTATACAGTATATATATATTTTTTCTTTTTTTTCCTTTTTTTTATATATCTTTTATTTTAAAGTTTAATACAATACATTTCATAAATAGTTATACAAAATATCAATCTTTTAAGACATATATAACTTGAACTGCTATATTTATCATTCCATTTATCTATAACTTAACATAACCCTCCCTAACCCAAAAAAAAAAAAAAAAAAAATACCCCCCCCCCCATCTCCCCTTCTCTCACACCACACCTTCTCAGTCCTCATTACCCTCTAGCATCAAACAATATCTCTCCATTTTCATAAATGTAAACCATTGCTGCCATGTCTTCTGATATTTTCCCCTAGTTTCCTCCATCGTGTGTATTGACTCTTCTATTAATCTTATCCGCTCAATCCTCCTAACCCATTCCTTTACTGTTGGAACCTGTTGGGTTTTCCAGTGGCATGGGATCAAGGCTTTGGCTGCATTCAGCAAGTATGGGGTTAGTGTTCATTTATATTGTGCAACCCCCTTCTCTGTATCGTGGAACAGACATGTTCATGGGAGTTTTTCAATCCTATCCCGTTATCACAAATATTATTTCTATTATTTTATCCCAATAAGTAGTTATTTTAGGACAGTCCCACCAAAGATGTTTGAAAGTCCCCAATGCCGTGCAACCCCTCAAGCAGTTGGACGGGCCATCTCCTCTGATGTTCTGTACCCTTTGGGGAGTCATATACCACCTTGCTAATACCTTGTAGGACATTTCTATCGTTTGTACGTCTTTTGGTAATAGATATGTCATTTTGATTATTTTGTCCCTGTGCTCGTCGTTTCTTATTGGGCCTAACTCCCTTTCCCATTTCTCAAGATAAACCGGGTACCCATAATCCGCCTCCCATCTTAGTATTTTATATATTTTGGATATCCTTCTCTCTAAGCTCTGCGGTGATCTTAGCAATTTCTCTAAAGGTCTGAGCTGTGTTATGCCTCGTAGTGGCTGTGGTAAACCTTGTGTAAAATGTAAGATTTGCGTGTGTCTCCATTTATCTAGTGGTTTGTGCCCCTATTCCTGTGAAATCTCCCTATAAGTGCATATGCTATTCCCCTTCATCACATCTTGCAGTATTATTTCCTCTCTCTTTGCCCACTTGCTGAAATATAAGCGCTCATCCTTCCCAGGTGGAAAATAGTTTGTGTCTAAAAGAGACATTAGTAGAGAATTATAGCTCCATGCATGTCTCTTATTTATTTTGTCCCAAATTTTTAATGTGTTTATTGATAAAGTGCTCGTGCTTACTCCTAAGTCTCAAAACTGGGGTGGTATCCATATCATCTTATCTGTGTCTGTCCTACTCAGTGTGATTTCTAACTCCACCCAGCTCTTCTCTTTCTTATTGTGAAGTCAGTCCGCTAATCTAGAGATTGCTATTGCTTCATAATATTTTTTAAATTCTGGCAGTGCTACTCCTCCCCTATCTTTATCTTTCACCAAAGTGCTATAAGCAATACGTGTATTTTTGCGCCCCCAGATAAACCTCAATACCACAGATTTTAATTTACTGAAATAACTCAGGGGGAGGGGTACTGGTACCATCTGAAATGTATAGATTGCCATTGGCAATATAAACATTTTAATTGCATTTATCTTGCCCAACCACGTAAGTGTTTTGTATTGTATACTGTTCAGCTGGTCTTTTATTGAGAAGGGGCATAAAGTTAGCTTCGTACAGATTGGTTGTTTGAGCTGTCAATTTTATGCCCAAATAACTCAACTCTCTTTTACACCACTTTAACGGCAGATGGGCTGCAATGGCTCTCTGTTCTACTTCTGTTAAATTCAGATTCAAGATCTCCGACTTAGACATATTTATTTTAAAATTCGATAATCGCCCATACTGCTCTAATTCCTTGAGGAGTGTCGGGATAGTTGTTCTTGGGCGGGTTATGTAAAGTAATACATCATCTGCGTATGCAGATTCTTTGTATTCTCTCTCTCTCACCCGAATGCCCTGAATGTCCGGATTCCTTCGGATTGCCACCAGGAGGGGCTCCAAAGTAATTACAAACAGGAGTGGTGAGAGTGGGCATCCCTGCCTCGTCCCGTTGAATAATTCCAGGGGGCGAGACAGGGAGCCATTAACTCTGATTCTTGCCATCGGGTGAGTATATAGCGACCTGATCCATCCCATTATCTTCTCCCCTAACCCCAGGTGCTTCAATGTCTCATACATAAACTCCCAATCCACTCTATCAAAAGCCTTTTCGGCGTCTACCAACATAAGTACTGTCGGGATACCCATCCTGGTGGCTTCCTGGATCAAGAATATAGACTTCAGGGCATTGTCTCTCCCCTCCCGTCCTTGGACAAACCCGACCTTGTCTATATGTAGCCATTTCGGTAGAAGTAATTTCAGTCTGTCTGCTAATACTTTTGCAAAGATCTTTATATCAGTGTTTAGTAACGAGATAGGGCGATAGCTCTCCTGAGCTGCTGGATCCTTACCCTCTTTCAATAATAAAGCAATATGGGCGAGAAGAGCCTCCTCGAGAAAGCTCTCCCCGACTCCCACTGCATTAAAATATTCACAGAGCTTAGGGGCTAGATACTTTTTATAGTACAAAATAGAGTATCCTTTGGGACCCGGACTTCCCCCCAGGGCTATACTCTTGATTACTCTTGTAACTTCTATTGATATGAGGGCCTCCAGTGCCTCCATCTCCTCCTTTTCCCACCTGGGGAAGTCCAGGTTCTGGAGGTACCTCCCTATTATTTCTCTCTTTTTTACTCTGTCTCCACCTCTGGGGTTTATGTTATAGAGGGTGCTATAATAAGCATGAACATTTTCTGCGATTTCCGGAGTGGCGAATCGCATCTCCCCCCTCTATCCCTTATCGTTGGGATGTAAGTCTTGTTTTTATGTTCCTTCACTCTTCTTGCCATCCATTTGCCTGGCTTATTTCCCCACTGATATCTATCGTTATTTATTTTATGAAATGCTGACTTAATTTCTTGTTCTAAGCATTCCTCTAGCTCTCTTTTTTTTCCTATCAACTCCTGTCTTTCCCTGAGCCCCTTAGGTCTAGTTTTTTGCTCTAATTCCTGAATCTTCCTATAAAGCTGAGCCTTCTTTTTCCCCCTCTCCTTCTTTTTCCCAGCTCCGATCCCAATCAGGTTTCCCCTTATGACTGCTTTGTGTGTTTCCCAGAGAATAACTCTGGGAGTTTCTGGCCTATCATTTAAATCAAAAAAGGCCTTCAGCTCCTGCTCTATCTTACTGCACACTTCCTGATCTTGGATGAGCGAGTCATTCAACTTCCACATTCTCCCAATCTCCTTATCTCCTTGCACCTCTAACTGTATTTCCACTGGGGCATGATCTGACAGGGTTATGGGCCTAATTTCTGCCTTTTTTGGGTTTGTCACTAATTGATGCTCTATTAATACGTAGTCCAATCTGGCAAAAGAGTCATGGGCAGCAGAGAAATGGGTGTAATCCCGTTCTTTTAAATGACTTATCCATGCGTCTTGTAACTGCCAGTTAGACAGTGCTCTTTTAACTGCTCTTTGTCTCTGATCAGACACCCGGGTTTCTCCCCCCGAAGTGTCTAATCCTGAGTCAAAGGACCAGTTCAAGTCTCCTGCAACAATCAATTTACCGGCCTTGAAATCTTCTAGTCTTTTTAAGACTTTCTTTAGAAACTTATCCGGTTTCCTATTTGGTGCATATACATTTACTATCGTGCACTTCATGTCAAACAGTTTGCCTTTTATAAACAAGTATCTTCCCTCTGGGTCAGCCAGGCGTTCCTCTACTTCAAACCTAGATGTCTTATTAAAGCCAATTGCCACTCCTCTAGTGTGTGCTGATGGCATGTCCCCATAAAACCACATTGGAAAATGGAATGAGTTTAGTTTGATCCCTGACGCATGGGTGATATATGTCTCCTGTAGACATACTACATTTGCTCCCCAAGTTTGGAGTTCATTACTAATTTTGTATCTTTTTTCCTTTGTATTAAAAACCCCGAACATTGTACGTGATCACATTAATCGCAACCATGTATCTTTATACCCGAAGTTCCCTGGTCCGCATGTACTAACCCAGAGGACACCTAACCATAAGATATATAGTGAGTGAGAGAAGGAGAGAATGAGGGGAAAAAAAAAAAAAAAAAAAGCTTTGTCTTGGGTATCCAATCTTTCCTAGATCTCCTCTACTCTTTCCAGGACAAGGCCTATATCTGCCCTTACCCCTGATATTTCTGCTTTTAAAGATGCTTCCATTTTTGAGAACATCTCTACCAGCATCTCCTTTATTGATGGAACTTATTCTTGGGGGAGGGATTCTGCTCCCCTAATCTCCTCCCTTCCCTGATGTAGTTTAATGCTACTATGTGGGCTAGTTTGTGAGTTACCAGCTATATCTTTTGGTCCTGTAGTCTTGGCTCCGTTTACTTTCCCCCCTTTGCTATCTTGCAGAGTCTTCTGTTTAGTTAAACCTGATCTCCGGGGTACTCCTGATTTGGGGCTACCCTGATCATCTTCCATTACACTAGTATTGCTTGCCATATACCGCTGGATTCCTCCTGGACTGGAGGCCGGCGGTATATTTTTACCTGATTTACCTGTCTTCCCCCTCATTTTATCTAACTGTGGTTGATGCTCCCTAAGACCTTAAGACCCCTTTTAGTATCGAAAACAACCCTTTTCCTGAAAATACTTTATCTTTTCTTATCTATAATGTTGGGCCCACACGCACTCTCGTATTTTAACTTGAGTACCGCCCTCAATCCAGGGAGCGTAGGGAGGGGTCACCCTCACTAAGCCCCCATCTAGAAAATAGGTGGGAGAGAGGGATGGGAGAGAGAAGAGAAAAAAAAAAAAACACAGAAACACAAAAATCGTATCTTTTACCAAGCTCCTATCTACTCACAGACTGAAAAGAGACACCTGGGAAAGACCAACAGCTCTTCCCTCCCAAAAATTACATTCTGTTCAGATCATATTGTCTCTTAACATAGCATATCCCCTTGTATCCTCTAAAAAAAAAAAAAAAAAAAAAAAATTAATTAATTAATTAATTAATTAATACTGAGGGCACATTTCACCACCAAAAAATATGTAAATGTCTTTAGATTGTTCTTGACTCCCCCATAGTCACTCTATTCTTTAACCTAAAAAATTTTTGGGCAAAATAGGCACGCCACTACTTCCGATTGAAAGTCTTTGGTAATCTCTTATAACTGTTGCTCCCAGTTTAGTGAGTAGGTACTCGGGTGCTCCCCACCCCCTCCTTAAGTTATCTTCTTGGGAGTTGGGCACCCACTCCCCCCACTTCAACTGCGCAATATTCAACCTTTAGTCCCGTGTCTGGCCGACAGTAAGGTTTTTAGTTACTAGTAAAGATACGATAAATAAAATAAAAAAAGAAAAGGGGGAACAAAGCGATTCTTGCCAAGCTGTCCAGGCTATACACCTGTATTTTTGTTGCTGTTTTTAGGTCAGGAGGAACCCGGAGAAATCACAATACTGACATTTCTGCCTTTCCAGTTATAATTGTGATCAATAATACCCCAATGTCTGTACTGGGCAATTTGTAACATATAGGCAACAGAGTGAGAGTCTATGTAACAATTTGAAAGTGGAGCTTCCAGCTGTAAATCGGTTAGACAGAGATCCCGCTATCAGGTGCAGCCTAGCGTTCTCTCAGACCGCAGATGTGATGTATCATAACACGGGGTTGCATTTATAGCCTCTTGCATAAAGCACTCACCACTCCCGTACTGTACACATGCTGATTCACCAACCTCCTTCTCTCCCCTGTGCAAGTCTGCTGGAACCAGTCTGTTCGGTCCTCGGTCCTCTCCCCGGGGGATTGAAGCACCGCTCCTTGCCGCTCACCAGCGCACCAGCGCGCCTCGGCTATCCAATAGAGAGCGTGACCCAGCCGCCCATCTGCTTCACAGAGGGCTCCTTATTACCTCCTCAGCCATCCCGAGGATGCGTGGCGCTTCTCCCAAACCGAGCGGCTTCACTCTCTCCACTCCTCCCAGAGACCCGTCACCACTTGTCACTGCTCACCGTACAACGAGAGGGGGAGGGAGGGGAGGGGGCTGGGCTCGCTGCAGAGCTGATAGCAGTCTCCTTCACTTACGTGTCATAAAGCAGTGGGGCACGGGCTCGGGCTCTACGGCATCTTTTCTAGAGGTTATTCTCTCCCCATGCCTCCTTATCTCCTGCCGCGGGACTCGTTCGACCGGGGGTTTCCAGCAGGCCGGGATGTGGAGGAACTCCCAGCACGCACTACGTCAAGGTGCTCCGCCCCCTTTACCTCGATTGTAACCCACCGAATCGCAGTAAAATCACGCAGCCAACATTATACAGTATATATTGTGCTACATTTATCAAAACAGTTAGCAATTGGGTTTTAAGGCCCCTGCAACACATTTGATAGTATCACTACTCACATCACATTTGTTTCTTCAAGATTATAGAAACATACAGTCATTCTTACAAAGCATTCCGACATAATATTAAAACAGGCACATATTCAAACTAACACTCACTACCACCCCACAATCCACACACATACATTATTGACCATGTTCTGCTGGAAGCTGCATTTCTGTGTACATGATTAAGCAATGAGATCAAAGAGTAGAAGGTCAGCACATGCTCCCAAACTAGGAATGCATGGTCAGACAGGAACAATAAACACACAACATTGACAGCATGGCCAGTTTTGATGGAAAGAATGCACAAGAATTTCCGCAAACAGCTCTAGTGGGGCGTTTGCCATTATGCACAATATCAATTCTTCTCCCCCACAAGCCACAGCAAAAAAAATCTGGCCTTCACAGGCCAAACAACTCCCCCTACTGCAGTCCTTTTATATAAGATTGGTTGTATTGTTAGCACACCAACACGCCCAATAGAAGCACATGCCCACGCCCACCGGTATCTTTCAATCTGTCTCTTCATTTATGTCTAAAGTGATTGCAGTTGATGAGCAGATAATACTATTTGCAACTGTATTAGCCCTTGGCTTTGTGCATCAAATCTCCAGCTACAGGCCATAGATCAAAGTCCATTTGCATGCACATAAACAAAGCAACAGTTTTCTAAGCATATGTACCTGTGCAGTGTAAACTCTACAATTTTAAAAGTCCAAGTCCCTGGGCATGATTAGTGCTAATAAACGTTTGCATTAGTCCCTGGCTGCAATTAACTTACAATCTAAAGTCCAAAACTAACTTTCTTACATTAGAGACTATTTTTACAGGAGATAAATTGCCAGCATGTCTTTGGATGGTGGTGAGAAACCCACACAGGGAAAACATATAAACTTCAACACAAGCATGTTGGGGGAATTGAACCAGCAACCCCAGTGCTGCTAGATGGAATTACTACCCACTTAGCAAGCGGGTAGCCTCACACATGCAGTCTGCATCTCTGTGGTGTGAATCAGCCCTAAGTCCTTAGCCATGCTCAGTGTCACAAGCAATATACCCATATATTGTCCTAAGTATTGGGATGCCTTCCTTTATATGCACACGAACTGTAATGGCATCCCCATTCCCATAGACACACTAAAACTTGTGGACTGCCTTCCCAGAAGATGTTTTAGCTACAAAGGGTGGGCCAAAACAAATTTTAACCCTACGGACTAAGACTGGGCTGTCATTAAAATTCATGTGTGTGTAAAGGCAGTTGCCCAAACACTTTTGGCTAGATAGTGTATCTGGCAATATTTACAGTGGTGGTGGATCCCTCCTACACATAAATACTACATGTAGACATAGTTTTAGGACCAGAGTCAGGAGTTATGTTTAACAACATAGGGAGATGAGATAACTTCTCTACATGAAGCCCCATGTTTGGGATTCAAACATAGATCCTCAGAGATGCTAAGCAGAAGTTCTAACATCTAAGCCAGTGGTCATCAACCCTCTCCTCAGGGCCCACTAACAGGCCAGGTTTTATGTATTACCTTGGGGAGATGCAGACTAGAACACTGCAATCACTGAGCAGCAAATTATATAACCTGTGATGTATGTCAGTTATCTTGCAAATGTGGCCTGTTAGTGGGCCCTGAGGACAGGGTTGATAACCACTGATCTAAGCCATGGAGCTGCCACATGTGTAATCTTCCTACACATAAATACACATATACTGCATTTCTTTTGGACATATATGTGGTGGAATTACATTACTCAAGAGTTATCCTTCTTGATGTATTCTATGATATTTGGTGGTTCTTGGTGGGTGAGTGTAGAATAGTGATGCTACCCTCTAATTTTTGGGAATTACATTTTGATTTCTGATGCTGGTACACATATCACATTTTTGGGCTAAAATGATGATATATTTTATCAAAACATTCCACATTCTACTATTCTAGACGCAATATTGTTGCAAAGGAAATTTTATTTCAGAGAAAGAAACATTTCATCTAAGCGTTATTTATTTTTGGAAGTTACAATTGTGCCATTAGAATCAATGGTTGAAACTTGCATTGGACTAAATAGTGCTGAATTTCACTCTCAAAAACGCATTTTAGCCCAGCGCTAATTTTGGTATTTACTATAGCGCCCTATGAAAAAGCAATGGGAGTTAAAAGGAGAATAGTTTACATGTCTTAGCATGCTCAGTTGTGCTGGCACCTAGTTGTACAAAAACGGGGTCTTCTCAGACTTTTAAAGATATTTCAGTGTAGAAATAATTTTTTCACACAGTTATAAAGCAGATTACCTTTAAACAATATACTGCATATTTCAGGGCAATTATATCATGTTCTAAGCATTATTTCCATGGGCACTACTCCAGGTTTTGGGAGCTATTTGTTTTCAGAGAGCTATAGTAAATTAGATTTTGGGAGTATTGTTTCACCAGCGCTATAGTGAATGCCGTTTTAGCTCTAATTTGTGGCAATTAGCGATAATTAGTGCCGCGGCACTATAGTAAATGACCCCCACTAAATCATTTTAGACAGTCAATCTTAGCTGGTCCGTTTGTTTGTTAACAGAGAACCTGAATTATTAAGCAATAAGCACAGCAGCAAAACAGATAGCGAAGCAAGCTATAGTTCAATTTAGCTGCTATTATTCTGCTATTGTGCTAGTGCTGAACTTGATACTGATACTAGTGTTGTTAGTGTCAGAGGCTTTCTGTGTTTTTGGGGGGATTTATCATTTATTATAGATTCTATATACCTTAATTTGTTACCTGCGTGCAGGTAGTTTTACTTTATTTTCGTTCCATTATATTTTCGTATCGTTGCGACAACACAAATTTGTATAATACCGTTCGACTTTTACGATCAAATGCTTCGCCCATAGGCTATAGAAGAATTTTAATTTTGTTTGACTAGTAATAATAATTAATACTAGTCAAACAACATTAGAATTCTACTATAGCTTATGGGTGGAGCATTCGATGTACGATGGCAGCGTCGTATAGTTTAGCTGCTTCGTTGAATCTTCTTAGAACATCCGCCAGACACCATCAGCCTTTAAATGACAGATTTGATCTTAATTCATTCAGATTTTCATACAAATGCATTTTTAACTAAATAAAAACGAATTTCGGGAGTAACTAAATACATTTATTTTTTGGAAGAAATCGAAATTACGAAATAAAATATTTCAGTGTGCACATGTCTAATTAGCATATACAAAAAACGCGTACACACGACTGGACTTTGACGGACTAGGTCTGACGGAATGAATCCATCGGATATTACAATCGTGTATGGGCTCCAGCTGACTTTTTTCCCCCAAAAGTCCGACGGACCTAGAAATAAAACATGTTTCAAATCTTTCCAACGGACTCGAGTCCGGTCAAAAAATCAGTTCATCTGTATGCTAGTCCGGCTGACGAAAACCAACGCTAGGGCAGCTATTGGCTACTGGCTATGAACTTCCTTATTCTAGTCTGGTTGTACGTCATCACATTTGAATCCGTCGGACTTGGGCTTGTGTGTGGCCAAGTCGATTCATTTGGAAAGTCCGTCGGAACTCTGCGGGAAGACCATCGGACCTAGTCTGTCAAAAAAAGTTCAGTCGTGTGTACGCGGCATAACACCATCATCTGATGGATAGTGTCTCTAAATAAAGTGCACTATGCAAATTGTAAATCAACATTAGTAGTATAGCCCCATTGGTGATTAAAACATTAATCCATAGTGCATACTGATGGGAAGAAATCCAGGAGCGTAGGACTAAAGGAGTCACCGCCCTGTGTGCATCCACCACCCAAGGGAGAAGATTAAATACGCTTTTCAGAAAGTAGCATCAATCAGCCATGTCATATCAAAGCTCTGGATAGGGAGTGGTGCAATTCCTCCTCCTCAGCTGAGCCACTTCAGGCAACCTAGACCCGGCATGTGAGAATATGGATGAGGATGGCAATGTCTCATATGGTAAAAAACCTCCTTCCAACACAGAACCCTTTGGTAAGTTTATGGTTAACAACATCAATAAAAAACAACAGAAAACCTCCACATAGGGAAAAAACATATGGTTACAGGTTTATTTAGAATAACAAGGCTTTATATAGATTTCAAGATATATTGCATCAAGTAAAAAATCTCCTCTGCGATCACAAAAGCATAAAATTCAAAAAGGCACAATGGCATGGAAAGGACTCCTTAAACCCAATGCATTTTGTCTACAAAGACTTCAACTGGGGTATATACCTTCTTTACCTTCACACCACAGGGCCAGAACAAGGTATCAACTGTATTTGATTAAATTAAAACCATTTAACCTTTATGCCACGTACATATGACCGGAGTTCTGCTGAAATGGACTTGCCTACACATGATCACACCAAAGTCCAATCGTTTAGAACGCGGTGACATACAACACGTACGATGGGACTAGAAAAACGAAGTTCAATAGCCAGTAGCCAATAGCTGCCCTTGCGTTGTTTTTGGTCCGTCGGAACAGCATACAGATGAACAGTTTTCCCAATAGAAATTGATTATGTCGGAAAGATTTAAAGCATGTTCTATTTCTAGGTCCGCCAGAATAAAAAAAAAAAAAGTCAGCTTAAGCCCACCCACGAACGGAATATCCAATTAAAAGGTTCTGTCTGACTTTTTCTGCTGGAAAGTCAGACCGTGTGTACACAGTATTAGTCTTAAACCAGCTCACTTAATAATTAAAGTCCTGGGTGCAAATAGGACCTTTGTGGCACCAAAAGCATTAATCACTTGTGTTTTATGTTGTAGCCCCTTGGAAGAAAAGAAGGAGTTGAGTCTTCAGCTAATTCTTTGGTGGTATACTGAAGATATCTGATAAGCAGTGTGAAGTGAATTAGGCTGAGGTGTCCTGACAAGCTGGGTAATGTACAGTATACTGGTAGTGTCCTGAAACAGGATGAACACTGTTGCTGATTAGTAGTGAGTAAGTGTAGAACAGGGTCCTACTGGTTTGAACAAAAGAAAGACAACCTTGTCTGCATGCAGTTTCCCTTTGTGTTAAAATGGTGGGCAAGTGTCCACTTACAAGTCCGGACGATCTTCTTTAGTGGGAAGCTTTTGCAGTGCCTGGCTCTAGTGGTGGCGCTCGATCTCCTATCACAATGCCCTGCTGCCTGGCAGGATGTGACGAGGGTGGCCTTCATGCTGCTGCTAGACAATCAGGAGTGGGTGACAGTGGATGCTCCTGTACACACGTGTGATGAATCTCTCCCTGTAGCACAGGCTGTAATTTGGCCACAGCACAATCTGACACTAAGTCACTTGCTATCAGATCCAGGCCAGGGTCTCAAGAGAGAGATCCCGGCCTAGCCCAGGCTTTATATTACCTCTCCCAGCATTCCATTCTCCTATTCCAGGCGGCTGGTACTTTTAGTCCATTACAGTCCAGCCAGAGCGTGAAACCTGAGTCCGGGGACTACAGCTTCCACAATGCTTCGCTTTACTCCCTGGTGTTAATCCCTCTGCTGGCAGGATGTGATGACATAGAGTCTTAGCTGAGCACTAGAGGGAAACAGTCTCACTGCAGCTATGCTGCAGAGTGTCTCCTGATACTGCAGACCATATTAGCCAGCTCCTGGCTACAGAAAGGTGCTCTTGGATTGAGATCTGGTGACTGTGGAGGCCATTGGAGTATAGTGAACTCATAGTCATGTTCAAGAAACCAGTTTGAGATGATTTGGGCTTTGTGACATGGAGCATTATCCTGCTGGAAGTAGCCTTTAAAAGATGAGTACCACTCTAGTCTAAAGCCCCGTACACGATCAAACAATCCGGTGGAAAAGTCCGCCTGACTATCCGCTCGTGTGTGGGCTCCGGCTGACTTTTTTTACCCAAAAGTCTGGCGGACTAAGATTGTATTTTTGCACATCAATCTGTCTGCTGGACTCGCATTTCAGCGGACAATATGGCCGTGTGTGTGCTAGTCCGGCAGACATTAAGGCCGTGTGTGGGGTAGTCCGCCGTACTTTTGAAATTAACAGACTTTTCCCACCCGGAGGAAAGTCCGCTCATTTTGAGCGCGGCTCCAGGTAGCCAGGACTAGCGAAGGAGGAGTTGCTGGCCCCGTCACCGGGTATGGACTTAAAGGGGAATCCCTACGCCAAAAAAACAGCGTGGGGGTCCCCCCCAGGTCCATATAAGACCCTTATCCGAGCACACTACCCGGCCGGCCAGGAAAGGGGGTGGGGATGAGAGAACGCCAGAAGGCAGCGCCGAAAAGAAGACCGGGTCTTAAGTCCATACCAGGTAACGGGGCCAGCGACGCCTCCTTCGCTGGTCCCGGCTACCTGGAGCCGCGCTCAAAATTAACGGACTTTACTCCGTGTGTGGGCAAGTCTGTTCATTTCAAAAGTACAGCGGATAGTCCGCCGGACCTAGTCTGCCGCAAAAGTGCCGCGTGTGGGCAGGTAGCTCGTTCGGAAAGTCCGGCGGTTTGTCCGCCAGTCTAAGTACGCTGGATAGTCTGATACGTGTGTATGTGGCATTAGGATGGACGAACGGTTTGGACCGAGCGTGAGTTTGACCCGAACATTGGCTGTTCAAAAGTTCTCAGAACAACCAAATTAAAAGGTCATTTGATCCTTTGTTCAGCCCACCGATTGACCACAATGCACTGCTCCGCCGCACACTGCATTGAAAGCCTTGATTGGCTGAAGCAATGAAAGCTTCGCCCAATCAGGGCACAGAGCACTGTCAGAGCCATGATTGGACCCTGTAATGACTATATCCAATCATGGCTCATTGCTCTTAATCTCGCCCCACACTATAAAAGTATTCTTTCTATAGCGGCCATTTGTAGTGTGATAGCGGCATGGAGAGAGATAGAATAGGGCTCTGTTCAGTACTATTAGACAGTTAGTTTGTAGGGATGAGCTTTATGTTCGAGTCAAGCATTGGCTGTTCGCCAGTTTTTGGCGAATAGCGAATAATTTTGGGTGTTCGCGGCAAATTCAAATAACGCAAAACACCCTTTAAAAGTCCATGGGAGAAATCAAAAGTGCTAATTTTAAAGGCTTATATGTATGGTATTGTCATAAAAAGTATTTGGGTACCTGGATCCTGCCCCAGGAGACATGTATCAATGCAAAAAAAGTTTTTAAAAACGGACGTTTTTCTGGGAGCAGTGATTTTAATAATGCTTAAAGTGAAACAATAATAGTGTATAGTGTATTCCTTTAAATTTCTTACCTGGGGGGTGTCTATAGTATGCCTGTAAAGGGGCGCATGTTTCCCATGTTTAGAACAGTCTGACAGCAAAATGATATTTCTAAAGGAAAAAAAAGTAATTTAAAACTACTCGCGGCTATAATGAATTGTCGGGTCCAACAATACACATAACAGCTCATTGATTAAAAATGGCATAGAATTTCCCCCACAGGGGAACCCCGAACCAAAATTAAAAAATAAAAATGCGTGGGGTCCCCCTAAATTTCATACCAGGCCCTTCAGGTCTGGTATGGATTTTAAGGGGAACCCTGCACCAAAATTTAAAAAAAAGATGTTGTGGGGTTCCCCCCAAAAATCCATACCAGACCCTTCTTATCCAAGAACGCAACCTGGCAGGCCACAGGGAAAGAGAGGGGGATGAGAGAGCGGCTCCCCTTCCTGAACCGTACCAGGCCACATGCCCTCAACATTGGGAGGGAGCTTTGAGGTAGCCCCCCAAAGCACCTTGTCCCCACATTGATGGGGAAAAGGGCCTCATCCCCACAACCCTTGCCTGGTGGTTGTGGGGGTCTGCGGGCGGGGGGCTTATCAGAATCTGGAAGCCCCCTTTAACAAAGGGGACTCTCAGATCCCGCCCCCTATGTGAAATACTAATGGGGTACTCCTACCATTTCACCCAAAAAAGTGACAAAAAAGTCAAAGAAACACACACAGCTTGGCACAAGTCCTTTAATAAAAAAAAATAAAAAATTCCAGCGATGTAATCCTTCTACGATCCATGAACAATACAGCCTCCTCCGTAGGAGTCGCCCGGCAGATTGACGTGAGACTCGGATGGCAGTTCTTAAATAACCGAGGACGGGCCACCTGTGACATGTGGATGGGTGACCCCGCCCCCCTCTGACGCAAGGGGGAATGCCGGGGTTACCCAGTGACATGTATGGGTAACCCCACCCCCTCTGGAGCTACGGGTGTTTCTCGAGACATGTACAGGTGACCCCGCCCCCCTCTGGCACAATGGAGGTTCCTCGCGATGTATCAGAGGGGGCGGGTCACCCGTACATGTCACTGGGTAACCCCGGCATCTCCCTTACGTCAGGGGGGTGGGGTCACGGGTGGACCCATCCTCAGTTATTTAAGAACTGTCATCCGAGTTTCGTGTCATTCTGCCAGGTGGCTCCAATGGAGGAGGCTGTATCATTCATGGATCATAGGAGAATTACATCGCTGGAATTTTTTTTTGTTTGTTTTTATTAAAGGACTTTGTCACTTTTTTGGGTGAAATGGTAGGGGTACAATGTACCCCATTACCATTTCACATGGGACGGCGGGATCTGGGAGTCCCCTTTGTTAAAGGGGGCTTCCCGATTATGATAAGCCCCCCACCCGCAGACCCCCACAACCACCGGGCAAGGGCTGTGGGGATGAGGCCCTTCTCCTCATCAACATGGGACAAGGTGCTTTGGGGGGCTACCTCAAAGCACCCACCAAAGTTGAGGGCTTGTGGCCTGGAACGGTTCAGGAGGGGGGGTGCTCTCACATCCTCCCTCTTTTCCTGCAGCCTGCCAGGTTGTGTGCTCGGATAAGGGTCTGGTAAGCATTTTTGGGGGGAACTCCAAGCCATTTTTTCATTTTGTCACGGAGTTCCCCTTAAAGCCCATACCAGACCTCAAGGGTCAGGTGTGGATTTTGAGGGTGGGCCCTACATAAATTTTTACAAAAATTTGGTGCGGGGTTCCCCTTAATATCCATACCAGACCTGGAGGGCCTGGTAATGGAATTTGGGCGGACCCCCACGCAATTTTTTTTTTTAATCTTGGTTTGGGGTTCCCCTTAATATTCATACCAAAGGGTCTGGTAATAGACTTGGAGGAATCCCCATGCTGTTTTTTTCAATGACTGTCATCTGTATTGCCAAGACCTGACAATTCATTATAGCCACGAGTACTTTTAAATGACTTTTTTTTCGATTAGAAATTACATTTTGTGCAGGGACTTTTTTAAACACAGGAAACATGCACCCCTTTACAGGCATACTATAAACATCTCCCAGGTACGACATTTAAAGGAATATTACACTTTTATTGTTACACTTTAAGCATTATTAAAATCACTGCTCCCAAAAAAACTGCAGTTTTTAAAACTTTTTTTTGCATTGAAACATGTCGCTTGGGGCAGGACCCAGATCCCCAAACACTTTCTATGACAATAACTTGCATATTAGCCTTTAAAATTATCACTTTCGATTTTTCACGTTTGAGTCCCATAGGCGTGTTCAAACTAATTTTTTATGCCTGTTCTGGATTCGAACTGAAACGGGGGGGGGGGGGGGGTGTTCGGTTCATCCCGATTAGTGTGCTATAGGGGCTGATTTACAAAGCATTTGCGCCATGGGTTGCGGAGCACACCGACGCGCAACGGACGTTTTCGTATTCACAAAGCATCTGCGCCTGTAACACAGCGCAATTCCCCATTTACTATTAGCATGCCGGCGCACGGGCGGCCACGATCTGTGCGCCGCTATAGACCTGGCGCACGGCATCTTCAACTCAGAATTAAAAGAAGCTGGAAGTGCCAATATTATGGGGGTGATGCGCCTGAAAATACAGTCGGATCTGTGCTAGGTTAATTTATGCACTGCGCATGCGCAAGCGGCATTTGCGCCCATTCAAGTGCTCTGGTTCACTGCACCAGCAAAATCTTAGTAAATGTCAAGCCACATAGGTTCATTTGCATAAGTTGAACAGGCACACCTCTCAACAAAGTGGTATCAAATTTGAAAGATACAAAAAATATGACCCGTGCAAAAATATCACACATATATAAACATGGAATGAACTTAAAGCGAACATGCACAAAAAAGACAAAGTATTACAACATAAATGAATAAAAGCAGATCGTGCAAAAAGTCTTTAAGTTGAAAAGTCCATCATGCAGAGATTCCACGTGATTTAATCGAAAGTTTGGGCGTTCCTTGAGACACCAGACAGTATATATTGACACACAATCACTAGTGTAACAACCCCACCACCTGTAGAGATATGAGCTTACCAGATAGCTCAGACCCAAAAGATCCTACGTTCCATGAGTCAGTGGAGCTTTAAAGTGTCAGCTGACAACATAGGATGCGATTTCTGGAACTGTGCAGACAGACACCATAAGCCTTCAATGACAGATTCTGCCTTAATTCATTTTGATATGTGAATAATTTTTTTACGAAAAACAAAATAAATAAAAAAGAAATTTCGGGAGTAACTAAATAAATGGATTTTTCGGATGAAAACAAAATTCCGAAACGAAATATTTCAGTGTGCACATGTCTACTGTGCGTTACTGCAATATTATAGTGTATCCGTGGAGTGTGTCTGTGTCGTGAATACTCAAATTAAAGTGCACCAAACACCACTTTCCATTGATTAAAGTGCATCCACATTCACATTTACACATCTTTATTACATTTTGTTAATAAGCACCCCACACTACCCCCATCATATCTCGGAAAACATGAAGGAGTGAGCAGAGTTATTTGAACACAGCGTCAGCCACTTGCTACTTGACGATGCACAGCCATTACTCGATTCAGATGTTGGTTTCCACAGCTTAGCTGTCTGGGCCTTTTTTAGTACACGTGCAGCTGATCGCACTGTTGCTATTTGCAAACTTTGTCTCAAGCACATCAAGCATGGCAAAAACACCAACCATTTGGGTACCACATGCTTGACAAGGCATTTAACCTCCCACCACTCAGTCCATTGACAAGAGCACCTAAAAGCCACACAAAAGGGGCACAAATCTGTCCCTCCTCCTTCTCACCTCAGTTGGTCCCTATACCTCATGACCTCTCAGCAGCCTCCACTGACAGGGGTGATGATATAGCGCAGGGTCTCACAGGTCCTTGAGCACATCTGCCAGTAGCAGCATACCACCAGCTATAGACTATAGCCATCAAATTTTTCTGCCCCATCTACTGCAGCTAAAAAAAATACAGTCCTTGTCACCGACATGCCCAGTGTCCAAATGCAAGCTTGTCAAAGCTGCTGGCACTACAACGTCTACCTTTCCACCTGGTAGATTCTGCCCTCTTCCATGAATTTGCAGGATGTGCTTTACCACAATGGCAGGTTCCCAGTTGATATTTCATTTCACGTAAGGCCATTCCATCTCTCTACCATTACGTGGAAGGCAATGTTGTGGCATCGTTGGGCAGGGCAGTCAGCCGCCAAGTCCACGTTACTGCTCACACATTGTCCAGCAAGCATGGGCAGGGACGATATATTTTGTTCAAAGCATACTCAGTAACTCTGCTTGCAACTCGGAAGGATAAAGGACAAGGTTCAGTGCTGCAGCTTGTTGTGCCCCCACATCTCCATACAGCTGGTGATGATGCCAGATTCGTCAGCTCTACCCCCTCTTCCTCCTCCACCATGCCCTCCTCTGCTGAATTGTTCTATGAACCTCAAGTACCCCCTAACGTTCAAAGTCAGGCTGAAAGGTGCCATGTAGTGCTTTAGCTGGTTTGTCTAGGGGACAGGAACCACAATGGAACAGAGATTCTTGCAGCTCGGCAGGGACAGGCCCAGAGGTTGTTCACGCCAGCTGGAGCCAGGAATGGTGGTGTGTGATAATGGCACAAACCTCCTGCCTGCCCTGAGACAGATACCTGGCACATGTCCTCAATTTGGTGGTGCAGCATTTCCTAAATAGCTACCCAGGGTTGGAATATCTACTAAAGCAGGCCAGAAGAGTGTGTAGCCCTTTTAGCCGTTCATACACAGCCAGTGCATGAAATTCAGCAGGAATTCCACCTGCCCATAAACTGCCTGATTTGGCGAGATGCCCACCAGGTAGAACTTGACTTTGGTAATGCTGCAGTGGCTGAAAATGCAGCAGAGGGCCATCAAAAGGTACCTGCGTGAGTATGGCACAACGTCAAGCTTTGGTCGGTTTGGCTTTTTTTTCCCCACACCAATGGCTGCTCATAAAGGATGCATGCACTGTACTGTCCCTATCTGAGGAGGCCACAAGGATGGTGAGCTGTGACAATGCATGCATCAGTGACACAATCCCTGTTGTTGAGTGGCATTATGGACAGGGCACTCAAGGCAGAGCAGTTGGAGGAGGAGGATTTATTTTCCTCTTAAGGCCCACTTTATGCAGACACCATTGTTCCTATGCCACAAAACACACAAGAGGAGAGAGAGAAGGAGGAGGAGTCTGGTAGTTTTGGAGGCAGTGAAGCAGAGGAAGACTTATGTTAAATAGTAAGAGAGGGTTTTCCATCCGCAACGTGGCTGATCAGACATTCCGACAACAAAACCGTGGATTTTTTCCGACGGATGTGGGCTAAAACTTATCTTGCATAAACACAGTCACACAAATGTTGTCAGAAATTCCAATCCCCAAGAACGCAGTGACATACGACGGGACTATAAAAAGGAAGTTCAATAGCCAGTGCACCACCCTTTGGGCTCCTTCTGCTAATCTCGTATTTATCTTGTGTTGGTAGAAGTTTGGTAAGAGACGATTTGCGCTTTTCAGCCTTGTGCTTTTCAGTTCATTACTGCTCTTCAGTTTGTGTTTGTGGGTTCGTATCTGTTCTTCAGTGCGTGTTGTCAGTTCATTACTGTCTTTCGGTGCATTCTATTTAATAGTTCGTATCTGGTTTTCAGTGTGTTCTTGTCTGCTCGTTTCTGATTTTCAGCTTGTTCTTCTCAGTTTCTTTCTGATTTTCAGTGCGTTCTGTTAGTTCGTTCTGACCAGTCAACCATTTTCTAACCATGTTGCAGGTACGTACTCATCATAGAGTTCATGGTGTGCAAGGGCTTGGTGTTGGAGTTCTTGCTTTGACCCAAGTCCAGTCCATGAACAGGTCGAGGAGGAGTTCATGGATGAAGAATTGGTTGCTCCAGCAGGACCAATTCTCTCATATGCCTTTGCTGCGGGAGATCCAGGATAATAATCTTGATGATTTCAGGAATTATCTATGGATGACAGACCCTGTTTTTCAACGTCTGTTGGCTTTGCTGTCCTCTTATATTACGAAGCAGGACACCTGCATGCGGCAAGCCATCACTCCCAAGCAGAGGCTGGTCGCCACATTGTGATACTTGGCGATGGGGAGAAGTCTGCAGGATATCAAGTTCTCAACTGGGATCTCCCCCTAGGCTCTGGGAATCATTGTTCTAGAGACCTGTTCTGCCATTATTCAGGTCCTGCAGAAGGACTATATTAAGATAAGTTTTATCACTTCACATCACATTCTATGTAATTAATGTTTGCTAATGTATTGTATTTCTTTCATCATTCCATAGTTACCATGATTGTAATATGCTGTGAATGTCCTCTTTGTCCTCATGCATGCTAGAAGATTTTAAAGTTCCTTTTTTGTCCTTCATGCATATTTGCCTTCACTAACCTCCCCAGCATGCTATCTTAGGCCCATACACACCTAGTCTAGTCACTTAACAATGTATTTTGTCAGCTCCATTGTAGTGCTTACCCTAAGCACCCCCTAAAATGTATAGAAATTGTATTTTTGTCCTTAAATTCATGCAGAGTGTAAGAGGCTTTTTTTTGGGGGGGGGGAACCCTCCCTCTCCCACAACCGCTAAGTCAGCTGATACCAATACTCTATCTACTGACTTTGCCAAACCCATACACACTATACCTACCTCTTTTGTGGTCAGATTTATGGATGACAGCGTGACATCACTTCCTCTCCTGTAATGTAAACACAGGAGAGGAAGTGATGTAATCTCTCCTCGTGTCGGTCTTTTTCGTTCCGACACCGAGGAGAGAGGATCGGTGAGTTGCACCCAACACTACACTTACAGTAGAACACGCCAGGCACACTTTTCACCCCCCCCCCCCGATCACCCCCCAATCACCCCCCAATCACCCCTGCCCCCCCCCCCCAGTCACAGTGACACCAATTGCATTTTTTTTTTTTGCATTGGTGTCATTTGTGACTGTAATAACTGTTAGGGCAGTTAGGGTTAGCCCCCTTTAGCTCTAGGGTGCCCCCCTAACCCCCCCAATAAAGGTTTAACCCCGTGATCACCCCCCTTCGCCAGTGTCACTAATAAGCGATCGTTTTTCTGATCGCTGTATTAGTGTCACAGGTGACGCTAGTTAGGCAGGTAAGTATTTAGGTTCGCCGCAGCTTTTTATAGCGTCAGGGACCCCCATATACTACCGCATAGCCCCCTGATTGCCCCCCAGTTAACCCTTTCACCAGTGATCACCATATAACTGTTACAGGTGACGCTGGTAGGTTAGTTATTTTTTTTTTGTTTCAGGGCACCCGCCATTTATTACCTAATAAAGGTTTAACCCCCTGATCACCCGGCAGGTGATATAAGTTTGAGGGTCAGATAAGGTCTGCGTCGCCCCAGCGTCAGGTTAGTGCCAGTACCGCTAACACCCACGCGCAAAGCATACACCTCCCTTAGTAATATAGTATCTGATCAGATCTATATTAGCGTTGCCAGCATTTTAGGTTTCCCAAAACGCATTGTTAGCGGGATCAGCCCAGATACCTGCTAGCACCTGCGTTTAGCCCCTCCGCCAAGCCCAGCCTAGCCCACCCAAGTGCAGTATCGATCGATCACTGTCACTTACAAAACACAACACACATAACTGCAGCGTTCGCAGAGTCAGGCTTGATCCCTGCGATCGCTAACAGTTTTTTTTGTAGCGTTTTGAAACAGTCGCTGACAGGCTAGGTGCTTTTTTACCTGTGAGTCTCACTAGTGTACCCCTAAATTTAGAGCCCAAAATGGCAAAGCGAAGGTACACTAGTGAAGAGGCCTACACGTTTCTGAGCATGACAGATAGTGAAGAGGACGTCACTCATCTGTCAGATTCAGGCTCAGAATACGATCCTGTAGAGGACAGCGGCTCCATGACAGATAGCTCTGACGACGGAGATGAGGCCGCTGTTAAGAACAGGTGTGCCCAATCCCGAATGTATTCTGTTGTTCAGGTGCAGAAACCGCAGGTCACTCGTATGGAGCAGAGACGTACTAGATCCGCTCAACCTTCTGGTGAACTGGCAAGCACCAGCGGCCTAGTACACGCTGGACCTACATCCAGCACTGCAGTAACACGTGGTGACGTGGCGAGTCCCATAAGTGCAGTTCAAGCTGGCGAGGTGGCAAGCACAAGTAGTGTCCCGCTGCCACCAAGAAGAAGACAAAGACAGGCCCGTCGTACCCATAGTGCCCTTCCTGCAGAATTCGCCAATCCTATTTGGGTGCCCACATCTTCTGCAGAACCCGTACTTCCCCCATTCACTGGCCAACCTGGCATTAACGTGGAAACAGTTGATTTTACGACACTTGACTTTTACTCACTGTTTTTCACCGAAGATCTCTTTAGATCTATTGTGGACCAAACCAATTTGTACGCTGGTCAACACATCGCCACTATTCCCCAGTCCGCCCTTGCCAAACAATAGAAACCAGTTACGGTTTCCGAATTTAAAATCTTTCTGGGCCTCTCCCTCAACATGGGCATAACCAAAAAGAGTAAGTTGCGGTCATATTGGTCCACTGACCCAATTCACCATATGCGCGTGTTCTCTGCTTCCATGTCCAGGGCACGATACGAGATGATTTTGCGGTTTATGCACTTCAGCGACAATGAACTCTGTCGTCCTCGTGGAGACCCTGAATACGATCGGCTCTACAAAATTCGGCCCCTCATAAACCACTTCAACCAACGTTTTGCAGACTTGTTTACTCCCGATCAAGTTGTCTGCGTTGATGAGTCCCTGATTAAGTTTTCTGGTCGCTTGTCATTCAAACAATACGTCCCCAACAAGCGTTCCAGATACGGGTTCAAGATGTATAAGCTCTGTGACAGGGCCACAGGCTATACACGTAGTTTCATGGTTTATGAGGGTAAAGATAGTCACGTAGAGCCGGAGAACTGCCCTGACTACATAGGAAGCGCTGGCAAGATAGTGTGGGACATGGTGTCACCCTTATTCGGAAAGGGGTACCACTTGTACGTGGACAATTATTACACAAGCGTGCCACTGTTTAGTCACTTGTTTGATCAGCAGATTGGAGCATGTGGCACCGTGCGACCTAATCGCCGGGGCTTTCCCCAGCGGCTTGTAGAGTCCCGTCTTAGGCTGGGGGAGAGAGCCTGCTTGCGCAGTAATAATTTGCTCGCTATGAAGTGGAGGGATAATAAGAATGTTTTCGTTCTTACCTCCCTTCATGCAGACACAACGGTCCAAATTCCTACGGCGACTGGTATTGTGGAGAAACCCCTCTGTGTCCACAAAACCTTAACATGGGAGGGGTGGACCTCAATGACCAGTTGTTGGCGCCGTATCTAGTTGCCCGTAAGGCCAGACGCTGGTACAAAAAAGTGTCTGTTTATTTATTCCAATTGGCTATACTGAATGCTTATGTACTACACAAAGCTTCAGGACGGACTGGATCCTTCCTTAAATTCCAGGAGGATATCGTCAGAGCCCTTCTGTATCCAGACGGTGCTCCACCTCACCTTCCCCTACCAGATGCAGTAAGCCGGCTGCATGAGAGGCATTATTCTTATGTCATCCCGAGTACCCCTACCCAACGAGCCCCCCAAAGAAAATGTCGTGTCTGCAGAAAGCGCGGATATAGGCGTGACACCCGCAGGGGCGTAACTAGAAATCACAGGGCCCCATAGCAAAATGTTGTATGGGCCCCCCCCCCCCCCCCCATCAAAAAAAAAAAAAAATGAACTAATGCCATTGAACAACAGACTACCACACCCATGTGGCACAGTACCCAGGCAACAGCTTATATTAATTTTGAACAACAAAGTATGCACTATACTGTATGCAGCCCCTGAAGGGAACACATTGCAGACCTCCAGGCCTTCTAACCAATTTCTGTTCTGTTATATAAAATGAAATAGTTCAACTCACCATAATGCAAAATCAGTGGGATCCCTGAGCGTGTCACTTGCCATCATCGCCTGCCACCAGATGCAGATTGTAACTTGTCACAGGTTGCGGAATGTCACCTACCACATGTTGCAGATTGTCCACTTGCCACATCCCAGATTGTCACTTGCCAAGATAGATAAGTCACACATTATGCCACACATTATGGATTGTCACTTGCCACGTCCTGGATTGTCACTTGCCACGTCACTTGCTAAACATTATGGATTGTCACTTGCCACGTCCTGGATTGTCACTTGCCACACATTATGGATTGTCACTTGCCACGTCCTGGATTGTCACTTGCCACATCACTTGCCACACATTATGGATTGTCACTTGCCACATCACTTGCCACACATTATGGATTGTCACTTGCCACGTCCTGGATTGTCACTTGCCACACATTAAGGATTGTCACTTGTCACATCACCTGCTACATGTTGCGGATTGTCCACTTGCCACATTGCCTGCCACCAGATGCAGATTGTCACTTGTCACACGTTGCAGAATGTCACCTGCCACATGTTGTGGATTGTCCACTTGCCACATCCCGGATTGTCACTTGCCACGTTACCTGCCACACATTACGGATTGTCACTTGCCACGTCCTAGATTGTCACTTGCCACGTCCCGGGTTGTCACTTGCCACGTCACCTGCCACACATTACGGATTGTCACTTGCCACATCACCTGCCACACATTACGGAATGTCACTTGCCACGTCACGGATTTTCACTTGCTACGTCCCCTGCCACATGTTACGGATTGTCACTTGCCACATCCAGGTTGTCACTTGCCACGTCACCTGCCACACATTACGGATTGTCACTTGCCACGTCATTACAGATTGTCACTTGCCACATCCTAGATTGTCACTTGCCATACATTATGGATTGTCACTTGCACGTCCCGGGTTGTCACTTGCCACGTCACCTGCCACACATTACGGATTGACACTTGTCACGTCACGGATTTTCACTTGCCACGTCACCTGCCACATGTTATGGATTGTCACTTGCCACATCCAGGTTGTCACTTGCCATGTCACCTGCCACACGTTATGGATTATCACTTGCCACGTCCCGGGTTGTCACTTGCCACCTCGCCTGCCACACATTATGGATTGTCATTTGCCACGTCATGGATTTTCACTTGCCACGTCACCTGCCACACGTTACGGATTGTCACTTGCCACGTCGCCTGCCACACATTATGGATTGTCACTTGCTCTGCCACTTTCCTGCTGTGTCACTGAGTCAGGCAGCAGATTATCAGTCAGACAGCAGAGAGATAATGTCAGCTCTCTGCTTCCTGGCTGCCTGCCCAGTGAGGGGGGAACTGCACTGCAGGGATGCAGGGCGGTCAGAGATGATGTCATCTCTATGCTCCCCGCCTGTCAGCTCCCTGATTGGCCAGCCCACTCTCTCACCAGCGAACTGGCCACTCTCATCCGCCTCCCACGGATCCTCTGACCGCCCGCTCTCACTCACTGAGCCGCCTGTGGACCACCCGCGGAGCCGCGGACTACCCGCGGAGCCGCCCGCGGACCCCCCGCGGAGCCGCGGACTACCCGCGGAGCCGCCCGCGGACCACCCGCGGAGCCGCGGACTACCCGCGGAGCCGCCCGCGGACCACCCGCGGAGCCGCCGGCTATCTCCCGCGGAGCCGTGGCGCCTGTCCTCACCGGGCCCCACTTGACTGCGGGCCCCATAGCGCCCGCATGTGTTGCTACGGCGGTAGTTCCGCCACTGGACACCCGTCATTATTGTCCCCGCTGTCCTGACAATCCTGGTCTTTGCATTGGTGAATGTTTTGAACGCTACCATTCACTAGTTGAGTATTAGCGTAGGGTACAGCATTGCACAGGCTAGGCACACGTTCACAGGGTTTCCCAAGATGCCATCGCATTTTGAGAGACCCAAACCGCTGGAACCGTTACAACAGAAGTGTTAAAGTTACATAAAAAAGTGTTTAAAAAAAACAAAAAAAAGTAAAAAAAAAAAACAAAACAAAAAAAAATATTTAAAAAAATAAAATAAATAGTTGTCATTTTATTGTTCTCTCTCTCTCTATTCTCTCTCTATTGTTCTGCTCCTTTGTACTGTATTCTATTCTGCAATGTTTTATTGTTAACCATTTTTTGTTTTCAGGTACGCCATTCAGCTGTAGCGTGGATTTATTTATCTTGACAGCAACAGCGTTTGCTCCCACGATACGTAAAGCCACGACTCCAGCGCTGTCGGAGGTGATTTCACCACCACAGTTAAAAAAGAGCATATATGCCGAAGCATGGGGGCATAAGGGGTGGAGGAGCGATCTGCTCCTACCTTTTGCGGGAGGATGCCCCCATGCTTCGGCATATATATATATATTAGGCACAGATTGTGTTAAATGTGTTATTTTTTGCTATTTTTTTTTGTATTTGCTTTGCAGGTATGGTACGTCTTACTGTTATACTGTAATGTTACTTTGTTTTATTGTTAACCATCATTTGCTTAGCAGGTACGCCATTCAGTTGCAGCGCGGATTTATTTATCTTGACAGCAACAGCGTTTGCTCCCACGATACATAAAGCCGCGACTCCAGCACTGTCGGGGGTGATTTCACCACCACAGTTAAAAAAGAGCATATATGCCGAAGCATGGGGGCATAAGGGGTGGAGGAGCGATCTGCTCCTACCTTTTGCGGGAGGATGCCCCCATGCTTCGGCATATATAAATGGTGCATGTATGCCCACCATTAAAAGTGGGTGGATGAAGGGTGGTATCTAATGGTGGGCATACCCACCGATCAATATTTTTTTTTCGTTCAGCCCACAGGCTGCATGAAAAAAAAATTACAATATATACATTATTTTTTTTTTTTTTTGCACAAAGTTGTCATTAAATGATATATTGCTCAAACATGCCATGGTTATATGTAAAATTACACCCCAAAATACATTCTGTTGCTTCTCCTGAGTACGGGGATACCACAAGTGTGGGACCTTTTGGGAGCCTAACCGCGTACGGTACCCCAAAATACAAGCACCACCTTCAGGATTTCTAAGGGTGTAAATTTTTGATTTCATTCCTCACTGCTATCACAGTTTCGGAGGCCATGGAATGCCCAGATAGCACAAAATCCCCCCAAGTGACCCCATTTTGGAAAGGAGACAGCCCAAGCTATTTGCCGAGAGGTATGGTTAGTATTTTGCAGACCTTCATTTTTGTCACAAAGTTTTGAAAATTGAAAAAAAGAAAAAATATATACATTATTTTTTTTTTCTTCATTTTCAAAAACAAATGAAAGCTGCAAAATACTCACCATGCCTCTCGGCAAATAGCTTGGGGTGTCTACTTTCCAAAATGGGGTCATTTTGGGGGGTTTTGTGCTATTTTGGCATTTTATAGCCTTCAAAACTGTGATAGGTAGTGAGGTGTGAAATCGGTTCTTGGTTTTCGGGGCCCCGTACGCGACTAGGCTCCCAAAAAGTCCCACACATGTGGTATCCCCGTACTCAGGAGAAACAGCAGAATTTATTTTGGGGTGTCATTTCACATATGCCCCTGGCATGTGTGAGCAATATATCATTTAGTGACAACTTTGTGAAAAAAAAAAAAAAAAAGTTTGTAATTTTCCCGCAACTTGTGGCAAAATATAAAATATTCCATGGACTCAACATGCCTCTCAGCAAATAGCTTGGGGTGTCTACTTTCTAAAATGGGGTCATTTGTGGGGGTTTTGTGCCATCTTGGCATTTTATGGCCTTCAAAACTGTAATAGGTAGTGAGGCGTGAAATCAAAAATTTACGCCCTTAGAAAGCCTGAAGGTGGTTCTTGGCTTTCGGGGCCCCGTACGCAGCTAGGCTCCCAAAAAATCCCACACATGTGGTATCCCCGTACTCAGGAGAAGCAGCAGAATTTATTTTGGGGTGTCATTTCACATATGCCCATGGCATGCGTGAGCAATATATCATTTAGTGACAACTTTGTGAAAAAAAAAAAAAAAAAAGTTTGTAATTTTCCCGCAACTTGTGGCAAAATATAAAATATTCCATGGACTCAACATGCCTCTCAGCAAATAGCTTGGGGTGTCTACTTTCTAAAATGGGGTCATTTGGGGGCGTTTTGTGCCATCTTGGCATTTTATGGCCTTCAAAACTGTAATAGGTAGTCAGGCGTGAAATGAAAAATTTACGCCCTTAGAAAGCCTGAAGGCGGTGCTTGGTTTTCGGGGCCCCGTACGCAGCTAGGCTCCCAAAAAATCCCACACATGGGGTATCCCCATACTCAGGAGAAGCAGCAGAATTTATTTTGGGGTGTCATTTCACATATGCCCATGGCATGCGTGAGCAATATATCATTTAGTGACAATTTTGTGGAAAAAAAAAAAGTTTGTAATTTTCCCGCAACTTGTGGCAAAATATAAAATATTCCATGGACTCAACATGCCTCTCAGCAAATAGCTTGGGGTGTCTACTTTCTAAAATGGGGTCATTTGTGGGGGTTTTGTGCCATCTTGGCATTTTATGGCCTTCAAAACTGTAATAGGTTTTGAGGCGTGAAATCAAAAATGTACGCCCTTAGAAAGCCTGAAGGCGGTTCTTGGCTTTCGGGGCCCCGTACGCAGCTAGGCTCCCAAAAAATCCCACACATGTGGTATCCCCGTACTCAGGAGAAGCAGCAGAATTTATTTTGGGGTGTCATTTCACATATGCCCATGGCATGCGTGAGCAATATATCATTTAGTGACAACTTTGTGAAAAAAAAAAAAAGTTTGTAATTTTCCCGCAACTTGTGGCAAAATATAAAATATTCCATGGACTCAACATGCCTCTCAGCAAATAGCTTGGGGTGTCTACTTTCTAAAATGGGGTCATTTGGGGGGGTTTTGTGCCATCTTGGCATTTTATGGCCTTCAAAACTGTAATAAGTAGTCAGGCGTGAAATGAAAAATTTACGCCCTTAGAAAGCCTGAAGGCGGTGCTTGGTTTTCGGGGCCCCGTACGCAGCTAGGCTCCCAAAAAATCCCACACATGGGGTATCCCCATACTCAGGAGAAGCAGCAGAATTTATTTTGGGGTGTCATTTCACATATGCCCATGGCATGCGTGAGCAATATATCATTTAGTGACAATTTTGTGGAAAAAAAAAAAGTTTGTAATTTTCCCGCAACTTGTGGCAAAATATAAAATATTCCATGGACTCAACATGCCTCTCAGCAAATAGCTTGGGGTGTCTACTTTCTAAAATGGGGTCATTTGGGGGGCGTGACCGGAAGTTGAGGTGGACGGACGTGCCTTTGCTGAGCTCCGCCGAGGCCTCTCAGCATCTTCGTCCATCCTTGTCCACCGCCAGACCCTACATCCAGCCGGGGGAACATCTGAGCTCCGGACGGAGCCGTTATTTTCGGCCGCTCCGACGCCGAAATTGATCCCGGGGCTGCGGGCGGCGAGACAGGCCGGTCTCCGCCGCCATCTTGCGGCCTACTCCACACCTGGAGACCTCCGGACGGCAGCTTTCGGGACGCATCCCGAGCCGGATCCCACGGCGCCACTCACCACTGGGCCCACAGGACTCCCCCGCCTGGGACAGGGGACTGATGATCGCCCGTCGGAGGTCAGGAGAGGATCCAGCACTACACCCTGAGAGGTGAGACCCGGCGGCCATCTTGGTACACCCGAGGCCTACAGCAGCTCTCTTGCAAACCCCCTCTGGCAGCTGTCTCGCAAATCCTTTTAGGGAGGACACTGTCCCCAATCTCAGTACAGCCTGCCCCCCACTGGATAGCTGTCGGACCGAACGCCTCTCTAAGTCCTGCACAAGCTCTAGGCCCCACCAGCGGCCATCTTGGTGCACCCAGTTCCTCCTTCTACCATCCTGAGGCCCACATCTCTCCAATCTGCACCCTGTTTTGTGCCTGGACTCTCCCTGTAACCCATTAGTGCAGTGTTTTCTGGACTCTATCACCGGACTGTCTGCCGCGGATGCGGCCTGGTGAGGCCTAACGAGGCCCAGTGAAGCCTGCCAGTTACCACACCTTCCTGCACCAGCGCCTGGCAGGGGGCCTACTTACTGGAACCTGGACACTACAGCTGCCATCTCATCCCCCCACACTCCAAGATCCCTAGACAGCTGAAGTAGAGGCGGTGATTGTGAGCTCCACGGACTGCAGGTGAGGCACTGTCTTAGCCCAGGGGGCCCTTGCTTTCCCCAGGCCTCACCCTGCTGGGTTCTGGACACTCTCCCCATCCCCACGGCTCCACGGCCCTCTCCCCGACCCGGCCTCCTCCTGGGTTCAGGCTCTCCACAGCCTGACTACCGCCCTAGTGGGTTAGAGCTCCGGCTAAGGCCCCTTCTCCAGGCTACACCTGGCTTGGCCTCCATCATCTTCGCTAGGAGTCTCCGTGGACCATTCCAGGAGCCCCCCCCCCCCCTGATCGGGGTGAAATTGTTTGACCATCAAGGCGGACAGCTACGGTCAGTTCACGGGAGTCATCTATTCACCAGTCAGCTCTCCCTACACGGCCTCTTCAACAAGCCCCTAAAGAGACATACCCCCCTTCTCCTGAGACTTTCATAATTTCAGTTGTTGGAATCAGCGCAAACTAGCAGAACTCATGGGCGACTAACAACGCTGACACCATGTCTTAGTATGGCTTAATATACCGCTCCTTTCCTAAGGGACCCTGCACCGCTTCATAAGCTCTCACATACACAGGGTCATTATCAGCTGCCCCCCGGACCCCTCCGGATACTACATGGGCAAAGTTGGTTTTCAAAAGAATATATATCAAGGCTTTATCCCGCCATCGACCTCCCGTCCTGCACACGTCATGGAGCGATACCTACACAGATCGCAATCTCCAGCCTTACACACGTTGGCAGAACCACTAGAGGCCATCGACCCCCTGCCCTCCACACCTAGTTCTCTTCACAAAGGTGGCTCTACCCAGCAAACAAATCCTGCCGAAGCAATTACGGTAACGGTCCTGGATCTGAAACTACAGACACTCCTACAGGATTTGACACGCAATATAGCTACAGAGGTTGGAAAGCTTGCTCGGGAGCTTAGGGGAGAGATCGACCAGCTTGGAGAGCGTACTGCCACTTTGGAATCTAAATTTGATGAGAATGTGCAATACATGCACGTATTGGAGGACGAAAACGCATTTCTTAAACACACAGTCTCCCAAATACAACTACAACAAGAAGATTTGGAAAATAGAGAACGTCGCTCAAACGTGAGGATTCGTGGAGTCCCTGAAACAGTCAGTGATAAGGAGTTGCGGGTATACTTGCTTGATCTGTTTGTCACTCTGGCTCCGCACATACCAGATATCGATTGGCGTCTAGACAGAGCCCATAGATCTTTGGCCCCTAAACCTCCTCCTGGATCCAATCCAAGGGACATTATAGTCCGTTTCCACTATTATGACAGCAAGGAAGCTTTAACTGCAGCCACACGCAATAAAAATCGCATCGATTTCAAAGGCTCTAAGATCCAGATCTTCAGCGACCTTTCTCCCATCACCTTGGCCAAAAGGCGCAACCTCCGACCAATCACTGCACACCTCCAACTACACCAAATCCCCTACAGATGGGGTTTCCCTTTCCGGCTGTCAGCATCCAAAGATGGCACACAATACTCTATCAGAGAATTGCATGAATGTGAGGCCTTCATTCGCAATTTGGGCCTCCCACCTGTCCCGGAAGAGGACCTCCAACTCCCCCCGCCCGCTCTGGCCCCCAAACCTCTCCAAGCCCCTACGGCAATTTGGACCCCAGTCCGTCGGAGACATCAGAGAGGCTTCTCCACACCGCAACGCCCCAACGTGCCTAAACAACCTGCCTGAAGTTCCGGCGCCTGTCCGAATTGCACCTCCTTACCCTTGGTTTCCAGGAACCTATCGGACCTCTTCAGGAACTCTTCGGGGAACATCCCCCTAACTTTAAATCTCTCCCATTTCTGTAGTGCTCAACGAGCCTCCTCCCCCCCCCCCCCCCCCGCGGGGCCCCTCCAGCTGGTATTGTACTCCCAGTCGATGGTGGTATGTCTGACCACTGTTCAAATGTTAAGAGTCCGAGGTTAATTATTCTTTGCGGGAGCGGTACATAGTTTACCACTCCAAATGTTTGTTATGTCCCTTTATAGGTCCAAGGTATTCTGCCTTGGCTCCCTGAAGATTTTATATCCTTCAGGCTTTCAAGATACATGTTTTATGTTTTTTGTTTTTTGTCTCTTCATTTTTGTCTCTCTATATTTTACTCAGGTTATTTTTTTCAATTTTTCAAAGTTTTTACCAGGTCCTTTTTTGACCTGTCCTGGTTCTTACATGTCGCTGCAGGTTGTAAACTTGACATACAATTTTATGTTACTAGGAAATGCTGATGTGTATATGCCTCTTCCAGACCTCCTTAGATCAGAGCACTCCAACCACATGTACCAGATTCCAATATCATCTGCTAATTATTCCATGAATGTATTATGGCTCTAAAAATATTTTCCTGTAATGTTAAGGGCTTGAATTCCTTAAGAAAACGCTGGCTAGCCCTGCGGGAATTCAAATCCTCAGGGGCTGATGTGATAATGGTTCAGGAGACGCACTTCCGCCCGGAGGGCTCATTTAAATTTGCCTCCAAGCTGTACCCTACTGTTTTTATGGCCTCCAGCCCATCTGGGAAGGCTGGAGTAGCCATTTTGATTAAACGTTCATGCCCTATACGGATCCTTGCTTCGATCCTAGATCCCCAAGGTCGGTTTATACTCCTGAACTGTTCTCACCTGAACACCTCCTTTACCTTAACTAATATTTATGCCCCTAATACGGGACAAATTGGCTTCCTCACTAGAGTATTGGATCGGCTGCGCTCCTTCTCTCAGCCTTTCGCAATCATAGGCGGGGATTTCAACATGTGTATGTCCCCTGGTAGAGATAGATTAGCACTCTCTCAACAAACCCCGTCCCTCCAAACTCTTAAACTGTCCACCTCCTTTCGCAAACTAATCCGCTCCCACAATCTCTTTGATGCATGGAGAGTGAAACATCCCACCCATCGCCAATACACCTTTTTCTCCCCCCCACATAAATTGTATTCCCGACTGGACCACTTTCTAATAACTGCGCCCTTGCTACCCAATGTGGTATCTTCTGAAATAGAGCCTATCACGTGGTCTGATCATGCTCCCATCACTCTCAATGTGACGCCCCATAACGCATCACCTAAAACTTGCCACTGGAGACTGAATGAGTCTTTATTGCGACATGCTGAAACCAAAGATAGACTGCTCAAGAGATTGGAGGAGTTTTTCCATCTCAATGTAGGCTCCATTTCAGATATATCTACTGTGTGGGAGGCCCACAAGGCAGTTTTTAGGGGGGAATGCATCTCAGCTGGCTCACGTCTGAAGCGGGACTCTGTTAGGCTGAGGGTGGAGCTTGTGGCCCAGCTGCAGGTCGCGGAGGCGCGGTTACTCCGCTCCCCTACGGTAGATCGCTTGCGTGCAGTGACTACTATTCGCAACCACATTAAGGCTATAGACGCAAAAGACATTTCAAAATCAATGTTATGGTCTAAGCGAAAGTTCTATGAGTTTGCAGACAAACCACATAGGATGCTTGTCCACAAACTTAAGCCCCGGCCCTTTTTATCCATTCCTGATTATATAATGCAATCAGACGGTACACCAACGCACTGCCCTCAGACCATGTCCGGAGTATTCAGAGAATATTATAACAAACTTTACAACTGCCTGAACACGGGCACACAGGATCAGTTCCCACAAGACAGGTTGGACTCCTTCCTATCATCTATTCACCTCCCTAAACTCTCACCAGAGCAACGTTCCTCCTTAAACCAACCTATCTCCAATGACGAACTAGTTGACGTAATTAAACATCTCCCCACACATAAGGCCCCAGGACCAGATGGCCTTCCATACTCCTATTATAAGACGTTCCTAGAATCCCTGTCCCCACACCTGCTGACCCTATTCTCCTCACTGCTCCAGGGCACAATACCACACCCCTCGTTCCTACATGCAGTCATAACCACTATCCCTAAACCAGATAAGGATCCTTCCCTCCCTGACAATTATCGTCCCATAGCCTTATTGAACTCTGATTACAAAATCTTTACCAAGATTCTAGCGAACAGGCTCTCTCTACTGCTGCCAGCGTTGATCCATAGAGATCAGGTGGGTTTCGTTCCCACAAGACATGCGGGGGACAATACCCGCCGCACAATTGACCTTATAGACCTGCTTACTAAAACTAAAAACCCCGCTTTGATACTCAGTTTAGATGCCCAAAAGGCATTTGACCGCCTTAGCTGGCCATTTATGTTTGCGATACTAAACCACTTTGGATTTTCAGGCCCCTTTATTCACGCCCTCCAAGCCCTATACTCGAAGCCCACCTCCCAGGTACAACTCTCCTCCCATCTGTCCCGTCCGTTTTCCCTTAGCAACGGTACGAGACAGGGTTGCCCTCTATCGCCATTGCTCTTTATCCTCAGTCTGGAACCCCTAGCTGCGGCTATACGGGAATGTTCAGATATTAAAGGAGTCTGCCTCCGCAACGCAGAATATAAAATATCCTTATTCGCGGACGATGTCCTCCTAACTCTCACCCACCCGCACACATCCCTACCACACCTTCACCACCTACTATCCACTTTTGGTAGCCTCTCGGGTTTCAAAATTAATGATACTAAAACCGAAGCATTACCTGTAAACATAACCCCGTCCCTCTTATCTTCGCTTCAAAGTAAGTATAATTACCACTGGTGTCCTCACTCACTTAAATACCTGGGGGTTCGCATTACTGCTTCCTATGATACTTTATATAAGGCCAATTTCCCCCCCCTGTTCTCAGAAATTAATCGCTTGCTGACATACTGGACATCTCTCCCCCTATCCCTGTTGGGCCGAATCAATGTCCTTAAAATGTCTATCCTCCCTAAGTTATTATATTTGTTTGAAACTCTACCTGTGGCTATCCCTATGTCACAGTTGAAATCCCTTCAAAGGAGAAGCCTCCGTTTTGTTTGGAATAACGCTTCCCACAGGTTAGCGGGGACAGTGGTCCTGGCTCGGAGGAATAGGGGGGGGCTCGGAGGCCCAGATTTCATTAAATACTATTATGCCACACACCTGAGAGTTCTTACCTCCTGGACCTCCCGGAAGGCCCCAAATAGATGGTCAGAAATAGAAATGAGTGTTACAGCCCCGGTACATCCTTGCTATATGCTTTGGCCTTCTACTGCCCTTCATATGCCCCAATTACGGCACATATGCCTAGCTCCCATGTTGTTCACGTTGAATATCTGGAAAAGGTGCAATGACCGCTTTTCCCTATCCTCACCGTGTCCACCGCTTTTAAATATCCTATTTAACCCAGACATCCCAGATAGCCTGTCCTATGATCGTATGCTACCATGGACCCAAGCGGGACTCTTTCAACTCCGACACTTTGTTAACCCGGCGACACGCCATTTATTGACTTTTCCCACCTTGCAAAAGCAACACCAGATCCCCCAAAGGCTTCTACATTCATACTTACAGATCAGACACTTTTTCTCTATCAGGTCCCCCTCTCTGACTCTGGACAAACCCACAGACTTTGAGAGCCTATGTGCTAAGGGTCCTTACGAACCCAGACTGATCTCTACTATTTACACGATATTACATGACGCCATACCTATGACGGTGAACACCCACCACTACATGAGGAAATGGTCTCAGATTCTACAACACGATATTTCCCTGGTGGACTGGGGGAACATATGGGAGCACACTTCCAGAATATCTCGGTGTGTGACCCACAAGGAAACTGCTTACAAAGTTCTAATGCACTGGTATAGGACTCCAGATATTCTACATGCCCGTAACAGGTTAATTTCGAAACAATGCTGGAGATGTGGTGGGGAAGTCGGCTCTCACTACCATATTTTTTGGGACTGCCCCCTAGTCCACCAGTTCTGGCTCCAAGTCCAAAATCTGTTAGAAAAACTGGCTGGCACTCCTATTCCCCTGACGCCCATACATTATCTGCTAGGCCTCCCTTTCTCTGGTATTTCTAAGGCCTTGCGCAGATTGTTGTCCTTTATCTTATTGGCTGCTAAAAGGGTCATACCCAGGTTATGGTTGTCCACTTCTCCACCTACACTTCCGCAATTGATCACCACTGTAGCTGACATACGCAGAATGGAACACTTGACGGCCGTAGTGGAGGATAAGATGCAGAAATTTTCTAAAATTTGGTCAACATGGGATGAGTCTACATATGGTTCTGATGGGATTGCTCCTACTTAGATAAACCTGGATACATACATGTCCCCGAGAGAAGGTCTGAAATCTATTTTTTATTTTTTCCTTAAAGCTCTCTTTGATGTTACATAGTCTGTTTACAGATTCTGTCTATAACCCCCTTAAAGATACGGTGGAAGATCACTACTTTAATCACATCGCTATGCCTTTATATGTTTAGATTTTGTATGCCTTGTAATCAAAGTATACCTGCATTCTTGATACGTTAATATTCATATCTCATGTATATTTTCTTCTGTATGATGTTGAAAATTTAAAATAAACAATTACAAAAAAAAAAATGGGGTCATTTGTGGGGGTTTTGTGCCATCTTGGCATTTTATGGCCTTCAAAACTGTAATAGGTTTTGAGGCGTGAAATCAAAAATTTACGCCCTTAGAAAGCCTGAAGGCGGTTCTTGGCTTTCGGGGCCCCGTACGCAGCTAGGCTCCCAAAAAATCCCACACATGTGGTATCCCCGTACTCAGGAGAAGCAGCAGAATTTATTTTGGGGTGTCATTTCACATATGCCCATGGAATGCGTGAGCAATATATCATTTAGTGACAACTTTGTGAAAAAAAAAAAAAAAAAAGTTTGTAATTTTCCCGCAACTTGTGGCAAAATATAAAATATTCCATGGACTCAACATGCCTCTCAGCAAATAGCTTGGGGTGTCTACTTTCTAAAATGGGGTCATTTGGGGGGGTTTTGTGCCATCTTGGCATTTTATGGCCTTCAAAACTGTAATAGGTAGTCAGGCGTGAAATGAAAAATTTACGCCCTTAGAAAGCCTGAAGGCGGTGCTTGGTTTTCGGGGCCCCGTACGCAGCTAGGCTCCCAAAAAATCCCACACATGGGGTATCCCCATACTCAGGAGAAGCAGCAGAATTTATTTTGGGGTGTCATTTCACATATGCCCATGGCATGCGTGAGCAATATATCATTTAGTGACAATTTTGTGGAAAAAAAAAAAGTTTGTAATTTTCCCGCAACTTGTGGCAAAATATAAAATATTCCATGGACTCAACATGCCTCTCAGCAAATAGCTTGGGGTGTCTACTTTCTAAAATGGGGTCATTTGTGGGGGTTTTGTGCCATCTTGGCATTTTATGGCCTTCAAAACTGTGATAGGTAGTGAGGAGTAAAATGACATATGTATGCCCTTAGAAATCCTGAAGGCGGTGCTTGGCTTTCGGGGCCCCGTACGCGGCTAGGCTTCCAAAAAGTCGACCACATGTGGTATCCCCGTACTCAGGAGAAGCAGCAGAATGTATTTTGGGGTACAATTCCACATATAACCATGGCATGTGTGAGCAATATATCATTTAGTGACAACTTTGTGTAAAAAATATATATATATTTTTTTTGTCATTATTCAATCGCTTGCGGCAAAAAAATAAAATATTCAATGGGCTCAACATGCCTCTTATCAATTTCCTTAGGGTGTCTACTTTCCAAAATGAGGTCATTTGGGGGGGTTTTGTACTGCCCTGCCATTTTAGCACCTCAAGAAATGAGATAGGCAGTCATAAACTAAAAGCTGCGTAAATTCCAGAAAATGTACCTTAGTTTGTAGATGTGACAACTTTTGCGCAAACCAATAAATATACAGTTATTGACTTTTTTTTTACCAAAGACATGTGGCTGAATACATTTTGGCCTAAATGTATGACTAAAATTGAGTTTATTGGATTTTTCTAATAACAAAAAGTAGAAAATATCATTTTTTTTCAAAATTTGCGGTCTTTTTACGTTTATATCGCAAAAAATAAAAATCGCAGAGTCAGTCAAATACCTTTAAAAGAAAGCTCTATTTGTGGGAAGAAAAGGATGCAAATTTCGTTTGGGTACAACATTGCATGACCGCGCAATTACCAGTTAAAGCAGCGCAGTGCCAAATTGTAAAAAGACCTCTGGTCATTTACCAGCAAAATGGTCCGGTCTGAAAGTGGTTAAAATAAATGTTATACTTATGTTGGCCAAGAATGTTTGTGTCTAATTTGCTTGCAATGTAAAATGTTAAAGAAGGTCAGGGGCAGAGTTTCACGCATGCGCAGTGTATCTAAAGCATAACACGTGTGCATCGTGTGTAGGATCTGTGAGCGGAGGACAGAATAGCGTAAGCGCCGATCGTGCAAATGAAGATACCAGTTTAACTTGGGGCATCAGTGGTTAGTGGCCTATACTGCTTATAGATTGAGGCCTATATTGGGACAAAATTAGGAGAGTTTAGCCTGACATTAGGGTTTGCCTTGTGTTGTGTCTTGCAGAGAAAATGGATACATTTAATGACCATGACTTCCTCCCCAACTTCATTGATAAGTACAGAGAGATTCCCTGTCTGTAGCAAGTGAAAAAACTATTTTATAACAATAAAATAAAGAGGAAGGCAGCGCTGGATCAACTGTTGGAATTGGCGAAGCCAGTGATTCCCACGGCAGACATCAACTATTTGAAGTGAAAAATTGGTGGCCTGAGAAGCACATATAATAGGGAGCGCAAAGAAGTCCAGGATTCCATGAGATCAGGAGCAGCAGCAGATGACATATGTCCCCAGACTCTGGTACTATGACAGACTGTGGTATTTGTCAGACCAGAGTGAACCCAGGCCATCACTCTCAACCCTTCCTTCTATACTTCCTTCCACCTCAGATGAGGCTTCTGATGTACAACCTGGGCCTTCCACCCAGGAAGATGTGGAGGAGCCCAGCTTGAGCCAGGTATAGCATTGTTCAACATATTTCTTGTCAAAAAATGTATGATGTTAACTAGATGTTATTATTGATCACTAATTTCTGATTTAACAAAGTGGTTTACATATCAATAGACAGAAGTAGCCAGAAAGGATTGGGACAAGAATGCAAAATGTTGGGGTCAGAATGATAGTCTTCTCGATTTGTTCACATTCAATTTGCAACAGTCATGAGCTCACAATTGTGTGTGATTGAAGACCAAAAAACTAAAACTATGTACCATTTTCATACACAGGAATGTCTCAGCCAGCAGGAGGGCATGTAAAGTGGCAGCCAGGAGGTGGCTGTGGAAAGCGGCAGCCAGGAGGTGGCTGTGGAAAGTGGCAGCCAGGAGGTGGCTGTGCCCAGTAGCCTGACCGAATCCAAGGTTCCTCTCCTCCACCTTTAAACCAAAAGAACCAGGAAGGTGAAGCGGTGGGTGGGCGGCACAGTGGTGTAGTGGTTAGCACTCTCACCTAGCAGTAAGAAGGGTTGCTGGTTCAAATCCCAACCACAACACTACCTGCCTGGAGTTTGCATGTTCTCCCTGTGCCTGCGTGGGTTTCCTCTGGGTACTCCAGTTTCCTCCCACAATCCAAAGACATGCAGGTAGGTTAATTGGCTTCTGTCCAAAATTGGCCCTAGTATATGAATGGGGACCTTGGATTGTGGGCGCCTTGAAGGTAGGGACCAATGTGAGTGTGCAATGTACAGGGATAGGGTCCATTGTTGACACTCACTCAGGTTGAACTGGATGGACTGGTGTCTTTATTCAACCTCACTAACTATGTACTATGAACTATGAAGAACCTGGAGGAGTCAGCAACTAATTTGATTTGCCAGGCTACTGCGGTACTCACAATAACCCCTAGTGTCCAGGAGTCCTTTGAGTTTATGACGGCTAGTGAGATGCAGCTAATGGAGGGCCAACACCTCATCTGTGAGGTCATATTTCAGCCCTAAATAAGCGGGTGAGGGGCCAACTCAGCAATAAAAGCCATGTCTGTGCGTTGGACCATATGACATATGACCACCTCCAGCAACACCACAGCCACAACCTCGAAGGAAGTGTGCAAGGAAGTGTTGAGAGTGATGGCCTGGGTTTGGTCTGATCTGGCAAAAAACACATGCTGTTGTAAGTCCACAGCCTCGGGACATATATGTCATCTGCTGCTATTCCTGATCTCTCGGAGTCCTGGATCGCATTGTGCTCCCTATTAAATTGACTCCTCAGGATACCAATTTTACCTGTCAAATAATTGATGTCTGCCCTGGGGTACAAAGGCTTCACCAAATTCAACAGTTTATCCTCTTTATTTTGTTATGACCCCTAATAAATTTTTTATTTTATTTTTTTTAATACTTGGTTATGTGTTTTACTTCAAAAGGGACAGTTTGTTTGTGGATAGGCAGGTACATTTCAAAAATACAATGTCAAATTAACAAGGGACACCAACACCAACCAACCTCCTTTGAGGTTAACAAATAAAAGATAATAATCGTGATGTGGTAACTTGACACACAAAACGACAAAACATATTACGGAGATCACTATAAAAGAGAAAAAAAAATTCGGGATATCTTGAGATAAAAAAGTAGATCACTATAAAAATAAAAATATTATTCTGGAGATCTGGAGAAAAAAAAAGAGTACTCAGGAGATCACGAGAAATAATAAGAAATCAGTTTGTCAAAACTCTGTGTGGATATCAGCAGCAAGGCAATTTCATTATTCTAGCATTATAAAAAAGAAGAGAATGTGCTGCATTGAAAGATTTCCTCACCTGTTTGAAAGGTGTATGTCATTAAAATTTTGGACAGCAAGGCCAATTCTTGCTTTCATCAAGAGTACCTCTATAGGGTTACGGTGTGAAGGTGCCACCAACACCCAAACAACAATCTTACCTCCCAAGCCATTGCTTACAAAATAAAGGAAGCTTGCAGGGAAAATGTAATTGTTTGGGCTTTATAAATGCAATTATTGCTGCAGCAGCTTCTATACACACTACAGATGTGCCACTTAACACGTGGACTATAGGGGAACCCCCAGGCACTATATTGAAAGGAATTTTTCATTTTTACTTTAAGCATCAATAAATCACTGCTCATTTAAACTTTTAGTAGTACACAAACCCCCATAACCTTTGTATGCCCTATTACTTGCATATGAGCCTTCAAAATGGGCATGATTTTTCAAGTCCGGGTCCCATAGACCAGGGGTCATCAACCCCCGGACCGTGGCCTGCTTGAAGCCAGGCCGCAAAGACTGCACTGTCTGATGAGCTGTTCCATGCTCACAGCGGGGCTGCTATACTGAGGCAAGCGAGCAGAGAGATGAGATCATCTCTAACCACCTGCCTGTGTCGCCGCTCTTCCACACTCACAGCGGGGCTGCTATATTGCTGGAGGTGAGGCGGGGAGCAGAGAGAGGAGATTATCTCTCCCTGCCCACCCGCTTCACTGCTCCTCTGCCGATACAGCACGGCAGAACACCGATACACTGCTGGAGGTGAGGCAGGGGAGCAGAGAGATGAGATAATTTTTCATTACCGGCACCCCCCCCCCCAATTATCACTGTTCTCCCTTACTACCCACTACTCCAGGCTTGCCTCTGAACTAATGTGCACACCTGTGCTGCCACCACTGCAGTGACAACCTTCATGTGGTGGCAGGTGACAATCCACATTTGGTGGCAGGCGATGTGGCAAATGACCCCGAGACGACGTGATATATCAAGAAACGCGTAGGGCGGTGTGACACGCTACTTTTTGCCTCAAACTACCAGCTGGAATAAGGATATATCTTTGGAGAATTGCGTTCGGCCGATGCTTTCCATTGTGACATGCCTTATCTTACAGTAATCTTGTAAGTGGTGTTTTTTATTATTTGATATTTTTAATAAATGGTTTTACACTATTTGGAACGCTTTCTTTCCCTTCTTATGGTGGACCATCCATTTTAAATACATTGGAATCCATTTGAATTGTGGTCTTGGACGAGGGTGGAGTCCTGTTGGAGGATTGAGGAACATATATGGTCTGGCTTGACCCCTTAAAGCGTATCAATTTAGGACGTCTGGTAAGGAGCCAATCTTCATTTCTGGTGGTGGTGCACTATAGCATGCCTTGTGATTTGGAATACGAATCAGAAAGTCAACGTTACTAGATGTGACACGTGGTGTTCTTTTTACAATCCATTGTTCTGGATTTAGTTGAAGGACTATAAAAAAAAAAAAAGGACACACTTAGATCTTTATTTGGTTTGCTTATGTTTTCCGAAGTGTATGTACAGCATATTTTGCACTTTTTTCTGTACAATTTGTAGGTATTAGTGTTATATACATTTTTCTTGCAATTTTTGTGATTCATAACACATGTATTTTGTGACACTATATTATATTTACTGTTTGTTTCTTTATATATAGTCTCTCACATAGGAGGTGAATTTTGAGTTTAACGTATGTATTAGGTGATATCGCACTGTAATCACTATTTGTTTGTATATATAGTCTCCCATATGGGGGACGTACACCCTAATATTAATTTTTAGGGATTGCGATGTTTGAAAAAGACACAAGTCCATCAAGTGTAACCTTTGTGTGTGATTATGTCAGGCTTATATTTTGATAAATAAGCGTTGTCTTACCCCCCCCCCCCCCCCAAAAAAAAAACACAGGCCTTCTTGGAAATAATAATGTTCTCTACCACTTACCTTACTATTTTGAAGACTGCATAGCAAAATGTGTTTCATACATGTATCTAATCTATTTTTTAATTTTATTTAGTTTTGATGAATTGCTTGGATTAATCTCCCCTCGCTTGGAGCGTCAGAACACGTGCTACAGAACTAGTATCCAGCCTGCTGAAAGATTACTGATCACATTAAGATACTTTTCTTCACTGATGTCCTTTGTCATGTGAATTTTGGAGCATGTAATCTAATGTTTTTATAACTCTTCAAACATGTGTAATTCTAAATATATAATCCGACAAAAGTTGGCGTAATAAGGATTTATTCAATTATCCAAGATATATAAAAAAAAAAATATATATATATATATATATATATATATATATATATATATATATATATATATATATAATATATATATATATATATATATATATATATATATATATATATATATATATATATATATATATATATATATATATATATATATATATATATATAAAAAAAATAAAAAATATTTCCCATCATAAATGAACATAGAAAAATGTAAAAAAAAAAAAGAAAATGTCTCTCAAGTAGGCCTCTTAAACTTAGTTTACCAAAAAGGTGTCCTCTTGGTTCTCAACCTTGGACAGACATCATTAATTATAGATTGTGATAGGTTTTGTGAAAGGAGGCTCATTGGAGTAGTGACTGGCAGTGCTGGGAGCAGGCCTAGCCTCACCATGTTGACTTGGCACATACATACCAGGATTTTGGGGGGAGCCTGATTGAAGGAATTGGTGATGGGATGGGATGGGATGGGATAGGGAATGTTACTGTGTGGCACTTCATATCTGGAGATTGCCTTTTCAAAACTTGAAGGATGGGATGGGGGATTATAAAGGTAAGGTAGGTGTTGTTTTTCAGGGTACTGGACCTATCTGAACAATACAAAAGTGTAGCGCTAAAAAAGAAACTAGGTGCACAAATCAGTGACCAAATCTGTCACACCCATGTCTAACCTCATGTGATTCCAATGACATATGTTTTCCTAATTAACAAAGGTTAATATTACACAACTTCAGTGCAAACGTGTATTCACATATATGCAAAGAGTATACAAAAATAAAAATAAATCATTCATGCAAAAACTCGATAGAGTCCTTTTTAAAAGAAAACAATTCAAGTCCCACAGGTGCAGTAGAGAAAAGGGGATGTACACTCCGATCCTCAGGATTATGATATATGAACACCCTTGTGCCAATACCACCACCTTAGCAGATATGGGCTTACCGAATATATCTGACCCAAAAGAACGTATATTCCAAGGGTCAATCACGCTTTTGTTTAGGATAACTGTAGAGCAATCAAACCCACGGGCGCTGGAACACCAAACTCAGTGGGGACATTTCTTCCAAACACCAATGAATACAGAACAGGTTTCCTCCAATCACATAACAGGCCAAACTCCCAAGGGTGGACATATGGGATAAAAAGATGAGGCCATATAGCGTAATTCCATAAAACAATTCAATTTATTAAAAAGGTATCAAACTCACATTTAAGTAGTTGATCAAGCGCTTTAAATATAAAATGGCGGCAGTGGAGTCCTCCCTTTGGAGCTGTGAGCACTTAGACAAGATCATTGTCAAGATCTGCTTACCAGTTCAGTGGGCTGCCAATAGTATAAGTAAGGAGAGGCTGGCCAAAGTAACACACATTATTTATGCATTCAGCTCTCAATGTGGAGAGGTTTACCTGTCCAAAACATCCCCCCACCATACAATTTTTACAATGGACTATCAGATGGGGTGAGGAATCTGCTAAGTCGACCTTATACTTTTGTCTTTAAATACTCATCTCAATAAATGTTATACTTATGTTGGCCAAGAAGGTTTGTGTCTAATCTGCTTGCAATGTTATGTGCAAAAGTACAATTTTTTTTCTTGTTTGACTCCATAGTTTCCTTCCAACCCACAGGAATGGCAGACTGTGGCCTCCCAATTCGACCAGCAGTGAGAATTTCCCAAGTGCGGTGGTGCAATAGATGGAAAGATCATCCCACCCCCCCAACTCGGGGTCATACTACTTTAATTACAAGGGATACAGTAGTATTGTGATGTTGGCGGTGGCGACGTCAAATTATGAGTTATTATATCTGGACGTAGGGAGGAACGGCCATATGTCAGATGGAGGAGTGATTGCACAGATGGAATTTTACAGGCGTCTCCAGAATGGCACCTTGAGGTTGCCACCACCAGCGGATAACGTAGCAGGCCTCCAGTTTGTTTTTGTGGCAGATGAGGCCTTTGCACTGGGGGACCATCTGATGAGGCCATTCCCCACGAGGACCCTGACCCCGGAGCAGAGGGTTTTTAATTACTGGCTGGCCCATGCCAGAAGAATGGTCAAGAATGCCTTTGGCATAATGGCCAGCCAGTTCCGGCTTTTCCAAATGGCCATAAATATGGCCGAATACAAACTCTACCACATCATTATGAGCTGCTGCATTCTTCATAACTTCCTATGGAAGAATGCAGCCATCTGGCCTCAGTTGCTACTGAGGCCGACTTTTCACCAGGTCAAATGGCGGCACTTGAAAGTGGCTGTCCTGGCTAAAAGTATGTGGAGTACTTCGTGAGTAGGGGGGCAATTGATTTACCAGAAAATCTGGAAGCTCTTTATAATTTTTTTAGCAAAATTAAACTCAAATTTTATTTGATTTACTGCTTGTGTTTCTTATCTGTCTACAATGGCCTTTTATTTTTGCCATTTTCTTTAATAGTGCAAACGTAACTTATTTGATACATGAGGTGACAAGCTCTTCTTCATCTAACTATTATTAGGCTTGTGCAATTCGTTTTCGTAACGAATCGTAATTCGGCCGAATTTTGCATCTTTCGGACATTCGGATGCATTCGAATGTCTGAATAAAAAAGTAACGAATAACAACGAATACGAAAGAAATATAACTAATGAATTTGAATGAATTCGACATGATTCAGTAATTCTTTAAAGACCTAATGAAACAAAAGGTCAGCTCAAAGTAAATCTTATAGTCCAATCAGCTAATTAATTTTGTGCCGGAGGATGGATTACTGGCAAAGTGCATTCCTGAGAACTGAGTTAGAAGGGTGTTGTATTGTATTTGAGCCGAGGAGAAGAGACGTTGTCATTGTGTGTGTTAAAAGATTCAATAAACAAACGACTTTCCAAACTACGAATCATTATCACGAATGTCTATACATACATAAATAGCGAATTTCAATGAATACGAACGAATGAATTCGACACTCTGCGAATAATAACGAATTATCCGAAAACGTATTAACGTAACATAACGAATATAACAGAACTAAATTATGCATTTTACGAATGACAACGAAACAAAACTATCCACATCCTCAGGTTGAGTTCCCCTTCTTCAGGAGTGTGGGGTTTCTGGTGTCCTCGAATGTCATGATTCTTTTCTACCCTATGTGAATACAAAAAAGGTATACTTAGCAGACAGATATTTGAGGTTTGAAATAGTAATATGAATCATTGCTTGGAAATGTTGTCCAATTGTCTGTTTTGGCAGAGTTCCAAGTTGAAGACATGATTTTTTTCCCTTTCAAAAAGTGGAATATTTACCTGTTTTGTGTAAGTTTCACACATGGAGAGCCCCCTAGTATCCACTGGAGCACCTGCTTGGGACACCCTAAAAGGGTTGTTATGGTGTCCCACACTAGTGCCCCTGTGTCCAGATGTGTAAACAGCTGCTGAGTGTCCTCTCCTTACACTGAATCAAGTTGTCATATCATTATAATTTCAAACACATCTAGACAACAATGAAATAAACTTTTTAATAAAAATAAGCATGAACAAATGTAGTTAACCTGCATCTGCCAAAAACGTTGTATTAGTGGTCGAACAAACAATGTTTAATACGAACGATTACTGTGCAAACTTGGCATTTTAAACTGTACAACAGTAAAGAAAGGCACATGTACCAGCACAAAAGTACTAATAATAATAATAATAGGAACACACGACAAATACTTACTTTTTTGCAGCACTTTCCTGATCCTTCTATACTGATCCTGCTCCCTCAATTTCAGGCCTGACCAGCGTTTCCTCAATTTCTCTTTGAATTGTCATACCCCAAAGGTCCTGTGTAGACTTCTCACAACTTTATCCATGATATTGGCCTTTCTCACATTAGGGTTTCTGTACGGTCCATGCTTCCCATTATAGTCTGTCCCCTTCAAGATATCCGCCATCTCCACCATCTCTTCAAAGGACATATTTGAGGCCTTATATCTCCTCCTGGATGTGGAACTGCCTTGCTCCAGGCTTTCCTCGTCCACGTCGTTGCTGATAACAGCACACACCTGCTGTGTCTCTGCCATGTGCTCTACCACTGCCCGAAAGAGAAGAGGTGGGGAATACACTAGAAAGAAGAACAGGAGTTTCACGCATGCACAGTGTATATGAAGCAGAACACGCGTGCAACGTACGTATGATCTGTTAGTGGAGGACGGAGGAGTGTTAGCGCGATCGTTCAAACGAAGGTACAATTGTAACTTGGGGCATCAGTGGTTAGCGTCCTATACTGTTTATAGATTGAGGCCTATATTGTGACAAGATTAGGGGAGTTTAGCCTGACATCAGGGTTTGTCTTGTGTTGTGTCTTGCAGATAAAATGGTGGATAAATTCACAGCCCCTGACTTCCTGCCCAACTTCATAGACAAGTACAGGGAGCTACCATGTCTCTGGCAAGTCCAATGCAGGGACTATTCAAACACGCAAAAGAGGAAGGCAGCGGCAGTCTAAACTGTTGGAATTGGTGAAGCCTGTGTATACTATGGCAGACATGAACTATTTACAGGCCAAAATTTGTAGCCTGAGGAGCACATATAATAGGGAGCGCAAGAAGGTCCAGGATTCCATGAGATTAGGGGCAGGAGAAGATGACGTATATATGTCCCCAGGCTGTGGTACTACGACAGCCTTCATTTTTTGTCTGGCCAGACTGAACCCAGGCCATCGCTATCAACACTTCCTTCAACACTTCTTTCCACATCAGCTGAGGTGCCTGAAGTCCAACCTGGGCCTTCCACCCAGGAAGAAGATGTGGAGGAGCCCAGTTTGACCCAGGTATAGCATTGTTGAACATATTTCTTGTCAAAAATGTAATGATGTTAACTAGATTTTATTGATCACAAATTTCAGATTTAACAAAGTGGTTTACATAACAACAGACAGTAGTAGCCAAAAATGATTGGCACAAGAATGAAAAATGCTGGGGTCAGAACGATAGTCTTTTCTATTTGTTAACATTCGATTTGCAACAGTCATGAGCTCACAATTGTATGTGATTGATGACCAAAAACCTAAAACTATGTACCATTTTCATACATAGGAAACTCTCAGCCAGGAGGAGGCCGCGGAAAGCAGCCTTATGGAATCCCAAGTTCATCCCCTCCGCCCTCCAACCAAAAGTACCAGGAAGGCAAGGAATCTTGAGGAGTCTGCTGCTGCTTTCTTAAACAGGCTAATGCGGCACTTAACAATACCCCTGGTGGCCACGAGGCATTTGGATGTGTCACTGCAAGCAAACTAGAACACATGGAGTGGGCCAATGCACGATCTGTGAAGGAATGATTCTGAATGCCCTAAACAAGGGAACGAGGGGCAAGCACACAAATCAAACCCACCTCTGTGAGTTGGACCATACTCCTCCACCACCTCCAGCAACACCATCAACACCAGGGATGGCCGAACGGTTCGCCCGGCGGTCGTTTCGCGGCGAATTTTGGCTGTTCGCCATCCGCCCGATCGGGGGACTATTGCCACCGTTCGCCTGGCGGACTTCCGTGTTTACTGTGTAAAAGAACTTTGACCTATGATGACACATCCATCATGGGGTACAGGACAGCCAATTGAGACATTACAGCACATGGACACTTGGACATTCCCCCTAACTTATAAATACACCCGATCCGGCCGCCATTTTACATTCTTTCGTATGTCACTATAGGGAGAGGTTGCTGTGTGGAGCAGGGAGAGACTGCAGTGACCCAAATCGCTAGCTATTAGGTCCACACAAGTTCTTTTCAGGACAGGTATCATGGTATAGGTGTTAGGTGTAGTTCAGGATATAGGTTTGAGGCACTGCTGTGCTAGTGATTGTTGCAGCAGCCTGTCTTTTGTCAGTGTAGAGAAAGGGACAGGATGCTGTGTGCAGCAGGGACAGTCAGTTTAATCATTAGCTGTTACTATTAGGTCCACAAAAGTCCTTTTCAGGATTGGTATGGTAAAGTAGTACAGGAAATAGTTTTGAGTGCTATTCAAGTTATTGTTCCAGCAGCCTGTGTTTTGTCAGTTTAAATAGGGACAGGCAGGAAGCTGTGGGTGGCAGTGAGGGACAGTCAGTTTAATCAGTAGCTGTTAATATTAGGTCCACAAAGGTTATTTTCAGGACTGGTATGGTAATAGGCTTGTACACGTATAATATTCTTTCTTCCAAATATAGAAAGAATATTATACTTGACTGCTGCCCTTCTGCTGCAGTAGTGCTTTATGAGTATAGGGACTGAGGTACAGTCTGCTAATCATTCACAACCTACTAGTTCCACAAAGGTCCTTATAAGGACTGGTAAGGTATAGGGTACTACAGTACATAGGGTTGAGTGAGGTACAGTCTGCTATTCCTTAAGGACTGATATAGGTCCCCAATATATAGGGTTGAGGTGCACTACTGCTGACTGCTGCCCTTCTGCTGCAGTAGTCCTTTATCAGTATAGGGACTGAGGTACAGTCTGCTAATCATTCACAACCTACTAGTTCCACAAAGGTCCTTATAAGGACTGGTAAAGTATAGGGTACTACAGTACATAGGGTTGAGTGAGGTACAGTCTGCTATTCCTTAAGGACTGGTATAGGTCCACAATATATAGGGTTGAGGTGCACTACTGCTGACTGCTGCCCTTCTGCTGCAGTAGTCCTTTATCAGTATAGGGACTGAGGTAGTCTGCTAATCATTCACAACCTACTAGTTCCACAAAGGTCCTTATAAGGACTGGTAAGGTATAGGGTACTACAGTACATAGGGTTGAGTGAGGTACAGTCTGCTATTCCTTAAGGACTGGTATAGGTCCACAATATATAGGGTTGAGGTGCACTACTGCTGACTGCTGCCCTATACTGCAGCAGTCCTTCATCAGTATAGGGACTGAGGTACAGTCTGCTAATCATTCACAACCTACTAGTTCCACAAAGGTCCTTATAAGGACTGGTAAGGTATAGGGTACTACAGTACATAGGGTTGAGTGAGGTACAGTCTGCTATTCCTTAAGGACTGGTATAGGTCCACAATATGTAGGGTTGAGGTGCACTACTGCTGACTGCTTCCCTATACTGCAGCAGTCCTTTATCAGTATAGGGACTGAGGTACAGTCTGCTAATCATTCTCAACCTTCTAGTTCCACAAAGGTCCTTATAAGGACTGGTAACTCTCTGCTATGTGCACCCCCAAATACACTACCACCAACAACACCACCACCACCACCACCACATACCTTCCGCTTGAGTCACAGGAATTATTTTCCGATCCATACCAAGACATTTCTGATGCGCAGCCACTCTTGGCATTAGATCAGGAAGAGGAGGCAGCAAGAACCGACACTCAGCAGTCTGACGACAGTACCCAGATCAGCCCAAGGAGAAGGTTGGTCCCCGGTGTTGCTGCCTACTCTGAGATCTCTACTTATAGCGGTGGGGAAGGTGACGTTGATGATGACGTGTCTAGTGATGTCACGTGGGTGCCCACAAGAGAGGAAGAGGAGGGGAGTTCAGAGGGAGATATGGACCAGCAGATAGGGAGGAGAAGCAGGAATAACTTACATTGCACAGGAGGGACAAAGCAGACTGCTAATGTATCAGGAGCGAGTCATCGACCATGTACGGTCACATCTGGCGCTCCCAGGACGCCTTCACATGGCTCTGCAGTGTGGGCTTTTTTTAACGTGCCCGCTGCTGACAATAGCGTTGCCATCTGCAATCTTTGCAGTCAACGCATTAGTCGCGGTAAGCCCAACACTCACCTAGGGATGACTGCCTTAAGAAGGCACATGAGCAGCCATCACTGAGCCCAGTGGGAGCAACGGAACACACAAAGCCACACTCCAGGCTCTCACTGTCCAGCCTCGTCTTCTACTTCTCCTTCTCCTCTCTCCTCACAATTGTCCTCCACTCCACCTTCCATCACGCCAAGCTCACGTTTTTCTGCAAAAAGGCAGGCTTCCGTGGGCCTAATGTTCGAGCGTAAAAAAATGATGACGCCAGATAACCCTCTTGCCCAACGGTTGACGTCTGGCTTGTCAGAACTGATAGCCCGCCAACGACTGCCATATAAACTGGTGGACTCGGAGGCCTTTCGAAAATTTGTGACCATTGGAACACCACAATGGAAGGTCCCAGGAAGGAAGCATTTCTCAGAGAAGGGCATCCCAGAGCTATATGGCCATGTTCAGCAGCAAGTGAATGTATCTCTGGCACACAGTGTCGGTGCCAAGATACATCTGACCACAGACACGTGGTCTAGCAAACACGGGCAGGGAAGGTATATCACTTTTACTGCCCACTGGGTGAACCTTCTGATGGCCGTTAAGCATGTAACCCGTGGCAACGTGTAGATTTGGTTTTACCGCCACGGATTGCATGCAGGCCTGGCTCTTCTCTTCCTCCTCCTACTCCATCCTCCTCCCTCTCCTCCTCGGCTGACTCCTCCTTTTCCGCTGCTAGTGTCTCTTCCACTGCGCCGCCCAAGCTCCCCAGAACCTATTCGACATGCCAGGTGAGACGTTGCCATGCTGTGCTGCGTCTGTTGTGCCTGGAAGCCAAGAGCCACACTGGCCCGGCTCTCCTTTCAGCTTTGCGTTCACAGGCAGATCAGTGGCTAACACCGCTCAATTTGACAGTTGGTAAAGTGGTGTGTGACAACGGTGCCAATCTGCTTAGCGCATTGAAACAGGGCAAAATTACGCATGTGCCATGCATGGCACACGTCTTAAACTTGGTCGTGCAGAGATTCGTTGTCAAATACCCTGGGGTCCAGGAAATCTTGCGGCAGGCAAGGAAAATCTCGGCCCATTTCAGAAGATCTTACACATGCCATGGCTCGCCTTGCTAACATTCAGCGGCGACACAATCTGCCGTTCAGACGTCTTATTTGTGATTGCCCGACGCGATGGAACTCAACCTTCTATATGCTTGATAGGCTGCTCCAGCAGAAATGTGCAGTTAACGTCTACCTGTATGAACTCTGCGGCAGAACAGGCTCTGGGGAGCTGGGTTTTTTTTCACCGCGCCAGTGGCTGCTCATGCGCGACGCATGCAGACTTCTGTGCCCATTTGAGGAGATCACCAAACTGGTCAGCCGCAGCCATGGTGCCATCAGTGACATGGTACCTTATGCCTTCTTTATGGAGTGTGCATTGCATCGTGTCATTGATCAAGCTGTGGAGGAGCAGGAGCGGGATGATGAGGAAGTCGCAATGCTGGATGAATTCCCAGGGGGGGCTACTCTATCTGAGACAAGTGAATAACAGGAGTCTGAAGAGGAGTCAGAGGAGGATGGTGCCAGGGCGGATGAGGAGGAGCAAGAAGAGCATGCTTTAAACCTTTCTGGGATCCCTGTTGTTGTGCGTGGATGGGAAGAGGAGAATGAAGAGGACGACATTATCCTGTATGATGAGCAGGAGCCAGGCCACCACACCGCTTCCAGTTTAGTGCAAATGAGGGCCTTCATGCTCCAGTGTTTTAATAGGGCCCCCCGTATAAAAAGCATAAGGGTCAAAGACCAGTACTGGGTGGCAACGTACTTAGACCACCGCTACAAACACAAAATGGCGGAAATGTTACCGCCGTCACAGAGGGCTGTCAGAATGGAGCACTTCCAGGCCTTGCTTTGAGAAATGCTGCATTCTGCTTTTGCGTGCTCTGGCATTGGAGCAATTTCCACTCCCAGAGAAGGAGTTGCGGGTACCAATCCAACAGCGCATGCAAGAAGAGGCCGGTTTGAAGATGTGTTGGTGACTTCGGATATGAGGTCATTCTTTCAGCTGACCCATCGACAGGTGCCATCCGGATCCAGCATCAGGGAACGCCTAGACCGTCAGGTGTCCGACTACATCGGGTTTACGGCCGATGTGAACGCTCTGAGGAGTGATGAACCCCTGGACTACTGGGTGGGCAGGCTTGACCTCTGGCCAGAGCTTGCCCAATTTGCAATCGAACTGTTGGCTTGCCCCTCGTCCAGTGTCCTGTCCGAAAGGACTTTCAGCGCAGCAGGGGGGATTGGGACCGATAAGCGTACTCGCCTAGCTCACGACAGTGTTAACTACCTCACATTTCTAAAAATGAATGAGGCATGGATCTCAGAGGAATTCAACACATGTGACCAGTAGACCATGTGTATGTCTATAAACTATTTTTTTAATCGAGCGCACAGACCTTCTTTCTTCATTTGGCTCACTTCCTTGTCCAAAAAAAGCACACCGTACTATATGCCCGTACTCTCCTGTTTGAAGAGGTTGAGCGGTGTCATATGTCTACTGGGGCTGCTTATTATGAGGGGCTCCCACCATCCCTGTGCTGTGCTGACATCCTCCTGGGGCTGCTTATTATGAGGGGCTCCCACCATCCCTGTGCTGTGCTGACTTCCTCCTGGGGCTGTACCTCTGCTGTGCATATTATGAGGGGCTCCCACCATCCCTGTGCTATGCTCATTATGAGGGGCTCCCACCATCCCTGTGCTGTGCTGCCTCCCTTCTGGGGTGCTTATTATGAGGGGCTCCCACCGTCCCTGTGCTACGCTGACATCCTCCTGGGGCTGCTTATTATGAGGGGCTCCCACCATCCCTGTGCTGTGCTAGCTTCCTCCTGGGGCTGTACCTCTGCTGTGCATATTTTGAGGGGCTCCCACCATCCCTGTGCTATGCTCATTATGAGGGGCTCCCACCATCCCTGTGCTGACTTCCTCCTGGGGATGCTTATTATGAGGGGCTCCCACCATCCCTGTGCTGTGCTGACTTCCTCCTGGGGCTGTACCTCTGCTGTGCATATTATGAGGGGCTCCCACCATCCATGTGCTATGCTCATTATGAGGGGCTCCCACCATCCCTGTGCTATGCTGACTTTCTCCTGGGGCTGCTTATGGTGCAGGTGTCAGTGCTGTATATCACAGTGCTGGTGTCAGTGCTGTATATCACGGTGCTGGTGTGAGTGCTTTATGTCACGCTGCTGATGTCAGTGCTCTCTATCACGGTGCTGGTGTCAGTGCTGTATATCACGGTACTGGTGTCAGTGCTTTATGTCACGCTGCTGATGTCAGTGCTTTCTATCACGGTGCTGGTGTCAGATCCCTCTATCACGGTGCAGGTGTCATTGCTGTATGTCACACTGCTGATGTCAGTGCTGTATATCACGCTGCTGATGTCAGTGCTGTATATCACGGTGCTGGTGTCAGTGCTGTATATCACGGTGCTGGTGTCAGTGCTTTATGTCAAGCTGCTGATGTCAGTGCTCTCTATCACGGTGCTGGTGTCAGATCACTCTATCACGGTGCAGGTGTCATTGCTGTATGTCACGCTGCTGGTGATCATCTCCTGCACCCTCTTCTTTGCCTACCCTGACCTTCCCTCTCCTCCATTGCCTTCATGCGCTCCACAGTCCTGAATTGTCACAACAATTTCACATATAAAAAAAGAATGCTTGTAGTTGTCGATCCCAGATTCACCTCATACATGTGTTATGTCATTGGTCATGTGGTGGGACTATGTTTGCACAGCTAGTAATTATTTTGTGGCCACAAATTTGACCTGTAGGTTTGCAAAGTTCGCCTCCCATTGAAGTCAATGGGGCCCGCAGCGAACGTTACGGCCACGTTCGCAGTCCGCGTTCACGAAACGTCCCGTCGGAAGTTCGTCCATCACTAATCAACACCACAGACACCCAACCCACCACAGCAGCATGGAAGGAAGTGTGAAAGGAAGTGTTGAGAGTTATGGCCTTGGTTTGGTGTGATCTGGCAAAAAACCCAGGCTGTTGTAAGACCACAGACTCGGGACAAATATGTAATCTGCTGCTGCTCCCGATCTCTCAGAGTCCTGGATCATATTGTGATCCCTATTAAATGGACTCCTCAGGTTACCAATTTTGACAGGCACATAATTGAAGTCTGAAATAGAAAATCTGCGCTTAGTAAAAAAATTAATTTTTTTTTATTAAATTAATTAAATTAAAAGTCAGCAGCTGAACACTGTAACCAAGATACTGGGCACAACAAAACAGAAAGACAAAAGTGCAGCGCTTAACCTCTGAGTATAAATTTGACTTTTTAAGAAACTTTATAAATTTTAGTGAACAAACTCAATAGTAGGTAACTATATATTGTAAATCTAAATGATGTGAAATCGTTTAGTGCAAGATACAATCAAAAATCAATCTTCAAAAACTTTCAACTCTGTAAATCAATAGTGAATGGAGGCTTACCAGATCACCGGTCGGTTTGCGCGGATACGGACACACAGTCGTTACGATGCAGAAAGCCGGAACCGGGCCACCTCTTCGGATATATCGTAATCCTCGAATTAGGTCGAATCCTCTCGTAAACCGATCTGCGCGGATGCGAGCATGTAGGAGTTTCGGTGCAGGAAGCCGGAAGACGACCAACTATCTCGAATGTTTCGTAATCACCAGATCAGCTCTGATCCTCTTGCAAGCCTTAATCATCAAAGTACAGGCATTCTATTTATAATGAACTATTTCCCATTCTATTTTCATGTGCGTACCACTGCCACATCCAGAGTGCCACCTTTAAACGGCAACTTCCATTGGTGGCACACTGGTTAGCAGCGAATTCTGGCTATGTAAGTACTAATTGGAGTCTAGTTCTTTATGATCTTCTTCGACACAAGGAGAAAGACTGTAATGGTCATGGACAAGATACATGAAGAGTGTTTGTCTTGAGGAAAGTTTGCTTCATGACTGAAAATTGTGGAGGGACCAGCAAGCTCCACCCCTTCCTCAGGTGCACACAGACAGGTCCTGCACCGAAACTCCTACATGCTCGCATCCGCGCAGATCGGTTTACGAGAGGATTCGACCTAATTCGAGGATTACGATATATCCGAAGAGGTGGCCCAGTTCCGGCTTTCTGCATCGTAACGACTGTGTGTCCGTATCCGCGCATACCGACCGGTGATCTGGTAAGCCTCCATTCACTATTGATTTACAGCGTTGAAGGGTCCACACGGTCAAGCACTATTTTTGTTTGAAAAAACAAGATCGACTACATTTTTGGTGTATAGTCACATGGGATATTTTACACTGTGTTGCACCATTATACACATTTTTTTTGATTCTATGATGTTTGGTTTTTCAAATTTATTGGACATTTGAGTTACAGATTAATGTTTTTTATTTGATGATTGATTCTTTGAAAGTTTTTGAAGATTGATTTTTGATTGTATTGTGGCAGCACGCAGGTAAAATCACCTGGTTGTATTCAGGATGGGAAATATGTGTGTCCTAGATTCAGGCTTTATGCAGACTTTTACAATTAGAGGGGAAGAGTTAATGAGCCCAGCTGTAGTAAGTGGGCTCATTAAGACCTCTACAAAAAACCCCAGCATGCATAGGGAGATGATCCATCCTGGAACCAGTTTTGTGTGTATAGACTGGGGAGTCTGAGATCTGTTCTGTGCGGTGAGTTAACGCCTGTGTGGCAAACCCCTACAATAGAGATAGGGACTGGGGCAGCACAAGGCTGCACCCAGTTGTTAGACAGGGAGTCTACGTGTGTAGTTAGAGGTCAAGCTGACCAGGATTTATTTTCTTGTTTTATTTTGTTTGGCTGTTATATGTATCACTGCATGTAGCCTAAATAAACCGGACCTTTTGTTGTTTGCACCTACACCGCTGTCTGCTGTGCCTGACTTTGTGTTGTGAACCCATCCAGGGGGTCACACACACCCGCTACCGAGCGAACCCCCTCACAGTTGGTGGAGAATTTTGGCAGTTTTTTTTTTTTTTTTGTTAAGGCCAGCATGGAGGAGATACTGAGACAGCTGGCTCTAGCAAATGCAAACCAGCAGCAAGCAAATGCAAATCAGCAGCAAACAAATGCAGCTTTACAAAAGAGCCTTGCAGCTCAACAACAAGCCCAGCAGCAGGCAAATGCAAATCAGCAGCAGACAAATGCAACTTTGCAGCAGAGTTTGGAAGCTCAGCAACAAGCCCAGCAGCGATCTGAAGCCCGCTTCATAGACCTGTTGCAGAAGCAAGAGCAGAATTTTCAACAGCAAATAGAGACATTGATACAGCAACGTCCGCAGACCAATGAAGCAAGTGGGTACAATAATACCCCAACCTTTGGTGTGAGCTGTTTACTGACAAAAATGGGTAAGCCATGGAGACCCAGAAAATGCAGATAAACTTGTGGATCTGGTTGAGAGGTACTTGGCTACAGAGAACTTGACCACCTCTTCCAGGGACTCACGGACTTTCCCCCCTAAGACCAGATCATCCCCAGTGGCGGGTAAGATGACTCCAAGGGGTGAGGGTGGAGAGAGTGAGAGGGTGGGAGTTCTACCTAAGGTCTGGCGGGAGCAGCCCAGGAAACCCATGCTGCAAGAGGCAGCGAAAAAAATTATTTGCTACCGCTGCCGGCAAGAGGGACATATTGCAGCCAATTGCCCAGTTGTGGATGAGCCTATGCAATGTGACTTTATAAGGGAGAGACGTCAGTCGCTGTTTGCGACAGTTGCATGCACTGCCATTCGGGGACCTGAGAAACATTTATGTAAAATGTGTATTAATGGTAGACATGTTGATGTGTTGCTAGATTCAGGTAGCCTGGTAACATTGATAAAAGCTGAATTAGTTACTACAGAGGTCTCTGGGAAGAACAGGGTGGCTGTTATTTGTGTGCATGGGGACACCCGAGAGTATCCTGTAACTTCAGTGTTTTTTGAGACCCCCAAAGGTAACCTCTCTCATCAGGTGGGGTTAGTGTTTCAGTTACCACATGATGCTATTGTGGGAAGGGATTTTCCAAAATTCTGGGAACTCTGGGATTGTCCTGAGGCCCCCATTGGTGCCCCTATAAACCAGGAAGATGACCAGAATTCCTCTGGGAGTGGTGAGGACTCTCCTGAATTTCCCTTGTCGGTATTGGCGGGGGAAACTCGAGAAACTGGGGAGGAGCCAACATCCTCAGATGAAAACATGCCGTCTGTGGAGTTTTCGGATCTTGAGGTTCACAGGGAAAATTTTGCCACAGAACAGTTAAAAGACCCCACCCTAATAAAGGCACGGGAAAATGTGGTGAAAGTAGATGGCGAGTTAGTGAACCCAGATAAGACTTGCCCTTATCCTTACTTCACTATGGAAAGGGACCTGCTATATCGAGTGGCTCAAAGGGCAGAAGAAACCATTGAGCAACTTGTAGTGCCCAAACCTTACAGGAAGTTGGTGTTAGAATTGGCTCATGGACACATTCTGGGAGGTCATCTGGGGACAGAGAAAACCAGAGAGAGGGTATTGCAGAGATTCTATTGGCCTGGGGTCATGAAGGAAATAGAAAATTATTGTTCCTCCTGCCCTGTGTGTCAGAAGTCGGCACCTATGCCACATTTCCGTAACCCGTTGGTACCCCTTCCTATCATTGAGGTCCCCTTTGAGAGGATCGCAATGGATTTGGTAGGTCCGATAATGAAGTCTGCTAGGGGGCATCAGTACATTTTGGTTATATTGGACTATGCCACCCGTTATCCGGAAGCAATTCCTCTCCGAAATACCTCGGCCAAAACCATAGCCAAAGAGCTATCCCTTGTTTTTAGCCACGTGGGTATTTGTAAGGAACTGCTTACGGACCAAGGTACACCCTTTATGTCCCGGGTTATGAAAGAATTATGCAAGTTGTACAAAGTGAAGCAATTGCGTACATCTGTGTATCACCCCCAAACAGATGGGTTGGTTGAAAGATTCAACAAAACCCTAAAACAAATGTTAAAGAAGGTGGTGGATAGAGATGGAAAGAATTGGGATTGTCTAATACCCTATCTGATGTTTGCCATTAGGGAGGTACCCCAATCCTCTACGGGTTTCTCACCCTTCGAGTTGCTCTATGGGAGACACCCAAGAGGGCTGCTGGATATCGCCAAGGAAACTTGGGAAAATTAGAGTTCTCCTCACAGGAGTGTGATTGAGCATGTCGCCCTGATGCAAGATAGAATTGCACAGGTAATGCCAATTGTAAAGGAACATTTAACCCAAGCGCAGTTAGCACAGCAGAGAGTGTACAACCGTGGGGCCAAGACACATACTTTTTCCCCGGGGGATAGGGTCTTGGTGCTGGTCCCTACGGTTGAAAGCAAATTTCTGGCCAAATGGCAAGGTCCATATGAAGTAATTGAAAAAATTAGTGAGGTGAACTACAGGGTTAGACAGCCAGGAAGGCGAAAGCCGGAGCAGATCTATCACGTCAATCTGCTGAAAGCCTGGAGGGATAGGGAATCCCTAGTCGCAGAGACTTTGTCACAAGTACAGCCTGATTGCTTAGTTCCTGAGGTTGGAATAGCAGACACCTTATCGAAACCCCAACAACAGGAGGTTAAAGAGTTTGTACTTCGTAACAAAGAGATTTTCTCTGAGCTTCCGGGACAAACATCTGGCGTAGAGCATGACATTATCACCCCGCCAGGAGAAAGGGTAAAACTAAAACCTTATAGAATACCAGAGGCCCGACGGGAGGCAATACGTGGGGAGGTTCAAAGGATGCTGGAATTGGGTGTGATAGAGGAGTCCCAGAGTGACTGGTCCAGTCCTATCGTACTAGTGCCCAAACCTGATGGGAGCTGGCGGTTTTGTAACGATTTTAGACAATTAAATAAAGTTACAAAATTTGACACCTACCCCATGCCACGTATAGATGAGTTGGTTGACCGGCTGGGAACAGCCCGATATATGACAACTCTTGATCTCACCAAAGGGTATTGGCAAATTCCCCTGGCCGAGTCGGCCAAGGAGAAAACTGCGTTTGTAACCCCAGATGGGGCATTCCAATATAAGAGAATGCCGTTTGGGTTACAGAATGCACCGGCAACATTCCAGCGGAAAATGGATAAGATTCTGAGGCCCCATCATAAATATGCTGCAGCTTACCTGGATGATGTGATTATCCATAGCACAGACTGGGTCTCACATTTGCCAAAAGTACAAGCAGTCCTAGACTCCATCCGGGAAGCTGGGTTTACGGCCAATCCAAAGAAGTGTACCATTGGACAGGAGGAGGCCAAATATCTTGGGTACACTATTGGGAGGGGGGTGATAAAACCCCAAGTCAATAAAGTCGAGGCCATACAGAGTTGGCCACGTCCCAACAGCAAGAAACAGGTACGAGCCTTTCTGGGAATCGCTGGCTATTATCGACGATTCATTCCCCATTTTGCTTCTCAGGCTGTGCCCCTCACCAACCTGACAAAAGGGAAAGAGTCTGTCATGGTTAAATGGTCCCCAGAGGCTGAGGAAGCATTTCAGTCCTTAAAAACAGCCTTATGTAGCCAGCCAGTGTTGTACTCACCAGACTTCTCTAAGGACTTTGTTGTACAAACTGATGCATCAGACGTTGGGTTAGGAGCAGTGTTATCCCAGGTCTGGAACGGGGAAGAGCACCCAGTCATTTACCTCAGCAGGAAGTTAAAGTCCCATGAGGTAAATTACTCCACGATTGAGAAGGAATGTTTAGCAGTGAAGTGGGCTCTAGATTCCCTTCGGTACTATCTGCTAGGTAGGCACTTTGACCTGGTGACTGATCACGCTCCTTTAAAGTGGATGGCTCAGAACAAGGAGACCAATAGAAGGGTAAATAGGTGGTTCCTGGCCCTACAGGAATTTAACTTTACAGTTAAGCATCGCCCTGGTGTTAAAATGGGGAATGTGGATGCTTTGTCTCGGATACATGCGTGTCTGGCTGCTTGTGTTACAACCCCAAGGTTGAAACAAGAGGGGGGGGGGGTATGTGGCAGCACGCAGGTAAAATCACCTGGTTGTATTCAGGATGGGAAATATGTGTGTCCTAGATTCAGGCTTTATGCAGACTTTTACAATTAGAGGGGAAGAGTTAATGAGCCCAGCTGTAGTAAGTGGGCTCATTAAGACCTCTACAAAAAACCCCAGCATGCATAGGGAGATGCTCCATCCTGGAACCAGTTTTGTGTGTATAGACTGGGGAGTCTGAGATCTGTTCTGTGCGGTGAGTTAACGCCTGTGTGGCAAACCCCTACAATAGAGACAGGGACTGGGGCAGCACAAGGCTGCACCCAGTTGTTAGACAGGGAGTCTACGTGTGTAGTTAGAGGTCAAGCTGACCAGGATTTATTTTCTTGTTTTATTTTGTTTGGCTGTTATATGTATCACTGCATGTAGCCTAAATAAACCGGACCTTTTGTTGTTTGCACCTACACCGCTGTCTGCTGTGCCTGACTTTGTGTTGTGAACCCATCCAGGGGGTCACACACACCCGCTACCGAGCGAACCCCCTCACAGTATCTTGCACTAAACGATTTCACATCATTTAGATTTACAATATACAGTTCCCTACTATTGAGTTTTTTCACTAAAATTTATAAAGTTTCTTAAAAAGTCACATTTATACTCAGAGGTTAAGTGCTGCACTTTTGTCTTTCTACATAATTGAAGTCTGCCCTGGGTACAAAGACTTCACCAACTCCAACTGTTTCTCCATCGTTGCCTTCCTCTTTATTTTGTTCTGACCTTGTGCTCCCTTTAAATTTCACATTTTTGTTTGGACAAATACTTGGCTATTTGTTTTATTTCAAAAAGGACAGTTTGTGAGTAGGCAGGTACATTTCAAAAATACATGTCAAATTAACAAGGGACACCAACATAGTTGTATCTTTGAGGTTAAAAAATACAAGATAATAATGTTTTTTGGTAACTTGACACGCAAAATGAAAATTAAAATTATGGAGATCACTAGAAAAAAAAAAAGTATTCTGGAGATCACGAGAAAAAGAAACAACAAAAACAAATATTATTCAGGAGATCACTAAAAATAATAAAAAATATGTTTGTTAGTACTCTGTGAAAATTAGCAGCAAATCAACTTCCTTATAGCATTATAAAGAAGAAGGGAATGTGCTGCATTTGTAGATTTCATAATTTGCCACGTGACACATGTGATATCTCCATTACGAACACTAGTTTTACAAGACCGAGCGCTTCCGGCTCATACTTGATTCCGAGCATGCATGAACTTTTGTGCTACAGACTTGTGTACATATGATTTGAAAGTCTGACAACAATGTTTTTGTTGGCGGAAAATTTGAGAACAGGCAAGCGAACATTTGTTGGCTGAAAGTCCGACAAAAAATGTTTGATGGAGCATACACATGGTAGGACTTTCAGCCAACAAGCTCACATCCAACATTTCCCATCGTAAAAGTCTTGTACTCCACAAATCTGGCCTTTATGGAAGAGTGTCAGGAAGAAAGCCACTGTAGAAAGAAAGCTAGAAAAAGTCTTGTTTACAGTTTGTGAGAAGCCATGTGGGGGACACAGCAAACATATGGAAGAAGGTGTTCTGGTCAAATGAGACTAAAATTTAACTTTTTGGCCTTTCCATACTTGGAGATAAAATCTCTTTTTCCTCTAGGCATAAAAAGTACCCCTTTGTCCTCCTGTGTTGACCGTAAAGTGAATAACTCAACACCAAGTTCATTATGTGGATATAATATATTTGTACATGTTGATCATAAAACCACTTAATCTCCTTTTATAAGTTCCTCTAATCTTTCCTCATATCTGAGTTCCTCCATGCCTCTTATCAGTTTGGTTGCCCTTCTCCACACTTTCTCCAGTTCCCCAATATCCTTTTTGTGAACTGGTGCCCAAAACTTAACTGCATATTCCAGATTAGATCTTACTAATGATTTGTACAGGGGCAAAATGATCTCTCTCTAGAGTCCATACCTCTATTAATAAAAGAAAGGATTTTGCTTGCTTTGCAAACTGCAGCTTGTCATTGCACAGTATTATTGAGCTTATGATTTACCAAAACCCCCAGATCCTTCTCCACTACGGATCCCCAGTTGTAACCCCGCTAGTATGTATTACGCATGCATATTCTTAGTCCCCAAGTGTATAACTTTACATTTATCAACATTAAACCTCGTCTGCCACATAGTCGCCCAATTAGACAGTGCATTGAGGTTGGCTTGTAAATTGGAGACATCCTGTAAGGATGTTGAAAAATAAGAGGGGGTTTGGGACTTTGAGTGATATGTGTGTTAGACAAAAATAAATAAATTGCACAATAATGAGAACGTTTATTCATATAAATACACATGGTACATGGTGCATAGCAGATATGGCGAGCTGATAGGCATATAATAGACAAATGTGAAAATTCCATTATTGCACATGATACATAAAATCAAAGAAAAGGGTATAATGTAAATGCATGAAACTCCCACAGCTCCCAGCAGGGATGTTTCGGCATATGCAACAGCCTTGGAGGGTATATATTGCAATCTTGTGGGAGGCATGGTCCCTCATTTCATGTTGGACACTTCCTGGATCATACATGGAAGCCATGCATCACCAGGTACACTCACTTCCTTCACCTCCCCTTTGTGTTTCTTTGTTTTTTTTGGCACCCTAGTTAGTCCCTGAATCTCAGCATGTTGTATCCCCTAACCCTATCACCTTTTGTTTGTCTTCCTGGATTGGGTTCTAAAGTCCAGAGTCTACTGACCACATTAATTTCCCCTAGAGTGTGGTGTTTTCCGCCTTGGCTGCCTGCAGTGTTAAGCGCCCACAGCCCACGGCAGGGATATTTTCGGGCTTTCCTCAACTATCAGGTTTTAGCATCCTATGACCAACTTTAGAGCTGATGTGTAAATAATTTTGGGGTGTTTGGTTTTCTTCTCCCATACATCCTTATTTAATTTATTGGAGTAATTTGAAATATTTTTATAGACACGCACTTGTTTCTAAAGAAGTGGAACTTCATCCACAAAACGCATCAAGTTTTTAAATGCAGTTTTTTATTCAATCATGTGTTTACATTATACCCCTTTCTTTGATTTTATGTATCATATGTAATGATGGAATTTTCACATTTGTCTATTATATGCACATCAGTTCATCATATCTTGTATGTATCATGCCCCATGTTTATTTATATGAATAAACTTTCTCATTATTGTGCAATTTATTTATTTTTGTCTAACACACATTCCACTCAAAGTCCAAAATCCCCTTTTTTTCTTACTTTTAATAGTTTTTTATTTGATAAATCAAGAAATGAATACAACAAAAGATATATAATATAGGTATTATCATGTCTTAATAATTACTGAAACAATACAGTTTATAGCTTATATAACTGTAAGGACAGAGACATGAAAAGTTCTTAACATATATCAGAATCAGTAGGGTCAATTTCGGAAAGAGGGGCTTACCCCCACCCCAGCACCTCTTAAGGGGTCTTGCTGTGCCGGTAAGGAGAGGCCCACCCCCCTTGCCTGAATACCCCTAATTGTGTCATATAGTATAATAAAAATTCTGTATCACGGAGTGACAAAAGAGAGTAGAGTGTGAAGCGATAATAAAGTGTTTAGTTGTGAGGAGGGTTAACAAATAACAAGTTCTTAACAACCTGTGAAAGCCCCAACAATATATGAAATAAAGGTAGAGGTCCAATTCATATCAAATTAGTTATTGAAACAAGCTTAATTAGCCTCTATCCCATGAGGAAATAGAGGTGGGCTAAAGTAATGTCTCCTAGTGGTATTAAAGCAACAGTACCTGCATAATAATAACAGAAGAAAAAGTAGAGGAAAGGGAAATTATATAAAAGAGAGAGTGAAGTAGGAGGAGATGAGACAGAGTGAGGCGGTGTGGAACTCGCTTAACTACCGAGAACCCGATGATGGGAAAGCAGTGGACGGTAGAGATATGTATTTAATCCAGGGATCCCAGATAGCGTCATGTTTATTGGTGGTATCCAGAAGGATACTAACCGTTTTCTCCTGGGCCATGATCCATGAGATCTTTCTTTTAACCAAGATAAAGGATACAGTAGTTTTTTTTTTTCCCAAGCCCTTGCAATTGTGAGCTTTTACCAAGGAAAATTAACATAATAAGTCATTGGGTAAATTTTGAGATTTTTGGGCAAGGAAAGTTTAGAAGGGCTAATTGAGTGGATTTTTGGATTGGTATTTGCGTATTTTTTCTAATCATATTAAATATCCTATTCCATAATCCCCTGATCTTGGGACAGTCCCACCAGATGTGTAACATAGACCCAATATGCCCGCAATTGCGAAAGGAGAAGCGGTTGGGTAAATTTTGGAAAGTTTTAGGGGTACTAGGTACCACCTCATTAGGACTTTCAGATTTGCTTCAATTAGTGCTATGTTTAGAATGCACTTATATGTGACAGTAGATGCTCTATGCCATTCTTCCACACTTCACGTGTGCTGTAGATCAGCTTCCCAGGCATTCATATAAGGTGATTTGGTTACATTGTTAATACACTTCCGTAATCCTGCCCCCCTGCTCCATAGCTTGACCACACCACCTTTAATATTCCATGATCGAAAGAGAGTGGAGACTAGGGGACCGAAGGGGCTGGATAAAATGAGCTATTTGTCGGTAACTACATTTTTCCATGCTGGGCATGTCGAATTTGTGAATACAGTGGGTCATGGCGATGGCGACCTGAAGGATTTGCAAATTGTCCCGGTTTATATAGCCCTTTACCTAACCACCACCGAAATGCTTTTATGTCCATGCCCGGAGGAAATAGAGGATTTCGGAAGATGTGAGACAGAGGATGCCAGGTTGATACCAGTTGGGGATTCGTTTTAAGAGAATCCCATAGTGCAAGGGAGTGAGAAAGTGTAGGGACCATGATGGCAGGTCTAGACTTAGGTGATAACCAAAGGACATAATCTAAAGTATACTGGGGAATAGCTTGTCGTTCCATGTGCACCCAGTCCGGGTATGCAAGTTTGGAGTAGATAGTGAAGAGGTCTGAGAGTTGTGCTGCCTGGTGTTACCAAAGAAGGTTAGGCAAGCCCAGACCTCCCTTATCTCTACTTCTATATAGGGTCCCCTTAGCGAGTCTATGCCCCTTCGCTCCCCATATAAATTTAACAATTTGAGATTGAAATTTCCTGAGGTGATCCCTAGGGATGTGTATGGGTAGTGATCTAAAAAGATAAAAGGATATGAGGGAGAAGGGTCATTTTTATAGAGTTGATTCTGCCTACCCAAGATAGCCCTAGTTTATCCCATTGGGATAAGTCTTCTCCAAGTTTGCGATACAGCGGGGGAAAATTATCATGGTATAGATTGTCTATTGATGCTGTAAGGTTGACCTCTAAATAGGTTATAATGGACTCGCCCCACCCAAACTGGAAGTTGTCTTTAAGCTGGTTTACCAAAGTAGTTGGTAAAGTAAATGTTTAGTGCCAGGGATTTAGAATAGTTGACCCTAAGTCCGGTGAGGAAAAGCAACACATCATCAGCAAAAAGAGCACACTTGTGGGTCTGCGGACCGCATCGCATTCCATGAATATCAGGATTGTCCCAGATAGCGATAGCTAGTGTCTCGATAACCATGGCAAAAATCAGAGGTGACAGAAGGCAACCTTGTCTTGTACCATTTAAAATCGGGAAAGAGTGCGAATAATAACCCTGCATTTTTATTTGTGCTCCCGGATTGGAATCGAGTGCACCTAGTATGTTCATAAAGGATTGACAGAAACCCAATTTTTCCAAAATGAAAATAAGAAGGCCCAGAAAACAGAGTCAAATGATTTCATGAAATCCAGTGAAAGCACAAAACCCTGCTGTGGGGGGCCCTTATCCCAGCCAGATCTCAGTAGCGAATCAGTGTTTATAGCTCTTCTGATTTGGTCAGGCCCCTGCCTCCCAGGAATGAAGCCCACCTGATCTTTATGAATATAAAGGCTAATAAAGGTAGAAAGTCTATTGGCTAGGATTTTCGTTAATATTTTTAGGTCATTGTTTATTAATGAGATAGGGCGGTAATTAGTGGTGCAGCTAGTGTCCTTTCCCGGTTTAGGTATTACTGTTATGAAAGCTGAGTTTAGTGTCATATCTAGTCATGTACCTGCCCGAAGTTGATTGAAGTAACGGGCCAAATAGGGAGATCATATTGAGGGCGGTCCGGGGGCAGAATCAGTTTTAAGGTTCAAGATGACCTGGGATACTTCCTCAGCCGAAATAGGTTCTTCCAATCTATCCCTATGGTGATCCCGGATCCTGGGGATATTCAGTGAACTAAGATAAGATTCTATGAGGCTAGGAGAGGGTTCAGTGCCGTGTTTACTGTATCTCAGTAGCGAATCAGTGTTTATAGCTCTTCTGATTTGGTCAGGCCCCTGCCTCCCAGGAATGAAGCCCACCTGATCTTTATGAATATAAAGGCTAATAAAGGTAGAAAGTCTATTGGCTAGGATTTTCGTTAATATTTTTAGGTCATTGTTTATTAATGAGATAGGGCGGTAATTAGTGGTGCAGCTAGTGTCCTTTCCCGGTTTAGGTATTACTGTTATGAAAGCTGAGTTTAGTGTCATATCTAGTCATGTACCTGCCCGAAGTTGATTGAAGTAACGGGCCAAATAGGGAGATCATATTAAGGGCGGTCCGGGGGCAGAATCAGTTTTAAGGTTCAAGATGACCTGGGATACTTCCTCAGCCGAAATAGGTTCTTCCAATCTATCCCTATGGTGATCCCGGATCCTGGGGATATTCAGTGAACTAAGATAAGATTCTATGAGGCTAGGAGAGGGTTCAGTGCCGTGTTTACTGTATAAGGAGCAATAAAAATCGTGAAAAGCTACCATCATTTTTTGGGGATTTTGCGAAAGAGAACCATTGCTCAAGCGTATTTTAGGCAAAGTTTGTGTCCTTATCTTAGGAGTGATCCTGCGTGCCAGCATGGCTCCTAGTTTATCTTTTTGATAATAAAACTTTCCCCCTTCCCATTGCAAGCTTTTCTCAGCTACTGTAGTGGGGAAAAAATGAAGGGCTGTGCGCGCTGTTGCAAGCCTAGCTGCTGTTCCTGAAGTGGGGTTGCGTTTATGTTGTTTACTTAATTGAAAGAATTTATTTTCTAGTCTGTTTATGTCCAGTTTGCGGGCTTTGTTTAATCTGGCAGATATTTGGATCAGTTTACCATATATATAGGTTTTATGTGCTGCCCATAACGTGGTGGGGGAGACAATATCAACGTCATTGAGTAGGAAAAATTTCTGTATATCTTTGTCTATCTCACTAATGTGTGAGGGATTGCTAAGGAGAAACGTATTTAATCCTCAATGGAACCCATGACTTTGAGATATCGCTTTGTGTATCATTAAAAGGAGGAAAGAGTGGTCCGACCAGACAGTCTTTAATGATCAATTTTTGAACTAGTGGGGTATGTTTTTGTAAAAAGAAAAAGTGATCTATTCTGGCAAATGTATCGTGGGGCCTGGAAAAATGTGTATAGTCCCGAGTCCCAGGGTTAATTTCCCTCCAGGCATCTACCAGACCCTGTTGGAAATCTGTCTAGCTACATAGAGACTCTGTCTAGTGGGACGTACACCATATTTTCCCGGGGGACGGATCTATCCTTTCCAGCATCAAACGCAATGTTCGAATCCCCTCTATAAAGGACTAGGCCTTCCAGAATTGGAGCTAGGGTTTGAAAGAGAGATTGGAAAAACTTGGATTGGTCATGATTAGGTGCATAGTATGAGATCAGAGAGTAGAGCTGATCGTCTATGAGTCCTTTTACTAGTATGAACTTGCCATCAGGGTCCTTAAATTCTGATATTAATTGTATATTGGGTTTTGCGGGAAAAGAATATGCCCACTCCTTTAGTTTTCTTGTCAGAATTAGCAAGGAAGAACATAGGGAATTTGGCATGTATAAAAGACAGGTTATAGGTTTTTGGGAAGTGTGTTTCCTGTAAAAATAATATGTCAACTTTTGGTCATGGTAGTACTAAAAAACCTTTCATCGCTTAGTGGGAGAGTTAATCCCCTGTATGTTTTGTGAGGCAAAGCGAAGGGCTTGTGCCTGAGTGGTGTGATCAGCCATGGAGCAGTGTAGGACAAGATGACAGCAACCCACGACCACCTACCTTCCATCTGGTGGGCAAGTGTTGATCAAGAGCCGACCCGAAGGTCAATATATGATAAACCCAGGTCCTGCAGTTGAGAAAGTGCGCACTCGTCTCTGAAAAAAATTAAAATTTAGTAGAGAATAAAAGAGAAGAAGAAAGAAGAAGAGTCATGAGAGAACAGATAAGGATCCAGGGATATGGGAGTAGAATGTTCCCCATAATCCAATACACAAAAATGGAACCCCCAACTAGTGGGGGAAATCCCAACCAGGAGCAGGAAAAAAAAATTCCGGTTCCGAGTTTAGGAGGAGGGGCATACAAGACATTCCCTATATATAACTGGTAAGGGGAAAGTCAATAACCTGTGGGACGGGAGTTAGGTAACATAGAGCATTGGCCATTACTTTACTTAAAAGCTAATGGTGGTAAACAAAAAAAATATGGCTGCAGTTAGAAAAAAGGGTCTGTCCACAAGGTGTAGGGAACTAAAAATGATGAAGAAACATATATTCTCTGTGCTTCTAGAGTCCAAGCAATGCAGGGAGAGTGCGTCATTTCCCACACATAAATCCCAAACATGGAGTGTATTAACCTGGAAAATCGCAGGGCATTTCTCCAATTAAATCATATGAGATAAATTTCAAAATTGGAGAGTGGCTATATGTAGTGTTCCAAATTCCGCAAAATAGATTTGAACCACTGAGCAGATGTGAGTGTCAGAGAAGTGGTCCAGATAAAAAGTGCGGTGGGCATAAGTGCCTAGGAGGCCAGGTGTGCCCATAGCCCAAACAGGGGATGTGAGAGGAAAAAAGAAGTGGATGCACAGTTCATGTAGCATTTCCATTTTTGGATTTCTTGTGCCTGGATTTTTGCCACGTAGAGGTGAGAGGGCTAGACGGTGGAGGAAGTTTGGGAAGACTGGAGGACAATGATTGCATCGGTGAGGCAAGGTCGATAGACAGGAGGACAAGTTTCATTATCAAGAGTTCTCCTTCTACTAGGGTGGAAAACCTGAATGGCTTGCCATTAAATTCGAACTTTAGGCTCAGGTGGAAAAACCACCAGTATTTAATGTTCTTCTGTTGAAGGACAGCTAGCTGAGGTTTTAGTGCTCACCTTCTTTGTATAGTGAAGGGAGAAATATCAGCGTAGACTTGCACTGTATGTCCCAGAAGTTGAAGGTTTGGAGTAGTGCGAGCCCTCCACATGATCTCTTCTTTAATATTGTAGTAATGGGGCTTTACCACCATGTCACGAGGTAGGCCGTCTGAGCGAGGGGGACCAAGGGTTCTATGGGCCCGATCCAGTTCTAATTTATGGGCTCTGATGTCAGGTATGAGAGTCTTGATTAAAAAATGTACTGCCTCTGGAATGTCAGTGAACAATTTGGGAAGGCCCCTGATCCTGAAATTCAACCTTCTGGACCTATTTTCAAGGTCAATTTTGACTATAGCCCTATCCAATTGGTCATGTAATTCCTGGAATCGATCTGTGTTTTGGTTGACACGATCGATTGTGGCATCCATTTTATTTTCAATATGCTCTATGCGGGAGCCCAGGAGATGAAGGTCTGATTTTATATCTGAGGTAATGTCAGTGGTAATTTTAGCAGATGTTTGAGCAAGTCCCTTATCAAGCATTTCTGCAAATTTAGAGAAAAGCATTGAGATATCATGGGGCTGTGAGGTAAAATGGCTCATCTCATGTTGCTGCAATCCAGTCCTCTGAGGGAGTGAGACTGAGGGAGACATGTTCATGTCTTCTAGAGTCTGGTGTATGAGGGATATTGTGGAAGCTGGAGACGATGGGCTTAAAATCTGTGCAGGCATCTGGTTCTCCCCACATACCCTTTCTTGTAAAGCTACCCGCCAAGGAGAAGAAGCCGCTGTGCCTGTGAAGGGAGCTTTGTGAGGCAGCCACTCCGCCGCCATTTTAGGTGTTCCTGCAGCTCCTAACCATGCCGCTAATCGAGGCAAAGGGAGTCCGGTGTGTGTGACCAGTCCGCCTAGAAATGTGCCCCCGGGTTGTCTGACCTCTCCGGACCCCATTGGTAGCAGTGCGGGAATGAGTATCCAATGCTGAGGGCATCGAGAGCTCCGAGCGGTACGTAGCTCTGCGATCAGGTGTCCATATCACAGAGCGCCGCGCATGCGCCTCCTCCCTCCTTTTTCTTAATGATTAATATGCTCGTTTGACCAAATACCTAATTTAAAGTCCCAAAAAACCCCCTGTAAGGATGTTATTCCACTGCATAGCTTAACCTCAGCATGGAATGAGCCGCTGTCCTGCTCTCAGAGGCTCAGTCCCTGCTAGCAGTATCAGCAATGGGAAAATAGCCTTTTCCCCATTCCTCAGGATGCTGTAGTGCTCTCTCACTGTAGAGGGGGGGGGGGGGGTTCAGTCTTTCCACAGAATGCCTCTGGTGATCAAAAGTGGGAAGTAGAGGGTGAAAGGATGCTCCATTGTGGCAACGGTGAAGATATCATTGCTTTGGTCCTTGCTGCACTGCCCCAGGTGAGTCCTCCCTCAGGTCTCAATCGCTTTCGGACTACAATCCCCATGATCCTCAGTGTTCTGAATAGAAGTTCATAGGCTTTCCTGGCTTTAGTTCTCCCTCTGCTTACTGGGAGGACAGTATAACAAAATATTTTGCATAACAGCAGAAAAGAGGGAAATGTCTCCTTCTGGTGTTCCCTGAGTGTATATACTCCAGCACAGAGGAGATACTAGAATTTCCTGTAGTTACTTTTCTCAATGACAGTTATAATCTAGAAGCAGGATTAACAGTGTTAGGTAAGGAGGATGCAGATCTAACTTGTACTGGATATAAATACATCTATTTATTTACATTTTTCTGAATTTCTAATGCAGTGGGGATTTTTTTTATAGCTAAAAATAATATACAACCTAAAGTGAACCCATGAAGATTAAAAAAATGGGAGTGGCTATTCACTTTTTCTTAAGATGTAGGCTCTGGAACTGTCATTCTGATCTTGTCATACCTCTTGTCATCCTAGTAAGTCACTGACCTGAAACAATGCTAGATGAAGGTTCAGACTTTCTGACTTTTGCTATAAGCTTGTTCTAGGTCAGTGACTTTTTAGGTAGCGAACAAAAGATCACATGACAGCTCTGAAGCCTGCACCTTTTACAGACATGCTAGTGTATCCAATATGTGGTATGTGAAATTTTAAAAGTAAAGCACAGAAATAAATAAAGCAAATTGATGTGTAGCACTCCCCTAGATAGGTGCTAGAAATTAGATAAGTTAGAGTTAGTTGTGTCTTTGATAAGTAAATTTAGTTTAGTTTAGTTTAGTTTAGTTTAATTTAGCCCCCTGTAGTCAGTATGGCTGTATTGGTATGGTTGGTAAAATGATATTTTGCTCACTGTATTCAGTGAAGCTGCAATCTGCTAGACAGATCTGCTCAGTGTGTTCAGCTGTTGGCAGTCTGGTCTATAGCTTCCTCTGTGTCCAGGCAACTGAAGGTTCTGGATGATAGTTGTGGAGCTATGCAGGTGGCAGAATGAATATTGATATAGTCCTGGTCTATCCCAGACATGGTAGGCTCTGATGGCTCTGATGGCAGGGAGATTGGATATATTCTGTGAGCACGCTGAGCTCAGGGTTTTTTTACAGAGTGGACTAGTCAAGCCTGGTGGAGTGGTGGGGGGAGGGAGGGTAACGCTGCCCCCCAGGCGGAAGCTGCTTTTGGTGATACCTTAGGTTAATGGAGCTAATGAGAGCTGACTGAGGGTGGCTGTTTGCCAAAAATCTGGTCTAGTATCATGGGAAGGTTTCACTTGGAAGTTTGTTGGAGGCTACCGCCAGCTGTCTTTGGGCATTGTGATTACAGAAGCTTGAAAGATCTTGGGGACCTTGATGCTTCTGCTACCTCTCTGGTACTGTATAGTCAGCCATTGGTCTATTTAAAGGTGAATTCTTTCTTAAGGGGACTCTACTCTTGTGGCTCGAAATACTACTACTAAACTGAAGTCTACTGTTTGTTCCAAGCCCAGATTTCAATATGACTTCTGCTGAAGAATACCTATGTTCTAAGTTGTATAGAATTCTTGTTTTTCGAGTATCCCACCACTACCCTTAACCCTATCCAAGTCCTACAAAAATAAAAGTTACAAAACAAAATCCCATAGACATAGTTATTGGTGTGTGAATGAATCTGTGTGCCTGGCTGTAGGGCAATGCCTGTGGTGAAGACCTGGACAGCATTTCTGTGGCTCCTATGGGAATAAGGCTACACATGATTTGCACCATGTGATAGTTGATTACAGGAACAATGGTTGTAATCTAAGAAAGTGCTGCATATGGCATGAAATATGTAAGAGCATAAATCCTGTATGGGATAATTTAATAAAGATTTCAGCCTGCTATCTAGTGATGCAATGATCAATTTTCATTGTCCCTTGTTGTTTTCTAGAGAAATGAAATGTACCCAGCCCCGGGAATGCAGAGGAATGAATTTCATTGGGACACCTAGACCTGAATAAACTGTTGCAATGTACAAAATCATGACATGATTGCTGAAGGTATAACTGGATTTGTTGATATAGGCATTACCTGACAGAGTGAAGTCAGAAAACTTCAATCATAATGACCTAAATGAAAGGCAGTGCCTATATGGAAATTAGCACCAAAAATGGGAACCTTGGAGGAACAACTATAGTGATCTATATGTGTTTGGGGCTTGAACAGAAGAAATCAGAAAGATGGAAAATGGAAGTAAAGGCTGTTCTGGAATAAAACTACAACATACAGTATTTTCAGAGGTCAATAATGCCCCCTTCTTCAGGATTATGTTATCAGTGTTGAACATGCCAGAGAGATACACTAAATTCTTGCAGCAAATAATCTCCAAAGGTTAAGCTATGCAGTGGAATAACGTCCTTACAGGATGTCTCCAATATACAAGCTGACCTCAATGCACTGTCTAATTGGGCGACTATGTGACAGATGAGGTTTAATGTTGATAAATGTAAAGTTATGCACTTGGGGGCTAAGAATATGCATGCATCATACATCCTGGGAGGAGTACAACTGGCGGGATCCATAGTGTAGAAGGATCTGGGTGTTTTGGTAGATCATAGCATGCAATCCCAAGCTACAGTTTTCAAAACAAAGTAATTTATTGTATTATGAGAGGTATTGTTTTGTCCCTGTACAAATCATTAGTAAGACCTAATCTGGAATAAGCAGTTCAGTTTTAGGCACCAGTTCACAAAAAGGTTATCGGGGAACTGGAGAAAGTGCAGAGAAGGGCAACCAAACTGATAAGAATCATGGAGGAACTCAGCGATGAGGAAAGATACGAGGAAACTAATTTATTCTCTCTTGAGAAGAGAAGATTAAGGGTGGATATGATCAACATGCCCAAATATACAAGGGATCCATATAGTGAACTTGGTGTTGAGTTATTCACTTTACGGTCAACACAGAGGACAAGGGGGCACTTTTTACATATAGAGGAAAAAGAGATTTAATGTCCAAATATGGAAAGGTCCACACACTAATGTTGCATACACACTATCGGAATTTTGGTTAAAAAAAGCTCTGATGTTTTTTTCAGACGGAATTCCGACGGGATTCTGCTCAAGCTGTCTTGCATACACACGGTCACACAAAAGTTCTCTGAACTTTCGACCGTCAAGAACGCGGTGACATACAACACTACGATGAACAGAGAAAATTAAATTCAATGCTTCCAAGCATGCGTCAAATTGTTTCTGAGCATGTGTAGGAATTTTGCGAGTTGGAATTTGTACAGACAATCGGAATTTCTGATTGGAACTTTTTACGACCGAAAAATTGAGAATATGCTCTCAGTCTTTTACTGGCCGAAATTCCGCCAGCAAAAGACCAATGGAGCATACACATGATCGCATTTTCCGACCAAAAGCTCTCATCTGACTTTTGCTGGCGGAATTTCGGCCAGCAAAAGATTGGAATTTTTTCTGTCTGTCTTGTCTGTGTATGGAGCATAAGAGCAGTGAAAATGCCACATACACATGATCGGAATTTCGGCCAGCAAAAACAGAAGAGAGGTTTTCATCCGAAAATGCAACCGTGTGTATGCTCCATGGGAATTTAGCTGGCCGAATTACCGCCAGAAAAAATTTGAGAGCATGTTATCAATTTTCCCGATGGAAAAAATTTCTATCGGAAATTTCGATCGTGTTTATGCAATTCCGACACGCAAAAAATCACGCATGCTCAGAATCAAGTACAAAACGAAACCGCCCGGTCTGGTAAAACTAGCGTTCGTAATGGAGATAGCAGATTCTTTATAATGCTCGAAGAATGAAGTTGTTTTGCTGCTCATATTCACACAGAGTTCTCACAAACTTCTTTCTTTATTATTTCTAGGGATCTCCTGAATAATCTTTATTTTAATTAAAGCTAGATCTCCATAATAAAGTTTACCTTTTTTTAACCACTTGACCACTAGGCACTTAAACCTCCTTAATAACCAGACCAATTTTCAGCTTTCGGTGCTCTCACATTTTGAATGACAATTACTCAGTCATGCAACAATGTACCTATATGAAATTGTTGTCCTTTTTTTCTCACAAATAGAGCTTTCTTTTGGTGGTATTTAATCACCGCTGTTTTTTTTCTGTGCGATAAAAGAAAAAAGGCCAAAAATTCTGTAAAAAAAATATATTTTTTCTTTGTTTCTGTTATACAATTTAGCAAATTAGTAATTTTTCTTCATACATTTTGGCCAAAATTTATACTACTTCATATCTTTGGTAAAAATAAGTACAAATTGGTGTATATTATTTGGTCTGTGTGAAAGTCATAGAGTCCACAAGCTATGGTGCTAATATCTGAAAATTGATTACAACTGATGTACTGACAGCCTCACGGATCTCATTTCTTGAGACCCTAACATGCCAGAAAATAACAAATACCCCCTAAATGACCCCTTTTTGGAAAGAAGACGTTCAAAGGTATTTAGTAAGAGGCACAGTGAGTTTTTATTAATTATAATTTTTTCCCACAATTCTTTGCAAAATCAAGATTTTTTTTCCTTTTTTTTTCTCACAAAATTGCTATATTATCAGGTTATTTCTCACACACAGCATATGCATACCACATTCTGCTATTACTCCCGAGTATGGCAATACCACATGTGTGAGACTTTTACACAGTGTGGCCACATACAGAGGCCCAACATGCAGGGAGCACCATCAGGTGTTCTGGAGCACCCAGACCAATTCTGACATTTCTCTCCTACATGGAAAAATCATAATTTACTTGCTAGAAAATTACATAGAACCCCAAAACATTATATATGTTTTTTTTTTTTTAGCAAAGGCCCTAAAGAATACAATGGTGGTTGTTGCAACTTTTTATCTCACATTGTGCAGAATATTGTGCAGAAATTTTTCGAATGTGTTTTTTTGGGGGAAAAAAACTGTTTTGTGCTTTAAAAAAAACAAAACATTGAGTTATCCCAATTTTTTTTGTAATGTGAAAGATGAAGTTAAGCTGAGTAAATAGATACCTAACATGTCACCCTTCAAAATTGCACACACTAGTGGAAAGGCGCCAAACTTCGCTACTTAAAAATACTCATAGGCGACGCTTTAAAATTTTTTACTGGTTACATGTTTTGAGCTACAGAGGAGGTCTGGGCCAAAATTATTGCTTTCACACTAAACGTTCACTGTGATACCTCACGTGTGTGATTTGAACATCGTTTTCATATGTGGGCGGGACTTACGTATGCATCCGCTTCTGCATGCGAGCACACGGGGACAGGGGTGCTTTAAAAAAAAAATATGTATTGTTCATTTTACTTTATTTATTTTAGTTTGACCCTTTTTTCCCCAAAAATATTTTTTTTCCTATTACTAGGAATGTAAACATCCCTTGTAATAGTAATATGACATGACAGGTCCTCTTTACAGTGAGATATAGGGTCAATAAGACCCCACATCTCACCTCTAGACTGGAAAGCCTGAAATAAAAAAATAAAAAAATCCTGGCTTTGATTGTAGCAGTGAGTCAGTAGAAGCACAGGAGGGCGGTGGGGGGGATGTCCCCTCTCACCTCCCGTAAGAATGATCAAGCAGCAAAACAGCCGCTATGATCAGTCTTATGATGTAGGGAATCGCCGGATGAAAAACCTGCAGTTACAGGCATCATTCAGATATCCCCGCACAAAGTCAAGGAGGTCATATGAAGGCCGGTGGGTGGGAAGTGGTTAAAATGCATTTTTTTAAACACAAAGTTGTCCATTTATACAATAGTTCTAACACATAGCATGTAATACCAAAAATTACACGCCAAAATTGATTCTCCTACTCCTCCTGAGTACGACGATACCACATGTGTGAGACTTCCACAGCCTGGCCACATACAGAGGCCGAGTACAGCCGAGCATGGCTGAGCATGGCTGAGCATGGCCGAGTATGGCCGAGCATGGCCGAGCATGGCTGAGCATGGCTGGGTATCACCAAGTATTGCAGGGTATCACCGAGTATGGCTGAGCATGGCCAAGTATGGCTGGGCATTGCAGAGTATGGCTGGGTATTACAGGGTATTACTGAGTATGGCTGGATATTGTAGGGTATCACCAAGTATGGCTGGGTATTGCAGAGTATGGCTGGGTATTGCTGGATATGGCAGTTTATGGAAGAGTATTGGCAGGGTATTCCAGAGTATTGCTGGGTATTGCAGAGTATTGGCAGGGTATTTCAGAATATTGGCAGGGTATGGCAGTGTATTGGCAGGGCATTGCTGGGTATTGCAGGGTATTGGCAGGGCATTGCTGGGTATTGCAGGGTATTGGCAGGGCATTGCTGGGTATTGCAGAGTATTGGCAGGGAATTGCAGGGTTTATTATCAGTGAGCAGCACTGTGGGCAGTACAGATCTAGCCCACATCGCTGCTGTCACCGATCTCTCTCCTCGTACTGTACCAATGAGGGGGGAGGGAGGAACTGGCATCATCACATGATGCCGGTTTGTTTACAAGTGATCGTTCTGTCATTTGACAGAGCGATCACGTGGTAAACGGCCACGATGAGGGGCCATTTACCGTGATCTGTGATCCATGATCTGTAATGCGCTGGGTCCACAGGATCCACAGGATCATGGATGTTCTCAAGTGTGCACCCCAGGGGGTACGCGAGAGTGGAATTCTGGGAGGACATCATAGTATGCCCTCCCAGAGTTAAGCAACCGGTGTAGCCGTCATTCGTCTATGGGCTGGTTGTTAAGCGGTTAATCAACATTTTTTAAATTTTTTTATTATTATTTTCTCGTGATCTCCTTTTTTTTTTCTCCTGTCTACTCACCAACAAAAATTGCTATTTGCTATTTGAAGAAAAACACATTGGCAAGTATTTTCTGAAACAAAAATCACAATTTATTTTCCATCATAATAACAAAATAAAGAGGAAGGTGACGCTGGAGAAACTGTTTGAATTTGCGAAGCCTTTGGCCCCGTGGCTAAAAAACTTGGTAGCTTGAGAAGTCTATATAGAAGGGAGGTCAATCTTGTTCAGGACTCCCAGAGAACAGGAACAGCAGCAGATGACATATATTGTCCCCAGGCAGTGGTCCTACAACAAGCTGCATGTTCTGTCAGACCAGACTGAAGCCAGGCAATCACTTTCGACTCTTCCGTGCAACCTTCCCTGCACGCTGCCCTGCAGCCTTCCCTGGAGGCTGTGGCTCTGTAGGTGGACTTGTGGCAGGAGGAGGAGGGGGAGGACGGTGTAGCGCACACAGGTGGACGTCATCCATCATTTGGCCCCTCAATCCATTGTGGATGGCCTCAAAAAAATTTTTTTCACAATTGAGGCTTTGGCCCTCAGCCATTTTCTGTAAATTAGAGGCTATGTAGATTCCATAGGCCTCTACAGCATCAAGGGGGGATTTCAGGGCCGCATTAGCCTCCTTAATGTGGGCCAGTGCTGCTTCCTCCATTTTACCCTCCTTCCTGGGCTTTTTGTGTGGAAGGCGGAGGGGAGGGACCTTGGATTGGGTATGATTGGGCCCCACCACCTCCTGTGTGCCACTTACCTCTGTCTCCTCCTGTGTGCCACTTGCCCCCACCTCCTCCTGTGTGCCACTTGCCAGAGCCTCGTCCTGGCTGAGGTCATCCTATGTATGAAGGAGGGACATAGTTTTAGTTTTAGGTTGATCAATCACACACAATTTTCATCTCATGACTGTTGCAAACTGAATGTTAATAAATAGAAAAGACTATCATTCTGACCCCAGCATTTTTCATTCTTGTCACAATCTTTTTTGGTCCCTACTGTCTATTGATATGTCAAATACATTTTGTTAAATCATTCATTTGTTATCAATAATAACATCTAGTTACCAACAATCATTTTCTCATAAAAATTATGTTTCCAAATGCTATACCTGGCTCCATCTTGGCTCCTCAATTTCTTCCTGGATGGAAGGCCCAGGTTGGTCCTTGGAAGCCTCTGCTGGTGTTGAGGGAAGGGTGGATGGAAGGCTGGATGGAAGGGGGGCCAGAAGAGTTGAAAGTAATTCCCTGGTTTCCATCTGGTCATCCAGAAACCTTCTGATACTCCTTCCTATAGGTGCTTCTCAAGCTACCAATTTTAGTTTCCAGAGCCCTCATGTCTGCATTGAGGGCCTGAGTCTTTACAAATTCAAGCAGTTTCTCCAGCAAATTTATTGTGATATAACAGGTTTTTCAACTCCCATACATTTCTCATATCTCAATATTTTTTTAAGGAATTCGCCCAGGAATTCTTGATCTTTAAATAGATACATTTCCTCTGCAAGACCAAATAAAAGACAAAACACACTAATTTCAGGATAATCTTATCCCAATATAGGTCTCAATCTAGATTCAGTATAGGCTACTCATGTCCCAAGTTAAAATTTTACATTTGTTATAACATTTGTCGATGCTGTTCCTCCTTCCTCCGCACACAGAATGTAGTAACAACACACACGTGTTGGCTTTATATACACTGCGCATGCATGAAACTCCACACACGTCGCCCGCCCCTGTCATTCTTTCTAGAATATTCCCTGTCCTGTCTCTTTCATTGCAGTGGGAGAGGGACTTTGTGTTGAAGTTGGTGTTTACAGTGACAATGGGTGTTATTTAATAAGGAAAAAAACACTTGGCACTACAAGTGCACTAGGAGAACTTAGGAGACAGCAAAAAGAAACACAAGCAGTAAATAAAATATAAAATTTATTCCATATGTGCTGGCAAAGCAATAGCCCCCTACCCAAAAAATAGTCCAAGTAATTTTGACGCACTTCACGGGCGCTTTGGGGGAGGCAAGCCAGGACTGGCCGCTTCCAGGGCCATCATTGTTTTCTGAAGTCCAGCCTCAGGCCCAACTGGATTATTTTGTTTTAAAAAGTTGTGCAGGATGCAGCAAGATAACACAATGTGATTAAGTTTGTACTCCACCATATTTTTGGCTATTTGAAACAGGCAGAACCGGCTGGCCAGGATCCCAAATGCATTCTCCAGAACTCTTCTGGCTCTGGCAAGCTGGTAATTAAAAACCCTCTTCTCCGGGGTGAGGGTCCTCTGGGGGAATGGCCTCATGACATGGTCACCCAGACCGAATGCCTCATCTGCGACTAAGACAAATGACAGTCCTTCGACGTTCTCCTCTGGGTTTGGCAATCCCAATCCACCACTCTGCAGACGTCAGTAGAACTCGGTCTGGGTAAATACTCCTCCATCTGGCCATTCTTCCCCACATCCACATACAGAAACTCGTATGTTGCCGACACCACCGCCATCAACACAATACTATGAATCCCCTTATAGTTAAATAGTATGACCCACAAATGGGGTGGTGGGATGATGTGGACATGCTTTCTATCGATTGCGCCTCCGCAGTTAGGAAAATCCCACCGCTGGGCAAATTGGGAAGCCACAGTCTGTCATTCCTGTGGTGTTGAAGGAAACTGTGGAGTGAATAAGAAAAATCAAATTAGTAATTTTGCACATAAACCTTGCAAGCAGATTAGACACAAACATTATTGGCCAACATCAGTAAAACATTTATTGTAAAGAATATTTAACCACTTGACCACTGGGCACTTAAACACCCTTAATAACCAGACCAATTTTCAGCTTTCGGTGCTCTCACATTTTAAATGACAATTACTCAGTCATGCAACACTGTACCCACATGAAATTTTTGTCCTTTTTCACACAAATAGAGCTTTCTTTTGGTGGTATTTAATCACTGCTGGTTTTTTTTATTTTTTGTGCTATAAAAGAAAAAAGACCAAACATTCTGTAAAAAAAAAAAAAAAAATTTTTCTTTGTTTCTGTTATAAAATTTAGCAGATTAGTAATTTTTCTTCATAAATTTTGGCCAAAATGTATACTACTAAATATTTTTGATAAAAATAAGTACAAATCGGTGGATATTATTTGGTCTTTGTGAAAGTTATAGAGTCCACAAGCTATCATGCCAATATCTGAAAATTGATCACACCTGAAGTACTGATTTCTTGAGACCCTAACATGCCACAAATGTACAAATACCCCCCAAATGACCCCTTTTTGGAAAGAAGACATTCCAAGGTATTTAGTAAGAGGCATGGTGAGTTTTTTAAAGTTGTAATTTTTTCACACAATTCTTTTCAAAATCAAGATTTTTTTTCCTTTTTTTGTTTCACAAAATTGTCACATTATCAGTTTATTTCTCACACAGCATATGCATACCACAAATTACACCCCAGAACACATTCTGCTATTACTCCCGAGTATGACGATACCACATGTTAGACTTTTACACAGCATGGCCACATACAGAGGCCCAACATGCATGGAGCGCCATCAGGCGTTCTGGAGCACCCAAGTCAATTCTGACATTTCTCTCCTACATGTAAAAATCATCATTTATTTGCTAGAAAATTACATAGAACCCCAAAACATTATATATGTTTTTTAGCAAAGACCCTAGAGAATACAATGGTGGTTACTGCAACTTTTTATCTCGCACAATTTTTCAAACGCGTTTTTTGAGGAAAAAAAATGTTTTGTGCTTTAAAAAAACAAAACAGTAAAGTTAGCCCAATGTTTTTGCATAATGTGAAAGATGAAGTTACACCAAGTCAATAGATACCTAACATGTCACCCTTCAAAATTGAACACACTCGTGGAATGGCGCCAAACATCGCTACTTAAAAATCTCCATAGGCGATGCTTTACATTTTTTTACTGGTTACATGTTTTAAGTTACAGAGGAGTTCTAGGGCCAGAATTATTGCTCTTGCTCTAACGTTCACAGCGATACCTCACATGTGTGGTTTGAACACCGTTTTCATATGTAGGCGGGATTTACGTATGCATTCGCTTCTGCATGTGAGCACATGGGGACAGGGGCGCTTTAAATTATTATTATTTTTTTAATTGTTAATTTTACTTTATTTATTTTAGTTTAACACTTTTTTCCCTATTACAAGTAGAGGTGGCCTTGTGGTTCGCCCGACAGTCGGTTTGCGGCAAATTTTGCTCGTTCGCGATTCGCCAAACCGGCCGACTTCTGGTGCTGTTCGCGGCGGACATATGCGTTTACATTGTGAAGAACTTTGATCCATGACACATCCATCATGGGGTACAGGACAGCCAATTGAGACATTTCAGCACATGGACATACCCCCTACCTTATAAATAGACCTGATTACATTCTGTCTTTTGTCAGTGTAGGGAAAGGACGCTGTGTGGAGCAGGGACAGTCAGTATAATCGCTAGCTACTACTATTAGGTCCACAAAAGTCCTTTTGAGGACTGGTATAGGTGTACAGTATATAGGGCTGTAATACACTTATAATATACTTTCTTTCAAATATAGAAAGTATATTATGGTGCACTGCTGACTGCTGTGCTGCTGAGTATTGACCGATTCTGCAGCTGTCTTTTATCAGTGTAGGGTGGGGCAGTTTGGTGTTTGGAGCAGGGACAGTCTGCAATTCACTAGCTACTAGCTAGCTACTACCAGGTCCACAAAGGTCATTTTAAGGACTGGTATAGGTGTACAGTATATAGGGTTGTAATACACATATAATATACTTTCTTTCAAATATAGAAAGCATATTATACTGCACTACTGTGCTGCTGACTGATTCTGCAGCTGTCGTTTCTCAGTGTAGGGAGGGACAGTTTGGTTTTGGAGCAGGGACAGTCTGGAATTCACTAGCTACTATTAGGTCCACAAAGGTCCCCACATTCCCCCTTTTTATTGACCCTTTATTTGCTACCTTATATATACTATTGGCTGAATAATGTTTCATCTGTGCATTTATATGAATTGTTAATTGTTTATGAATTGCATATCATTTATCTATTCCTAACTCTTCTTTTGCTTCTATATACAAAGTACCGGTATAGTCCAACACCAACTTTTTGGTTTTGGTTGGGTATGAAAAGTTAGCGTGAATCTTACTACCCACACACCCAAAAAACTCCATTCTCTAATAAATTTATGGATGATGGTACACTACATCTGATTTATACTTATCTGAGGTTATACTCTTAAACCCTCTGAATTTTGATAGGGTGGATAATACACCCCTGTAGGTTCTACCGATAGGTTGATGGGGAATCCTATCGGCGAACAGTAGAGTACCTCTTATTTCTTTATCTGTTATCTTCTGTTTGGCATAGAGATATTTCAATAATTCTGTATATGTAATAGAGGTTAATGGGAGTAACAGTATTGGGTTCCTTTTCCTTCTTCTTACAATTTTTTTTTTTTTTTCTCGTTCCCCTTGTTGTTGTTGTTGCTGTTTTTCTTCATCATGGCGTCCTTGAATATGGAATGGGTGAGTTTCATGTCGAACCTAAAAACTACCTGCTTGAGTGAATACAAAATTGACGATGACTTAAAAACATACTTTTATAAACAATATGGCCTATTGAAACGTAAGTCTCATTTACATTGGCACATTGAATATTTTAAAATGTATGTTACGAACTGTATTTGTCCTATGGGTCTACGCAATCAAATCTTCCCTACTATCAAAAACCCTTCATGTGAATTTAAAGCGGTTTTGTACAGAAAATTGCAAGTTCATCTTATTCAAATGGCTTTGGAACATAGATGCAGTTATGACCATTGAAATAAAATAATATGCAGTATTTACCTTTTATTTTTAATGTTTATGCCGACTTCCGGGCTCTCCTCCCGTGGGAGTAGGCGTGTTTATGGGCTTCGCAATGGTCCCTGGGAACTTTTTTAGCTATTTCCCAGGAATCAGTGGGGGACACAGTCATGCCGAAATCTCGTGAGATTTCGGAAGGAGGACGCCGGTCACGTGACGAGGGCATGTCCGAAATTGCCATTTTGAAAGTGGGCAGGCAGCTCTATCTGACATTACCACTATAGCACAGGAGGCAAGAGGAAGGAAAACAAAGAGGACACTCAATGAGCATGTGCGAGATGGAGCGGTGGATGCTGGGAGCTCAGCGTCATCGCATCCAGGAAGTAAATGCCTGTGGGCTTCAAACACCCACAGTGAAAATGGAAACCGCCGGACTGTTTTTTTAAAAGTTTTCCTTAGCAATGAAATCGTCACGCCGGGAGTTAAAAAGACGCAGATCGTGACTGCAAAGACACCGTAGGAATCGCCCACCAGTGACACAGGTAAAAAAAAAAAAAAAATGGCAGCGGAATCCCGCTTTAAGAAAATTTGGGAGGCTATCCTTACCAACTGCAGCTTAGAGCTAATGAGGACCTTAATTGAACAATATAATTCTGATATGATTTCATTGGACAAAGAAATCGAATGTCTCAATCGGGATTACTTACATTTAAAAGATAACCCACTATTTGAACATAAATGGATAGAATTGAGAACCCGTTTGGAAGCATTAAATAAAACTATTATCGTTAAGAAACAGATAAAGTTCGGTAAGGATAAAGCTGCATTTGGTGAAGGCTATGCCTACCAATGGTCAGGAAGAGAAAATACAGGTAGGAAACCCCCACCTCCTCGAGGTAATACACCCATGAATCCAACTATGGAAATTGAATCAGATTCCTCACTGTCATCAACATACTCAATGCAGAGTAATTCAAGGACTGAGGTCAATTCTATGACCAATTCGTCCCGTAAAAGATTACGTTATACTGGAGGGACTCCACCAGCGAATACAAAGAAGGATAAAAAACCATCCAAGACATTAAAAAATACATGTGCACCGGCTACACAAACACTTAGTGAAATCTCACCAACTGCAGAGGGAGCTGCTAGCCAACCCACACTACACGGCACTATTCCTAAAGTCCTAAACTCCTCACTTATAACTAACAAATACACAAAGATAAATGAAGATCAAATTTTTTTAGATCTCAAGAAACAACAAGCGAATTTGGATTCCTATATCCTCAAACCTACATTAATTCCTCCACACATTCCCAACCCGACACCGACCACAACATTGTGAATCTCACTCCATACTCTTTTTCCGATGATGAACTATCTGTACTTCATCTAGGGTTAGGCTTTTGCCCACTAGATAGATTAAAAATCACGGAAACCATTAAAGATTTATATCTTTTTGCACGGAATCTCACTTTCAGATTTATGTTTAATAAGGATCACACTAATTCTAATCTTGAACGCCAACTCACAGAGAGCACCAAGCACTTCACTATGGTCGAATTTAGGGCACTTCGGGATTTGATGCTTCTTTACTATGAGGGTGAGACCGGGGACCCTTCCCCCCCTCTTTCCCAAACCCCTTATTTATCTCAACCTACTACTGTCAACCCATTAGAACCTATTTCCAAAAAAAATTGTTTGTACTCCCATAGGTTCCCTGATCTTACAACCTGTCCGGCCATTTGGACCTTCCTCCAAGCCACCATTAAAGATCTCAAAAAGCAACAATGGCATAAAATTATTCCTAACTTAGACCACCAACAGTCTCGGGCACTCAGATCCTTACAAAGACATACAGATCTGGTAGTGAAACCATCTGATAAAGGTGGAAATATTGTTCTTATGACCCATAACCAATATCAAAATATGTGTATGGCCATTTTAAACAATAATACCTGGTATCAACCAATTGACCAGTCTGTCGCTATGCTATTTCACCAGGAACTCTGTGTCCTTTGCACTGAGGCCCATAATTTGGGCCTCATTGACAAGGACACTCTGGAGTTCCTGGTCCCCAAATTTCCAATTGTCCTTTTATGCCCTCCCTAAAACACACAAAAATGTACAATCCCCCCCAGGTAGACCAATTGTTTCGGGAATGGGTTCCCTAACTGACAATGCCAGTAAACTGGTGGATGCATATCTAATGCCCCATGTACGAAGCTTACCGTCTTATATTAAGGATACCACAGATCTGTTACAACACCTGGATGGGATCCAGGTCCCTCCGGACGCCCCCCTCCTTGTGGCGATAGACATCGAGGCTTTGTACTCGAGTATCCCCCACGAGTTGGGCGTCCGGACGGCTGGATCCTTTCTGGATGAACAAGATTTAAATACATGGCCATTCAACAAATTTATTTTGTCCTTATTGGAATTTATGCTTAAAAAAACTTTTTTTTAATTTAATAACCAATATTATTTACAGGCCCAAGGTGTCGCTATGTGCCTTCTTGTGCACCTGCATATGCGAACTTATACCTGGGTAGCTGGGAGAGATATGTCCATTCTTGCGACCAATTGGCTCCTTTTCTAGAAGACACTTTGCTTTGGTATCGATAATTGAATGATCTATTTTTGGTTTGGACAGGAACAAAAGAAAAGGTTACTGCAATTTATACAGATTTTGGGCAATAATCATTTCAATTTAAAATTTACGTTTAATTTGGATTGTGAATGAATTTCTTTTCTAGATCTACTCATTATAAAACATTCTGATGGTACCCTCTATACAGATCTTTTCCGGAAACCCACGGCAGGGAACACTCTCTTTTATGCTTCCACCCGGAACCCCTGATACGTAGTATTCCCTTTGCGCAATACCTGCTTTTACGTAGAAATTGTATGTTGGATGCAGACTTTAAATCACAAGCTGATGCATTACGAAATCGCCTTCTATTGAGGGGATACTCCTCGACATACCTGAGGAAAGCATTTAATAGAGTAACTTCACGCTCCCGCAATACGTTACTGCATCAACGACCTAAAACCACGGAAAAAGACTCTGTTAGATTCATCACAACCTATTCTGCCCATCATTCAAGCCTTCGGGATATTCTAAGCAAAAATTGGCATTTCCTTACCGACCATCATGTACCAACCAAACTTGTTCGATCTACCCCAGAGCTAGTATTCCGCAGAGCTCGGTCTTTGCGAGACCATTTAACAAAAAGCCATTATACTCCACAACCTCCGACACTTTACACTATTCGAGGTACATATAAATGTAATGAGTGCCCCCGTTGCCCATGGATTATGGAAGGAAATAAATTCACGTTACCCAATGGTGAATTATTACGTCCACGTACTTTTTCTAACTGTAGCACTAGGGATATTATATATATGATGGTTTGCCAATGTAAAGCTTTTTATATTGGCAAAACAATTCGGGAATTCAGACAACGTATTGGGGATCACCTTTATTATTCAGGAAATGGTAAACTTACAACAATCGGAAGACATATTGGTCTCCATCACCAATTTGACACCTCTGTTGTTCAGTTCTTTGTACTAGAGGTGATCCCCCCAAACCCAAGGGGTGGGGATTGGGACCGAGTGATCCTACAGAGGGAAACCCTCTGGATCGAACGTCTCAATGCCACCCACCCCCCGGGATTGAATGAGACAATCTCATATAAATATTTTCTTTAGACAGTAAGGTTGGAATAATACTCTATTAAATAACCTTCCCTCTTTTTTTTTTTTTTTCCTCTACCTTCCCTCCCTCCAATACTCTTCTTTGGGAATTGTTCCCTTTTCCTCTTATTTATGGCATATATATTGCCCTATACCATTAAAATATTTTATTGTATTACTCTGTCTGTATTATCAGACCAATTATGTATAGACTAATTGTTATGAAAATATTCCTTTGTTATATATGTGGGATTTTTCCTTGCTCAGATTTATCCGAGAAATTCTTTGTCTCCCTTTTTTTTCCCCTCTTTTGTGATTTTTTTACTTATTTTTTGTCTGTGGAATCTCAGCTTTTTGTCTCCCCCCCCAGCAGATATGTGCTCCTCCTGGCCAGGGGCGGTTTTTTCCTCCCACGTCTGGCTTGCAGGTTCTCAGGACAGTGACACCGGAGTTTCCGCTGTCTACCTGTCCTTCCATGCGCACTTCCGGTGCGAGGCTCCTTTGCGCCGCACCTGCGCAGTGTGGAGGCGCTGACGATGTGACATCAGATGCCACCGACGTTCCCGCCAGCGGGTACGCCTGACGGAACACTCGTTGGGGATCCCATAAAACAGCGGTCTGTTTAGACCGCTGTGTTTGGGCTTGCATTGGCATAGGATCTGTGACCCCGTTCCAGCTATCTGTGTTTACCAGGTAATGTTTCTCTAAATACTACTCGGGTTACTATAGACATCTGGAATTGCTGTATGAGACGGTTTTGTTTACCGCACATATCTATCCCTGGTTTTCTCTTTATTATTTTCCATACAGACGCAGTGGTACCTTGCTTCTAATTGAGATATTGAATCTACTACAATCCTAAATTATCGAGTATATAACAGCGCAGGACGGGTGTCTTTTCCACACACACCCATCACACTGTGTTTGGGCTGGCGTTGGCGCACTACCGGTGCCCTCACTTTAGTAACCTACAACTGCCAGGTAACATATTTCTAAACAATTTTTAGATTCCATTAAATTTTGATGATTACAATATACGATCCCTGGCTTTCTCTCTACTTCTAATGTAGATGCAGCAGCATTTTTACCCTTAATCGTGACAGTGAACCCATTATGGGCTCAAGACACTGAATATACAACGATACTGGACGGCTGTCTTTATCCTGCTCCTATATCTTTATCAGGTAAAATATGTACATTATTTGGACTATCTAAATATGTACCACTACCTTGGAAAGGGAATACATGCATTTGTGTGCATATATCCTTATTGTATATATATTTAAAAAAAAACATTATTTTTTTTTTATTCTTATCCTTATTAGTGCCATACGCATCTCATCCCCCATGTCCGCGGGTGGGGGAACATAGAAGGGGCCCACCTATCCAAACTTTGTTTTTACCTCCCTTTTCTCTGAATTTCTGTGTGAGTGAAATTTCCCCACATTCCCCCTTTTTATTGACCCTTTATTTGCTACCTTACATATACTATTGGCTGAATAATGTTTCATCTGTGCATTTATATGAATTGTTAATTGTTTATGAATTGCATATCATTTATCTATATAGACCTCCTCCTGAAGAAGCGGGCAATCCGCAAAACTAGTAGAGGAATTCTTCATCTATGCCACCAGAATTGAACTCTACTATGAGTACTTGTATATGTTAATCTGGAGTGTATTAGAATTTTAATTGCGATATTTTGTATTCTGTTGTTTTTGTAAATTATTAAACATGTGTTAAATTTTATTACTATTCCTAACTCTTCTTTTGCTTCTATAGACAAAGTACCGGTATAGTCCAACACCAACTTTTTGGTTTTGGTTGGGTATGAAAAGTTAGCGTGAACAGCTATCTTACTACCCCCACACCCAAAAAACTCAATTCTCTAATAAATTTATGGATGATGGTACACTACATATGATTTATACTTATCTGAGGCTATACTCTTAAACCCTCTGATTCTGCAGCTGTCGTTTCTCAGTGTAGGGAGGGACAGTTTGGTTTTGGAGCAGGGACAGTCTGCAATTCACTAGCTACTATTAGGTCCACAAAGGTCCTTTTAAGGACTGGTATAGGTGTACTATTTGGGGTGTAATACACGTATAAAATACTTGCAAATATAGAAAGCATAGTATAGTGCATTTCCACTGTGCAGCATTGTGACTGCTGAGCGGTTCTGCAGCGATACTACAAACAGTGACAAACGCAATTAGAAAAAAGTATTATAACTGGTGTGATAGACCAGTGGCCCCCCCAAAACGACAGATTGAAGCGGGGTGTTATATACCTTCTTCCACATACATACTGCACTTCTCTAGAGACTTTTGTCACAGGGTCATTTAAAAAATGACAGACAGAGGAAGAGGCAGGCCCTTCCACATTGGAGTGGTAGGGGTAGAGATGGAGCAACAGGCTTGAGCCAAAGTGGCAAATTGCAGAAGGTGCGTTCGATTACGTCAAAGGACGCAGCAGATTCGGTTGAGTGGCTCACTCAGCCTTACTCTTCTGCACCCTCCTCATCCTCTCGATCTGCACCCTCTTCTTCACTCTCTGCTGTGTGCACCCCAAAAGACACTGCCACCAACACCACCACTATCATATACCCTCCGCTTGAGTCAAAGGAATTATTTTCCAATCCATCACCAGACATTGCTGATGCGCAGCCACTCATTGGATTGGCATTGGATCAGGGAGAGGCGGCAGCAACAATCGCAACTCAGCAGTCTGACAACAGTACCCAGATCAGCCCAAGGAGGAGGTTGGTCCCCGGGGGTGCTGCCTACTCCGAGATCTCTAATTATAGCGGTGGGGAAGGTGACGTTGATGATGACGTGTCTAGTGATGTAACATGGGTGCCCACAAGAGAGGAAGAGGAGGGGAGTTCAGAGGGAGATATGGACCAGCAGATAGGGAGGAGAAGCAGGAAGAACTTAGATTGCACAGGAGGGACAAAGCAGAATGCGAATGTATCAGGAGCGAGGGATCAACCATGTACGGTCACATCTGGCGCTCCCAGGACGCAGTGTGGGCTTTTTTTTAATGTGTCCGCTGCTGACAATAGTGTTGCCATCTGCAGCCTTTGCAGTCAATGCATAAGTTGCAGTAAGCCCAACACTCACCTAGGGATGACCGCCTTAAGAAGGCACATGAGCTGCCATCACCGAGCCCAGTGGGAGCAACGGAACCCACAAAGCCACACTCCAGGCTCTCACCATCCAGCCTCTTCTACTTCTCCTTTTCCTCTCTCCTCAGAATTGTCCTCCACTCCACCTTCCATCATGCCATCCTCATGTTTTTCTGAAAAAGGCAGGCTTCCATGGGCCAAATGTTCGAGCATAAAAAAATAATGACGCCGGATAAACCTCTTGCCCAACGGTTGACGGCTGGCTTGTCAGAACCGATAGCCTTCCAACTACTGCCATATAAACCGGTGGACTCAGAGGCCTTTCGAAAATTTGTGGCCATTGGAACACCACAATGGAAGGTCCCAGAAAGGAAGTATTTCTCACAGAAGGGAATCCAAGAGCTATATGGCCATGTTCAGCGGCAAGTGAATGTATCTCTGGCACACAGTGTCAGTGCAAAGATACATCTGACCACAGACACATGGTCTAGCAAACATTGGCAGGGAAGGTATATAACTTTTACTGCCCACTGGGTGAACCTTCTGATGGCCGTCAAGCATTCAACCCATGTAGATTTGGTTTTACCGCCACGGATTGCATGCAGGCTTGCCTCTTCTTCTCCTCCTCCTACTCCATCCTCCCTCTCCTCCTCGGCTGACTCCTCCTTTTCCGCTGCTAGCGTCTCTTCTGCTGCGCCACCCAAGATCCCCAGAACCTATTTGACATACCAGGTGAGACATTGCCATGCTGTGCTGCGTCTGTTGTGCCTGGAAGCCAAGAACCCCACTGGCCCTGCACTCATTTCAGCTTTGCGTTCACAGGCAGATCAGTGGCTAACACTGCTCAATTTGACAGTTGGTAAATTGGTGTGTGACAATGGTGCCAATCTGCTTAGTGCATTGAAACAGGGCAAAATTACACACGTGCCATGCATGACACACATCTTAAACTTGGTCGTGCAGCGATTCGTTGTCAAATACCCTGGGGTCCAGGACGTCTTGCGGCAGGCAAGGAAAATCTCGACCCATTTCAGAAGATCTTACACGGCCATGGTTCACCTCGTCAGTGCTCTCTCTCTATCTCGGTGCTGGTGTGCTCTCAGTGCTCTCTATCATGGTGCTGGTGTCAGTGCTCTCAATCACGTTGCTGGTGTCAGTGCTCTCTATCACGTTGCTGGTGTCAGTGCTCTCTATCACGTTGCTGGTGTCAGTGCTCTCTATCACGGTGCTGGTGTCAGTGCTCTCTATCACGGTGCTGGTGTCAGTGCTCAGTCTCTATCACGTTGCTGGTTTCAGACAGTGAGGGAGATAGCAGTGGAGAAGCCAATCAGCAGGCAGTGCCAGCACCATGGCTGAGGATCAGCACTGGACTGGCACCTCCGGACCACCGCAGTGGAGCCCTGCATAGGTGGGGGTAAGGGCCGGGCAGAGGGAGGGGCTCAAGTACAGGATGGCACACTGGCACAGGACTGCGCTGCCCTGACTGTGGCACTGATCATCTCCTGCACCCCCTTCATAGCCTGCCCTGACCTTGCCTCTCCTCCATGGCCTTCATGCGCTCCTGAATTGTCAAAATTTCACAGATAAAAAAAGAATACTTGTCATTCCCAGATTCACTTAATACTTTTGTTATGTCAGTGTCCATGTTGTGGGACTATGTGTGCACAGCTAGTAAGTATTTTGTGGCTGAAAATATGACCTCGAGGTTTTTAAGGTTCGCCTACCATTAAAGTCAATGAGGTCCTTGCAGTTCACAAACTTTTGGCCACGTTCGCGGTTCGCATTCGCAAAACGTCCCGTCGGAAGTTTGTCCATCACTAATTACAAGGAATGTAAACATCCCTTGTAATAGGAATATGGCATGAAAGGTCCTCTTTACAGTGAGATATGGGGTAAATATGACCCCACATCTCACCTCTAGGCTGGGAAGCCTGAAATAATAAAAAAAAAATGATTCTGGCTTTGATCGTATTGGCGAGTCGGTAGAAGCACCGGAGGGTGGCGGCCGCAATGATCAGTCTTATGGTGTAGAGAATAGCCGGATGAAAAAGCTGATATCTCAATGATGCCTGTAGCTAAAGGCATCATTCAGATATCCCCGCACAAAGTTAAGGACGTCATATGAAGTGGTTAAAATGCATTTTTTTTAACATAAAGTTGTCCATTTATACAATATTTCTAACACGTGTGAGACTTCCACAGGCTGGCCACATATAGAGGCTGAGTACAGCCAAGCATGGCCGAGCATGGCTGAGTATCACAGAGTATGGCAGGGTATTGCAGGGTATCACCTAGTGTGGCTGGGTATTGCAGAGTATCACCGGGTATGGCTGGGTATTACTGACTATGGCTGGGTATTGCAGGGTATCACCGAGTATGGCTGAGTATTGCAGAGTATGGCTGGGTGTTGCAGGGTATCACTGAGTATTGCTGGGTATGGCAATTTATGGCAGTCTATTGCAGAGTATTTCTGGGTATTGCAGATTATTGCTGGGTATTACAGAGTATTGGCAGGGCATTGCAGAGTATTGGCAGGGCATTGAAGAGTATTGGCAGGGCATTGACGAGTATTGGCAGGGCATTGACGAGTATTGTCAGGGTATTGCAGAGCATTGGCAGGGCATTGCTGGCTATTGCAGAGTATTGGCAGGGCATTGCAGAGTATTGGCAGGGAATTGCTGGGTTAATTGTTGGGTTAATTGTTGGTGAGCAGCGCTGTGGGCACTGCAGATCCAGCCCACAGGGCTGCTGACACCGATCTCCCCTCTCACTGTAGCGATCATGTTATGACGCTGGTTTGTTTACAAGTGATCGCTCTGTCATTTCACTCTGTCATTTGACGGAGTGATCACGTGGTAAATGGCCACGATTTACCGTGATCCGGCGGTCACGGATGCTCTCGAGTGAGGGGGGTGCGCAAGAGCGGAATTCTGGGAGGACGTCATATGACGGCCTCCCAGAGTTAAGCAACCACCCTGTAGCCATCATTCGGCTATGGGCTGGTTGTTAACTGGTTAAAGGCTAAAATCAAAGTCCCAGTTATCAGATTCCTCCCCCCCTCTGATGGCCCCTTGGAAATATTTTAGAGGGGCTGGTAGGGTATGTTTTGGACAAGTAACCCTCTCCACTAATGGAGTAACAAAGTAATGTGTGTTACTTTGGCCAACCCTCCTTAATTACACTATTGGCAGCCCACTGGACAGGTAAGAAGTGGCATAATAAAACAAAAAAAATTAAATTTAAAAAATGGAAGCTCATTTTTATATTCTGCAATTACCTATCAAGATAATAGGAGAACAAAACTTTAACCGCTTCAGCCCCGGAAGATTTTACCCCCTTTCTGACCAGAGCACTTTTTGCGATTCGGCACTGCATCGATTTAACTGACAATTGCACGGCCATGCGACGTGGCTCCCAAACCAAATTGACATCCTTTTTTCCCACAAATAGAACTTTCTTTTGGTGGTATTTGATCACCCCTGTGGTTTTTATTTTTTGCGCTATAAACAAAAAAAGTTTTAGTTTAGGCCGATATGTATTCTTCTACATATTTTTGGTTAAAAAAAAAAATCACAATAAGCATTTATTGATTGGTTTGTGCAAAAGTTATAGTGCTTACAAAATAGGGGATAATTTTATGGCATTTTTATAAATATTTTTTTTTTTACTAGTAATGGTGGCGATCTGCGATTTTTATTGTGACTGTGACATTATGGCGGACACATCGGACATTTTTGACACATTTTTGGGATCATTGTCATTTATACAGCAGTACTATACAAATACACTGACTCCTGTGTAAATGACATTGGCAGTGAAGGGGTTAACCACTAGGGGCAGGGTAAGGGTTACGTGTGTCCTGGGGTGTGTTTCTAACTGTGGGGGGGGGCATGGCTACATGTGACACGTCACTGATCTCTGCTCCCAATCACAGGGAACAGAGATCAGTGACACTGTCACTAAGCAGAACAGGGAAATGCTTGTTTACATTAGCGTCTCTCCGTTCTTCCTCCCCTTGAGACGATTGCAGGTATCCCCGCACCGATCCACGTGACCCACGATCCGACTCACGGAGGTCCCGTGCCACTGCTGGCGCGCACGCAATGGCACAGCTGCAAATTTAAATGGACGTACCTGTATGCCCATTTGCCTGTACGTGCCATTCTGCTTGACGTACATCGGCCTGCGCCGGTCAGGAACCGGTTAAACTGTATCATTTGAAAGTATTCAGGCAGGCCCTTGTTCTACATGCTTTGGTGAATTCATAATTCATGCATAAATATGACCATAAAAGAGGTAGGTATAGTGTGTATGGGTTTGGCAAGGTCAGCAGATAGAGGATTGCTATCAGCTGACTTAGGGTTCCAAATGATTTTGTGCACCAAAAAAAAAAAGCCTCTGCCACTATGCATGGATTTAAGGACAACAATAACATTTGTACACATTTTAGGGGGTGTTTAGGGTAAAGCACTACAATGGAGCTGACAATATACATTGTTAAGTGACTAGGCTATAGGTGTATGCGGGCCCAGGAGAGCATGCTCGGGAGGTTAGTGAAGGCAAATATGCGTGAAGGACAAAAAAGGAGCATTGAAAAAATCCAACATGCATGAGGATAAAGGGGACATTCACAGCATATTGCAACCATGGTGATTATGAAATGATGAGAGAAATACAATACATTAGCAAACATTAAATACATATAATGTAATGTTAAAGGATAAAACTTACCTTCATGTAGTCCTTATGCAGGACCTGAATGATGACAGAACAGGTCTCTGGAATAATGATCCCCAGAGCCTGGGGGGAGATGCCTGTTGAGAACTTGAGGTCCTACAGGCTTCTCCTAGTTGCCAAGTACCGTAACACAGCGACTAGCCTCTGCTTCGGAGTGATGGCTTGCTGCATACAGGTATCCTTCCTGCTGATATAAGGGGTGAGCAAAGCCAACAGACCATGAAAATTGGGGTTTGTCATCATGAGATAATTCTTGAAATCATCAGGATTATTCTGCCATATCTCACAAAGCAAAGGCATGTGTGAGAATTGGTCACGCTGGAGTAACAAATTCTTCATCCATGAACTCCTGCTCGCCCTGTTCATGGACTGGGCTTGTGTCAAAGCTAGAAGCCCAACACCAAGCCCCCACACAGCACAAACTCTATGACGAGCACGTACCCGCAACATGGCTTTAAAATGGTCAGCTGGTCAGAACCAACTAAACAGAAATCAAATACGGTACTACTATAAATAGCACACACTGACAAACAAATGCGAACTGACTACATGCACTGAAAACCAGATACGAACCCACAAGCACAAACTGAAGAGTAGCAACAATCTGAAAAGCATGAAAACTGAAACTGACTGAATGTAACTGTGTCAATGCAAAGTGGTGGAGGTTTCAATCAGCATGTTGGAAGTGGCAGAGTTTTGTGGACTTTTCACTTCAGTTTTTCTAATTTGTTAGGTACTACACATCGACCACAATCATAAAGGAGGCACCATTATACGATGGGTACAGTAGATGGCAGTGGCTGTAGGGGTTGTCAGTTGGTTTCTCAAAATGAATTATTATTGTGAAGAGGAAGACAGGTAGGCCTTTTTTTAGCAGTTAGGTGTTGGGGGACCTTTTAAATATGCTAAGGACTGTGGCAAAGTTTGGAGCTTAGAAGAGTATTTTTGGAGAACGGAGTTATGCAGAGGGTTAGATTATTAGAATGGATGACATTAGTAGATTACTGTAAAAGCAGAGGGACATTTGAGTTGTACTTGTTTTAGCATAAATCTAGAAAATACATGAGTTGATGAGATATAAAGGCAAATCACAGTAAACTTTAACTTAGGTTGAATGAAGGTGAGGCAAGAGATTGGCATTAAGGGACAGATTAAGTAAGAAAGGAGGTGAAGAAAACCAGACAGGAGGAAGTTTCAGCAGCCACATGGAGAATTGTTGAGCAACAGACTGAGACTTTTGGAGGTTTCTGAGTTAGGAAGTGTTTTACTTGTCAAGTGTGCCAAGAAGAGTCTGATACATGTACAGATCAGGAGGCAGAATGGATATTATGAGCAGAGATATTTGGGTGTCTGTTTTTCTCTGAGTTGTGGAATCCCTGGATTGGGTTCTAAAGTCCAGAGTCTTTGAAAAGTTTTGGGAGGGAAGAAGCTTTGAACCTTGTATCTAGGTTTTAACAGAGACCAGCGGGCTGTGTGCATGTAGGCATTCACCCTCTTTATAGTCAAAGACCCAACAATAGTTCAGGGCTCCCTGTCCAGGAAACAAGCAGCTGCAGGGCCAGCGCTTGTACGTGTCCAGGTAGGTCAGGTGTGGCAGGCAGGTGCCTTGTCCAGCCTGACATCTGATGAAAACGGTATGGGTCACTGTTATGCAATGTGAAACAGCAGTGCTGTAAGGCAGTGGTTCTTAACCTCAGTCCTCAAGTATCCCCAAACAGGCCATGTTTTGGGAATTTCAATGAAAAAGCTGTCCAAAATATCAAGCCATTGACTCTGATTTAAAGCACCTGTGCAAGATCAAGGAAATCCTGCAAACATGGCCTGTTGGAAATACTTTCGGACTGAGGTTGAGAACCACCACTGTAAGGGAACAACAAACTTGCAGATTGTCTGTTGTAGCCTGTAGGAGAGGCCTTCTGAGAAGGCTGTTTCTTGAGTTAAATAGATATCCAGGAGGCTAAACATTTTTTGTTGGATTGATGTGGTACTAGAAAAACCTGGTGATGGCACCCTGTAATTTGTTTTGAACTCTTACTTGTCCTTAAGGCCCCTTTCACACTGACGTTCCGTTCAGGCCCGCCTGTCAGTTTTTCAGGCGGGCCCGAACGGGTGCTCCATAGACCTCTATGGAGCGTCGGATGTCAGCGGTGACATGTCCGCTGACATCCGACCCGCTCCGATTCGAAAAACTGTAACGGAGGAAAAAGCTATTTTTCCATCCGTCTGCGGATCGGGTGACGACGGGCACTGCGGTCCATCGTCACCCGATCTCCCATAGGGGAGAGCGGCGCTGTGACAGGCCTGTCCCTGCGCAGTGTGCAGAGACGGACCTGTCATCTCCCTGCTCAGCGGGGATCGACGGAGTGATCCCCGCTGAGCAAACGGATATCCGTGTGAAAGGACCCTAAAATAAAAGTGGACCACAAGCTCCAAAGCTGTACTTCCTGGTTGAAGTGGACTTATTTACAGGCACTAACCCACCATAAAATCATATAAGCAATAGGGAAACTTTAAGAGGATAGAGTTCTAAGGCTGGGTTCACACCGGAGCGATGCGGGAACGCCGCAAATCCGTGCCGTTTTCCCGCATCGCATGCCTCCCGCCGGCAGTTCACACTGCCCTATGCGGACTGCTGGGAGTGTCAGTGAAATCTTAATGACACCCCCAGATCAGTTTGCATTTCGCAGTGCGATCTGCAAACTCGGACAGGAATCAGATCGCATGGTGTGAACACCCATGCGATCCAATTCTGCTGCGGACCAAAAAAAGGGTCCTGTGCGAGTTTGCGGCAGGTGCGATGCGAATTCAGCCATACTATCTGTATGGTTGAACTCGCATCGCACAGAGATCGGATGTGATTTGCACTGCAGTGCGGTGCGAATCACATCCGGGTCTCCCAGCCGCAGCGGTGTGGACCCAGCCTAAAGGCCATTAGAATGAAGAGCATGCAATAGCTGAAGGTCTTCAATGTTGTTGTATGCTGTGGAGTGATTAAGGAGTATAAACAGGGAAAGGTCAACTTCTGATATTCCTTTGAGGAGTTCAATAGTTACTTCAGAAAGTACAATTTAAGTTGAGTGTGCCAAGTCAGGACCTAGATTGGAGAGGAGAAAACTTAAAGTGACACTGTCATCATTTTGTACTTACTGTAACTGGTTAAACATATTTTACTGTAGGTACTGAGCAGATACTAAAGCAGCCTTTACCCTGAACATTTATTCATCTTTTTTATAAATGCAGCTATTCTTTTTTTACCAACATAACACTTCCAGAAGTCTTGGAGGCATTTTGCACCTGACAGCTGTAACTTGTCCCTGTCCCAGTCATGACATCCCGGGCTGCCAAAAAAAGCCTTGACAACATGAAAAAAAAAAAGGAAAATTGTATCATACTTACCGTAATTTTCCTTTCCTGGGGCCTATCCATGGCAGAATACTGGAGATAGAGCTCCGCCTCGACTCCTCCCTCAGGACTAGTGAATAGCATAAATTAAAGGCAAAGTCCCTCCCCCAACATTCTCTGTAATATAGAATACTGAGAGTGGTAGCGTATGCTGCCATGGATAGGCACCAAGAAAGGAAAATTACGGTAAGTATGATACAATTTTCTGTTTTCCTGGTGCCTCCATGGCAGCATACTGGTGATAAATAACTAGCTGACACGGGTGGGTTAACGCTTAACAATAGACGTTTAATCGTTAATCAAGTCGTGAGAGCACCTGGGTCAATATGGTAGTGTCTGAGGAAAGTATTGTAAGAAGACCAAGTGGCGTCTCCGTCTCCAATGAAACATTAGCCCTTGCTGCCCAGGAAGGTGATACTGCCCTTGTAGAATGAGCATTCACTCGAGATGGAGGCTCCATATTCTTCACCCTGTAAGTCTTCTGGATTAGTTTAACAACCCAAAATGATAGAGTTCTAATGGAAGCTTCTTTGCCCTGTATTTACCGAATGGTATGATGAAAAGTTGTTCCGGGTTTCTTAAGGGTCTAGTAGCCTCTAGGTAGGCCCTGAGCACCCTGGATATGTACAACTCGTGACAAGAACCCAAATCTGCTTAGGTGAATACTGGAAGTGCCCAAGGCTCCAAAAGGTGGCTAGGAGTAGCTACTTTAGGTGTGAACCCCCGAAGGGGACGAAGCTCCACTCTATCGGGAAAAAAAAGAGATGTGGTCATCACCTATCCCTAAAGAGTGAAGTTCTAAAATCCTTTTGCCAAATGTAATGGCTAGCAGAAAAGCCGTCTTTAGTGTTATGTTCCATATTGTTACTTGTTCCACTGGAGCAAAGGGATGGACGGATAGGCCTTCCAAGACCAAAGACAGATTCCATTTTGGAAAAGACCGTCTGACAGGCGGCCAAATCTTTAATACTCCACTGAGGAAAGTGATTACCAAAGGTTCTTCCGCCCAGAGTTTTTTGCCCACTCATTTTGGATGACTTGACTAATTCACCAATCAACGGGAAGAAAACCTGCTTCCTTTTGAGGAACAGGAAGTAGACTTTAGTTTTCTGGGGAGGTTCTTCTGCACCTCCCAGGCTATTGCAGATCTGACTGCCAGGATGAATGGTTTCACCAGGGAAAGACTGAAGCCAGAAGACTCTGACTCCTCTGAAGAGTCCTCTGAAAAGTCCACAGGTGGGGAATCTCTCACTGGTTGGAATAGCAGTACTGGCTGTAGAAGAACCGGGAAGATTAGGTTCTGTATCCAGTACATGGGACATCTGCTAGCCTGGCTGAGCGGGAACCAAAGCCGCAAGCTCAGAGAAGGAGTCCTTCATTGTTCTTTTGAGCAAGTCCACAGCCTGCTGACCTTCTAGTTCGTGGCTGGATGCATAGTCAGCAAAACAGCCTTTGAAGACCAATTTATTTGGTAGTGGAGTGGCCCCACAGGTCCAGCATTTTTTTGTATGGGAACTAGGAGAGGGGGACCGTTCTTGTCTTCTGGACCTTGATCTGTGTCTTGAAGAATGAGATCTGTGACCAGAGGAATGGGACCGGTGGTGTGAAGAATAGGACCTGCAGTCTGGGCTGTCGTCATCACGGTGCCTTGAGGATTTTCTGGACCTCTTGGAGTAGACAGGGCTATGATTTAAGAGATCCATGATAGGCCAGCGAGTGTGCTTTTTTTTTTATACTCACGTATAGTTGGTCTCATACCTAATAGAAGTGTGAGGATCTTTGTTGCAAGATAAATGGCTCATTGCAGAGTTGGGCACAAGGATCAGCTGTGGAAATATAGCAAGAAAGGGAAAGGAATTATTTTTTTTTTTTTTAAACACACATTTTTTTTTTGTGAGGGATACTTACCACAGAGCAGCGTCAGAGAAACCTAACAGGGCATAGGCAAGGAGACTCTGACAGCCTGCCCTGAAGTTGACCTTAAATACCTTCAATGTGGGAGGACTAATCAGATGACCACCTCTGAACTTTAAATAACCCTTTTTTATATATATTTATATATTTTTTTTATATATCTTTATATTTTTTTATTTTTTATTTTATATATATATATATATATATATATATATATATATATATATATATATATATATATATATATATATATATATATATATATATATATATATATATTTATTATTTATCATTTTCTTTTGGAAAAAGGGCAAATCTGGCCCCTTTTCCAGTAACCAAGATGGCTGCAGCATCGCCGAGCGGCCGCGCATGTGCCTACGCATGCTCAAAAGGGACAAATGGTGAAAATAGAAAAAAAAGACAAGCCAACCTCTCCATGACCTGGAAACGCGCATGTGCAACACGGCGGCGAGGACACCAGCCAGCACAGCTCATTCTGCCAGGCTATTTAGGATGGGAGAAGCCCAGGCACCTGCCGCCCCCCTGCTGTACAGAAAACAAAGGAAAAACAATAGGAAAACATATATTGGTGAGTACCAGGTAAATATATATATTTAAAAACTTTTTTAAAAGGAAGAAAAAGGGGAAGGGAAGAGAGAGAATACCAGACGGAAAAAGAAAAGAAAAATATATATAATTCTGCAAATAAAGAAAAAAATCACAAGCCTGGAAAAAGAAAGGTTTCCAGTCTTATCAGCGCTGTGAGCAGCCCAAGAGCAGGGACTGCGCACAAGAAAGGCTAAACCCGGCCAACGCTGCCAAAGGCAGAGGTATGGATGTACTGCTACTCTTCACAAGCACAAGAGGTATGAGGAAAAAAAGGAGAATGTTGGGGGAGGGACTATGCCTTTAATTTATGCTATTCACTAGTCCTCAGGCAGGAGTTGAGGCGAAGCTCTATCTCCAGTATGCTGCCATGGAGGCACCAGGAAAGCAGTATGCACTGCACAGAACCACAGAGCATCAACACTGGAATGTGCAGTGTAATTAATCCAGTCCTGATTATTTTTGCAAACACAAAAGCCAGCATCAGGTTTTGACTAGGCTTGCTGATGGATCCAGAAATGATGACAATAGTCATCAAATCAGCAGACATGGCATATTTGTGACCATGGACTTTGCTAATTGGACTAGCTTGATGCTAATCTTTCTACTTCAATAGCCAAGCCACTGCTGTAAACTATTAATTCTGCTGTAACCAACTATTTTCACCATCCTGCAGATAACTAAATGTACTCTGTACTATTTATTTGCGTTGTATATTATTAATCAGTAGCAGTACATTACAAGGATTGAACTGAATGTGTATACATAACATGCTGTTGTGTTGTCAAGCAATTGTAATTCTTTTTTTATTACAGCAGGGAAAGACAAGAGAAAATTTCTGGAGAATAGACTGTGTGATTGCATGTTTGAAATCTGAAGAAAAAATACATGTTGAGAAGGATAAATTGGATAATTCAGACTGCACAGGGGCCACATTAGAGGAGTAGAAAGGAGAGATGAGGACATTGTTTGTAAAGGTCAGTGGGGAATAGCAACATAGAAACAACAGCAGTGCTTAAAAGAGTGCAAATATGTTACCTGAGTCTACAAACATGGAGTTTGTTTCATGGAAAACTGTTATCAAGAAAGTCCAAAACCCTTAGGGACAAAAAATGTAATTACTACTGTGTCACAGGTAAAAATCCTCACAAAGTATTTTCACAAACAAAAACTTTCTGTTTCATCATGATAAACAACAAAAAAAACTCTTTATATATTGTAAATATGTAAAAGTTTGCAGCTCTATCATTTTCCGCTATAAGATGTCCTCACTGAGACATTTGGCAACCTTGTAAGTCTGTCTCTAAAATAGAAATGTAATTATAAAATAGCAACTTAATCAGGATCACAGGGAAGGTTTTGAACACCACAAAACCTCAAGGCACAGCCCCAAACTGCGAATCTAGGATTTAGGGGTTATTTACTAAAACTGGAGAGTGCAGAATCTGCTGCAGCTAGGCATAGCAGCCAATCAGCTGCTAACATCCACTTGTTCAATTAAAGCATTTGTTACCCCAACACTTCATATTCCTGGAATGTGTCTGCTGTATCATGTACTTGTATGAGAAAGTCTCCTGTTCTCTTTGTATTGCTTCCTTTATGTGAAATCCATGGTGTTCCTGCCAGTCCCCTTGCTTTCCTATTAAAAACTGACCACACTAAAATGGAGAACACATTGTGATCAGTTCTCTAGCTATGCTGAGAACTCAGTGTACTCTCCTCCAATGATCAGGATTTTCCTGACGCCCCAACTGCACAGCCATTCAATGGGAAGCTTGGTGTGCTGCTGCTTCTTCTCCTTCCACCAACTCGTACAGTATGCAGCTGAGAACAGAGTGAATGTGATTACTTACAAAAAAGGGAAAAAAAAGGCAATTAGAACTTTTTGTTATAGCTATACAAAAATGTTTTTCCTTTCATTTTTATTTGGAACTGTAGTTGTATTTTACAAGGTGATCGTTTATAATCACTTAAAGCTTTCACAAAAGAAACATGGCAACTTATTGGTTTCTATGCAGAGCTACACCAGATTTTGCACTCTTCAAAGTCATTTGAACAATGAAAAAAGCCCATGGACTGATCTAAGGCTCGGTTCACACAGGGGCGACTTGTCCAGGCGACTTCGCCGCCTGACAAGTCGCCCCCGTTCTGTACTACGGAACCGTTCTAATAGGAGCGACTTGAGTCGCTCCGACTTAGAAAAAAGGTTCCTGTACTACTTTGGCGGCGACTTCGGGCGACTTGCATTGACTTCTATACAGAAGTCGTTTTGCAAGTCGCCGCTGAGGTCGCGGCAGGTCGCGGCTCTACAAGTTGTGCCGCGTCCTGTGTGAACCGAGGCTAACAAAATTAAATATGATATAAGATTAAAAACACCTTTAAAGAGGAAGTAAACTCTCCCACTCTGATGCTTCTTTTCATTTAGTCCATTATAATAAGTAATTATCAGACTATAGCCACTGTAATCCAGCCCAAATCAAATATTACTTACTGTTTAAAGAAACTTTAAAAAACGTGTTTCCAGTGGTTAGGCAGCACAGTCTTAAGTATTGTTTTCTTTGTCCACAGTGGAGTGTATTTCCGCCCCCTACATTGAGCACTTCCTGTACTGTTAACCAAGCCTCCTTCTCAATCCAATGTTTCTATGGCAACCCTGCTTCCCTGTTCATAGCTGACTTGGTTTATTTCATAGTATTTACTTGTGCCGATGTCTAATGTCTCCCTTTGCCAGTCTTATCAGCTTCAGCTGATAAGACTGCAGTAATGGCCAAGTTTACACTGCATGTCATGTCACATGGTCACATGATGTGTAGGAGGGAGCTCTGAATGATTCTGAAGTCTCCTGGGAGTTCAGTGTTGTGCCGTAGGAAGTCCTGATAACAGATAGATAAGCACATAGAGAGTGTGCCGTAAATCAAGGGAGATCTGGGCATGCTCAGTGACTTTATTCTAAAGAACAAAAAGGATTACAACAATACTAAGCAAGTAAGGATATATCTACAAGCGGTGTTCATTAGAGTTTTTTATGCTGATTTACATGGGACAAAGTTGTGGGGGAGGATTTACAACCACTTTAAGGCTTTGCATTAGAGGGCCCTCTTTTAACTTTCATTTTATTTCTGTTCACTTTACAAGGTACAGTATTGGAATCGAAAGGCAAAGATTTGAAGAACGAGTGTTCATGCAACACATATAAAACATTTTTATTTCCAAGCACACTTACCAAATAGACAGCAAAACATAAAACAAGTCACACAGTCTAAGAATTTGTGTTAAAAAACAGAGGCTTTAGTTGCACATTTGCTAATATATGTGTAAGCTACACTGCCTCCTCAAGGCCTTCCATATAGAGCAGATCTATCTATGATCCATGAGAGCAATATAGCAATAAATACATTAGGACAGGTATGTCTGAAGGCAGTCCATTCCTATTTAATGTTGAAGTTTAGCTATTTTTTTGCTCTACAATTTTAGTGACATTACTTACCTGTAGGCAGGAAGCTGGATCCCGGAGAAATCTTCACTGCAGGGATGTCCCATCCTCTTCCATGATCTATGAATGGGGGATAGAATTCTGTGAGTTATCAGACTCTCCCTGATTTTACAGTTTGTGTTTCAGGCATTAAATTCAATGCAAGAACTTTTGTCAATGGAAAAGGATGGGACAGGTTCTAGTTGGGAGCTTTTTTCACAGCAGCCCTTAAACTGATGTAGCCAAAAGTTAGCTAGGTTACCTGCTGCCAGAAAGGACATGTGGCCACATATGTTGTTTGAGGATTGTTTCCCCCTAGTGCCCAACATGGACTCTGTTGAGATTTCCTGACTGCAGAGCAGACGAAGACCTCGGACAGGAGCAAGGGATCTTGGGATTTGTAGTCCGGTGAGTCAAGTTTGTATGGAAGCCCTGCCATTTTGGACTACAAGTTTCAGCTGCCAGAAAGAAAAAAGACAGAATGCTGGGAGGGCAGATAAATAGCAAAGAGGGAGGAGGAGTCCTGGGACCACGGCCTGGATCTGCAAGCAGTGACTCGGACACTGGATTGTGGTCGTGTCACGGCCTGTGCAAGGCAAGAGAGTCATCGTGAGCAGGTGCAGGTGCATCCATTGCCAGCAACATCTGATCATACAGTAGCAGCCTGGAGGCCACCCTCATCACATCCACTCCAGATCCAGCTGGACTGTAGAGTGGTGGGACATGGAGTCAAGCGCTGTCTCCAGAGCCAGACATTGCAGGGGCTTACATACTAGCATGCAGTGTCCCATACTAGCATGCATGTGCCAATACCAGAACATGGATTACATCAAAACCACGTGAGAGCGTGGCAACGAAGAGTTACATCAGTCAAAAATCGCAATCCCACTGCGCATGGGTGCAAATAATAACAAGGGATCCCATAGTTGGCAATATTGGCATCCATAATAGGGACAGCTCGAGTGTGTCAATATATTACAAAAAAACAAGCTCATTAAAAATGACACTTGATATAAATAAAACACAGTCCATACAAATAGAAACCAATGAAAATTAAATGGTGGTAAGGGCGCGCATTGGGTAAGCAAGGCAGACGGAATGATTTCCCACACTGAGGGGATGATGCAGTCACCGTCAGCAAGCACAGCACACAACACATCAATTCAGAGTCGGTCTTGCTTTTACGGAGCCTTCACCAACACTCCCACTTGCCCATCAGCTGATCGCTGTTATTAAGATTCCTGTCTAGTGTCGCGCATGCGCGATTACACACTCTGCTGTCATACGTCCTGACGCACTAATGCCGCCCCTATTCCTCTTGATGTGATCACTCGCCACTAACCATGTTAATGAAATTCACCACAGCTGATACCTGGTTTGTCCTGCACAGTTGCTGGCATTTTTTCAGCCTATATAAAGTCTTGTGTTAGAAAGTTTCATTGTCACTGCTGCTCTCTGACGGAAGGCCTTCCTTACACTCTGTTTTTGGCATCCTTAGGTATATAGATAGACTTCTTGACTTAAATATTTTTATTTGATAGTCCCGATTAATATATGTTTATTTTGATAAGACCAGAACTATTAATGCTATAGTTTTACTTAGACTAATGCCGAGGCATCTGCTTGGCTATTAACACTGTATACTAAGTTTACTGCATATTTTGTTGCTATATGGATTGTGATTCCATTCTAGATGAGACACAATTGAACAATATTTATTTATTTGTTTTTTGTTATCTTTAGGGAATAATCACTTTGACTTTTTATGCCCTAACTGGAGGATTACTTTTAGATGCCTTCTAGTTTATATTTTGGTGGCTAATTGTCAGTTAACACATGCCATTCATTCTAGTTTATGTCAGTATATCAAATATGTTATTCACTTAAATATATTTATATCATATTTTACTATCTTTATTTTTTCTTGTCATTCTATATAAATCCCACAAGTACTACTATTCCTTCTTGTGACCACTTATATGTCCTTATGTGGGCACCCTGCAATTAAAACATCTGGCGTTGGTTGTCTCTTGACAGCCAACACTGAAATCATTGGTTCACCTATCACTACCTGGGCCTGAAGGATTGGCTTAGCTTGACATTGGGATTGGACTTCATTATATTCTCGGTTTACATCCAGCAGTGAATCTACTTCTCTCTTTTTGACACCAGGTTACATTTATTTTCTATATTTGGTGGTGGGGCCATGACCATGTGGGTGGAGGGTGGCATGATAATTGCTTCCTCGCCCTCAATGATGCTCACTACATGCTCCTTGTTTCTATGTTTCTTAGCATTAATGTATATTTTTATTACAGATGTACACTTTTCTCCACAAGGGGAATGCCAAAATCCTGAAACGCATCAGCCGTAATCTCTATTTAGGAAACAATACCAGTGTTATGTTGTATTTACTGTATATTTTTTGATATTGTTCTTAAATATTCAATTGTTATATTATGCATATATTGACTTTTTATTATAATATTTAATAAATTACGTTACTATATATATTTGGTTTTTGTACCTATATTTAGTTGCCTTCAAAGTCCCAACCCTCTTTGAGAGACATTTCTTCACTGTTTACTGTTTCAGGTCCAATTTTGGTCCGAATTGTTTGCCGAATTTGGACCTAAAACGAACCAGAAGTCGCACAAGGCTCCTATGCAATTCGCTCCAGAGCTGCTATGGAGATGTGTGAACCGACTCCATTGAGAGCCGGTCACAATTTCCTGACATGCGAATTGGATGCGGTGAAAACCCTGCATCCGATAAATGTGAACCCAGCCTAAGGGAACCTTTGCTACACTTTGTTCCACATTGAGAGAGTTTAGTGTTCATCTTACCTGCCAGGACACATTGTGCCCATCTTAAAGAGCTAGCTGAAGTCGCAAGATTCTCGCTACAGAATATCCCCCTTCCCCCACAAGGGATAAGAACATTCAGTGCATATCTAAGCCTGCACAGTAATCAAGAATTTGAATTCAGAGATTTTACACTTACTGGGGCTGTGGCATCAGGGGACTAAAGTGAGTCGTCTGATAGAAGCCTATTCATTCCTCTACCTTTTTTGGCCTGTAGCCATAGATCTTAATCAGGGCTAGATTCTGCATGTCATATGTTCTTAAAGTATTCTATTTGTCTGTCTTCATAATTGTCTCAGCCATCAAGTTTGTAAACCATAACATATTTTCTGCATGTTGCAAATTTCCTGCTACTGAATTAAGTTGTCATTATTCTTTCAGTAAACAAATCTTCCTTCCGACATTCTTATTGTAAATAAAGGAATTGTCAGAGGACTTGCAAGGTCAAGGCAACCAGTGTTGTACAGAATCTTTGAGAAACGCTTACTGGGGTAGCACTACACCTCTCTGTTCCAGAAGTTCAGGCACACAGGGAGGACAGGGCAGCCCAGCAAAGAAGATTTTTCCAGGATCTACCTGTCTTCAAAACTTGGGAATTATTCATTGCAGATAGTAGTCACTAAAGCTGTAGAACAATAGTTGAAAGTTGGAATCCTTCTATCCACATAAAGCATTTTCCAAGTTATTCATTCTCCTCCCTCTTTTGAATCTCACCTTATTTCCTCTAGTCTGAGCATTGCTGTGATTTATCAGCCTCTTTGATCAGTGTCAAGCTTCCTTGACAACTTATCTGCGTACTATTCTAATTTATCACCTCTGAAATGCCCAAAATCATTTTGGTGAATTTAACATCCCTGTCAATTCCACAACCATGGCTACCTCTCATATTTTTAATCCAACCTTATCTTTTGACGTAACACAATAGATAAACACTCCTGGTACCTCTAATAGCAACATCCTTGATCTTGTATTCACCCACCTTTGAATCTCTCCAACTCACTTATTTCCTCTCTCTGATTACAACCTTATCCAGTTCAACTTCTCCCTCTTTTCACCTTCCTATCCCTCCAAGCAGCAAATGAGTACACATTGAAACCTTTGCCATGTTAACCTTTCTATTCTATATTCTGCTACAGACTCCCTCTATGACAAAATCTCTACCCTTCCCTCCCCTGAACTGGCCACTTCTGTCTACAACCACTCATGCTCCCATCCTCCATTGAGACACTTTCTCCCGCACTACACACAAAATCTGGCCCCAAAAACCCTTGCAAACATACAACACCAGTCTAAGCTAGGTTTCAAAAGACATACATGAGAGGGCTTATGGGCTAGAGGGCTAGGTCTCAAAAGACATGTTCTTAAGCGAGAGGGCCAACAAACGAAATCCCTTTAAGACTTTACTATGTATAAATCTGCACTCCTAAAATATACTTCATCCCTCTGTGCTTCACAACAGAGCTATTTTATCACTCTTTTTAACACGCTCTCACCCAGTCCTCGTAAACTCTTTATACCTTTAAGTCTGTACATACCCCTCTACTGCTTCCATCTACTAACCCATTCACTGCCCAAGACATTGTCAATCATTTAAAAAATAGGATAGTTTGCAATTCATGAAGTGATCGCCACTACCAAGATATCTCCCTCACATACTGGGGGAGATTTACTAAAGCTGGCACATTCAGAATCTGAGGCAGCTGTGCATGGTAGCTAAGATGTATCAGATTTTGCACTCTCAAGTTTTAGTAAATAACCCCCACTATGTCTATGTCACATTCAATACTTTCTAACTTAACCACCTGCCCCTCTGGATCCCACCACCTAAAAACTTGTTCTAATCTGTGATCTCTAAACCACACCTGTAATCTCTCTCTCTATCTACTGGCATCTTCTCCTTGTCTTTAAAACATGCATTGGTCAGCATAGTTATCTGGACTCCACCAATCTGAACAATTTAGGACTCATTTCTTCTTGCTTCTGCTTACTGTACCCCCAAACTTATAGAACACCAGGTGTGCAACCACTTGAACTGCTAACTCACCAATTATAAGCTTTGTTACGTCTTATAGTCTGACTTTCACCCACAGTGATTCACATAAATTGTTCTTCTAAAACTCACTAACAAACTACGCACATCTAAAATCAATGGTCACTCACTCACTCTTTAAAAAAAAAAAAGTTACCTCCATTAACTCATCCCTTGACAGTTACTACCTTTTGTATTACTTGCCCCTCCCTTTCAGATTATAGCTCTCAATAAACAGGGTCCTCTTAAGCCTCTTGTCTTACATTGCTTTATCACTGTACTGTCTCCTTCTGTTTTGGTTTTTGTTCACAAACATTTATTAAAGTGATACTAAACAGAGAAGCTATTTGCCATAATACATTTTATCTTCTAACATACAATCCTCTAAGTCAGGGTAGGGCAACCTCAGGACTCCAGCTGTGGTGAAACTACAAATCCTATCATTGCTCTGCCTCTAGGAGTCATGCCTGTGATTGTCAGGGTCTTGCAATGTCTCATGGGACTTGTAGTTACACCACAGCTGGAGGGCGGAGATTGCCTACCCCTGCTTTAAGTGTCTTATTCCAGCAGTGCTGTTGTGTGGTCACATGATGTTTCCCTGTTTTTTCCATTTGCAAGGCAAAATCCTTGTGAGGTGCTTGTATTACTCTGCTGATGTATGTTCTCTACATTGTGTGTCTGTATCTGGCCAGCACTGATTGATGCTGTGCCAGTCACATGACTAAAAAAAAACAGTTTCAGTTGAGCAATTCAAATTAGATTATAAATATCAAATAATTGCTTTACAACTCCCTATACATTTTTATTGAACATCAGATGTGTATTTTTTGTGCATCAATATGGTGCAGGCAGAGACAGAGATGACTAGCATTCATTTTGTTTAGATGGCATCTGCATTCAAGGATTTATTTTTAACTTTACATTTTTGTGAGCTTTAATGAATGTAATAGATCAGCATACTATATCCCCCCCCCCCCCCCCATAGTGTTCAGCAATAGAAGTACATGGAGGAGGAAAGAAGGGGAGTTAATTTACCACTATGTATACGCCAATGTGTGGGCCATCTTACACTGGTGGTCAGTGCAATGCCCCCTCACACCCTCACACTGGTGGTCAGTAGAATGTATATATGCCCCTTAAATCAAATCAGTATTTACTGAAAAAAATGTACCCTTAAATTGATAATCTTTGTAAAAGGTGCCCCCTGACATTGGCAATGATAATGAAATCAATCCTTCACTGCTCACTACTCAAGAAACCCCTAGAGACCTCTGGAGCAACCTGCCATTCCACCTTTCATTCCTCTAATAATTAAGCAACCGAGGACCTATCTGGATCCATGAACGCTTTGTCTTTTGCATTAGAAAAACAAGTGAAAACTTGGTGGGACATTTCCACAATTGAGATTTTTTTTAAAAGACGGTATCATTAGCAGGAGTTTAAGATGGGAGGTAGGCCCTCAAGATGGTCTTAATAACCAAGAATCAATGAATGAAGGGTTGGATTTTTTTAATTAGGCAGGAAGAGATTTGCAAATGTTAATTTTAAAGAGGAAACAAAAGAAAATGGAAATATTAAATAATACAATTCGAGAATTACAAAAGAAATTAGAACCCATTCAAAATCAACCTGATATAAAATAATGTAATGATGAATCCCTTAAGAAAAAAATAGAGTAGATACATAAAAAGAAAGTAAAAAGTTTAAAAGAGACCTGGAGGAATTTAGGAATAATACAGCATACATGTGGCAAACTAACCTTTTAAATACGGTACCAAGGGAGGTAAACTATTCTATTAATGCAAAAGCGTCTACTAGTAGTGTCCCTCATACTAATCCCTATAAAAAAGAGACACTACATACAGCCCTACTTCTAATTATTGGAATGGGCCATATTCACCCACCCCATATGTTTACAATAGCAATTCTTACACTCCCAAGAGACCCCCTCCAAGGACCAGAGGTAATCACTCCGCTAACCCTAAAACATGGATAACAGTCACAAAGAAAATGATTTCAAACACGAGTTCCTAGATACCCAGAAACTACACACATTCCCACATATAATAGATTTCAAACACTAAGTAATTATGAGGAAAATGATGATTATCAGTACAATCCCTATCAACCACCTTTTTTTAGGAAGAGGAAGGACAAAGGGCAGAGGAAGAAATTACTTGTACATTTACAATCATCAAGGAGAAAGGGGGAACTGGTGGAGTGGGAGGAAAAAGAGAGGTTGTAGAGCAGGACGAAGGATCTAATTTAAAAAAATGCAGAAGAGAACATTCAATCAAAGAATTATTAATTTAAGTAAGGTGACTTTAACGCCAAAAGAGATGCACATTCTGAATTTAAGTCGGAAATCTGCACCAAAAAGACCTATCAATAAATGTAATGTTGGCTGATCCACACACTTACAGTATACAGAATTAAGGAGAGACCCTACAGGGGAATACAAGGAAGAACTTAAGTTCTTCCTTGCAAAAGGAGGAAAGAAATGGGACTTTTTATGTAAGGCAAGTTAGGTCCCCAGTGGAATGGGGTTTTAGGAAAACAGTATTAACAAAAAAAGAAAAAAGATAGCTTATACCCATGTAGGATCCTGATTATTTATACCCTCCCCAAGATTCATAAAAGTACCACTTGTCCCCCAGCTCGACCTATAGTTAACAGAATATGATCCGTGACTGCGAGACTTAGTGAATATTTGGACAAGTTTCTGCAACCAAGTGTTGTAGCCACTAAAGCATTTTTTTTTTCAAAAAAGCTTTATTCTTTTTGTTCATTAGACTGTGAACATACATATTGAATATGAACAGTATAACCAAGAACAGGGAGAACAAGCACTCAAGCATACCATTGCACATTGTTTGTAATTGTACTGGTATTGTTTAATTTTAACCAACAGTTTGTCTATTTCAGTCATAGGTTTACTGAGACTATACGCATGGGCGTCCACAGGTAGGGGCAAGGGGGGGCAAGTGCCCCCCCCCGGAATTGGCAAGGGTCTGCCTTGGCCACATCTGTAGCTGTTCTGGCTCTCTGGGTTTGTGCAAGTTGGCTCCACAGCTGCTGCAGATCAGTGTCACTGAACTTACAGAGCTCTTTCCTGCCACCTCTGGCTGCTTCCTGTATGTGCGCCCCTTGTGTTTGCCTTGTTGCTTGTTGTACTTTCACAGGGACAAGTGGAAAAGGACTTTGGAGAAGGGAGACCACCTTACAAGTGGGGGCAGTGAGTACAAGTGAAGGGAGGAGGCTGTTTGTGTACAGGGGGGGGGGGGCAGAGCTGTGTGTGTGTTTGCTTACAAATGTGTGTGTGAGGGCCTGACATATATACAGATGAGGGGGGAAGCTGAGCTGAGTGCATACAGGTATGATCAGTGAAGGGGGTGCCAGATATAGGAAAGATCATATCATCTGTCCTGTCCTGTATACAGCTATATACACCCATCTTCCTTCCTGTATTCCTCCTTTATCACTGACTGCAGATATACATCATCCCTCCTGTATATATAGCTGTATACAGGACATATGATGTATATCTGCAGTCAGTGATGATGGAGGAAGGTCTCTATATAGGTAGATGTATATACCCACCTTCCTTCCTGTATATAGAAACCTTCCTCCATCATCACTGACTGCTGATATACATCATCTGCCCTGAATACAGCTATATACACCCACCCTCCTTCCTGTATATACTAATACCATCTACCCCCTATATATACACATACTGTACACCCTCTGTACTGTACAGGCCAAATTTGATGGACACAATGAGTCTGCAATTGATGGGCACATGCCTGCGCTTTTATGTGATGACTAAGCCCCTCCCCTTCATGACATTGTCGAAAAGGGGAAGAGCATGGGTGACCTAAAATTATGCCCGCCCCTGAAAAAAGTTCTGCGGACGCCCATGACTATATGTCTGTAAAAGTTCCTGTATTATACTCGTCACATGGAAAGATCCCTATTTGGGGGTCTAGTAGGTGTGGATGAAGTTATGTTTTAATGTATAAACCCTTAAGGGTCTTCGTTTATCCCTTTTATTTAGAGGACAATGCTGTGATGATTGGTCTAAGTTTGCATAGTGATAAGGACTTAGGATATGGTGTATGTGGGTTGTGTTGTCGGTGGCATCCTGTTCATGCCATTAAATATAGGTTATATATTTACCAAGGGGGGGCAGTGGGTGGGGAGGGAGTGGGGTAGGCCGTGAGGAGTGAGTATGGCAAGGGTGTATCCAAGGATGAGGGGGGGGGGGTGATGACATAAGTTTACGTAAGTGGAGATTGTGGTAAGGGAGAAGTGGAGGGGGGAGTACTAATATCGGGAAGATTAAGATTTGGGGAGTATTCTGTGATCTGGGAGAAGCTGTGTATCTCTCTTGCTTCCCTCCTCAGGAGGGGCCCCCTCCAGTTCCATGTCAGCTGATCTATGTCATGGGCATCTGGTGAGTCTATTCACAGTCGTTTCGGAGTTTGAGTTAAGAGATAGTGAAGTGACGTGTCATGTTTGTTTTCACTGGTGAGTGTCAGGATAATTGAGTTCAAGTCTTTACTGATTTGAGGAGAAAAGGAGGGAGTATTCTGATGTTGATTGAAAATGTGTCCAACAGGCTCATTTGATACTAAATTTGTGCGGGGAGTCTCTTGCTATATGTAATAATTCTTTCATTTCAGTGATTCTGTTGATTTTGTTGAACCATTCTTTGATGAAAGGGGATGTTTGGGATTTCCAGTGTGTAGGAATGCACTGTTTTGCTGCATTGATTTTGTGCATCACAAGCGATTTGTGATATGGGTGGTGTGGTAGGTGGGAGTGATGCAGTAGAAATTGAGAAGGGGTTCTTTCTAGATTGTAGGTGGTGACATGTGTGATTATCCTGTGTACTTCTGTCCAGAATGTTTGGCTATAGGGACATTCCCACCATATGTGAAGTAGGGCTCCTGGTTGATTTGTACACCACCAGCATTCCTCTGGATTTGCAGTATTGATTTTATGTAGTAAGGCGGATGTGCGGTACCAATGAGTGTGGATTTTGAATCCATTCTTTTGAGTAGTCACATTGATGAATCCTTTGTGAATGTTGAGATACATTTTCTCCCATTCTTCCGGCGAAAGAGCTATGGACAGGTCCCTTTCCCAAGTGGCACACATTGTTGAATTATTAGGCTTGCAGTCTACGAAGAGAAGGGAGTGTATGGCTGATATCAAGTGTGTTTGTGGCGTTTTCTAGGAACAGAGGTGCTCAAAAGGAGTCAACTGTCTGGAACAGGAAGATTTCCTGTCTAGGTTTCGTAAGAAATAAGTGATCATGAGATACGTCCATTCTGGTATCTGAGGTTTGTCAAGTCTAGAGGAGAGTTGAGATGCTGAAAAGATTTCTTCCTGCATGGAAAAGTTGTGGGCTAAGATCTTTCCGTCTGTCCAGTATTGCATTAAGAAGTTGGCGTGCATGCCCGGGGGAAAATCCGGGTTCAGTCTGATTGAGCTCATTGGGTCTTGGATTGTCGTGATGGAGGAGTGCTTGCAGGTCACATGAAATCCTTGTAATGTTAGTCTGATTAGAGGGTGGAGCTTCAGTTCGGAGGGAAAGTGGTGTTCTCAAATCCAAGGCAAGGATGCTAGTGAGAGATTTGCGAAGGAGTCCTCCAGTCTGACTCAATCTTTTGTGGAACTGTGGAGGTTCCAATCTAAGATTATTGTCATATTTATTGCTATGTAGTAGTTGGTAGGGTCTGGTAAACCTATGCCCCCTAGGTGTTTAGGTAAGGCTAGTTGTGCATATTTATTCCTAGGTTTGCTGCCCCCCCAAAGGAAAGTAGAGCTGATGTGTCTGTAGAATTTGAAGAAGGTTAGTGGTACATGGAAACATATAAACAGAAGAAAAAACAGCGCCAATCTAAGTGCAGTATTGTTGAATCAAAGACATTTAATTTGTGAAGTTATGCACTCACACTCTACCAGAAGGTTTCAGGCACATCATGTATCTAGAGGGCATCGCAGGGCTCTCGAGGAGAAGCGGTAACTCGTTCGGCTGTATCTCTCGTCCGGTGGCGCCGGTGGTTCCCAGCGTCGCACGGCTTGGTGTAACAGCGTCAGGGAGGTCCGTTCGTCCGTTCGTTGTTATGTTGAGGGGCGCACTGCGATGACGTTTCGTTGTGGTTTACGTTGCACGCGTTCGGAGCATGCGTGCTCCTTCATCAGGCATCTGGGTTACTATGTTTGGAGTGGTTTAAATAGGGAAAGGGGGCAGTTCTAATTAGTCGTTTAGGTTCCACCTTATGGGGCGGAGCTGTTCCGACCAAAGCATGGTGTTGATTGCTCATGTGTTGCAGGCTGGTTGTATGTGATTATTGTGTGTGTGTCCATCAATGTATGTGGATACAAGTTGGATAGTGTGGACAAGATGTGGGAAAAAGTGATAAGAGTTGGAACTTTTTTATTTATTTAATTGTTTTAAAAATTGTTTTAAAAAATTATGAAAATACTTGTTAAAGGTATAAAATAGAAGTGGATTTTGCAAGAATTAAAAGAAGGTTGTTAAAAATTGAAAAAATACATAGAAAATACATATAAAGAATATATATATATATATATATATATATATATAAAAAAGAAATTTTTTATATATATAAAATATATATATAAAAAATATATAAAGAATCAATAAAAATAGAGGTAAAAATAAGGATAAAATTACAATAGGAATAAAAATAACAATAAAAAAACAATAAAAATAAAAATAAAAATAAAGATAAAAATAAAAATAAAAATAAAAATAGAACTAGGAATAAAAATAAAATTAAAATGAAAAAGGGGCAAAAAATTGTTAATTAAATTGCTGAAGGTATATTTCTATGGTGGGTATTATGACATAACATGGTGAGAGACATGTATATTGATAGGATTTGATATTGTGAGAATTTGGTACTGTAAAATACAATAAAATGGTGTTAAAATGAGACGTGGATGTTAGAGCAGAACATACACATACATATATATATATATATATATATATATATATATATATATATATATATATATATATATATATATACATACACATACACATATATATATATATATATATATATATATATATATATATATATATATACATACACATACATACATAGCAAAACAGCAGACAAAGGAGGTGGCATAGTAATCCAGAATTCGGAAGACTATCTAAATGAGGCCAACAGACTACTCTCCGATAACAACACATACAAGCCCTTAAAAAGTGACCCGCTCCCCCTCTTCTCTATAGAAGCTGAAGCACTCATAAAACGAGCCCTTGGAGATAATATTATTACAAAAGCAGAAGCTTCCTTTCTATCCAAAACATATTATAACACTCCCTATTTCTATCACCTTCCCAAAATACATAAAAATTCAGAGAATCCCCCGGGGAGACCAATTGTTGCCGCAATGGAAAGTATAACCAGCCCCTTTTCTATCTACATTGACCATTTCCTGCAACCACTGGCACAGAATCTCCAAACTTACATACGAGATGGTACACACCTACTAGAGATCCTAAAAACCTACTCCTGGGAGCCCACCTACCAATGGGTGTCCTTAGATGTCAATTCCCTCTATACTTCAATTCCCCATGCTGTTGGCCTTCAGGCAGTAAAACACTTCTTAGCCCTAGACCCATCCCTAAAAACTGCACAAGCAGAGTTTATCTTAGATTCCACAAAGTTCTGCCTCACCCACAACTACTTCTCCTTCAATAAAAAATTCTACTTACAAACCCAAGGGACAGCTATGGGTGCCAATTTTGCACCTAGCTATGCAAACCTGACAATGGGCTTCTGGGAAACTCTTTACATTTGGAACAACAATCCATATACAGAGCATATTATATACATAGGTCGCTATATAGATGATATTATCATCATATGGGACAACACCGGACCACCCATAGACCACTTCGTCTCACACTGTAACGCTAATGATCTAGGCCTATCTTTCACTTTTGAATCCAGTCCAGATACCTTACCCTTTTTAGATCTTGAACTCTGTCATATCAATAAAACCATCTTCGCAAGAAACCACATAAAACCCACTGCAGGAAATTCATATTTACACTTCCAAAGTTGCCACCACCCAAGGTGGATCACCAATATCCCAAAGAGTCAATTTAATCGTTTAAAACGAAATTGTACTCACAACTCAGATTATATCGAGCAGGGCACTCTGTTTAAAAGAAAATTTGAAGACAAAGGCTATCCCCCCACCCTAGTAGATGAAGCCTTCACCAAATTCCTGGACACCCAGCCAGTAACACACCCGGTCACACCCCAACCACATGAAACCACACCGAACAAACCGACTGTCCATTCCCAAACTCACAGCACCAGATTCATTACTCAATATCACTCCCAACACAAAAAAATTGAAAAAATCTTCAAAAACCATTGGAGTATCCTTCTAGAAGACCCTCTGTTAAAAACCTCCATAACAGATACCCCCAAGATAACATATCGTAGAGCACGCAACATAAAAAGTTTTATCGCCCCGAGCAAATTAAAAACCGATAACAAACCAAAGCCACTCAGGACATTCCTCACCCTGAAGGGCATGTACCAATGCAAGAAACAAAAATGTCTCACCTGTAAATTTGTCCAACACCGCCAAAAATCTTTTACGACAAAGGGCAACACATACCAACTAAAAGAGTTCTACAACTGCTCCTCTGAGTTTGTAAAATATGCAATCCGCTGCCTTTGCAATCTACTTTATATAGGGCGTACCATTCGTACCCTAAGAAAAAGGTTTGGCGAACATCGCCGATCAGTAGAAGGGGACTCCAATCTCACTATCCCACGACACTTTAAAGAACACCATCAAGGGTCCACAGAGGGCATGCAAGTATGGGCCCTTGAACAGATACCTGGATCCTTCCCCCTCGCAGAACGTTTCAAACGTCTCTGCGAGAGGGAAACTTTTTGGATATATACGTTAGACACCCTCACGCCTGGAGGCCTCAACGAGGACATAGAAATCAACTCAGTTGTCTAATTTTTACCCATCACACTTTTTCCATGAGATTTTTTAATGAGACTTAAAATTGCTTAGATTGGCGCTGTTTTTTCTTATGTTTATATGTCTTTTACAAGGTACCTTCTATCCTTGAACATGCTGCCTACCTGCCTGTGCTAAAGAAATCATCCCCTTTCTATGACTATTTTCCACAACCAGTAACTGTGGACTATAATTTGTGATCCTGCCAGCTATCCATTACTTCTGCTGCATTTACTGACATACACAGCAAGGATTGCAAAACTCTGTGATAAGCAGACTTGACATCCCTAAATCCGCCACACCAATTTATCAACTTCAGCGTTTTTTTTCCCCCAAACCTTTTTCCCCTCCCCCATAAAAAACCCCCTCTTTTTTCCTTCCTCACTCCCCCCATCCAGGACATATATAATCCAGCAGCGCAACGCACAAAAAAACAATTTTTTCTTAGTGGTACATGGACCAGGACTGCATTATATACAGGATTTGTGGTAGAGCATTCCTTTTTAGAATTGCAGCTCTCTCGAACCACAAGAACACTGGCCTGTTCCAATTTTATATAAGTTTGATAGTTTTGTAGGAATTTGTATCCCTAGATAGGTGATCATCTCTGGTTGCCACTAAAAGGGAAGTTAGTTTTGCAGTGATGGACCAGGGATGGAGGCAAGGAGACATTAAGAGCAAAGGAGAATGTTGTCCACGTAAGCGGCTAATTTGTATTCTCTTTGGGCATTGGATACTCCTCTTATGTCTGGGTTTTGACTATAGAGCATAGGAGAGGTTCGAGCATGAGGACAAAGAGGATGGGGGAAAGGGGACATCCTTGTCTCATTCCGTTGTGGATAGGAAAGGCATTTGACAGGGTGTTATTTACTCTTATTCTGGCTGAAGGTTGGGCATATAAAGAAAATAACATGCGTGGGCCTATTCCCAAGGATTTTATGACAGCGGCCATATAGTTCCAAGACACCCTGTCAAATGCCTTCTCCGTATCCAAAGAGAGAAAAAAGCCTGCCTGTTTTGAGGTGGTCATGAGGTGGTGTATGTAGATCACTTTTATAGTGTTGTTCCTGGCCTCTTTTCCAGGGAAAAAAACAACTTGGTCTCTGGAAAAGATTGATGGGAGCAGTGGAAGAAGTCTGTTGGCTAAAATTTTGGAATAAATCTTGATGTCCACATTAAGTAATGAAATAGGCCTATAGTTTGCAGGTTGTGTTGGATCTTTGTTGTCCTTGGGTATGACTGTAATGTGTGCTTGTAGCATTCCAGATGTGAGCGGTCTGGATGCTGATATGGCGTTAAAAGCTTTCCAGAAGGGCGTACTAAGCATGTCAATGAATGTTTTGAAGTAGACAGCGGAGAGACCATCAGGGCCTGGGGTTTTGCCGGTCTTCAGGCTTTTAATGGCTTCTTTAAGTTCCTGTTGAGTAATCAGGCTTTCTAACATATTGGAGGATTCTGGAGGGATCCCTTTGGGACAATGCTGTTCTAAGAACTGTTTAATTTTAGTTTGACATACCTTGGTGGAAGACGTGAGTATATGATGCTACGTACACACAATCAGAATTTTGGTCGGAAAAAGCTATGATGGTTTTTCCAACGGGATTCCGCTCAAGCTGTCTTGCATACACACAGTCAAATCAAATTCTGACCATCAAGAAAGCGGTGACGTACAACACGTACGACGGGACTATAAAATGTAAGTTCAATAGCCAGTGCGCCGCCCTTTGGGCTTCTTCTGCTAATCTCGTTTTTATCTCATTTTAGTAGAAGTTTGGTGAGAGATGAGTCGCACTTTTCAGACTTGTGATTATTCCAATCATTTTACTGCTGTTCAGTTTATGCTTGTGGGTTTTTATCTGTCTTTCAGCACGTATAGTCAGTTCGTATCTGTTTTCAGTGCATTCTTGTCCGCTCGCTTCTGATTTTCAGCTCACTCTTAACAGGCCTTGCTGTTCTTCAGTGCATTCAGTTAGTTCATTCTGACCACCCGACCATTTTGAAGCCATGTTGCGGGTATGTATTCGTCGTAGAGTTCACGCTATATGGGGGCTTGGTGTTGGGGTTCTTACTTTGACCCAAGCCCAGTCCATGAACAGGGTGGGGAGGAGTTCATGGACCAAGAATTGATTACTCCAGGTTGACCAATTCTCTCATATGCCTTTGCTGTTGGAGATCCAAGAGAATAACCCTGATGATTTCAGGAATTTTCTCTGGATGACGGACCCCGTTTTTCAACATTTGTTGGCTTTGCTCACCCCTTATATTACAAAGCAGGACACCTGTATGCGGCAAGCCATCACTCCGGAGCAGAGGCTAGTTACCATGTTGCAGTACTTGGCGACAGGGAGAAGCCTACAGGACCTCAAGTTCTCTACAGTATTTAATGTTTGCTAATGTATTGTATTTCTTTCATCATTCCATAATTACCCTGATTGTAATATGCTTTGAATTTCCTCTTTATCCTCATGCATGCTGTAATCTTTTAATGCTCTTTTTTTGTCCTTCATGCATATTTGCATTCACTAACCTTGCCAGCATGCTATCCTGGGCCCATATACACCTAGCCTAGTCACTTAACAATGTATTTTGTCAGCTCCATTGTAGTGCTTTACCCTAAACACCCCCTAAAATGTGTCCAAACGTCATTGTTGTCCTTAAATTTAGGTAGAGTGCCAGAGGCTTTTTGTTGACTCCCAAACTCATTTAGAACCCCCTCCCCCTAAAATTTTTACAATGGGCCATCAGAGGGGGTGAGGAATCTGATAAGTGGACCTTATACTTTTGTCTTTAAATACTCCTTTAAAATAAATGTTATACTGATTTTGTCCAAGAATGTTTGTGTCTAATCTGCTTGAAAATTACTAAATTTTTTTTTGGTTTGACTCGGCTCCACAGTTTCCTTCAACGCCACAGGAATGGCAGACTGTGGCCTCCCACTTTGCTCATCGTTGGGACTTTCCCAGCTGCGGAGGGGCAATCGATGGGAAACACGTCCACATCATCCCACCACCCCATTCGGGGGTCATACTATTTTAACTATAAGGGGATTCATAGTATTGTGTTGATGGCGGTAGTGTCGGCGACATATGAGTTTCTCTATGTGGACGTGGGGAAGAATGTCCGTATGTCAGATGGTGGAGTCTTAGCCCAGACCGAGTTCTACCGATGTCTCCAGTGTGGTGGCTTGGGATTGTCACCTATGGAAGAGAATTTCGGAGGACTCCCATTTGTTTTTATGGCCGATGCATTTTGTCTGGGTGATCACATGATTAAGCCATTCCCCCTAGAGGACCTTCACCAAAGAGAAGAGGGTTTTTAATTACTGGCTGGCCTGAGCCAGAAGAGTCGTGGAAAATAACTTCGGGATAATGGTCAGCCAGTTCTGCTTATTTCTAACAACAATTAACATGGCGGAGTACAAACTTAACCACATTGTTTTATTCTGCTGCATACTGCACAACTTTTTAAAGTGAAATGCAACTGGTTATGTCACCACAGTTAGGCCTGAGGCCGGACTTCATGAGAATTCAATGACGGCCCTAGAAGCTGGCCGCCCTGGCTTGCCCCCCCCCCAAAGCTCCCGTGAAGTGTGTGAAAAATATGTGGAATATTTTATGGGTAGGGGGGCTATTGCTATGCAAGCTAAGTTTTAAATATTTTCAAAAAAAAATTGATATGATAAAATCTTGATTTGGATTTACTGCTTGTGTTTCTTTTATCTGTCTCCTAGGTTCTCTTAGTGCACTTGTAGTGCCAAGTGGTTTTAACATTATTTAAATAACACACATTGTCACTATAAACACCAACTTAATGCAAAAAGTGTTATTGAGCATTGAAAGAAGCCACACATTGTTGAGTAGAAAGCCTTTAACTCCATGCACATTCACATGTGCATTCTAAAACATTTTGTGATAAAAAAAATCTTTTTTTTCAACGTTTTACATTGAAATTTTTGAAAAATTACAGAAACAGGCATGTTTCCAATCATAACATACAAAATTATGGAACTTACAAAGTTCAACATTGCAAAAACAAAGGACAATATAGTGTGAAAATTGTCTTGATCTTGCCTTCATCAGATGGGGCGATGTCACCCCTGTAAAAGCCAAATTTAGAAGATGCACACAAATTGTGAGTCAAAATGGGGATTTCCTTTCTGATCCCATACCTAATGTCAACATGTGCTATCTCCCATCATGGGGGATCAATGGACATGGTTTGGGTGTGCAACCACTTCCTCTCACCTACTAGAGTTGGGAAGAAGGGGTTGCATCCACGAAAAGCATACATTGAAATCCCCTGATGGGATATAGCACACGTTGACACACTGTGTGCATCTTCCACATTTGGCTTTTAAATTGTATTAAAACTTTAGATACATTTTATAAAAAAAAAGTGTCTTCTTTGGATTTAGATTTTCCCTAGTACATCAATCATGTTCTTCAGTCTTTGTTCAATCTCCGTGTTTTTTTTTTTGATATGGTCTAATTCCCGACTACACCACATTATGTCCTGGATAAGCTGTTGTGCACTGTCACTGGTGAAATTAGTAGATTTTTCTTCCACAACCTGCACATCACCTAAAATAAAAATACACACCGTGTATTATAAATATGCAGGCATACATCTATTACCTGAATCTGTGGTGTCATACACTGGCCTGTTGTTCTGCCAATTTCAACCACTTCTTCCACCTCTCCTTCTTCCATATCCTGAGGTTGTGGTGTCCTCTGCTCCCCTTCTTCCTGAGGTGTGGTGTTGCTGGTGTCCTCAGACGGACCGAATCTTTTCTCCCCTATGAGAATGAAACAAAAGATATACTTAGCACACAGATATCTGTGGCCAGAAATATGAATGTGAAACATTGGTTGGAAGTGGGATACAATTGTCTGTTTGGGCAGAGTTCCACGTTAAAAACATGATTAATTCCCTTAACCAAGCTTGAATACTTAACTTTTTTGGACAAGTTTCACACATGGAGACACCCCAAGTATCCACTGGAGCACCTGTGTGGGTCACCCTCAAAAATGTGCTCTGGTGTCTCACACTAGTTCTCCAGAGCTTCACAGCGTGCAGCCGCCACACCGCCCGGCCGGAGGTACTGTGTAGTGACATCATCAGCATGTCTGCAGTGTGAGATGTGACAGGCTGAAGTTCGCTGGCTCAGTAGGGTAGGGAGGAAGAAGAAGGAGGATACGCTTACACACCAGGCGCGGCCGCGACGCTGGAGGTGTGTTCATCCAGCCCAGCGGGGTGAACGGGTCAGCTGAAAAAATAAATAAAAATGTCAGGGCTTTCCTCACCGCAGGGAGGGTGTCACCCCTCTGGCAGGTGTCACCCGGGTGCAGACCGCACCCCCAGCACCCCCAGCACCCCCCTAGCAACGCCTCTGACCTGGGGACATATATGTCATCTGCTGCTGTTCCTGATCTCTGGGAGTCCTGGACCAGATTGTGCTCACTATTATATGGACTTCTCAAGCTAACAAATCTGATTTCAAAAGAGTTGATGTGTGCTCTGGGGTACAAAGGCTTTGCAAATTCCAACAAGTTCTCCAGCATTGCCTTTCACTTTATTTTTGTTGTGAGCCAGAATAAATGGAGATTTTTTCACATGAAAATATTTTCTTCAAATAGGACAGTTTGTGAGTAGGCAGGTACATTTCAAAAATACAAGGTCACATTAACATGGGACACCAACCAACCTCCTTCAGCTTTAAAAATACAAGATAATAATGTTGTTGTCTAAACTTGACATACACAAAAAAATAAAAAATATATGGAGATGGCTAGAAAATCATTTCAAAATATTCCAAAAAAATGAGTTCTTGATTAAAATAAAATATAATGACAATAAAAAATAATTCCAAACATTATTATGGAGATCTGCCTTTAAAAACAAAAAAGATAATTCATGAAATCACGAGAAATAATAAAGAAAGAAGTTTGTGAGAACTCTGTGTGACTATGAGCAGCAAAACAACTTAATTCTTCTAGCATTCTAAAGAAGAAGAGAATGCGCTGCATTAAACTATTTAAAAAATTTTAGCGTGACGAATGCGCCATCTCTATTATGAACGGTAGTTTTACCAGACCGAGTGTTTCCGTCTCGTACTGGAATCTGAGGATGTGTGAGTTTTTGCGTGTTGTAATTGCATACACACGAACATATTTTCAGATATGAACTTTTTCCGACCAAAAAATTGAGAACCTGCTCTCAATCTTTTGCTGGCAGGAATTCCAATGGAGCATACACACGGTCACATTTTCTGACCAAAAGCTCTCATTGGTCTTTTGCTGGCCGAATTTCCGATCGTGTGTACGCAGCATTAGACTTATCTATATTGTACAGTTTTGTGTAAAAATTCTGAAATTCCTGGGCTATAGCAGTATTGCTTGTGTGTATTTGTCCTGTTGGGGAATGTGTCTTATGTATCGTAGTTTTAGCTTTCTTCGAGTGCAATGCTTGGGGAAGCAAGTGGTCACTTTTGTTACTTGATTCATAAAATAGCTTGTGAGAAAGCATAAATTTTTTCCTGACGTTGCAATTCAGTTCTTCCTCTATTAAGCCGCGTACACACGATCAAACAATCCGGTGGAAAAGTTCGGCAAACTCATGTCCGCCGAACTCAAGTCCGCCGGACAATCTGCCTGTGTGTAACCTCCGGCGGACTTTTTTTACCCAAAAGTCCGGCGGACTAAGAAAGTATTTTTGCACACCAATATGTCCACCGGACTCACTTTTCGGTGGACAGTACGGCCGTGTGTGTGCTAGTCCGCCGTACTTTTGAAATGAGCGGACTTTTCCCACGCGGAGAAAAGTCCACTCATTTTGAGCGCATCTCCAGGTAGCCAGGGCCAGCGAAAGAGGCGTTGCGGGCCCCGTCACCTGGTATGGACTTAAAGGGGAACCGCTACGCAAAAAAATCGGCGTGGGGGTCCCCCCTAGGTCCACATCAGGCCCTTATCCGAGCACGCTACCCGGCCGGCCAGGAAAGCGAGCCCAGAGGATGCTGGGACTGTGACATCCGGTGATGTCCCTATATAAGTCGCCACGCGCTGCGTCCCTGTCATTGTGAGCGGAGACAGCGACAAGGCAACATCTGAAGAGAAGAAGAGAAGAACAGAAGACGGCGACAGCGTTGACAGGGGCACCACTTGTAAAAGAGCTAGAAGAAGGCGCGGTGGCCGGGTAAGAAGAACCGAAGAGGGGGACAAGAACCCTGAAGTCAGAAGAAGATGGGGGCTGTGGCGAAGAAGAAAGCCTGGCTCCTCCGCTAGTGAAAGCTAGCAAAAGAGCAGAAGATAGCGGAGGAGTCTGGCGAGAAGACCCGCGAAGATGGAAAGAAGACCCCCGGAGCTGTGCAATAAACTATTTTAACCCTTGTGTGTTGTGTTATTTTTTTACTTTTTTTTACAGGTGTATGGGTAGAGGCATTTGGCATAGTGCCCTGTATGGTAGGCTGGATGTCCCTGTGGATGTGTCTAGGAGAGGATCTAGAAGGGCATTAAGGTCCCTTCCCAGTATGATTATGCCATTTTGGAAAGAGGTGAGTGCTTGCAGTGTTTTACAAATGAAAGGGACTTGGGAAACATTGGGGCAGTAAATGTTTGCTAGCGTAATTGGTTTATTTTGGATATTCCCTTTTAGGAAGATATATCTCCCCTGTTCGTCAATTAGTGTGTCTGTTATTTTGAGAAAGGAGTTCTTAGAAATGAGGATAGTGACTCCTATAGTTTTTGAATTCAGTGTGGATGCATGGTAGCTTGTCGGAAAGTCTCGGTTAGAAAATGTAGGGGTTGCTACTGAGAAAAAGTGAGTCTCGTGCAAGAACACAACATCCGCCTTCATGCTCTTCATGCATGTTAGTACCTGGGATCGTTTTTCAAGTATGTTGAGGCCTTTGACATTAGGTGAGACTACTTTCAGGGAGACATTTTTTTGTTGTGATTCTGGTGTCTGCAATGATGTCTCGGGTGTCACTTCACTAGGGGTAGATCATCCAGAGGAGGGAAGCAAGAGAGAGACTCAAAAAAGGGTGGTAGATAGTAATGGTGGGGGGTGGGAGGGAAGGTGTCGAGTAAAGAAGGTGGAGGGAGGGGGGAGATTGTTTGAGAGCTGTTGGTAAGGGGTGTGAGTAGGGAGTAGGTAAAGATCTGTAGTCTTATGTTGACTGGTGGTGATTAGGAACCTTTTCTTTAATCACTTATAGTGAATCCAGTGGAGGTCAGTTGGTACTCTCTGAGTCTGCTGTGTGTGGCTTTAGTTGGATGAGGTTCCTAGATGGAGAGGCTCTTTGATTCCAGTGAGGTGTTTAATGTGGTTATGGCTTGGTCTGTGAGAGCAAATGACCCAGCATATAAGCGGATTTGTGCTAAGTTATGAATGCATGTAAGGGGAGTGCGAGGAGTGAACTGTGAATGATAGGTTTGAATTGAGGTCTCAGGTTGATTGGTGTGAGACCATGTATGTGTCATATGATCTTTGGGGTGTTTGTGAGGAATAGATGTGTTCAACAATGTGCATAAAAAAAAAGTCATAAACGTATACAACAAAGTAGAATCATAACAGTATAGTGGATTCATTGAACTTACAAAACGTATTTAACTTGAAAACAAAATGTAATAATCACAATGGTATTCCTGTTGTAGCTTTTATGTGATAGTAACCCTGGAGAGGGGTGGGGGAGAGGTGGGAGGTTGTAAACCGACATCCCTAGGACCAAATCTGGAATCTGGGGTTAACATGTCTGCAGTGGGCAGGACAAATCTACTTGAAGTTCCATTAGTTGGAATGGGGAAATTTTGTCTTAGGCCGCGTACACACGCGGGGACTGTTCGCTCAACTTTGTCCGCTGAACAGTGTTTCGGCGGAAGTCCGCTCGTGTGTGGGCTTTCAGCGGACAGTTTCAGCGGACAGTCTGCTGAACAAAGTTTTTCGGAAATTCCGAAAAACTGTCCGCTGAAACTTTGTTTCAGCGAACAGTCCCCTCGTGTGTAGGCTTGTTCGTCAAACTAAGTTCCGCGCATGCTCAGAAAGGATTTACACGCCGAAGTTTGCATTGCAGTGTATAGGACGTCGTTTTCTAGTCCCGTCGTACGTGCCGTTCACGTCATCGCGCACGGTTTCAGCGGACTGTTCGTTCGTCGTGTGTGGGCAAGTCCGTCCATGCTAATTTTGAGCGGACTGTCCGCTGAAACTGTTTGACGGACAAAGTTGAGCGAACAGTCCCCGCGTGTGTACGCGGCCTTACAGCTTTCGTATCTGGCAGGCTAGTGAATTGTGGTATTAGAGCAAGAGTAGCTTTAACTTTAGTGTCATCAAGGTAAGAAGGGGAAATCTTGTGTGAGCTCACTTGCGTTCAGGGTGTGAGAGAAAGACAGACAGGGTCAGATGATGGCGGCATCAAGTTATAGTTAATAGTTATTAGGAAAAGCTTCTGGCAGACATTTTATCCCCTCTATTCACTCTGTATATAGATTAAAATAGCATACGCTAGATCTAACTCATCGTTCCTACCAGTGGTTCGCTAGTGATATGGGTCTGCATAGAGAGTACCACCATCATCTGTGTCCCGGTAGCACACATATTTTATACAGTCATAAACATGACAATACCTTGTGGACCCAGCTCCTGTCATTCTGATATTTAACAGCTAGGAGGAGCAGCAGTGATACAGAGCGGAGGAGTAGTGATGTAAATTGGCTTACACTTTCTTATCTGAGAAATGGAAAAATAGTCATCACCTTATATGAGGGTTCACCTTCTTAACCTGTAGTGGAAAGCTTTAAAGTCTGTGGGTAGTGATGGACGAACTTCCGACGGGACGTTTCGCGAACGCGAAACGCGAACGGACACAAACGTTCGCGAAAACGACCGTTCGCCGCGGGCTCCATTGACTTCAATGGGAGGCGAATTTCGCAAACCTTTAGGTCGAATTTGCGGCCACGGGGTAATTATTAGGGGGTAGCACGTAGTCCCACCACCTGGACAATAGCATAATACATGTATGAGGTGAATTTGGGATCGATAACTACAAGCATTTTTTTTTTATTTGGGAAATTGTTCTGACAATTCAGGACTATGGAGCTAATGAAGGCAATGGAGGAGAGGGAAGGTCAGGGACCAGGGTAGGCAAACAAGAGGGTGCAGGAGATACAGAGCACTGACAGCAGCACCGTAATACAGAGCACTGACATCAGCACCGTGACATACAGCGCTGACAGCAGCTCCGTGACATACAGCGCTGACAGCAGCTCCGTGACATACAGCGCTGACAGCAGCTCCGTGACATACAGCGCTGACAGCAGCTCCGTGACATACAGCGCTGACAGCAGCTCCGTGACATACAGCGCTGACAGCAGCACCGTGACATACAGCGCTGACAGCAGCTCCGTGACATACAGCGCTGACAGCAGCTCCGTGACATACAGCGCTGACAGCAGCTCCGTGACATACAGCACTGACAGCAGCTCCGTGACATACAGCGCTGACAGCAGCTCCGTGACATACAGCGCTGACAGCAGCACCGTGACATACAGCGCTGACAGCAGCTCCGTGACATACAGCGCTGACAGCAGCTCCGTGACATACAGCGCTGACAGCAGCTCCGTGACATACAGCGCTGACAGCAGCTCCGTGACATACAGCGCTGACAGCAGCTCCGTGACATACAGCGCTGACAGCAGCACCGTGACATACAGCGCTGACAGCAGCTCCGTGACATACAGCGCTGACAGCAGCTCCGTGACATACAGCGCTGACAGCAGCTCCGTGACATACAGCACTGACAGCAGCTCCGTGACATACAGCGCTGACAGCAGCTCCGTGACATACAGCGCTGACAGCAGCACCGTGACATACAGCGCTGACAGCAGCTCCGTGACATACAGCGCTGACAGCAGCTCCGTGACATACAGCGCTGACAGCAGCTCCGTGACATACAGCGCTGACAGCAGCTCCGTGACATACAGCGCTGACAGCAGCTCCGTGACATACAGCGCTGACAGCAGCTCCGTGACATACAGCGCTGACAGCAGCTCCGTGACATACAGCGCTGACAGCAGCTCCGTGACATACAGCGCTGACAGCAGCTCCGTGACATACAGCGCTGACAGCAGCTCCGTGACATACAGCGCTGACAGCAGCTCCGTGACATACAGCGCTGACAGCAGCTCCGTGACATACAGCGCTGACAGCAGCACCGTAAGCAGCCCCAGGAGGAAGTCAGCACAGCACAGGGATGGTGTGATCCCCTCATAATAAGAACCCCCAGGAGGAAGTCAGCACAGCACAGGGATGGTGGGAGCCCCTCATAATAAGAACACCCAGGAGGAAGTCAGCACAGCACAGGGATGGTGGGAACCCCTCATAATAAGCAGCCCCAGTAGAAATATGACACCGCTCAACCTCTTCAAAGAGGAGGGTAGGGGCATATAGTACGGTGTGCTTTTTTGGGTCAGGGAAGTGAGCCAAATGAATTAAGAAGGTCTGTGTGCTTGATTCCAAAAATTGTTTATAGACATATACATGGTCTACTGATCACATGTGTTGAATTCCTCCGAGATCCATGCCTCATTCATTTTTAGAAATGTGAGGTAGTTAACACTGTGGTGAGCTAGGCGAGTACGCTTATCGGTCACAATCCCCCCTGCTGCGCTGAACGTCCTTTCGGACAGGACACTGGATGAGGGGCAAGCCAACAGTTCGATTGCAAATTGGGCAAGCTCTGGCCAGAGGTCAAGCCTGCCCACCCAGTAGTCTAGGGGTTCATCACTCCTCAGAGCGTCCACATCGGCCGTTAACCCAATGTAGTCGGACACCTGACGGTCTAGGCGTTCCCTGATGCTGGATCCGGATGACACCTGTCGATGGGTCGGCTGAAAGAATGACCTCATATCCGAAGTCACCAACACATCTTCAAACCGGCCTCTTCTTGCAGGCGCTGTTGGATTGGTACCCGCAAATCCTTCTCTGGGAGTGGGAATTGCTCCTCTGCCAGCGCACGCAAAAGCAGAATGCAGCATTTCTCGAAGCAAGGCCTGGAAGTGCTGCATTCTGACAGCCCTCTGCGACGGCGGTAACATTTCCGCCATTTTGTGTTTGTACCGGGGGTCTAAGTACGTTGCCACCCAGTACTGGTCCTTGACCCTCATGCTTTTTATACGGGGGTCCCTATTAAAACACTGGAGCATGAAGGCCCCCATTTGCACTAAAGTGGAAGCGGTGTGGTGGCCTGGCTCCTGCTCATCATCCAGGATAATGTCGTCCTCTTCATTCTCCTCTCCCCATCCTCGCACAACAGGGATCCCAGAAAGGTTTAAAGCATGCTCTTCTTGCTCCTGCTCATCCGCCCCGGCACCATCCTCCTCTGACTCCTCATCAGACTCCTGTTGTTGACTTGTCTCAGATAGAGTAGCCCCCCCTGGGAATTCATCCAGCATTGCGACTTCCTCATCTTCCCGCTCCTGCTCCTCCACAGCCTGATCAATGACACGACGCAATGCACGCTCCAGAAAGAAGGCATAAGGTACCATGTCACTGATGGCGCCATGGCTGCGACTGACCAGTTTGGTGATCTCCTCAAATGGCCGCAGAAGTCTGCATGTGTCGCGCATGAGCAGCCACTGGCGCGGTGAAAAAAAACCCAGCTCCCCAGAACCGTTTCTTTCGCAGAGTTCATACAGGTAGACGTTAACTGCACGTTTCTGCTGGAGCAGCCTATCAAGCATATAGAAGGTTGAGTTCCATCGCGTCGGGCAATCGCAAATAAGACGTCTGACCGGCAGATGGTGTCGCCGCTGAATGTCAGCAAGGCGAGCCATGGCCGTGTAAGATCTTCTGAAATGGGCCGAGATTTTCCTTGCCTGCCGCAAGATGTCCTGGACCCCAGGGTATTTGACAAGGAATCGCTGCACGACCAAGTTTAAGACGTGTGCCATGCACGGCACGTGCGTGATTTTGCCCTGTTTCAATGCGCTAAGCAGATTGGCACCGTTGTCACACACCACTTTACCAACTGTCAAATTGAGCGGTGTTAGCCACTCATCTGCCTGTGAACGCAAAGCTGAAAGGAGTGCCGGGCCAGTGTGGCTCTTTGCTTCCAGGCACAACAGACGCAGCACGGCATGGCAACGTCTCACCTGGCATGTGGAATAGGTTCTGGGGAGCTTGGGCGGTGCAGTGGAAGAGACGCTAGCAGCGGAAAAGGAGGAGGCAGCTGAGGAGGAGAGGGAGGAGGATGGAGTAGGAGGAGGAGAAGAAGAGTCAGGCCTGCATGCAATCCGTGGCGGTAAAACCAAATCTACACGGGTGCCACGGGTTACATGCTTGACGGCCGTCAGAAGGTTCACCCAGTGGGCAGTAAAACTGATATACCTTCCCTGCCCGTGTTTGCTAGACCACGTGTCTGTGGTCAGATGTATCTTGGCACCGACACTGTGTGCCAGAGATACATTCACTTGCCGCTGAACATGGCCATATAGCTCTGGGATGCCCTTCTCTGAGAAATACTTCCTTCCTGGGACCTTCCATTGTGGTGTTCCAATGGCCACAAATTTGCGAAAGGCCTCCGAGTCCACCAGTTTATATGGCAGTAGTTGGCGGGCTATGAGTTCTGACAAGCCAGCCGCCAACCGTTGGGCAAGAGGGTTATCCGGCGTCATCATTTTTTTACGCTCAAACATTAGGCCCACGGAAGCCTGCCTTTTTGCAGAAAAATGTGAGCTTGGCGTGATGGAAGGTGGAGTGGAGGACAATTGTGAGGAGAGAGGAGAAGGAGAAGTAGAAGACGAGGCTGGACGGTGAGAGCCTGCAGTGTGGCTTTGTGTGTTCCGTTGCTCCCACTGGGCTCGGTGATGGCTGCTCATGTGCCTTCTTAAGGCGGTCGTCCCTAGGTGAGTATTGGGCTTACCGCGACTAACGCGTTGACTGCAAAGATTGCAGATGGCAACGCTATTGTCAGCAGCGGACACGTTAAAAAAAGCCCACACTGCGGAGCCATGTGCCGGTGTCCTGGGAGCGCCAGATGTGACCGTACATGGTCGATGACTCGCTCCTGATACATTTGCAGTCTGCTTTGTCCCTGCTGTGCAATGTAAGTCATTGCTGCTTCTCCTCCCTATCTGCTGGTCCATATCTCCCTCTGAACTCCCCTCCTCTTCCTCTCTTGTGGGCACCCACGTGACATCACTAGACACGTCATCATCAACGTCACCTTCCCCACCGCTATAAGTAGAGTAGGCAGCAACACCGGGGACCAACCTCCTCCTTGGGCTGATCTGGGTACTGGCGTCAGACTGCTGAGTAGCGCTTGTTGCTACCTCCTCTTCCTGATCCAATACCAAGAGTGGCTGCGCATCAGAAATGTCCTCTTGATATGGATCGGAAAATAATTCCAGTGACTCAAGCGGAAGGTATGTGGTGGTGGTGGTGGTGGTCGTGTTGTTGGTGGTAGTGTCTTTGGGGGTGCACATAGCAGAGAGTGAAGAAGAGGGTGCAGATCGAGAGGATGAGGAGGGTGCAGAAGAGTAAGGCTGAGCGAGCCACTCAACCAAGTCTGGTGCATCCTTTAAAGTAATTGAACGCACCTTCTGCAACTTCCCACTTTGGCTCAAGCCTGTTGCTCCTGCCCTACCCCTACCACCCCTGCGGAAGGGCCTGCCTCTTCCTCTGCATGTCATTTTTTAAATGACCCTGTGACAAAACTCTTAGTCCCTATACCGCTGAAGGACTGCTGCAGTATAGGTGAGCGGTCAGCAGTGGTGCACGTCAACCCTATCTATTGTGGACCTATAGCGGTCCTTACAGAACAGCAGACTGTACCGCACTCAAGCCTATGTACCGTAGCACCCTATACCAAGTTACCAGTCCTTATAAGAACTTTTGTGGACCAAGCAGGTTGTGTATTAGTGTTTAGCAGACTGTACGTCAGTCCCTATACCGCTGAAGGACTGCTGCAGTATAGGGCAGCGGTCAGCAGTGGTGCACGTCAACCCTATCTATTGTGGACCGATAGCGGTCCTTACAGAACAGCAGACTGTACCGCACTCAAGCCTATGTACCGTAGCACCCTATACCAAGTTACCAGTCCTTATAAGAACTTTTGTGGACCAAGCAGGTTGTGTATTAGTGTTTAGCAGACTGTACGTCAGTCCCTATACCGCTGAAGGACTGCTGCAGTATAGGGCAGCGGTCAGCAGTGGTGCACGTCAACCCTATGTATTGTGGACCGATAGCGGTCCTTACAGAACAGCAGACTGTAACGCACTCAGGCCTATGTACCGTAGCACCCTATACCAAGTTACCAGTCCTTATAAGAACTTTTGTGGACCAAGCAGGTTGTGTGTTAGTGATTAGCAGACTGTACGTCAGTCCCTATACCAATGAAGGACTGCTGCAGTATAGGGCAGCGGTCAGCAGTAGTGCACGGCAACCCTATGTATTGTGGACCGATAGCGGTCCTTACAGAACAGCAGACTGTAACGCACTCAGGCCTATGTACCGTAGCACCCTATACCAAGTTACCAGTCCTTATAAAAACTTTTGTGGACCAAGCAGGTTGTGTGTTAGTGTTTAGCAGACTGTGCGTCAGTCCCTATACCGCTGAAGGACTGCTGCAGTATAGGGCAGCGGTCAGCAGTGGTGCACGTCAACCCTATCTATTGTGGACCGATAGCGGTCCTTACAGAACAGCAGACTGTACCGCACTCAAGCCTATGTACCGTAGCACCCTATACCAAGTTACCAGTCCTTATAAGAACTTTTGTGGACCAAGCAGGTTGTGTATTAGTGTTTAGCAGACTGTACGTCAGTCCCTATACCGCTGAAGGACTGCTGCAGTATAGGGCAGCGGTCAGCAGTGGTGCACGTCAACCCTATGTATTGTGGACCGATAGCGGTCCTTACAGAACAGCAGACTGTAACGCACTCAGGCCTATGTACCGTAGCACCCTATACCAAGTTACCAGTCCTTATAAGAACTTTTGTGGACCAAGCAGGTTGTGTGTTAGTGATTAGCAGACTGTACGTCAGTCCCTATACCAATGAAGGACTGCTGCAGTATAGGGCAGCGGTCAGCAGTAGTGCACGGCAACCCTATGTATTGTGGACCGATAGCGGTCCTTACAGAACAGCAGACTGTACTGCACTCAGGCCTATGTACCGTAGCACCCTATACCAAGTTACCAGTCCTTATAAAAACTTTTGTGGACCAAGCAGGTTGTGTGTTAGTGTTTAGCAGACTGTGCGTCAGTCCCTATACCGCTGAAGGACTGCTGCAGTATAGGGCAGCGGTCAGCAGTAGTGCACGGCAACCCTATGTATTGTGGACCGATAGCGGTCCTTACAGAACAGCAGACTGTAACGCACTCAGGCCTATGTACCGTAGCACCCTATACCAAGTTACCAGTCCTTATAAGAACTTTTGTGGACCAAGCAGGTTGTGTGTTAGTGATTAGCAGACTGTACGTCAGTCCCTATACCAATGAAGGACTGCTGCAGTATAGGGCAGCGGTCAGCAGTAGTGCACGGCAAACCTATGTATTGTGGACCGATAGCGGTCCTTACAGAACAGCAGACTGTACCGCACCCAAGCCTATGTACCGTAGCACCCTAGACAGACCAAGTTACCAGTCCTGATAAAGAGCTTTGTGGAACAAGTGAGTTGTGAATGATTAGCAGACTGCAGCAGAAGGGCAGCAGTCAAGTATAATATTCTTTCTATATTTGGAAGAAAGAATATTATACGTGTACAAGCCTATTACCGTACCACTGATACCAGTCCTGAAAAGAACCTTTGTGGAACTAATAGTAACAGCAAGTCTTTAAAATTATCCTCACTGCCTGACACACTGCTTCCTGCCTGTCCCTATACAAATTGGCAAAAAAGAGTAGGCTGGAACGATTAGCTGGAACAGCTCTTTTGTGGACCTGATAGTAACAGCTAATGATGATGATGATGATGATGATGAAGAAAGACTAATCTGGCTGAGCTGTCCCTAAAATAGCAGCATACAGCGCTCTGTCCCTTTATCTAAACTGACAAAAGAAACTCAGGCTGCTGACCTAACACCTATACCAGTCCTGAAAAGAACTTTTGTGTACCAAATAGCTAGCGTTTTCTCTGTCCCTACTCCACACAGGATCCTTTCCCTACAGTGACAGAAGAAAGAATGTAAAATGGCCACCGGATCGGGTGTATTTATAGGTTAGGGGGAATGTCCAAGTGTCCATGAGCTGTCATGTCTCAATTGGTTGTCCTGTAACACATGATAAACGTGTCACGAAAGGTTAAAGTTCTTGTATACATTAAACACGTAAGTCCGCCGGGGCGAACGACGGAAAAAGGCGTTCGAACCCGCGGACGGCGAAAGTCGGAAATTCGCCGCGAAACGACCGCCGGGCGAACCGTTCGGCCATCACTATCTGTGGGAGTAAAGAAAAATCTAAAAAAACAAAGTCCACCCCCAGATCATACAATAGAGTAAAGAAAGGAGAAGACAAAAGGGGACATTTTTAGGGTGACTGAGTATTTTATGAAATCGGTCGGTAACTGAGGTGTTTCCAGTATTTCCGGTTCCTGGGGTGTAGTCCGGGAAAGGCAGTCACTCAAAACTGTCTATGTTCCACTTATATGTCTTTTTCAATAATGTTGCTTGGGGGTGTGTATATTCAGGTGGTGTGATGGTAGGGTCCGTGGGGGAGTCGATTGATTTGCTGAATACCTGATGAGATGAAGCCCTTGTGTTCATGGATGATATGATACTTAGATGTTTCTTCTTTAACCGACAGCAGGGTTACCATTGGGAAGGTATACCATAGTTAGGTGGGCAGTGTGAATTCCATATCTTTCTTCTTCCTCTTACAAACAGTCTTCAGGTTTTATATGTCGATTGAAGGGGTAGGGGGTTGATCTTGAGTGTCAAGCTCTGCGGTGATCTGGTGATGCCATAGAACTGCAGTTTTTGGGGATCCAGCTGTCTGGGCCATAGAGGGTGGAGGATGTGTTTGGCGGCGTTGGATGCTGAAGTTTCCCGCTTCAGTAATTCCATCCATGGATGTGGCTCTGCAAAGTGGGGGAAGGCAGAAGTCACTGTACCAGTCAGGCAGGTTCACTAATGGGAAATTAAGTGAGGTACAGAAATGTTCCAGGTCTTCTGGTACTCTGAGGCCGCGTACACACGGGCGGACTGTTCGCCCAACTTTGTCCGCTGAACAGTGTTTGGGCGGACAGTCCGCTCGTGTGTGGGCTTTCAGCGGACAGTTTCAGCGGACAGTTTGACGAACAAGGTTTTACGGAATTTCCGAAAAACTGTCCGCTGAAACCTTGTTTCAGCGAACAGTCCGCTCGTGTGTAGGCTTGTTCGTCAAACTAAGTTCCGCGCATGCTCAGAAAGGATTTACACGCCGAAAGTTATAATGCAGTGTATAGGACGTCGTATTTTTCGTCCCGTCGTACGTGCCGTTCACGTCATCGCGCACGGTTTCAGCAAACTGTTCGTCCGTCGTGTGTGGCCATGTCCGTCCATGCTAATTTTGAGCGGACTGTTTTCCGAAACTGTTTGACGGACAAAGTTGGGCGAACAGTCCGCGCGTGTGTACGCGGCCTTAGGTGTACAGTCTGACCATTGTGGGAAGCTGACAGGCAAAAAGGAAACTTCCACTGATAGATTATGTTTCTAGCCTTTATACATCAAGCAGGGGTTTCATTTCTCTTCTCCTCTGCAGAGTTATGTTGGATAAATCTTGGAATAGTTTGATGTCAGAGCCCTGAAAGGAGAAGTGTATGCAGCCTTTAGCTTTGCAGAGGATTTCCTCCTTAAGGAGGAAATCAGTTAGGCAGAAAATTATGTCTCTGGGCAGGTCAGTATCCCTTTCTCTTGGGCATAGCGCTCTATGGATGTGTTCCATAGCTATAGGGGTGTCTGGAGGGTCTTTCTAGGAGTTCATTAAATAGGGCAGTAACTGTGCGTGAGAATTGGGCAGAGTCAATTGATTCGGTGAGTCCTCTTACCCTTAAATGATGGCGTCTCCCACAATTGTCCAGGTCCTCCACGTGTCTGTTTATGTCTCTGAGGTGGATGGCATGAGATTCTGCCACTTGCTGCACCTGGCACAGTAAGGCATCATGGCGGGCCTGAGTTTACTCTACCTCCTCCATTCTCAGGGACATCGCTTGGATGTCCGATCGTAGATCAGAAATGGCAGCAGACAGTGTATTTTTAATGTTTGCTGACACTGTGTGAAGGTCAGGTAGAACGCTGAGGCTGTCTGCATTCTGTGTGAAGGAGGAGGGCTGCGGCTTCTGTCCCTGTGCTGATCTCAGCTTCCTAAGCGGGACGTAAGAGATGAGGCCTATGATGGCGGCGAGTCTCCCTGAAGCTGCGGCCAGAATATCTCTGGTATATTGCTACTTGACTGGGTGTCTGTGTCTCTGGGAGAGCAGGATCGGGTGGCAGAGGCACTCCTGCGTGTGTTGCCCATATTGTGATCACTGGATATACGCTGTAGTCTGGTATCTTTACCTCAGGGAACCGGAGCTGAGAGTTCAAGCGTCCATCTTAGAACGGAGCCAGGCCACACCCCTAAAGCATTACTAAGGATCTACTGTGTCAAATTTGGGAAATTAAATTACGGAATGATATTCTTACTTATTTGGTAACAGCGTATGTTTCATCTTTGTATAGCATCATTCAACACGATGGTCCTTTGTTAGCACTGAACTGGGGTTTGAGTCAAAGAGATGAGATTCCTCACATCCAAAAAGTATTTTACAAAAATCCCTTGATTTCTGTTTCTCCCAAATTGATTTTTGGTATCAGAGTTCCTTTTAGAGTCAGAAAAAATGGCTTGGCGGTGGGTGCTAAATTTGCCCCTAGCCTTGCCAATATTTTTATGGCTGAATGGGAGGATACATTTGTTTTTGGTAAACACAGACCGGATGTGCGGTTGTATAAATAGGTACATTGATGACTTAATGTTCATTTGGGAGGGCTCAGAGTAGAGTTTACTCTCATTTATGTCCAACTAGAATAAAAATAACAACAATATCAGGTCAGAATTCCAGTGGAAAGCTACAATTAATCAGGAAATGAAAAATCCGGGGTACTCTACGTAAACATTGTCTGGAGAATAAAAAGATAGAAAATAAGGACACCAAACAGTGGTACTTTATTTTAGATTATCATTGCCAGTATAAGGAAATAGAAATTATATTTCGAAAACACTGGCATGTCCTATTACTGGATAGAACTTTGGGATCTGTCTTGCCCAAGATTCCCCCCAAATTTTGGGGAACAAGTAGTTTTTTTTCCAGGTAGAAGTGGTTTTGTGGCATGTAACAGATGTAGAGCCTGTAGCTACACAAAAAATAATGTAAAGAAAGTTTTATTCCAATCACAATAATCAAGAATATGAGCTTAAGGATCGCCTAACCTGTGATACCACACATGTGGTTTATGCCCCATTATGCCTATGTGGGTTAACAGACATAGGATATACTAAATGCACATTAAAAAGTAGAATAGGGGAACATATCTCAAACATCTTGAAAGGTCGTGAATACCATAGTGTGTCAGACCATTTTAGATGTGTCCATGGTAGGGATGAGACGAACACCCCCCGGTTCGGTTCGCACCAGAACTTTCGAACGGACCCCAAATTCGTATGAACTTTAGAACCCCATTGAAGTCTATGGGACTCGAACGTTCGAAATTAAAAGTGCTAATTTTAACGGCTAATATGCAAGATGCTGTCCTAAAAAGGGTTTGGGGACCTGGCTCCTGCCCCAGGGGACATGGGTCAATGCCTAAAATGTTTTTAAAAATGGCCGTTTTGGCGGGAGCACTGATTTTTAATGACGATTAAAGTGAAAAAAAAAGTGAAATATTCCTTTAAATATCATGCCTGGGGGGGTGTCTGTAGTATGCCTGTGAAGTGCCACGTGTTTCCCGTGTTTAGAACAGTCCCTGCACAAAATGACCTTTAACGTAAATAACATCATTTAAAACTGCTTGCGGTTTTAATGTTATATCTGGTTCCTGCAATATGGTTGAAAATCATTGAGAAAAATGGCATGGGTAGCCCTCCCTGCCCATTACCAGCCCCTTTGGGTCTTGTAGGCATATTAAGGGAAACCCCGTACCCATATTAAAAAAAGGAAATGCGTGTGGCCCCCAGGCCCTATATACTCAGAACAGCAGTATACAGGCGGTGCAAACAAGACAGGGACTGTGTAGGTTTGTTGTGTTAAGTTGAATCTGTTTGTAATTTTCAACTGGTACATTTTTAAAGTGTAGCTCCAGTCAAAAAAACAATTTTTAAGCTTTTTGGAAAACATAGGGAAGGGTTATCACCCCTGTATAATTTGTTTTGTCGTCCATCTTTTTTCATCTCACTTGCTGTTGTCTCCTTCCGTTTGCAAGTAGGAGATGTTTGTAAGTTGGATGTTTGAAAGTAGGGGCCTGCCCTATATGCTCTGCAGAAATGGCGGAACAAGGTGTTGGTTTTGCCACAACATTGTAAGCCCTCAAAGTGACTCTTGGTGGGCGCTGGAGCGCCCTGCTGTGAACGATTATATCAAGAATTGTAATTACATGCCATTGTTGAACAGTGGTAGAAAAATTTACCTTTGGTGGTTGTGGTGCTGGTGCCATAACACTATAAGTCCTCACAGTTACTCTGGGTGGGCACAGGAACAGGCCCTCCTATGAAATATTATATCAAGAATTGTAATTGCATGTCCCTGTTAAACAGGGGCAGAAAAATTGAGCCTTAGGCACTGGTGCTGGTGCCACCCTACTGCAACCTCTCCCATATACTCTAGTTTTATTGCAGGAATTAGCCCTGCTGCAAAGCATTGCATCAAAAATTGTAATTAAACGCCCCTGTTAAACAGGGACAGAAAAATTGGGCCTTAGGCACTGGTGCCACCACACTGCAACCTCTCCCATATACTCTAGTTTTATTGCAAGAATTAGCCCTGCTGCAAAGCATTGCATCAAAAATTGTAATTAAACGCCCCTGTTAAACAGGGGCAGAAAAATTGGGCTGATGGCATCACCCAGAACCAGAAATGTTCTTCCAACATATCAGCGGAGGAGGAAGAGGATAGACAATCAACATAACAGGACAGTCACTCAGCATCAGCATAGGCAGTCTTGAAGGGATGTGATATTTCAAAAAAAATTATTCGGTTACATCAGCTTCAGGTGCTTGGTAGCTGTGGGTTATCCAAGACTGATTCATCTTGATGAAGGTCAGTTGATCAACTGATTCGGTGGACAGGTGCACCCTGCGATCGGTAACAAAGCCACCAGCAGCACTGAAGGTGCGTTCCGAAAGAACGCTGGATGCAGGACAGGCCAGTAGCTCAATTGCATACTGTGCAAGCTCTGGCCAGTGATCCATCCTCAAGACCCAGTAAGCCAGAGGATTTTCGGTGGGAAAGGTGTCCAAGTCTGACCTTGCCCCTAGGTATTCCTGCACCATGTAAATCAGACGCTGGCGATGGTTGCTGGAACCGATCATACCTTGGGGCTGCGGACTAAAAAATTGTCTGAAAGCATCAGTCAGATGGCCACCTTCTCCACCGCTCCTTCTGACTGATGCCTCAGCAACACGTTGTCCAGGACCAGGAGTTTGTAACCTCCCAGTCTCTGGGAACGCGTTGCACAGACCTTTCTGCAAGGCCTCCCGGAGATGTCTCATCCTCTGCTCCCTCTGCGATGGCAAGATAAGGTCGATAACCTTACCCTTGTACCGTGGATCAAGTAGAGTGGCCAGCCAGTAATGGTCCCTCTCCTTGATCCGAAGAATACGAGGATCCTTCCGCAGGCTTTGCAGGATCAGGGAGACCATGCAGCATAAGTTAGCTGAGGCATTCGGTCCGGAGTCCTCTGGGTCACTAAGGACAACATGATCCGCAGCTACCTCCTCCCAGCCACGTACAAGTCCACGTGTTTCTTGGGACTGTAAATCATCCCTACAAGACTGCTGCTGCTGATGCTGAGTGCCAGCCTCCACCTCCATGCTGACACAATCATCCTCCTCCTCCTCTTCCTCCTCCTCATCCTCTTCCTTTGTTATGGGTGGCACAGCAGGAACACTGTCTGGATAAAGGGGGCCTTGAGAGGCAAGGAAGTCCTCCTCTTCCTGCCTCTGTTCTGCCTCAAGTGCCCTGTCCATTATTCCACGCAGTGTATGCTCCAAGAGGTGGACAAGAGGTACAGTGTCACTGATGCATGCACTGTCACTGCTCACCATCCTTGTGGTCTCCTCAAATGGTGACAGGACAGTGCATGCATCCCTGATCATGCCCCACTGGCGTGGTGAGAAAAAACCGAGCTCCCCTGACCCTGTCCTGGTGCCATAGTCGCACAGGTACTCATTGATGGCCCTCTGCTGCGTATGCAGCCGCTGCAGCATGGGCAACATTGAGTTCCACCTGGTGGGCATGTCACATATAAGGCGGTTCTTGGGCAGGTTCAACTCCTTTTGGAGCTCAGCCAGCCAAGCACAGGCATTAAATGATCGGCGGAAATGCACACAGACTTTCCTGGCCTGCTTCAGGACATCCTAAGTAAGCCCGGGTACCTGCCCAAGAACCGCTGCACCACCAGGTTAAGGACGTGAGCTACACAGGGCACATGGGTCAGTTGTCCCTGTCGGAGGGCGGAGAGGAGGTTGGTGCCATTGTCGCAAACCACAATTCCTGGATTAAGCTGGCGTGGCGTCTGCCTGTGGCCAATCATGGCTCTCCTCGCTGCTGGCGCTGTGATTGGCCAAGCATGCGGGGTCACAGTGCATGCTTGGCCAATCATGAGCCAGCAATGCACTGCAATGACGCAGTGCATTGTGGGCCGTGAGCGCCACACGAATTTGGTGCGAACGGCCCATAACGTTCGGAATTCGCCGAACAGCCGATGTTCGAGTCGAACGTATGTACGACTCGAACACGAAGCTCATCCCTAGTCCATGGTAGAAACCCCACTTCCTTGAAGTTTTGGGGTGTAGCGAGGGTGTCTCCCAGCTGGTGAGGATCCAGTTGGGTAGGGACCTCTCCAGATGTGAAATAAAATGGATTAATTCCTTATGTATCTTGACACCGTAGATGTTAAACATTGAATTAGACATCAACTGCTTTAGTTGTGATTATTAGATTGGATCCTTTTTATGGGGGATTCTAGATTATTGTGTAAGGATGCAGTGTCTTTTGTAGAGTTTTTTGTTTCTATTTCACAGTTGTAAATGTTTAATAAAATTAAACAACTTTTTTTACTTGAGTTTTGGAATTCCATAACATAATATTATTGAATAAGTACATACGATTGCATGCATTTGAAGAATTAAAAAATGGAATAAACCAAACTGATGTGCATTGGTTGATTGCAACTATTCTGCTGAGTACAATGCACACTTTCAGGAGGTGGTGCTGTCAGTGGGATTTGAACTCATGAACCTTTGCAGGCAGCAGGGCATACCACTATGCTACAGAGCTGAGCACATGCCTATAGAGAAAATATATTTACTAATGTTTGATTCTATGCAAAAATGTTTTGCATTAATATTATAGTAACAACTATGCTCATGCTGATGTGGCATTGGCTAATAGGCATTTGCCTCTTTTCAGCATATGCTGCTGAGTATAATGCAAGCTATCAGTAGGTGATATCATCGGTGTGATTTTCAGCCATTTGAGCACAATTATATTGAGAACATACATTTACTAGTGTTTGATGGTGGGACTACTTTATATTCTAGGAATAATAGTACTCAGCACAATGACTTAGGCCCCTCTCACACTTGTGCAACCTGAAAGTTGCGAGATTTTGATGTGACTTTAAGCAATGCTTGTTTAATCTTGAGGTCTATGGACGCAGGAGTCACAGGGAAAAGTGCGCAACTTTACCACGATTTTGCATCAGCAATTTTGCCGCGATCCCAGGGAATTCCTGTTTAAACTTGAGGTCTATGGACCTGAACTCCCATCAAAGTCCGACAAAAGTAGTTCAGGGACTAAGTTGAAGTCGGTGTGACTTGAAGTCGCACAGATATGAATGGTACGCATTGAAAATCATGGGGTATGACTTGTCATGCGACTCTGATGTCCAAAGTCACACAAGTGTGACTCAGTCTGACTTAATTTCTAAATTGCTTTGTTTGTAAATTCCCAAAGCCAATCTAAAGGAATATTATTGGTAAAAAAGCACTTAGAGGTTTAACTAATATTTTATATTATATATATACATTTTATAATTCTCCTTTAAGAAGGGGTTTTAGGAGGTGTGTCCTATGCCTACCTACTTTTGCTGATAGGTGTCCCTTATACCCATCTCAAAAAGTTGGGAGGTAAGAAATCACCCCCTGAATTCCCCAAAGTGGTGCAGGAACTACTTTTGGGAATCGTTGTGGAGTTGCACCAATTCGGACAGTTCCATTGCAGTCAATTTGGCCTGCAATTTGACATGTCAATTCAGAGCTATGTGAACATGGATGAAGTAGCATATTAGAGCTGTACGATTCTGGCCAAAATGAGAGTCACAATTTTTTTGCTTAGAATAAAAAGATCACGATTCTCGCAACGTAAAATCTTTATCATCCCCAAAACATTGGGCTAAGTTTACTGTTTTTTTTTGTTTTGTTTTTTAACTCTTTTCCCCCAAAAAAATTTAATTTGAAAGACTGCTGCGCAAATACAGCATGACATAAAATATTGCAACAACCACCATTTTATTTTCTAGGGTCTCTACTAAAAAACACACACATTATATATATATATATATATATATATATATATATATATATATATATATAATGTTTGGGGGTTCTAAGTAATTTTCTAGCAAAAAAAAAAAATAATGATTTTAACTTGAAACCAACAAATGTCAGAAAAAGTTTAAGTGGTTAAACTTTCCTCACTTACATAGAAGTGTAAGTGTAACAATTTCATTGACAAATTGTTATAATGTTCTAGTTAAGTTCACTGATAAAGAATGTTCTAATTCTTGGCAGACTGCCCGGTTTTTCTCTTTGTTTCTTTGGACAGCTAAGGCTTCAGAAGAGCAGAGAGAATTCTTCGCATAGCAAGAATCATGAAACGCTTTTTTCAAGATCGCAAAGAGCAAAAAAATTATGATAACGATTCTTGACGATTAATGGTGCAGCTCTAATAAATATGAATGGAAATCATGGGGGACAACTTTTCATGTGACTCTGAGTTCCAAAGCTGCACAAAAAGTCACCCAAGTGTGAAAGTAACCTAATGAGATTAATTGATAACACCTTTGAATGAGGCCCCTTTTGCAGTTGTGCGACCTTAAAATTGCACAGCTTTGCCACGACTTGAAGCAAAATCTGTGTAATGTATGGACCTCAAATCGCATCAAAGTCAAACCAAGGTAGTGCAGGGACGAATTTTCCACACTTTCAGGATGTACTAGTGATAATAGGGCCAAATTCATCCATGAATCTCATTTACACTCTCCGACCTGAAAGTCACACTATTTTGCTGCCACTTTGTCGCTGCAACTTGGCCCCAACTTCTGGGAATGCCTGTGTAATATTGCAGCCGATGTACCTCAAGTCACACCAAAGTAGCACAGGGACTACTTTGAAGTTGGTGCGACTTAAAGTAGCACAGATATGAATGGTTATCATTGAGAATCATGGGGTACAACTTGTCATGCAACTCAGAGGTCCAAATTTGCCCAATTGTGAAACAAGTAATATATTTTAATAAAAGGAGCTCTCATTTATACTTACTGATTTACATCAGCAGAACAAATGCAGGAAGGGATGTGTGCACATGGGACTGAAGCAAATGTGTGGTGATGCCAAACAAATCAATGAACCCCTCCCCAACCAAATATTACTACCACATTAAGTAAGTACATATCCTACACTTACCCGGAAAACAAGCAGCACCTCCTCTTTGCTAAAGAGAGCCCTCACCATGTACACTTAGATGGAGATCTTGACCAGCCCAAGAACTTCCGGATGCATACAATTACTAATTTCCGGGTCAGAAGGTAAAACTATGCTCTTTTGATTGCATCTGCGAATATTTGAACACAACCACAATTAGTATTTTTGTTTTTTGCAGATATGCAAATCTGTATTTCTACATATGATATTTGAAGGTAAACTTAAAGAGGGATTCCACCAAAAAAAAAATATTAAAAGTCAGCAGCTATAAATACTACAGCTGCTGACTTTTAATAAATGGACACTCACCTGTCCCGGGTTCCAGCGATGCCGGCAGCCGAGGCCGATCGATCGCTCGGCCCTCGGCTGCTGCCGCCACCATTCTAGGTGAGGGAATCAGAAAGTGAAGCGAATCGGCTTCACTTCCCGGTTCCCTACTGCGCATGTGCGAGTTGTGCCGCGCAATAGGAAATCTCCGCGCTGTCACTGGGACCCGTGTGTGTCCCAGCAGACAGCGCGGCAGGGCAGGATATGGCGTAGACTCCCACGGGAGTCTATGCCCGGAAGTGGGTGTAAATACCTGTCTTTGACAGGTATCTCCACCCCCCTCCCCCCTGAAAGGTGTCAATTGTGACACCGGAGGGGGGGTGAGGGATCCGATCAGCGGAGGTTCCACTTTAGGGTGGAATCCCGCTTTAAGGAAGTTTGACAAGACATGGTGTCCCTGGGATAGCAGCAGGTGAATTACAAAGACAAAAGATCAAGTTTTAGCCGGGCTCACATTGACAGCAGGAGGAGATCGTTCAGCTGAACTCACAATGTAATTCCAGCATGTCAGTCCCGACTGGGGGGGGGGGGAAATATCAGACATCTATGCAGGTTTCTGCACTGATATCAATACACATCGCACCCCAAAGTCACAAATTAGAACAGTGCAGTTGCCACCAATTTGACATGTCAAATTGCACCAAAGTAAACCAGAGCTGACATATTCAAACACTGCCTATCCACCAGCTGAATTCATTACCTGCAATTCTCCACAACTGTTATATGTAAAGATTCCACCTTTATCACTTACTTGCAGGTGTGCTGAAGCCTAGGTTTACATTGGAGCGATTCTCAAATTGCATGACAAGTCGCAGCCTATTAGCAGCAATGGCACTGTTCCAATCGATGCAACACCGATTTTGCTGCAGTAGTTCCTGCACTACTTTTGCTGATTTCAGGTGTGACAACAAAAATCTGTATGAAGCCACACAGATGTCTATCAAGTAGCACCTGAAATCACACTGACCTTGCTACTTTGAAATTGGCTACTTCAAGCGTAGCTCGATTTCAAAGTAACATCAATGTTAACCAGGGCAAAGAGACTAGTTTTTTCGTTGCATAAATACATATAGAAATAAGAAAAAGATATTGCACTTCCCCAAAACTAAAAGAAAGGAGGAAAAAAAATAAAAAAAAAATAAAAACGCCAACAAGCATAATAATAATAATAATAATAATAATAATAATCTACTTTTATTTTGCCAGCAGAAAAAAAAAAAAAAAAAAAAAAAAAAAAAAAGGTACATTTACTAGCGTCAAAAAAATAAATAAATAAAAATTCTACAGGATATATATGCTGCTACATTTAGCAATTGGATTTTAGGGGCCCTGCTCATAGGAACTCACAATCTAAAATGTGTCTAAACCTTAGAGTGGACACAGCTTTACTTTCAGTGTATAACGGGAAACACATCACATTTTTATCTGCAAGATTATAGAAAATACTTAACAGTCATTCTTACAAAGCATTCCAACAGAATATGTAAAAAAGCCACTTATTCAAAACACCCACCACCCCCCCCCCCCCCCCCCCACAATCCCTACATACATTGGTGACCATGTTCTGCTGGAAGCTGCATTTCTGTGTACATGATTAAGCAATGAGATCAAAGAGTGGAAGGTCAGCAGGTGAAATCAGCACATGCTCCCAAACCATGTTTTCATAGTCAGAAAGGAACAATACACATATAACATTGACGGCATGGCCACAAAAAGCCACTTTTGATGGGGAAAAAATGCACAAGAATTTTATCAAACAACCCTAGTTGGGCAATTGTCAATCTGCACAATATCTTTCCCACACCACCCATCACAGCAAAAGAGAAGGAAGGCGGAAGGGGAAAGGAGAAGAAGAAGAAGAGAGGAGAGGAGAGAGAGAAAAAAAAAAAAAAAAAAAACCTGACCTCCTCAAGCCAAACAAACCCCCCTACTGCAGCCTTTTATATAAGAGAGGTTGTATTGTTAGAACACTGACACATGCCCAATAGAAGTACACGCCCACCAGTATCTTTCAATCTGTCTCTTTGTGTATGTCTAAAGTGATTGCACCTGATGGGCAAGAACACATAATACTATTTAAAAGAAAAGCTGCGCTGAAAATCAAAAAGTGTACATGATAAACTATACACTTATATATCAATGAGTGCTACAAATTGCAGTATAATTGAATACTGCTACTGTGCAATAAATATTAATCAATCATAATCACATTTGTGTTATTATTCAATACCCAACGTGAGATAAATTGAAAAATTAACGGTGAAAAATTAATAAAAAATAAAAAATTATCCCCTATTTTGTAAACGCTATAACTTTTGCGCAAACCAATCAATAATCGCTTATTGCAATTTTTTTTACCAAAAATATGTAGAAGAATACGTATCGGCCTAAACTGAGGGAATTTTTTTTATATATATTTTGGGGGATATTTATTATAACAAAAAGTAAAAAATGATGCGTTTTTTTCAAAATTGTTGCTCTATTTTTGTTTATAACGCAAAAAATAAACACCGCAGGGGGTGATTAAATACCACCAAAAGAAAGCTCTATTTGTGGAAAAAAAGGACATCAATTTTGTTTGGGAGCCACGTCGCATGATCACGCAATTGTCGGTTAAAACAACACAGTGCTGAATCGCAAAAAGTGGTCTGGTCTTAAGCCAGCAAAATGGTCTGGTCTGAAAGTGGTTAAATTTGTATCAGCAATGGTATTGTTTGTGCTTTATAAAGACACCTGTGTGAGTTTTGGGTAAAGATTGTTGTGAGATGGAGAGTAACAAGTGAAAGTGACAGAGAAAAATATATTTTACCAAAACATTCCACTTTTCTAGTATTCTTAAAAACAAAATATTTTATGTAGTAGCAACAATGTTGCAAAGGAAAATTTATTTCAGAGATACATTTCGTTTCAAATATTTTATTGAAAAGTCAATCAAGGTATACAGAAGTAAGCAGAACAATTTACATTAACAACTGATACAGATTATAGTATAACAGGTTGCCACCATTGTCCGCCAACGGATATAGACCAAATAGTACTAAAGCACACTCGTGAACCCACCATATACTAGAGTAAGCAAACATGAAGCATCCCAATAGGGGGTCTTTACAGAATACAAAAGAAAAAGAGAGTTAACCAGATCCATTGGTAAGGAAACATGTTACATACAATGTTGTGGTGGCAGCACTCACTGCAGGTGAGTAGTGTTCCGCAGGAAGAATTTTACATTCGTAACCAAGAGAGAGAGAAAAGAACAGAGGGAAAAATAGAAGGAAAAGGAGAAAAGAAAATAAAAGGAAGTACATAGAAGAAGATGGGAAACAAAGAAAGAGGAGAAAAAGGTAAGGTCGGGGGGCCCGGGCGACCCACAGAGTCCAGACTAATAATCAGCGTGAGTTAGGGGGCCATAAGACGCGTATCAAAATCTTTTGGTAGGAAATGGTCTACCCAAGGTTGCCAAATTCTATTAAATAAGGGGATCCTATCCAATACTATCGCTTCAATTGTAGCGTGTATCATCGCTTGAGTGATTCTATGCTTGGTCTCAGTTATATTCAGTGATGGGGTCCTCCAGGCCTTCGCAATCGTTTGTTTGGCAGCAGTCAGCACCTGAAGAAAAAGTCTATTGCGGGCTTTAGTAAGATCTTGGGGCAGGTAGTTTAACAATGCTGATACTGGGTCTGGTGTCACAGGATATTGCAACAATGTGGATAACAAATGATAGACCGAGGACCAGAAACTTGCCACAATGGGACAGGTCCACCAAATATGGAGGTGGGTTCCCCCGCTCGTTGCAGCCCCTGAAGCAATCAGGCGAATAGCCAGGAACAAATTTAGAGATTCTAGAGGGTACCAGATACCATCGCATCAGGACCTTGTAATTTGCCTCAGACGCCACAACATTTTGTGATGAATTTTTAGTGTTGGTCCAAATATCAGACCATGATTCCGCGTCAAGGTTAAGCGACAAATCCCTGGTCCATGCGGTAGCATAGGGCGGGAGATCCTCAGCTATATTAGAGAAGCAAGAGTATAGACATGAAATGATGCCCGGGGCATGGGGGTCAGAGGAGCATATTGATTCAAATGGGGTCATGGAGTTAAGATTAGATTCAGGGGTAATATGCGCTCGAAAGAAGTGGATTATTTGTAGGTAATGAAAATATTCTGTAGGGGGCAGGTGGGCTTGTGACTGTAGGATTGGAAGGATCTTCTCGAGGGATCTTCTCGATGAGAAGTCACAGACTCTAGTAAGGTTTGCCTGGGACCAGGCTGAGAAAGTGTTCGGTTCCACAAGGGCCGGATAAAAATTCGGATGACCCAAATATGAGAGCAGAGGGAGATGTGGGGATAGCAACTTAAAGGGAGTACGCACCTTATGCCAAATCTTAAGGGAGTGGCTGGTAATAGGGTTCGTGAGTGATCTACAGGCCTGTGGAGTAAGCCAAAGTAAGTTAGAGACAGAGATTGGATGTGCCTCCACTGCTTCTAGACTGACCCATAGCGGGATTTCAGATTTGGCATGATATAAGGTCAATTGTGCTATCTGCGCTGCATAATAGTAATTTCTGAAGCATGGGATACCCAGACCCCCGCGGAGTTTGTGACGAAAAAGGACGGCCCTAGAGACCCTAGGTCTAATGTTACCCCATATGTATCTAAAGGTTTGACTTTGTATGGCTTTATGAAAGTATAACGGGACCATAACTGGAAGAGTTCGATATAAGTACAACAACTTAGGTAACAGGGACATCTTGACAGCCGCAATGCGACCAAGCCAAGAAACACACAAGGGCTGCCAGGAATTAAGGAGGGATGATAGATTGCGAAGCATGGGTAAATAATTAGCTTGGTATAGTTGGGACGGGTTGCTAGTTAATTTCACTCCTAAATAGGGAATATAAGAAGTGGACCACTGAAAGGGATAGTTTGTGCGTAGAGTTTGAAGTGTATCTGGTGGAAGGGATACAGCTAGAGCCTTAGATTTAGTCTGGTTCACCTCAAGGCCTGAGATTTGCGCAAACAAATCAAGGAGTTTAAACAGATTAGGCAGAGTAGTATGGGGCGAGGTTATAAACAATAAGGCATCGTCTGCAAAGAGACAAAGCTTATGCGTCGTGGAGGCTAATTCTAATCCCCGAATGTCAGGGTTAGATCTGATCAGAGCTGCGAGGGGCTCAATAGCCAGGGCAAAGAGCAGGGGGGACAAAGGGCACCCCTGCCGAGTGCCACGTTGGATCGGAAGTCTAACAGAGCTAAAGCCAGAGTATCTGACTAACGCTTGGGGATTGGTGTATAGTGCCTCAATCCAACGTAGGAAATGAGGGCCGAAGCCCCATTTAGCCAAAATATATGTAAGATAGGGCCAAGAGACGGTATCGAATGCTTTCCGAATATCGAGAGACAGGAGGTGCATAGGGACACCCCGGGCTCTAGCCAAATGTTGCAGTAGAATAACCCGACGCACGTTATCACTAGCTTGACGTTTGGGAATAAATCCCACCTGATCCTTATGTATCAGTCCTCCAATGTGTGGGTTTAACCGTGTGGATAGGATTTTTGCTAAAAGCTTCACGTCTAAATTCAAGAGTGATATTGGTCTATAGTTAGACCATACAGAATGATCAGCATCAGGTTTGGGTATCATAGAGACTGAGGCTGTAAGCGTCTCAGTACCTAAGTTTTCCCCCTTCAGCAGAGCATTAAAAGAGTTCGCCAAGAGAGGGGATAAGACTTCTATAAATTTCTTATAGTACAACCCAGTGAAACCGTCAGGGCCGGGTTGTTTGTTAGGTTTGAGTAATTTGATAGCTTGAGACACCTCAGATGGCGAGATCTCTTCCTCAAAGGAACTGCGGGCAAGGGACGGAAGGGAGGGAATCGGTAAATTACGAAATAAAGCCTCAGCTTTATCATGTGAAAAGGGGGTAGGGGATCCGTATAGGTTAGCGAGACGTTTAGAAAACTCGTTCACTATTCTGGCTGGGTTGCTGGTATGGGTCCCATTGTGGAGTTTAAGCCTAATTGGCTTGTGAATACGCTCTGGTTGCCTAAGGCGAAGGGCCAAAAATGTATCAGGCTTGTTAGATTTTGTGTAGATAGAGTGAAAGGCCCTACGCAAAGATTTGGCAGCTGCTTCAGAGAAGAGCAAGTCCAATTCGAGACGGACGCTGTCCATCTTAGACCTGTTCGCCTCAGAAGGTGCAGTTTGGAATAGCAGGAACTGGCGTTGGTATTCGGACTCTAAATGTTGTATACGCTTAAGTCTATCTTTTTTAAGGAAAGAAGCAGTAGAAATACATTTACCTCGTATTACAGGTTTATGGGCTTCCCATAGAAGAACAGGAGAGGTACCTGGGACGGCATTGTGCACGAGATAATCACGTAATGCAACTTCAATGTCAAGTCGAAAGGAGTCGTTCGTGAGATATTTGTCGTTCATACGCCAGAACCTCTCGCTAGGCTGCGGCACAATCAGAGATACATTTCATCTCAACATTAAAAGTTTTTTTTTTTATTGTGAACATTACAATTGTCCCATTAGAATCAATGGTTAAAACTTGCACTGGACTGTAATAGAGCAGATTTTCACTTCCAAAAAATGCTCTCTAATTGGCTCTCATTTCAGTATTTACTATAGTGCCGGGTAAAAAAGACATTTGAGTTAAAATGAGAGATATTTGCAGGTCTGAGCATGCTCAGTTGTGTTAGCACCTAGTTGTCCAAAACGGGGAATTTTTCACTTCAACGTTTAAAGATATTTCAGTGTAGAAATCACTTTTTCACACAGTTTAAAAGCAGATTATCTTTAAATAATATACTGCATATTTCAGTACCATTTAGGCAATTATATCATGCTCTAAACATTATTTCCATGTGCAATTGAATGAATGAATGAATGAAATACTTATATAGCGCACAATGCGAACTGAATCGCCTCTAGGCGCTGTGGCGAGCTTTGATCATCTGCTAAAAGAGGAAGGTCTTGAGTTTTTTCCTAAAAGCCAGGTGATTTTCTTCCAGGCGGATGTTGATTGGTAGAGCATTCCATAGCCGAGGCCCTTGGACAGCGAATCTCCGATCACCCTTGGATTTATACCGGGCTTTGGGCACGAGGAGGAGGTTTTTGTTGGCTGATCGAAGACTGCGGTTTGGTGTGTAATGATTTATTTTAACCATTAGGTATTGCGGAGCTTCTCTATGCACGCATTTGTGGGTGAGGCAAAGGGTCTTGAACGTGATCCGATTTTTTACGGTTAGCCAATGTAAGCTCCTCAGTGAAGGAGAAATGGATTCCCAGGTTTTTTTTCCTGTTATCAGCCTTGCCGCCGTGTTTTGGATCAGTTGTAATCGCGCAAGTTGATATTGTGGTAATCCTATGTAAAGCGAGTTTGCGTAGTCCAGTCGTGAATTAATGATTGTTCCAACTACCACTGCTTTGTCATTCTTTGGGATAAAAGGGATGAGTCTGCGAAGCATGCGCAGCAGATGGTGAGATCGACTGACTACAGATCCTATTTGCGCATCCATTGACATTTGTGCGTCTAAAATAACCCAGAGACTCTTTGCTTTGGTCTTTGGGGAGATAGTCTGCCCAAAGACGGTTGGTGGAGAACAGGAGGTTTTGGTTGCGGGCTTATGATTTTGGTGTAAGATAAGAAGCTCTGTCTTTGATTGGTTCAGCTGGAGGGAGTTGGTGGTCATCCAGTCCTCTATTGATTTGAGGCAGTTTTCAAGTTGTTGTTGGTGATCTTTTTTTCCATTGATCCGGAAATAAAGTTGCGTGTCGTCAGCGTAAGAGTGGAAGCAGAGATCTGAGCATCTGATGATTTGAAGGAGTGGGCGAATGTAAATGTTGAAGAGAATGGGTGACAACGGAGAGCCTTGAGGGACTCCGCAGGTGACTGCCCGAGTTTTGGAGAGGAATTTTCCTAGTTTCACTGTCTGTGACCGATTTCCTAGGAAGGACGCGAACCATTGGAGATCTATGTCTTGGACTCCGGCTACTTCTGTGAGGCGGACGAGTAGAGTATTGTGATCTACTGTATCAAACGCTGCACTTAGGTCTAGCAGTACGAGGAGACACGGCTCTCCGTCATCTGCTGCTTCGAGGGCGTCATCCCAAATCTTGAGGAGAGCTGTTTCTGTTCCATGACCCGGGCGGAAGCCTGATTGCAGCGGTTCCAGGAGTTTGTGAGTATCCAGGTGAAGTTGTAGCTGATGTACTACAGCTTTCTCCATGATCTTAGAAATGGTGTTGAGGCTTGTAATCGGCCTACGGTTGTTTGGATCCTGAGGGTCCAGGTTTGGTTTCTTGAGTAGAGGTTTGACGATGCCTTGTGTGAGGATGCTGGGAACAATCCCTTCGTGGAATGATCGGTTTATGAGGTGGGTTATGGTTGGAGCCACGATGTCGGAGCATTCTTTCAGTAGTTTTGTGGGGATGATGTCAATAGGTGAGGTACTGTCACGCAGTTTATTAATGATGTTTTTTGCGGTGTCTACGGTAATTGGGGATAGTGAAAATGTTGGCGGTTGCGGTATGTTGGTGCGGACATCCTCTTTATGTATTTGCTGGCTGAGGTTGGATGTTTTCTTCTGACAAATTGTTTCCCTGATGGTTTTGACTTTATCGATGAAAAAATCCGACAGTTTGTCACAGTAATCCTGGGATTCGCTTTCTGGGGGTTCTAGGCACACCGGATTCATTGATTGATTAACCAGTTTAAACAGTTCCCGTGGTTGGTTTGCGGCCGTTGAGATTGTATATGAGAAGTGGTCCTTTTTGGCTTTGAAGATTGCTTTCCGATAATTCTCTGTCAGACCTTTGTAGTTAAATAGGTTTTCCTCGGTGGGATTTCTTCTCCATGTTCTTTCCGCTCTTCTGCGTTCTTGCTTTAGTACGGAGAGGGAGCTATTAAACCATCCAGCATTTTTCTTCCTGATGAGAGCCCTGCGTTTTGGTGCTACCGAGTCTGCTGATTGCAGTAATGCCTTGTTCAGGGAGTTGAGTGTTTCCTCCGTAGAGTGGTTTAAGGTTATTGTAGATAATTTTTTGGACAGAGTGGTTTTGAAGGCTTCGGAGTACAGTTTTTTATGCGATCTGGTCCAGTGCGTTGTTACAGGATTCCGTTTTTCGTTGGTGATGTTGGTAGTGATTTTGAATTTGATGGCGTGGTGATCCGTCCATGGCAGAGTTATGTTGTCGAGTATGTTGACGTCGATGTTCTGTTTGAAAATGAGGTCCAGGGTGTGTCCTGACCCATGCGTGGGAGTCTTTATTAGTTGCTGTAGACCCAGTTCTTCTAGTTGATTGATGCAGGCAGTTGCGATGGGGTCTTTAGGCTCGTTTGCCCAAAGGTTGAAATCTCAGAGTGCCAGGAAATTTTTGAATTTTAGGGTGTGCATTGCAAAGGATTCCGTGAGGGGTAAAAGAAGATTGGACTTTGGTCCCGGTGGTCTGTAGCACAGTAGAATATGAGTGGTGTCATGGGGTGTTGGTTGAAAATGTAGCGTCAGGGTTTCCATAAAAGACACTGGGTTCTGAGATGATGGTTTAGTGAGATCCAGGTGACCTTTAAAGATCACTGCTAGGCCTCCTCCTTTTTTCCCTATCCGGTGTTCGGTTAGGATCCTGTAGTTTTCCGGCACCAATTCGGTGAGGATGGTGTTGCAGTCAGAGGTTAACCAGCTTTCGGTGATGAAGAGGCAGTCTACATTGTTCTCGATGATGAAGTCGTGTACTTCCAGTCTATGTTTGACTGCAGACCTGGCGTTAATCAAGGCGCAATCTAATTGTAGTGGTCGAGTAGATGTCTTCCTGTGGTTGGGAGCTGCTTGTCGTCCGGTTTTTAATAGTTGTTCTCTTTGAAGTATTTTTTGTATGGAAGATGGCAATGTGGTGTTGATGTTCCTTAGTCTGTGCAGAACTTCAGCTGAGTATTTGAAGTAGCACATGGTTTGTGGATGCTGTTGATGGTACTATGGGCCTAAGATGATGATCCTGATCAGGGTATTGATCCTGAGGTGGGGCTAGGTATCAGACTTGCCGCCGTGCTCGAGGCTATTAGCGCGCAAGTTGATCAGGGGATGCCTATATGGATGCGGAAGGAGTTGTTGTATTCGGTTGCTGGCTGTTCCAGCTGCCTTTACTTAAGGTGGAGGTCTCCGCTTATTCTCCAGGTTTTAGCAGAGTAAGGGTTTGGGCGCAATTTGGTTTTAGGGAACTATAGTAAATTCTATTTTTGGAGTATTTTCTCACCAGCGCTATAGTGAATACCGTTTTAGCGCTAATTGCCACAAATTCACTCTAATTAGTGCTAAATCATGTGCATTAGCACCACGCCCGCTATAGTAAATGACCCCCTGTATGTCTCTATAGTTATTGCAATCATTTTTTTTTAGTTATGTCTTCAAACTCAAACTTTTTACATGCAGACAGTCCTTTGTAAAGACAGCTAATTGTACTTTTGAAATGATCTACATTTGTTAAATAAAATGGATTTAAAATTTTGAATTTTAATAGATATTTTAAATTTTTTAATTTATATTCAGTTAAAAAAAAAAATATTTCATGCATCACACAGTCTAGCACTTTTACATGAACATTTAATCTGAAAGGAAATTATTTAATTTAAACAATGTTAAACTGTGATATCATTATTATAATGGATTTCCTTTGCCTCAAACTTTCACTTTCTCAGTGTGAAAGGTGTAAGACAAAGGTGCAAACAAAGTATGAATACTGCACAGAAAGCTTTCTTCTTACTAATCTCATGAGCAGAATTTGATTAATTTGTGTAACAGCCAATTTAATTAAACCCAAACTGACTAATTTAGCACTGTATTGTAAAGAGCAATGATAATGTATCACTAAGCAATCAGTCTATGGCAGCCTAGGCCTAAGCTAAACAAGCAGTTGTAAGTAGCTCAGTCATACTACTAAGAAAACAATTAACTCATCACATAGGCTCCATTCACATTATTCACTTAAAACACCCAAAAGTAACTCCAGAACATTTTTGGCCATGAACCATTGGGTGTTTTTTTGTAAACCCTGTGTATGAGGGGCTTTCAAACCTTTGGTGCCCTGGGCCACCAAAGGTCTAAATCTGGCCCTAACTGGAGCATTTTGTGACCATGCACAATTAATGGCTACTATATGTTAGTTGAGAAGCTTACACCATTACTGAATTTGTATGTGCCGCAATGAGTTTTTCTTCTTTTTTTTCTATTTTTTCTGTATTCATTCACTCTGGGGAGATTAATTTGTCCTGCTGACCATCATAATACAGAACAAATGTGAATGTGAAGGGAAAAACCAAATATTAGAGTTGTCACCAGAAAAAAAATCTCAACAGCGGGACACAACAAAATACAACTTAACAGGAGTTTTGCTTGCTCCTTTTTTAAAATTGTTGGCTATACACTCATTTTAAATATACATGTTAAATATATGTTCTTAACCACTTCAGCCCCAGAAGAATGTACTCCCTTCTTGACCAGAGCACATTTTGCGATACGGCACTGCGTCACTTTAACTGAGAATTTTGCGGTCATGCAACATTGCACCCAAACAAAATCGACGTCCTTTATTCCTCACAAATAGAGCTTTCTTTTGGTGGCATTAGATCACATCTGCAGTTTTTATTTTTTGCGTTATAAACAAAAAAAAGCAACAATTTTGAAAAAAAACTATATTTTTTACTTTTTGTTATAATAAATATCCCCCAAAAATATATAAAAAAACTAATTTCTTTCTAAGTTTAGGCCGATATGTATTTCTCTACATATTTTTGGTAAAAAAAAATCGCAATAAGCATATATCAATTGGTTTGCACAAAAGTTATAGCGTCTACAAAATAGGGGATAGATTTATGGCATTTTTATTATTATTTTTTTTATGAGTACTGCTGGCTATCTGAAATTTTTGACTGCGACATTGTGGCAGACACATGAGACCCTTTTGACGCTATTTTGGGACCAGTGACATGTACTGTATACAGCAATCGGTGCTATAAAAATGCACTGATTACTGTGTAAATGACACTGGCAGGGAAGGGGTTAAGCACTAGGGGACTATCAAGGGGTTAAGTGTGTCCTAGTGAGTAATTCTAACTGTGGGGAGGGATGGGCTCACTACAACATGACAGAACTCGATGACAGGGAGCAGTAGATCCCTGTCGTGTTGTCATGTTGCTAGGCAGAACAGGGAAATGCCTTGTTTACATCTCCCCATTCTGCTACTCTGTGCCACAATTGCGGGCCTCCGGAAGACATCGAATGTATGTGACCCATGGGCATGCTCACAGAGCCCACTAATCCCCACATCTTAAAGGGGACATACAGGTACACCCATTTGCCCAACCGTGCCATTGTCGTGATGTACATTGCCATGCGCTGGTCAGCAAGGAGTTAATGACATTCACTGTGGCAGAAATCAAATAAAATTATACGAGGGTGCACTACCCTGCGCACCAAATGCTACTTGTCTAAAATTTTTATTGTAAATTGTAAAAGGTGTGTGTATGACCATAGATATGCCTGTAAGGTGATGTCTATCTCTCAGATATGTAATACGGGTACGCTCATTCATGTGGACACAAATAACCACTAATGGATTCAATGTAAAAGCTCCAGGCTGTATTAGAGGATATGTAAATTAAAGGTCTATTCACCAACACCACCTGGCATCAAGAGATTGGGGTATATCTGTCTCTCCTCCTATCTTAGATAGTTGCATATTAGGGGAGTATGAAAAAAGGCACAAGTCCATCAAGTCCAACCTATGTGTGTGATTATATGTCAGTATCATATTGTATATGCCTGTATGTTGCAGTTGTAGGTGCTTATCTAATAGTTTTTTGAAACTATCGATGCTCCCCAGTGAGACCACCGCCTGTGAAAGGGAATTCCACATCCGTGCCACTCTTAGCCCTTATACACACAGTCGGACTTTCCGACCACAAAATCCTTTGGCTTTTTTCCGACAGATTTTGTCTGAAACTGGTGTTGCATACACATGGTCGGACAAAGTTGTCGGAGAAAATCTGATCATTTGGAACGTGATGCCGTTCGTTCGTTACGACGGGACTACGTTCAGGCTAGCAGCCAATAAATAGCTTTGGTCTAGTAATTTGATCTGAGTATGCATGGCACTTTGTCCGATCGTTTGTAGAGAATTCCGATCAGACTTTGTCTGATCGGATCATGTTGTCGGAAAATTTTATAATCAGCTCTCAAACTTTGTTGGTCGGACATTCCGACGGAAAAAGTCAGATGGAGCCCACACACGGTCGGATTATCCGACAACACGGTCCGATCGGACATTTTCCTTGGAATGTCCGACCGTGTGTACAAGGGCTTACAGTAAAGAACCTTCTACGTAGCTTAAGGTGAAACATCTTCACTTCTAATTTTAATGAGTGGCCAAGTGTCTTGTTAAACTCCCTTCTGTGAAAAAGTTTTATCCCTATTGTTGGGCCACCAGTGCGGTATTTATAAATTGAAATCAAATTCCCTCTCAAGCGTCTGTTCTCCAGAGAGAATAAGTTCAGTGCTCGTAACTTTTCCCCATAACTAATATCCTCCAGACCCTTTATTAACTTAGTTGCCCTTCTTTGTACTCACTCCATTTACAGTACATCCTTCCTGAGGACTGGAGCCCAGAAATGGACAGCATACTTTAGGTGCAGCCGGACCAGAGTCTTGTAGAGCGGGAGAATTATTTTATTTCTGGAATTGATCCCTTTTTTAATGCATGCCAATATTCTGTTTGCTTTGTTAGCAACAGCTTGGCATTGCATGCCATTGCTGAGGCTATCATCTACTAGGACCCCCGGGTCCTTTTCCATCCTTGATTCCCCCAGTGGTTCTAACCCAGTGTATAGATAACATTCATAATTTTGCCACCCAAATGCATTATTTTACATTTTAATACATTAAGCCTAATTTGCCATGTAGTTGCCCACCCCATTAATTTGTTCAGATCTTTTTGCAAAGTTTCCACATCCTGCTGAGAAGTTATCGCCCTGCTTAGCTTAGTATCATCCGTAAATACAGAGATTGAACTGTTTACCCCATCCTCCAGGTCGTTTATGAACAAAATAAATAGGATTGGTCCCAGCACAAAACCCTGGGGGATCCCACTACCCACGTTTGACAATTCTGAGTACTCCCCATGTATCGCCACACTCTGAACTCGCCCTTGTAGCCAGTTTTCAATCCCTGTGTGTTGTTTATGAAATAGATTAAATAGTATTGGTCCCAGCACAGAACCCTGGGGGACCGCATTTTCCACCCTGTACCATTCCCATTTGAGTACTCCCCATTTGTCACTACCCTCTGAACTCACCCCTGTAGCCAGTTTTCAATCCATGTACTCACCCTATGGTCCATGCCAACGGACCTTATTTTGTACAGTAAATATTTATGGGCAACTGTGTCAAATGCTTTTGCAAAATCCAGATACATCGGTCCCAAAGAGGAAATGGCACAGCCTCCTCATCTGTGCCCACCAGTACCACCTGCCAATGCCCACATAGTGCATATCAGCGCCCACCAGTGTGCATAAGTGCCACCAATCAGTGCCAGCTATCAATGTCCACGAGTGTCATCTATCAATGCCCACCAGTTATGCCAATCAGTGCCACCTAGCAGTGCTGCCTATCAGTGTAACCTACTAGTGCCCATCACTGTCTATCACTGCCACCCATCAGTGCCCATCACTGCCACCTATCAGTGCCACCTATTCACCTGCCAAAGAATTAAAATTTCTGTCCATCTATAGACAATCCTGCTTTACTACAGAGCCAGACTGATGACATCAAGTCTCCTTCCAGTAGCTTAAAAAAAACAGCTTGGTCATCTACTGGTTATCTATGTGCTCACTCTACTCTCTCTCCTAAAGTATGTTCCTTGTTAGTATTCAGGATACCTATAGTTGTAAGGTTTAATTTAACCTGTTCCCATCTGCGCTACAGCCGAATGACGGATACAGCGCGGACCTACATTGCCGGGATCCCAGCTCCTTACCACGTGATCAGCTGTCAGCCAATAACAGCTGATCACGTGATGTAAACAGAAGATTGGTAAACTTTTTTTTCTCCTCACGCTAAAAGCACGAGGAGTAAAAAAAAGGTGATCATCGGCTTCTGTGTAAGGGACATCGGTCCCAAAGAGGAAATGGCACAGCCTTCTCATCTGTGCCCACCAGTACCGCCTGCCAGTGCCCACATAGTGCATATCAGCGCCCACCAGTGTACATAAGTGCCACCAATCAGTGCCAGTTATCAATGTCCACGAGTGTCATCTATCAATGCCCACCAGTGATGCCAATCAGTGCCACCTAGCAGTGCTGCCTATCAGTGTAACCTACTAGTGCCCATCACTGTCTATCACTGCCACCCATCAGCGCCCATCACTGCCACCTATTAGTGCCCTTCAGTGCCACCTATCAATGCCCTTCCATGCCACCCATCAGTGCCCTTCCATGCCACCCATCAGTGCCAACTATAAGTGCCACCTCATCAGTGCCCACCAGTGACGCCTCATCAGTGCCCACCAGTGACGCATATCAGTGCACACCAGTGCCGCCTATCAGTTCCCATCAGTGCAGTCTCATCAGCGTACATCAATGAAGGAGAAAAATTACCTATTTGCAAAATATTATAACAAAATATAAAACTGTTTTGTATTTTTTTTTATTTCAGTATTTTTTCATTTTTTTAACAAAAAATAAAAAACTCAGAGGTGATAAAATACTACCAAATGAAGCTCTATTTGTGGGGGAAAAAATGATAAAAATTGCATTTGGGTACAGTGTAGCATGTCTGCGCCATTGTCATTCTAAATGTGACAGCACCGAAAGCTGAAAATTGGTCTGGGCAGGAGGGGGGTTTAAGTGCCCAATAAGCAATTGGCTAACAATTAACACCCAAGGACCAATTTTTACACACCCATTTGACAGGTGCTTCAAATTTAAATTTTTTTACAGTCAATTCTTGTTCTCATCAAGAGCATCTCTAGTAGGTTACGAGGTGAAGGCACCGCCACAAATATTTGACAGGGGCATCAAATTTTTTTTTTTTACAGCAAGGCCAATTCTTGCTTCCATCAAGAGTACCTCTAGAAGGTTATGTGGTGAATGCAGCACCTACACCCAAGAGACCAATTTTTCCGCAACTGTTTGGCAGGGGAGTCACATTTATATTTTTTACAGCAAGGCCAAAATGGGCTTTTATCAAGAGTACCTCTAGATGGTAACGGGGTAAAGGCAGCACCAACACCCAAAGAATAACTTTTTTGCAACTGTTTGACCGGGACATCTTTGATCAGGGCATATATTATAGCAAAGGCTAATTCTTGCTTTCATCAAGAGTACCTCTAGAAGGTTTATGGGGTGAGGGCACCACCAACACCCAAATACCAGTTTTTTGACAACTAATACTACTAAATAGAAAAGAGAAGTCAACCAGCTTGCACATGGAATTCCTCATTAGCTCCAATAAACGGTACATGGAATAAAAGCAACAATATCTAGTGCTTTCTGAATGATAACAACTTGTTTATTAAAAGGAGATAACTAACACTTACAAAAATCGCACTGTGCCCCAGTGCTAAGGATAAATGTCATACAGAGTGTATCCATGAAGATCAGCGTGTAGGACGCAGGTGATGTGACTATTGAGGTCACATAGTTTCCGCTAATACTACTATCCAAATACTAATACTACTTACTATCCAAAGTCTGCGAAAGAGACCCCAAACTTTATCTAAAAAAAATAGTTTATCTTGAGTGTACAAAATAAAGAAAGCTTGCAGGGGGTTCTATGCACGGTACAGATGCACAACTTTACAGGCAGATTAAGGGGACCCCCAGGCACTATATTTAAAGGAGTTTTTCTTCTTTATTTTTTCACTTTAAGCATTTAATCAATAAAATCACTGCTTCTTTAAAAACTATATTTTTTAAAAATGTTTGCATTGGTACATTTCCCCCAGGGCATTAGCCAGGCCCCCATATACTTTTTATGGCCAATAACTTGCATATAAGCCTTCAAAATGGGGACTTTTGATTTTTCAAGTTTGGGTCCGTAGATGGGGTTCGTTGTTTGGGTGCAAACTTTTGCAATGTTTGAGAGTTCTGACGTGAACCAGGGGGTGTTCAGCCCATCTCTATTGACTATGTTTCTGCCTGCTTCCTGGACCAATCCTTTGTCTGTTTGCTGCTTACCATTTCTCTGCCTTCTGCCTGAATCTTCTGTACATTTGATTAATTGATGTCGTTCCTGTGAGACATCAATGCAAGCCTTTCTCTACAGACAACTGCACTCCTAAAACCACAGAAACCCAGTTTTTCCTTTTTTAAGCTTCCTGTATTTCCTGGCTAGTGAACATGCTATTCCTGGGGGCAGCCACATACCAGTAGGGGGTATTTATTCTGCCTTGACATTTTAGGGCCATAAGAAATGAGATAGGCAGTCAGTACATTGGGACTGATCAGTTTTCAAATATATATACCTTTGTAGACTATAACTTTAACAGACTGAATAATATACACTGGTGTAGGTGCTTTTTACAAAAGCAAAGTAGCAGAATACTTTTTCACCTAAATGTATAAAGAATGATAATTTTTGTTATAAAAGTTTAAAAAAAAAAAAGTTTTACTTTATTTATTTGCAATGTTCAGCCTTTTACCCTTATATAGCAAAAATAAAAAACCCAGTGATGATTAAATACCACCAAAAGAATGCTCTGTTTCAAAACTGATATAAAATTAGTTTGGGTACTATTGCAACTGTCATTTAAATTGTGACAGTGCTGTAAACTGAAAAATGACCTGGACCAGAAGGGGGTAAAACAATCTGGACTTTTTAATTTTTTTACAAAGTAAGAACTTTATTGAATTTTTTTTTCACATGTCAGTATCACAAAATATTGCACGGTAAAAAAATAAAGGATGGTTCAAAAATATTCTCAGTATACATTGTTTACATATATCTCTATAGAGACATCAGTCAACCGTATTCAACGGGGCTACTAGAAAAAGAGGTCATCAGATATTTACTAGGAGAATACTCTTACCCTAACCAGTGAGTCTTGGATAGATCCCCACAGGGGGTGCAAAGCTGAGGGAAAGACACAAAGGGGGGCATAGGGAAAGGGAGAAAGAAGGGAACAGAGTAGAGCGGAGAGGACATGGGGGGGGGGGGCGAGAGGATATGTAGAGGGGGAGGGAGAGACTGGGGGGGGGGGATGACAGCCAGGCCAGGGTCCACTCATCCCAGTATTGTAGATAAACCAAATGGTCCACTTCCAGGCTGGAAGGAGAAGTCTCCAGCTGTAAAGATCCCCAGGAATCTATACAGGAGGACCATATTTTGTCAAACTTACTTCCTGTTGATATACATTATTTTATATAAAAGTAACACATTATTCAGGGTATTCCACCAGGTGGTGACAGTGGGTGGCACTTCAGCCTTCGACTTCAGTAAAATTTCTCTGCGAGCATAGTACATGTAATATATTATGAACAACTTGACATATTTTCTCAGATTGGGGTTGGTGATCACATTCAACAACATGACCTCAAGAGTTAGTGAGTCTTGTCTCCGCAACCTGGTTAACATCCCCCCCCAATCTGCTCCCAAAAGCTCTGCAGAAGGGGGCAGGACAATACCATATGTATAAAGGATACCACCAGGTCTCCACATCAGGGGCAGGATGAGGATCTATCTGGGTAGATATCTGCCAATCTGCGTGGTGTATAGTAATTTTTGTTTAAAAATGTTAGTTGTATGAAATGATCCCTACAAGAGATCAGATTGGTAACCTAGGAGGAAACACAGCTTTCCCAGTCTTCATCAGAAAGGGATGGGATATCCCGTTGCCATTTCATATAGACCTTAGTTAATTAAGAAGATGAGGACACCGTGAGATGGAAGTATAATGTGTACAAGTGGCTTATTAGGACTTTAGTTGACAACACCCACTCCACTGGATTTGACTCGAGGGTGAAAACAATCTGGACTTAAAGTGAATAAAAGGTAACTGCACAAAAATGTATGCATCATGCTTTTGTGTTAGTGTGCACTATGAAAATCCCTTTTCTAAATGTTTGTCCCTCGCTATGCATAATGAACAAAAATGTTCATAGGAAATGCAGAGACATGATCAGAAACAAAACCATGCCTCATTTCATAAAGTACTGTATATCAAATATGCATATTACAGCATATTCATAAATATGACAGGGCCCTAAAGGTCTCTTCTGAACAAGACACTTAACAGTTTGAGTAACAGGTTAATTAAAGGTTTTATTGCTATTTTATAAGCTTGAAAAACCTTCCTCCCCACCGGTACATTCACATTCACATTCCCTTATACATTAAAGTAACATTAGTTATATTTGTGTGCGTCTACATATCCTAAACCCAATGGGCCCTAAAGCACCATACACACGGGCAGAATGTCAGGAGACATTTGCAAGTTAAAAAATAAAGCGGCCGACATTCTGCCCGTATGTATGTCGATCTGAAACATACATGCCATAGAAAGAGAATGAGCTGGGATACTAGAATTAAACACAATAGAAAGGAGGCTCTCCCTAGGAGGTAAGGGGCCAGTTATTGTACACAAACTTAACCCAGGGTAGGGCAAAGGACCAGTGTAGTTGTTTGTCTGAAACAAAACAGCTAAACATTTAAAGAGGAAGTAAAGTCTTATTTTCTACTTGTACCTAAAGGTAATCCTATAATAAGGCTTACCTGTAGGTACTGTGAATATCCCCTAAACTTGCACAGTGTAGGAGATATTCAGAGTGCATGCAGCCGATGACTTAATCGGCGCATGCACACTGAAGGTCCAGCTTACCGTGCCAGACCTTCAGAGCCCCTTCCACAAATGGTGACTCCCGTGCGCATGCGCGGGAGTAAAGTCATTGTGGCTCCAGCCACTCACAGTGATGGAGCTCACAAACCCAGAAGAAACACTGGGGAAGATGTCAGCAGTCTCAGCGGTGAGTGGGTACCACTGGATGACTTAGTTCTACGAAGAAGGTCTACAATGGAGTCCTAAGCGAGAGGGGAGCTTAGGGACTGGCAAGGGAAAGAGTAAAATTAAGTGCTTGAACCTAGAACTTGGAACGAGCACAGGTCTCATGGGCTTTAACCTGGGAATGGAAATCTTTTAGGATGGTAGAGCACCAGATGTTGCGAGAGACAAGTGAAAGGGTCTTGGAAATTCACGAGTGTCTGGTCAATTTCACGTCATGACCTCTGACAGGATTTGGAGCCGAAGATAGAATGGAACAAATAGCTTTCCCATGGTATTTGATGCATGAGACTGTGCTTCAGATACAGAGTTCATCAGGTCAGGGTAAAGGATGGCTACAATATGGGCAAGAGGCAGAATGCTATGGTACTGTCACAACCCACAACCTATCTGTACCAACCGCATGGGTCCTTGCACTCGCAGAATGTCAGTCCTTGGCACTCTTGTTGGTGTCCTGTGTCACCCCCGTGTGAGTATAGTGAGGCCTCCAGCACATGTCTGATGAGCATCCTCATATCAAGATGGCAGCACCGAAGTGGTTCCTGTTATAGACAGCAATTGCATCACTTCCACCAAACCCTCTGGAGGTCACTTCCTGTTTAATCACCATAAAGCTGAGAGGTTCCAGAGATAGAATGCTCAGTTGTTTTAGAGCTACCCACAGTGTGTACCTGTTCCTTGCTGTGTGAAATTGGTACCTGACCTTTTCTTACTTTTATTGACTCCGATCCTTTGCTGCCTGCCCTGACGTTCTGCTATTTTTGACCTTGATTATTGGACTTTCCCTTTTGTACCACGTTTTGGGAACTTTGCTGGATTCACCTCCTGAGCATCCTTATCCAAGGTGTGTACCCATGCTATTGAGCTCCCCATACCCAAACACTGACAAAACAATTGAGCCAGTATGGAGGCCACGGGTTGGCTGAAGCATTAGCAACATTGACTCAACAGATAAGATGGCAGTATCTGTGCAAGACCTACAAACTAATCAAAGCCAAGCAAGATTGGACCAACTGATTAATACACCTCCACCTGCTCCTGTGCCTGAAGCACCTGTGACATATCCAAAAGGAGGTGCTGCTGCTCCTGAACCCAAAGTCGCATTACCTGATAAATTCAATGGAGATTGCTCTTCTTATCGAACATTTATTACCTCATGCCAAATTCTCTTTTCTCTACAAACCCGTACCTTTGCAACAGATTTTGTCAGGATACGTGATCTCGTTATTGACTGGTGAATCTCAGACCTGGGCACATCATTTATTACACATTCATAGCTCTATATTGAATTCTTGGGGTTCCTTCATAAAAGCTATGGATGCACTATATGAAGATCCCCATAAAGTAGCCTCTGCTGCAGCCTCACTCAGAGCCCTCAATCAAGGAAGAAGAAATATTGAGGAACATATTACTGAATTTCGTCACCTGGCAGTAGCATCAAACTGTAATGAATCCGCTCTACCAGATAAGTTTTGCTTAGGACTTTCTGAAACTCTGAAGGATGAGTTGACCAGAGTTGGTGTTCCATCCACAATTGCAAGCACTGTCTCCTTGTGTATACAGATCAATCACAGATTAAGGGAGAAAAGACAAGAACGGGACAATACTTTCCTTAGAGGCGCAATCTTCTCTGCCCCTTGCAATCCTGACATATCCTCTGAAACTCCCACACATAAGCCAATGCAGATTGAAACAGCCAGAGGACCTCTCTCTGATCTAGAGAGATCTCATCATAGATCTAGAGGACTATGCTTATATTGTGGAAAGCCCGGACATCAAGTAAAGCTAAACCAAGTTCTAGGGGAGGTAAGCAATCTAATATACCCTCCACTTCACAACAATTGCTACATACCATGTCCTCTTATTTGATTATCTCCCTCTCTTTACAGTGGAATAAAGACCCTGTGAACCTTAATGCAATGATCGATTCCGGAGCTAGTGGCTGCTTTATGGACGCTACAAGGCTAAAGCTTTGTCAGTACCTACTACCAATAAAGAGGTACCTACACAAAAACAGCTTATAGATGGAACTCCTTTAAAATCTGGTCCTATTACCACAGAAACCATTCCTCTAGAAATGAACATGGGGTCATGCCATAGAAAGATACTCTCTTTTAACCTTGTCTGTTCTCCCATTTTTCTGCTGGTATTAGGAATAAATTGGTTACGGAGACACAACCCTGCAGTAGACTGGCAAACTGGTTTATTAAATTTTTCTTCTATACACTGTCTATCTAGTTGTCTAATACCTCAAGCTGTGAATCTGACCTTGGAGCCTTGTACTAATGACAACAATATGTCAAAGACTCCTGTACACTATTTGGCCTTTGATGATGTTTTTGAGAAGAAAGGGGCTGATACACTGCCTCCTCACTGAGATTATAATTGTCCTATCAAATTGTTACCAGGGGCTCCGATACCTTATGGCAGGACATATCCTCTTGCAGAGCCTGAATTACAAGTTTTAAAATAATACATTGATGAAAATTTAAAGAAGGGTTTCATAAGGCCATCTACCTCCCTTGCTGACACTGGGATTTTTTTTGAAGGGAAAAAAGATGGAGGCCTCCTTCCCTGTGTGGATTATCAAGCACTGAATGCTATTACCATTAAAAATAAATATCCACTGCCTTTAATTCCTGAATTAACCACTTGACCACTGGGCACTTAAACACCCTTAACCACTTGAGATCCGCGCTATTGCCAAATGACGGCATTAGCGCGGACCTACATTTCCAGGACTACGTCTATTGACGTCGTCCTGGTTACGAGCGGCCTGCGCGCCCCCTGAGGGGCGCGCGCGGCGCGCTCTGTGATCGGCGAGTCCATGAGACTCGCCTGATCACCGATCCGTGTAAGGGGTCGATCCCGACCCCTTATCACGTGATCAGCTGTCAGCCAATGACAGCTGATCATGTGACAGAACGGAGCCGGTAATCGGCTATTATTCCTCCTCGCGCTGACAGCGCGAGGAGAGAAAAAAAAAGCCGATCACCGGCGGCCGTGATCGGGACATCAGTCCCGATCACGGCCAGCAATACAGCTGACCACCTGCCCCCTGCCAGTGCCCACCTGCCCACCGCAGTGCCATCCTGAATGAAAGTAAGTGCCCCCCATCAGTGCCACCCAGCAGTGCCCATAGTGCCCCCAGCGCCACCCACAGTGCCACCCACAATGCCACCCACAGTGCCATCCAGCAGTGCCACCAACAGTGCCACCCACAGTGCCCACAATCTGCCGCAAAGGTGCTGCACCCCAGTGCCGCCCATCAGTGCCCAGCAGTGCCGCCCATCAGTGCCCAGCAGTGCCGCCCATCAGTGCCCAGCAGTGCCACCTATCAGAGCCACCTATCAGTGCCACCTATCAGTCCCCATCAGTCCCATCTATCAGTGGTACCTATCAGTGCCCATCCGTGCCACTTATCCGTGCCACCCATCCATGCCATCTTATCTGTGCCCATCTTTGCCCATCAGTGCCGCCTTATCTGTGCCGATCGGTGCCGCCTTATCTGTGCCTATTAGTGCCGCCTTAACTATGCCTATCAGTGCCCACCAGTGCAGCCTATCAGTGCCCACCAATGCAGCCTATCAGTGCCCACCAATGCAGCCCATCAGTGCCCACCAATGCAGCCCATCAGTGCCCACCAATGCAGCCATCAGTGCCGCCTAATCAGCGCACTTCAATGAAGGAGAAAAATGACCCGTTTGCAAAATTGTATAACAAACTATTAAAACATGATTTTTTATTTTTATTTTTTTGCATCTTTTTTTGTTTGTTTAGCAAAAAATAAAACTCCGAGCTGTAACTAAATACCACCAAAAGAAAGCTCTATTTGTGGGAAAAAAATGATAAAAATTTCATTTGGGTACAGTGTTGTATGACCGCGCAATTGTCATTCAAAGTGCATCAGCGCTGAAAGCTGAAAATTGGTCTGGGACTGAGGGGGGTTTAAGTGCCCAGTAAGCAAGTGGTTAATAACCAGACCAATTTTCAGCTTTCGGTGCTCTCACTCACATTTTCAATGACAATTACCCAGTCATGCAACACTGGACCTATATGAAATTTTTGTCCTTTTTTCACACAAATGGAGCTTTCTTTTGGTGATATTTAATCACAGCTCGTTTTTTTATTTTTTGTGCTATAAAAGAAAAAGACAGAAAATTCTGTAAAAAAAATGAATTTTTCTTCGTTTCTGTTATAAAATTAGCAGATTAGTAATTTTTTCTTCATAAATTTTGGCCAAAATTTATACTACTACATATCTTTGGTAAAAATAAGTACAAATTGGTGGATATTATTTGGACTTTGTGAAAGTTATAGAGTCCACAAGCTATGGAATCTGAAAATTGATCACACCTGAAGTACTGACGGCCTATTTCAATTCTTGAGACCCTAACATGCCAGAAAAGTACAAATACCCCCCAAATGACCCCTTTTTGGAAATAAGACATTCCAATGTATTTAGTAAGAGGTATGATGAGTTTTTTGAAGTTGTCATTTTTTCCCACAATTCTTTGCAAAATCAAGATTTTATTTTACTTTTTTTTTTCACAAAATTGTCATATCAGTTTATTTCTCACACACAGCATATGCATACCACAAATTACACCCCAAAACACATTTTGCTATTACTCCCGAGTACGGCGATACCACATGTGTGAGACTTTTACACAGCGTGGCCACATACAGAGGCCCAACATGCAGGGAGCACCATCAGGCGTTCTGGAGCACCCAGGACAATTCTGACATTTCTCTCCTAAAAATCATCATTTATTTGCTAGAAATTTACATAGAACCCCAAAACATTATATATGTTTTTTTAGCAAACACCCTGGAGAATACAATGGTGGTCGTTGCAACTTTTTATCTCACACGGTATTTGTGCAGCAATTTTTGAATGCTTTTTTTTTGGAAAAGAAACAGTTTTGTGCTTAAAAAAAAACACACAGTAAAGTTAGCCCAATTTTTGCATAATGTGAAAGCTGAAGTTACGCTGAGTAAATAGATACCTAACATGTCACGCTTCAAAATTGCACACGCTCGTGGAATGGCGCCAAACGTCGCTACTTAAAAATCCCCATAGGCGACGCTTTAATTAATTTTTTACTGGTTATATGTTTTGAGCTACAGAGGAGGTCTAGGGCTAGAAGTATTGCTCTCGCTCTAACGTTCGCAGCGATACCTCACATGTGTGGTTTGAACACCGTTTTCATATGTGGGCGGGACTTATGTATGCGTTCGCTTCTGCATGCGAGCACTTGGGGACAGGGGCGCGTTAAACATTTTTTTTTAATTGTTCATTTTACTTTATTTATTTTAGTTTGACATTTTTTTCCCCAAAAAGAAATTTTTTGATCACTTTTATTCCTATTACAAGGAATGTAAATATCCCTTGTAATAGGAATATGGCATGACAGGTCCTCTTTACAGTGAGATATGGGGTCAATAAGACCCCGCATCTCACCTCTAAGCTGGGAAGCCTGAAATAAAATAAAATAAAATTGATCGTATTGGTGAGTCGGTAGAAGCACCGGGGGGGGGGGGGGGATGTCTATGGCTGGGTATTGCAGGGTATCACCGACTATGGCTGGGTATTGCAGGGTATCTCCGAGTATGGCTGGGTATCTCCGAGTATGGCTGGGTATCTCCAGGTATGGCAATTTATGGCAGGGTATTGCAGAGTATTGACAGGGTATTGCAGAGTATTGGCTGGAATTGTAGAATATTGGCGGGTACTGCAGAGTATTGGCGGGTACTGCAGAGTATTAGCGGGTATTGCAGAGTATTAGCGGGTATTCCAGAGTATTAGCTGGTATTGCAGAGTATTAGCGGGTATTTCCGAGTATTGGCGGGTATTCTAGAGTATTGGCGGGTATTCTAGAGTATTGGCGGGTGTTGCAGAGTATTGGCGGGTATTGGCGGGTATTGCAGAGTATTGGCGGGTATTGCAGAGTATTAGCGGGTATTGCAGAGTATTGGCAGGGTATTGCAGAGTATTGGCTGGAATTGTACTGCAGAGTATTGGCGGGAACTGTAGAATATTGGCGGGTACTGCAGAGTATTGGCGGGTACTGCAGAGTATTAGCGGGTACTGCAGAGTATTAGCGGGTATTTCAGAGTATTGGCGGGTATTTTAGAGTATTGGCGGGTATTCTAGAGTATTGGCGGGTATTCTAGAGTATTGGCGGGTGTTGCAGAGTATTGGCGGGTGTTGCAGAGTATTGGCGGGTATTGCCGGGTATTGCAGAGTATTGGCGGGTATTGCAGAGTATTGGCGGATATTGGCGGGTATTGCAGAGTATTGGCGGTATTGCAGAGTATTGGCGGGTATTGCAGAGTATTGGCGGATATTGGCGGGTATTGCAGAGTATTGGCGGTATTGCAGAGTATTTGCTGGTACTGAAGAGTATTGGCAGGGAATTGAGGGGTTAAATTTTGGTGAGCAGCGATGTGGGCACTGCAGATGCAGCCCACAGCGCTGCTGACACCGATCTCTTCCCCCTCCGCTGTACTGATCGGTACAGAGAGGGGAGGGAGGAACCGGCGTCATAACATGACGCCGGTTTGTTTACAAGTGATCACTTCGTCATTTGACGGAGAGATCACGTGGTAAACGGCCGCAATGAGCAGCCGTTTACTGTGATTCGTGATGCAGGACCCGGCGGTCAAGGATGCTCTCGAGTGCGCGCCCCAGGGGGCGTGCAAGAGCGGAATTCTGGGAGGACGTCATATGACGGCCTCCCAGAGTTAAACAACCGCCCTGTAGCCGTCATTCGGCTATGGGCCGGTTGTTAAGTGGTTAATTGAAAGATTGCATTCTGCTATCATTTACAACAAAATCGATCTACAAGGAGCTTGTAAGAGAGGATTAGAACTGGAGATGAATGGAAAACTGCCTTTCGTTCTCGTTATGGAAATTATGAATATTTGGTAATGCCATTTGGATTATGCAATGCTCCTGCCCCATTCCAGCAGTTTGTCAATGATGTTCTGTGGGATATTCTAGACACCTATGTAGTATTATACCTGGATGATATATTGATATACTCTACCACAGAGAAAGAACATATTGAACATGTAAAGACAGTGTTGTTCCTACTAAAGTCTCATCGTTTGAACGGACGTTTTTCTAGTTTTACATACAGTGCAAAAACTGTAGATTTCCTGGGGTACATTATTTCACCTGGTTCCATAGAAACTGACACCTCCACGATTCAAGCCATATTATCTTGGCCAGTACCTACAAATAAAAAAGAACACGCAATGCTGGCGCTTGGTGATCAAATGTCTAAAGCCCCATGCACACTATCAGATTATCTGCTGAGTTTTTCCTTCAGATTTACCAAAACCATGTAGTAGAAGGGCCTGCCTGATTGCATACACATTGAAACTCCTAAGGTTTGTCCTCATATTATATGGTTTTGGTAAATCTGAAGGAAAAACTCAGCAGATAATCTGATAGTGTATATGAGGCTTTACAGCATGATTCAATATAATTAATAATTAGATGGATCAACAACCAAAAACTAGTACTAAAGTCCATATCCAAAATTATATTTAAAAAGTACTTGGATTATATGGCTGGTCCAATTACAGTTTCTTGCTGGATGAATGAATGGATGGATGGATGGTAGATATGCAAGATCACAGAAGGCAGCTCCTCTCCAGAGTGAAGTCAGCTCATGAGCATAGACAGAGACAATATAAAACATAGAGGAGTGCCACTTCAGTAAAAATGCTTTTATTTAATTCTAGAAACGTATAATATCACTTACATGTTAAGATCATGGAATTACACATGAACGAGCGGCTGTTCCCACAAGCAAGTGTCCCAGAGTCCAAGCAGCTGTAACAGGATCCACAGAACGCTGGGGGGAGCTCAGCTATGTTCTGCGCTCGGCAGAGATGCAGAACAGCTCGTGAGAGCAGCGTGTGATGTTGGCGGGGAGACACAGCGCATTTATGAGCATGCGCAAAGTCCGTAACGGACATGCGCACTCCTTTCTCAAGTGTAGGTATAGAGGGGAAGCACTGAACACGGCATTTAAATAGGGCTCTTCAGTGAATTACATAATTAACCAAATGATGCCTGCTAAAAAGCATAAACTGAAGATAGCAACCTCATTAAGGAACAATTTTCACTACAATTAAAAATATATGTATAAATAAAAATAATAATAATGAAAAAATAAAAAATATAAAAAATATAAATATATAAACTAAAAAAATAATAAAGAAATAAATAACCAATAACCTGCCAAAATACAAATGTCAATGGCTAATAGACAAAAAAAAACATCTGTCAAATATGGAACAATGCTGGTTTATAATTGATAGAGAATAACTATTAAAAGCTTATGAAATAAAATAAAACAATTTTCTATAACAATACATTTTTATTGAAAATTTCCACAAGAATAGCAGCAAAGGATATTCAACAGCATACATATGCTCAAACTGTAATACAAATTATAGTCATAAGCAATATAAAGTCAGCACATGAAACAATAAGTACTGAAAGTTCAACATTACTCTAATGGAGACCAGAGACCTGCCAAAGCAGATATAACTCTAATGGAGACTCGAGACCTGCCAAAGCAAATATATGTGTTACACCCTGGATGGTATAAAATAGTAGAACAAGATGGGATCATCACCAATCAAGATAGAAGTGTATAGAACAACTACTGGGTAGTCCTCAAAGAGTAGAGGTGAAACAGTTAGATAGGGAGTTTGCGATTCACCGACCCGGGCGTCCCTTATGGGATCTAACTGCACCCGAGCCAGTGGGCTGCACCCCCCCTGCCACGGACTATGGATTTCTCCACTCTCGGGTAACTAACGGTACCCAAGAACTATTAAGCTACATAATAGGAATATGCAGTTATATTTCATGTCCCTTATACCAGTTCAACCACGGTTCCCATTCTGTGCAAGCCTGCCTATATTTGCCTAAGGAAGAGGCAAACATCAGTTCATAAGAAATGTGCAAGTGCGTTGTCTGGAGAACTACCGAGAGTAAAGGTGCTACCACCGACCTCCACCCCCTGGCCAACTCCAGGCGTACACTCAGGAGAATATGTGTTGCAATTTTTCTGAAAAGAGGAGGTAATAGTTCTATGCCTAGATATAGAATAGCTAGACCTGGGCATGGATGCACAAGGATGCTTGAGAGTATGGATATTGTGTTAAATACATCAGTCCATAGAGGTCGTATCACTGGGAATTCCCAAAAGATATGAATGAGTGTGCCTCTATAGCCGCAGTTCCTCCAGCACAATGGCGAGGTTTGTGGGGTATAGCAGGCTATCCTCGAGGGTGTGAGGTACCACTGCAACAGCAACTTCTGGTAAAGTTCCCACAAGTTGGCGCTTCTGGTGGTCTTGTAGGTAGAAGATATGGCAATACGCCATTGATCCTCGGTGTGAGACTTGGACAGGTCCAATTCACACGACCGCATTGGAAGGGATTTTAATAAATGTTGTTTTCTGCTGTAAAAGGCTATACATTAACGAGATTCCCTTAATAGATGTGGTAGGGTTGTTGAAGTAAAGATAGACCCTCCACGGTATAACGGTGGATGGGTCGGGAAGTGTCGAAAGTAAGTGGGAGATTTGATTATAAGTAAAAATGTCGTCCGGTTGCAATCCGAATTCCAATTGTAATGATCTAAAGGTTTTCGTGGCTGGTCCTATTTGCAATGCAGTGACTGCAGTGACACCTTTGGCCAACCATTGTTTGATTTTTAAGTTAGGGATCAGGAGTTGAAGACTGGATATGGTTAGTGGAATGGATTTTGAAGGAGCATCGTCCGATGGAGTGTGAAGTAGGGTTCTCCAAGCCTCTATGGCTGCCACCATAGGCGGAGAAATGTTAGGGGGTAGTGCGGACATAAATCTAGCTGCTAAGAGTAGATCCAGTGGATTTCTGTAAGGGCATTGGTAGACTTCCAATTCAATCCATCTGGCCTTGGCCCCGCTCAGAAACCACTGTCTGACCTGGGCCAAACACGCTGCCAGATACTAGTCTTTAAGAGTGATGTGTCCTATACCGCCTACTAATCTGGACTTGATGAGTTTGTGAAATGCGCACCTAGCTTTTTTCCCCTGCCATAGAAAATTATTCAGCGTGGATTGAGCTTTAGTAAAGTAAATGTTTGGGGTTGGAATAGGGAGAGTGCGAAACAGATAAATAAATTGGGGGAGTATTGTCATTTTAAGGGCTGCCAGTCGACCGGACCATGTTAGTTCTACTTTAGACAAAGAATGCAGTTTGGTTTCTAAATGTTGAAGAAATGCTGTGTAATTTGCCTCAGCTAATTGTGCAGTCCTAGCCGTTAGTGTAATTTCTAGGTACTGTATCCCATTGGCGTTCCAAGAGTAGGGGTAGGTACCCTCTAGGCCAGTGATGGCAAACCTTGGCACTCCAGATGTTTTGGAACTACATTTCCCATGATGCTCATGCACTGTGCAGTGTAGTTGAGCATCATGGGAAATGTAGTTCCAAAACATCTGGGGTGCCAAGGTTCGCCATCACTGCTCTAGGCAAGCTTGGATGGCAGGGTTGATGCCTAGGCCAAGAATGTGGGATTTGTTTTCATTAACCTTATAGTAAGATATTCGGTTGAACATAGTCAAAGTATCAGAAATCGCAGCCAGGGAAGACTCCACCTCTGTCACGATCAAGATTATGTCGTCAGCAAATAAACTGATAGCATGACTGTCTGCGCCAACTGGGAAGCCTCTAATTTCAGGATGGTTTCTGATATATATAGCTAAGGGTTCCATTAACAGGTTAAATATTAACGGGGATAACGGACACCCCTGCCTTGTGCCATTAGAAATTGCGAAAGGGGTGGACAGAACCCCGGATGCATTCACTCTAGCTGAGGGATTAGATTATAGAGCTAAAATAGCCGTGATTATATTGCCAGCAAAACCAAAGGCTTCCAGGACTCTTGTCATGTAGAGCCAGTGTATGCGATCAAAGGCCTTCTCTGCATCTAAAGTCAGAAGCAGAGAAGGCCTTTTCTGCCTTTCGGCCATGTGAATGATATTAATCATTCTGCGAGTGGCATCCGACGTCTGCCTGCCCAAGGTAAACCCCGTTTGATCCGGATTAACAATTGTAGGGATTATTTCGACTAAGCGCTGAGCAATCAGCTTAGCATATAGTTTCACGTCCGTATTGAGGAGCGATATCGGCCTAAAATTAGAGGGGGTGTCGGGAGTCTTCCCTGGCTTGGGTATAGTAACAATTATTGCTTCTAACATTTCAGGAGGGAAAGAGGCAGAGGCGGCCGCATCGTTAAAAACTTTCACTAAATAGGGGGTCAGTATTGGAGCAAATTCTTTGTAATATTCCCCCCCAAATCCGTCCGGTCCCGGAGATTTATTTAGTGGTAAAGTGGCAATAACTTTGTGGATGTCAGTATCAGTAAATGGTTAGTTTAATGATTGTAGTTGGTCGGGCGTCAGTCGGGGAATGGAGATGGAGGACAGGAAGTCGTTTATCGTACCTAATTGGGGTTGGTGTGTCGAAGGGTCATTTTTAAGGTTATATAAGGATTCGTAGTATGAGCTAAATGCATCAGCTATTTGTTGGGGGTGATACACTTTTTGCTTAGTCACAGGGTGAATTATGTAGGGAATTTTAGATTTGTGTCTGTCGCCCCTCAAGTTGTGCGCCAGGAGCTTGCCTGCTCTGTTACTGCGTACGTAGTAATTCATTTTCACTCGCCTGGATGTTTTTTCGAATTCATCTAGGAGCAGGAGCCTAAGCTCATGTCTGAGTTGGGTCAGTCTTACGGATAATGCCGGTGTGGTGTGGAGTTTGTTTTGTGCCTCTGTGTCAGCAATTGCTGTAGTTAGCTCGTTTAATCGCTGCAGCCTCTGCCTCTTAGCCCTCGCTCCCAGCTGTACCAGAATTCCCTGTATAAATGCCTTATGGGCATTCCATAATACACAGTTATCACCAACTGAACCATCATTATGATCAAAAAATTCCGAAGGCGGGTATGTACAGTTAATCTAGAGTCCTTCTGTTGAAGAAGATAAGAGTTAAGTTTCCATAATGGACTTCTCTGCACCGCTGTTGGATCGGCAATGGACAACACCACTGGGGCATGGTCAGCCCAGGATATTGTGCCAATGGAGACAGATTTCGACAATAATAATACTCTTTGGTCAACTAAAAACAGGTCTATTCACGTGTAGACCCGGTGGGGTGAAGAGAAAAAAGTGAAATCCCGTTCAGCCACATGGAAGCAGCGCCAAGCATCATACAAATTGTTGTTGTGAATGGAGGGTAGTATTTTGGCCGCCTTCCGGTAGGAAGTTGAGGTGGAATCGCACGTCGGGTCTGGAGTGGCGTTAAAGTCTCCGCATATCACTAATAAACCTTTCTGGATCTTCCGGATTTTTCTAATAAGTTTGTTGAAAAAATGCACTTGGTGCACATTAGGGGAGTATACGGTGGCGATCGTGTAAGTGGAAGAATTCACTTCACAGACCAGGATCAAGAATCTGCCTTTTGGATCTTTAACCTCTAGGTGCAGCTTAAACGCCACCGTATCTCTAATAGCCATGAGAACACCTCTAGACTTGGAGTCAGCGTTGGCTGTAAATACAAAGGGATAGTTGCTATGTGAACATTTGGGGGGAGCCGAGGAGTTAAAGTGTGTCTCCTGAGCACAGACAATATGACTGTTGTGGAGTAAAGCTTCCCGCCATAAGGATTTCCGCATTGTGGGATGATTAGGAACCCCTGCGTTGATAGTGAGGATCCTCAAAGCCATCTGTTCTGGGGTCTACGTGCTAAGATGTAGCGTTGGTAAGGATCTGGGGCGGCGGTGCAATTGACAGAAGGAGAATGGGGGTGCACCAATAAAGAAAGTCCCATAGACAGTAACAAAAAAGGTGTACTCACATTGCCGATCATAGAGACATAGGGTCCACCTGAAGGACTCAGAGAAGTAAGATGCAAATGGTCTGGGTTTTCTGTCATCCTGGTCTCCTGAAGGTTCGCAAAGAGACCTGCTTCTGTTGCAGGTAGACATCTCGTGGAAAAGAAACGGAACATATTAGAAAAAGAGAAAGGAAGTAAACATGTAAAAACGTAAAAAAGGAACATAGTCCAGAGCAACTGAGCACCAAACAGGGTGCTCCTCTAAGTGAATAACAAGTCACCCGTAGTCAGCGGGCAACTGCTGCTATTTGTGGGGGTTTAGTCCGACCGTACAAGCCACGGTCCTACACTCCAGAGATACAAAGTTTCTTATGACCATCCGATAGGCTCAGGTATGAGAACGAGCATTTTTGCCAGTGACCTCTTTCCAGTCCCTGTATACTTGTCTGGGAGTGATGGTATATGGGGAAGTGATCACATCCTCAGGAAGAATATCCCATTCTCGTAGGAGAGTAATACCCTCCTCTAAAGAAGAGATCACATACGTGCGATTATCACGTGTCACTACAAGCTTCGTGGGGTGACCCCATTTGTATGCAACTTTGTGGTTTCGGAGAACTTTTGTAACAGTGTTCAGGTTCCTCCTTTTCTGTAGGGTGTATTGGGACAGATCTGCAAAAAACTGCAAGTTCTGATACTATGGGGGAATGACCTCCTGCTTTCTCATGTACAACATGAGACTTTCCTTAATGTGAAAGAAGTGTAGGCGTAGGAGGACATCCCGTGGTATTTGCTCAGACATATGGGAAGGCTTAGGTAACCGGTGTATTCTATCAATGATAACATCAAGATCTGTAAGCTCAGGGATGAGGGTTTTAAAGAGCGTTGTAGCATAGGAGTTCAGGTCAGATTGTTGCACTGATTCGGGGATACCCCTTATTTTCAGATTGTTTCTCCTAGACCTGTCTTCCAAATCGGCCAACTTCGCCTTAACCCATGCAGTGTCACTTTCTTTTTCCTCATACACATCGACCAGATCGTTAATCGTATCGGCGTATTCGCCCATTTTCACCTCAATGTGACCTACCCTCTCACCCAATTCATGAATATCCCGATTAAACTTGTGCATGCAGGATGCCATATCTGATTGTATGGTACTTCTAAGGGACAGCAGCATGTCTTTTAACACAGTGTCCATCACAGGCTGATTCTGTGTAGGGAAAGATTTGATCGATTCCGGCATGTCTCTCGTGTCATCTCCGGATTCGGGGGCCTGGGCTACCCAATGTGTGCAATCCGTTGCCATCCAGCCTGGGTCTGGACTTAACTGGGCTCCGGGTTGCCGGGGAAGGCGGGGAGGAGGGCCGGGAATCGGGTGAGAGTGTAATTTTAGCAGGATTCCCTGTCTTAGTGTGATGTCTTGCTGCTGGGGCTGCAGGGACGGAGTAGGCCTCAGCGCCATCTTGCTTACCCTCCATAGCTTTCATGTGGAAGAAGTCCATTAAGCGGTGCGGGCGCCTTGGGTTCCGTCGTTTGCTAGGCATGATCACGACTGTTGCCCAAGCTAAATCGCCATTTTTTTGAGTGAAATCGGTGGTCGAATGGTTCGCTAATAGCCGCTTAATCCCTGAAGCGCCAGAGCTCTGGATCTATGCGACCATCCGGCTCCGCTGCAGGCCACGCCCCCAAAATAAAACAATTTTCATGAAATAATAAAAAAAAAAACATTTTTAAATATAAATGTGCCAGAAAACATTTAAAATATCTATTGGGCTTATATCTATGCCCAAAAGAATGTGCTCAAATATGAATGCATGTGAGTCCAAACTGAACACACCTATAAATACACGTGAGTTTTACTAAACTCACATAAACATTACCAAGGTAATAAATATAAAATAAGGCAACTTATGGAAAGAATAAAAAGAAAGAAGGATATACTTATTATCAAGAGATTCCATGGACTTAAAGGATGGTATGTATCTCAATTTCCTCATTGAGGCCATTAGGGGCAAGAGTGTCGAGAGTAAAAATTCAAAAAGTTTCACGCTCACACAATTTCGAAAAGCATTCTGCCTCAGACACCCCACCAGCTATGGATTCAATAACCCAGACCTGGAGGCGCGTCGTGGACTGGTCATGAAACTCCAAAAAGTGCCGAGGCACACTGTGTTTGTCGGAGCCTAATTCAATAAGTCGACGGTGCTTACCAAAGCGTTGTCTAAGTGGACATATTGAACGGCCTACATATAACATTTTACATGGACAAGTCAGGCCATAAACAACATAGTTACTGGAACAATTATGGAATTGATTGACTTGATACATTACTCCTTTATGAGTGAAGTTTTTTTGGCCGTGATTAACAAAATCACAGGTCTTACAGAGAGACTATTACACTTGTACATCTCTACAAATGGAATGAGGCAGAGGGGGTTAGGATCACGTTTACACTTCAGCTTGCTGGGTGCTATCTTATTTTTAAGGATAGGCCCCCTCCTATAAGTGACCTTAGGTCTATCGCTCAAGGTGGAACTCAGATGAGGGTCCTGTTTTAAAATGCTCCATGTTTTCCAAGGATATGTTCCATTTTTTTATACTGTCTATGGAACCCTGTAATAAAACGTACAACAGGTTCTTCCGGGGGTATAGCAACCTTAGGTTTTTTTTTCCAGGAAGAAAAGTGTTGTATGCCTGTTCCACCAAATGTGGAGGATAACCCTTCTCAATTAAATTTTCTTTAAGGAGAGAACTCTGTGATCTATAATCACAATCTCTAGTACAATTCTGTCTAAGCCTACAGAACTGTCCTTTGGGGATGTTATTCACTCACAAGGGGTGATGGCAGCTATCATAATGCAAATATGAATTGCCTGCAGTCGGTTTGGTATAATTACGAGCAAAGATATTATTACCTTCATGGTTGAGCTCAAGATCGAGGAAGGCCAGGCTCTCCTTATTCCACACTGCAGAAAAAGAGAGACCCAGATCATTTGTGTTGCAGTAGGTGAAGAACTCGTCCACCTGAGATGAGGTACCAGATGATGAAGATATCGTCAATATATCGACCAAAAAACACCACCTGTTGGGCAAAGGGATTGTTGTTCCATATATATCGATTTTCCCACAGACCCATGGTTAGGTTGGCATAGGAGGGCGCAAAATTAGCCCCCATCTCTGTGCCATGGGTCTGTAGGTAAAACTGGGCCTCAAATTGAAAATAGTTGTGAGTTAGACAGTAAGCAGTAGCTTCCAAAATAAATGAGGCTTGTCTGGTATTAAGGCTAGAGTCGAGCGTCAAAAAATATTGCACTGCTGATAGGCCTGCATTGTGTGGAATTGAAGTGTATAAAGAATTAACATCTAGGGATAACCAAGAGTAATTCTTGTTCCAGGTATAAGGGGACAAAAGATCCAAGAGATGTATGGAATCTCTTATATATGATGCTAGGTCCTGAGCCAAGGGTTGCAAAAAAGTATCAATGTATAGTGAAAAGCCGCTACTGCCACAATAGGTCTACCAGGCGGGTGAGATGCATCTTTGTGTACTTTCGTCAGATGGTAGAAATAAGGCGTGCTATAGAAATCTTTCCGTAAAAAAAGGGCTTCTTTTTTGTCAATGATTTGATCCGAGATAGCTTTTTGGATAAGAACCTCCGCTTCAATATGGAAAGAGGGCAAGGGATCATTGGGTAATTTTTTATACATTTTTTTATCTGAGAGCAATCTCATCGCCTCTGTCACATAAGACGTTCTATCTTGTATTATGATCCCACCCCCTTTATCAGCTGACTTGATAACAAGATTAGGGTTATCTAAAAATCGTTTGAGTAAGGTTTTTTCTCCAGAAGTTAGATTCTGGATGCAATATTTCAGTTTTTTAGCAGATTATTGACACAATTTTTGCAAGTTAGCCATGACTACTCTATAAAAAGCCTCCAGATACGGGCCTTTGGATTTAGTCGGAAAAAAGGAAGATTTTGGTTTTAAACCAGTATGTAATACCGGAGGGGATGTCTGAAAATGTTGCGTAAATAATTCCCAATCCGGGTCCATAATAATTTCCTCAGGATCTGGCCAATCATTATAAATACTATAGGCACTAGTAGAGCTGTCAGCACAATCCTCTGAATCAGAGCCTATGGAGACTGCATTAGACAGAGGTGTAGCTGAACTAGATGCTTGATCTTTAACAAATTGTAGATGAAAGTATCTTTTCAAAGTAATATTTCTAATAAATTTATTCAGATCTTTAAATAGTTGAAAAGAGGTTGTACAGTAGGAGAGAAAGTAAGGCATCTACTCAACAGGGAAATATCCTCCTGGGTCAACTCATAAGAAGATAAATTAAATAATTTTATAAAAAAATGGAGCCCAAGACAATCACCAATGGTGAACCACACTAAGGTCCTAGCAGCGCTTTATTGTTTTTAAACTTAAACATCCGACTATAAGTTTAGATTTGAAATGAGATACAGAATATCAAACTGCACCCAGTAAGAAATCTTATAATATATACGATCAGTTTCAAACTGAAATCGTAAATAATATCACATATGCCAAAAACAAAACAAAGTCCATTAGTGTTTCAATAATAGTTCATATTAAGCACAAATCCTGCCAGTATAAAGTGCTGTGAGCCAAGTGTTGCTAGCAGATCATTTAGATTCACAGTAGTCCACCACCACACCTCCTGTGCAAATCCCTATTGGTTATGCACTTACCAGAAAACCCTGGTTAAAAAGCACATCTCATAGAGACTTTAGGTTATGACCCGTAAGGTTATGACCCTGTTTTACGTTAAGAACGTAAGACAGAAACAACAGATAAGTTTGGAAACATGGATGGAGGACAGTAAGACATGTCTGTGTTCATGCACACTTTCCTGAAGGTATGTACCTATGGTGTCAGGTGGTGACTTAAAGGGCTATTGCAGACCTGTTCTTAGGAAGGTTGCTGGAAGGAACCACTGAGCACTGCAGGGAAAGAGGGAGATCAACATTCTCGAAGTGTCAGATTCTTAACGGACTTTAGAAAAAGATTTCTACTGAACTGTTGTTTAATGCTGGCATCAGCAGCAGGAAAAGGAGAAGTCTCCAGGATCTGAAATTTACCACGGGGATCTCCCCTCAAGCTCTGGGAGTGATCATTTCAGTGACATGTTCAGCTATTATTCAAGTGCAGCAGAAGGACTATCTCAAGTTTCTCCATTCCTTTATATGTGCAAAATATCTTCTGGGAAAGTGACTATTATACATCTGATGAGATCTCCGATGCCTTGGTATACGTGAGAGCTGATGATACGATCGGTCTTCTGGTGATATGAGATGTGCTTTTTAACCAGGGTTTTCTGGTAAGTGCATATCCAATAGGGATTTGCACAGGAGGTGTGGTGGTGGACTACTGTGAATCTAAACGAGCTTCTAGCAACACTTGGCTCACAGCACTTTATACTGGCAGGATTTGTGCTTAATATGAACTATTATTGAAACACTAATGGACTTTGAAATCGTAAATAATATCACATATGCCAAAAACAAAACGGTTTAAAACTGATCGTATATATTATAAGATTTCTTACTGGGTGCAGTTTGATATTCTGTATCTCATTTCAAATCTAAACATATAGTCGGATGTTTAAGTTTAAAAACAATAAAGCACTGCTAGGGCCTTAGTGTGGTTCACCATTGGTGACTGTCTTGGGCTCCATTTTTTTATTTGTTTTGATTGATATACTGTAGCAGCAGCTACAAGTTTTGGTATACCGTGAGCGCTGCGGACGTAGGATTTTTAGTTTTCTAATATCTTGCTCATATTTCTTTAAATAATTTTATCGTTTCAGAAGTTTGGCGCTGATGTTTATGTTTACGGACTTTGCGCATGCTCAGAAACGTGCTGTGTCCCCCCGACGTCACACGCTGCTCTCATGAGCTGGTCCGCATCTCTGCGGAGCGCAGAACATAGCTGAGCTCCCCCCCAGCATTCTGTGGATCCTGTTACAGCTTCTTGGACTCCGGGACACTTGCTTGTGGGAACAGCCGCTCGTTCATGTGTAATTCCATGACCTTAATATGTAAGTGATATTATACGTTTCTGGAATTAAATAAAAGCATTTTTACTGACGTGGCGCTACTCTATGTTTTATACAAATAAAAAAGGGGCACACTACTTTATTGGCTTCTGTAACTTCTATAAAAGATTCATAAATAATTTCTCAAAGGTTGTTCAGCCAATTACAGCTATTACAAAACAAAAGGTGAAATTTCAATGGACTGAACAAGCCCAACATGCTTTTGATGAGTTGAGAGACCTATTTACTTCTGCACAGATTCTAATTTTACCTGTGCCCAACAAACCATACTATGCTGATGTAGATGCTTCAGATACAGCTGCAGGTGCTGTACTATCACAGAGATCCAGGGAGAAAGAACTCCTACATCCAGTGGCCTTCTTTTCACGCTCCTTTACTCCCGCTGAGAAAAATTATGATGTGGGCGATAGAGAATTATTAGCAATCAAACTTGTATTGGAAGAATGGAGACATCTGCTAAAGGCCACTAGCACACCCATCACTGTTTATACAGACCATCGCAATCTTGAATACTTCCAGACAGCTAAAAGATTAAAACCACGTCAAGCCCGATGGACTCTTTTCTTCAGCCAGTTCCCCCTGCTGATAACTTACCATTCTGATTCTCGAAATGTTAAGGTTGATGCCATTTTTCGTATGGGAACTGACGCATCATCTCCGGGTCCTGAATCTTCTACCATGCTAAATAAAGACTGTTTTTTGACTACTATGCCATTGCTCTGGGATACCGTCAGATCTCATACTAATGTGAAGGATAAACCTTCCACAAACACCCCCACAAACTATTAAAATGTACTTTTATTGTACAACGGAAGAGTTTATGTCCCTCCTGCTGCTGTCGCTGAAATATTACCATATTGCTACGACACTCCCATAGGGGGTCATGGAGAGATACATAAAACACATGAACTGATTCAAAGAACCTTCTGGTGGCCTTCCTTATTAAAAGATGTGACATCTTACTTTTCTACCTGTTCTGTTTGTATTCATGCTAAGGACAGCCACAATCGCCCTCAGGGTCTTCCTTTGCCCTTCCCTGTTCCTTCCAGGCCCTGGACTGACATTTAAATAGATTTAATTGTTGAGATATCCTTAGAACATGGTTACAATACAATAGTGGCAATAGTGGATCGTTTTAGTAAAATGTCTAATTTCATAGCCACTAAGAATCTACCTACTGCCAGACAGACAGCCACTTTATTCATAAAAGAAGTGTTTAGGCTTCATGGTTTACCAGAATCCATTGTTACGGACAGAGGATCTCAATTTACATCAAAATTCTGGGCTGCCTTCTGTAGGGGTCTTCATATCCAACACTCATTGTCAACCAATTTTCATCCTCAATAAAATGACCAAAAGGAACGTACCAACCAAACCTTAGAACAATACCTGTGATGTTATAAAACCTATCTTCAAGATTATTGTGATTCATATCTATCTTTAGCTGAATTTGCATATAATAATCAATTCCACAGTTCCATTAACTCCATCTCCATTCTATGCTAATTATGGCTACCATCCCACTATGTTGCCTGGATCCCCAGTTGCTGATACTCTACCTGCTGCTAATAATCGTTTGCAAGAAATTGTGAAGCACTTTTCAGTACTAAAGAAGACCATAACTCATGCCCAGATTAGCTATAAGGACTATGCGGACAGACACCAGGATCCTGCCTCTTAGTACCAACCAGGTGATCGACAATGGTTGCCCAACTTGTTCCTAAAACTGAAAGGTCCTACCCGAAAATTAGGACAGAGATATGTGGGACCCTTCGCTATTGAACGTGTCATTTCCCCCACTGCAATGAAATTGAATCTACCTGAATTCTTATAGGGTTCTGTTAGGGCTGGGCTCAGTCCTTCCTTCTCTCCTTCTGTAAGCTGGCTGCTCAGCTGTCGGCTAATTGCCAGCTCCTATCTCTCCACAGTGACTCACCTGTTGATGATATCCTGCTTGTCAGTCCTGCTTACTTAAGCTGTCCAGCCCAGATGATCTATGCCTTCTCCTTGGTCACATCTCTAGAGACGCTCTCCAGTGTTCCTGTTAAAGACTTGCTTGGCTAACATTCCTTCTGGCTCCAGATCCTGCTTGCTGTTCTACTACGTCCATCTCTGGCTCCCTGACGTTTTGACTTGTCTGACTATCCGTTCCGGTTTCTGAACTCTGGCTATTTTTTTACTACGTTTTACTCTGTTTTACTTGTTTAATAAGAAGAAAAGGTAGATTTAACTGTACTTCTGTCTCAGTCTGATTCATTCTGACAGTAGGCAAAGGCCATGAATTCAGAAGATGCAGGTAATCCACTCGTCCGTAATACTTTTTGAGGATTGGAGGAGCAGGATCACCGCATGGATCAATTTCCATGGCATTACAAATGCTCCTGAGTCCCACAGCTCACCTGGAATCTCCCACTGTGTCTGCTCTGGTACAACCTGTGTGGCAGGCCATCCCTGCTGCTGCTCCAATCTCTGTGCAGGCACCTGCCTCGTGTATTAGCTCTATAAGAGGTATGTCTGCTTCCCCAGGGATTTGGTAGTGATCCAGTCCAATGCAGAGGGTTTCTAAACCAGATTGAGATATACTTTGTGATGCTGCCCCAGGCGTTTCCCACGAACAGAAGCAAAGTAGGTTTTGTGATATCTTTGCTTTCTGAGAGAGCCTTGGCCTGGACAAACCCTCTATGGGAGATGCAGAAACCTATTGTTGAGTTACCCGGAGTTTGTGGCTTACTTTAAAAGGGTATTTGATGTTCCTGTATGCTGCACTTCTGCTGCCACGTGCCTCATGTCCATCAAACAGAGTACAAGAACTGTTGCCAATTACGCCATTAAATTCCGTGCTCTGGCAGCAGAGGTTGCTTGGAACAGTGAGGCCCTCATAGCTTTTTTTTCACATGGTCTCTCGGATACCATCAAGGATGAGATAACAGCCTGAGATATACCCACTGAGCTGGATTATTTGATCACGTTTGCCACCCTCATTGACTCCAGACTTAGAGAAAGACTCTTAATGAGTGATTGGGGAAGCTTCTTGTATATTTGTCTCTGAGCTTTGCAGTCCCACCCTTGCCTCCCTCACCTCCCATGACTCCTGGTACCGAGTCGGTAAGTGAAGATGAACCCATGCACTTGGGCTTCACGCTTCTCTCTGTGGATGAGAGAACCCTTAAGAGGAGGGAGATATTGTGCCTTTATTGTGGCCAGGCAGGTCACTTTTTGAAGCCTTGTCCTACCCATCAAGGGAACGGCCGAACCTTGAGGTCCTGTCATGGACATACCTTAGGTGGCATTGTTTCAGCCCCAGTTATCCAGAAGGATAAGCCCCGGATTTCGGTTACCCTTTCTTGGGCTGAGTTATCCATCGAGATACAGGCTGTAATAGAATCTGGGGCTGCAGGCCTATTCATTAATGCTGCCTTTGTATCGAAGAACTTGATTCCGCTGCAGCTGCGTGACACTACACTTGCCATTGAGGCTCTTGATGGGAGACCTCTACAGCCTACCCGTGTGACTCGAGAGACTACTCCGTTGTCCATGGTCATAGTTATTTCCTCACCTAAGTTTCCGCTGGTTATTGGTTATCCTTGGTTACAGCGGCACAACCCCTCTTTCGATTGGCTCCATGCCGAGGTTTTCTACTAGTCACTACAATGTGGTAAGACATGCTTCTAGAAGGTATTCAAGGTCCTGTGCACTTCTCTCTCCTCCCTGCCGGACGAGTACCACGATTTTAGCGATGTCTTTGACAAAGGTCAAGCCGATAGTTTGCCTCCACACTGGTCACATGATTGTGCAATTGACCTTCAACCTGGTGCCATACCCCCTCATGGCTGGGTTTACCCTGCCCTTGTAGGATAAGGCCATGGAGGAGTATGTTGCAGATGCACTTTCTCTGGGTTTCATCCAAGTCTCAAACACTTAACCATTAAGAATGCCTGATCTGATTCAGTTGATTACGGAGTTATTGGACCGCCTCAAGGGCGCAACAGTTTTCACAAAGCTTGATTTGAAAGAGGCATACAATATCGTGAGTATTAAAGAGGGCAACAAGTAGAAAACTGCGTTTAATACCAGAATAGGAAATTATGATCACTTCGTAATGCTTTGGCATTTTTACAGGAATTTATTAACGATGTCCTCCGAGATTTGTTGTAGTTATGTGTGGTGGTTTATCTCAACGATATCCTCATATTTTCCAAGTCCCTGGAGAGCCACCACACAGATATCTGTCATGTGCTTCAGAAACTAAGAGAGAACAATCTGTATTGTAAAATGAAGAATTGAAAATTCCATCATGAACAAGTTAAATTCCTGGGTTATGTGATTTCCACTGCTGGTTTTTTGATGGACCCAGAGAAACTTTCAGCTGTCCTACTGTGGCCTGACCCATGGGTTTATGTCCTCTGCAGTGTTTTCTTGGATTTGCCAACTATTATCAGAAGTTTATTCGTAATGTCTCGTCTCTGGTCAAGCCCCTGACTGATATGACCAGAAAGGACTGTAACCCACAGTGTTGGTGTCCGGAGTCCATTAAGGCCTTTGAGAGTCTCAAGGCTGCCTTTGTTTCTGCTCCTGTGTTGGCACATCCTGATCCTACATTACCTTTTATGCCACGTACACACGACCGGACTTTCCGGCAGACTAGGTCCGACGGTCTTCCCGAGGGACTTTCGGCGGAGTTCCGACGGACCTTCAGAATGAACGGACTTGCACACACACGAACAGAATAAGTCAGTTCGAAAGTCTTCATTTTGAACGTGATGACGTAAGACAGGAATAAAAAGAAGTTCAATAGCCAGTTGCCAATAGCTTCCCTTGCATAGTATTTGGTCCGTCAGACCAGCATACAGACGAACGGTTTTCCCGATAGAACATTTTTCAAATCTGTCCAACGGACTCAATTCCTATTTCTAGATCCGTCTGATTTTTTTTAAATGAAAAATGATCAGATTAGCCAACACATGAACAAATTGTCAGATGAACTGATTCCATCAGACCTAGTCTGCCGGAAAGTCCGGTCGTGTGTATGCGGCATTATCCTTGAGGTTGATGCTTCTGAGACTGGAGTCGACGCCCTTCTGTCTCAACGTCCTAACTCTGAGAGAGCTATGTATCCTTGTGGCTACTTTTCCAAGAAATTGTCACCTGCGGAGTGCAATTACGAGATTGGTGACAGAGAGTTGTTAGCGATCATTTTAGCCATAAAAGAATGGAGACATCTCCTCAAAAGGTACTCATTCTTACTGACTATAAGAATCTCACATTCTTGTCTGGGGCTTAAAGCCTATCTCCCAGAAGAGCCCGATGGGCTCTTTTTTCTTGTCTAGGTTAAATTATAATTGTCTCATTCTTATCGGTACTAAGAATGTAAGCGCCGACGCTTTGTCATGACATTTTTCCTCCATTTCCAAGATGGAGTCGGTTCCGGTTCCTGTGATTCCTCCTGATCATATTCTGGATACGGTTCACACCAGTCTCACTTTTACTTTGGGTGACAAAATTCTTGCTGCTCAGGTTCATGCTCTTCCAGAGAAACAGTTTTTTTTGGTTTCTTTTTAGGTGATGTGGATGTTGTGGGAGAAGAATCACATTTTACCAGTGAAAGTGCCCAGATCCTCATTGGGGAGATAATGGGGTGCAATTGCGATTTAGAGAATATCCAGAAAAACATCAATGATGTTCAGCAGAAAATTAAGAACATCTTTGATGTTTTAGGGAGAGTCTGAAACACCCAAAACTAGCTAGCATCCATTTTACTTTTATATTTTTGGAAAAGCCAAATTTGGAAGATGCACACAGTGTGTCAACATGTACTATCTCCCATCACGGGGAATCAATGTATGCATGTTGTGGGTGCAACCCCTTCCTTGCTACTAAAGTGGCCGAGATAAAGGGGTTGCACCCTCAAAACACGTACATTGATACCACATGATGGGAGATAGGACATGTTGACATTAGGCATGTGATCAGGAGGAAACTGGCCACTTTTTGATTCACAATTTGTGTGCATCTTCCAAATTTGGCTTTTCCAGGGGTGACACCCCATCAGGCAATATCAGCACAGTTTGTACATACTCATGTCTGATATTGTCTTCACTTTTCAAAGTTGAACTTTGTAAGTTCCTGTGTTCTGTATGTTATGCTTTGATACATGCCTGTTTACACAAAAAATGGCAAGTGAGAAAAATGTTATCAAAAATAATGTTTTATATACACCAAATATGTTGGTTTGTTGTAAACCCCTTTTCTAAATGCACATGTGAATGTGCTTTGAGTAAAAAGTTAAATTATCAACAATGTGTGGCTTCCTTTTTCAATGCGCAAAAGCAGTATTTGTGGTAAAGTTGTTGTTTTCTGTGGCAATGGGTGGTATTTACTAAAGGCAAATCCACTTTGCACTCCAAGTGCAGTTTCAGTTGCACTTCTAGTGCATAGTGGATTTGCCTTTAGTAAATAACACCCACAGTGATGTTTACATTTCCCCAATCACACCATTTTCATGATCCCACATATTTCTGCCATGGTGCTGAAAATGAGAAATATTTTTGCCAGTAATGCATTACATACATTAACAACAAAAACAAGGTGTGCTTGTAGCAGACCCACAATATAATAAGATTATCTGAAGAAGATATACTGCCTGTCATTTTTTAAATGACCCTGTGACAGTCCCTATACTGATAAAGGACTGCTGCAGTATAGGGCATTAGTCAGCAGTAGTGCACCTCAACCCTATATATTGTGGACCTATACCAGTCCTTAAGGAATAGCAGACTGTACCTCACTCAACACTATGTTCTATAGTACCCTATACCTTACCAGTCCTTATAAGGACCTTTGTGGAACTAGTAGGTTGTGAATGATTAGCAGACTGTACCTCAGTCCCTATACTGATAAAGGACTACTGCAGCAGAAGGGCAGCAGTCAGCAGTAGTGCACCTCAACCCTATATATTGTGGACCTATACGAGTCCTTAAAGCGGTAGTACACCCGCAAATTTTTTTTTTTTTTTTTTTACCACCTGCAAAGCAAAAGGCATAATGAGCTAGTATGCACCGCATACTAGCTAATTATGAAATAATTACCTTAGAACGAGGCCCCGACATCTGGCCCGATCCACGCCGAGGGAGCTGACATGCTCCCTCTGCGTTTCTTCTGGGTATCGCGGCTCCGGCGCTGTGAGTGGCCGGAGCTGCGATATCGTCACTCCCGCGCATACGCGTGGGAAATTTCATCCCGGCCGAGTCCGGCCACTGCCGGACTTACAGCCAAGAATCCCCTTGTGCGCATGCGCCGCTGCAGTCAGTGGCGCATACCGAGGGGAACATCTCCTAAACCGTACAGGTTTAGGAGATTTTTTTTACCTACAGGTAAGCCTTATTATAGGCTTTCCTGTAGGTAAAAGTTAAAAAAATGAGTATACAACCACCTTAAGGAATAGCAGACTGTACCTTACTCAACCCTATGTACCGTAGTACCCTATACCTTACCAGTCCTTATAAGGACCTTTGTGGAACTAGTAGGTTGTGAATGATTAGCAGACTGTACCTCAGTCCCTATACTGATAAAGGACTACTCCAGCAGAAGGGCAGCAGTAGTGCACCTCAACCCTATATATTGTGGACCTATACCAGTCCTTAAGGAATAGCAGACTGTACCTCACTCAACCCTATGTACTGTAGTACCCTATACCTTACCAGTCCTTATAAAGACCTTTGTGGAACTAGTAGGTTGTGAATGATTAGCAGACTGTACCTCAGTCCCTATACTCATAAAGGACTACTGCAGCAGAAGGGCAGCAGTCAAGTATAATATTCTTTCTATATTTGGAAGAAAGAATATTATACGTGTACAAGCCTATTACCATACCCGTCCTGAAAAGAACCTTTGTGGACCTAATAGTAACAGCTACTGATTAAACTAACTGTCCCTCACTGCCACCCACAGCTTCCTGCCTGTCCCTATTTAAACTGACAAAAGACAGGCTGCTGCAACAATCACTAGCACAGCAGTGCCTCAAACCTATATCCTGAACTACACCTAACACCTATACCAGTCCTGAAAATAACTTTTGTGGACCAAATAGCTAGTGATTTGGGTCACTGCAGTCTCTCCCTGCTCCACACAGCAACCTCTCCCTATAGTGACAGTAGAAAGAATGTAAAATGGCTGCCGGAACGGGTCTATTTATAAGTTAGGGGGGATGTCCAAGTGTCCATGTGCTGTAATGTCTCAATTGGCTGTCCTGTACCCCATGATGGATGTGTCATCATAGGTCAAAGTTCTTTTACACAGTAAACACGGAACTCCGCCGGGCAAACAGCGGCAATAGTCCGCCGATCGGGCGGACGGCGAACAGCCGAAATTTGCCGCGAAACGACCGCCGGGCGAACCGTTCGGACATCCCTATTTAAGATCCCCTTATCAGATTTCTCACCCCCCCCCCCCCCCCCATCTGATAGCCCATTGCAAAAAAAATAGAGAGGGATGTTTTGGACAGGTAACCCTCTCCACTTCATTGATAGCTGAATGCATAAATAATGTGTGATACTTTGGCCAGCCCCTCCTTACTTACAGTATTGGCAGCCCACCGGATCAGGTAAGAAGTGTCATAATACAAAAAAAGGAACAAATGGAAGCACATTTTGACATTCTGCTATTACCTATAAAGATAATAATAGGAGAAAAAAAAGAGGTAGGTATAGTGTTTATTGGGTTTGGCAAAGTCAGCAGATAGAGGATTTCTATCAGCTGACCTAGCAGTTGTGGGGAGAGGGGTTCCTAATGAGTTTGGCCCACCAACAAAAAAACCTCTGGCACTCTGCATGAATTTAAGCACACACATAACATTTGTACACATTTTAAGGGGTGTTTAGGGGAAAGCAATACTATGGAGCTGACAAAATACATTGCTAAGTGACTAGGCTATAGGTTTATGGGCCCAGAAGACCATGCTGGGGAAGTTAGTGAAGGCAAATATGCATGAAGGACAAAAAAGGAACTTGAAAAGCTTCCAGCATGCATGAGGACAAAGGGGCACAGCATATCAATTACAGCATATTGCAATCGTGGTAATTAGGAATACATTAGCAAACATTAAATGTGATGTTAAAGGAGAAAACTTACCTTAATATAATCCTTCTGAAGGACCTGTATGATGGCAGAACAGGTCTCTGAAATAATGATTCCCAGAGCCTAGGGGCAGATGCCTGTCGAGAACTTCAGGTCCTGAAGACTTCTCTCTGTTGCCAAGTACCGCAACGTGGCGATGCGCCTCTGCTCCAGAGTGATGGCTTGCCGCATGCAGGTATCCTGCCTGCTGATATAAGGGGACAACAAAGCCAGCAGACGGTGAAAAACAAGTTCCGTCATCTGGCGATTATTGTCCCGGATCTCACGAAGAAAAGGCAACTGGTCACGCTGGAGCAACCAATTCTTGGTCCACGGACTCCTCCTTGCCCTGTTCATGGACTGGGCTTGTGTCAAAGCTAAAAGCCCAACACCAAACCCTTGCACAGCACAAACTCTACGAAGAGTACGTACATGAAACATGGCTTAAAACAATAGGCTGGTCAGAACGGACAACAAAAAGCACCGATAAACAGCAAGGCCTGAAAGAACAAACTGAAAACCAGAAACAAGCGGACAATAAGCACTGTAAATCAAAGCGTACTATATACCAAGATACAGTCCACAATGACCAACAAATGCAAACTGACTACACGCACTGATAATCAGATACGCACCGACAAGCACAAACTGAAGAGCAGTAACGATCTGAAGCACAAATCTGAAAAGCACGAATCGTCTCTTAACAAACTTCTACTAACACGCGATAAACACAAGATCAGCAGAAGGAGCCTAATGGGTGCCGCAGGTGGTGCTGAGCTTCCCTTTTCTAGTCCCGTTGTACGCGGTTTACGTCACTGAGTTCTTGTCGACCGGAAATTCCGACAACTTTGTCCGACCGTGTGTATGCAACACCACTTCCGGACTAAATCTGTCTGAATTTATCTGAAGGATTTTGTGGTTGGAATGTCCGACTGTGTGTACAAGGGCTTACTCATATCTGTAGTCATTTCATTTTGAGGTTAAACAAGTATTACAGATAGTCATAAAAACAACAGTTACTGTAGAATGGGAAGCTCCTTTTGCAAAACAAAACAAAGAAACAGTTTGCCTGCAATTCACCAAGGATTATTCCCATTGATTAGAAAGTGAAAATGTTATCAAATGTGCAATCATTTTATCTTATATTTTCATACACCAAGGTTTTCTCTATGCTGCCTACTCCTGTTTTTACTTTGAGCATTAATTCTTACATTTATATTGTATAGCTAACTATAGAAAGTCAGAGTAGATAATGCAAGCTCCATTGGGGCCACTCTGCATGTTTGAAAACAGAGCTCCTTAAAGGAGAAGTCTAGCCTGAGCTTGTTTGGCTGGGCTTCTCCTATGGATCACAGGAGAGCAATTTGTTTTGCGCTCCTGTGACCCATTTTCAGCAGAGGGATCTGAAGTCTGTCCTCTGCTGATGTCACTGGAATCAGTCCAGGCACCATGTCATCACAATGAAGTCTGGATCCGCTAGGTGCCTGGACTAATGTCTGTCTCAGCCTCTCAGGGATCCGCTGATAGACTGAGACGACCAATCCCCACCAATCCACAGTTCAGCGCTCCAATGAGCCTGGAGGAGTAGAGCAGAGACTGTCAATCAGCAGCTCTCCTCTTGGGGATCTGTGAGAACCAAACCATCAGTGATATTTGATCGCTCGGTTCTCAGTTTAGAGACGCCGGGGGAGAGATGCAGCATCGGTCCAAGGCTGCATGCACCTAGGTAAGCATGATTATGGGAAAAACTGGATTCCCATACTTCTCTTTTATTGTAGTGTGCTCAGTGTATCTTCTGAGGTAGTGTAGTGTTAGGTTCTGACACCATCTAGTATGTTGCAGATTGCATATTGTACATTCACATCAAATCTTTTCTAATTCTTTTTTAAAAAATAAAGATCACAGCTGAACAGAAAATAAACTGTATACATACAGTACAAACATAACATAGAAAGCTCTCTAGAAAGCAGAAGACAAGGATAGAACCAGAAATTAAGGTGATTTTAGAAAATGTATGATTTCTTGCTGAGCAGGGCAGGGAACATACCGTGTTTCCCCGAAAGTAAGACAGTGTCTTACTTTCTTTTTATCCCCAAAAGCCCCACTATGTCTTACTTTCGGGGTATGTCTTATATTGGAAAAAAATTGTCAAATTTTTTGTTTTAACCATAAAATTAACATTTATTAACAACCTGAACAGTATTGTATTCACCACAAAACAGTTTTATAAAAGGAAGTGCCAAGAATGTCTTGTTACAACATTGCATAACATGTAAAACAATGAAAAATGTTAAGAATGAACAGTGGAATACTGGAAGATAAAACAGATTTATGTGTGATACAGTACCACCTGCTGTATTTAATCCAGTGTGACACCTGCTGATACCCACTGGGTTACATACAGCAGATGATACCCCAGTATGCCAGTGTGTATGTTTTACTGATGTATGATTAATACTGTGTGCATTACCGTATTTTAAGCAGGAGGCGGCAGTGACAAGTGCAGGGGACGGCGCGGTGACGTATGGAGAGGGGGACGGCTCAGGCGTGGGTAGGAGGCGGCGCTCATTAAGATCAGAGGGAAATGGCAGACGCGGCGACGTATGGAGAGGGGGACGGTGCGGACGTGGGCAGGAGGCGGCGCGCAGCTAGATGAGAGGGAGGCGGCAATACCCCCGTGTTTCCCCGAAAGTAAGACATATGTCTTACTTTCGGGGTACAGCTTATATTAGCCGACCCCTCTGAAACTCCCGATACGTCTTACAATCGGGGGTGTCTTACTATCGGGGAAACAGGGTAGCTAAAGTCAGAGTATGATTGTTGTTGGGTATCTGTTGGGTGACTTGGGGGTAGCTTGTATCAAGTGCAAACTCCTGTGAAGGGGTCCCTTCCAGAACACTAGCTACTCCTTAGACTGCACCCTCAGGGAAAGTGGGTGTATCGAGGTGAGGGTTTTACCTACTTTTTTTATTACGTATTCATGCTGGCATTGTTCTACAGATGAATCTTCCCTCTGCAGCATTGCCGCCAAATGTTTCAGTTTTTTTAACTGCACAGGGTCAAGCTTGGTGATTGACAATGGCTCCTCCAGGTAGTCTTGCTGTTATAATAGGGCAGAAAAAAACAGAAGATTGCTTTATAGGATCACCTGGTAAATATCAAAGAAGAAGCGGAAAAAAGAAACAAAATTCAGCAAGGTATCACTGATACCACTGACAAATAAATATATCAACAAAATATCAATAACCTAATATAATAAAATGAATTAATATGTCTGTAATCAAGCTTTTTTTCCATTGACCTGAGGTCATGTAATCACATTTTCACAACTACAATGTGCATGGGCAGCACAGTAGTGTAGTGGGTAGCACTCTCACCTAGCAGTAAAAAAGGGTTGCTGGTTCAAATACCAACTACAACACTACCTGCCTGGAGTTTGCATGTTCTCCCTGTGCCTGTGTGGGTTTCCTCTGGGTACTTGGGTTTCCTCCCACACTTCAAAGACAAGCTGGTAGCTTAATTGGCTTCTGTCTAAATTGGCCCTAGTATATGAATGTGAGTTAGGGACCTTAGATTGTAAGCTCCATGAGGGCAGGGACTGATGTGAATGTACAATGTATATGTAAAGCGCTGCATAAATTGACAGTGCTATATAAGTACCTTAGTAATAATAATTTCCCAGGGTAGAAAGCTGGCATAAACTATAGTGATGTCATCAGGACACATGACATGCTGTAACATCCACAGACTAAAGTCATGCAATGTAGAGAAAAAGGGAATCAATCATGTGACCTATAAAAATAAGTATTGCACTTCCGGTTCCGGCGCCGCATGGAGTAGCTGTTTCTCCTCACAGCTCCCGCAGACCGCCCTACAAAACGGCATATAAAGTCGGCGTTTTTCGCTTAGAAAGCTCCCTGCGACTCTCTCCACGAATCCGACCGCGCGATGGACGGGTTCGTGGAAAAAAACGGGGCGCGATCCTATGCGGCCGCGACCGCGCGGTTGGCCCCGCTGCAAATCGAGGCCCCGGCTTCGGCCTACACGGAACCGGCCTGCGCGGCCTATCCAGCGGAGACGGCCCCGGCCATGGAGGTAGGCGATCAGTCAGCTATGCACTCTAACCAGAGAGACTCCTTGTCTCCACAACCCCATGCATCGCCGCAAATCTCTGGCCCTGCAATACCTCTACATGTGCAGCAGCCTCACATACCTCAGCCATTGCAGGACCACCACACTGAGGTTCTGGCTCAAGCTGTGGCTGCTCTTCTCTCCCCTATGATTGCAGCATCAGTAGAAAAGGCTGTCAGCGCAGGCATGCAAAAGATCCAAGCCCAGCTAGGGGAACATGCTTCCAGATTAAATGAAGCAGAACACCGTATATCAAATCTTGAAGATGAACTCTACCAGACGCAATCCTTTGAACATGCCCAAGATAGAACGAACAAGTTCATTCTGGAAAAACTCGACGACCTCGAAAATAGGTCCAGTTTGTAGGACTCCCCGAATCGCTTCCCTCGCCTGCCTTGTCTGACTTCTGTGCCCGCCGCATTCCTGAGGCTTTGGGCCTGGGAGGCCCTTACACAGTGGAACGCGCACACCGAGTGGGAGCCTTTAATTCAGAACGCAAATTACTGCGGCCGATAATCGCCAAATACCTCAACTACTCCGACAAGGCCGCCATACTGCAAAAGTACCGTCAATCCAGATCTGTACAGATTGATGGCATCAAAATCCTAATCTTTGCTGACTACTCGGCGGACGTTTCTAAGAAGCGTAAGGCTTTTCAGCACATCTGCGCAGAACTTCATCAACGCCAACTCCAATTCACCCTGGCATTCCCAGCCGTTCTGCGGATCAAAACACCCGCCGGGGAACAACTCTCTTTTCATGATCCTGAGGAGGCGGCATCCTTCTTGAAATCTTCCCGCTCGGGCTCGCATCTTAGTCCCGCACCCAAAGCCCCACCAATCAACCGAGCCTTGGATCAACGGAGCCCACGGAAAGACTCCCCCAAGCGGTTTAGGGCTTCCGGCCCAACACAACATGGCCTCACTGCCCGCTGAGGGGCGAAGCATTTGACGGTGCCCCCATTTGGCGCACTCTCCTCTCCCGGAAGGCCTTTCCTGGCCCCCACCCGACCTACTCCAGGTGAACTGTTTTTGGACTTTCCTGTCTGGACTGTCCACACCTCTCAGGTACTGTTCGACGAAAGTTCTATGGTTATGGGTTTATTCCCAGCCCCATCAAGGTCTGTTATGGCCTGAAACCTCTGCTGTTCTCAGGTGCTATTCTTTTGTTACAGTTTATGATACGGTTTAGTTTGCCTTTATTGATACCTTAGATGTTGTTTCTACTATTTGTATGCTCATGTCTTCCTCCCCTGGGCGCCATTGTGCGGACCTACACCCATGCTCCAATTCTTTATGGCCGCTGTTACTATCCTTTATTTATCATTTGAAGGGCGGAAAACCCTCACTTCAGACACAGGGCTGGTTATGGGAGCTGGTCCTCACGGTGACCCCCATGCGGAAAAAAGCGAGGTTGGTTAATGCGTATGTTCATTTTTGTTCCATTTACTGTTGGTACACATACCCCCCTCCCCCTCCCCCATTTGTCTCTCCTTCTCTCCTTAAGGCCCGTTGATGTTATGAGCCCAGGCACTGATCCCCTTCATAGGCCTGGGGAAGCTAGGCCCTCAGCAGTTTTTAGCTATCTTCCTCACCCAGGCCTCGCTGTCTTAGCATCTACAATACCCCTACATCATATCCCTAATTTCTCCTCACAATGCTACAGATAATTTCCTGGAACGTGAAGGGCCATCGTTCTCCTTCTAAAAGGATGAAGGTCCTTCGCCATCTTAAAAGACTGAACACAGACATAGCGCTACTTTAGGAAACCCATCTTTCCTCACCCGACTTTGCTCGGATGAGGAAACTCTGGGTGGGCACAGTTGTGGGCTCTGAGGCTCTAGGCCGCAAAGCAGGAGTCCTTGTTCTCATTCACAAACATCTCCCCTTTAAACTCTTATCCACAGACTCGGATGACCAGGGCAGACTTCTCACTATCCGCGTCCTCATTGGGACAAGGGAACTGACGATATCCAACGTGTATGCCCCTAATAGTCCCACGAAGGACTTTTTCAATATGCTGACCACTTGGCTTCTACGCCACCCACACCTTCCTCAGATTATTGGGGGTGACTTTAACTCTGTCGTCCACCAGATTGATGACAAATCCACGCGACTACGCCCCACCTCGGTCCCTACTTCTTTAAACCCCACGGTACTTGCAGCAACTATGGAAAGCCTCCACCTTCGGGACATATGGCGATTTCACCACCCGACTGATAGAGAATTTTCCTTTTACTCGCACCCACATCATGTCTTTACCAGAATAGATTATTTTTTCTGCTCTGATGATCTCCTTCCTCTAATCCCAGAAGGAGAGATACATGATATAGCCATTTCTGATAACGCCCCCATATCCTTATCCCTTGAGACCCCAGACATACATCCTAACCCTAGAATTTGGCGTTTCCCCTCCTTTCTCCAACGCAACGCGGATTTCCAAACTTACATCACTAAAGAATGGCAGTTTTACACGCAAACTAATGCACCGCACGCTGATGACCCAAACTTATTCTGGGATGCAGGGAAAGCTTTTCTCAGAGGCCGCATCATTTCGTATGTGTCGTCCTTTAAGAAACATGCTCACCTCAACTACGTCTCCTCCAGCTCTAGACTTCACATGGCTCAACGTGCATTGTATGCACAAGACTCCCCCGAAAACCGGACTGCTTGGCAACTAGCCAAACAGTCCTTTGACACCTGGGCAGACACCGTGGAATCCACCAAGAAAGCATACCTAGACGCCACCCTCCACAAATTTGAAAATAAGGCGGGTAAGCTTCTAACCCGCCCTTAGCAAGGAAACCTATCGCCCGGCCGTTATCCCCTCCATCCGTGAGCCGGATGGTTCTGTCATGAACACGCAAAACGGCATAAACGCTGCCATGCTGCGCTATTACTCGACGCTATATGCCGCCGATCCCATTGACAAACCCACGGCATGCGACTTCCTAGATAAAGTTACTCTGACTCCAATTTCTCCCTCCCAATTAGAAACCCTCAATGCCCCTATCTCTCTCTTAGAAATCACTACCACGATACGACAGTTAGCCTCCTCTAAAGCGCCAGGCCCAGACGGTCTGACAAGCGAATTCTACAAATCACTGCATCCTCTCCTGGCACCCACTCTTCATAGTGTCTATCAACGTATGTGGTCTGGTGGCTCTTACCTTCCCACGGGCAATCAGGCCATAATTAAACTATTAGAAAAGAAAGGGAAAGACCCCCAGGAACCAGGTTCGTACAGACCCATTTCACTGCTAAATCTTGATGTTAAGATTCTCTCTAAAATTGTGGCCACGAGACTGGCTGACATCGTCCCTTTTCTGATCCATCCAGCCCAATCCGGCTTTGTGAAGGGCAGAACGGCGACGATGAATATTAGAAAGGTGATGATGGCGCTGGAACACGCCAGATGCCATCCAAGGGGGGATTATGCCATTATCACTCTTGATGCCGAAAAGGCTTTTGACAATGTAAACTTTGATTGGCTCGCCATGGTCTTACGTAAAATGGGGTTCTCTGGCCCTTTCCTTCATCTAATAAATTCCATGTACACCTCACCGGCGGCTAGGCTGGTAGCAGCTGGCCTCCTCTCCAATGAATTTCGCCTTCACAAAGGCACGAGACAAGGTTGCCCCCTCTCCCCACTCATCTTTAACTTAGCTCTGGAACCACTCTCTAGATATCTCTTAACAGTTGCCCCGCTGCATTCGAATAGGGAACCAAGAGTTGAGGACATCCCTCTTTGCGGATGATGTCCTCATCTTCTCCGCTGACCCTTCCGCAGATATGCCCACAATAAAATACACTTTTGATTTATTCAGGAAATGCTCAGGGTTGCGCATAAACGACTCCAAAAGCGAGATTATGCCCTTAGGATCCCTCCCCCCACCTGCCTGGGTTCAAAACTCCATCTTCACTACGGCCAAGTCACATATCACTTACTTGGGAATCAAAATAGGGAAACTCCCGTCCTCTCTCTACCACCTGAATTACCCCCCACTTTTTACTAAAATCACTCAGGAATTAGACAACTGGATGGATCTGCCCCTCTCGCTCCTGGGAAGATGTCAGTTGGTGAAAATGGTCAGTTTCGCCCGCCTGTTATATCCTCTCCAGACAATACCCCTACTGCTAAGACACAAAGACTCCAAATTACTGAATTCTGCAATCACAAAATTTATATGGCGAAACAAACGACCACGCATAGCTCTCTCAAAACTCCATCTTTCCAGGACCGAGGGCGGTATTAGTCTCCCAAGCCTTAGAATGTATAATCTTGCTTGTCTTTTAAGGGTAGGTCTGGACTGGATAACCCAAAAATCCAAATGCTCCAATTACCAATTGGAGGCCGCAATGGTCCACCCCTACTCTCTAACAGCCCTTCTCCACTGTAAGTGGAAATCTCTACCAACAACACCATATCAACATAACCTTCTGCTGAGAGACACTGCTATAGCATGGAGGGAGGTAAGGAAAAGCCTCCGTCTCTCTCCTTTCATCTCAAAATTTCCCCCGATACAAGGCAACTCGAGCTTCTCTCCAGGTCTGGAACATAATCCCTATGACTCCTGGCGACAAAAGGGTCTCTCCACCTTCTTCTCCCTATGTGATCCTGCTACTGGCCAGGCTCTACCCTTTCATACTCTAGCTACCCGATTCTCCCTCACCGCAACCTCATCGTTTCATCATGGCCAATGTCTCAGCTTTCTCCGCAACACCTGCAGAGATGCATCCACGAGATTCACATCGTCATTCCTCGAGACCCTTATACAGAAGGACTCATACAAAATCTCAGATATCTATAAGCCACTACTCATCCAAACGACGCCTCCCTTGGATTCCTCATCAGTGTCTAATTGGGCTAAAGACTTCCCGAACGACGACATGGTGGACAAGATCCTTCAAGGTCTTCGCACAGTTTACAACTTGGTTCCTAATGAATCCTGGAGGGAAACACAACTCAAAATCGCTCACCGGGCACACATCCCCTTTCTCCATGCCAAACAACCCCACTCCACTCCGTCTTCACTATGCCCTCTCTGCCAACAACCTAAGCCCTCTCTCGCGCATCGTTACTGGACTTGCTCCTTTATCTCGGCGTTCTGGGACCAAATCCTGGCTTTCATCTTTAAGATCACACTGCTGAAGCTACCCAAAGACCCTTTACTTCTTATTTTTGGATATTGGGATGCCACACAACTTCCCTGGTCGAAAGTTTCTGTCCCACGGGACAAAGAATGGGTCCTGATATGCCTCCTGATGGCAAGACGGGCCATACTAGCCAATTGGACATCTACTGCTCCACCCTCAGTCGTGCAAGTTCACAGAGATATCCTGCATCTCCTATTCCGTGACAAAATGAATGCTAATCTAGCCCACAAAAAGGCCGTTCAGTGCTTCCACAGCAGATGGGACTCTTTTGTGAAATCGCAACTTACTCCTCAGGAACAAGCCCACCTTGATGAACACTCTTTTATCTACAATGGCCAATGGCTCACCGCAACCCCCTCCACTATGGGGTAACTACCCACGTCAAGACTACAATTATGGGCCCCCCCCCCCCCCAATCAGAGCCCTCTTGATGATCTGATATATATATTGTTCTTCTCCCCGAGGTTGAGTTAGTGCATAATTATTCCATGATCCATCCAGTTATTACTACCTCGTTTCTATATGACTGTCAGGGAGAGGGATACTCTCCATTATGTGGTTTATGGGACGGTGCCCTGGCACCAATTGTTGCTCAATATATTGCTATTATATAGCCTGTAAATTTTCAAAAATTAGAAAAATTTTGTACGTACTGTTCACCCATTTGTAATGTACCCTTTTCTTTTCTCAATAAAAATGTTTTGGGGAAAAAATAAAAAATAAAAAATAAGTATTGCTTTCTGAGATGTGGAAAGATTAGGCCGTCTTTTCTGAAGCAGCTGTATAACTGTTTGTAGAAAAATACCATTATGTGCAACAGTTCCAATATAACAAAACTGCTTAGTATTCATCATTTTCTCCTCAGAAGGTTTTTGCATACTCCTGCACACACCTGAAATGTCAGAATCTGGCAACATTTAAAGTGGTTCCAAAGTCTCAAGGTTGTTTACCTTAATGCATTCTCTGTATCTCTGCATTAAGGTAAAAACCTTCTGTGCATAAGGGTCCCCCCCATACTTACCTGAGCCTTATTTCGATCCAGAGGATTGGGGCTGCTCTGTGCAAAACCATTGTACAGAGCAAGAAAAGTATAATATTTTTGTCGCCAGGATCGCCTCAACCGAATGGTTTGCTGTTTTCCTGGTGCCAGGGTTCGGCATGAGGTGGACTGGGTTGATAAATTACTGGGAGGGGCTGGGCATGACCCAGCTGTCTTGGTCCACGTTGGAACCAATAACAGAATATATGGAAGGTGAAGGGTCCTTAAGAACTAATTTAAAGAACTAGGCTGCAAGTTGAAGGGGAGGACCTCCAAGGTGATATTCTCTGAAATATTTTCTGTGCCATGCGCAACACAGGAAAAGCAGGGGGAGATTAGAGAGCTGAATGTATGGCAAAAGACCTGGTGTAAGAAGGATGGATATGGGTTTTTAGAGCACCGGGCTGACTTTTCATTGGGGTGCAACCTATATGCTAAAGATGGTTTGCACCTAAATGGAAGGGGGTCTACTGTGCTGGGGGAGAGGTTTATGGGAAGGCTGGAGGAGTATTTAAGCTAGGATTGTGGGGAAGGGTGACTTTGATTATAATGGGGCAGACAGGGGTCAGCCCCTATTGGTGGGTGGAATGGGGAAAGATAGGGGGAGGGCTATGGCAGACAATATGTAGATTCCTATGTTACAAACGACCATTAGAAATAGTATGATTTGTACTAAATTAAAAAATGGGGAAAATATGTTTGCAAAATGTGACAATGAATTAAAGTGTTTGTTCACCAATACCAGATGTCTGCCAAGCAAAATAGGTGCATTAGAAGCTCTGGTGCACAAGGAGAACGTTGATCTAATTGGTATTGCTGAATCTTGGTTTCATTCTTCTTAAGACTGGGCTATTAATATTCTTGGCTATGCTCTTTTTTGGAAAGACAGGGTAAACCGGAGGGGTGGTGGTGTCTGTCTCTATGCGAGAAGTGATCTCAAAGTGAGTGTGAAAGAAGACCTTGTTTTTTTGTTTTGTTTTTTATAATTTTTTTATTCAGAAAAAAAAAGGAATAAGAACATACAAAGGCATACAAGAAGGCACAATCAGCGATAATAAGAGAGGATATAAATATCCAGGGCAAGCCCTGGGGCAGAGGAAACCGTGAAACACAGAAGAGTTCAGCGAACAGTAATACTATAATAGCATAGGGCAACAGGGACCAACTGGATGAATCGGGGACTGTTTCGAACCCTAAGCAGAACTGGTATTGATACCGGCTCCCTAGGGTAACAAAGCGCCTAATTACACTTTATAGATACAAAAGGAAAGAAAAAGGGGACCGGGGGGGGGGGGGAGAGAAGGCAGATTAGGAACAAGGATAACATCTTAAGAAGAGATTCATATGCAATGACCACATAGGAGAAACCTGGGGAGCAAATAAGGACCAAGGCAGTCTAGGCAGTTAAGTAGTTCCTGAAGATATATTAGGAGTGAAGCAAATCATTGTAGGTAAAAGACAATTGATCCAATGCACGTTGATCAGGTAGCGGCATGGTTGCGGTGATAAACAAACGCCATTTGGCGAAAAAGGCAGCTTTTTGGGAGACATGGGAAAAGTCAGCAAGAAGCCTCTCCTTGTACAGGAGAGATAGAAGGTCCTTGAGAAGTTGGGATGCCGGAGAGCCAGGAGGCGAAAGCCAAAAACGAAGTATAAGGCGGCGGGCCAGAAGTAGACATAATAAGATCCAGTCGACTGTAGCATGCTGGGAGTGGGGCCCTAAAATGGGTCCGGCACCCGGCAATGTAGACCATGGCAGCAGCAAGGGGTCCCAATATCCAAAGATTAGGAGCAGAGGATCCTTGGGTAGTTTCAGTAGCGTGATATCAAAAATGAATGCTATGACCTGGTCCCAGAATGTAGATATTGTTTGGCAAGACCAGAAACGATGAGAGAGAGGTGGCTTTAAACATTGACAGTGGGGGCAGGATGCCCCGTCTTGCTTTGATTTAGGAGACAAAAACGGGACGTATGCCCTGTGGGCAATCTTAAGCTGGGTTTCCCTCCAGATTTCGTTGGGCGTGAGTCTCATAACTTTGATAAATAGTTATCCTCGCGCCACAATGGTTCAAAGAAATAGTTTATAAAATTATGGTTGCAGCAAAAACACCGATAGGAGTATAAGACCCTCCCCTAAAGTTGTGATATGTAGTGCATAAGTAGTGTTGCGCTCCACAAAAAAATTAAATAAATAAATCAATACTAATAAAAAAGAAAACATTAACTAAACATAGCTATTATAGCCGTGTTCCTTTAAATCTACACCCTCTAAAGTGCATAAGTGTCAATAACTCCAATTAAAGTGCATATAGTGACAATCCTGTTAAACAAAATATATAAATGTATACGAATAATAATAAATCAATGATTTCAGATCAAACTTCAGACTATACAGTGCATATAGTGAGTGTGATTACACTATATAGTGTATCCTGGATCCTGGTGAGTGTGATCGCATCTAGATCCATACAGTGCATCCAGTGAAAAATAGTTTAAGAGCCAGTTAATAAACGTCCAAAAAAAAGTTAATAAAGATATTTCTTATCTATAACATTAAAAATACATGCAGTATGTGAATTCACACTGTGTAATAGCAAAAGCTGGCCTCGTGAAAAATTAATCATAAATTAGTGATTCCACCGGTGATCTTTGTGTATCTTCAGAGTCGGGTGCACACTGAGTGCAATGGCTACCTTACCTCCCTGCTGTAAGGTAAACAGCAAACAATCTCCCAATTCCAGCAAAAAAATTGATGCTATCAGTTGGTATAGGTGCTGCAGATCATCCTCCCTAGGTTCTCAGCCATACACAATAGATCAGTTCCATATAGGAGACAAAAAAGGGGGCTCCAATAGTGAAGTATGTAAGTATAAACTTTAATATAGAAAGGACCTAGTCCTAGGTACTCACATTAGGTAAAACAGTCACAGGTAAAAACGTACAGCATAACAAACGAACGGACTCTGCGTTCGTACCCCGGACGTCACTTCCGGTATCCTCCTCAACCAATCCTACGCGTATCGTCACTAGTCATGTGACTTCATCTGAAATCATTGATTTATTATTATTCGTATACATTTATATATTTTGTTTAACAGGATTGTCACTATATGCACTTTAGTTGGAGTTATTGACACTTATGCACTTTAGAGGGTGTAGATTTAAAGGAACACGGCTATAATAGCTATGTTTAGCTAATGTTTTCTTTTTTATTAGTCTCATAACTTTGTTGAGACCCAGCATGATCTTGTAGACGATGTCGGGGTCTGGGAAGGCCGAGGACCAGTTTGCAATGGAGGTGGTGGAGGCCGGTGGCGTTGAGCGTTCCAGAAGGGGTTTGTAGACATCAGAGATTTTAAAACACTCGTCCCGTATCAGCTGATCCATGAAGCTGGGTTGGAAACGAAGAAGCTCTTCCTTGCAACACTGGGTAATAAAGCTGACACACTGCTGGTAGTGCAGAAAGTGTGAGGCGGGTATGGAGAACAATTCCATCACTGACTGAAAAGGAAGAGGTCTGCCAGTAGCCGGGTCACACAGGGAGGAGAAAAGGGACAGGCCCCGTTCTGTCCAGGACGAGAAAGCTTTGCAGTGAAGGCTTGGAGTGAAGCAAGGATTTCCTTGAATAGGCAGGTGAGTAGAAAGGAAGGGTGGGAGTTTAGCCAGTTTCCTCAACTCCCTCCAAGCAATTGCTGTGTCTCTGAAGACAAGGTTATGTTGGTGGGGGGGGGGGGGGGGTACCGACTTCCAACGGCAATGCAGCAGGGCAGTTAAGGAGAAAGGGTAAGCCATAGCAGTTTCGAGATCAAAATTAGAGTACCTGGACGAGTGGGTGATCCAATCTAGGCTGGTTCTAAGTAGACAAGCTAAATTATACAATCTAACATTAGGCAAACTGATACTCCCTTTGCCCCTGGGAAGGTGTAATTTTTTGTAGGCAATGCGTGGTCTTTTGCCGTGCCATAAGAATTTTGAGATAGCAGAATCCAATGAGGTAACATCTTTGTGTTTAAGCAATAGTGGGAGAGTTTGCATAGGGTATAAGAGCTTGGCAAAGCTGACCATTTTCACAAGGTGGCACCTTCCCAGGAGCGAAAGGGGCAGATCCATCCAGTTGGTCAGTTCTTGGGAGATCTTAGAGAGCAGGGGAGGGTAATTCAGCTGGTATAATGAGGAAGGTAATTTCCCAATTTTGATTCCTAGGTATGTGATGAAGGAAGGGGCAACCGAAAATAAAGAAACAGCAGCCCAGGGGGGTGTGGAATGGGAGCCAATGGGAAGAATCTCACTTTTGGAATAATTAATGCGGAGCCCTGAGCAAAGTCTAAACTCGTCGAAAACGCTTTTAATAGTGTGAATGTCAGCTGCTGGATTAGATGTGAAGATAAGTACATCGTCGGTGAATAGAGATGTGCAGAGTTCCTTGCCTCCTATGTCTATGCCGTGGAGGGAAGCCATATGGGTTAGGTGTCTAGATAGAGGTTCGAGGGCGATGTTAAAGAGTAGAGGGGATAGAGGGCAGCCCTGTCTGGTGCCTTTGTGCAGGGGAAAGCTGGGTGAAGGGGAGGAGTACATAGAGTTAATGAGGTGGGAGAAGGGGCCTGAGAAACCTAATTTGGAGAGGGTTAAGGAGAGCCAATCAAAGCTGACATTGTCAAAGGCTTTCTCTGCATCTAAAGTGATAATGGCATAGGTGCCCTTGGGGTTTTGTTTGGCTGCTTCAAGAGCTAGTAAAACTTTGCGGATATTTAAAGTGGCCGTTCGCCCCTTAATAAAACCCGATTGGGCTGAGTGGATTAAGTGGGGTAGGACATCCGCCAATCTCGTGGCAACGATTTTTGAGAGTATTTTTACGTCTAAATTGAGGAGGGGAATAGGCCTGTAAGAGCCGGGCTGTAGTGGATCCTTTCCTTTTTTTGAGAGGAGTTTAATGACAGCTTGATTCCCTGAGGGGAGATATGGACCTCCCGCCCAGATAGCGGAATAGACGGAGAGGAGTGTGGGTGCCGCGATGTGTGTATGATTTTTATAAAAGTCACTAGTAAAGCCGTCGGGGCCGGGCGCCTTATGGGAGTTGAGATGGTGGATGGTGTTTTCTATTTCAGGGAGAGTGATGGGGGCATTAATGGCCTCCAGTTGCTCCGTCGAGATGGAGGGGAGAGACAGAGTGTCTAAGAAGTGTCGAGCCTTTTGTTGTACGATGGGGTCTGGGGCGTATAGATTAGTGTAGTACCGTAACATTGCTTCATTAATGGCTTGAGGGGAAGAGAGTGTGCGGCCCGTGTGGTCACAGAGGGCGGTGATGTGTGTGGGGCGATGACTACCTTTACATAATCTGGAGAGAAGTTTCCCAGCTTTATTACCGTACCTGTGAAGGGTGGCATCTAAGTGAGCCTTCTTCGTGCGCTCAAGGGTGTCTGCCCAGTTGTCAAAATTTGACTTGGCTGAGACCCACTCCTCATGGTGTTTAGGGGTACCGGCGGAGGATAGCTGCTGTTGGGCAGCATGTAATCTGGCACTGGCCAATTTGTAGTGTTGGAGAGCGTTGCATTTAAATGATGTGGCATAACTAATAATGCGTCCCCTAAGATAAGCTTTCCCGGCATCCCAGAATAGGTTAGGATTCGCAGAATGGGTGGCATTCGTGGACGAGTAGTCTGCCCAGGCCTTGTCTAGATATGTGATAAAATCAGAGTTATTGGTCAGAAAAGCAGGGAAGTGCCAGAGGTTAGGGTGAGGAGAGAGATCCAGCCTATCAAGGGAGATTGCTACTGGGGCATGGTCTGAAATCGCAATGTCGTGTATTTCGGAGTCCGAAGTGAAGGTTATGATATCGTCTGACCCAAAAAAGTGATCAAGTCTCGCTAGAGATTTATGGGGGTTGGAGTAAAACGTGTACTCCTTGTCAACAGGGTGTGACAGACGCCAGAGTTCTGTCATGTGTAGGGAGTCCATGGTGGATGAATGTAGGGTAGGGTTAGATACGGCCGTGCCCGATGTCGGTGGTCTTGGAGAGGATCTGTCTAACAAGGGGTGCATGACGTCATTAAAGTCACCACCTACCAAATGCGGCAGGCGGGTGAAGTCAAGTAGCCATGTAGAGAGTTCCTTATAAAATTGTTTAGTGGGGTTGTTAGGAGCATATACATTGGTGATGAACAGCTCTTTGGTACCTATCCGTACCGTTGCGGTAAAAAAACGGCCTTTATCATCCGAGTTGGTGGATAGGATTGTGCATGGGAGATTTTTTTGTATTAACAGCAGGACACCAGCCTTCCGTCCCAATGATTCAGCTCCATGAACTGAGCCCACCCACATTTTTTGCATGCGCGGGAAATTGGATGCAAGTAAGTGGGTTTCCTGTAGAAGGGCAATATTTGCCTTGAGGCGTTTAAGATGCCGAAGGATCTTCACCCTCTTATGGGGAGAGCGAAGGCCCTTGACGTTCCAAGAGACTACTCTAAGAGGGGCAGTGGTTGGGGACTTGGGAGGCTGGTATTCTGGCTGAAAGGTGCAGGAGAAATTAGGTGCCCTAGGTTGGAGACAATATGGATCTGAGATGATGGGCCTTGTTCATGGAACCTAAACGGATGGGGGGGCGAACCCAGGTAAGCAGGGGGGAGAAGAATGGGGGGGGGAGGTTTGGGGGGATTAAAGGGGGGAAACGGTGGTGTAAGAAGGGTAACCAAACAAATAAACAAAAACACACACTTCACTTTTTTCCGCATGAGTTCACTGTGTAAGGAGGGAAGCTCCTCAGACAGAGCCCCAAGGAGAAGATGGAGTGCCAGCGGATCGGTAAGCACGTAATTCAGGGATGACTGTCGCAGCGTGACGGCCGAAAGGCAGCGGTGGAGGAGGATACACAGTGGAGTCATGCCAGAAATTGTCACGCTGTGGTAACCACAGTGATGTATGGCATGGCAATACAATACATAAAAAAAAAAAGAACAACAATGAGCATAGTGCATAGTAAGACAAAATGAGGTAATAAACATAACCCGAGTAGTCCTACGTGAGCTCGGGGAAGAACAACGAAGGTGGGGCAGAGACAGGAGGCCTGCAGTGCCCAGTGTCCAAGTCCTCCATGGTCGGCAGGGAAGCAGCTCCCAGAATCGGAGAGTAGCAGACCTGGTATCAGGAATGATGGAGGGAGGAAGAGATAAACGTTAGGGTGACACAAGCAGCAGATAACCGCTACTCGACACAATTTGCCTTATGACCTGTACGGAGGAAGGAAAAAGGATAAGTCGTCAGCAGGAGACAGGCGAAGCTTCAGCGTGGGATATTGCGGTGTTGGTGATCCGGGGCAGATGCTCTAAAGCGCTTTGGTGAGTCCTTCCTGGGGCTCCTCTGATCCAGCGCTCAGATTGATGAGGTTGGCTTGGAGGGTGTGACTGGCAGCGTGTCCGGGCGAAGAGAACGTAGAAACGCTTCTGCTTCCGAGGGGTCCTGGAAGGAGAGTTGCTCCCCTTTAGGGGATTTAAGACGGAGCACTGTGGGGAATGCCAGGGAGAATTTAATCTGCATTTTAAACAGTTCCGAACAGATCGGTTGAAAAGCTTTGCGTTTCTTTGACACTTCAATAGAATAGTCCGCAAAAATGAGAATTTTGACACCATCAACATGTAAGGATGGGGATTGCCGAAATGCTTGAAGAATAACAGCTTTATCTGCATAATTAAGATACTTGGCAATGATGGGGCGAGGATTTTTGCGGTCAGCGTTGAAGGAGCCCATACGGTGTGCTCTTTCCACTGTAAAGGAGCCCGAAAGTCCCATGGCCTCTGGCACACGTTTGGAGCAGAAGTCGTTCAATTCGGCCGTGGGGAGCGACTCAGGGACACCAACGAATCGCAGATTGGATCGTCTGGATCTGTTCTCCAAATCATCTAATTTCTGGATGATATATTGGACTGTTTTTTCCTGGGACTGCTCTGTGGCCTGGGACTGATAAAGGTCATCTTCCACCTCAGAAACACGGTGCTCAAGGTCAATGAGCCTGGTACTGTGTTCTGTGAGCTGGGCCTTGATTTTCTTCATGCCAGCCTGGATGGCTTTTTCCACCGAGGCAGTGATCATAAGGGACAGCAGGGCCGCCACCGCCTGTGCTATGCGGTTGGTATGGCCATCCTCACCGGGAGATGGCGAATTAGTATCCCCAGGCATATTGTGAGGGGTTACCATGGCTTGCCCCCGTGAGTGGAGGGGTCCGGTGAAGGCAGGGGATGTGTGAGAAGTGGCCCCGCTTACCTCCATGGTCGCATCTGGGAGATCTGGAGCCGCGGCCTGTGACACCGGAGCGGAGTAGGCCGAAGCCGGGGGCTCGATTTGAGGGCATTCGGGTGGCGCCGCCGCAGCCTCGTACGACCGGGCCCCCGTTTTTTCCACAAAGCGATCCATAGTAGCGGGGATCGTGGGGGGGACGCTCAGGTCCAAGGTAGGGTGCTGTGTCCGCTGGCGATGGCTTTATAAGCCGATTAGTGAGGCTCTGTGGCGGGAGCTAGGCTGAGACGCAGCTAGCTCATGCGGCGCTGGAACCAGAAGTAGAAGACCTTGTTGATGGAGAGACTAATGAGTCTGAAGCATTATAGGTGGAATTGTACATGGGTCTGCGTACTACAAAGGTTATCATTGGAGTTTGTTATAGACCTCCCAGTTTTAATGAGGAGGTGGAGACTCAGGAATTGTCCAGGCAGCAGACAGATATGGAAAAGTATGAACATGGTTCAGTACAGTGCAAGGTTTAGCAGGCAGTTCAGGTAACAGGCAGAGGCATGGCCAGTTCAGGTGGCAGGCAAAGGCATGGCCAGTTCAGATGGAAAGCAAAGGCATGGCCAGTTCAGGTGGCAGGCAAAGGCATAGCCAGTTCAGGTGGCAGGCAAAGGCATGGCCAGTTCAGGTGGCAGGCAGAGGCATGACCAGTTCAGGTGGCAGCAGGCAGCACTATAACATTGGGCCTTGGTCAGGTAAGACCTGAGGTGTCAGCGACATGGCTGTCACGGTGCTGGCAATGCCACCTAGAACACTGGACACCCATGGAGAGTCCCAAGACGTGCACGAGTATGCACCGTGCATGAGCGCGCATTGATGCGTACCGGTGCGCATCAGTGCTCATTGGCGCGTACCAGTGCATATCGGCATACACGCATGTGCAATACTGCGAATGCGCAATGGCGCACAGCTGGCGTCAGAGACGATGGCACCAGTGGCCTTATTTAAGCCGGCTTGTAACCACAGGACATTGCTGGATTATCTCCTTGGCTCCCTTGTGTACCTTGACCTTGCCTCCATGATCTGAGATACCCGTTGTGACCCGGCTTGCCTTGACCTTGCTTCCTGATCTCCTAGCCTTGGCCTGCTCCTGGACTCTGCTTCTGCTTCCTGATCAGCCGGCTTGACCTTTGGCTTGTATCTGGACCCTGCCTGTGTTTGACCTTGGCTCGCCCCTGTGTATTCTGTAGACTGATCTATCTGTGTATGACCCCTGGCCTGGCTCCTGGTTTCTCCATTCATCTGAACACAGCAAGTTCTGCTCCGCCTGCTCTGGCCCTCCCTCAGCGGCTGAGCTCATCGAACTGCAAGCAAGCTCCTGGCCAACCGTGCTTCTTTGGGCACCGTGCTTCCTGTTCCCAACTTCAGGAATGCTCTGCATTTAGCCGCAAGGGGAGCCCTCTTAGCATCTCGATCTCCATACACGCACCTGACATGAGGACATGGGTAGAGGCTTCTTCCCACCCAAATCTCTACAAAGCCTCCGAGTCTCCAAACCCTAATTCGAGAAAACTAACACCCAGAGTAAAACGTTTTCTCCACTCGGAAAACCTTTTCTGGAGCCCCTCACATATGTGAGACCCTAGAGTGGCAGGGCAAATGATCAGTTCAGGAGGCAGGCAAAAAGCATGGTCGTTTACCAGGCCGAGGTCAATTCATGTTGAAGGCAGAAACATGTTTGGCAGAGGCATAGTCATTAACAGTCTGGGTCATTCACAGAAATGGCAGATAGTGGAAACTGGAAAAAAATAATCTTCACTTTACTAATAGTGTAGTGAAGTATGATAGCTCCGATAGCATTTTCCAATACCGAGGCCCAACTGGGAGGGACATTGGGGACAGTAGTATCGGGTGTCACGGCAAATTCCTCTACTTCAACACACAACATTTTGTGTGGGTTTGCGACCTGTTTGGGTAAGAGGGAGGATTTTGGGAAAGTGCCTTTCATGGAGTCTGGCTAATGTATCGGAGCAAATTAGTTGAGGGGCTTGGTCATGGGGATAGAGAAGGACTGTGATAACGTCTTCTTGGAATTTTAGATAGGATAGGAAACTTCGGGTGCATGTAGAAAAAATAATATACAAATTGAACAGGGCTAGTTGCATTAAATAAATGGCGACTTTCTTGTACCAAAACAGTGATCTCCTGGTGGGCAAGTAGGGCTGCATCAGCTGGTCATTCATATACATCTCCCCCATGTATAGATTATACTCATGCAAACATTTTGGCTTTTCTTCTCTGCAGTTCCACCAAGGTGTCATCATGCATTTGTAAACATCTCTTTTTTTATATCTCCACTTCAGCACTAGTACCTCTTCAGTCAGCAATGCATACTGGCCATTTCACCCTGTTTCAATTTCTTGGCAAACAATCTCTGAGGGAAGCCTTTGCGGTTTGTCCGTCTTTTGGTACAGATGGCAGAAAAGTGGGAGACTTATGTAGAAATTGTCTATGTATAGGTGGTAACCTTTCCCAAGCAACGGTTCGATCAGCTGCCAGACAATTTTGCCACTTGTTCCCATGTAGGTAGGGCATCCAGGGGGGGTTAGCTGTCTGACTTTTCCCTCATAAATGATAAAGTCATATGTGTAACCCATGGCCCTGTCTCTTTCACTGGGGAGGTATTGCTTTTTTCCAAGTCTTCCGGTGAAGTATACTAGGGATTCATCTACACAAATACTTATATCAGGGGTAAACATCTGCTTGAAACTGGCGCAAAAAAAAATTTGGTGAGCAGATGTGCCAGCTGTTGGCGGACAGATGTGCCAGCTGTTGACGGGCAAATGTTCACTGTATGACAGGTGTTTTCGCAGTTTTGGGGACAGTGTGTTTTGGGGACACTAGCTGGGTGATCCATGGGTAAACAGCACACAAACCATTAAAAACTCATTGATCTCCAGGCTGCTGCACAAATCTCTCTTCCTCTCCTCACTGACTGCTCCCATCTCTTCCTCTCCTTACACAGAGCCTGTTACAACCGCTCTCTATTTACATTACATGATGACTGTGATTGGACACAGTCATCATGTGATCAGGAGGGCCAATCACAGAGCCCTCCTGCCATGAACATCGCTCCTGTCTCTGGGGGGCACAGGCAGATCGGGATCGCGCTGCTGCATGCGCACGAATCGGCATGATCCCCTGTCAGATGCCACCCCTCCCCCTCTGTTTATATCACAATGGCTGTGATTAGACACAGCCATCGTGCGGATCAGGAGCGCAAATCACAGTGCCCTTCTGCCATTCCGAGATGAGACGTGTCCGCGGGACATGCACGCATCGGGATTGCGCAGGTGCGTGGGCATGAGCCTGCGCAATCCCATTCCTTCTGAGGGACACTCGGGAACGTCCAGTCAGATGGAGGAAGTTACTACCCGGCCATGTATGTGCAGTGGCCAGGTGGGAAGTGGTTAAAAACCTGTAAGACAAAAGGCATAATGAGCTTGTAAGCACCGCATACTAGCTCATTATGAAATACTTACCTTAGAACGAGGCATCGGCAGCTGATCCCGGTCACCGCCGAGGGAGCTGACATTTCCCCTCGATGTATCTTCTGGGTTCGCGACTCTGGCACTGTGAGTGGTCGGAGCCACAATGTCGTCACTCCCGTGCATGGAGCGTCTGCTGGACCTTCGGCCGGACCTTCACAGCGCATGCACCGCTGACGTCAGATGCTGCATGCAAACTGAATATATCCTAAACCGTACAGTTTAACCACTTCAGCCCCGGACCAATTTTCAGCCTAAGGACCAGAGGTTTTTTTACAATTTCGCACTGCACTGCTTTAACTGGTAATTGCGCGGTCATGCAATGTTGTACCCAAACAAAATTTGCGTCCTTTTCTTCCCACAAATAGAGCTTTCTTTTGATGGTATTTGATTGTCTCTGCGATTTTTATTTTTTGCAATATAAATGGAAAAAGACCGAAAATTTTGAGAAAAAAATATATTTTCTACTATTTGTTATAAGAAAAATCGAATAAACTCAATTTTAGTCATACATTTAGGGCAAAATTTATTCAGCCACATGTCTTTAGTAAAAAAAAACATCAATAAGCGTATATTTATTGGTTTGCGCAAAAGTTATAGCGTCTACAAACTAGAGTACATTTTCTGGAATTTACACAGCTTTTAATTTACGACTGCCTATCTCATTTCTTGAGGTGCTAAAATGGCAGGGCAGTACAAACCCTCCCCCAAATGACCCCATTTTGGAAAGTAGACACCCCAAGGAAATTGCTGAGGGGCATTTTGAGCCCATTGAATATTTTTTTTTTTTGTCCCAAGTGATTGAATAATGACACACACAAAAAAAAAAAAGTTTACAAAAAGTTGTCACTAAATGATATATTGCTCACACATGTCATAGTTATATGTGGAATTGCACCCCAAAATATATTCTGCTGCTTCTCCTGAGTACGGGGATACCACATATGTGGGACTTTTTGGGAGTCTAGCCGCGTACGGCACCCCGAAAACCAATCACTGCCGTCAGGGTTTCTAAGGGTGCAAATTTTTTGATTTCACTCCTCACTACCTATCACAGTTTTGAAGGCCATAAAATGCCAAAATAGCACAACCCCCCCCCCCCCAAATGACCCCATTTTGGAAAGTAGACACCCCAAGCTATTTACTGAGAGGCATGTTGAGTCCATTAAATATTTTATATTTTGCCACAAGTTGCAGGAATATTACAATTTTTTTTTTTTTGCACAAAGTTGTCACTAAATGATATATTGCTCACACATGCTATGGGCATAAGTCAAATTACACCCCAAAATAAATTCTGCTGCTTCTCACGAGTACGGGGATACCACATGTGGGGGACTTTTTAGGAGCCTAGCCGCGTACGGGACCCCGAAAACCAAGCACTGCCTTCCGGATTTAAATATAAAACGCTACCAAAAAAACTGTTAGCAATCCCAGGGATCAGGCCTGACTCTGCGATTGCTGCAGTTATGTGTTTAGTGTTTTGTAAGTGACAGTGATCGATCGATACTGCACTTGGGTGGGCTGGGCGGAGGGGCAAAACGCAGGTGCTAGCAGGTATCTGGGCTGATCCTGCTAACAATGCGTTTTTTTGGAACCCTAAACTGCTGGGGACACTAATATAGATCTGATCAGATCAGATATTGATCTGTTCAGATTCTATACCACTACGGGAGGTTTATGCTTTGCGCGTGGGTGTTAGCGGTACTGGCACTAAACTAGCGCTGCCTGGGGCGACGCAGACCCTGACCCTAAAACCTAATTGATATCACCTGCCGGGTGATTAGGGGGTTAAACCTTTATTGGGTAATAAATGGCGGGTGCCCTGATGCTATAAAAAGCAAACTAACCAGAGTCACCCGTAACACTTATACGGTGATCACTGCTGAAAGGGTTAACTAGGGGCAATCAGGGGGTTCAAATTTTTATTAGGTAGTATATGGGGGTTCCTGGCGCTATATAAAAACCTGACGGGGAACCTAAATAACTAACTGGCTAACCAGCGTCACCAGTGACACTTATACGGTGATCGCTGGTGAAAGGGTTAACTAGGGGCAATCAGGGGGTTAAAACCATTATTGGGTAGTATATGGGGGTACCTAGCGCTATAAAAACCTGGCGGTGAACCTAAAAAAAGAACTAGCTACCTAGCGACACTAGTGACACTAATGCAGCGATCAGAAAAATGATCGCTTAGTGACACTGGCAAAAGGGGGAGAAAGGGTTAACTAGGGGCAATCAGGGGGTTAAAACCATTATTGGGTAGTATATCGGGGTACCTAGCGCTATAAAAACTTGGTGGTGAACCTAAGAAAATAACTAGCTAACTAGCTGCATCAGTGACACTAATGCAGCGATCAGAAAAATGATTGCTTAGTGATACTGGCAAAAGGGGGTGAAAGGGTTAACTAGGGGCAATCAGGGGTTAAAACCATTATTGGGTAGTATATCAAGGTACCTAGCGCTATAAAAACCTGGCGGTGAACCTAAAAAAATAACTAGCTAACTAGCGGCACCAGTGACACTAATGCAGCGATCAGAAAAATGATCGCTTAGTGACAATGGCAAAAGGGGGTGAAAGGATTAACTAGGGGCAATCAGGGGGTTAAAACCATTATTGGGTAGTATATCGGGGTACCTAGCGCTATAAAAACCTGGCGGTGAACCTAAAAAAATAACTAGCTACCTAGCGACACTAATGCAGCGATCAGAAAAATGATCGCTTAGTGACACTGGCAAAAGGGGGTGAAAGGGTTAACTCTAGGGGCAATCGGGGGTTAAACCTTTATTGGGGGGTGGTAGGGGGCTACCCTGGACCTAACACTAACTGCCCTGATAGTTTTTACTGTCACAACTGACACTGAATGCAGTGATCAGTAAATAAATGATCACTGCAATCAGTGACACTGTGACTGGGGGGATCGGGGGGCGATCGGGGGGGTGATCGGGGGGGGTTGTGTGCCTATGTGTTAGTGTAGTGTTGGTGCACACTTACTGTGTCCTCTCCTCGTAGTCCGGTCAATAAGACCGCCCCGAGGAGAATGACATCACTTCCTCCCTGCCTGTGTTTACTATACACAGTGGGAGGAAGCTTCTCATTTGCCAGGAGCGATCGAGAGGGGATGGCCAGAAACCAACAGCCATCCCCTCATCCCGGATCGCTCCTGCAGCGAAACGGACCGCCGCATCCAGCGATCAGACCCCCCACCCGCTGGAAGGCGAGCACGTACATGTACGTGCTTGTGCCTGTCGGTGCCATTGCACCGACGTACATTGCCATGCGGCGGTCCTTAAGTGGTTAAGAGATATTAATTTTACCTACAGGTAAGCCTTATTATAGGCTTACCTGTAGTTAAAAATATAAATAAATGGTATACAACCACTTTAAAAAAGGCCTGGATTCATTTCAAAATGTACATATTATAACTGGGTACTAACATTTATAGGTAAAGTTGATCCAGGGAAAACCTGGTTGCCTCTTAGGGGATTTGGAAGGAACTTTTTCCCCTGCTGTAGCAAATTGGAGCATGCTTTGCTGGGGTTTATCGCCTTCCTCTGGATCAACTGTAGGTGATGAATTGTGTATATGGGATTGTATTATTATTTTTTTTTTTTGGTTGAACTAGATGGACTTGTGTCTTTTTTTAACCTATGTAACTATGATTATTTAAAAAAAATGGTTTAAAGTGCAGGAATATAAAAACACAAACATACATAGTGTGGCAGCAGGCAGGTAAATTCACCTGGTTGTATCCAGGATGGAAAATATGTATGCCCTAGATTCAGGCTTTATGCGGACTAGAGGGGAGTACTGGGAGTCATATAGGGGAAGAGTTAATGAGCCCAGCTGAAGTAAGTGGGCTCATTAAGACCTCTACAAAAAACCCCAACATGCTTAGGGAGATGCTCCATCCTGGAACCAGTTTTGTGTTTGTATAGACTGGGGAGTGTGACACCTGGTCTGTGCGGTGAGTTAACGCCTGTGTGGCAAACCTCTACAACAGAGACAGAGACAGGGACTGGTGCAGCACAAGGCTGCACTCAGTTGTTAGACAGGGAATCTATGTGTGTAATTAGAGGTCAAGCTGACCAGGATTTATTTTCATGTTTTATTTCATTTTTTTGGCTGTTATATTTTTCACTGCATGTAGCATAAATAAACCGCACCTTTTGTTGTTTCCACCTACAATGCTGTCTGCTGTGCCTGATTTTTGTGTTGTGAACCCATCCAGGGGGTCACACACACCCGCTGCCGAGCTAACCCCTCACAATAGTCATAGTCATCTAAAGGGCTGCAGCATGGATCTGATATTGCAGCTGTCCTCCGCCAGCTCTACATGGAGAACCGAGCGATTAAAGATCACTGATTGCTCAGTTTTTGGTCTTCAGTGAGCAGAGAGCCCCTGATCTGCCCCTCCAGTGCTGCTGTGGAAGGGGTGTCAGCGTCTGGCTCAGGCTCTCAGCAGTGCACTGAGAGGCTGAGCCACATTCCGGTCTGAACAGGCTTTGTGACGTCAGCTGACAGCAGACTTCAACCCAGATTCAGCTGACAGTGGGATAAAGGATTGCAGAACTAAGTACACTTCTGTGACCCACAGGGGAAGTATGGCCAAAATTGCTTTGGCCATGCTTCTCCTTTAAATCAAATACCTTACTTCCATTGTATTGCAGCAAGTACTAGAGCATATCTTGTCATAGTATGCATGAGAACATTGCGATTATCAGAAGGTAGAAATGTTATTTCCTACATGTATCCTAATGTGATTTTACAAGGACTCGGTTAAGGGTATTTGCCCATGCTAGGTTTAGGGATGGGAATGATGTTCCTATTGTCATTCAGAAGAACCCACCTCAACTTAAATGGAATTAAAATGCATAGCTGTCAACCCGTGTGATGGCTGCATCAACCTTCTTTCCAGGTATAAGATGTGATCAAAATGTCAATTTATTATTGGTATTAGTGACTCCTTTGTTTTTGTGTTTTTTTGTTTTTTATATATATTGTTTTTTTTATATCCAGTTAAATTGCAACAGAATGTGCATTACATTAGTCAGTAGCACACACAAAAAAGCCTAGATCTGTTGGATTCTTCACAGTTTTCTTTCATTATGTGTTCATGTTGTAGCGTTTTCTTGTGCTGACACTTGCAATAAATTATGGAATGCAATCTCCTTCTGTTTTAAATAGTTATATCACCTCTTCCTCCTCTTAATCCTCTTCTAAAACTCATTAGAAACTGGGATACTGAATTTTGCAGTATCCAATACTGTGCCCCCCATCATGTAAACCTGTTGGGTACCTGAGATTGACTTCTTTACTGGCTGGTCTACTATAGGCTGGGAAAGATTTAACACATTGCAAACTGTGTCAAAGTTGTGTAATGGAAATTTGTAAGTTCTGTATATAATTCTATTCTATTTTATATGTATTGCACACTGCCCTCACTGTGCACACTGCACTAATAATATTTTCATTACATGTTTGCATTCTTTCGAGTCCTGATTAGAATTAGCCTACCTATGTAACGCCCCTTGTTACCTTAAATGTATAATTGTTATATCAATGTGATACCTACGTAATCATGTGTATAAAAACCTTCAATTGCATCATAATAAAGCAGAACAGCAATTTGAAAAGATGCTGAGCGTATATATTTTGTGTCTGTTCCCTACTGCAGTAGTTATTATTAATTTGGAACCACTAATCAATATGAGGATAGGAGTTGCATATCTATCAAATTTCCAGCTCAGTTGTATACTGTTATTTTTCTTATTCCTTGTAATCTAATGTTGTATTCACTTTGGTTACGCTCAACATATGGCTGAATCCAATATATGTTTGTATTACTCTACTTTTCAAAAACAAAAATGTATTAAGAGAAAAATAATTATATCACACCATTTCCCGACCCTTCTTTTTAAATAAAAAAAAAAAAATATATATATATATATATATATATATATATATATATATATATCCTTACCTATACATAAAACATATACTGTATGTATTTTTGTTGGGGTTGAGAAGGTGTTGAAGTTAACACTAACTCATTAAATCAGATACTGCTGATTTCATGACCTGTATGCAGTGCCATTATCCAGAAGGTTAAACATCACTCTGCTGCAAAATATGCCTCGGAGAAGAGAACATTGCCTCGCCTTGTCAGAAAACACAAAAACCTTTTGTATAATTAGTTTAGCGTCTGACTAAAGAAGGGAAAACTTCTATAAAATGACTTTCAAAGTGATTTTCACTCGCATCTGCTGAGCTAACGTCTGTTCTACACAGAAAGCAATTGGAGGAATCCCCTATATAGAAATAATGGAAAGCAGAGAGAGATGGAAAGCGTGATGATGAAGTCCCGTCAAGCAGACAAGCTCTGCAGTGCTCATTTTGTCCATGCTTCTCACGTTTCTTACCAGTTACACAGGGACTCAGAGATTTGTAATTGTACAGCCGACTCCTGAAAGCTCCCGGCATCTGTGCACAGGCAGTTTACGGGCGCAGGGAGGGAGGAGGGAGTTTATGACACGCAGAGCATCAGGGGATGGGGAGCCAGCAAAGGATTGGGAGTGTTGCGGCGAAGATGCAGAGATTGGGAGTAAGAACACGTAGAGATGATTCGGTTATGGCACAGTTATTTGCTGTGTTTGTTTATTTTTGGAAATATTCAGCTAGCGCAGACTTTTAATGTTGTCGTAGTTTAGTGACAGAAAGCAAACAAGTTTATAAGACAAGATGGCAGCACGAGCTTGGCAAAGAAATGTAATTCACCATTAAAGCAAAAATTGGGCTTGGGAATAGCAGCATCTGAGAATAAGGAGAGAACCCCAAGGCATTGTATGTCAGTGACATGACAAGAATAACGCATCATGTGGAACTTTTACTTGTTTACAAATGTTTACGGGACACCCAGGACTCATTTATCCCAGTATGCAGCGATAAAGAGGGAATATACTGTGCTGCTTATCATGCATCAGTAGATGAAGAGCATTGACCACATATCATCCACAGCTAATTAAAAAATTGATTCCATGAGTATATATGAATGAAAACCTGCTGGTGCACAGAATGTGTTGGCTTTCCCTTTTCCATCCTTAGACAATATCACCAAGACCATGTCTCTTTTCCTCCTCTATTATAATTCAGAACATATTCCTTCTAATATACAGACAAGCATAGTGATCCCTTGTGTCCATCAAGAATTAGTTATCAGTCAGACCTATTTACCTTCTCCCAGATATCCAATTTTAATATGCAGATCTCACAGCTTGTTCTATTTCAGCATACATTATCAAATTTTCCCATCCGCATTGTGGTAAGGACAACAATTTGGCTAGTCTAAACCAAACTGAATTAAAGTTGTTAAATGAGCTGCCATATGCTTACAGTGTCTAGCCAAACATTCATTGACTATCAAATTGCTGCCACAAAACGCATAGGTACCTGATTGGATGCTATTAAAGCTCATGTTTGTTTGCACCAGGGATTTGGGAATGTCCCAATACTGAACATCTCTTGGTAGAAATAACAGTTGCAGACAAATGTAAGGATACAAAAACGTATCAAAATCATTGACTGATAGAGGTAGAGGTAGCAATACTGAGTGATGTTTATCTGAAATCCTTTGGGTAACTAAGCAGCTAATTTTCACCATGATCAGGATAAAATGTTAGAAAAAAAACATTTTAATTGCTAGTAATCCTCCGCACTGCATGGAGTTGTCTGATAAATGCAGTAATAAATAGAAATTGCTAATAAATATGCAGGTCACTTATCACTAAAGTTATACTTAAAATCATAGAACAACAAGGGGTTCAGAGCTTATCCGAAGTCTCACAGTTGTTGGCTTGTCATCTGCATAATCTTACACACATGTCTTTCATCTTCCGAATTATCTGTAACAAATGGAGTAGTGTAGTTCATAAACTATTTGACTAGGGATGGGCCCGATGTTCGAGTTGAATGTAAGTTCGAGCCAAACATCGAGATTTCGTTTGTTCTACGAACAAAAGAACATATGGGGCACACGCAGGACGTTCGCCCACCATAATGCACTGCAAGATCTCAGTGCATTGAAGGCTGCTGATTGGCCAAACTTGAACCTTACCTGTATGCTTTGGCCAATCACACTGTGCCATGATTGGCCAAAGGCTGCTTACACAGCGGCCATGTATAGTGCTTATGAATGGAGAGAGATTAGGCAGGTTAGTTAGTGGACTGAACTTGCAGACAGTGTACTGTATATAATCATACAGTGTAGAGTATATAGTGCAGTTAGTGTAGAATATATAATACATTATTGTCAGTGTAGTGAATATAATACAGTGTAGAGTATATAGTGCTGTCTGAAGTGTATATAATGCAGTGCAGAGTATATATTACAGTATATTGAAGACCTTTGGGTCTGGTATAGATTTTAAGAGCAACTCCATGCCAACATTTAAAAAAAAGTTGGCATGGGGTCCCCCTCAAAATCCATACCAGACCCTCATCCAAGCAAGCAGCCTGGCAGGCCAAGGGTTTTTTCCTGACAACCCTTGCTAGTAGTTGTCAGGGTCTGCAGGCAGGGGGCTTATCAGAATCTGGAAGCCCCCTTTAACAAGGGGGCACCCAGATCCTGTCCCCCCCTATGTAAATGGGGTACCAGGTACAATGTACCCCTACCAATTCACCAAAATAGTGTAAAAAAAGTAAAAACCACAAGAGACGTATTTTTTAATAAAGGATTTGTCAAAAACAAACAAAAATGTCTCTGCCCCTGGAACAGAGGGAGTGCTGAACAGAGCGCCATGTCCAAGCAGCCTCTGACCCCCTGTGCCATGTCCAAGCAGCCTCTGACCCCCTGTGCCATGTCCAAGCAGCCTCTGACCCCCTGTGCCATGTCCAAGCAGCCTCTGACCCCCTGTGCCATGTCCAAGTAGCCTTTGACCTCCTGTGCCATGTCCAAGCAGCCTTTGATCCCCGTACCATGTCCACGCAGCCTCTGACCCTGTACCATGTCTGCGTAGCTTCTGACCCCCTGTCCAATGTCTGCGTAGCTTCTGACCCCCTCCTGTTCCATGTAGATTGGCAAATATGGTTGCTGACTTTTGTTTAACTTAAACACATACCACATAAACACATTGTGAATAGCACTATCAACATCTTTATTGTTTAAATATTGATATTTGCACTATTTAGCACTGAAAACAGGCATTTAGGTACTTTTTTGCAGTGCAAGTAAAAAATGCAGCTCTGTCAGTAAATTTCATGTTTTTTGCCAGTAAAAAATTGGTGCCGTTTGTAAATTTTGCCGTCCTGTCAGTAAATTCCACTTTGGAGGGTTGGCAACACTGGTACAATTTGTTGAAGCATGGTATCGCCTTATAAAAAAATGTGTATAGGAGGTACCATCATCCCATAGAAGTTTCAATAGAAAAATGTGAGCTCAAATAATGGTACCTTCGAAGGGCACCTTTGAGCAACAAGGAAGGGAAGGGGACTATTTTGGTACCAATATGTAGTAAATCGACTTTGAAAAGGGTATTAAAAAAAACATATACTTATTTATTAAAGATATTATTTAACAATGACATCACAAAAAAAAGGAAGACAATTACAGATAAATCACATATTGAAAGACATTACATGATCATTACATTCGTTTTTTAGAATTTACAATAGTGTGTGTTGCCCCTCCAAAAAGTCAGGGGTCATTGGATAAAGGGTTTGGACGTTTTCCTCGACTAGTTTCGCGACAGAACGTCACTTTCTCAAGAGGTGTCACCCGTACAATCTATTAAAATATAACAATGGTTTATTGAAACATCCATAAATAAAAACAATTTGTGATGTCATTGTTAAATAATATCTTTAATAAATAAGTATATGTTTTTTAATACCCTTTTCAAAGTCGATTTACTACATATTGGTACCGAAATAGTCCCCTTCCCTCCCTTGCTGCTCAAAGGTACGCTTCGAAGGTACCATTATTTGAGCTCACATTTTTCTATTGAAACTGGTACCATTTGATCATCTTCTATGCTAAGAGAGATTGTGCTTTCTGATCTTTCTATAACCACTCATCTAAAGGGGGTTCTGGCCTGACTTAATTTATACAGTTCACTTACCTTCTCTTATTAGCAACATTTGCAGCATTTTCAGGATTTTTTATCTTGAATTTACAAGATTGGTAGTTCTGGATGTCAAATTTCCAAATAAAATGGGCAGTAATGCAGCTGCAAAAATGCTTTTATTTCATTCTTTTGAGGTCTTGTTTATGTTGGTGTAGCTGGCTATGCTTGCGTTCTCAGCTTTTCTTTGGGTCTCTGGGTGGGTGTCTTGACCCATGACCTGTTTATAAACAGAAATTCTGTTTATAGGCCTACAGCACAGTCCACACGGGTTTTGTGGCTGAACTGCAAGCAGGGACAGTAAACTTTGTTATAGAGAAAAGACATAGAGTTTAACCATACATGCAGCTACAAACTTTTAAACACTGCCATCCACTAGCTGATGTAATTGTTGCACAAAATACAGGTATAGCTCTAAAGGAAAAACTATTTTTTCATTTTGGATAGAATAAAGGAGGGTTGTATATCCTGTATGGTTTATTTTGGCCATATATGTCCCATAGGGCAGATTTCCCTTCACTTCCTGCGCTATAGCCAAAACAGGAGGTGAGGGAATCCCAGAGTGTCACCGACACTAGTGAAGATATCCCCACTGTTACTTTCACTGTCAATGATAATGGTAAACAAAAGAAATCGAGAGGGAGAATCTCCCTAACAGGGGCACAGACAGCAATAAAAATCGGATATGTGTTCTAATTCCTCTCCACTCTTCCCAAAACTAAAAAAAAGATTTGCCTTTAGTTATACTTTAAGCAAATGTCTGCTTTTTATTTTCATTTTTTTATTTTTTTTTGTAAATGATAAAGGATTTTTTAAAGTAAAAATAAACCTGTGACATTCAATATCATTGTAGCGTTTTGTCCTGGATATTTATATTTCATCTTCTATTACAATAAAAAGATACAAAGTTATTAGATTACTTTTTACTGCAGTGGTGTGAAAATTAGAAACAAATGCAGAACATTGCAATTAAAGGAAAGGAAAGGGACACAAGGAAGTTAACATGTATTTTTAGGCATTTTGTTTTTCATTTTAGAGTGGAAAAGGGTTAGCCCCTGTACACACGGTTGGAGATTTCCACAACCAAATCAGTCGGATTTTGCCCGTCGGATTTTGTCCGTCGGATCTTGTCCGAAACTGTTGCATACACACGGTCGGACAAAGTTGGCGAAAAAATCGGATTTTTCTGAAAGTGATGACGTAATTTCGTTACGATGGGACTACATTCAGCCTAGTAGCCAATAGCTTTGATGTAGTAATTTGATCTGAACATGCGTGGCACTTGGTCGGATCAAAATTCTCTACACATGATAGGAGTATGTCCGATCGGCCCAGTTGGTCGGGAAATATTTCCAACATGTTGGAAAATTGGGTCCGACGGATATTCTGATGGAATCAGTCCGATACATACCATACACAGTCAGATTATCCGACGACACGGTCCGATAGGACACATTCCGACGGATTCTCCGACCGTGTGTACAAGGGCTTAGACTTTCTGCCATTATTGAATTGTTGTCTGAGACCTTATTGGGGAGATTCGCCCTTTCTATGTGTAATGTTGACTATTGTTATTGAGAAAGAAAATTAGGGGATATCCAAAATTTTACAGTTTAAGGGGAAAACACTGCGCTACAATTTAGTATATATGGAAAAAGGCCTCAACAGCCAAAAACAGCAGCCAACACCAAAAAACAAACAAAGTTCAACAAACAAAATAATACAAATAGTGTAGCGCTTCACTAATGAATGTGGTCAGCATAAATTGTATGAATAAAGGCAAAAATAATATAAATATGAATGCCTAAAGAAAAGTCCAATATTGGCCGCACATTCCACTATGTAGCAGGCCCAAGGGTGGCCGAACCGTCACAGAGGGGGGAAATTGGACTGGGCGGATGTATTCATGCGAGTCTGCTTGACTGTAACATCAGAGAAGAATGGATAAAATACTTCTTACCGACTTAGTTGGACCCATACAGTCATATGACAGTTGAGTCTAGAAGGCTTTAGGTCACAATATGTGCCCCATCAATACTGTATGCTGGGTGGCCTCAAAAGTTACATGTACTGAGCACCACGGATCTTTTTCAGCTCTGCACAGAGGCTTTGCATGAGCTCTTGGGACAACCTAACCTACACATTGCTACTTTCACTAGATGTCCATTCTTGGGCCCACCCTTCACTGACCACACATGGCTATGATTGACTTTTGAGGCCACCCAGCATACAGTATTGATGGGGCACATATTGTGACCTAAAGCCTTCTAGACTCAACTGTCATATGACTGTATGGGTCCAACTAAGTCGGTAAGAAGTATTTTATCCATTCTTCTCTGATGTTACAGTCAAGCAGACTCGCATGAATACATCCGCCCAGTCCAATTTCCCCCCTCTGTGACGGTTCGGCCACCCTTGGGCCTGCTACATAGTGGAATGTGCGGCCAATATTGGACTTTTCTTTAGGCATTCATATTTATATTATTTTTGCCTTTATTCATACAATTGATGCTGACCACATTCATTAGTGAAGCGCTACACTATTTGTATTATTTTATCCAAAATTTTAGAGATGCCCCCAGAGAGCCCCAAAGAGGCAAGACTTCTTCTAATGGTGATATTTGTTCTGGAAACTGAAGCCTAAAAGGGAATTTTCTTCACTTTGGGAGGTTTCCACTAAATACCTACTGTGCCTTTGAGACAGGAAATTAAGGTACATTTCCCCAATGGTACACAGATAGCACAAAATAAAAAAAATAAGGGGTTTTAATTCTTTCCCTACACTATCCAAAATGAAAATCTTTGCCTTAATAGCAACATATAACAATTGTAAAATTGTAAAAGGCCATATCTGTTTTTTTGTGGTTTTGAAAGACAGTAATATCTGCAACGGCTCTCTTCTTATGGCCAGAGAAGAAGAAAGGAAGGAAGGAAGAAGGCAAGGAATTAAAAAAAGGAGGAAAGCAAGGAAAGAAAAATTGATTATACTGTACTGCATCTACAGTATGTTTATTATATATACATTATGTATATATATAAATAATTTAAAGTGTAAGTAAACCCCCTATAAATTTCAGCCAAGGAAGCTGCCATCTTTGCATCTGTTAAATGTATAACTGCAATGATGCTGCACATGTGATCAGTTATGACACCAGTCATTGGATGGTTCAACAGTTTGGTTGAGAGCACAACCAATGGGAGTGTGATATTTCCAGCAAATTGTTTTATGAATGGGTTTACTCTCGCTTTAAATTTCACGTAAAAAAGAGATGATTTGTTTATTCCCTGAAAATTTGATGGAACATGACAAGTAAAAAATGGATGAGGGACTATTGGACTGCATGATAAATATATAACATAAAGCTTTATCATTATCAACAGTAAAGTGCCTTAAGTCCTTTTTTGAGAATCACTATTGAATACATGAGAGGAAATCTCTGAAGGAAATAAATTAAACCATCGCACCTACATTATACACATCTTCCTCAGGCATTATACTGATCAATGTCAGCAAACTGGCAGGATGGTTTTTAATCAGTTATTACCATATACATCAGGGGAATACTCCTTTAGTGAGGTTAGAAAATGTCCAGAGCAATATAAATCTGAACAGCTTTATTCAGACTTCCCTGACCAGCAGTCTGCCAGATATGAAGAAAGAAGGTAATGGGGTTAGTAACAGGTGAGATTGGGATCAGGATTCTTCAACTAGTATTTGATTTCCATGGGGACATGACCTTTAAACAGAACAGAATGACATTGTAACCGAAAGAAGGAATAAACCATTAGGAATGTCCAATTTAAATGAATGACAACATGGGGTATTATGAGGTGAAATTTCCTTTGTGACATAATTACATCATTTAACCAATAGTAAGTATTGTAAGCATGCACTCTTCATTTAGACAAACAATCTCTACTGGCTTAGAATGACAAAGTGGGAATCTCAGCCACATTATTACCTGCTTTGTTTTTACATTGGAACGATTAGCAAAATAATGTAACATATGTGATCTGTCAGTAACATTATTTGTTTTCTGAGTATACCAGTTTTATGACTTAGTAATCCTGTGAATAAATCAGCTGGCTTTCCATTTCTTGTAACAGGCAAGGCTTTCCAGCATAAATGGCAATTTGGGGTTTTTGGAGAAAGCCTATGGTCCAATTAACACGATTGCGGTATGGCATGGCACGTGTGTTAATGTGTTTTTTTGATGCATTAACAAGCACTGCATTAAGGCAGACCATTCAGGCACTGAAATGTTAAAAAAAACTTGAGCATGTACCATTCTTAGCAACACAGGCCACAACAAGTAGTGCTTCACTATGCATTGTGGTGTGCGGCAATGCATGTGTGTTAGAGCTGCAATTTTCTCCACTGCAGGTGGTGCTTGTCCATAGCAGGGATGCGGGTGGAGGAAGTCAACAGGAACCTAGTCCCTCTATGGTTTCCACAGTCACAGGGAGGCAGCATCCAATGGGTTGCTGACACCCCCATGTGACTTTGGTGGCTATCTTGTGTCAGGCAGAGTCTATTTAAAAGCCTGGCTCCCGGCATTGGCATGAATTTCATGTGATTAGGACAGGTCACCTGTCTAGCAGGGAATGTGCTTAGCATCAGGGAGAGGTTCCAGGGGAGTAGGGAAAGTGTAGGAACATGCCATCCTTTCTGGAAGCCTCCCCACTTGGGTACAGACCAGCCAGACCACATTCCACCCCTCAAAACAGACATTGTCAGCACACCTGAGACCTCCTTCTTCTGACACATCGCTGTTACATGCTGTGAGTGCTCCCTTTCGGATTGCCTTCCCACCACAACTATTCTGTATCTCCAAACTTCAGTTACAATATATTTCTCCTTTTCTGCAATTAATGTTTTCTGCTGCCACACTGCGTTTTACCTATCCATACACTAATGCACATAATGCGCATTAACATGCATTGTAGTAAGGCACACATTAACTACTTTCTGACCGCCGGCAGTCAAATGACGGGCAGGCGGCGCACCTATTGTGGTGGGAGGCCGTCATATGACGGCCTCCCGTTTAAACAGGTAATGCGCGCGGTCGTGCGCGCACATCCCTGTTTCTTTGGTGGCGGCGTGTCACGGAGACACCGCTCGCCACCCAAGGGGGTGAACAGCCATTGGTTATGGCTGTTTACCACGTGATCACAGATGGTCACACCCCCACTGTGCACGGCGCATGCGCGCGATCACGAGCGCGCTGCACGTTCATGTCAGTGGCGGCGTGTTCCCTGGCAACACTGCTCGTCACCGACTCTGGTAAACAGCCATTGGCCGGCTGTTTACCCACGTGATCGGCTGTGATCCTTTCACAGCCGATCTAAAACGTAAACAAACCGCGGTAACGAGATGTTACCGGGTTCTCCTTCTCACACACCGATCGTGTGTGAGGAGGAGATTGTGGTAACATGTCTTTACCGCCTACAGTGTACACCAATCACACTGATTGCCCCCCCAATAAAGAGCACCTGTCACCACCCCTCATAGTACCTGTCAATCACAGTCCATCAGAGTACCTGTCACAGTCCATCAGAGTATTTGAGTACCTGTCACAGTCCATCAGAAGACCAGAGTACCTGTCACAGTCCATTAGAGTACCCAAGTATCTGTCACAGCCCATCAGAGTACCCGAGTACCTGTCACGGTCCATCAGAGTACCTGAGTACCTGTCACGGTCCATCAGAGTACCCGAGTACCTGTCACGGTCCATCAGAGTACCTGAGTACCTGTCACGGTCCATCAGAGTACCCGAGTACCTGTCACGGTCCATCAGGGTACCCGAGTACCTGTCACAGCCCATCAAAGCACCCGAGTACCTGTCACGGTTCATCCAAGTACCCGAGTAGCTGTCACAGCCCATCAAAGTACCTGATTACCTGTCACGGTTCATCCGAGTACCCAGGTACCTGTCACAGCCCATCAGAGTACCCGAGTACCTGTCACAGCCCCTCTGAGTACCTGAGTACCTGTCCCAGTCCATCTGAGTACCCGAGTACCTGTCTCAGTCCATCTGAGCACCCGAGTACCTGTCACAGTTCATCTGAGTACCTGAGTACCTGTCCCAGTCCATCTGAGTACCCGCCACAGTTCATCTGAGTACCTGTCACAGTTCATCTGAGTACCTGTCACAGTTCATCTTAGTACCTGAGTACCTGTCACAGTCCATATGAGTACCTGAGTACCTGTCACTGCCCTTCAGAGTACCCAAATACCAGTCACCAAGCCATCAGAGTACCTGTCACCAGGCCATCAGAGTACCCGAGTACCTGTCACCAGGCCATCAGAGTACCCAAGTACCTGTCACCAGGCCATCAGAATACCCGAGTACCTATTTGCAGCCCCTGTCTCATAGAATATACGTTGGGGTGTTTGCTCTCCAAAATTGGGTCATTTTGTGGGTTATTTCACTGTCCTGGTGGTCCAGGACCTTCAAAAGTGTGATGGGTAGGAATGAAATAAGATGTGTCATTTATGCTCCTAGAACACCTGAACGTACTACTTCAATGTTCGGCCTCTCTATGTGACCAGGCTGTGTAAAAGTCCTACACATGTGGTATCACCATACTCGGGAGGAGTAGCAGAATGTGTTTTGGGGTGTAATTTTTGCTATATACATGTGTTAGAAATATCTTATAAATTGACAACTGTGTGTAAAAAAAAAATGCGTTTTCATTTTTTTCCACATATTCCAAAAACTTCTGGAAAAAAATGAACCGTTCAAAAGACTCATTATGCCTCACAGATTATACGTTGGGGTGTTTGCTTTCCAAAATGGGGTCATTTTATGGGAAATTCCAGTGTCCTGGTACTCCAGGGCCTTCAAAAGTGTAATACAGTGCCTTGCGAAAGTATTCGGCCCCCTTGAACTTTTCAACCTTTTGCCACATTTCAGGCTTCAAATATAAAGATATAAAATTATAAAAAATTTGGTGAAGAATCACCAACAAGTGGGACACAATTGTGAAGTGGAACGAAATCTATTGGATAATTTAAACTTTTTTAGCAAATAAAAAACTGAAAAGTGGTGCGTGCAAAATTATTTGGCCCCTTTACTTTCAGTGCAGCAAACTCACTCCAGAAGTTAAGCGAGGATCTCTGAATGATCCAATGTTGTCCTAAATGACTGATGGTGATAAATAGAATCCACCTGTGTGTAATCAAGTCTCTGTATAAATGCACCTGCTCTGTGAAAGTATCAGGGTTCTGTTGAAAGCGCAGAGAGCATCATGAAGACCAAGGAACACACCAGGCAGGTCCGTAATACTGTTGTGGAGAAGTTTAAAGCCAGATTTGGATACAAAAAGATTTCCCAAGCTTTAAACATCCCAAGGAGCACTGTGCAAGCGATCATTTTGAAATGGAAGGAGTATCAGACCACTGCAAATCTACCAAGACCTGGCCGTCCCTCTAAACTTTCAGCTCAGACAAGGAGAAGACTGATCAGAGATGCAGTCAAGAGGCCCATGATCACTCTGGATGAACTGCAGAGAACTACAGCTGAGGTGGGAGAGTCTGTCCATAGGACAACAATCAGTGGTACACTGCACAAATCTGGCCTTTATGGAAGAGTGGCAAGAAGAAAGCCATTTCTCAAAGATATCCATAAAACGTCTCGTCTAAAGTTTGCCACAAGCCACCTGGGAGACACACCAAACATGTGGAAGAAGGTGCTCTGGTCAGATGAAACCAAAATCAAACTTTTTGCCCACAATGCAAAACGATATGGTTTGGCGTAAAAGCAACACAGCTCATCATCCTCAACACACATCCCCACTGTCAAACATGGTGGTGGCAGCATCATGGTTTGGGCCTGCTTTTCTTCAGCAGGGACTGGGAAGATGGTTAAAATTGAGGGGAAGATGGATGCAGCCAAATATAGGACCATTCTGGATGAAAACCTGTTGGAGTCTGCAAAAGACCTGAAACTGGGACGGAGATTTATCTTCCAACAAGACAATGATCCCAAACATACAGCAAAATCTACAAAGGAATGGTTCACAAATAAATGTATCCAGGTGTTAGAATGGCCAAATCAAAGTCCAGACCTGAATCCAATTGAGAATCTGTGGAAAGAGCTGAAAACTGCTGTTCACAAATGCTCTCCATCCAACCTCACTGAGCTCAAGCTGTTTTGCAAGGAAGAATGGGCAAGAATTTCAGTCTCTCGATGTGCAAAACTGATAGAGACATACCCCAAGCGACTTGCAGCTGTAATCGTAGCAAAAGGTGGCTCTACAAAGTATTAACGCAAGGGGGCCGAATAATTTTGCACGCCCCACTTTTCATTTTTTTATTAGTTAAAAAAGTTTCAAAAATCCAATAGATTTCATTCCACTTCACAATTGTGTCCCACTTGTTGGTGATTCTTCACAAAAAATAAAAATGTTATATCTTTATGGTTGAAGCCTGAAATGTGGCAAAAGGTTGAAAAGTTCAAGGGGGCCGAATACTTTCGCAAGGCACTGTAGGTGGTGGAGAAATGAGATGCGTCATTTTTGCTCGTAGAATGTCTGAAGGCACTGCATCAATGTTGGTGCTCTGTATGTGGCCAGGCTGTGTAAAAGTCTCACACATGTGGTATCACCGTACTCGGAAAGAGTAGCAGAATGTATTTTGGGTGTAATTTGTTGTATGCATATGCTGTGTGTGAGAAATAACCTGATAATATGACAATTTTGTAAAAAAAAAATATTAATACAAAAAATCTTATTCTAAATTTTCTGGGAAAACAAAGCCCAAAAAGAGAAGTATATACATTTTGGCCTCTATTGTTGGCGGACCCGGTGGCAAATAAATATGTTAATAAATATCCAGAGATAACCTATAAGCGAGCACCCTCTTTGAAGGACCGCCTAGTGCATAGTCATTTCGCTAACCCTGAAAGAGTTACTGAAAATGAAAAACCTGGTACATACCCTTGTGGACACTGCGACATGTGCCATTATATGGCCAATTGTTCAAAATTCAAACTACCATATATACTCGAGTATAAGCCGAGATTTTCAGCCTCTTTTTTGAGGCTGAAAGTGCCCCCCTCGGCTTATACTCGAGTCATCGCTGTCTGCCCGCTCGATCAGCGTGTCGAGCAGACAGACAGCGGCCATTCTGATTCAAAAGCCGCGCCTCCGGCTCCCCCTTCGCCTGTGATAGGCGGAACACTGAATTTCCCAGCAGCCTGTGTTCCGCCTATCACGGACTTCGTATCATCCTCGTACTACGGACGAGGATGATACGATGTACGTGATAGGCGGAACACAGGCTGCTGGGAAATTCAGTGTTCCGCCTATCACAGGCGAAGGCGGCGGCGCAGCTTTTGAATTTTACAATGGCCGCCGAACGAAGAGGGCACGGGACGGAGGCAAGGCACAGGACGGCACGGCACGGCACGGGACGGGACGGGACGGGACCGGAGGCAAGGCATGGCGGCGAGGCACGGCGGCGAGGCACGGAGGCAAGGAGGCTCGGCACGGGACGGAGGCTCGGGACAAAGGCTCAGGACACAGGTAGGCTGGACACACACACACACACACACACACACACACACACACACACACACACACACACACACACACACACAGGGATGGATGGATGGATGGATGGATGGAGACACACACACACAGGGATGGATGGATGGATGGATGGAGACACACACACACAGGGATGGATGGATGGATGGATGGATGGACACACACACACACACAGGGATGGATGGACGGACACACAGGGATGGACGGACACACAGGGATGGACGGACACACACACAGGGATGGACAGGCATGTCTTACCCTCGGCTTATACACGAGTCAATAAGTTTGCCAGTTTTTTTGGGGGTAAATTGGGGGCCTCGGCTTATATTCGGGTCGGCCTATACTCGAGTATATACGGTACCTAATAGCAAATGGCATAAACCAAAATCTCATGTGACATGTTCTACGCTGGGCATAGTCTATCTAGCTCAGTGCCAATGTGGAGGATTCTATATAGGAAAGAAAAAAAGAGCATTCTCGGTACGCATGCGTGACCACATCAAACCTATATTAAATAAAAAAATGGTCACTGCGGTTAGTAGACACATTGGTATGCACCATTAGGGATGAGCTTCGAGTTCGAGTCGAACTCATGTTCTACTCGAACATTGCCTGTTCGCCTGTTCAGCGAACAGTGAACAATTTGGGCTGTTCGCAGCAAATTCGAAAAGCCGGAACACCCTATACAAGTCTATGGGAGAAATCTAAAGTGCTAATTTTAAAGGGTAATATGCAGATTACTGTCCTAAAAAGTGTTTGGGGACCCGGGTCCTGCCCCAGGGGACATGGATCAATGCAAAAAAAAGTTTTAAAAACGGCCGTTTTTTCAGGAGCAGTGATTTTAATAATGATTAAAGTGAAACAATAAAAGTGTAATATTCCTTTAAATTTCGTAGCAGGGGGGTATCTATAGTATGCCTGTGAAGGGGCGCATGTTTCTGGTGCTTAGAACTGTCGCTGCACAAAGTGTCATTTGTGCAGGAAAAAAAGTCTTTTAAAATCACTTGCGGCTAAATTGTCGGGTCTCCGTAATACAGAGAACACTCAATGAGTGTTCTCTGTATTAGCCGACAATTCATTCATTCATTGATTAAAAAAAAAAAAAAAAAAAAGCGTGGGGGTTCCCCTAAATTCAATTACCAGGCCCTTCAGGTCTGACATGGATATTAAGGGGAACCCCGTGTCAAATTAAAAAAAAAAATTGACGTGGGGGTCCCCCCAAATATCCATACCAGACCCTTCAGGTCTGATATGGATATTAAGGGGAACCCCGCATCAAATTAAAAAAAAAAAATTGACGTGGGGGTCCCCCTAAAAATCCATATCAGACCCTTTATCCGAGCACGCAACCTGGCAGGCCGCAGGAAAAGAGGGGGGGACGAGAGAGCGGCCCCCCTCCCTCCTGAACCGTACCAGGCCACATACCCTCAACATTGGGAGGATGCTTTGGGGGTCTGTGACCCCTCAAAGCACCTTGTCCCCATGTTGATAAGGACAAGAGCCTCATCCTCACAACCCTGGCCGTTGGTTGTGAGGGTCTGCGGGCGGGGGGCTTATCAGAATCTGGAAGTCCCCTTTAACAAGGGGACCCCCAGATCCCGGCCCCCCCCTGTTTGAAATGGTAAGGGGGTACAAAAGTACCCCTACCATTTCACAAAGAAAGTGTCAAAATGGTTAAATAAGACAAACACACACTTTTGAAAAATTCCTTTATTAAAAATGAAAAAAAAAAAAAAAAAAGATTCCAGCGGTGCTAATCCACTCTTGCTATCCAGCGACGGATCTCCGGGGTCCAGCGATGGATGATCATATCCAGCGACGGGGGAATCTCTCAGTCCAGCGCTGTCCATACATCCTTCTTCTGTCTCCTCTCCGGAGACACTGCAGAGAGCACAGCGCTGACGTTTCTTATATTGGGAGGGCGGGGCCACCCTGGGAGGGCGGGGCCACCCGTCACCTGACCCCGCCCCTCTGACGCTGGAGAGGGAAGCCAGGGGTTCCCCAGTGACGTGTGGGTGACCCCACCCCCTCTGATGTAACGGAAACCTGCGTTACATCAGAGGGGGCGGGGTCACCCACACGTCACTACCCCTGGCTTCCCTCTGCAGCGTCAGAGGGGCGGGGTCAGGTGACGGGTGGCCCCACCCTCCCAATATAAGAAACGTCAGCGCTGTGCTCTCTGCAGTGTCTCCGGAGAGGAGACAGAAGAAGGATGTATGGACAGCGCTGGACTGAGAGATCCCCCCGTCGCTGGATATGATCATCCATCGCTGGACCCCCGGAGATCCGTCGCTGGATAGCAAGAGTGGATTAGCACCGCTGGAATATTTTTTTTTTTTTCATTTTTAATAAAGGAATTTTTCAAAAGTGTGTTTGTCTTATTTAACCATTTTGACACTTTCTTTGTGAAATGGTAGGGGTACTTTTGTACCCCCTTACCATTTCAAACAGGGGGGGGCCGGGATCTGGGGGTCCCCTTGTTAAAGGGGGCTTCCAGATTCTGATAAGCCCCCTGCCCGCAGACCCTCACAACCAACGGCCAGGGTTGTGAGGATGAGGCCCTTGTCCTTATCAACATGGGGACAAGGTGCTTTGAGGGGTCACAGACCCCCAAAGCATCCTCCCAATGTTGAGGGTATGTGGCCTGGTACGGTTCAGGAGGGAGGGGGGGCCGCTCTCTCGTCCCCCCCTCTTTTCCTGCGGCCTGCCAGGTTGCGTGCTCGGATAAAGGGTCTGATATGGATTTTTAGGGGGACCCCCACGTCAATTTTTTTTTTAAATTTGATGCGGGGTTCCCCTTAATATCCATATCAGACCTGAAGGGTCTGGTATGGATATTTGGGGGGACCCCCACGTCAATTTTTTTTTTAAATTTGACACGGGGTTCCCCTTAATATCCATGTCAGACCTGAAGGGCCTGGTAATTGAATTTAGGGGAACCCCCACGCTTTTTTTTTTTAAATCAATGAATGAATGAATTGTCGGCTAATACAGAGAACACTCATTGAGTGTTCTCTGTATTACGGAGACCCGACAATTTAGCCGCAAGTGATTTTAAAAGACTTTTTTTCCTGCACAAATGACACTTTGTGCAGCGACAGTTCTAAGCACCAGAAACATGCGCCCCTTCACAGGCATACTATAGATACCCCCCAACTACGAAATTTAAAGGAATATTACACTTTTATTGTTTCACTTTAATCATTATTAAAATCACTGCTCCTGAAAAAACGGCCGTTTTTAAAACTTTTTTTTGCATTGATCCATGTCCCCTGGGGCAGGACCCGGGTCCCCAAACACTTTTTAGGACAGTAACTTACATATTACCCTTTAAAATGAGCACTTTAGATTGTGAACGTTCGAGTCCCATAGACTTTAATAGGGTTCTAAAGTTCACACGAAGTTTAGGTCTGTTCGCAGGTTCTGGTGCGAACCGAACAGGGGGGTGTTCGGCTCATCCCTATGCACCATGCATTTAATCCTGACCATATTCGATTTCAGGCACTAGACCATGTTCCGCTTACTTCGAGAGGAGGTAGCGTGGACAAAACCTTGCTTCAGATTGAAGCAAGGTGGATTTTCAACTTAAAGGCAACCATGTTTCCCGGCTTCAATGAAAATCTAAGGTATCGATCGTTTCTTTGAATTTTGGTGAATTTTTGTGGATGCCTACAATGCTTCCCCTAGATTGCCTACATGATAAATGGAGGGTATTGGGAGGATTGGAGAGAAATTAACTGTGTTTTTTTTTTTTTTTGATTTGATAGTTATTGATATGTTTCTATAATACATAAAATTAATTAGATGATAATAAATGTGATCCTCATATTATTGTATGTGTTCTTTCTAAGTTTTATTTTTATGCTTTGTTATGATATGACTGGGGCTTTAAAGTCTCTTGCTCTTGATTGCAGTCATCTCGGTCCAGGACTGCTGTTGAGCTTGTTGGCATGCGAGTGTGACTCCCCTGTTTCCCCCCCTTTTTTCCTCCCCTAAGTTAAGATTCGTTCTTTGGTGCACGGATGCTGGTCCGCCGGCCTATTATGCTTGCGGCATTATGAGAGAGCATATGGACACCCAAGGGCATCCCCGTTCTTTTTGAATGGGATGCCCATTTACTGACAGCACTTTGCTGCTTGATCGCGTGGGGAGCTATTATATCTAAGGGCGGATGGTCCTTTAACATCTTGCCCTACATATCCCATGTATGCGCTGCAGCGGGACATCTATTTCCGGTATTAATACCGAGCATTATGAGAAATGTAGTCTTCTCTCCCTTTCTTCTCCCCTAGCGCCTACGCAGTGTTGTCTCATGTGTCCGCATCGAGCCGGTGACGTCAGACGCCAGCTCGATGGACGGTGGCCATATAAATTGGATACAATCTGACACGGCTCAGTCACGGAGGAGCCGTGCTGGGAAGATACATCCAGCCGTATCGCTAGTAAGTTTTTCTCATGCTGAAAACCTTTATAGATTCTTCTATCTTGGAAAAAATCTTTTTTTTAAAAAGAAGTTGTATAGGATAAAACTTTCCTCTCCTCTTCTACTCCTTAGAGACACCTTGGAAACAAGCTTGAACAGCTTGTGGGTGCTAATTTTTTGCACTATATACCATCTTTAAAGGGCTAGAGGATATCCTTATTTGCTTGAATGAGAAATACAGGACTATAGAAAAACATTTCTACTTTCTTGTAAATATGTAAGTAAGCATAATAGTATATGCATCCTTTTATATCTCCGTTTTAGTTTTTTAAAATTAAAACTACAAACTACATAACATATAAGTATATACATTTCTAACTTAAAAAATTCTACAAATAGAAGTATATAATAAATATTTTTGTGATTTTTTCTTTCTTCCCACAACATTATATATACTTATGTATTTTTTTTATCTGCCCAGACAGACCATCGTCTGTGCTCTCTCTGCCGCTTTGCTTGGCCATTGGTCCCGCTACCCGTGCACTTTTTAACAACTGGATGATGTTTTCTTGGGGGAAGGGTTGGTGAAGTGGGGGTGTTCACTTGTTTAATTGAAGCCCTTGCCATGTCTGTATATATATGTCTATATTTACATTAATATACATAAATTTAATTGGATATGTATTTTTGCATTTTAATTGATTTTTATGCTATTTTGTCATTTTGCTAGCTTGTATATCCCCTGATGAAGCGACAGTGAAACATGTTGGGATAGGCAAACTCACAAGCACCTTAATTAAACCACCACCTGGGCCGCACGATTTATGTAACATCCTTGTAAAAAACTTGAAGGCTGTTATTGTTTTTTAATTGAATTGTTGTTATAAATAAAATTTACTTTTTATCTTTCATAAAAATATTTTTTTGTTGTACTTTTCTATTATAATATTGCACTGTTAATGTCCCACTACTCTTTTTGGGCTTTGTTTTCCCAGAAAATTTAGAATATTGTTAATAGGGATGAAGTGCCATTTGCCTTGGGTGTCGGGGGAAGTCTGAATCATGTTTGTTTGAAACAAAAAATCGTAATTTTGCAAAGAATTGTGGGAAAAAATTACAACTTAAAAAAACTCACCATGCTTCTTACTTAATACCTTGGAATGTCTACTTTGTAAAAAGGGGTCATTTGGGGGGTATTTGTACTTTCCTGACTTGTTAGTGTCTCAAGAAATGAGGTACACCTGATGTACTGAAGGCCTGATCAGATGTGATACATTTTCAGCGATTGGCACCATAGTTTGTAGACTCTATAACTTTCACAAAGACCAAATAATATACACTAATGTGGGTTATTTTTACCAAAGATATGTAGCACTATAAATTTTCTTTCAAAAAGTTTTTTATTAACATAGGAAACATACAGCATATAGGAGACAGCATTTTGTCTTGTACACAATGAAAGAAATAATAACAAAATGTACTCTAGACCATGTCAGGTTATAATAAAGTTGACGGATTAGCAATGTGAGTTGGATCAGTCTGAAACCTAACTTGTATTAGGCCTAGACACTAGAACATATAGACAGGTGCGTGTAGTATACATAAAGGCTAGGACACTATCATATAGAAAAGTGCAGAATATCTAGTTCTGTGTATACTAAAAGCTGCAGAACATTCAAACCATAACTAGTGTTACCCAAAATCACCACTAGGGTGAGCGTCTATCGCGATTGGGTACATTAAGAAGGCAGATATTAAAGTACAAGGCAAGAAAAGAAGAAGGAGAAGAAAGGGAAAGGGGGGAAAAACAGGAGAGAAAATGGTAAGAGAAAGAGGGAAAGAAAGGGAAGGGAATAGAGGAGGGGTGGGGGAAGGAGAAAGTGAAGAGGCAAGAGCTGTGGTCGGCCGGCTCCCACTAAACATCTGAAGGCCAGCAGTTGACCGCTGATCGAGGGATGTTTGTTACTATGGTTCTAATAGATGGTGATCAAAGTGTGAAGGTAAATAATGGTCAACCCATGGTTGCCAGATTTTAGAGTATCGGGGGATAGTGTCTTGAACAGTCGCTTCGATTTTGCTGTGTATCATTGCCTGCGTAACCCTATTCTTGACTTCAGTCAGGCGCAGGGTGGAAGTTTTCCAGGCTTTAGCTATTGTTTGTTTGGCTGCCGTGGTGACCTGCAGAGCGAGACGCATCTGCGCCTTGGTGTACAAATTTGGATAAAAATTGAGGAGGGCCAAAGCTGGGTCAGGATCTAACGTTTTGTTGATCAGAGTGGATAAAATCAGAAAGATTTCAGTCCAGAAGCGTTGAACCACTGGGCAGGTCCACCAAATATGCAAGTGCGTACCCCTCTCGTCACAGCCACGGAAACAGTTGGAGGAGTAAGAGGGTAAAAATTTTGCAATTCTATCTGGCACTAAGTACCAACGCATGAGGACTTTGTAACTCGCTTCCAGGGCCACAATATTTTGCGAGGAGAGTTTAGTGTTTAGCCAAATATCAGACCAGTCGTGTCCATCCAAATTTAGGTTCAGGTCTCTGGACCAACACTGCGCATATGTCGGAAGTGTCGAAGGCTGGGAGGTAAGGTGTGTATATATCTGTGATATGCTGCCCGGGGCGTGCGGATCAGAGTTGCATATTTTTTCAAATATTGTGTACGTATTCGTTCCCCTGGTCAAGCCTGCAGTCTGTTGCACGAAATGTGAGATTTGGAGATAACGGAAGTATTAATTATTTGGTAATTGTGTTTGGGCTTGCAGGGAAGAGAACGGTTTGATTGTACCACCAGCCACCAGGTCACATATTCGGGTTAAGTCTGCATGTTCCCATGCTCGGAATGAGGAAGGAGAAGTATAGGCAGGATAGAACTTAGGGTGACCAAGGTAGCATAATAAGGGGGAGTGTGGGGAGATCAAATGAAATGATTTACAAAGCTTATCCCAAAGTTTGACAGAGTTAGAGGTCAAGGGGTTGGTAATGGGACCTCGGGCTGCAGGGGGGAGCCAAAGAAGGTTAGTTAGGGGTATAGGGTGGAGATCCACCGCCTCTAGACTCACCCAAATGGGAACCTCAGCTTTGGCATGATAGAGTGTTATTTGGGCAAGCTGAGCGGCGTGGTAGTAATGTTGGAAATTGGGTACGCCTAGACCACCGGCCCTGTGGTGACGAAGTAAGGTGGATCTAGAAATTCTGGGTTTCACGAGACCCCATATATAATTAAAGACCCGGCCTTGTATTATACGGTGAAAATAAGGGGGCACTGGAATGGGAAGAACTCTGTATAAGTAAAGAAGCTTAGGGAGCAGGGACATCTTGATGGCGGCAATGCGCCCCATCCAAGAGATGCAAAGGGGATGCCAATCTTGAAGTAAGGATGAGAGGTGCTTCAGCATTGGGAGATAATTCGCTCAGAACAAATCTGCAGGATCGCTGGTAAGTTTTATGCCTAAGTACGGGATAGAAGAACTAGACCATTGGAATGGGAAATTAGTCCTAAGAAATGGCATGATGTCATCTGGCAGTGACACATTAAGGGCTTTGGATTTTGAATGATTAACTTCTAGGCCAGAAATTTTAGAGAATTTGTCAAGGAGATTGATTAGATTAGGGATGGTAATGTGTGGGGAGGTAATGAACACTAAAGCGTCGTCGGCAAATAAGCATAATTTATGAGCAGTAGAGGCAACCTCCAGTCCCCTGATGTCCGGGTGTGCTCTGATGAGCGTGGCCATGGGTTCTATTGCTAAAGCGAAGAGTTGAGGCGACAGGGGACACCCCTGTCGCGTCCCTCTTCGTATTGGGAAACTTTGAGAACTAAACCCAGAGTATTTCACTGAGGCCTGGGGGTCGGCATACAGCAACATAATCCACTGAAGGAAGTGGGGGCCAAAACCCCAACGCTTCAAGATGAAATGGAGATAAGGCCATGAGACCGTATCGAATGCTTTTCTGTTGTCTAAGGATAGGAGGTGCATGGGGATTGAACGCGCTTTCGCAAGGTGTTGCAGCAAGACGACTCGGCAAATGTTATCGCTAGCCTGCCTACGGGGAATAAACCCTACCTGATCTTTGTGGATCAATTTTCCTATGATCGGATTAAGGCGTAGTGCAAGGATTTTGGATAAAATTTTTATATCTACATTAGGTAGGGATATGGGGCGAAAATTAGACCGCAGGGAGTTGTCAGAATTGGGTTTGGGAATCATAGCTATCGTGGCCATTAGGGAATCTCTACCGAGGGCTTGCTGCCTTAACAGGGCGTTAAACGAATTCGCTAATAGGGGAGCCAATATATCCGAATTTTTTTTATAATAGTTACTGGGTAAACCGTCAGGGCCAGGGCGTTTATGGGGTTTGAGGGATTTTATAGCTAAAAGTACTTCCTCCGCCGTAATCAGAGTATCGATGGATTCTCTAGCCGTGTGGGATAATTCAGGTATAGACAGATTCTGAAATAGGGATTCTGCATGCTGATGAGAGAACTGGGTTTTGTCTGAGTATAAGTCAGCCAACTTCTCACGAAATTCGGCTAGTACTTTGATGGGGTTGCTAGTATGGGAGTTCTTAGCAATTTTAAGTCTAATTGGTTTACGGATCTTGTCAGGCTGTCGAAGACGCAGGGCCATAAAGGTATCAGGTTTATTTGCTTTGGTATATATCGTGTGACTAGATTTACGAAGAACCTTATCTGCTGACTCGGCTAATAGAAGATCCAGTTCCAGTTTAGTTTTTTCAAAAATAAGCCTATGGGGTTCTATAGGTGAGTTTTGAAACTGGAGAAAGTGTGAGTGGTAATCTTCCTCCAGCTTTTGCTGTGTGATCTGTCGGTCTTTCTTAATATGTGTGGCTAGAGAGATGCAGCTGCCCCGAATTACCGGCTTATGAGCTTCCCAGAGAAGAACCGGGGAAATGTCTGCAGTGGTGTTATGGCGTAGGTAGTCCGTAAGAGCAAGACGAATGTCAAAGCAGTAGGTTTGGTTGGTAAGATGTGCTTCGTTCATGCACCAGGACCTTTCTTTAGCTCTGGGGATCAACGAGGTGATAGTAGTGATAACGGTGCAGTGGTCAGACCAGGGAACCGGACATATGTTGGACTGGAGCACGACTGGGAAGGAGGCCACTGGTGTCAGAATATGATCAATCCTATAAACATTTTTGTGAGTGTATGAATAGAATGTGTAGCTCTTTTTCAAGGGATTACATTCCCTCCAGGTGTCTAGGAGGGATGCCGTGTGGAACTGTTTCCGAAGCTGAGCCGAAAGGGAATGGCTTTCAGGCGTATATGGTGATTTATCTAAGTGAGGATGTAGAGTTAGATTGGAGTCCCCACAAACAAAAAGCGTACCTTTGCAGTGAGTTTTGATAACCTGCAGGAGGTGTGAAAAAAAAGGGTTAGGGTTGCCGTTCGGGGCATAGTAAGAAACTAGCGTGGTTTCAGTATCCTGGAGTAGACCTACCAAAATAATATAACGACCTTCCGTGTCTTTAATTTCTGCAGTGGGTGTGAAAGGTAGAGAATGATGGAACGCTATCAACACACCCCTGTGTTTAGTGGCTGCAGAGGCCGTAAAGACCTGAGGGTAGCGGGAACTAAAAAATTTGGGGGTTTGGGATACCGCAAAATGTGTTTCCTGCAAAGCTACTATCCCAGCTTTCAGGGAGTGGAAATTTCGGAAGGCCTTAACCCTCTTGTTGGGGGAGTTAAGTCCCTTAACGTTAAGAGATAGTATATTCAGGGGGGGCATCTATAAGCAGAGGGGAAGATATTATAGAGTAATGTATGGGGTGTAGGAGCCGACCGACCTAAAAAAGACAAAGGAAATGAGAAAGAGGGAGCAAAGGGGGGATAGAGAAAGAAGAAGAGAGAAAGTTCGTCTGCAGGGCAAACCATGAGATAGCAGAAACAGTTAGACACTGGAATGGTTTGCTCGGCCAAGCAATGCTCAGTCCCCGGGGTCCAGAACAAGCGACCCAGGAGAGAGTGCATTAAGAGAGGGGGGAGCAGTGGCTGCTCTCCGCCGCCGCAAGGACAACAATTGTACATAAACAGTGCATTTTGCTAAACCAATTAGGAACCAAAACAAAAAAAAAGAAACAGAAAGAGAACATAAGAACCTGGTCCAATTAACAGGACCACAAGAAGTATTGGTTATGCAATTAGACTGGTACATAATACCCCACTATAACAGTATTACAAAGGCCCTTTGAATAGTCAAGAGGACGGGGATGGGGGAGAAAGGAAAGAGGGAGAGGGCACGTCAGGGTAGAGAAAAGTGGGACAGGGAGGGGGAGACAAAAGAGGGGGAAAAAGGGAAAGGAGTGGGAGGGGGGGTATCAGAAATGGAGGGAAGGGGGTGGGAGCCAAGGAAAGAAAAGGAAGGGGAGGGAGGGATAATGGGGGACATGTTGGTATATAATAGGCCATTAAGAAAACTATCATCATTTGTAATCACTATAGCGGGATCGTGAAGACACGATAATTATAGATATAACCAGATCTCACTGAACAGTTGTACCGCAAGCATGAGGTGCCAGCGTCTCATCGCAAAAAATAAATCAAAATGTGAAGATTAATTAGGGGAGTCAGGCTGTAGTGAAGCTTATACCCCAAAGTCAAAATAAAAGGCTTCAAGTTAAGAGCCATCAGTACTGAAAAACCTGGGAAAATAAAAATAAAAATGGAAATAAAGAGGAAAGTACATACGGAGCAGCAGGTAGAGAGGATTCGGAGGAAGATGTCCTCCGGGATAGAGGTCAGTATTCGTCTTCCGCACGGATGTCTGAATCCTAGAAATCTCACAAAGAAATATAAAAGCTTAGGAAAAAAAAAAATAAGAAAGAATGAAAACACCTGAACAGTCAGATCAGCGCGGCGGGCGAGACTTGGGAGTAGAAACAATGCCATCCGACAGTCTGGCGGGGTTCCTTTGCGGACAGACACAGGGCCCGGCTGGTTGCGATGCGGTGTAGCCGAATAAGGATGGGCCGCCGAACGAGCTGGTGTGCGAGGCAAGCTGGTCTCTGTGTGTGGATCAGGATGGGCAAGATGAAGGCCTTCCAGCAGGCGCTGTAATGATTCCGGAGACGAACAGGTGTGCTGTTGTCCTTGGTAGGAAAACTGTATAGCAAACGGGAATCTCCAGGTGTACTTCAACTGGTGATGAAGTAAGATTTGCAGCTGTGGCTTCATGGCCCGGCGCTTGGTGATGGTAAGGAGAGCCAAATCTGAAAAAATCTGGTATGTGTGTCCCTGGAATTGCAGGGATTCCTTGTTGCGGGCTGCGCTGAGAAGTTGTTCTTTCGTGCGGAAAAAATGCAGCCTAACAATAATGTCCCTGGGAGGGCCGTCTGCTTGTCTTTGAGTGAGGGCTCTGTGGACTCTATCGAATTCTAAACGTTCAATAGGTATGCCCGGGGCCAGTTCCTGAAACATGGCCGTTACAAAAGACTGAACATCGTCTACTGACTCGGGAATGCCTCTTATTCTCAAATTAGCTCTTCGTGAGCGGTTCTCAGCATCTTCCCATCGTGAGAGAAGGGTAACATTCTCATCTCGGAGGGCAGTTTGTTCCTGGGCTTGCTCCTGTAAAGCGATTTCGATGTCATCCACTCTGGACTCTAAGGCAGCAGTGCGCTGGCCAATGTCGCGTATCTCCCTCGAGAGTCTGTCGGTGATCTGCTCCGAGGTGACTTTCAGGGCCTTCTGTAGCATGGCTTCCATGTGTTTGAGGAAGACGCTGGGGATCATCCCTGACGGTAATGGGGATGCATCTGTGGGGTCATGTATGCCATCCTCACGATCATCATCGCTGTCCGAGGTTTCCCGGCTGGGGGCGGAGGTCGCTCGCTGAATAGCAAGGGCCTTCGCCGCCATTTTAGACGAGACGCGGGCGAGGGCTTCCTTGATGGGTTTTGGCTTGTTCTTACCTCTGTGACCCGTCAACACCATTCCACTAGATGCCAGGGCTTGTGAGGTTGAGATACAGTCCAATACGGGGGTTGTGTCGGGTTTGGTTCAGCGGTTAAGTCCCAAAGCGGCGGCGGAGAGTGCGGAGCCTTAGCAGGATGCGTCCGCCATGCTAGACCTCGCGCATGCGCCCCCCAGCACTATAAATTTTGGCCAAAATGTATGAAGAAAAATTACTAATTAGCAAAAATGTAGAAACAAAGAAAAAGGCATTTTTTTTACAAAATTTACGTTTTATTTTATTTATAGCACAAAAAATTAAAAACCCACTAGTGATTAAATACCACTAAAAGAAAGCTCTATTTGTGTGGAAAAAAGGACACAAGTTTCATATGGGTACAGTGTTGCATGACTGAGTAATTGTCATTCAAACCGTGAGAGCGCTGAAAGCTGAAAATTGGTCTGGTCAGGAAGGGGGTGCAAGTGCACTGTATTGAGGTGGTTAAAGAGGAACTGCAGTCTGCTCACATAATTTGTAATAAAAACACCTTTGCTATTCTGAAGCTTCCCACCTACCACTTTGCATATAATTTTATATATACTGTAATTCTGTACTTGCCAAATATGCTGCAGAAATCTCCATCCGCTGAGTCTGGCTGCAACCATTTTAACTGAGGGCATCTGAAGCTGCTGTCTGTTCACTTCCTGGATTTTCTTGACACACAGAGGCACACCTCCAGGCCCTGCAGCTCTCATTGGCCCTCTCGTGACTCATCCTCCCTCCCTTCCTGGAAAACTTTCATGAGAGTGAGAAAGAGAGCTGTGTATGATGTCATAAGCCTAGGTTTTTTTACCAGACAAGAAATAGAAAGTAGGCTGTATAAGGTATTTACTGGCAGAATTTTTTCCCTTATATATATAGCAGGCATCTTGCAACAAGCAGCTGCAGCAGCTACTCATCTGGGACCAGTATGGATCAAATACATGTGGACAGGCCTTTAAAATTCCTTTTTGGTGGTCACTTAAAGTGGTTGTTAAGCCACTTTCACATCTTCATACCATCCCCTCTGTGTTCTAATCCTGTGTCCCCCTGTGTGAGTGATTTATAAAAAAAAAGCCTGCTATACCTCATTTCACATCACTTCTAAGTGATCACATGACTGTCCAACTCTCTCCTCTCCCCATCTGACAGATGCGGCGGGCAGGGCTGAGATTCCCCCACTGATGTCACTCTGGAGGGTAGGAGGAGAGGGGAAAGAGAGCCGGCCAGTCACGTGATTGCTGAGAGACGCTGAGCGATGCTGTGAATGAGGTATAGCAGGCTTTTTTTTTTATATAAGTCACTCACACAGGGGAACACAGGATTAGAACATAGAGGAAATGGTATGATGATATAAAAGTTATTTCAGCAGCAGGAGTTGCAGGGATGGGCACTGTCACGAGACAGGCAGGGAGGGAGGGGGAGGAGGACACAGGAGACAGAGAGCAGGGCTGCGGATGATGGAGGCATGCAAACTGACCACGGTGCCAGGGCTCAGCAGCCCTGATACACCATGGTCAGTTTACAGGGGGGAGAGTATAGCCAGGCAGGATCAGCCAGGTATTACAGGTGTTACAGGGGGGCAAATTACACAGAACAAGCACTCTGCTGTATAACATGCTTTAAGGGAACAGGATCTTTATTTTTATTTTTTTAGGTTAACAAACGCTTTAAGGTCAGTAATTTTATCCATCTACTTGAGATGACCCTAGAGCTTGTCTTTAGACATTTTCCATACAGAGTTTAATGACTTATATGCCCTTATAGTTATATTTCCACAGTATATCTTTCACTATAGGAATTGTATTTACCACTCGAAGAAATAATGAATGACCAAGTGTAAAGCCATATGTGCTTGGAATGACCCCATGCATTTGAATACTTTTATGAGCCCTTAAAAGCAATTCTGATAATATACAAAGCTAGTAAGCAAAGGATTGTCAAACAATCCCAAAACATTGCAGTTTGTGGCATATAACCCATGCTGACCTGTGTCCATAGCCTTTAATGGGCATGTGAGTATCAAAAATGCACTACAGAGCAATGCAAGAAGCGGTGTTGTGTCAGAAACCATGAAATCAGACCGAGACAGAATTACAGTTAAATCACACTTGTTTCATAAGGAGAGTAAAAAGAGCAAACGTAGTCAAAACATAGCCAAAGTTCAGTAACTGGAGTGCATAGTTAGCCAAGCCAGGATTCAGGGATCAAAGTAGTGGAACAGCAAGCAGGATCTGTAGTCAGAAGGGATATCAGCAAAGTCAGTCTTTAAACCGGACCGCAGGAGATAGTTTCTTGTGATGTGACCAAGGCGAAGGCAGAGCTCCTTTGCACTGGATGGCTTAACTAGGCAAGACTGACGAGCAGGATCATCAACAGCTGAGTAACTGTGGAGAAAGATGGGAGCTGGCAATTAGCCAACAGCTGGGCAGCCAGCTCAGAGAATCAAGGGCTGAGCCCATCCCTGACATGTGGTCTAATGAATCATGTTTTCTTTTATATCCCACGGATAGCTAGGTGCATGTACGCTGCCTTCCTAGGAAAGAGATGGCACCAGGATACAATAAGGGTTGAAGGCAAGCCAGCAGATGCTTTGCACAATGTACTACTGGGAAACCTTGGGTTCTGCCATTCATGTGGCTGTTACTTGACACATAGGGGTTTTATTTACTAAAGCTGGAAAGTGCAAAATCAGGCTCACTTCTGCATAGAAACCAATCAGCTTCTAACCTCAGCTTGCTCAATTAAGCTTTGGCAATACAACCCGAAAGCTGATTGGTTTCTGTGCATAAGTAATCCTGATTTTGACCCCTCCAGCTTTAGTAAAAAAAAAAAAAAAAAGAAAAACTAACTGGTCAGCAGCTCTATATGGTGCAGCATTGAGGCATCCTGTTCCCATATTCTGCTCTCCTTGGGCCCCACCCAGGGCTGGCATTACATGTGTACTACTGTAGCTCCACCCATGACTTTGCTACAGGAAGGGCAAAACTAAAAGGAGGAGTAACACCTGTTAACACTCTAAGCCCTCGTTTTGGATACATCCATAAGATGGATTATGGCCACAAAGCAGGGACAAGGCCACATACAGCCCAAAATGACCACTTTAACAAGCTTGGATTAATGAGTTGCTACAATCTCCTTATAATGACTTAAAAGTGTTTGTAAACCCTCTCATATACCCAGTGAAGTGCATAGCCTCAGAATGTACATAGAGATAAATCTTCCTACATAAGTTGTACTTGTTCATCTGCGGTATTCCCTTTTCTACATCCCTTCAAACATGTAGAATTGTGAAAAAATTCTTCTTCATCTGGCAGGACCCAGAGGAGGAGACGGATAGCTGCAGTTAGAGCACTTGTACATTATGTGAGAGCTGGTTGGAGTAAAGGGACACACACCCTTTCACACACAGCACAGAAACAAAGGAAGGATACAGAGCTGTGTTCTGAATAGACAGGCCGTGTGCTGAGCTCCCTCCCCCATCAAAATGTATCTCAAGTGTCAGGAAAACATCTCAGAAGTGACACATGCTGATAACAGAGGAATAAAGCACCGGAGAGAACTGTCACTTAGAGCTTTGGGGGGAGACAAGTAAACACTATGGATATACTATATGTGCTTTGTGCAGATTTCACAATTGAAGTATACAACCACTTTAAAGTCAGCATGAAGCTTGCTATTCAATTTATTTTCTAACTGAAAATGTACCTCTGTCTTAGCTGTATAGATGGACAAATCTGCCTGGGTCTGGTTTGTTAAATTTTGCCTGAAATTTGTTAAACTTGAATTCAGCAATGAATCCCTTTGAAGTCTATGGGGGTGAATCATGCTGTTGAATTCTGGCAATTCCCAAGTCTAATAGGCAAGCAATTGTCAAGAAAGGGCATGCAGATCTGGGTACTACAATGGAAGAACAACACAAAAATCTACACGCACATATATATTTTTTAAACAAAACAATTAATAATTGCAGCTAATACCAAATAGGCACTTGACCGCCTAGGGTGGCCCTTTCTGTTCACCACACTACATCACATGGGTTTTCAAGGGCCCTTTCTGCGGGCGATCAGACACCTCTACACTAACCCATCCTCCCAGGTCAGGACCCCCTTTGCCCTTTCCTCCTCTTTCCCAGTAGCTAATGGCACAAGGCAGGGGTACCCACTTTCACCCCTGGTCTTTGCACTCGGCATTGAACCCTTGGCCTCCTCAATCCGCAACAACTCAGATATACGGGGCATTTCGGTCAGGGGGAAAGAGTTTAAAATCTCCCTCTTTGCCGATGACATCATCCTCACACTGACATATCCCTACAAAACGTGCATGCAGAATTAGATTACTATGCAACCCTTTTGGGATACAAAATAAACACATCTAAATCAGAGGCCTTGCCCTTTAATATTCCCGAAGCTGAAGTCACACAATTAAAAACCAACTTCACATACAGCTGGAAAACGACCACCCTTAAATATCTAGGGACACACATCACAACAAAATACAACACCCTATACCCAAGAGAATTTACTCCCCCCTACCGGTCAATTAGATCCCTGCTACTTCAATGGAAAAAACACAGCATCTCCCTTCTGGGATGGATGGCTTCAATTAAAATGATGATTCTTCCAAAGATGCTATATTTATTCCAAATGCTACCCATACCCGTACCCTATAAACACCTCAAAAAACTTCATCCGACCTCTTGCAATACACTTGGAACTACAAAAAACACAGAATTCCGAGATCGGTGCTAATGGCAGCTCGTAATGATGGGGGGTTTAGCATTTCCCAATCTCATTAAATATTATAAAGCACCCCAACTGCGAGCAGTCGCCTCATGGTTCAGCCAACGGTTCTTTAACAAATGGACAGAATTTGAAAAAATATGGCTAGCCCCGACCCACCCAAACAGCTTACTATGGAGTGCGAATGCAGAGGTAGCCCCGAAACGCCTGCTAGGCTCTATGGCCCAACTTAAGCGGCTGTGGTGTAAACTAGCACAGCCCAGCGGACTGTCATCCGAGAGATCGATTCTGACATCATTTGTCTGCTACCCCAAGGGGCAGGATAGCCTCACCCATCAGATGTCCTACCCATGGTCATCACAAGACCTGTTTCACTAAGGGCACATAGTGGACTACAAATCATGTAGGCTTCTACCCTTTGCTGATCTACAAACTAGATATAACCTACCACATCAGGTGTTTTATGGATACCTTCAAATCAGACACTTTGCTCTCACTATCGCCCCTGATCTGCAATTTACCCCCCCCCCCCATCCCCTTTTGAAAACCTGATCCTGGCAGGACACACTCAAAGGGGTCTCATATCATTTATAGAATACTAAATGCCCACCCCCTAGATGAAAAAGGAAAACACACTTGCATCACCAAATGGGAGAAAACCCTCGATGAGGAAATCCCCATAGAACAATGGCGGGTGATATGGTCCCAAGCGGCAAAGAGCTCAATGTGTACACTATATAAAGAAAATGCATACAAAATCCTTTTATTCTGGTACATGACTCCGGATGTACTCCATATGCCATTTATCTCACAACCTCCGATAGGTGTTGGAGATATCAGGAGGCGAAAGGCGCTCTCCTCCATATTTATTGGAGCTGCCTATTGATTATCCCTTTTTGGACCGAGGTCCAACAGCTACTAGCCCGCCTATTGGATCTAGAAGTCCCAGCAACCCCAACATTTTTCATACTAGGCCTTTTCCCTCTGAGGATCTCCACACCCCATAAGAAACTGGTACGCCATGTCCTCACAGCAGCACAATGTCTGATAGCACTAAATTGGAAGCGTCGCACCCCCCCCCCCCCCACTACAGATGCCCTGTTCTCCATAATTAAGGATGTGGAACTGATGGAGAAAATGACAACTAGGATACAAGACAGGCTGAAGACTCATAACAAGGTCTGGGAGCTTTGGCATCTCCGGGAGGACCCATCCTAAACAGGTACAAACAACAATAAAGAAAGAAAAAATAACACTTTGATGACTCCCCCCCCCCCCCCATCCCTTCTCCCGCTTCTTTCCTCATTTTTTTTTTCCAATATAGATTATTCTTGTGACTCTAAACAGTTTAATAGAAGATGTTATAGTTTCTTAAACATAATAATGAAGTATGTCTGACAAGACGGCAATGCGAGCAATCATCTTAGCCTAGCACCAGCATGCATTTATGAATACCTGACTGTACTGATGTACAAATTGTAATGCACCTCTTATTACTGTGTATCGCAACCACAACACTTTAATAAAATGTTACTTGATAAAAAAAAAAGAATTGCAACTAAAGGTTCCATGATAAAGACAGCACCAGATCTAAATGACTTATGCCACGTACACACGAGTGCTGTCGTCACTGGGGAACTACAGTTCATTGAGGGAACCATGAATGCCAACATATACTATGACATAATGAAGCAGAGCATGATCCCCTCCCTTCAGAGACTGGGCAGCAGGGCAGTATTCAAACATGATGACGACTCCAAACACACCTCCAAGATGACCACTGCCTTGCTAAAGAAGCTGAGTGTAAAGGTGATGGACTGGCCAAGCATGTCTCCAGACCTAAACTCTATTGAGCATCTGTGGGGCATCCTCAAATGGAAGGTGGAGGAGCGCAAGGTCTCTAACATCCACCAGCTCCGTGATGCCATCATGGAGGAGTGGAAGAAGACTCAAGTGGCAACCTGTGAAGCTCTGGTGATCTCCATGTCCAAGAGGGTTAAGGCAGTGCTGGAAAATAATGGTGGCCACACAAAATATGGACACTATGGGCCCAATTTGGACATTTTCACTTAGGGACGTACTCACTTTTGTTGCCAGCAATTTAGACATTAACCCTTTCCCGCCGAGCGTACGCAGATATGCGTACTCGGCTTCCGGGGGTTATACCGGGATGATGCCCGCACCTGCAGGCATCATCCCGGTACCGTTTTTTGCAGCAGGCGATTGGCTATCCAGGCATAACAACCGATGCGGCTAAAAGCCGCTGGGCTGTTATGCCGGAGGAGCGGGAGGGGACGTCCCCGAGAGCTCGCGAAGCAAAGAAAACGCATACGGAAGTCGCGCCCGCGTATGTAAACGGTGTTCAAATTACACATGTGAGGTATCGCCGCGATCGTCAGAGCGAGAGCAATAATTCTAGCACTAGACCTCCTCTGTAACGCTAACCTGGTAACCGTAAAAAAATTTTTAAGCGTCGCCTATTGAGATTTTTAGGTACCGTACTTTGTCATCAATCTACAAGTGCGCGCAATTATAAAGTGTGACATGTTTGGTATCTATTTACTCGGCGTAACATTATCTTTCACATTACGCAAAAAAATTGGGCTAATTTTACTGTTTTTTTTTTTTTTTTATTCATGAAAGTGTCCCTTTTCCCAAAAAGTTGCGTTTAAAACACCACTGCGCAAATACCGTGTGACATAAAATATTGCAACAATCGCCGTTTTATTCTCTAGAGTCTCTGCTAAAAAAATATATATAATGTTTGGGGTTTCCAAGTAATTTTCTAGCAAAAAATATGGATTTTAACTTGTAAACACCAAATTCCAAAAATAGGCTTAGTCATGAAAGGGTTAATGACTGTGTGTTGAGTTATTTTGAAGGGACAGCAAATTTACAGTGTTATACAAGCTGTACACTCACTACTTTACATTGTAGCAAAGTGTAATTTCTTCAGTGTTGTCACATGAAAAGATATAATACAACATTTACAAAAATGTGAGCGGTGTACTCATTTTTGTGAAATTAAATATATAATATATATATATATATATATATATATATATATATATATATATATATATATATATATATATATATATATATATATATATATATATATATACACACACTGTATATATTATTGGTGAATCAAAGATTTTATACATTTAGTAAAAAGGTACATATCATTTGAAAACTGTAAAAATAACTTAATAAAGGTTTTGTGTGTGTTTTAGTTCATCATTACATTTTTAGTTTCCTTTTACCGACAATACATGAGTACTTGGCAGTCAATTTCATCATTCTGAAGGTCTCTCCAGCTAGAAGAAGAAACATCCATAAAACTACTTATTGGCAATGTATTTTCAAAATGGAGTATTGGATGGGTGCCGCCAGCACTGCAGTTTGGCTCAAGGAACACACAAGTGGAAATGACTTTTGATGTATTAAGGAAAGAGGAATAGGAGGGGGTTGTTGAACTCTACACACAAAATACAACCTTCCTCTGAGAGTAAATGTAATTAACAAAATTACATCTTTGATTTATATGCTCTCCATGGGAGAAGCACATTGTAATGTTAAGTATGCATAGCATTATCTGCAATATATATTTTTTTCTATTTTATAGTTTCAAATGTTTTTATAGCCATACAGGACAACTCCTTCTTAACTAATGTATTTATTGGTGTAACCATGTAAGACTGGAAAAGCAATGAAGAAGTGTAATGTATGATTTACTTGTAACTACCAGTGCTGGGTCTCCTGCAGAGGGGTTCAACAGAAACGTATAAATCTGACTGGGAAAACTACAATTTGCAATTACTGCATTCTGGTAATGACTCTGTAAACTGTAATTAAATCCTGAAATCCATGTTATGAGTAGGGATGAGCTGAGAGTTTGGTCTGAATCTAAGTTTAGATGGTACATTTGTTTGTTTGAATATCTGGATTAAGTTCAAACTTTGAGGACATACAGTGAGAATTGCGCCATTGCACATCCTGTCATGAATCATGAATTTGCAAATGCTGATATTGGTCAAAAACTTTGTCTAATGATGTATTTTAACACAGTTGAAGCCTGCACAAGGACATGAATGACACGAATGACAACAGTACTAATCTGTTGTCCACCCTTGGCCTGGGAAAGTTCACTCTCATACCTTGCCAGGCACCTGTATTTAAGCTTGTGGTGCAGCCCTTCTTGTGTAAATACCCTGGCTTACAGATCTTCTGAGGCAGGCCAGAAGAGTTTTTAGCATTTTCAGGTGATCCTACCCAGCCAGTGTTCGACTGGGTGAAATTTACTGGGAATAACATTTGTCCACAACCACCTGATTTGTGACATGTCCACCAGGTGGAACTCCATGAGGTTCTTCTCCCCATGTTTGTCAGTGGCTCTTCATAATGGACACATGCACTGTATTGTCACAGTTTGAGGAAGCAACCAGAATGATGATTTGTTAAAATGTGAGCACCAGGGTCACAATTCATGTGGTTTTCCTGCTAGAGCAGACACGGCATGGCATTATGGAAAGAGCATTGGAGGCACAGTGGCAGGAGGAAGAGAAGGACTTTCTAGTATCTCAGGGCATGCTATATCCAGACACAATCCCTGTAAGGCTCTAGAAGGTAAAAGATGGGCATGCGCAGCATAAGCATATGTAGCGCCCTGCTCCTGATGGGCAGATGCTATTATTTGTTTTCAAATTTAATTGTCTGAAGCTGTAGTTTGGCTCAGACTAATTCTCTCCAAAAGTTCTGGTTTCTGTACCAGTCCAGCTGGGTTGCCCTGATTCCCACTTGACCGTAGGTGTCACTAGGGTGTGGAAGAGCATAGGGTGTGGAACAGCAGCAGGCTGGATGTATTGAATGCCACCTCTTGCTCGGAAATAGCTCAGTGCGTGTGGTTTTCCTGCTGTGCATTCTGGGAGAGGGTATTTAAGGTACGGACACCATTTTTATGGATCTGTTTCCGGCTCCCTGTCTTGGGGTCAGCTATCCCGACCTCATGGTCCTCCTGGCCTGGGGCCTGTGTCGCATGGTTCTGCACCCCGGGGCCGGCTGGCCTGAGGCTTTGCAACTGAGATTGTAGGCAGGGCTCGAGTCCTGCGGGAACGCGTGGGAATGGCGTCCCTACACTATTTTCACAGCGGGAACGCCGTTCCCTTTGCAGGACTAGAGCCGCCTGAATGAGATGTATGCAGAGTAGCGCAGGAAGCGTTTGGCTGTAATAAGCTCTCCCTCCCTTCACACAGCGCTGTTTGCTCCCCGGCGGCCCCCCCTCTCTTCTCGTCTATGGTCTATGCCAGATGATGTCACTAGCCAATGGGGATAGATGAGAAGAGAGGAGGGGCCGCCGGGGAGTGAACAGCACTGTGTGAAGTGAGGGAGAATTTACTACAGCCAAACTCTTCCTGTGCTACTCTGCATACTGCCTAGTAAGATGACAATGTGCCCTATAATGTTGCCCCCTGGTGTGGTATGTGCCCCATGCCTTAATTTGCCCCCCTGCCCTGATTTCCTATGTGCCCCATGCTGTAATGTGCCCCCTGCCCTGATGTCCTATGTGCCCCATTATGTGCCCCATGCCGTAATGTGCCTCCTGCCCTGATGTGCCCCATGCCATAATGTGCCCCCTGCCCTGATGTCGTGATGTGCCCCACTGTGCCCCATTATGTGCCCCATGCCGTAATGTGCCCCCTGCCCTGATGTCCTATGTGCCCCATTATGTGCCCTGATGTGCCCCATGCCGTAATGTGCCCCCTTCCCTGATGTCCTATGTGCCCCACTGTGCCCCATTATGTGCCCCATACTGTAATGTGCCCCCTGCCCTGATGTCCTATGTGCCCCACTGTGCCCCATTATGTGCCCCATGCCGTAATGTGCCCCCTGCCCTGATGTCCTATGTGCCCCACTGTGCCCCATTATGTGCCCCATGCCGTAATGTGCCCCCTGCCCTGATGTCCTATGTGCCCCACTGTGCCTCACAATGTGCCCTGATGTGCCCCATGCCCTGATGTGCCATGTGCCCTGATGTGCCCCGTGCCCTTATGTGCCCTGATGTGCTATGTGCCCCATAATGTGCCCTGATGTGCCATAATGTGCCCTGATGTGCCATAATGTGCCCCCATGTGCCAACATTTCCCCATGCCCTGATGTGCCATGTGGCCTGCTGTGCCCCATGCCCCGATGTGCCCTGTGTCCTTATGTGCTATGTGCCCCATAATATGCCCTGATGTGCTATGTGCCCCATAATGTTCCCTGATGTGCCCCATGCCCTGATGTGCCCTGATGTGCCATGTGGCCTGATGTGCCCGCACCCTTATGTGCCATAATGTGCCCTGATGTGCCATAATGTGCCAGCGTTTCCCCCATACCCTGATGTGCCATGTGGCCTGATGTGCCCCATGCCCTTATGTGCTATGTGCCCTGGTGTGCTATGTGCCCCATTATGTGCCCTGATGTGCCCCATGCTGTAATGTGCCCCTGCTCTGATGTCCTATGTGCCCCACTGTGCCCCATTATGTGCCCTGATGTGCCCCATGCCCTGATGTGCCATGTGGCCTGATGTGCCCCGTGCCCTTATGTGCTATGTGCCTTGATGTGCTATGTGCCCCATAATGTGCCCTGATGTGCCATAATGTGCCCTGATGTGCCCTGATGTGCTATGTGCCCCATAATGTGCCCTGATGTGCCATAATGTGCCCTGATGTGCTATGTGACCCATAATGTGCCCCCATGTGCCAACATTTCCCATGCCCTGATGTGCCATGTGGCCTGATGTGCCCCATGCCCCCATGTGCCCATGCCCTTATGTGCTATGTGCCCTGATGTGCTATGTGCCCTGATGTGCTATGTGCCCCATAATATGCCCTGATGTGCTATGTGCCCCATAATGTGCCATAATGTTCCCTTATGTGCCCCATAATGTGCCATGATGTGCCATAATGTGCCCTGATGTGCCATAATGTGCCAACGTTTCCCCCATACCCTGATGTGCCATGTGGCCTGATGTGTCCCATGCCCTGATGTGTCCCATGCCCTTATGTGCTAAGTGCCCTGATGTGCTATGTGCCCCATAATGTGCCCTGATGTGCTATGTGCCCCAATGTGCCACATAATGTGCCCTGATGTGCCCCATAATGTGCTATAATGTGCCCCATGCCTTGATGTGCTATGTGCCCTGTGCCCTGATGTGCCCCGTGCCCTTATGTGCCCCATAATGTGCCCTGATGTGCCATAATGTGCCCTGATGTGTCCCATGCCCTGACATGCCCCGTGCCCCGATGTCCTATTTTTTTTCTTTTTTTTTTGGTGGGGGAGTGGATCTTGGGTGGGAGTTCCCACGCTTTTTTCCCCAGGACTTGACCCCTGATTGTAGGCCCAGGAATGTCTTGGGGCCTGCTGATCCATGGGTGGTCCTGTGCTGTCTTGCCAGCGGGGAGAAGCCAAGAAAACTGGAGGATCCAGGGAAGGACTTCTCAGGTGGAGGACCGGGCGCAAGGCTGGTGTCTCTGGAGGAGCCTGGAAACTCAGTTGGAGGACACAGCCCAGATCAACATCCTTACAGTATCGCCAGGTCAGCTGAAAGAATCTGGTACTGTATGGTAGCTCTTCCTAAAACTCTCAAAGTTCAATTGACAAGTCTGTGGCAGAGACTTTGTTGAGCATCTAATCGGCTGCTAGGTCAAGTGAGAGGGGCCTATCCGGTGACTGCTGGATCCAGTCTGTGGAGCTGTTTGTCCTCTGGATCTGACTAATACCTCTAACCCACAATTCCTAGGCGCCTGAACTCCCCTTTATCCTCTAACCCTCTATTGAAGGACTGTGTGTTCTTCCTTTCTTTTGTCTTATCCCTAAATAAATAAATAATAAAGGACTAAGTATCTATTATCATTTGGGCTACTTTCCAACGGGACCCCCCTAAAACGAAGAGACGAGCAGGTGAGGTAACAGTAAGCATACAAAAATGGGTGTAAGCAACAGTGCCTGACAGCTAAAGTAGACAATTGGCTATAGCGGCTTACTAGGTAAAAATCTTCATGTATAAATTATGTTTGTCCTTACATGCTTATACTGAGAGTGAAATGTTTTATATATATATATATATATATATATATACATACACAGTGGGAACGGAAAGTATTCAGACCCTCTTAAATTTTTCATTCTTTGTTATATTGCAGCCATTTTCTAAAATCATTTAAGTTATTTTTTTTTCCTCATTAATGTGCACACAGCACCCCATATTGACAGAAAAACACAGCATTTTTGCAGATTTATTAAAAAAGAAAAACTGAAATATCATATGGTACATATTCAGACCCTTTGCTGTGACACTCATATATATAACTCAGGTGCTGTCCATTTCTTCTGATCATCCTTGAGATGGTTCTACACCTTCATTTGACTCCAGCTGTGTTTGATTATACTGATTGGACTTGATTTGGAAAGCCACACACCTGTCTATATAGGACCTTACAGCTCACAGTGCATGTCAGAGCAAATGAGAATCATGAGATCAAAGGAACTGCCTGAAGAGTTCAGAGACAGAATTGTGGCAAGGCACAGATCTGGCCAAGGTTACAAAAAATGTCTGCTGCACTAAAGGTTCCTAAGAGCACAGTGGCCTCAATAATCCTTAAATGGAAGACCTTTGGGATGACCAGAACCCTTCCTAGAGCTGGCCGTCCGGCTAAACTGAGCTATCGGGGGAGAAGAGCCTTGGTGGGAGAGGTAAAGCAGAACCCAAAGATCACTGTGGCTGAGCTCCAGAGATGCAGTCGGGAGATGGGAGAAAGTTGTAGAAAGTCAACCATCACTGCAGCCCTCCACCAGTCGGGGCTTTATGGCTCAACGGAAGCCCCTCCTCAGTGCAAGACACATGAAAGCCCTATGGAGTTTGCTAAAAAACACCTGAAGGACTCCAAGATGGTGAGAGATAAGATTTTCTGGTCTGGTAGAACTTTTTGCCCTTAATTCTAATCGGTATGCATGGAGAAAACCAGGCAATGCTCATCACCTGTCCAATACAGTCCTGACAGTGAAGCATGGTGGTGGCAGCACCATGCTGTGGGGGTGTTTTTAAGCTGCAGGGACAGGATGACTGGTTGCAATCAAGGGAAAGATGAATGCGGCCAAGTACAGGGATATCCTGGACGAAAATCTTCTCCAGAGTGCTCAGGACCTCAGACAATGACCCTAAGCACACAGCTAAAATAATGAAGGAGTGGCTTCACAACAACTCTGTGGCTGTTCTTGAATGGCCCAGCCAGAGCCCTGACTTAAACCCAATTGAGCATCTCTGGAGATACCTAAAAATGGCTGTCCACCAACGTTTACCATCCAACCTGACAGAACTGGAGAGGATCTGCAAGGAGGAATGGCAGAGGATTCCCAGGTGTGAAAAAACTTGTTGCATATTTCCCAAAAAGACTCATGGCTGTATTAGATCAAAAGAGTGCTTCTGCTAAATACTGAGCAAAGAGTCTGAATACTTAGGACCATGTGATATTTCAGTTTTTCTTTTTTAATAAATCTGCAAAAATGTCAACAATTCTGTGTTTTTCTGTCAATATGAGGTGCTGTGTGTACATTAATGAGGGAAAAAAATGAACTTAAAGTGGTTTGCCCATGATAATTTTTTTACAAATACTGCAGCTGCTGACTTTTAATAATTGGACACTTACCTGTCTCAGGGTCCAGAGATGCGGGGGATCTAAGCCCCATTCACCTCCCCCTGTGTTCGCATGCGCGAGTGGCGCCATGAGCCGTGAGTGGCTGCGCAATCATATGGGACCTGTCACGTGTCCCAGATGATTGACAGCAGGGAGGGGGCAGAGCTGAGCTCTTCCTGTGCCATGGGGAAGTGATATCACCAGCCCAGGCACTGAAGGAGGCAGACTACGAGAGACCCGCTTTTTTAAGAATATTAATGATTTTTTTTTTGAGGGGGCAGCTCCACTTTAAATGATTTTAGAAAATGGCTGCACTATAACAAAGAGTGAAAAATTTAGGGGGGCCTGAATACTTTCCATCCCCACTGTATATATATATATATATATATATATATATATATATATATATATATATATATATATATAATTATAAAGGGAGGGATGAACATTCTATACAGTCGGTATATTGTCTTGGTAGAATAGTAATAGGGAGAAGACTGATGTGAGAGGAAAAATAACAGGGCTTTCATATTACACTGGTCAGTGCTAGAGATGGGCTGAACACCCCCCCTAACCAAACGGCGGACCCAATTAAAGTCTATGCGAGCCGAACTTGAAAAGTCAAAAGTTCCCATTTTAAAAGCATTATATGCAAGTAATTGGCCAAAAAGGGATATAGAGGTCCGGGTACTGACCTGGGGGACATGTATCAATGCAATAAAAAAAAATAAAAAAAAGATTTTACAGGAGCAGTGATTTTATGATACTTAAAGTGATTGTAAAGTCTCGTTTTTTTTTTCTATAAAAATAACAAACATGTTATACTTGCCTCCTCTGGTCAGTGGATTTGCACAGAGCAGCCCGGATCATCCTCTTCTCGGTTTGCTCTTCTGTGCTCCTGGCCCCTCCCTCCTTTTGCGTGCCCCCACAGCAAGTCACTTGCTATGGGGCACCCAAGCCGAGATGCAGCTCCGTGTGTCCATTTAGACACAGAGCTGCGGTTCAGCCCCACCCCCTCTCTCTCCTGATTGGCTAACTGACTTTTAATGACAACAGCGGGAGCCAATGTGTCTCAGCCAAATAGGAAGGAGAGTCCATGATGACCTAGACACTCGTGGACATCTCTGGACTGTAAAGTGATGCATCTGTAGCATGTGTAGAACATGCTGCAGCAAAAATGAAATTTCTAAAGAAAAAAAAATGAATGAAATTACATTTAAATCTCCAGCAATACAATACCATTTCCGGCAATAGAAAAAACAGTGAGGGGTCCCCGCCAGTCCATACCAGGCCTTTCAGGTCTGGTATGGAGTTTAAGGGGAACCCCATGCCAAAATGTTTTTTTTTTAAATGGCACGGTGTCCAACCAAAATCCATACCAGAGCCTATCTGAGCATGCAGGTAAGGGGAGGGGGGACCAGCGAGTGGCCCTCCGGAAACCATACCAAGCCACATGCCCTCAACGGGGGGGTAGGTGTTTTAGGGGAGGGGGGCTCTCTAATGCGAACAGTGGGTGACTGTTCGCATTAGCTTGTCTTGTGCTGTTATATGCCTGTATACCACATTTGTGAGTACAGCTTTTCACAGTTTTAAGGTTATCAATTGTCCTAAAGAGTGCAGCAAGACTGCTGGCATAAAAAGAAGCTGTCTGTACTGTATATCCCCAGACCCACCACTCAAGCGCAGGAAAATTACTTTGAAGTGGGGTGTTGCTTGATGAGTCATCCAGCCTCCCTGAGTCACTCAACGGAGATTAAACACAGGCTTGGCTGTCAACCTATTTACACTAGTACACTAGCACCTAGCTAGAGGTTGCTACATTCTGAAGGAAGGGTCCCTAACATGTCAATGAGAGTATGACTTAACCTCTCTTGTTGTGGATCTCCTTGAGGGTGGTAAGTTGTCGATCTTGGCTTCTTAATACCCAACAAATCAAACAGCTGTTTAATGAGCCTGCTCTCAAAATCTCTTTCTTGATCAGAATGGATTCTCTGCAGTAGTCCATACTCAACAAAAAATGTATCCACTAATGCCACGTACACACGATCGGAATTTTGGTCGTAAAAAGCTCTGATGGTTTTCCCAACGGAATTCCGATGGGATTTTGCTCAAACCGTCTTGCATACACGCGGTGACACCAAATTCCGACTGTCAAGAACGCGGTGACGTACCACATGTACAACGGGACTAGAAAAAGGAACTTCAATACCCAGTAGCCAATAGCTTCCATCTCATTGTTGAATCTAAGCATGCATGAGTTTTTGCTCTTTGGAATTGTATGCACACGATCGGATTTTCAGATAGAAAGTTTTTCCGTCTGAAAAATTGAGAACATGCTCTAAAATTTTTGCTGGTGGGAATTCGGACAGCTAATTTCCAATGGAGCATACACACGATCGCATTTTCCGATGAAAAGCTCTCATCTGCCTTTTGCTGGCTGAAATTCCGATCATGTGTATGCGGCATAATACTTTGGCAACTGTAGCAGCTTATTGACCCCTTGTAGGAAAAGCCTGGGCATAACAAGTCAAATGATCAGTCACTACTAGCATGCGCATCAAATCCATGGAACCTTGACTCAGGAGATGGCTCATTGAGGCAACTCTGTAGGGCAGAGTCTTCCTCTGAATGCAGCAGAGACAAGACTGACCATAGCTCTTGAATTTAGTCCATATATATGACCATTAGAAACAATCTCTAACTAACATGAATGAGCTGTCAGGTCCCAAATGTTCAAGTTCCCAATGTAACAAATTCAGCACTCTTCTCCTATATTTCTTGGGCAGGAACAGTTATCATCTTTCTTTGGGATTATTAGAGGCATCCTTTGTGGACTAGTTTAGCCTCCTTCGGAAAATCTGCGACTAGTAGAAGGTCTGGGTGACCACTCCCCAGGGCTTTCAAAATCAAACAGAGAGAATCTTCTTCTTGAGCTTTCTTCAAGACTTTCTTGGAGAGAGCAGGCACAGACCCTCATTCCTCACTTGGGTCAAGTTTCAATAGAGCTTTGGGATGCCAGCAGGGACTTCATTCCCAGTTGCCCCTTTGGCTCTGTACTTAATTGGGTTAAGGAATTCAAGCTTTGTGTGAGGGAATTAAGTCTGCACTTCCATCAAGAATCTCTGAGTTATAAAGTCTTTTTAGCAGAACATCAGTGTTGCTGTTATCGATTCCAGGGTGGTATTTCAAACTAAAACAGATATTGCCACCAGCCATCTATATCCTGTGGTATCCAGTTAGGCCTTGGCAAGATAATTTGTAAGTGGGTTGTTATAGGTCTTAACCTCAAATTCTGCTCCATACAATCTTCTCTGATCTCTCAACCAATTGTGGTCAGCTATGACAGGGATCCATTCAGCCAGCAGGAGCAGCCCAGCCTTTTTCCCACATACTTGCAAGCAAGTCCTCTCCTTTGTGCTCAGCGACTGGCTGACCCCCTTCTCCCTGCTTTGTTGCATTAGCCAATCACCTTCAGGATCAAATTAGATCCAGCCAAGATGGCTGCCCCCTGCACTGGAGACCCTCCATAGATGAGCTTTGCAAAGTGTTTTTCTTTATTCAGTAAATTCCATTGTCCATTTGTACTGGTCTTTTGTTCATAACATTTTTCTCTAATGAGTGGCCAGGGCTGTTCCCTGCCAGCAGCTACATCTTATCATTGGGGATTAAATGGGGTCACAGGCAAAAGTTATCACCCTTCCAATGGACAAACCCCTTGATTGTTGTGTTATGAGGATGGTTAGCTTGCATGGTCTGCCCAGCATGCAATCAAGCTGCAAAATCCTCTCTGAATGTACATTTAGTGCTGGAGGGCTTTGTGACATGCCAAAAGAGTTTGTCCCCAGACACAGATATTCCTAAATTAACCATTTCTGGATCAGCAATAGCTGCCAAACCCCTACTGCAGATGCTGCAGTTAAAACTTTTGGAGGATGATGCTACCTAACATATTTATTTTCTGTACATGCTAAGCATCCTTTTTCATCACTGCAGGCATTAAATAAATTCCACCTCCTGCCCCTATTAGCATGTTTTGCACCCATGAGCACACCTTGCCACCATTAACACCTTCTGTTGGCCTGGAACTGTCAACAACTACTGCCACTAATGTAGGCTTACCATCTCACACTGGGCTCATCGCTGTCATTTGTTGCAACTGCACTATTAATTTGGCACTCATTTTTGCAGCACTTTCATTGTTAAGAGTTTACATATTTTGGTCATGTACCATCATACCATCGTTTGCTCTGCAAGAATATTTTTTATAGGGTTACAATGTTTTAGTGCCACTAACACGCCAAACCCAGTGTTTCTGCATTAGCTTTACCATGTCAAAAACTAAGATTTTTGGCAAGTAACATCTTCTCTGCAGGAATATTTGTGTTGCTTTACTGTGTGCTGGCACCAATAAAACTTAAACTTGAAATTTTAAACAGCTGCTTTCTAAACTTGTAGATATGTTTTGGCTTGTTATAGAACATTGGCCATGAATGTGTACCTTTAATTACAGTGCATTATCATTAAAAATGTACAACTCTTTATGTTTCTGCATCATTTTCTTTCATTTGTAATTTTTTTGGGCTTTCATGCAGCCTATATCATGCTGTTTTTATCAGTCGTTTGATCCTACTTGAGTATAATACCACAATTCATTAGACATGTGCAGTCCTGTGAGTCTTTAAAAATAAACCACCAATTCTCATTCCTGAAGTTCTACAATTTGTGGCCAAATAAAATATATTCTTAAATCTTGACAGCTAATTTGTACACGTTTGTCTCCCTTTGCCACAGGAGGAATTTATGTGGCTGATCTGTATAATTTATAAACTTATGTATCCCCAAAAAACTGAAACAATTGAATATTTTTGACTAAAATGTGACTTCTCTTCATAATGTAATACTATTTAAAAGGATGATGTTCTGTGTATTAAATTTTTAAAATTTTGCAAATACAATCTTTTAGAACTACCATAAATAGCATAATATTTATGGTGCGGTAAAAATATTGTTAATTAATTCTAGCTGAAATATAACTTCTCCCTGTTTTAAAAAAAAAAAATATGCATGGAAAAAAAATATGATTCCATGTATCAAATTTGCAAATTTTTATATAATGTTTGAAGAACTACATTTTCATTTCATATTTCTGTATCGCGGTCCGCCCGATCGGCGGACTATTGCCGCTGTTCGCCCGGCGGACTTACGTGTTTACTGTGTAAAAGAACTTTGACCTATGATGACACATCCATCATGTGGTACAGGACAGCCAATTGAGACATTACAGCACATGGACACTTGGACATTCCCATTCTACTGTCACTATAGGGAGAGGTTGCTGTGTGGAGCAGGGAGAGACTGCAGTGACCCAAATCGCTAGCTATTAGGTTCACAAAAGTTCTTTTAAGGACTGGTATGGTATAGGTGTAGTTCAGGATATAGGTTTGAGGCACTGCTATTCAAGTCATTGTTGCAGCAGATTGTCTTTTCTCAGTGCAGATAGGGTCAGACAGGACGCTGTTTGTTGCAGAGAGGGACAGTCAGTTTAATCATTAGCTGTTACTATTAGGTCCACAAAGGTCCTTTTCAGGACTGGTATGGTAATAGGGTTGTACACGTATAATATTCTTTCTTCCAAATATAGAAAGAATATTATACTTGACTGCTGCCCTTCTGCTGCAGTAGTCCTTTATGAGTATAGGGACTGAGGTACAGTCTGCTAATCACAACCTACTAGTTCCACAAAGGTCCTTCTAAGGACTGGTAAGGTATAGCATACTAGAGTATACAGGGTTGAGTGAGGTACAGTCTGCTAATCCTTAAGGACTGGTATAGGTCCACAATATATAGGGTTGAGGTGCACTACTGCTGACTGCTGCCCTATTCTGCAGCAGTCCTTTATCAGTATAGGGACTGAGGTACAGTCTGCTAATCACAACCTTCTAGTTCCACAAAGGTCCTTCTAAGGACTGGTAAGGTATAGTGTACTACAGTATATAGGGTTCAGTGAGGTACAGTCTGCTAATCCTTAAGTCCAAAGATAGCTTTTGAGTCACCTTTAAATTACAGAGGGTCGTATGCACTTAAATATCAACTCGTCCAATCGCTGTACTCCTCTCCGACAATATCCGACCGATTCACAAACGAAAACACAGCTTTCTCCAATTCAGAGTCAAATGAACTGACACGTTCGTGGAATACCCACACTGGATCGGTATATAGCAGTATTCACAATTCCTCAGACCATGTGGATAGAAAGACAGGCCATAGTGCTCTCCATAGAAAAACATTTTAATGATGAATATACATAAAAAACACATTTACAATAACGAAGCTTCATGCGATCTTTAAAATGATCAATGACCGCGGGTGACGTCACGTGATCTCCGTCCGTACGTTATGTCCCTATGGGCCGGACTTCATCAGCGGACACGGAAACTACGTGACACCCGATATATGAATATACAATAAGGGGTTCCTATAGTATGCTATATAGTATCAAGTTTTTCTGCAAAAAGGCAGTCTTCCGTGGGCCTAATGTTCGAGCGTAAAAAAATGATGATGCCGGATAACCCTCTTGTCAGAATTGATAGCCCACCAACTACTGCCATATAAACTGGTGGACTCTGAGGCCTTTCAAAAATTTGTGGCCATTGGAACACCACAATGGAAGGTCCCAGAAAGGAAGTATTTCTCAGAGAAGGGCATCCCAGAGCTATATGGCCATGTTCAGCGGCAAGTGAATGTATCTCTGGCACACAGTGTCAGTGCCAAGATACATCTGACCGCAGACATGTGGTCTAGCAAACACGGGCAGGGAAGGTATATCACTTTTACTGCCCTCTGGGTGAACCTTCTGACGGCCGTCAAGCATGTAACCCGTGGCACCCGTGTAGATTTGGTTTTACCGCCACGGATTGCATGCAGGCCCGGCTCTTCTTCTCCTCCTCCTCCTACTCTATCCTCCTCCCTCTCCTCCTCGGCTGACTCCTCCTTTTCCGCTGCTAGCGTCTCTTCCGCTGCGCCGCCCAAGCTCCCCAGAATTTATTCGACATGTCAGGTGAGACGTTGCCATGCCGTGCTGCGTCTGTTATGCCTGGAAGCCAAGACCCACATTGGCCTGGCACTCCTTTCAGCTTTGCGTTCACAGGCAGATCAGTGGCTAACACCGCTCAATTTGACAGTTGGTAAAGTTGTGTGTGACAACGGTGCCAATCTGCTTAGCGTATTGAAACAGGGCAAAATTACGCACGTGCCATGCATGGCACGCGTCTTAAACTTGGTCGTGCAGCGATTCGTTGTCAAATACCCTGGGGTCCAGGACATCTTGCGGCAGGCAAGGAAAATCTCAGCCCATTTCAGAAGATCTTACACGGCCATGGCTCGCCTTGCTGACATTCAGCGGCGACACAATCTGCCGGTCAGACGTCTTATTTGCGATTGCCCGACGCGATGGAACTCAACCTTCTATATGCTTGATAGGCTGCTCCAGCAGAAAGGTGCAGTTAACGTCTACCTGTATGAACTCTGCGGCAGAACAGGTTCTGGGCAGCTGGGTTTTTTTTCACCGCACCAGTGGCTGCTCATGCGCGATGCATGCAGACTTCTGCGGCCATTTGAGGAGATCACAAAACTGGTCAGTCGCAGCCATGGCGCCATCAGTGACATGGTACCTTATGCCTTCTTTATGGAGCGTGCATTGTGTCGTGTCATTGATCAAGCTGTGGAGGAGCAGGAGCAGGAAGATGGGGAAGTCACAATGCTGGATGAATTCCCGGGGGGGCTACTCTATCTGAGACAAGTGAACAACAGGAGTCTGAAGAGGAGTCAGAGGAGGATGGTGCCGGGGCGGATGAGGAGGAGCAAGAAGAGCATGCTTTAAACCTTTCTGGGATCCCTGTTGTTGTGCGTGGATGGGGAGAGGAGAATGAAGAGGACGACATTATCCTGCATGATGATCAGGAGCCAGGCCACCACACCGCTTCCAGTTTAGTGCAAATGGGGGCCTTCATGCTCCAGTGTTTTAATAGGGACCCCCGTATAAAAAGCATAAGGGTCAAGGACCAGTACTGGGTGGCAACGTACTTAGACCCCCGGTACAAACACAAAATGGCGGAAATTTTACCGCCGTCACAGAGGGCTGTCAGAATGGAGCACTTCCAGGCCTTGCTTGGAGAAATGCTGCATTCTGCTTTTGCGTGTGTGACGGACTGGGGTTTATATGGTCACAAAACAGACACCCCAAAGCAAAGTACATATTCATTTTTTTTTATATTTCTAAACATGTCCCTTCTATTCTATTAATAACCAGTAGATGGCAGAGAAGGTACACAAACAGAGTCTATATAAGGCCACACACCATGTGACTGGAAATTAAACTACTTCCAGCCATAAAGTCAGTGGTCATATCTCATGCTGTTTGTGTGATTCTTTGCAGGTATGTACTCTAAATCGTTCCTAATCTGTATTAACCTGTAATAGAAAGATTCCTAAACATCTTGAGCAGATGCAGAAAAAGTCTCAGCAGATTTTATGCTATAGTTTTGCTGTAATTAGAAGTTTAGAACAGCATGTGTCAGAAACAAGTGAAAAGTGCATAAGAACATGAAAATACTGCATTAGTCAGAACAAATGTCTATGATAAACACTAAACCGTTCTAAATAGGTATATTTAAACCTGATTTATTGGAAATTGCATAGATTTATAGAAGCACATGTTTTCTGTTATTTAATATAGAAAAAAACCTATTGTATGTAAAGCTTATGTATTGCATCATACAGAAATGCAATGTGCACCATCTAGTGGTTAAAAAAGAGTACTACCATGAAAATATTTGTATTAAAGCAATGCATTGCCAGTATGATTATTGCACACTTAAAGTGTACCAGAGAGATAAGGATAATTATCTATAACACTGAATAACAGGGATATATATGTTATAAAATATAGTAATGTTCATTGTTATAACTACGTTTTAAAATACTTTAGTTAAAATCGGTATTATATATATTGTTAATGGTTATAAACATGTGACTATAAAAATGTAAAAGATGTATTGTTATGTAAAAATTAAACTACTTCCAGCCATAAAGTCAGTGGTCATATCTCATGCTGTTTGTGTGATTCTTTGCAGTCCACGCCAAGCTGATCACCTTATCTCATCACGTCTACAATCATCGGCTCTCTTAATTCACATTTTGAGGCCGGTAACATTTTGGGGGCTCGTCCGGGATTCGTTGTGTTACCAGTGAAAGGGAAGCGCGAGACAAGCGTGAGCCTGCTACAGAGCTACAAGGAGAGTCGTGAGAGTCATCTGCCTCGTGAGTGCAAGTCTTCAGATTGCAACAGAGATGGCGTCTCCTCATCGTGCGCTGATGTGGGATATCCGGAAACAAATTCATCTGCTTAATGAAGAACAGCTGCATAGCCTCGCTATTACGCTGGAAGATGAAAGAGACGTGGACGTTCCATCAGTGACTGGTACCAACGAAATGGAACTTGTTGAATTTATTAAAGGCTACTTGAGAAGTGATCAGCTGGAAAAGTTGGAAGATCAAGGTATGTCTTACCTACTCATCATCCAAGACAAGATCAATGAACTAAAACTTAACAAGGAAAGTACACCAACTGTGGACATTGCAACCGCTGCAAAAAAAATAAGTAGTGGGACTGCAAGGACTGAACAGGTATCGGAGGTGGTGAGATTAACTGATGTTGTTGCTTTATTGCCACGTAGAGAATTTAAAATGCATGGTGGTGTAATTTCAGATCATGGTTCTGACATGAGTTACAGTAGCGTGTGCAGACAAATTGATGAGGGTCTAACAGAAAAATTCCCTGAATCTGAAATTATACGCACAGTGTTGAGAATAATCAAACCTGGTAATTTTAAAGATATGTTGACTGACAAAGATGATCTTACTGTTGCTGAATTGAAAAGGTTTTTGAAGTCACATATGAGAGAACGAAGTGGTAATGAGTTATTTCAGGACCTTAGCAATGCTACCCAGCAAGAAAGAGAAACAGCACAACAATTTGTTTACAGGCTAGTGGGGTTAAAACAAAAAGTTCTGTCTACATCACAACATGATAGGCAAGAGCTTAACTATGACAAACAACTGGTGCAAGGCATATTCCTTCATACACTGTATCAGGGACTAAATGAGAAAAATTCTAATGTTAGACGAGATATCAAGCCTTACGTGTCTGATTTGACAGTAACGGATGACTTTATCATAGAGCAAGTCACCAGATCAGTTGATGAGGAAACAGAAAGGCAGAGACGCTTAAGCAGTGCACCTAAACATAAACCTCTTACTGTTCATTCATCCCAGACACCAGGGAATAGCGAAAAAGACACCTTGCAACAGAGAGTTGAGGGAGATGTTAAAGCAAATCACACTGCATTAAGAGAACTAACAACACAGGTCTCTGCTCTCACAAAGAACCTGGAAAAGATGATGAAGCTAACTCCTATTGTTGGAAACCAAATGACTAAGCCACTAACCAATGTTCAAGTTCCAGATACAACTCACTGCAAGCCCAGGTGTGATGATTGCATTAAACGAGAAAGTCAGAACTGCTACCATTGTTTCTACTGTGGTTGGACAGGACACAGAGCGGTTGATTGCTTGAAGAAAAGAAGGCAGTCGGGAAACGACAGACGGTCACTGGGAAAGGGACAACCAGTGACCACCTCAGATGATCTGTCCCATGTTAAGGTAAACAGGGTATTCACCCACCGGTCAACTAGAACACTCTCAAAAGAGAATGGATTCTCCAAACAACACGTAGCACAATTAATTGGAGGAAAATGCCTACTGTCATGTCGGATGAATGGTGTATCGGTTGACATGTTGATGGATACAGGAGCTCAGGTCAGCATTGTCGGGAAGGCATGGTTAGAAAAGTTTCTACCCAGCGTCTCCATTAGGCACATACAAGATTTACTTTGTGATGACAACTTATCCATTACAGCTGCAAATGGTTCTATCATTCCATTCATCGGGTGGATTGAAGTCTGCCTGGAATTCGAAAGTAGTGGACATAGAAACTCAGCCATTTATGTGCCAATGCTGGTGAGTGACTGCTGTAATGACAATCCAATTCTTGGGTTTAATGTTATCGAAGAATTGATCAGAGAAAACCGTGACCAACCAAACAGCACCCAAAACCTGACTATCTTGCTGAGTGAAGCTATGAATGTAAGACAGAGTGTAGCGAATAACATTGTCAATGCTGTCAGTCAAGCAACTGACCCAGGAGAAATATTCGATAGTCGTATGGTCAAAGTGGGGAAGAAGGGACTCCAGATTAAAGGAGGCGAGCTCTGTGAAGTCAAATGCAGAATTAGAGCGTGGCCAAAAGGAGGAATCATGCCATTTGAACCACTTCCCGAATATCCAGTCGAGGAAGGACTTGAACTATTTCCTTCAGTGGTAGATGTGCCAAATGGGTTCTCTAAACTGGTGAAGATACCTATACTGAACCGTGCTCAACATGACATCTACCTTCCACCCAGAACAGTATTGGGTACCATTTCTCCAGCAGCTGAGATTCTACCATTGTCTCCAAACAAAGACGATGGAAAGGGAATTGACCAGAAGAAAAGGGTGTTTCATGTAAACCAGTTGAATCAAGTGGACACTGGAAATAAGCTACCCACTAACAAATCTGTTAAGTGGCACCCACCTGTCAATTTGGAAGATCTCTCAGAAGAAGAACAGGAGATAGCGAGACAAATGTTATATGATGAATCAGATGTCTTTGCTCGAGATGAGGGAGACATAGGATGCATCCCTAACCTGAAACTGAGGATAAATCTGAAAGATGAAACTCCTGTCCAGAAATGCTACAATTCGATACCGAAACCCCTATACAAAGAAGTGAAAGAATATATCCAAAACCTTCTTGACCTAGGTTGGGTAACAAAATCTTCTTCCGCATACTCATCACCAGTTGTTTGTGTTCGAAAGAAGGACAGTAGCCTACGACTATGTGTTGACTTTAGGGAGTTAAACCGAAAGACTATCCCAGATAGACATCCACTACCCAGAATACAAGATCTGCTGGATAGCTTAGGAGGATTTACGTGGTTCTCAATCCTGGACCAGGGTAGTGCGTATCATCAAGGCTTTGTGCATGAAGACTCCAGACATCTGACAGCTTTCAGCACCCCCTGGGGACTCCTGGAGTGGAACCGTATTCCATTTGGATTAACAAATGCCCCAGAAGCTTTTCAGAGATGCATGGAGAATGTATTAGAGGGCATCAGAGACAAATGTTGTTCTCCATACTTGGATGACGTACTTTGCTACTCCAAAACTTTTCAGGAGCATGTCAATGATATTAGGCAAGTGCTTAGTCGAATGCGTGAGCATGGTATCAAACTTAGACCGAAGAAGTGTGAACTCTTTAAACGACAGATTCGATACCTTGGACGAATGGTGTCAGAAGAACGCATAAAAATTGACCCAAAAGATCTTGAAGCGGTATTACATTTGAAAAGGAAAGAACCAAAAACAGTGGGAGGAGTCAGATCTTTGTTAGGATTCCTGAGCTACTACAGGTCCTTCATTCAAGATTTCTCTCGACTTGCTAAACCACTGTATGAACTTTTGCAGAACACTGAGAAAGAATCTGCTACATCCATCCCCAAAAACAATCAGAGGGAATCTACAAAGAAAAACGGGAACAAAGCACAAGTGCCATCTAAAACACTGATTCAATGGACACCCAAACATCAAGCTGTAGTATCCAGACTGGTGGATATGCTAACCAATCCACCAATTCTAGCATACCCTGATTTTGACTTACCCTTCGTCTTACACACTGATGCTTCCAATGAAGGCCTAGGTGCTGTACTATACCAACGACAAGGAGAAAAACTTCGTGTTATTGGGTTTGGCTCCAGAACATTGACTCCAGCAGAGCGCAATTACCATCTTCACTCTGGTAAACCTGAGTTTTTAGCTCTCAAGTGGGCAGTCTGTGACAAATTCAGAGATTACTTGTACTACGCTCCAACATTCACCGTTTACACAGACAACAACCCATTGACATATGTATTGAGTACTGCCAGACTGAATGCTGTGGGTCATCGCTGGGTTGGCGAGTTGGCTGATTTCCACTTCGATATCAAGTACAGGCCAGGTAAACAGAATGCAGACGCAGATACACTGTCACGATTTCCGGTGGAACTCACGAAGAATCTGAGTGAGTACACAGAGCTTGTACCATCTGAGGTTGTGTCAGCTATGTGGCAAGGGAGCAAAGCTGTTGACGAAGAAGAGGCATTATGGGTGGCTTCATTGACTCTTCACTCAGAAAGTGATGTGGCCGAAGAATTGCTGAAAGGACAGACAATCTGCCCAATGACTCAGGAGAATATCAGAGCATTACAACAAGACGATACCAACATTAGAGAAGTGGTCTGGCTTAAGAAGAACGACTGGATTCCAAACCACAAAGAAAAGGAGAGTATGACCAGCAAAACAAGACTCAGAGTCGATGAAGGAATCCTCTACCGACACTCTGGAACCCGAAAACAGCTAGTTCTACCAGAGAAGTTAAAACCATTGGTCTTAAGAAATCTTCATGATGACATGGGTCACATTGGTACTGAGAAGGTAACCCACCTAGCACGTGAACGATTTTACTGGCCATTTATGCAAAGAGACATTTATGAATATGTGCTGAAGAAGTGCAGCTGCATCAAACAAAAGCGTCCAAATATCACCGAAAGAGCACCTATGGGTTCGATTACTACCAGTTCACCTTTGGAGTTAGTATCCATTGATTATCTTCACTTGGAGAAAAGCAAAGGAGGATATGAGTATATACTTGTAATAGTTGACCATTTCACACGTTTTGCACAAGCGTATCCAACTAAGAACAAATCTGGAAAAACGGCGGCAGAAAAGATCTTTCAAGATTTCATACCACGTTTTGGCTATCCAGAGAAACTCCACCATGACCAAGGAAGAGAATTTGAAAACAACTTATTTCAGACATTGCAACGATTGGCAGGGATTTCTTATTCAAGAACTACTCCATACCATCCACAGGGTAACCCAGTGGAGAGACTGAACCATACTTTGTTACAGATGCTTCGCACCTTAGAGGAAGAGAAAAAGTCAGATTGGAAAGAACATCTTCCACATATGGTTCATGCATACAATTGCACCAGGCATGAAGCCACAGGATACTCGCCATTCTTTCTATTGTATGGAAGATCTCCTCGTTTGCCAATTGACCTAATGCTCAACCTAAATTTGGAAAAGGAATCAGAAAGTCAACCAACATTTACTCAGAAATGGGCATCTAGAATGCAAGAAGCTTACAAAATCGCATCCGAGAATAGCAAAAAATCATCTGCTAAAGGGAAGAAGTACTATGACAAAAAGATAAAAGGAGCACCTCTTCAACCGGGTGATCGGGTCTTAGTACGAAATCTCTCTGAAAGAGGAGGACCTGGTAAACTTCGTTCATACTGGGAAGACTCAGTACACAAAGTGGTAGAAAGAATCAAAGATGGGCCTGTGTACAAAATTCAGCCTGAAAGTGGTAAAAAGACTATTCGAGTACTGCACAGAAATCTTTTACTACCAGTAAATGACCTACCAATTGAAGGACACATTCCAAGAGTACAGATGAAACAAAGGCAATCAAGTAACAGAAAGGATACCAGAATGGATGTGGACCAGGAGGAGGAATGTTCAGATGAAGAAAGATGGTATTATCCTTATATACCAGAGACTACAGAAAGTCATGATTGTGTTGTGTCTCAACCAAACTCTCAAAACGTACAGAAAATCCCATTAAGAGTTTCTGCTGAAGAGTTCTATCCTACAACTACCACACCCAATCTTGAACAAGAACAAAATGATGGAACAGTAGTTGGCGACCAAATCTGGGCTACAGACATGGTGGGACTAGACACTGCAGAATTACCCTCATTAAGTCAAGACTTACCTGTGAACCAAGATATGCAAATGGAAAATGATGTTGATGGAGAAGACTCAACTCCTGTCAGAAGATCTACCAGACAAGCTAAGCCTAAAGAGATCTTTACATATGACACACTAGGTCAGCCAAGATACATACCAAGTCAGGTTCACACCATACAAACTCACACAATGCTAGCTACTCCCATGACATGCCAGGTAGTTAACGTAGCTCCTTGGTGGCAACAAGTACCTATTTGGGTTACTTAAATCACTAAATAGTGTTCAGATACCAATTGAGTTTAATGTCGGGAGCCATTAACTGAAGGAGGGGAGAGTGTGACCGACTGGGGTTTATATGGTCACAAAACAGACACCCCAAAGCAAAGTACATATTCATTTTTTTTTTTATATTTCTAAACATGTCCCTTCTATTCTATTAATAACCAGTAGATGGCAGAGAAGGTACACAAACAGAGTCTATATAAGGCCACACACCATGTGACTGGAAATTAAACTACTTCCAGCCATAAAGTCAGTGGTCATATCTCATGCTGTTTGTGTGATTCTTTGCAGGTATGTACTCTAAATCGTTCCTAATCTGTATTAACCTGTAATAGAAAGATTCCTAAACATCTTGAGCAGATGCAGAAAAAGTCTCAGCAGATTTTATGCTATAGTTTTGCTGTAATTAGAAGTTTAGAACAACATGTGTCAGAAACAAGTGAAAAGTGCATAAGAACATGAAAATACTGCATTAGTCAGAACAAATGTCTATGATAAACACTAAACCGTTCTAAATAGGTATATTTAAACCTGATTTATTGGAAATTGCATAGATTTATAGAAGCACGTGTTTTCTGTTATTTAATATAGAAAAAAACCTATTGTATGTAAAGCTTATGTATTGCATCATACAGAAATGCAATGTGCACCATCTAGTGGTTAAAAAAGAGTACTACCATGAAAATATTTGTATTAAAGCAATGCATTGCCAGTATGATTATTGCACACTTAAAGTGTACCAGAGAGATAAGGATAATTATCTATAACACTGAATAACAGGGATATATATGTTATAAAATATAGTAATGTTCATTGTTATAACTACATTTAAAATACTTTAGTTAAAATCGGTATTATATATATTGTTAATGGTTATAAACATGTGACTATAAAAATGTAAAAGATGTATTGTTATGTAAAAATTAAACTACTTCCAGCCATAAAGTCAGTGGTCATATCTCATGCTGTTTGTGTGATTCTTTGCAGTCCACGCCAAGCTGATCATCTTATCTCATCACGTCTACAATCATCGGCTCTCTTAATTCACATTTTGAGGCCGGTAACACGTGCACTGGCAGAGGAACAATTCCTACTCCCAGAGAAGGAGTTGCGGGTATCAATCCAACAGCAGAAAAAACGATCAAAAACAGCGCATCAAAGGGACTAGTAGATTGATGTGAAAAAGACTTTAAAATGTCATTTATTAAATGTAAAAAATAAACACAGACATCTGATCCCTGCAGGATCTCAAACACATAAAAAACACCAATCATAAAACGGACAGATGTTTGATAATGAAAAGCTCCTCAGATCTCTCAATTATAACTTTGGAAAGGTCAAAACCAACGACCAATGTGCACAGCTTTCGAATGCCTAATGAATGCAATCAATCATCTGAAAGAACCCAAAAAGTCAGTGTAAACGAATGGAACAACGTTTCTAGGGACACTCACTTCATAGGTGTTCAATGGGCTGCAGAGCTGATGAGTCCAGTCTGATGACCGAGGGGGAGGTGTCTATTTCAGCTCCATCTGAAGCGTTCGGCTTGGAGGCAGAGGTGTAATGCTGCAGCTTTGACAAAGCGCAGGAGCGCGAAACATGTAAGCAGGAGAGTCGGCATAGCAACCTTCCCCTTCACAGCCTTCCACGTGACAAGCCTCTCATGTGATCCACAGCCGCTCGGACAAGCCGCACTGCAGGCAGTGCAGCGTTCTCCAAGCTGCCTATGTGTACAGCTGATATCATCTGGTGACTAAGCTTGATCCTTACCACCTAGCGTGCAGCATTACACCTCTGCCTCCAAGCCGAACGCTTCAGATGGAGCTGAAATAGACACCTCCCCCTCGGTCATCAGACTGGACTCATCAGCTCTGCAGCCCATTGAACACCTATGAAGTGAGTGTCCCTAGAAACGTTGTTCCATTCGTTTACACTGACTTTTTGGGTTCTTTCAGATGATTGATTGCATTCATTAGGCATTCGAAAGCTGTGCACATTGGTCGTTGGTTTTGACCTTTCCAAAGTTATAATTGAGAGATCTGAGGAGCTTTTCATTATCAAACATCTGTCCGTTTTATGATTGGTGTTTTTTATGTGTTTGAGATCCTGCAGGGATCAGATGTCTGTGTTTATTTTTTACATTTAATAAATGACATTTTAAAGTCTTTTTCACATCAATCTACTAGTCCCTTTGATGCGCTGTTTTTGATCGTTTTTTCTGCTGCATCCATTTTTTGCCAAGTCCATAATGGGTTAACAGCCGCACATTGAGACCATCTACAGGACATTTATTTAAATAAACAAACATCCCACGAGATAGTCAAACGCTCTTAAAGAGACCATTCATTTGTGCGCCAACTTTATCTTGTTTTGTTTTACATCAATCCAACAGCGCCTGCAAGAAGAGGCCGGTTTGAAGATGTGTTGGTGACTTCTGATATGAGGTCATTCTTTCAGCCGACCCATCGACAGGTGTTATCTGGATCCAGCATCAGGGAACGCCTAGACCGTCAGGTGTCCGACTACATCGGGTTAACGGCCGATGTGGACGCTCTGAGGAGTGATGAACCCCTGGGCTACTGGGTGGGCAGGCTTGACCTCTGGCCAGAGCTTGCCCAATTTGCAATCGAACTGTTGGCTTGCCCCTCGTCCAGTGTCCTGTCCGAAAGGACGTTCAGCGCAGCAGGGGGGATCGTGACCGATAAGCGTACTCGCCTAGCTCACGACAGTGTTAAATACCTCACATTTCTAAAAATGAATGAGGCATGGATCTCGGAGGAATTCAACACATGTGACCAGTAGACCATGTATATGTCTATAAACGATTTTTTTAATCGAGCACACAGACCTTCTCTCTTCATTTGGCTCACTTCCTTGTACAAAAAAAGCCCACCGTACTATATGCCTGTACCCTCCTGTTTGAAGAGGTTGAGCGGTGTCATATTTCTACTGGGGCTGCTTATTATGAGGGGCTCCCACCATCCCTGTGCTGTGATGACTTCCTCCTAGGGCTGCTTATTATGAGGGGCTCCCACCATCCCTGTGCTATGCTGACATCCTCCTGGGGCTGCTTATTATGAGGGGCTCCCACCATCCCTGTGCTGTGCTGACTTCCTCCTGGGGCTGTACCTCTGATGTGCATATTATGAGGGGCTCCCACCATCCCTGTGCTATGCTCATTATGAGGGGCTCCCACCATCCCTGTGCTGTGCTGACTTCCTCCTGGGGCTGCTTATTATGAGGGGCTCCCACCATTCCTGTGCTATGCTGACATCCTCCTGGGGCTGCTTATTATGAGGGGCTCCCACCATCCCTGTGCTGTGCTGACTTTCTCCTGGGGCTGTACCTCTGCTGTGCATATTATGAGGGGCTCCCACCATCCCTGTGCTATGCTGACTTCCTCCTGGGGCTGCTTATTATGAGGGGCTCCCACCATCCCTGTGCTATGCTGAATTACTCCTGGGGCTGTACCTCTGCTGTGCATATTTTCAGGGTCTCCCACCATCCCTGTGCTATGCTCATTATGAGGGGCTCCCACCATCTCTGTGCTATGCTGACTTCCTCCTGGGGCTGCTTACGGTGCAGGTGTCAGTGCTGTATATCACGGTGCTGGTGTCAGTGCTTTATGTCACACTGCTGATGTCAGTGCTCTCTATCACGGCGCTGGTGTCAGATCACTCTATCACGGTGCAGGTGTCAGTGCTGTATATCACGGTGCTGGTGTCAGTTCTTTATGTCACGCTGCTGATATCAGTGCTCTCTATCATGGTGCTGGTGTCAGATCACTCTATCACGGTGCAGGTGTCAGTGCTCTATATCACGGTGCTGGTGATCATCTCCTGCACCCTCTTCTTTGCCTACCCTGACCTTCCCTCTCCTCCATTGCCTTCATGCACTCCAGAGTCCTGAATTGTCAGAATTTCACATATAAAAAAAGAATGCTTGTAGTTGTCGATCCCAGATTCACCTCATACATGTTTTATGTCATTGGCCTTGTGGTGGGACTATGTGTGCACAGCTAGTAATTATTTGGTGGCTGCAAATATGACCTGTAGGTTTGTAAAGTTCGCCTCCCAATGAAGTCAATGGGGCCTGCTGCGAACGCTACGGTTTGCGAACTATCGTTCGCGTTCGCGAAACGTCCCATCGGAAGTTCGTCCATCACTAATTATAAATACCTACTCCCTGCCTCCCAACTTGCATCCAATTAAACAGGATCAAATTCTGTGCCTCAAATGAATACATTTGTCTCTGAAAAAATAAGGTGTTACTTAATATTCCAGGGTGAAATGTGTCCACTATCTATCTACAAAACCCCTTTACATCCTAAAGAATCTGATTCAGTTTGGCAAATAGGTCAATTTCTTTTATAAAATTATTTTGTGAACACTACAGGTTTATTCAGTATTTATGGCTGAAATGTCCCAACTTCCTGCCTCCCAAATTGTCTCCTATCTAAAAGAATACGATTCTGTAAAATAACAAATGAAATTGTGACACAAACAAATGCTAATGGACCATCCACATATTAGCCTCTACCCCCTAGATAAATATGAAAATATGAACATTTTATGAACTACCAATATGATACACAAGCATAAGGAGTTCATAAAAATCCCATAGGAAGGGTGTTGTACTTGAGTAGGCAGCTCCACCTGATACAAGAACGAATCTTTGAAATTACAAAAAGGAACACAAGGGGGCATCAGCTAAATGCAGCATCAATTGGTTTATTATGATTAAAAAGCCAAATGCAAACTTACAGCAATTTAAAATCAAGGAGCTTATCTACAGCCGTGCTGTCAGTAAGGAAACCAAGTCCAATGTTCCAGGAAGTAAAGAGCCATTGTGGGACACAGGTTAGGATGTGACATCATAGCTGGAGCATGCTGGTTGTTACGGTAATGCATTTTGGAACTCCTATTGGCTCTTTTCTTAAACCATGGGGGAGGGGGGTAAAGTGCAAAAGTGGAGAGAGAGGAAAGGAAAAGAGAAACACAAAACCACATCTCCTGTATATAATTCTGCTGTGTAACTACTGGGCCCAGCAGACCAGCTGACACAGTAGGATCGGCTTGAGACAATGTGCTTTATTATCAGGCATGCATTCCTACCAAAATATTGCAAATTGTGGTTGCCACCAGCTGCTCAATCTTCATGTTTGTCAAGTACTGCATGCCACAAGTGGACACTTCGAAGTCGACAGATCTGAGGCTTTGGTCAGGAGGTACTTCTTTTTCCCGGGACTGGAAGAATGGGTCCAAAGGGCTTGTTAGGAATGTGCTCCTGTTCTGCGCAAAAAGCTCCTCCTGAAAAGACTACACCCATGGCCATCTCCACCTTGGAGCCCTTTGAGTCAGTCACAATTGGCTTCCTGATGACCCCCAATTTCCCCTCATGGGATCGTTATGCCCTGGTCTTTGTTGGCCACTTCCCCAAGTTTTATGTGGTTCTCCCCACCAAGGACCAGACAGCCCTGACCACTGCTAAATTGTTTTGGGAACATGCGGTCCAACCATATTGCTGTCCTAAATGTATACTCTTGGACCAAGGCCCAAACTTTGAATTACCGATCATGTCTGAGCTTGTGAACAGTTTAATTGCACCCTGTTGAGGATGTTATGGACTTTTGAACAGGGTCATAGAGATTGATCGTACCAGCTCATGGGGGTCATAGTGTGGGCTTACAATAACATGGCACACTGAGCTGCGGGCCACACTCCATTCTTTGCTAATGTTTGAACGCTACGTCATTTACCTGTAGACCTCTTAGTGGACTCTCCGGAATGCTCTCGCTCCTGCCTCCTAGTCAGTGTTTATCTGGCGCTCCAGATGGAGTAATCCTTAGGGGTATAGTCTGTGGCTGTAATGGCTGGATGGTGATGTATCCATAGAAAGGGGTATTAAGGGTTCAAAAAGAAGGCAGCCATCCTTCAGAGTGTGTCCAGAACTCTGCAAGACAGGTAAGGAAAAAACAGGGAGAGGGAGGAGACGACCTGAGTGTAGTATTAAAATGATGACTTTAATAGGATAAGATTAAACACACTTACAAGATGATAAAAGATGCAGCGACATCACTTCCTGTTCCACGGTCCATGCTGGTCAGTGTGGAGCTTCCTGGTTCCTTTGCTCCTGCAAACACACTGTGATCTATTACAGCCTGCTGCTGCCAATAACTCCAGGACTGCACTTTACTTTCATGAGCATGCATCTTCATGAGCTATCATCTTGTAAGTGTTTTTAATCTTATCCTATTAAAGTCATCATTTTATTACTACAATCAGGTCGGCGTCTCATCCTCCCTGTTTTTTCCTTAAGTTGTTGCAACTGGGGGACTGGGTGTTGGAGAAGAACACTAGAAGCAAAAGAGGCAGTAAGCCAGATCCTAAGTGGGAGACCACCCCGTATCAGGTAGATAAACAGCCGTTTCCTCTAACTCCAGCATACAAAGTGATCTCTGAGGGACCCAACCCCATTAAGAGATGACTTTATCACAACCTGCTAAGATCCTGTGTGCATTTGCTCTGTCAAGCCTGCTAGAGACAAAGAAGACTCAGACTCCACAGATATTGCACCCATGCAAGAAGTCCCAGATGAATGGTGCTTGCCTCTGCTTTTACTCGAGCATCTGCCTCTTACAGGTCCTGAAAAAGAAAGCCCCACAATAGTGCCAGTGGGCTGTCTAGAAGCCTCTATGGGCCCAGCTAACTCTCAGGGCATTTCTGAAGAACCAGTCTCGAGCCCGGGTGAAGGGAGTGTGGTGGGCCCTGTTGATTCCCTACCACCTGCAGCTCAAGCTGCACAAACAAAAGATGACTACTCAATAAGGATGAGCCGAACACCCCCGGTTCGGTTCCCACCAGAACATGCGAACGGACCGAAAATTTGCGTGAACTTTAGAACCCCGTTAAAGTCTAAGGGACTCGAATGTTCGAATCAAAAGTGCTAATTTTAAAGGCTAATATGCTAGTTATTATCCTAAAAAGGGTTGGGACCCGGGTACTGCCCCAGGGGACATGTATCAATGCAAAAAAAATAAGTTTTAAAACTGACGTTTTTTCGGGAGCACTGATTTTAATGACGCTTAAAGTAAAAAAAAAGTGAAATATTCCTTTAAATATCGTGCCTGGGGGGTGTCTATAGTATGCCTGTGAAGTGGCACGTGTTTCCCATGTTTAGAACAGTCCCTGCAAAAAATTTCTAACGAAAAAAAGTCATTTAAAACTACTTGCGGTTTTAACCACTTCAGCCCCGGACCATTTTGCTGATCAAAGACCAGACCACTTTTTGTGATTCTCCACTGCGTGGATTTAACTGACAATTATGCAGTCATGTGACGTGGCTTCCAAACAAAATTGGCGTCCTTTTTTTCCCACAAATAGAGCTTTCTTTTGGTGGTATTTGATCACCCCTGCAATTTTTATTTTTTGCGCTATAAACAAAAATAGAGCGACAATTTTGAAAAAAACGCATTATTTTTTACTTTTTGTTATAATAAATATACCCCAAAAATATATGAAAAAAACATTTTTTTCCCTCAGTTTAGGCCAATACATATTCTTCGACATATTTTTGGTAAAAAAAAAAATCGCAATAAGCGATTATTGATTGGTTTGCGCAAAAGTTATAGCGTTTACAAAATAGGGAGTAGTTTTATGGCATTTTTATTAATCATTTTTTTTACTAGTAATGGCGGCGATCAGCGATTTTTATTTTGACTGCGACATTATGGCGGACACATCGGACATTTTTGACACATTTTTGGGATCATTGTCATTTATACAGCAATCACTGCTATATAAATGCAGTGATTCCTGTGTAAATGACACTGGCAGTGAAGAGGTTAACCAGTGGGTGGCAGTGTACGGGTTAAGTGTTCCTAGGGGTGTGTTACTAACTGTGGAGGGCTGGGCTTTCATTTAGTGAACACTGATCTCTGCTCCAATCACATGGAGCAGAGATCAGCGTCACTAGTTGCTAGGCAGAACAGGGAAATGCTGTTTACAACGGCATTTCTCATCGTGGGTATGCCCACGGCCATCCAGTCTGCGGGACCCGTGACCGGACTCATGGGGGTCCCGACCCACCCGCGAGCGCACCGCCGCTCGCGATGGCAGGGCGGCATTAAAGATTGGACGTACCTGTACGCCAATATGCCTGTCCGTGCCATTCTGCCAACGTACACCGGCATGCGCCGGTCGGGAACTGGTTAATGTAATGTCTGGTCCCTTCAATATGGATGAAAATCATTGAGAAAAATGGCATGGGTAGACCCCTGCCCATTATCAGCCCCTTTGGGTCTTGTATGGATATTAAGGGGAACCCCGTACCCATATTAAAAAAAGGAAAGGCATGGGGCCCCCAGGCCCTATATACTCAGAAAAACAGTATACATGCAGTTCAAACAAGACAGGGACTGTGTAGGTTTGTTGTTAAGTACAATCTGTTTGTAATTTTGAACTGGTACATGTTTAAAGTGTAGCTCCAGTCAAAAAATCTATTTTTAAGCTTTTTGGAAAACATGGGGAAGGGTTATCACCCTTGTAACATTTTTTTGCTGTCTGTGCACCTCTTCAGAAGATTTCACCTCACTTTCTGTCCCAATGATAAATGTTTTTTTATTTTTATTTTAGTAAAACAAGGATTGGGATAAAGCATCAGTGGAGAGGAGACAGGTTTTTCTCATATCAACTCGTAGCCCTTGTACACACGGTCGGACATTCCGATAACAAAATCCGTCGGATTTTGTCCAAAACTTGATCGTTCAGAACGTGGTGATGTTATTTCATTACGACGGGACTACGTTCAGGCTAGTAGTCAATAGCTTTGGTCTAGGAATTTGATCTGAGCATGCGTGGCACTTTGTCCGATCGGAATTCTCTACAAACGATATTACAAAGTCCCATCGGACCATGTTGTCGGAAAATTTTATAGCCCAGCTCTAAAACGTTGTCGGATATTCCGACAGAAACAGTCCGATGGAGCCCACACACGGTCGGATTATCCGATAACACGGTCCGATCAGACATTTTCCGTCGGAATGTCCGACCGTGTGTACAAGGGCTTACAGGAGAGAATTTCTCTTCCTAGGGGTAGATTTAATTTCAATTCCTGTAGTCTCCTTCCATTTGCAAGTAGGAGACATTTCTAAGTTGAATGTTTGAAAGTAGGGCCTGCCCTATATGCTCTGCAGAAATTTGGGCCTAAGGTGTCGGTGTTGCCACAACACTGTAAGCCCTCAAAGTGACTATTGGTGGGCGTATATCAAGAATTGTAATTTGAGCTAACAACATAAAGATGTGAATATGAAACCAGAGGTAGAAAACTGGATTTACACTTATAAGCGCATTTTTCTTTTTTTTTTCTTCTTCTCTTTTTTTTTTCTTCTTCTCTTTTTTTTTTCTTTTTTTTCTTTTATTCCTTTCCTTTCCTTTGGATGTTAAACCACAACCTGTAGTTCACTACTACCTGTACTCATTTCATTATGTTTGTACTATATGAAAAATTTCAATAAAAAAAAAAAGAATTGGAATTACATGCCATTGTTGAGCAGTGGTAGAAAAATTGGGCCTTTGGTGGTGCTGGTGGTGCTGGTGCCATAACACTGTAAGTCCTAACAGTTACTCTTGGTGGGTGCTGGAACGGGTCCTGCTGTGAAATATTATATCAAGAATTGTAATTACATACACCTGTTGAACAAGGGCACACAAATTGGGCCCTAGGCACTGGTGTCACAACACTGCAACACCTCAAAGAAACTCTAGTTGGAGAGCAGGAATGAGCCCTGCTGCAAAATATTGGATCAAAAATTGTAATTACACGCCCCTGTTAAACATGGGGTGAAAATTTGTGCCTGAGGCACTGGTGCTGGCGCCACAACACTGCAACCCCTCACAAATATTGTAGTTGAGCTGACACAATCCTGCTCCTCCTCCTCCTCTTCCTGTGTGATCAGCAGGCCAGCAGGAACACTGTCTGTATAAAGGGGGCCTGGCCTTGAAAGGTAAGGAAGTCCTCCTCTTCCTGCCTCTGTTCTGCCTCAAAAGCCCTGTCCATTATTCCATGCAGCGTGTGCTCCAACAGATGGACAAGAGGGTCAGTGTCACTGATGCATGCACTGTCACTGCTCACCATCCTTGTGGCCTCCTCAAATGGTGACAGGACAGTGCATGCATCCCTGATCATGGCCCACTGGCGTGGGGGAAAAAAAACAAGCTCCCCTGACCCTGTCCTGGTGCTGTAGTCGCACAAGTACTCATTCATGGCCCTCTGCTGCATGTGCAGCTGCTGCAGCATGGCCAACGTTGAGTTCCACCTGGTGGGCATGTCACAGATTAGGCGGTTCTTGGGCAGGTTAAATTTCTTTTGGAGGTCAGCCAGCCAATCACTGGCATTATATGACCGTCGAAAAGACACACAGACTTTCCTGGCCTGCCTCAGGACATCCTGTAAGCCCGGGTACCTGCCCAAGTACTGCTGCAAAACCAAGTTAAGGACGTGAATGACACAAGGCACATGGGTCAGTTGGCATCAACCACCTCTTAGCCTGCCCCTGCAGAGCTGACAGAATCTTTGCCCCAGTGTGGCTCCTGTCCCCCAAGCACACCAGCGCAAGCACCGCGTGGCATCTTTTTGCCTGCGTACTTGCGTAGCCCCTTGAACGCCTATGGAGCACTGCTGGTTCCGAGGACAAAGCACAGGAAGAGGCCATAGAGGAAGAAGAAGAGGAGGAGTGGAGGATAGAGGTAAAGCAGAATCACCAGTAGTAGACTGGTTTGGTGGCGTGGTGGAGGAACAACCTCCAACACTACTGGACCTTGTCCTGCATCCTTCCCAGCTATCAGAAGAGTCAGACAATGTGCTGTGAAAGATAGGCAACGTCCCTGTCCATGTCTGCTGGACCGTGAATCAGCGGGAATATATACCTTACCGCTGACCGCCCTGTCCAGCGAGGCCAAGACATTGCCCTCCACATGCCAGTCGAGAGCCGGAATCGCCTTCCGTGAGAAAAAGTGGCTTTTGGGAACCTGTCACTGAGGAACCTCACATTGCACAAACTCACGGAAGGGGGCAGAGCAGTTGGTGCAGCAGCTGGGGCAGGGAAATTTGCCTGGTACAATCGGGCGTTGGTGTACCAATAGCAGATTGCCCGCAAGTACTTAGCTGTGACACACTTAATACTACACCTTCATTCTTCTCAGTGCAGGTTTCAAAGAGGACTGAAGGTCTAGTGGGGTTGGAGATCCCAGCTGATGAGGAGCAAGGAGAGGTCCGCTTTGTTCTTTGGTGTGGGACTTTTAGGTACGCTTGCTAACGAACTGCAGGGCAGGTCGACATGTGCACACTGTGCAGATGGCACAATACACTGACTGTAATTACTGAAGCTGTCTGTCTGCAGTATAGGATCAGAAGAACACCAGCAATTGGGGTAGCTTTAAGAGCACATTGTGCAGATGGCACAAGACACCGACTGTAATTGCTACAGCTGCCTGCAAATAGGATGAGCAGAACGACAGCAATTGGGGTAGCTTTAGGTGTACACCGTGCAGATGGCACAATACACCGACTGTAATTTCTACAGCTGCCTGCGGATAGGATGAGCAGAATGCCAGCAATTGGGGTAGCTTAGGTGTACACTGTGCAGATGGCACAATACACCGATTGTAATTACTACAGCTGCCTGCAGATAGGATCAGAACACCAGCAATTGGGGTATCTTTAGGTGTACACTGTGCAGATGGCACAATACACCGACTGTAATTGCTACAGCTGCCTGCGAATAAGGTGAGCAGAACACCAGCAATTGGGGTAGCTTTAGGTGTACACTGTGCAGATGGCACAATACACCGACTGTAATTGCTACAGCTGCCTGCGGATAGGATTAGCAGAACACCAGCAATTGGGGTAGCTTTAGGTGTACACTCTGCAGATGGCACAATACAACGTCTGTATTTGCAACAGCTTCAAATGAAATGAAATCACACTGTCTCTCTGTCTATCTCTCTCCGCCTCCGCAACACACTGCGCAGGCAGCCTTATATAGTGTGGGGCGTGTACTAAACCCCCTGAGCCATAATTTGCCAAAGCCATCCTGGCTTTGGCCAAGTACAGCTCTCCGTTTTTTCCACGCTGTGATTGGTCAAAGCGAGTCATAGTGCATGCTTGGCAAATCATCAGCCAGCAATGCACTGTAATGTCGCAGTGAATTATGGGCCATAAGAAATTGGCGCGAACAGCTCATAATGTTTGGAATTCGCCAAACAGACGAACAGCCGATGTTCGAGTCAACATGGGTTCGACTTGTAAACGAAGCTCATCCCTACTACAAAGGACACTAAGGCCGCGTACACACGGGCGGACTGTTCGCCCAACTTTGTCCGCTGAACAGTGTTTCAGCGGACAGTCCGCTCGTGTGTGGGCTTCAGCGGACAGTTTCAGCGGACAGTCTGACGAACAAAGTTTTTCGGAATTCCCGTAAGACAGTCCGCTGAAACTTGGTTTGAGCGGACAGTCCGCTCGTGTGTAGGCTTGTTCGTCAAACTAAGTTCCGCGCATGCTCAGAAAGGATTTACACGCCGAAGGTTGCATTGCAGTGTATAGGACGTCGTTTTTCTAGTCCCGTCGTACGTGCCGTTCACGTCATCGCGCACGCTTTCAGCGGACTGTTCGTTCATCGTGTGTGGTCAAGTCCGCTCATGCAAATTTTGAGCGGACTGTTTGTCGGACTGTTTGACAAACTAAGTTGGGCGAACAGTCCGCCCGTGTGTACGCGGCCTAAGGTTCGCTATCTTCTGTAGTCTAAGGCCGCGTACACACGCGGGGACTGTTCGCCCAACTTTGTCCGCTGAACAGTGTTTCGGCAAACAGTCCGCTCGTGTGTGGGCTTTCGGCGGACAGTTTCAGCGAACAGTCCGCTGAACAAGGTTTTTCGGAAATTCCGAAAAACTGTCCGCTGAAACTTTGTTTCAGCGAACAGTCCCCTCGTGTGTAGGCTTGTTCGTCAAACTAAGTTCCGCGCATGCTCAGAAAGGATTTACACGCCGAAAGTTATAATGCAGTGTATAGGACGTCGTATTTTTCGTCCCGTCGTACGTGCCGTTCACGTCATCGCGCACGGTTTCAGCAAACTGTTCGTTCGTCGTGTGTGGCCATGTCCGTCCATGCTAATTTTGAGCGGACTGTTTGCCGAAACTGTTTGACGGACAAAGTTGGGCGAACAGTCCCTGCGTGTGTACGCGGCCTAACTGTGGTCAACTGTCTGCAAAATACTTTGATTATGTTGTTTGAGCTGTTGTTGCAATTGCCTTAACTAGGTTTATTGCAGTTTTTATAGTTACATACATAGTTACATAGTAGGTGAGGTTGAAAAAAGACACCAGTCCATCAAGTCCAACCTATGTGTGCAATTATATGTCAGTATTACATTGTATATCCTTGTATGTTGTGGTCATTCAGGTGCTTATCTAAAAGGTTCTTTGAAACTATCGATGCTCCCCGCCTGTGAAAGCGAGTTCCACATCCTTGCTGCTCTTACAGTAAAGAACCCTCTAGAAAGTTTAAGGTTAAACCTCTTTTCTTCTAATTTTAATGAGTGGCCACATATCTTATTAAACTCCCTTTCACGGAAAAGTTTTATCCCTATTGTGGTATTTTTATTTGAAATCATATCCCCTCTCAAGCGTCTCTTCTCCAGAGAGAATAAGATCAATGGTCGTAACCTTTCTTCATAACTAATATCCTCCAGTACCTTTAGGCCGCGTACACACGCGGGGACTGTTCGCCCAACTTTGTACGCTGAACAGTGTTTCGGCGGACAGTCCGCCCGTGTGTGGGCTTTCAGCGGACAGTTTCAGCGAACAGTCTGCTGAACAAAGTTTTTCGGAAATTCCGAAAAACTGTCCGCTGAAACTTGGTTTCAGCGAACAGTCCCCTCGTGTGTAGGCTTGTTCGTCAAACTAAGTTCCGCGCATGCTCAGAAAGGATTTACACGCCGAAAGTTGTAATGCAGTGTATAGGACGTCGTATTTTCCGTCCCGTCGTACGTGCCGTTCACGTCATCGCGCACGGTTTCAGCAAACTGTTCGTTCGTCGTGTGTGGGCAAGTCCGTCCATGCTAATTTTGAGCGGACTGTTTGCTGAAACTGTTTGACGGACAAAGTTGAGCGAACAGTCCCCGCGTGTGTACGCGGCCTTATTCGTTTTGTTGGCCTTCTCTGTACTCACTCCATTTCTAGCACATCCTTCCTGAGGACTGGTGCCCAGAACTGTAGAGTGGGAGAATTTTTAATTTATCTCTTGAGTTAATCCCCTTTTTAATGCATGCCAATATTCTGTTTACTTTGTTAGCAGCAGATTCCCATTGCTGAGCCTATCATCTACTAGGACCCCCAGGTCCTTTTCCATCCTTGATTCCCCCAGAGGTTTTCCCCCAATGAGTAGATTGCATTCATATTTTTTCCACCCAAATGTATTATTTTAAATTGTTCCACATTAAATCTTATTTGCCATGTAGTCACCCACCCCATTAATTTGTTTTAATTTGTTCAGATCTACCTGCAAGGTTTCCAAATCCTGCTGAGAAGTTATTGCCCTGATTTTAGCTTAGTAGCGTCTGTAAATACAGAGATTGAACTGTTTACCCCATCCTCCAGGTCATTTGTGAACAAAATAAATAGGATTGGTCCCAGGACAGAACCCTGGGGGACCCCACTTTCCACCCCTGACCATTCCGAATACTCCCAATTTATCACTACCCTCTGAACTCGCCCTTGTAGCCAGTTTTCAGTCCATGTACTCACCCTATGGTCCATGCCAACAGACATTACTTTGTACAGTAAACATTTATGGGGAACTGTGTCAAATGCTTTTGCAAAATCCAGATACACCACGTCTATGGGCCATCTCCCTATCTAGGTGGCAGCTCACCTCTACATAGAAGGTTAATAAATTGGTTTGGCAAGAACGATTCTTCATGAATCCATGCTGATTACTGCTAATGCTACTGTTTTCATTACTAAAATCTTTTATATAATGCCTTATCATCCCCTCCAAAAACTTGCATACTATTGATGTTAGGCTAACTGGTCTGTAATTCCCAGGGATTTATTTTGTCCCTTTTTCTTTTTAAATATTGGTGCTACATTGGCTTTTCTGCAATCAGCTGGTACCAGTCCAGTCAGTATACTGTCAGTAAAAATTAGGAACAATGATCTGGCAATTACTTGACTGAGTTTCCTAAGGACCCTCGGGTCCTGGTGACTTATTAATGTTACGTTTTACAAGTTTATTTCTAATTCTGTCCTCTGTTAGCCATGATGGTGCCTCCTGCGATGTGTCATGAGGATAAACACTGCAGTCTTGGTTACTGAAGCCCCCCGATTCCCTCGTGAAGACTGAGGAAAAGAATAAATTCAATACCTTTGCCATCACACCATCTGTTAGGAAAGGCTTGCTGGGAGCAGCAGTTCTACGCAAATGCGGGCGCCTATGCGCGTGCGCAGGTGGGCAAGCACATGATAACCAATGCACACTATTTAAACTCTGCCATGACAAGGAAATCTTGCTGTCTGATCTACAGCATTCCCTGAGAGATATCTGTGCTCCTGATCCGTCCCTGCTTTACCCGGCTTGCCTTGTGATTATCCTTTGCCATCCACCTGCACCTGACCTCAGCCTGTCCATGACCTCGCTCCTGTCTGATCCTCTGGCTCATCTATACCAGTCTGTTACCAACCCGGCTTGTTCTGTGACTATCCTCCAGGCTCCTGCATCTGCTGCTGTACTGCTTGTCTGTATATGACCTGGCCTGTCTGACCTTCCTGTGTTCCAATCCCTGGAACCATCCACCTGCATCCTGTGAGTGTCTGCCTGCCTGCTTCAGCTTTCAGTCTGCTGCATCCCATCTGCTGTTCCAGTTGGCTCAGCAACTTCTGGAGCTTCAGACCTGCCCACCAGCCGTTGATCCTGCCAGGCACTCATGCTGTCCTGTACTCCTGTGCTTCCTGTCTGCTCTACCTGGGGCCGTGAGTCAGGGATGTAAGAGAGGTCTCCCTGTGCATATGGGGCTCAACCACCAGGTATGTGACACCATCCTTTGTAACCAAGTTCCCTTCCTCATTCTTTATGGGGCCAATATGGTGTGTCCTCCCTCTTTTACTGTTTATATACTTAAAGAATTTCTTGGGATTTTTTTTGCTCTCCTCCGCTATGTATCTTTCGTGTTCTATCTTAGCCGCCCTAATTGCACCCCTACATTTCTTGTTGAATTCTTTGTAAAGTCTGAATGCTGATGACGACCCCTCAGCCTTATATTTTTTGAAGGCCTTCTCCTTCGCTTTTATATGAATTTTTACATTGGAGTTGAGCCATCCAGGACTTTTGTTCGGTCTTTTAAATGTATTTCCCAATGGGATGCACTAGGGGGTAGGGGTGCAACTCACATTTCCATTATGGTCAATAAGCATGTCAGAGGAAAAAATAGGCAGTGGCGGAGTCCTCCCAACGCGTTTCGACCTACAGGTCATCATCTGGGGTCATCTACTATCTGACCCATGAAATTGTCCTGCAAGACATTTAGGGACTGGTGAGTCTAATGCCACGAGCACACGAGCGAATTGTCCGGCGTACTTAGTCCAGCAAACAATCCGGCGGATAGACCGGTGGACTTTCTACCAAATGGACTTGGCCACACACGGACACACAGAAAGTCCGGCGTTTGCTAGCGCGATGACGTACAGCATGTACGACGGGACTAGAAAAAAAGGAAGTTCAATAGGCAGTAGCCAATAGCTTCCCTTTCGTACTTGCTTCTGAGCATGCGTCATTCTTAGTCCGCCGGACTAGCATACTGACGAACGTATTGTCCGCTGAAACCCAAGTCTGGAAAAGTCTGCTGAAGCCCACACATGATCGAATTGTCTGGTGAAATGCGTTTCGGCGGACTAAGTACGCCGGACAATTTGATCGTGTGTACGCGGCATTAGACGAATGTACGGTTCCTTGCGCCCTGTCTGGTTAATTAAAATCCCCCATTATGATAACACCTCTCATCCTTGCCGCTAATCCAAATGGTGACAGAAGGTCTGTCTCAGGTTAGGGGCCTATAGCATTTTTGTATGTGTCAGCAGCAGGCTGCTGTGTTTTTGCTCTTGTCCTATTTTCTTTTAAAGGGAGGTGTCCTTTACTTATCTTTAATAATAATAAATTCTCTCTTAGTTTTCTTTTACTTAAGGTGATATTAAAGGCATTTTTAAATGCATATAAAAAGAGGCTAAACTTACCTGTTCATTTTCCTCCCCTTTGTCTGCTCCTTCTTCCTTCAGATGCCACTTTACATTCCATGTTCTATGGGTCAAAACAGTGTAAGTTTCCAGTGATAGGGATGATGTTATGTTATAGGGTATCAGAGGTTTATTCTATGGCTCTTCCTGTGGGGAAGAGGGTCTTCATGGGGCCATGCAGAATATGGGCTGCAACCATGCTCTGATCCTGCCCACCCCACCAGCTGTAGCATTGCACCCAATTTTTACTGCCAGTCATCTCCATGCCCAGCACCTAAATGACATTGTGGCCAAACTGCTGGGTTTACAACTTCTGTCTTTACAGCTGATGTGTTCTGCCCCTGTCATGGTCGTCTCCGGAATCCAGTGGTTCATGGAAGGCCTACCCACGGAATCCCCTCGTTGAGAGTTAACAGGTATCCATGGGCGCGCGTTGGCGCGAATGGACGCACGCGGGTGCGTGTAGGTACGAACGGGCGCACGCGGGTGCGCGATGTTGCGAACGAGCGCAGCGGGTGCGCGACGGTACGAACAGGCGCACGCGGGTGCGCGGGGTCACGAACGGCTGCACGGTTTCACGCGGGCGCGCGCAGGCACGCCGTGCGACCGTTCTTGGCGCCCAAAGGGCTACTTAAGGAATCCGTTTCAGTGCCTCTGTGCTGTCCAGTCTACAGCGTTCCGGTTACTCTGCCTTCTGCTTACCTGATTGTTCCTGTTCCTTGCTACCCGGCCTGTTCCTGACGACGCCTGCTTGCTGCCAGCCTTTGACCCTCGGACTGTTTGACCACGCTTCTGCCTTCTCCTGTGTACCGTTGCTGCCCGCCTGTTACCGACCCGGCTTGTACCTTGACCTCGCTTCTTCTGCCAGCTGTTCCAGTCTGACCACCTGAGCCTGCTGTTGTCTGCTGCCTGCCTGCCAGCTGTTCCAGTCTGACCATCTGTACCCGCTGCCGGCTGCCTCCTGCCTACCAGCTGTTCCAGACTGACCACCTGTGCCTGCCGTTGTCTACCGTCAGCTCCAGGGCCGGTTCTACTCTTCACCAGCTCGGCACTTGTGCCCTCTGAACTCTAGAATTCCTGTCCCCACTTCCAGGGAATCTCGAGCCAGAGTCTTACGAGAGGCCGCTCCCTGCATTCCGGGCTCCCTCCACCAGGTACGTGACAGCCCCCTATTAGAAATTTGCAACCTGTGCTACACACTGTGTTTCCCCTTAGTGTAAGCTATGCAACAGGTTAGGCATAAAAGCATCATGCAATGCTGCAGCTCGGATGCCTAGGGAACAGAAGCCACATTGGGGCAGAGATTATTTTACTCTGTAGGGGCAGTCCCAGTGGTAGTAGTAGTAAACCTTTGGCAGCTTATGCCAGGAATGGTGTTGTGTGATAATGACACTAACCTGCTGTCTGCCCTCTGGCAGGAAAAGCTGACACGCATGCCTTGTCTGGCATATGTCTCAAGCACATTTGCAGTGCGTTACTGAAACGCATAGCAAAGCAAGCACTTTCTGTGCAGCTTGCCATGCGTTAGGAAATGCACATAGTAAGAGGCGGAGAGGGCAGTGGAGGAGGCTATGGAGGATTTGACAGCAGCCTTACAGTGGGAGCCAGAGGTGCAGGAAGCCCAAGAAGTGGAAAAGATGGAGACACTGGGTGCCAAAACCAAGGTGGACGTTTTGGAGAGCCCTAAGAAGAGAAGGGCTAAGAAACTGAAAGTAGAGGCAGATGGAATTGAAACAAGTAACCCCTTTGAGGTCCTGGGGGATGTCGGAGTGGAGGTAAAATTACCAGCACTAAGTCCAGGGACTCCAGGAATTTTTTTAGCTGGCACAATGTCACCAGGAGTTTCTGGATGATGAAAGAGTTGTGGCCCTGAGGAATGTATGTCAGTTTTCTGGCTTAAGTGATAGGACTGGGGGTGAATGATGCACATCTTCATGTGAATGAGCATCAAGCTGGTGTCCCTCAATGTGAGGGGTTTTGGGTCTCCTGCTAGACAGAGTGCCATTTTTGAGGACTTGAGGGTCAAAGGAGGAGACATCACCTGTCTACAGGAATATTTTTTTCATCGACTTCCCAAGTCTCTGGAGTGGATCGTAGATTACATATGGTTGGTAGTTGGGACAATAGGAATGCTGGGGTAGGCATTATCATTACAAATAGAAATACTCACATTATGTCACATGTTTTGTTAGTGCCAAGAAGATTAATTATGGCAGATTTAGTTTGTTTAACCAAAAGTTTAGGCTTTTTAATTTATATGCTCCTGTGAATAGACAGGAACGTCTTGAGTTTTTTTAAGTTTTGAAGTTAAATGCAGTGGGAAGGAGCAGGGCTGTCTTTTCGCATGGGCATGCTGGGCAGTTGCCCGGGAGCCCCACTTTCCTGGGGAGCCCCACGATCCCAGCCAAGCATCATTCACAGCCCTCAAAAAAGAGTGTGGGCTGCCTGGGAGTGGGGGGGGGGGGGGGATGAGCACCACTGGCAGCCTGGGTTTGTCAGAGCGATCATAAGGGAAGGGAAAGGATTGCCGCCGCTTGGTTAATTAGAGCTCAGGGAACATAACAGTTTTCATTTAAATAGCTGTGTGTTCCCCGCCGGGTGCCATCATATACAGCCCCTCCCCCTTGTCCAGGCACTTTGATAGATAGATCACCCGTCCAATCCTGGGATGGGTATTCTGTCTATCAAAGTGCCCAGACAAGGGGGAGGGGCTGTATATAACGGTGCGCGCTAGCAGGGAACACACAGCTATTGAAATGAAAGCTGTTATGTTTTCCCTGCGTTCTGATCAACCAGGTGGTGGCAGCTCTCCTCTCCCTTTCCCTACACAGGTAGGCTGCATTGGGGGACACAGAGCAACATCAGGGACACAGGGCTGCTTTGGGGACACAGTGCTGCATTGGCGGACACAGGCTGCACTGGTGATATAGAATGCACTGGTGATATAGGCTGCACTGGCAGGCACAGGTTGCATTGGCAGGCACATGCTGCCCTGGCAGACACAGGCTGCATTGGCGGACACAGGCTGCACTGGCGGGCACAGGCTGCACTGGCGGGCACAGGTTGCACTGGCGGGCACAGGTTGCACTGGTGGGCACATGCTGCACTGGCGGACACAGGCTGTACTGGTGATACATAGCTGCATTGGGGACACATAGCAGCAATGGGGACACAGGCTGCAATTGGGACACATAGCTGCAATGGGGACACAGATAATGGTGTTAATATCTATTTTTATAATGTAATTCTGCATAAAACATTTAAGTGTAATTTCATGAGATAATTTATGAGGGCATATTTAGGGGCGGGATTAGGGCTGGGCCATGGTAGGGGCAGTAACCCTTGAGCCTTGGCTAGTAGCTCAGGACTTGAAATTTTGAGCCCTGATCATTCAGATGTCACAAAGTTCACTGCCACATTGTGCCAGTGCTCAATGGCGTCACCAGGGTAGGGCCTGAGGGGGCAACTCTCCCCCAATTTTACTGTGTGCTCCCCAATGTGCCCCCCCCAAGTTAAGTACTGTACTGTCTGTTTGTATAACCAAAACAATGGATGGAGCCACGGCTGTCTGAGTTTCTGCCCGCTGAATCACAACTCACTATTGACTGACTGTCAGTCTGTCAGGTGACATCGTGTGAGACAGCCGCTGCTGTTGCTTATGGAAGCTGTAGTCCGCGGCAGCGGCTGCGTGCTCAAGCTCCCTGCTCCCAGGGGGGGGGGGGGGGTCAATCAAACTGAGGAGAGCAGCACAGCCAGCCTACCGCATGCTACAACTCCCATCGCCACAGTGCCGCAGTCTAATATTTTGCCTACCTCTGCCACTGTTCTCGTGCCTGATTGTGTAGACAGGGTCCCAGTGCATTGTATTGGCCAGGGGCCTATAGTGCTCTTAAGATGGCATTGGTAAGGAGACCTACTGCGATCATGGGGGATTTTAATAGGTGTAGCAGAGACTGTTAGATGTAGGTAGCACCATGCTGAATGGAGTAATTCAGGACTTACATCTCAATGATGCTCATATTGTTCTTGGTTTGGTGGATCTGTATTTAACCTTTTTTATGGTGTGTGGGCGCACCAAATCCAGAATTGATTTATGTTTGTTTTATGATGTGTTCAAATGTGATAATGTTAAGCACAGGCTGGTATTTTTTTCAGATTATGTGGCAATGTATGTTGATTCGAGTATGGGGGATAGTATTAAGTATGGGTTAGAATTATGGAGGTTAAATTGTTTATTGCTGCAGGATGAGCATGTCAAAGCCCATTTAGTAATGTATATAGTAAATGGGTTAATAGGAAAAAAAGATTTCAGTAATATTTTGGGGTGGTGGGATTGGGTCAAAAGGAAAATTTAATTATTTTTTCAAAAAAAGAGTAGGGAAAAAAGTAGCAGTGAAAAAAGGAGATATTCTAGGTTACAAGTCAGGTTGGCTACATTATATTCATTTAGGGATATGGGCTTTGACATGGCCAATGAAATAGACTATGTTAGGAAGAGGATTAAAGCGGTATCAACTGAAAGAGGAAAATAAATTATTTTTCAAGCGAAAAAGTAAAATATCTGGAGCAGGATGAAAAATGCTCTAGATTTTTCAACAAGGTTTGTAAGGAAAAAGGAGTGTTTGAGGGTGTGTATGATGAAGAAGGGAGGAATTGTAAGGGAGAGAATATGCTGGAATGCGTTCCTAAATTTTAGGAACGGTTGTATGAGGGAGTGTGTGTTGATGAGTCAGATACTAGAAGGATTGATATGGTAGAGGATAATTTAGATGAGGATGATAAGGTTTATTTGCAGAAAGAGGTGAACGAGGAGGTGTGGGAAGCTGTGACAAGCATGGGGGCTAATAAAACCCCAGGAAGGGATGGCTTACCAAGAGTTTTTAAATTGTTTTGGGATATTATTAAGGGGGAAGTGGTTGAGTTATTTCGTTACATGATGACGGAAGGTATTATATCCGAATCTATGAGAGAAGGGGTAGTGGTATTCATTTATAAGACGGGGCATAGGAAGGATATTCGAAATTGGAGGCCTATCGCCTTGTTAAATTCAGACTACAAGGTATTTGCAAAAGTGGTGGCCAGGAGATTATCTAATGTCATTAGTAGGATGTTTAGCGAGACGCAGACCTGTGCAGTGCCAGGCTGAATGATTTCGGAGAATTTGGTTTTAGTTAGGGATATAATTAATTTTTGTAAAGGTAGGAATAGTTTGATTATCCTGACATCTTCGGACTTAGAGAAGACATATGATAATGCAAATCATGGGTTTTTGTGGGAGGTTTTAAAGTGTATGGGTATACCACAGCAGCTCATTAACCACTTGCTTACTGGGCACTTAAACACCCTTCCTGACCAGACAAATTTTCAGTTTTTGGTGCTCTCACACTTTGAATGACAATTACTCAGTCATGTAACACTGTACCCAAATGAATTTTGTGTCCTTTTTTTCCCACAAATAGAGCTTTCTTTTGGTGGTATTTGATCACCTCTGGGGTTTTTATTTTTTGCGCTATAAATGAAAAAAGACCGAAAATTTTGAAAAAAAACGCATATTTCTTTGTTTCTGTGATAAAATTTTGCAAATTATAATTTTTTTTTCAGAAATTTTGGCCACAATTTATACTGCTACATATCTTTGGTAAAAATAACCCAAATTAGTGGATATTATTTGGTCTTTGTGAAAGTTAGAGAGTCTACAAGCTGTGGTACGAATCGCACAAAATTGATCACATCTGATGTACTGGTGGCCTATCTCATTTCTTGCGACCCGAACAAGACTGGAAAGTACAAATACCCCCCAAATGACCCCTTTTTTGAAAGTAGACATTCCAAGGTATTTACTAAGATGCATGGTGAGGTTTTTGATGTTGTCATCTTTTTCCCACAATTCTTTGCAAAATTAAGATTTTTTTTTTTCTCACAAAATTTTCAATGTAATAGGTTATTTCTCTCACATGGCATGTGTATACCACAAATGACACCCGAAAATACGTTCTGCTACTCCTTCTGAGTATTACGATACCAAATGTGTGAGACTTTTACACAGCCTGGCCACATACAGAGGCCCAATATTGAAATAGCCCCATCAGGCGTTCTAGGAGCTTAAATTACACATCTTATTTCTCAACCACCTATTACAGTTTTGAAGGCCCTGGAGCACCAGGACAATGGAAATGCCCACAAAGTGACCCCACGTGGCACTGACAACACGTGGCACTGACGACACGTGGCACTGACAGATGGCACTGGAGGCAGATGGCACTGGAGGCAGATGGGGCTGACAGATGGGGCTGACAGATGGGGCTGGCAGATGGGGCTGGCAGATGTCGCTGGCAGATGTTGCTGACAGATGGCACTGGGGCTGGCACTGGCAGATGGCACTGGCAGATGGTGCTGGCTATTTGCTCTGGCTAATTGCTCTGGCAAAGGGGGCTGGCAGATGGCACTGCGGCTGGCAGATGGCACTGGCGCTGGCAGGTGGCACTGGCGCTGGCAGGTGGCACTGGCAGGTGGCACTGGCAGGCGGCACTGGGGCTGACGGCACTGGGGCTGATGGATGGCACTGGCGCTGGCAGGTGGCACTGGCAGGTGGCACTGGCACTGGCAGGTGGCACTGGCATGTGGCACTGGCGCTGGCAGGTGGCACTGGTAGGTGGCACTGGCAGGTGGCACTGGCACGTGGCACTGGCACGTGGCACTGGCGGCACTGGGGCTGACGGCACTGGGGCTGACGGATGGCACTGGCACCGGTGCTGGCAGATGGCACTGGCAGGTGGCAGGTGGCACTGGCAGGTGGCACTGGCGGCACTGGCACTGGCGGCACTGGTGGTGGCAGGTGGCACTGGCAGGTGGCACTGGCGGCACTGGCACTGGCGGCAGTGGGGTTGACGGATGGCACTGGCGCTGGCAGGTGGCACTGGCGCTGGCAGGTGGCACTGGCAGGTGGCACTGGCAGGCGGCACTGGGGCTGACGGCACTGGGGCTGGCAGGTGGCACTGGCAGGTGGCACTGGCAGGTGGCACTGGCACTTGCAGGTGGCACTGGCACGTGGCACTGGCACTGGCAGGTGGCACTGGTAGGTGGCACTGGCAGGTGGCACTGGCACGTGGCACTGGCACGTGGCACTGGCGGCACTGGGGCTGACGGCACTGGGGCTGACGGATGGCACTGGCGCTGGCAGGTGGCACTGGTGCTGGCAGATGGCACTGGCAGGTGGCAGGTGGCACTGGCAGGTGGCACTGGCGGCACTGGCACTGGCGGCACTGGTGGTGGCAGGTGGCACTGGCAGGTGGCACTGGCGGCACTGGCACTGGCGGCACTGGGGCTGACGGATGGCACTGGCGCTGGCAGGTGGCACTGGCGCTGGCAGATGGCACTGACGGCACTGGGGCTGACGGCACTGGGGCTGACGGATGGCACTGGCGCTTGCAGGTGGCACTGGCGTTGGCAGGTGGCACTGGTGCTGGCAGGTGGCACTGGTGCTGGCAGGTGGCACTGGCGCTGGCAGGTGGCACTGGCGGCACTGGGGCTGACAGCACTGGCGGCACTGGGGCTGACGGCACTGGGGCTGACGGCACTGGGGCTGACGGATGGCACTGGGGCTGACGGATGGCACTGGTGCTGGCAGGTGGCACTGGTGCTGGCAGGTGGCACTGGCGCTGGCGGCACTGGCGCTGGCGGCACTGGGGCTGACGGCAGGCACTGGCGCTGGCAGGTGGCACTGGCGCTGGCAGGTGGCACTGGCGGCACTGGCACTACTGGCAGATGGCACTGGGCTGACAGATGGCACTGGGCTGACAGATGGCACTGGCACTGGGGCTGACAGATGGCACTGGCACTGGGGCTGACAGATGGCACTGGGGCTGAGAGATGGCACTGGGGCTGAGAGATGGCACTGGGGCTGACTTACAGATCGCTCTCCCTCCTCACACGCTGTCTCTGTGTGAGGAGGGAGAGACACGGCAATGGGAGATGATCTCATATGTTTACATATGAGATCATCTCCCATTGGCAGCTGCGATCGTGCTGTGAATGGCCGCTTTGATTGGCCGTTCACGGCGATCTGTATTTGCCTGTCTCCGGGAGACACGGCGAATACAAAACTTCCGCGATGCGCGCCCCCTGCAGCGCGCATTGCGGAAGTAAACACAAGGCCGTCCAGGGACGACCAGGCGAAGGAACCCGCCTGCTCTAAGGCCGTCATTCGGCTATAGGGCGGGCAGGAGGTGGTTAATGTAATAAAAGGGTTGTATTGGGGGAACAGTAGTCGGGTTCTGGTTAATGGGAGTTTTGGGTGGGCTTTTTTGGTTAAATCTGGGGTGAGACAGGGGTGTCCCCTATTCTTTTTATTTGTTTTATTGATCCGCTGTTAAGGATGATACAGAGGGATAAGGTGGTGAGGGAATTTTTGGTGCCTGGGAGTGGGGGGAACATTGTGAAATGTTTAGGTTATATGGATGACGTGGTGGCAGTGTGTCAGTGGGTGGTGGGCGTAAGAAGGTTGAAGTTACTTTTGTCTATTTTTTGTGTATGTGCAGGAATGCGTGTGAATTGGAATAAGTGTAGTTTGGGTTTGTATGGGAGGCAAGTGGAATGTGTGGATGATCAGATTGGGAAGGTTGAGGATGGAGTGAGGATTTGGGGTATTGTGTTTAACCATGGAATGAAAGGGGAAGTGTGCTGGAATGAAGTGGGAGAAAAGATATTCCTGTAGTTGTTCCCTCCCCTTTAGTTAGACTTACCTCTCAGGGAACACAGTTAACCTCTTCACCTCCCCCTAGTGTTAACACCTTCACTGCCAGTGGCATGTTTACAGTAATCGCATTTTTAATCACACTGAATGCTGTATTAATGCCAATGATTCCAAAAATGTGTCAAAATTGTCCGATGTGTCCGCCATAATGCCGCAGTCACAATAAAATTGCAGATTGCTGCCATTACTAGTAAAATAAAATTAATAATAAAAATGCTATAAATCTATCCCCTACTTTGTAGAGGCTAAAAACTTTTGTGCAAACCAATCAATATACGCTTATTCTTGAGAACAACCTAAAGACTTGGACAGGAAGTGACTGTTGTTTTGATTGAGAAGGTTGACCTTATTACCCAGGAGTCTGTGTGACCTACCCAAGAACACTCTCTTACACAGTGCATGCTGGGTAGGCGAAAAAAAGAAGAAGAGCAGCTATTTTAGGTCTCTTGTTCTCAAGTAAAAATATACAGGTGCGTTACTCATATTTGGTCACTAGATGGCTTTGGTACAGAACCACAGTAATGTCCATTAACCTTACATTAAAGTAGACATAACCACATCAATAAGCAAGGATGTCAGCGCTACATTTATGTTTGCATTTTGTTTGTTATGTCTTTGCAAAACAGATGTGTTTTCGAGCAATTATTTTTTACTTTTTTTGTATTTATTTTCTTTGGGGGGGGGGATTTTTCCTAGAAATATGTTTGATGTTGTCAATGTGTGTCGTTTGTAGGTTGTTATTTTCACTTTGATTTAATTATCTGTACTGCATTATTTTGCAAAATCTTCCTCAAGATGTTGTGACTAATGTTTAAATCCTTTACAGTCTGTCCGTATGTGGGTGCAGTCCTTTTAACTCCTGTTAATTTCATCTGAAAAATGGTCAGACCTCAAAACCATATTCCGTTAGTGTCTCAAATTAACATACATGTGTTATTTGCTTTCCTTGCTCTTTTCCAAGTCCTGTTTTGTTGACCAATCAAATTTGTAGCACATTTTTATGTTTTATGTGTTTTAATTATTTGTTTTGCAGATGCATGCTCTCCCCTAAACAATTTTCATGGAACAGATTTCCCAGCTGCAGCTTAACTAGGCTGATTGGCATGGCAAATAAAGTGTGATTTGTCTAAAAGTTACTTTCTCGGTGCCTTCATGAATTGGATTGTGCGTATGCTGCCATGGATAGGCACCAGGAAAGGAAAATTATGGCGCTGTAAGTATTCAATTTTCCATTTTAGCGCAGTGGCTCTCAGGCTCAGTCCTCAAGTACCCCAAATAGGCCATGATTTGGGAATTTATCTTATCTAAAATAGCTGTCCAAAATACCAAGCCATCGACTGATTTAAAACACCTGTGCAAGATGAAGGAACCTGAAAACATGGCCTGTTGGGGGTACTTGAGGACAGGGTTGAGAACCACTGATTTAGAGCACTGAGCTAAAATCTACCGCAAGACAATCCTATTCTGATTGTGGGCATTTGAAGGAAACCAAGTGAGTGTTAGAACCCCTGCTTGTCTTTTTAAGTTGGGCATTGTGTCCCTTTTCTGAAAATTAGCTTCACTTCCTGTCACCAATGTTTCCTTGGGGACACACAGGTTAATCTAGTGTCCCCATTAGGAAAATTGCACTCTAGAACTTGTACACCCCAAATTATTAGGTATTTGGGGATTTATTAAAGGCAAATCCACTCTGCACTACAAGTGTACTCACTGTAAATATGAGGAGAAGCATGGGTGATTTTATCATCCAATCATGTAGAAGCAAAAATGCTGTTTTTCATTTTCCTCGCATGTCCCCCTTGGATCTCCAGCAACTGTACTTCCAATTGCACTTGTGGTGCAAAGTGATTTGCCTTTAGTAAATAAAGTCCAAGATACCTAATAATTTGGGGTGTACACATCAAAATGCTAGAGTGCAATTTCCCTAATGGGGAAACTGTTTAGATTGACCTGTGTGTGCCCAGGGAAAGACAATGCTAGGGTTTTACCCTCACCTTCTGCTTGGCTATGTGGCAAGAAGTGAATACATTTGAAGGAGAAACCCCTATCAGGCGTGCAGACATCCCCAAAAACTTCAAATCCTTCTGCACTCTATCCCCAAGCAAAAAAAGGGAAAGATTTCATTTAGTTTAACTTTGCAAAGACACATTCCTAAGTTCAACTGTAATACATGTCAATGGCCCATTTAAATCTTGTATAACCTCCTTAGAGGTATTCCTGAGTATGGCTCGGGGTGAATTTTCAGTACCAAAAGTTGTAATCCCGAGCCACACTCGGGATCGCATTACAGGATCCAGGCAAAGTTGCTTACCTTGTCGCCAGATTCCTGCGATGCCTCCCCTCTGTGTCTCCATTTGATCTACCACAGTGTCAAGCTCTGTTCTCTGTGGGCGTTGTGACGCACGGGGATGGAGCATGGCGCCAAATTCAAAAAGTTAAAAATACAGTACACTGTAATCTTACAGTTTACATTACTGTATCACATTATTTCACCTCCCTTTTGTCCCTAGTGGTTTGTCCAGTGCCCTGAATGCAGTTTTATTTTATATATACTGTTCTTTTTGCCTGGAAACTGGAGATTTTCCATGGCAACCAAAAAGCGTCCCTTTACATCAAAAGCAGTTTTAGACCAACTAGAAAACAGTGATAATAAATTAGAATCACTTGCAGAATTTAGGGATAGTGATTTGTGGGGAAATTCGGAAAGTGATGACAGCGAGAATTCTGCAACTGAGCAAATTTCAGTGTTTTTGATTTGATTACATTATTGAATAATTTGTATTATTATTTGTTATAATTATTTATAGCTATTTATTATATTATAATTTATGATTTTGTGTTTTAAACTTTATCATACCCAGGCTGTCTACTAGACTCTTGTTTTGACAGATTTAAGTGTGTTATTCCTAATGCCACGTACACACGATCGAATTGTCTGGCGTACTTAGTCCGGCAAACAATCCGGCGGACTTTCTCCCGAACAGACTTTGCCACACATGGACACACGGAAAGTCCGGCGATTGCTAGCGCGATGACGTACAGCACGTAAGACAGGACTAGAAAAATGAAGTTCAACAGCCAGTAGCCAATAGCTTCCTTTTCGTACTTTCTTCTGAGCATGCGTCATTCTTAGTCCGCCGGACTAGCATACTCACAAACATATTGTCCGCTGAAACCCAAGTCCGGCGGAAAGATTGGGTTGCAAAACTACTTTCTAAGTCCGCCGGACTTTACACTGAAAAAGTCGCTGAAGCCCACACACAATCGGATTGTCCGCTGAAATGCGGTCCGGCGGACTAAGTGCGCCGGACAATTTGATTGTGTGTACGCGGCATTAGAATTACAGGCCTACAATATCATAGTGCCAGGGAGGTTTAATAGAAAACACCAGTTGCCTTTCACTATAAACATATGTTAGTCCAGTCCTGGAAATCTGTATCTGCTTTCCTATTATTCACCAATACATTTATAAGCCTGCACCAAGACCCATGTGCCCGTGTCGCATATCTGGTTCCCAGAAGCGGTGGCCAGCACACAGGAATGACATTACGCCCCTCCAGGAAGTTGCTTGTATTGCTGCTAATTTCTTCCCACCACCATGCCCCACTCACTGTTCTCTGAGGAAGAAATGATCCTTATTTGCAAATTAAGATAATTTTATTTTTATTTTTACATGGGGTGGTGTTTGTGTGGGTCATGTGTGTATGTCTAAATGATTTGGCCTCAAAACACACACCTACTTCCGATGTACAGATTCACTAGCCGGGCTAATGTATATTGCTTCCTGCTTCAGTGTGTGTGTAGACATATATATATATATATATATATATATATATATATATCTATATATAAATAGATGTAGGTTCTTGTGTCCACCAGCAGAGAGAAGTTGGGTAGATGCCACACTCCCAATTCTATAGGCATAATAATAGTCTAGCACAGGAGTCTTCAAACTATGGCCCTCCAGTTGTTCAGGAACTACAATTCCCATCATGCTTAGTCATATCTGTGAATGTCAGAGTTTTACAATACCTCATGGGACATGTAGTTCTGCAACAGCTGGAGAGCCGTAGTTTGAAGATTCCTGATCACTCTAGCATGTCTTGAAAAAAGGTGTGTTCTTATGTATAATGCCCAAGACATGTCTTTTTGAAAATCCAAGTGGGTCATGGCACATCTACTTTCCAAATTTGGCACTTCAGATGGTCATGCACTATGCAATCTGATTGGCCAATCTCTGTATAACTCGATATATCTGCAAAATAGGTAATAGGAAGACATGCTTGAACAATTAATTCAAATTATAGGAAATTTAAACAGGCTCTTGCACTAATTCTAATTTATTTAAGATCCAACTGATTGCAGTGTATGGTCACCTTTAAAGATCAAGAGAAATGTATTCGGTTCAGAAACACTTACTTCTTTGTTCTTTGTAATGTATTGAAAGATTTGGGTAAAAAAGAAAAAAAAAAATTTCAAAGATGTATTCGAAGTAATAGGAATGAGTTTAGCATCATAAGGGTTAATTAACTGAGAACACCTACTAATTGCCTAACAAGACACACCGAATAAGATGAAATTAACCAATTGTATTGGGCATGAGATATTATTAATAAGAAAAACGGAGTTACCCTGGCGCCAGTTGCAGTTAACATGTGCAGGTATTTATTATCACTATTTGCAATTCAATGTGCGCCGGTTCACATGTTCGATTAATGACATTTCCGGCGATGGATAGTGAATGACCATCTATGTTGGCTTTCACAATTAGTAATTTGTGCTATCTGTTATCAGTCACTTATTTGGCAACACCCAAGACCTTTCATATCAGCTATCCCCTAAGAATACTTGCAGGTGAGCTATATGAATTATGGTGGCATGTAATGACATCATGTTTCTGTTTCCAAACTGTGGACTCTGTAAGGCAGAATCTAAACTGCAAAAGAGCTGATCTGCATTCATGTTAGGTATGAAGGAAATATGTAAACTGCCTTTACTAGACTACCCTGAAAATAAGTGTTCCAGAAAAAAAAAAGCGTATCACATACAGTATAATGTAATATAATGTAGAGTGCCTGTCTTTCAGGTATTTACAACTTTACAAATCATAGTTTTTTGTCCAAATTGCAAATACAAATGAATGCCCATGGAAATGCATTCAAAGGGTATTTCAGCTAAGGCAGTTATTATAGCTGAGGCTAAATAATTGAGCTGGCCAGTCTGGCCTGTAATTTAATCTTTGCTGCTCACTTTATCAGGTTTGGCAATACACAACCATAGTAGAATCTGTAATATTCTCATATTAGAGAAAACCTGTGCTAAAGAATTTTTGTTGCCTGGCTGTCATGACAATATAGTAGTTTTCCTATTTTCCAGGACCCTGATTCAGCACAACTTTGTAGACCAGGATTAGGTTCACACTATTGATAATAGATTTATTGTGCACTTGGTGTGTGTGACAACTGCCCAATGCAAATTTACAGTTAGCTGCAAATTTGCCAGCCTGAAACTCTCCATACTGCTGAAATTTAGAGGTGGACTTTAAGCTAGAAATTACTTCAAACACTATTATTTCCTACTAAATGACAGTAGAATTAAGTTCAGCAATCCTGAACCGCAGTCAGCTCATATACACACAAACACCACTCATATGTTTTGCTGACTTGCAAGTCATCATTACTATCTTGCAATAATAAGTTATACAGTGCCTTGCAAAAGTATTCACCCCCCTTGGCATTTTTCATGTTTTGTTGCCTCACAACCTGGAATAAACATGGATTTGCATCATTTAATTTGCAGACCATGCCCACAACTTTGAAGATTTTTTTTGTTTTATATTAAGCAAACAACAAATAGGAAAAAGTAACAGAAAAAAGTCAATGTGCATATCTATTCACCCTCCTAAAGGCAATACTTTGTAGAGCCACCTTTTGCAGCTATCACAGCTCCAAGTCACTTTAAATAAGTCTCCATGAGCTCACCACATCTTACCACTGGGATTTTTGCCCATTCCTCCTTGCAAAACTGCTGCAGCTCCTTCAAGTGGGCCGGTTTGCTCTTGTGAACAGCAATCTTTAAGTCTGGCCACAGATTTTCTATTGGATTGAGGTCTGGTCTTTGACTAGGCCATTTCAACACATTTACATGTTTCCCCTTAAACCACTCAAGTGTTGCTTTAGCAGTGTGTTTGGGGTCATTGTCCTGCTGGAACGTGAACCTCCGTCCTAGCCTCAAATCACACACAGAGTGGTACAGGTTTTACTCAAGAATATCCCTGTATTTAGCACCAGCCATCTTTCCCTCAACTCTGACCAGTTTCCCAGTCCCGGCTTTTGAAAAACATGGTGTTCTTCGGGTGATGTGATGGGTGGGTTTGCACCAGACATAGCGTTTTCTTTGTTGGCTAAAAAGTTCAATGTTAGTCTCATCAGACTAGAGCCCCTTCCATACATTTTGGGAGTCTCCCACGTGCCTTTTCGCAAACTCAAAATGTGCCCTTTTGTTTTATGCTGAAAGTAATGGCTTTCTTCTGGCCACTCTGCCATAGAGCCCAACTCTATGGAGTGTACGGCTTATGTTGTCCTATGTACTGATACTCCAGTCTCTGCTGTGGTACTCTGCAGCTCCTCCAGGGTTACCTTAGGTCTCTGTGCTGCCTCTCTTTGCCTGGTCCGTGTGTTTTGGCGTGGGGCCGTCTCTTGGCAGGTTTGCTGTTGTGCCATGTTTTTTCCATTTGGTTATGATAGATTTGATGGTGCTCCTAGGGATCATCAAAGATTTGGATTTTTTTATAACCTAACCCTGACTTGTACTTCTCAACAACATTATCCCTTACTTGTTTGGGGAGCTTCTTGGTCTTCATGGTAGTGTTTGGTTAGTGGTGCCTCTTGCTTAGGTGTTGCAGCCTCTGGGGCCTTTCAAAAAGGTGTGTATATGTAATGACAGATCATGTGACAATTAGTGAAATTATGTCAACCTGTGTGCAATCTAATTATGTGACTTCTGAAGGTAATTGGTTGCACCAGAGCTTTTTATGGGCTTCATAACAAAGGGGGTGAATACATACGCACATGTCAATTATCATTTTTCTATTTCTGAAAAATAGTTTCATGTATAAATTCTAATTTAACTTTGCCAACTTATATGTGATGGATCAGAACACAAAAGTCTAATTCAGATTAAAAAAACATTTAATCAAAGGCTGTAATGTAACAAAATAGGTAAAAAGCCACCGGGTTGAATACTTTTGCAAGACACTGAATGTCTAGAAGAAAGTGCATCTGTGCACAGTTACATGATGCTGGAAAGATCTGTACATGACCCCAGTATGACTGAGCATAAATTGTTTAATGACGGCAACCTGAACAATACACTCTCACACCATTCCCTATGAGCTTAATGTGCTCAATTCAAATCTGCTGAACAGGCCATTTTATAACAGTTTGCAACACAGAGATTAATTTGCCACTGGATAAATTAAGAAAGCTGCGGCAAGTGATGATGATATTAATGACTTCAATTATTATGCCAGGTGAATCCTTCAATGACCTTTCCTTTTGTTCCACATGGCCACATTCTGTATTGACTAATGAAGCATATAGGTCAATGGTGGAATTTGTGCCAGAGATACAGCATTCTAAAAAAGAATAATCAGTAATCACAATATGCTGATGTTCACATTGTAATATGCAAAATGTGATCCACTACTCATTACAGCTGCTCAGTAAGATATCCAATAACTGAATATATATATTGATGCATCATAAAGATAACAAGTTATGGTATTGTGGGCTTTTGTATACAAAAGATTTGCCATATTTTTTCCACACATTTTTAAAAACTATTTGCAGATAGCTAATGAAAGGACGCAAACAGCTGCTAATGTGCTTCAGTTTCTTGGAGATATGAATATGATTTTCTTTTCATGTTATCAGTGGAATATTGCTCTTTTATGTCATTGATGCACGTGCATGCATTTGTATACATTTATCTAATCCTTCTACCTGGAGAGATACAATAAATAACGTAAACAGTTCTATAAAAATATTGCTTGTGACTTTGTTAATTTCCTAATGAAACTCATACACTTCTATTCTTTTTATTGCTATGCAATTAAACCTACTACATAATATACAGTCATATGAAAAAATAAGTACATCTTACTGAAGTTTTTTTACATATTACAGGCAAACATAACATCTTTCTTTAAACAGTGCCTACAGATAAAGGTGATATACTTGAAAATAAACATACGGAAAATGTGCCTTTTCAATAATAATAAAAAAATAAAAATAACAATAGATGTAAGGATGTACTGTGCAAAATGTACACTCACAAGAAGTCATTTTTGCAAAAATGGGGTAATACCATCTTCATGCAAAGTATTTTGCATGACTGCCCACCAGTCTCTGACATTGACGCAATGACATATTGGCCACTCCCACATGCAAATTTCCTTCAGTTGCAGAGTGTTTGAGTTTCTTTGCATTAACGGTGCGCTTCAAATTCCACCCACATTTGAATGGGATTCAGATTAGGGTTTTGGACTAGGCCAGTCCTTATTTCCTCATTTCTTCTTTTTGAGTAATTCTTTGGTGGATTTGTTAGTGTTCGTTGGATCATTTTGATCCATGTTGAAATAGCTTTCTGGTTTAACTTCAGTTTTAGACAGATGGTCTCACATTCTCATCAAGCACACTTTAATATAAAGCCAAATTCACAGTTGACTTGATGACTGCAAAACCTGAAATCATAACATTTCCACCACCATTCTTCAATGCTGGTATGAGGTTCTCCATCAGAAATGCTGTCTTAAGTTTGCCCCAAACATGTCCATAGTTACAGTGGCCAAGCAACTTTATTTTTGGTTTACCAGTCCACAGCACATAGTTGTAGAAAACCTGGGGTTGATCACCAATAGACTGTTCACTTGTGGGTGTTTTTCAAAGTGATTCTAAAGCCTTAAAGTTTTTTTTTTACCTTAAAGAGGAAGTAAACCCTGATGGGTTTTACTTCCTCTTTTTTTCCCTGCAAAGGTAAAGCATAATGGACTACTATGCATCGCATAGTAGCTCATTATGTGTCACTTACCTGACACAGGAGCCAGCGAAGTCGCCGCTGATCCCTGTAGTCCGCCGCATCCATGTTGCTGGTGGCGTCTCGCAGCTCCGACGAATCACAGCGGCGAAGCCGCGATGACGTCACTCCCGCGCATGCGCACGGGAGTCGCGTCTCGCAGCTCCGCCGCTGCCACTCGGCGAAGCCGCGATGACGTCACTCCCGCGCATGCGCACGGGAGTCGACAAATTAGGCAAATCCATTCATGGATTTGCCGCATTTAGTGCGCCTGCGCGCCGCTGTCTACGGCGCATGCGCCGTAGACAGCGGTGCCCATTTTCGGGCAAATATCTCCTAAACCATATAGGTTTAGGAGATATTGCTTGGACCTACAGGTAAGCCTTAATCTAGGCTTACCTGTAGGTCCAAGTTGTTTGGAAAGGTTTACTTCCTCTTTAATGCATTCTATTCTTTAAGGTTGCAGTGGGCTTTAAATGTCTATGTTTTGATTTTTGATTTTATTTTTTTCAACGTTAATTAAAGTATTTACTTTACTTACTTACTAGGCATCTGCCTTATTGCAATTTCACATTGTCAGGTCTGGCATGGATTTGTTTATAAACAAAGCAATGTCAAGCAATAATCTTTTTGGCAATCTTTTAAGGCAGGCAAATTGGTAATTTAATTATGAAATCAAACTCCTCCCTAATCATTAAAGTGTATCTAAAGGAAGAACAAAAAAACTGAGACTGTACACCGATGTTGTCACCATAGTCTAGATTTGTTTCATATAACAACCATGCAATAGAAATCCCTGCCCTAGGACTGCCCCCACTTATGCATTTCATACAATAGGGCTTAAAGTAGATAGTAAGTAGACTAATAGAGGGTTATAACCCCTGTAACAGAAGCAGCTGTTTTTTTTTTTGGGGGGGGGGGGGGGGAGTAAACAACCTCCCTGCGCCGGCACTAGCACAACTGCCAGCTACCCCTCTCCGCGTGTGGCATGGCATGGCACTAACACCCCCCCACTACCCCCTATCCTTACTGTGGATGTGGGCGATGAGAGCAGCAGTCAGAGCGGCTGTGGCCATCTTCCAGCATGGTGGGCTTTGGTGTCCTCTCCACAGTGTGTCTCCTCTTTGCTCCTCTGGGCACTAGGCATCCAATAGGATCGCTTGACATTTTGGCTATTTGGGAAATAAGTTTCATACCTGCTTCCTGGTTGGCCTGGGAGGAGGATCAGTGTTGCAACAGCAAATATTTTTTCGCTGTTGCCACATACTGAGTGTGCTCTGGATGCATCGTCTTCGACCCGAGCCTATCAAATTTTTAAGCCTATTAGAGCCTATGGCTCTAATCAGGTGCTTCAAAAAACCCTGGCCGCTGCAATTCATGTGCCTGGTGCCCTGAAAGGAGCCGGACACATGAATAGGGGGCGGCGGCGGTGGCCATGGATAGATACATGAATCTATCCACTGCATATAGGGGGTGGAGAGGAGGCAGCGCCCCTAATGGATGGGCCACCACTGCCCTGTAAGGTTTATTTGTGCCCTCTTTTTCCCATTGGGGAGATTTACTTTCACTTCTTGTCCCATAGCCAAAACAGGAAGTGAGAGAAAATCCCTGCAAATTAAGGGAATCTCATGGGGACCCCCAGATCACCAGAACTAATGTCCCCATTGGAAGATTTCCCCTCTATTATTTTTTCTGGGGACAACCCAGATTTTTGGATTTTCTTTTACTTTCATTTTTAATGATAATGGTAACCAGGGCAAGTAGAGATGATGAATCTTCCCAATGGGGCACCGACAACAATTAAACCTGATCGGTTTTATAATCCCTCTGCACTCTACCCAAACTATCCAAACCTAAAAAAGTCTTGCCTTTAGTTATACTTTGATCACAGCATGGCAGTAGGAAGGGCTGGCTTTTCGATCGGAGATGAATGAGTTATACCAACAACAAAATATAAACATATTGCAGCATACAACTCTTCACATATGGTTCCAAAATAGGTGGTCAAGGGAGCCCAGACAATTAATCTAAAGGAGGTTTTCGCCTGCTCTTATTTAGGATGGGTGTAATCAAAAATGCATATTACACAAAATGAAAAAAACAAACAAACATGGTGACTGCATACATTTTATTTTTTGGGGCATTTTTTCTTATTTATTTTTTCCCTGATGATCTGCCCAGTAACACACCTCTGTGTTTCCCTGGCTACGGAGGATGGGCTTTACATAAGTAATAAGTGACTAACAAAGTAAAGCCTAACTTTAGTTAACACTTTTTAAGTGGTTACAGTAGGTTTGTTTTTCCTTTTGGGATAAAGGTTTCAACTATCTGAGTAAAAGCCTATATAGTTGAAACCTCACAGTTGTAATCACCTCTGTAGTGATAAATGCTTTTTCTCCACAATATAAATTTCACATTTTCTAGACAGCTGGACAGTGGCGGCCCATTCATAGGGAGCGCTGCCCCCTTAATCCATGTGCCTGGTCCCTAATCTACATGCAGGGTGATGGACGCATGGATTCTAATTGGGCTCCCCCCCCCCCCCCAAACAAAATATAGCACCAACTACCTCTGCAGCTTGGTTGCTTCTAGGAAGCTTAAAAATAACAGACTTACTGGTAGGATCAACAGGTAATACAACTATGTTACTGGAGAAAGGAGGGATGTAACAGAAATACTAAAACTATTGCAATATTGCTCTTCACAGACTTCATTATATATTAAATTTTTCATTTTGCAATATTTCCACTTTAGGAAGGTTTGTTCTTACAATCAGCTTTTTCTCCACTGACACACATTATAAAATACATTGGGTATGGCTATATAGGTGTAACCATGTATTTTTCAAAATATAAAATGTAAAATTTTTGGGAAAATATGCCAATATGCATCTGTATGGAAATGCAAGTAATGGCAGCTACACCCATATGGTCACCTTATACTGTAATACATGTTAGTGGGCAACATTATGCTGTAGCTGTGACTCCCTGGCACCCTAATGTACATCCATGTGCAAGAGCCCCTAGATGAAATGCAGTTCTTTTAAATTGCTTGCCAATGCCAAAGCCAATGCTAGGTTTTTGAGTTTTTTTTGGGGGGGGGGAGGGGGGGGGGCTTTTGGTTTCTAGGAACCAATACCTTTTCCCATGGAGGCAGCCGTGTCAACATTTTTTTCTCCTGGCGACAAATAATTATCAAGAAAGCCATTCAGCTGTGATCTCTATTTTCCTTACAGTAATATGAAGAAAGAGCAGGATCCATACCAAGAAGAGAAATCTGACTGTTTAGAAGGTTATCATGAGATTTATTGTGACAGTCAAGAACACTTTGCAAAGAACCGCAGTGGATAGCCGAGCAGAGAGTGGGATGGAATTCACACTAATTATCTGTGCTTTTCTGCCTGTCAAAGAGTGCCTGCAACATAAAATGCTTTCTGACATGGAGAAAAGAATAGACGGTTATTGTGTACCTCTGCTTGGCTATCCAACGCGGTTCCATTCAAAGCATTCTTAGTGTCACACAAATCTCATGAAGCAGGCCTGACCGGAAGGATGTTTCCCCACTTAGCGTTGATTATGCTGTCTCAAATGTGACTTTATATTGCAACTGACAAAAAATAAATAAATCTTGACAACTGTAATGCCCCGTACATACAGTCTGACTTTCTAATGGCAAATGTGCGATCAGCGCTTTCCGATCGTGTGTAGGCTCCATCGGACAGTTTCCATCGGAATTTCTGTCACACAAAATTTGAGATCTGGATCTCAAATTTTCCGACAGCAAAATCCATTGTTGGAATTTCCTATAGTGTATACACAATTCCGACGCACAAAGTTCCACGCATGCTCGGAATTAAACAAAAGAGCCGCACTGGCTATTGAACTTAATTTTTCTTGGCTCGTCATACGTGTTGTACGTCACCGCGTTCTTGACGTTCACAATTTTCAACCAACTTTGTGTGACCGTGTGTATGCAAGACAAGTTTGAGCCAACATCCATCGGAAAAAATCCACGGATTTATACCTGGCCTTCCTTTTGTAGTACTATGATAGAAATCTCACTTTTTCCTTTTACGCCACATTATGGCCAATCAAATGCTAGGGATTTACATTACCTGCTCCAGCTTGTTTATGACTGCAAGTTAAGATATATCATGGAAAAAGAGCCTCTGATGGAGACCTGGAGAATGGAGCATAAAATATCAGGCCCACGCCCTTGGTGCCAGGGCCTCTCAATGTCACAGCCCCAAACCACAAAGGTATTGAAGAAGGGATATTCACATGGACTTATTTTAAATTCTTTTTTTATTTTTGTTGTTTTTTCCCCCACTCTATGTGCTGTCAAAACAAAAAGAGCTGAGCTCTGTTATATCTAAGCCATTATTTCTAATTTTGGAGACACTTTAACCGCTTGCAGACCAGCAGCCGAAGTTTTACTGCGGCAGGCTGGCTCCACTGCACAAAATCACGTTAGGCTAGGCAGAAGGGGAAATGCTTGTTTACATTAGCATCTCTGTGTTCTTCCTCTCCGTGAGGTGATCGCGGGTATGCCCATGGACATCGAGTTCACAGGACCCGCTGTGGGACTCACGGAGCTTGCGATGGGCATGAGTGCACACATCTCCCCTTCTGCCTAGCGACAGTGTCAGTGATCAGCTCTCCCTAAGATCGGGAGCGCTGATCAGTGATGTGTCACACGCAGCCCAGCCCCCCCACAGTTAGAATCACTCCCTAGGGCACACTTAACCCCTACAGCGCCACCTACTGTTAACCCCTTCACTGCCAGTCACATTTACACATTAATAAGTGCATTTTTATTCGTATTTAATCTGTATGAATGTGAATGGTCCCAAAATCATGCCAAAAGTGTCCGATGTGTCTGTCATAATGTCGCAGTCATGATAAAAATTGCTGATCGCTGCCTTTTCTAGTAAAAAAATAAAAAAATAAAAATGCCATAAAACTATCCCCTATTTTGTAGACGCTATAACTTTTGCACAAACCAATCAATAAATGCTTATTGTGATTTTTTTTTAACCAAAAATATGTAGAAGAATACATATCAGCCTATACTGTGGGAAAAAATGTGTCTTTTATATATTTTTTGGGGAGATTTATTATAGCAAAAAGTAAAAAATATTGCACTTTTTTCTAAATTGTCGCTATTTTTTTGTTTATAACAAAAAATAAAAACCGGTGATCAAATACCACCAAAAGAAAGCTTTTTTTGTGGGAAAAAAAGGACATCAATTTTGTTTGGGAGCCATGCCGCATGACCGCGCATTGTTAAAGCTACACAGTGCTGAATCGCAAAAAAGTGCTCTGGTCTTGGCTAGCCAATTCCTCCGGGGCTTAAGTGGTTAATGACTGGCATAGTACCACTGGATTGGCATACCACCAATGTGATGCCTGCCTATATTTAAAAAGGGACCAAATTCTTAACCAAATTCTTAACCATGCAACTACAGACCCATTAGTTTACCTTCAATAGTCTGATGATAGTCTACATACACACATAGAAGAATTTTTGCTAGAAATAAATATTTTAAAGCGGGAGTCCGCTGGGACTCCGCGTTTTTTTTTTTTTTTTTTTTAAAGCCAGCAGCTACAAATACTGCAGCTGCTGACTTTTAAAATAGTGACACTTACCTGTCCAGCGCGCCCGCGATGTCGGCACCCGAAGCCGATCTCTAGGTCGTCTCTCGGGTGCTGCCGCCGCCATCTTGGGTATGGGAATCAGGAAATGGAGCCTTTCGGCTTCATTTCCCGGTTCCCTACTGCGCATGCGCGAATCGCGCTGCGCAATAAGGACGATCCCCGCTGCCTCTGGGATCTGTGTGTTTCCCAGCAGGCAGCGGGGCACTTGCGGAAAGGGGTGGGCACTTGCGGAAAGGGGCGTAATCTACGCCCCTTTCCGCAGAGAGCTATCCCGGAAGTGGGTACAGATACCTGTACTGTACAGGTACCTGCACCCCCCTCCCCCCTGAAAGGTGCCAATTGTGGCGCCGGAGGGGGGGAGGGATCCGATGAGCGGAAGGTCCACTTTAGGGTGGACCTCCGCTTTAAGCAATAGTCAGTACGGATTCATGAAAGATAAAAGTTGTCAAACAAATCAGTTATTTTTTAGAAGTAAGCAGAACCTTGGACAAAGGAGTGGCTATAGACACAGGGGGTTATTTACGAAAGGCAAATCCACTTTGCACTGTAAGTGCACTTGGATGTGCAGTCCCTGTAAATCTATGGGGTAGATCTGAAATGAGTGGAAGCTCCGCTGATTTTATCATCCAATCATGTGCAAGCTAAAATGCTGTGTTTTATTTTCCTTGCATATCCCTCTCGGATCAACAGTGACTTTACTTCCAAGTGCAAGTGCAGTGCAAAGTGGATTTGCCTTTAGTAAATAAACCCCACAGTGTACTTGGATTTAGACAAAGCATTTTACACAGCTCACCATCACCACATGTGGCTAATGTGTAAGGCAAAATCTACAGGCTTGGGAAATTCAGTTTGTAAATAGACAGAAAAATTCAAAGAGTAATGCTTAATGATTAATAATTCATACTCGGAATGGTATATGATGTACCCCAGGTTAAAATATTAAAGAGTTTGGGATTAAAAGTACCAATTCAGTGTCTACAGATGACACCAAGTTATGCAGTGGAATAACGTCCTTATAGGAAGTCTCCAACTTCCAAGCCAACCTCAATGCACTGTTTAATTGGGCAACTATGTTTCAAATACGGTTTATTGTTGATAAATGTAAAGGTGTGCACTTGGAGGCTGAAAACATACATACTAGGAGAAGAACAGCGAGGGGAGTCAATAATGGAGAAGGGCCTGGGTGTTGTGGCAGATCACATGACAGTTGTAAACAATGGATGGCTTCCTTTCATACCATCCATTGTGTACAGTTGTGTTGCTAGCTTTGATTGGTCAATGTGATCATATGGTACAGACACGACAAAACAGACCAAATGAATCAGTTTCATTCAGTAAAATGCTTACTTATAGCAATGACATTTACTGCTATAAGCAATCATAATTTGTAAAATAAAGAAAAAAAAATCCTTATCACTTCCCCAGAGTAGTACAATGTTACAATGGTAACATTATATTGCTCTGATCACAGTGTGTTGAAAAATAAATTGTAGAAAAAAGAAAAAAAAAATGAAAAAAAAAAAAAATATATATATATATATATATATATATTTTCCCCTACTGTCACCAGTGTCCTTGATCACTGCAGTTATATGATGGAGCTGTACTGCACTGGTGAAAATATGCAAAAAAAAAAAGTGACTATTTTTTTTTAAATGGCTTTATTTTCCAAAAAATATGACAAAAAATTGCAACTTTAAAAAAGCACCTCTTACTAAGTACCTTGGACTGTCTATTTTCCAAAAAGGCATAATTTAAGGGAAATTTGTATTGTTACGACTATTTGGGCCACAGGAAGTTAGTACCTTTCAGTACATCAGGATTGATTAATTTTCAGATATATATTATATACCGTAGTTTGTGGACTTATTTTCACCAAAGAAATGTAGAAATTTGACCTACATTTATAAAAAAACTATTATTTATATGCAAAATTTTATAATAGGAACAAAGAAAAACAGATTTGTTTTTAAAATGTTCATTGTTTTCCATTTATTTAGCAAAAAAAAAAACTGTGGTGATTAAATACCATCAAAAGAAAGCTCTAGTTATATGAACAAAATTATAAAAATTTAGTTTGGGTACAGTGTTACATGACCACACAATAGTCATTCAAAGCGTGACAGCGCTGAAAGCTGAAAATTTACCTGGGCAAGAAGGGGGCAAAAGTGATATTGAAGTGACTAAAAAAAAAAAAGAGAGCTAAATGCATTCCTAAATGCAAAAAAAAATAACCGCATACTAATTTTTAGAGGTAATAACTCCAGGGATAGTTGATTCAATTGCCCCCCAGAGGATTAGGACATTATTTGTTTTTACCCCACTGGAGTGAAGTAACTATGTAACTATATAGCAGTAAATACTATGTTTGCTATTCCTTCCCCACTCTATCCAAAATCAGGGCACTAGTAATGAAAAGCAACATCCAATATGACCCCACAGGGTTATATACTTCAAACTCTTTGCAAAAGGAGTAGGACTAGTGTACATCCCTTCGAGGTAAATGAACAAATGTCAAATGGTAAAGATTATAAAGCAATATTTATAAAAATAAGGACCATATATAATCAATCTGATAGATGGAATCCACCTTTACAATGGCAGTAGTTTTTGCTTTAGGTAAGTTCTGGAGCCTTCCTGCCAATCGTCACATAAAAACAAAAAACAAGGAGGGAGGGAGAGCATGCCACTGTCTAAGCATAATAGTTGTAGGAAAACCAATAAAAAACTGAATGATAGGTATTGTGCTCTCATATACATGGCTAAAACACAGCATATCAATATGTTCAGTTGACACATCAATAAAGGGCAGCTTCATAAAAATTCTCAGATGGATATAAAATAATATGAAAGAAGAGCGAGGGGAAGTGCACCACTCTCAATGTAGTATTGATAAAAGGCAATGTTCAAAAATTAAGAGATACACTCACGTGAAAATTGTGTAACCCAGGCATTACTCAAGGTATCCAACAGGTGGCATCCTTCTGATGATCCCCAATTGAGATGTAAGAAGGGTGGATAAAGAGCTGCTTTTGGTGGATGGTCTCATCAGTAGATGTGGAGATGCGGTGGCACAAACCAAAAGCCAAAAACCAAAGGGAAAGTGGGCTGCTCTAAGTGTAGTATTATTTATTAAATACAAAATAGTAACAAAAATAAATAATTAAATACAATTATAAAAATGCATGCGCATGTAATTGAGTAAAGCAACATGCAATATATACCAAAAACTTCCAGTAGGTAAAATATATCATGGGTCCCAATGAATGGTCTGTCCTGGATGGTCATAGGTGGATAAGTATGTCAGGAAGCACTGTGGTTTCTCACAGGATGAGAACCAGGAAGAACGCACACTAGTATGTATTATTGGAGGCCACTATGGATAGCAAGAAAGCAAAAACTCTGGCCAGAGGGGCAGGATGTGATGACGTCATATGTTGTGTGTAAGTGGGTGGAGCTATATGTTTAGGGGGCAAAGTCCCCTTTGTCAAGCACATCCACAACTGTGAAAAAGAGCAATTTATAAGGGAGGGGGAGGACTGGATGGGCTGGAGTTGCTCCAAAGAGGCTGTACTACAGGAAGGGCAAAAAAATAGATAGATAAGTGGCACTATGGAGCGCAGCAAGCCTGGATTTTGATCTGTGTACCATCACACATATAAGATTTGAAAAGAACCAATACATGATAACAATAAAGAAAGAAAGAAAAGCTCAATGATATGTAATGTCCTCTTCGTTCCTCCCAAGACGTCCTGCTCTCTAGCTCCCTCATTACCTCCTCCAATATCCCCCTCCAGGACTTCTCCTGAGCCTTGCCCATCCTCTGGAATTCCCTACCCCAATCTGTCAGGCTGTCTCCAAATGTATCCACTTTTAGGCGATCCCTGAAAACTCTCCTCTTCAGAGAAGCCTATCCTGCCTCCATCTAACAACTGCACTATTTTCTCCATGAGCTCATACCCCACAGCTATTACCCTTTTGTATAACTTGATCCTCCCTCCTAGATTGTAAGCTCTAATGTGCAGGGCTCTCTGACCCCCCCCCCCCCCCTGTAGTGAATTGTATTGTAATTGTACTGTCTACCCTAATGTTGTAAAGCGCTGCGCAAAACTGTCGGCGCTGTATAAAAATAATAATAATAATGTCCACCAGAAAGCATTGTGCAACACAATAGGAAGAATACATAAATACATATATATCTAAAAGGGATAACATAATCGCAAATACTGAAATAATGGCAAAACAGAAAAGGAATAATTGTGCAGTACAATAAAAGGTGGTGCATCAATAAAATAAATATATCTCTAGGATGCAATAATGATACTCATAATAACAATGCCATAAGAGGAGCATGAATAAATGTATTAAATAATAAATAATATAAGGAATTCATAAATAGATGAATAAATAAGGGAGCTCCAAATGTGTATAAGTAAAATATGTGTATGTACTATAGCTAATATGTATATATAGATATACACTATAGGAAGGGGCACAATAGGGAGACTTATTCATAGTATAGACTTTTTGAGGAAATCTTTCTGAAGCAAAAAATAATTATTTGGCCTTTCAGGAACCATGACATGCATTAGGTTTGGTAGAAGAGAAAAGGCATTGGTGTGTGTCTGAAGGAATGGCCAATACAGCAGAAAGGTGTTAAGCAAAAATTAGATGATTTTCTGGATCTCAAATTTCTTTATTAAGGCCTATAGGAGATAGCATATTAAGGGTGTTGATCCAAGAAGCTTCACTAACACATACTGTTTTAAAGTGTTCAGCCTTGCTAGATGTATAAGAAATTGTTTCAATAATCCACACCTTAAGGACATTAGTACTCTACCCATGCTGTTCTATAAAATGGTGTGGTACACTGTAATCGGTGTCACCCTGTTCAACAGCCCTTCTGTGCTCACCAAATCTGGCCAACAATGGTCTGATAGTATGACCTACTTATAAAAGATGTCAAGGGCATGTGAGGCAGCATCCCACGTGATCTGTAGAGCAATTGTAAAACTGATTGACAGAGAAAGCCTTCCCATTATACTGGAATTCCTTTTGGTGATGCATCATGAAGCACAGGTCAAACACTATATCTTCCTGCATCTGTACATAGGGTTTCCAAACATCAATTCAAAACATTTCCAATCCAGATTTTTTCTTTCTGAATTTTGTTTTAGTCTTAGATTTATTGGGAGCTATTTTGCTGTTCAGGTTGGGAGCTCTACGGTACACAAAATTGGGTTTAGTTGAAAGGAGGGGTCCTAGTAGAGGATCTCGCTTGAGGATGGGCCAGTGTTTTACATCTAGTGTGAAATTGAGTTATGAACCAGGGTTAATTTCCATTCAGGGTATTCTTTTCTTTCTTCCTGATGATACCAACAACGCATGACTGATAAGCTTAATTTGAGGTAACACTTTTCTAGAAAATTTCTTTTTAGGACGCATGACATAATCTTCTTTCTTAGTGCAATTGTGGATCAGCCTGAAGAACGGACTTTGAAGAATATTCTCCTTCCATCGAGGAGATGGCTGTGTGTACAAAGAAGCTACCGAATGTTGGTTTAAAATGGTTAGTGGAAATGATCTGATTGCCCTGTGAACCCAGTACTAAATCTAGAAATATTAGTTCATTTTGATCATTCAGCAACATGTGTGAAAGAGAAACCAAAAGTATTCTCATTACAGCATGCAACAAACAGGTGTATTGATGTAAGGGGAGCATCCCAAATATTAACAATATCATCTACATATCTGTGGGGAGTTGTGTGAGTCCAATAACAACAATACCAGCGATTAACTACATGAAGCCTACCACCTGTTTTTGGACCTTGACAAATACACACATAATTTTTATCTTATTTACTCATTTTTGCATTGGTACACATTCCGCTGTGCAATGAATCCCCCCCACCCGCCTATTAGCCCAGCAAATGATTGCAATGGGGTTTGGGTTCAGAGGTAGCACCCCTTTAAAATTAGTCAGCAATGGTGGCTCCATAATGTCTAAGCTCACAGCTTCTGTAAGGGATGAAACACACCTTTGTGATAGGACTGCTTGGGTGCCCATGTCGGGTTTGGGGTGTTATCTTGTTTTTCCCTCATTGGGGTCTCCATCTCCTTCATAGTGGTAGTTAGTGGTAGGACAGAAAGGAAGCAAGAACTGATGGCATGTGGCACAGCCCCCAACAGACCCAGCCTGGAACTACAGTATTTAAGCCTCACACAACTCTGTTGTATAGTTGTCTTGTAGTCCCCTTGCCAAAGGCCTTTTGGCTATTGCTGTCTGACCCCTGCAGCTGAAAGTTTTCACGTAGCCCTCCCAGCATGGAAACTGGCTTATCAACAACCTCTAAGGGGTGCTGCAGGAGCATTGCGGTAATATGTATATTACCACAATGAACGTTACTGCACGTTGACATGTTATGGTGCCATTCATTTTGAACACAACACACAGGAATGCAGAACTGTGAATCAAAAATGCAACAGTAACCGCAGAGTTGCACAGATATAAGACAGTAGTATGAGTATGGTAGTTCTCTCATTTAAATGTCTTTACCCGAGATGACCAACTTAATTCAAGCAATAGCTTAATCAGCTCTGTATGTACTTAAGAGAACCCAACAATCTATGTCTCTGATTCCTTCATATACATACTGTACATATCTGCAATGTATAATGCAATTCAATCTGTATTGCTCATTGCCCAATGTAGCGCGGCACAATTTTTCTAGCAGAGTTCCTTTAATAGTGTGTCACTGCTGTAGATTCTGCACTATGTGGAAATTTAATGGACAATTTAACATAAACTTTCTAGCCTGGGCTAATGACGTCTATGGAGGAAGCGTACTCTTTGTGTTGATTGCTTTTTTATGATGTGATATTTCTTACTGTAAAACTGACCGTAAAACATTTACTCATATGATCCATTCCTTGGACAGAATTACTATGCAATTGTTATATTCACGTATGCCTAAGCCAGCCTTTTTGCAGGAAAATAAAACAATTCAAACAACACTCTTGTTTTTTTTTTGTAATAGCTAACAGGGTCAGCTTTTGCAGTGTAGCTTGTGTATTAAACAAACCATGAATTACAATAAAGAGGGGGGTATACTTGTGTTTTTTTTTACATCATAGTGCTTCCACCCACTGCAGTAGCCCGCTCTCATCCATCATCTCGGTTTTTGAGTGATCAATGCATATAACAGACATTTAAAACACTTCTCGTTTCCTGCGGTCCCAAAAGATGCATTACTGCCTCACTAATGAACTGCAGCTTAATTCTGATTCTGAAATTAGTGTTCGCAGGCATACATGGAAGCTGTGATTCAGCATCTGGGAAAAATGTGATTTGTGGCTACAAGACATCCAAGCATCACATAACCTCTATGTAGCAAGGATAAAAACAAAAATTTCTGTGTTCTTTGATTTTCTGAATGTCAACGTGTCATTCATTTATTTCTATGGTAGTATTAGCTTTGATTTTCAAAACACTAAACAATCTAGTTAGGAAAATCACAAGGAGTTTCCCGAAAAGTCAGGGTTATTTAACAAGACAGTGAACCATATGTGTAGTGCTATAGCCCATAGCAAACATTAGCCGGTTATTTTTTATTGTTCTGATTACCGTATGCTGAAGAAGATGGCTGAACTTGGTTGGTTGATGTAGGTACAATGAAACTATTATCTGTACTGCCTAAGGCCTGTCCTCACACCATTGCACCAAAAAGATCAAAATCCTGTTGTTTGTTATGCTGTATGATTCAGAATGAGAGGATGGCTCACATGTTACATCTTGGCTCACTTTATTTTAGTTAAAGTGATCGCTATTTAAAAAAAAATTGTTATACTTTGCTTTGTGCGATAGAGAAGCTCCAAACCTCCTCTTCTGGGGTCCCCAACTGGCACTGTCTGCTCCTCCTCTTTTGTGTCTTGCTAGGAGGGCAGATGCGTGGACTTAAAGCAGCGTTCCAACCACGTAGCGTCAATTTTTTTTTATGTAGTGGTACCCTTATAAGGACTGCTGATTTGGTCACTAGCATCCGTTAATCACCCTGCTGCCAACCCCCCCCCTTCACTATTTTAAAGACAATGAACAGTAATTTTTCTCCATTTTGTTGCTTTTATTGTGGGGTACAACTTGGATGGGAGCAAAAGGGAATATGAGAGGCCCATGATACAACACATTCTTGAAATTACTCATGGCCTTGGCCTGGTATCTTTGTATTTCGGAGAAATAACTTCTTTACTGACTGTTGCTTCTTTTCTTTGTGCAAATCCTTCATGGCATAGTTACTGAGTTAGTAGCTTCACTTCCAAAAGAACAAAAGGAAACAGTGAACCATATGTGTAGTGCTATAGCCCATAGTAACCATTAGCCGGTTATTTTTCATTGTTCTGATTACCGTATGCTGAAGAAGACGGCTGAACTTGGTTGGTTGATGTAGGTACAATGAAACTGCTATCTGTACTGCCCAAGGGCTGACTTTAGCCCCATTCACACCCGAGCGTAGCATTTTCAGGCAGAAAGTCGTGTTTTTAGCACCTGCCACGTTTTGCCGCGATTTTCTATAGGTCAAAAAGTCACCAATGTAAAAAGCAGAAAAATGCCCAAATCTGCAAATCCAGAACATGTTTGAGCTTCAGGCATTTTGGAGGATCTGGCTTCAGGCATTTTGGAGTGGAGATGTGAACCATCTTCATAGAGAATATTTGATTTTTTTTTCCCCTCCAGCATTTTGTAGCTTCAGGCTTCAAGCTACAAAAAGCTCAGGTGTGAATGGGGCCTAAACCTTGACCAAATTTTGGGGTCACGGGATGTTGCATGCATTGTATGAAAACGTTGTCAGCTTTAACATCCCATGTGTGATACTGGCAGTTTGCATGGTTTTCCTATAAAGGTCAGGGATTTTTTTTGTTTTGAGTCTGTCCATTCCCAGGTCAGCCTAGCTAATTCAGGAGAGTCCAAACAACAAAGCCCAGGATAATCTTTACAGAGAATGGACAAACCGATTGTACACCCTATATTCACCAAATGGTTTGATCAAACAGCCTTTGAAGGGGGATAGTGGACTAGATACATAACTGCTGATTGCTACTGCTGCGATTCCTCTTCGTATGTCACTGACACTTCTCTTAAAAAAATAAAAAGCAGCTGTAGGTTTGGATATATTGGTTTATTCCTGTTTGTATATTGCTGATAAATTTAGTAAACCTTTTGAATTATATGACAGAATGTGCAGTCACGACAAAATAAATTGACACGGATCATTAAAACATAAGCTTTCAACAAATGTGGCTATATGCTCCACCAGCGCACTCAGGGTTAATGCCGAAGATGTGTGCTGTATGTCTAGATACAGCAGGTATTGACCGAAAAGATGTGGTCCTCAAGCATCCATTCCGAACACGTACACACTGAGCCGTGGTTACTATGGAAACGGGAGCCATAGGAAACATTTCCAGCTACTAAAATCCCCCCTACAGCACCCCCTCATCCCCCACCCACGCTTGGGCTGCTTCAGCAACCAGGGCTAACGAGCCAGCGTCTGGCTCTGAAGGCAATTAACCCCTCCATTACAGAGGCTGTATTCTTTGGCTACATTCATAATAATGAACACACCTCAGCATCTTGTCGACGAGGATTACGGTAGCTGGCTTCCTGGGCTATTTGTGATCACCTGTGTCCTTTCCACTGCAACATTGATATAATTATGAAACTAAGTTGCAAACAACACAGAGGCTGAGTATACCTAAGAGGGCTCTCCTTATAATACACCCACACGCTGCCACCATAAATAATCTCATTTATTTTACAACAAAAGGATATGACAGTTTGTAAATTCTCTCTGTACTTTTGATCTTCTAAAGTATGCTTATGATGTTCCTTTCGTATAGGCTAGTTAAAGTGTTCCACCGCCTACACAGCTTGGAAACAGATAAATTGTGGGGTGATGCATTATTAAGCCTATATGTTCATTAAGATTTATTGCTATTATTACGCCTTTAGCATCAGGAAGAATAGCTGCTGCAGCAATCATGGCTGTAGCCATTGTTTTAGCGGGGTGTGAGGACGGGCTTGGTCCTCACTTAAAATGTTTGCTCCCTATGGTAGTATTAGCTTTGGTTTTCAAAACACTAAACAAACAATCTAGTTAGGAAAATCACAAGGAGCTTCCCAAAAAGTCAGGGTTATTTAACAAGACAGTGAACCATATGTGTAGTGCTATAGCCCATAGTAACCATTAGCCGGTTATTTTTCATTGTTCTAATTACCGTATGCTGAAGAAGATCGCTGAATTTGGTTGGTTGATGTAGGTTCAATGGAACTACTATCTGTACTGCCCAAGGCCTGTCCTCACACCATTGCACTAAAAAGATCAACATCCTGTTGTTTGTTATGCTGTATGATGCAGAATGAGAAGATGGCTCACATGTTACATCTTGGCTCACTTTATTTTAGTTAAAGTGATCGTTATTTTTAAAAAAGTATTTTTTTAGATCACATTATACTTTGCTTTGTGCGCTAGAGAAGCCCCAAACCTCCTCTTCTGGGGTCCCCCACTGGCACTGTCTGCTCCTCCTCTTCTGTGTCTTGCTAGGAGGGCAGATGCGTGGACTTAATAAAGCGGAGTTCCAACCACATAGCGTAATTTTTTATTTTTTTATGTAGTGGTACCATTATAAGGACTGCTGATTTGGTTACTAGCATCCGTTAATCACCCTGCTGCCAACCCCTCATTCACTATTTTTAAGACAATGAACAGTTATTTTTCTTCATTTTGTTGCTTTTATTGTGGGGTACAACTTGGATGGGAGCCAAAGGGAATATGGGATGCGATGATACAACACATTCTTGAAATTACTCATGGCCTTGGCCTGGTATCTTTGTATTTCGGAGAAATAACTTCTTTACTGACTGTTTCTTCTTTTCTTTGTGCAAATCATTCATGGCATAGTTACTGAGTTACTAGCTTCACTTCCAAAAGAACAAAAGGAAACACTCTGAATAATTCCCACTTGTAAACCGGAACGATGTTGTCTTTATTAATCAAAGAGCCAGAGCTGCACACAACTGCTCCCTCCAGCCTCCATAAATCGGACAGTCACCCAATCTTCGGAAGGTATTACCAATGTGCTAACCAGGCAAGACACAACACGGCATCTCCCCCCGTTGACCTGGCACATGGCAATAAGTGGACTACTGATTCCAGCCAGTCCAACGCTAACAATGCTGTGTTCCCCAGCCACAGCATTCTACACTGCTCTGACAAATTTTACTTCTTCTGTTTCATTGACCTTTCTCCTCCAGAACGATTCTGTGTCCCCGGTCACAGAATGCTTCTCCACTCTCCTCTGCTTGACTGCTACTTCCTTTGCTTAATATTCTTTACACCTAGGTCCTATGTTCCCCGATCACAGCAGTTTGATGCCTCCTTAGGCTGGATTCACACATATGCAGTTTTAGTGCTTTTTGCATTTGCAGACTTGTACTACAGTCCATTTAACATTGTTTCCTATGGTAAACGTTCTGTAGTGCAAATCTGCAAAATGCAAAAAGCTCTAAAAATGCATAGGTGTGAATCCAGCCTTAGAGATGGAGATCTGTATCTTTAGCTCCTTTCTAGTGGTTCCTTCACCGCTTCTTCGCGTTTGCTGCATCCCCCATGTGGGGATGTGTGGAACAGCCCCTCAAACTTCCATTCTGTCTTTCTGCTCCACAGAACTCCTGCCTGGAAGAATGTGACCCCAGCTTATATGGGAGGCCAGATCCCTGCCATTACCAAGAGATAATTGGTCAGGGCTCCTCACATGAGCTGTCTGCCACTCAGGTCTCAAGTCCAACCTCTCTTCCAGAACCATCCATCTGAAAGCAAAGGAGGGAATTCTGAGCCAGAGTACAGGTGACCACACCCCCCACTACACTAGACACTCCCAGTCCCAAATCAAAACAACCAGGCCTGAAATGAAACACAGGCCTGGCTAAATTTACCTGCACTTGAGACCTGCAGCTAGAAATATACTACTCTAGCACCTACCTTTAGGTAGAGGGTGCTACATGTATAATTAATATATTTACATAATAAGATACAATAAAGGCAAGCATTATTCCTAAGCATTGTGCCGCTAAAATTAATATTTTATAAGAAAAATCACCTTATAATGTACGTTCTTGGTATTTTCCATCTTGCTTGTGGGCAAGTGAAGCCCAAAATGGTGTTTGGCAACACCTTGTATCACGTCACTTCCAGTTTTTGAATCTTGCGATGATGAGCGGCGACAATCCACACCGACTCCTGGGATTTTTGACACTAAGCTCTCAGGAGACAGTGGACTGCAGGAAATGACAGGATTAGCCGTGGGTGGGAAAGGAAGAAGTGAAATTGAACAGCTTACAATCATGGTAAGCTGACAGAAAAAAAAAATCATGACCAATGAAGAAAATATTGCCATTTATATATTGTTTAAGATTATGTTTAATAAGTGGGTGGAACATCAACTTAATCCCAAGCTAGGCAATGTGCATCTATTGACACACATACAGCTCGACCCGGTCCCCTGCTCCCTGTGTGTCAATAGACACACACATAGCCTGGCTCAGCTCTGCCCTCCACTACCTCCTGACAGGATGTGATTGACAGCAGCAAGAGCCAATGGCTGCTCTCAGGCACAGTGCTAGATCAAGATCCAGCTCAGGTAAGTATTTATTTATGGGGGAGCTGACCATGGAAGGTTGTTTACCTTAAAGCAGAGAATGCATTGAGGTAAACACCTTAAGCCTTTACAACCACTTTAAACCTCATGCAAGAAGGCACAAAGTGCTTCATGCAATGTTGATGTCAATACTGTTATTATCTACTGATGGTTTAGGTTCTAATAGATTTAGGCACATCAATGCAGTCATAAACCACCAAAAAATGTGCACAAAATGGTCCCCTGCTTCACCTCCCTCTTATTGCCCACACCATGTTATTTCCACAAAATAATAAAGATTTAATTTCAAATACAGTATCTGACAAAAGTGAGTAACACATTTTTGTAAATATGTTATTATATCTTTTCATTAGACAACACTGAAGGAAATGCACTTTGCTACAATGTAAAGTAGTGAGTGTACAGCTTGTATAACAGTGTAAATTTGCAGTTCCCTCAAAATAACTCAACACACAGCCATTAACCACTTCAGCCCTGGAAGGATTTGCCCCCTTCCTGACCAGGCCATTTTTTGCGATACTGCATTGCGTCGCTTTAACTGACAATTGCGAGGTCATGCAACCTTGTGCCCAAACAAAATTGATGTCTGTTTTCTCTTAAAAATAGAGATTTCTTTTGGTGGTATCTGACCCCATCTGTGGTTTTCATTTTTTGAGCTATAAACAAAAAAAAATTGTAGTTTTTGCAATAATAAATATCCCCAATTTTTTTTCCCTTAGTTTAGGCTGATATGTATTCTTCTACATATTTTTGGTGAAAAAAAATCTCAAGCAGCGTATATTGATTGGTTTGCGCAAAAGTTCTAGCATCTACAAAATAGGGGATAGATTTATGTCATTTTTAATATTATTTTTTTTCACTAGTAATGGTGGCGATCTGCGATATTTGTCAGGACTGTGACATTGTGGCGGACAGATCGGACACTTTTGACACCATTTTGGGACCATTGACATTTATACAGCAATCAGAGCTAAAAATAGTCATTGATTACTGTATAAATGCCACTGGCAGGGGAGGGATTAACACTAGGGGGCAATCAAGGAGTAAACTGTGTTCTCTAGGTGTGTTCTAACTGTAGGGAGGATAGGACTGACCAGGGGAGGAGAGAGATCAGTGTTCATACTTAGTATGAACACACAATCTCTCTCCCCTCCCCTGAGAGAACCAGGATTTGTGTGTTTACACACACAGATGTCGGTTCTTGCTCTGTCACGAGCAATTGTGGGTGCCCAGCAGGCATCATGATCACAGGATCCTGGCGGGAATCATGCATCGGCTCTGGGGACACGCGTCTTAAAGGAGCGGCACATAGCTCTGGCAATTTGCGCAGCCGTGCCAACCTGCTGCAGTATAACTGTGGTGGCTGATCGGCTAGTGTTTAATGTATAAACCAATGGCAACAAAAGTGACTACACCCCTAAGTGAAAATGTCCAAACTGGGCTCAAATTGTCAATATTTTGTGTGGCCACCAATATTTTCCAGCACGGCCTTAACCCTCGTAGGCATGGAGTTCACCAGAGCTTCACAGGTTGCCACTGGATTCCTCTTCTACTCCTCCAATATAACATCACGGAGCTAGTGGATATTAGAGACCTTGTGCTCCTCCACTTACCATTTTAGGATGCCCCACAGATGCTCAATAGGGTTTAGGTCTGGAGACATGCTTGGCCAGTCCATCACCTTTACCCTCAGCTTCTTTAGCAAGGCAGTGGTCATCTTGGAGGTGTGTTTGGGGTCGTTATCATGTTGGAACACTGCCCTGCAGCCCAGTCTCTAAAGGGAGAGAATCATGCTCTGTTTCAGCATGTCACAGTACATGTTGGCATTCATGGTTCCCTCAATGAAAACTGAAGCTCCCCAGTGTCGGCGGCACTCATGCAGCCCCAGACCATGACACCCCCACCACCATGCTTGACTGTAGGCAAGACACACTTGTCTTGGTACTCCTCACCTGATTGATACCACACAGGCTTGACACCATCTGAACCAAATATGTTTATCTTGGTCTCATTAGACCACAGTACATGGTTCCAGTAATCCATATCTTTAGTCTTCTTGTCTTCAGCAAACTGTGGGCTTTCTTGTGCATCATCTTTAGAAGAAGCTTCCTTCTTGGACGACAGCCATGCAGACCAATTTGATGCAGTGTGCCTCGTACGGCCTGAGCACTGACAGGCTGACTCCCCACTCCTTCAACCTCTGCAGCAATGCTGGCAGCACTTTGGATATGATGCTGAGCACAAGCACTCAACTTCTTTGGTGGAACATGGTGAGGCTTTTTCTGAGTGGAACCTGTCCTGTTAAACCACTGTATGGTCTTAGCCACCGTGCTGCAGCTCAGTTTCAAGGTCTTGGCAAACTTCTTATAGCCTAGGCCATCTTTATGTAGAGCAACAATTCTTTTTTTCAGATCCTCAGAGAGTTCTTTGCCATGAGGTGTCATGTTGAACTTTCAGTGGCCAGTATGAAAGAATGAGTGATAACAACAAATTTAACACCCCTGCTCCCCATTCACTCCCAAGACCTTGTAAAACTAACGAGTTACATGACACCGGGAAGGAAAATGGCTAATTGAGCCCAATTTGGACATTTTCACTTGGGTTGTACTCACCCCTAAGAGTTAGGGACTACAGGTAACAGGGTGCCTTGACGGAGCCTGTAGCTTACGCATGTATTTGAAAATGTGTGCAGACTAAACTCCTGTTTTTAACGCATGCTGTTAGACAGGTCAATTTGCTTGGTCGCAGGCAGGTTGGTAAGTTAAGCTTGGAAATGCCTTTGGTTTTATTTGACATACAGGTGGGCCCGAAACAAAAATAAATAAATAAGCGAGGGGGCATCCATGACTTTGTGAAGAGGGGAGACCGGAAGGTAAATGGTTAAGGCATGGTGGGTATGGTTTATATACATCCTGATTGACGGAAGCGAGGGGTCTAGGTATGCCTTTGTGCAAGCACCGGAAGAGGCAGTAAAATGTATACCTCAGTCGGTGGTCATTGGACAGAGATAAAACTGCCCACCCACCCTCCCTGTCTTTTGGTTTTGGCTCAAGGTTTGAAGTCACAGCAGCCTGGCGGTTTTGTCTTTGGAGGCGCTAAAAAATCCATGATAGTCTAATGGTTGGGGAACCATCTGTCTCAGAGCTGGTGTGTTGCGGCTGTTGGCCTATTGTTCTACAGTTACAATTAATCAGAATTCTGCTCAAGCTTGCCTTGCATACACACGGTCACACAAAAGTTCTCTGAACTTCCGACCGTCAAAAATGAGGTGATGTACAACAGCATGGTGAACCGAGAAAATGAAGTTCAATACTTCCGAGAAAATTGTTTCCGAGCATGCGTAGGAATATTTCACGTCGGAATTTCCGATCGGAACTTTTTCCAACCGAAAAATAAAGAACCTGCTCTCAATCTTTTTTTGGCTGGAATTCTGCCAGCAAAAGTCCAATGGAGCATACACACGGTCGAAATTTCTGACCAAAAGCTCACATCCGACTTTTGCTTGTAGAATTTCTGATCATGTGTGTGGAGCTTCACAGGGAATAAATCATTGAAGGTTTAATAGCTCATTGACAGAAATGGTTTCCTCACAATGTAAACCATACATAGAAAGGGATTTAAACAATATACTGATGGAATTTTCCAAGGTAGTCTTAAAGAAAAATGAGCCTGTGCTTTGTGCTAATATGAATTGGAAAAAAAGACAGGTGCATCACTGACCCCTAGGAGGACATGTTTGTAAAGCAAGTAGCTCAATGTTTATTACAAAAAAGACAATGATTATGTGATAAGTAAATCCGATTCTTCTCAGATACAAATTCTACAACCCATTTTAAAGTGTATAAAACTATCAGGCAGAGACTCTGCCTTTCCTAACAATGAAATAATATGCGTCAAAACGTTAAAATTTAAGGTGCTGATTCTACTCTAGGTTAAAAAAAAAAAGATTTTTCATAACATTGTAAATTGTTTGGCAGAATTTACATCAATGTTTTATATGCCGGGTTAGAATATTTTCAGCAAGAGCTATGCAAGTTTTATGTTTGCATCATAAACACAACACCACAAAAGGTGCCACTTTAACCACCTATTATTTGACATTCAAAGTGATGTGTTCCAACGTAGGGCAGAACAAATGAATGCACAACTCAAAATGATAACCTTTTATGTGGCCGATCTCTTAATGTTTGTCAGCATTTATAAAGAACAAGATTCCAATCTGAAAAAGGAGCATGAAATATTTAGGAAATAAGGTTTTAAATTCAGTGCAGAAAAGTAGATGTTACTTGCAGGTGAAGTCAAGTATTTTGGCCACATTTTGTCATAAGGCTGCCTACAACGAGATAAAATTGCAGCAATCTCTCACAAGAGACCTCATGAAAAACAGTCAGAGCTAGAAACTGTTCTAGGAACGGCCAATTATCCAACAAAATTCATTCCATATCCTCCTGATGTTTTAACACTTTTTTAAGAAATACTCTGACTTTTAGTGAGGATCGCTAGTAGAATAATGCATTTGAAAAAGTGAAATAACGCAATAGCTTTGACAAGGCTCCAACATAAGCAAGCAGTGATCATTTAGGTTGATGCCTCCAACAAGGACTTGATACTCTACTGGTGAAAAACACAAAAACATTAATTGCTGATTTTTAGGCACAGAGAGACAAAGAGCAGCTATGTTTTTAGCGTAAGTGAACATTTTTATCAATATGCACTATATTACCAAAAGTATTAGGACACTTGCCTTTACACGCACATGAACTTTAATGGCATCCCAGTCTTACTCTATAGGGTTCAATATGGCGTTGGCCCACCCTTTGCAGCATTACCAGCTTTAACTCCTCTGGGAAGGCTGTCCACAAGGTTTAGGAGTGTGTTTATGGGAATGAGTGACCATTCTTCCAGAAGCGCATTTCTGAGGTCAGGCACTGATATTGGAGAGAAGGCCTGGCTCACAGTCTCCCCACTAATTCACCCCAGAGGTGCTCTATTGGGTTGAGGTCAGGACTCTGTGCAGGCCAGTCAAGTTCCACCACCCCAAACTCGCTCATCCATGTCTTTATAGACCTTGCTATGTGCGCCAGTGCAGAGTCATGTTGGAACAGAAAGGGGCCATCCCCAAACTATTCCCACAAAGTTGGAAGCATGAAATTGTCCAAAATGTCTTGGTATGCTGATGCCTTAAGAGTTCTCTTCACTGGAACTAAGGGGCTCAGCCCAGCCCCTTCCAAATGATTTGGACCAGTGTACAAAGCAAGGTCCATAAAGACATAGATGAGCGAGTATGGGTTGGAGGAACTGAATATTACACTTAGGTGCGCCTCCTTCCTTTTCTTCAGCCAAAGCAGAGCACACATACTGCATGTGACAGACAGCCGGAGACAGAGGAAGGAAGATTATATACAAAGGAAAGTAAAAAGAAAGAAATACTGCGCTCCTAACTAAGTGAAAAAAATTAAACTACACAAGCTGTGGCTACTAAAGTGTGATACACACCAGAAGTACAAAGAAGAAAATTTTTTAGCTGTGCTAACAGTGATTATCCCCCATACCTGGGAACTTCAATTAATGTATACATTATCCCAATAATTAACCGGTTCCAGACCGGCGCACGCTTATGTACGTCGGCAGAATGGCACGGGCAGGCATATTGGCGTACAGGTACGTCCAATCTTTATTGCCGCCCTGCCATCACGAGCACGCCGCCGGCGGCACGCTCGCGAGCCAGTCGGGACCCCCGTGACTCCGGTCGCGGGTCCCGTGGACTCGATCGCCGCAGGCATACCCCAGCATTTTCCCATTCTGCCTAGCAACTAGTGACGCTGATCTCTGCTCCATGTGATTGGAGCAGATATCAGTGTTCACTAAATGAAAGCCCAACCCCCCCACAGTTAGTAACACACCCCTAGGAACACTTAACCCCTACACTGTCACCCACTGGTTAACCCCTTCACTGCCAGTGTCATTTACATAGGAATCACTGCATTTATATAGCAGTGATTGCTGTATAAATGACAATGGTCCCAAAAATGTCCGATGTGTCCGCCATAATGTCACAGTTACAATAAAAATCGCTGATCGCCGTCATTACTAGTAAAAAAAAAATTATTAGTAAAAATGCCATAAAACTATCTTCTATTTTGTAAAAACTATAATTTTTGCGCAAACCAATCAATAATCGCTTATTGCGATTTTTTTTACCAAAAATATGTAGAAGAATACGTATCGGCCTAAACTGAGGGAACATTTTTTTGTTTTTTTATATATTTTTGGGGGATATTTATTATAACAAAAAGTTAAAAATAATGCGTTTTTTTCAATATTGTCACTCTATTTTTGTTTATAGCGCAAAAAATAAAAACCGCAGGGGTGATCAAATACCACCAAAGGAAAAAAAAGACGCCAATTTTGTTTGGGAGCCACGTCGCATGACTGCACAATTGTCAGTTAAAGCGACGCAGTTCCGAATCGCAAAAAGTGGTCTGGTCTTTGACCAGCAAAATGTTCCGGGTCTGAAGTGGTTAAACATTAAAGAGGTAAAAAATAAATCATTAAATTAATAAATTTATAAAAATGAATTCCCAATGAGTTGAAATTGATCAATAAATAAATGAATATATATAAAAAAAAATCATATAAATATACTTAATAATAAATACAAATAATAAGTGTACAAATATGGATATAAATAAAGATATCAATTTAAATAAATCGTGAAAAAAAATGTCCCAGAATCCAAAGTGAATAAATTCGAATAATAGTCCAATCAATATTGTGGTAAAACGTGCAATTTTCCATCACCAAAAAGTGCTAAACACTACTAATGCCGCGTAAACACGATCGGACTATCCGGCGGACAAACCGCCGGACTTTGAAGCAGAGGTCTGCCGGAATTTCAAAATGAACGGACTTGCCCCCACACGAAGGAAAGTCCGTTCATTTTGAACGTGGCTCCAGGTAGACGGGACTAGAGGGAAGTCAAAGATTGACCCCTAGCTGGCCCGTCACCTGGTGTGGACTTAAAGGGGAAGCCCTACGCTGAAAAAACGGCGTGGGGGTCCCCCAAAGTCCATATCAGACCCTTATCCGAGCACGCAGGCCGGCCGGTCAGGAAAGGGGGTGGGGACGGGTGAGTGCCCCCCCTCCTGAGCCGTACCAGGCTGCGTGCCCTCAACATGGGGGGGTGCCGAGACCAGCGGACATTTTTGAGTCAAAACTTCTTTCTAAGTCCGTCGGACTTTTGGAAAGAAAAAGTCCGCCGGAGCCCACACACGGGCGGATTGTCCAGCAGACTCTGGTCCGCTGGACCAAGTCCACCAGATAGTCTGATCGCGTGTATGCGGCATAAGAATGCACGCTTACCAGAAGGCAAGCGTTTAATCGCTCACACAATTTCCACAACAGGGTGTCCAAGATGGTTCTTAAATTGCCATTCAGACTCAGACTGGAAACACACCCGGAAAAGCTTGCATATACGAAGAAATGGTCTCTCAAAAAATATAAGCAGAGGGACTTCCCATAGTGTAAATCTGGTATACAGCTTTATTATACATAAAAAATAAGTATACTCACAAACATCAACAATAAAAAAGCAGCGTATATGCCGGCCGGCAAGCGAGCGCCCGTTCACTCAGATCCTACGTGACTGCATCAGCACGTCCTAGCAACCCGACGCGTGTTTCGTCACACGTCGTCGTGCGTCGTGCATTCTTAGTGGTGTTTAGCACTTTTTGGTGACGGAAGATTGCACGTTTTACTACAATATTGATTGGACTATTATTCAAATTTATTCACTTTGGATTCTGGGACATTTTTTTCACGATTTATTTATATTTATATCTTTATTTATATCCTTATTTGTACACTTATTATTTGTATTTATTATTAAGTATATTTATATGAATTCTTTTTTTATATATATTCATTTATTTATTGATCAATTTCAACTCATTGGGAATTATTTTTATTAATGTATTAATATAATGATTTATTTTTCATCTCTTCAATGTTTAATTATTGGGATAATTTATACATTAATTGAAGTTCCCAGGTGTGGGGGATAATCACTGTTAGCGCAGCAATTTTTTTTTCTTCTATATACAAAGGAAAACTGAATGCAAAGTAATATCTCCTAATAAACTATTGGAAATGCAGCTCCAGGCCTCTTACCTTAAGGTAGTCCCTACCCACAGAATATAATGATCAGTGTTGCTAACTATAGCTGGCAGCACTGATTGTTTTGGGAAAAACCTGACAGGTTGGTTTTACTCCTCACCTATACATAGCGCCCGCTGTCATACCCTCCACACTCCTCTCCTGTTCATACTGCTCACTGTCATACGCTCTACACTCCTCTCCTGTACATAGTGCCCACTGTCATACCCTCCACACCTCTCTCCTGTACATAGTGCCCACTGTCATACCCTCCACAATCCTCTCCTGTACATACTGCCACTGTCACATACTTCTTTCCTGTGCATAGTGCCCACTGTCATATCCTTCACATTCCTCTCCTGTGCATACTGTCCACTGTCATCCCCTCTACACTCCTCTCCTGTACATACTGCCCACTGTCATCCCCTGCACACTCCTCTCTTCTACATACTGCCCACTGACATACCCTCCACACTCCTCTCTTCTACATACTGCCCACTGACATACCCTCCACACTCCTCTCCGGTACATAGTGCCCACTGTTATACTCTTCACATTCCTCTTTCTCACCTACACATTCTTCCCACTTTTATACCACCCATACTCCTCCCCTATGCCCCTTACCCATAAAAACAGTTCTTTAAAATTATATTGAATATCCTCAATGTTACCAGCTCTAGAATGGGCACACTTTTGTTAGTTCAACTAAAAGAAAATGTATCAATCCTCATTTTTGTTCTGCCCATTATTAGTACCCATTTATTTTTTTGACTACTACTGTGATGTATAGAGGAACAAAGGGGGTGTCAGCTACTCTAAGTATACCACTGGTAAAAAAAATAAAAATAAAGTGTCCCTGAAAATATTTTTGAAATGTTGCCAACTATGCACTTGGGCAATGCCCAAGGGCCACCGGGTCAGTAGGGGGCCCAATGAGAGGCTCATGGGACCCTGTGATACCAAAGCAGTAGTAAACTTTGCTAACATTGCTACTTTTTAGAGGCCCTGAGGTAGGTTATGCCATAATGTACAAGTATACACAGCATATTAGCACACTAGGGCACACTTACCTGTCAGACTGAGCCCTCCAGCGCTGCGCTGTGATCAATCCGGCGCTTCCATCTTCACCCGGTCTTCCTTCCCGGTTCTGTGCCTTTGGTCACTTGCCTTGGCCAGGCTAGATTGATGTCACTCCCATGCATGCTCATGCGCATCCTCTCTCTCTCATTCTCCATCCCTTAGGCCGCGTACACACGCGGGGACTGTTCGCCCAACTTTGTCCGCTGAACAGTGTTTCGGCGGACAGTCCGCCTGTGTGTGGGCTTTCAGCGGACAGTTTCAGCGAACAGTCTGCTGAACAAAGTTTTTCGGAAATTCCGAAAAACTGTCCGCTGAAACTTGGTTTCAGCGAACAGTCCCCTCGTGTGTAGGCTTGTTCGTCAAACTAAGTTCCGCGCATGCTCAGAAAGGATTTACACGCCGAAAGTTGTAATGCAGTGTATAGGACGTCGTATTTTCCGTCCCGTCGTACGTGCCGTTCACGTCATCGCGCACGGTTTCAGCAAACTGTTCGTTCGTCGTGTGTGGGCAAGTCCGTCCATGCTAATTTTGAGCGGACTGTTTGCTGAAACTGTTTGACGGACAAAGTTGAGCGAACAGTCCCCGCGTGTGTATGCGGCCTTACCCTTTTCTTATCCCCTTTCGCTCTCACTCCCCCCAGTTAATTTCATTTGTTACAACAACAATCCGGCCCTGGGTACAGCAGTACAAAGCACTTCTGCTCAACTAAAAGAGCTCTTTGCTCTTCTTAATACAAGCAACTTGCTGCAAACATGGATTGTTCCACCTGCCTTATTCAAGCAAAAATAGGAGCAATGAACAACACATTCATAGTAAATTCAACAACAGGAGTACTCATGTATTTAACTGTTTTACAGGAAGGAGATCAGGACATTTGATGGTGCATTTAAATTATCAGCTCCCAGATTTGAATGATGCAAGCTGAGGCCAGTGGTGTGTATAGAAATGTATTACTACATTCATATATCTTTTGGGTATACCAAAGTCATTAGGGGTCCCTAAAACACAAAAGGAAAAACTGAATTTATAAACATATGGTTGAATAATAAAGTCTCCACTATACCACAAACATATAAAGGATCTTCTGTTTCAAACATTTCTTTAGGCCAGTGTTTGCCAAACTGTGGGACACGTTCTTTTTCGGCCTATCACAGATAATAAGTGACAGTGGACCCTAATACTATCTGAATGTTGGAGAGGTTGTACATGCCACCAAATCATCAAGAAACAATAAACTTTACTAGAGGGTGGTGGCGACTTTGGTCGGTTCAATAAAAATCGGCCAACATTCAGCCTGGGTGTATGGCAGCCAGCCTGAAAGAAGCCCGTCAAACTGTCGGATGAGCATGCTGTAAAATCAGCGGCCAACTGGCTCCTGGTAAGTGATGAGAGCACTGACTGGAGTGTTCTGGTGGGGGGACTGTCCCCCTGTCAGAACACAATAGCACAGCAGGGGAGATTGCTGCACTAACATCAGATTGTTAGTACAGCGGCTCCAACCTGAGCTGTGAGGTTTTTTTTTCATTCAACATGCTGGGTTGAACATTAAAAAAAAACTGTGGCGTGTACTAGGCTTTAGGGACAGGGATTGGTACAAAGTCGACGGTGAGATACAGGAACAGGTCAAAGGGCAGGGCGGGCAGGAAACAAGCGTAGTCAATACAAACTAAAGTTGGTAACCAGAGAGGCAGGAATGCAAGAGTGCAAGAACTAACACAGACAAGAGCCTTGCGTTATGAAATAAACATATTGCTCAAGCAACGGGTGTTGGCCTGAACACGGATAAACAGTAAGGTTGATTGACAGGCTGGGCAGGGACTGGTTGTGTAGCTGCTATATCAATCAGCATCTGGAATCCGGTCATGCTCATACCTCCCAGCCCTGTGGATCAGAGCAGGCAGCAGTACAATGCGAGATTACACTGTGATAGAACACAAAGTTGCAGATCAGCGTTGCTCTTGAATTGTGACAGTACCAGCTAGTGAGCCTTGGGATTAATGTGAAGGGCTGTTCTGGGGGGATATGTTCATCCTAGTGTTAGCATTCAGTGTCATCTAACAAAACTTTTTTTTTTTTTTGATATTGTTCATTAAAGTGTTTGCAAACTGTAAACATTTTTTTACTTCATGCAACCCCTGCATTAAGATAAAAAAAATGTCAGACTGTGTATCGCCCCACTTATATTTACACAGTGATGGTGGAACCCCCTGCGAGGGAAGATTACTGTTTAAACAAACGATAGCTTCCTGGCTTACTCACTGTCAGCTTTTTGCTGCTTTAGTCACAAGCTACACCTGCCTGCTTCAGACATACACACAGACTGTCACCTGCAGCCTTAGACTCCAAGACCTCCTGTCTTTCTTCTGGAGCCGTCTCCTACTGGAACCCTCCCGACCTCCTGACCAGACTTCCTGTCTGCCGGGCGGAACTGTCTCCACGTCTGAGCACCGACTTCTTTTCCTGGCATGTTTGTGAACCCAGCCCACAGGTGTGTAATTAGTATTCCTGCCAAAATCAGTCATATACTGCTTATATGCACCTGTGACATGGGATCGCATCACGACAATGCATATAAACCAGCGCTCAATTGAAAACAAATGTAACAAGAGAGATAACCCAACGCGTTTCAAATCTATCATAATATTCTCATATTCATATTCTATTCTCTTCTTCAGGCTTAAGAGGATACATCAAGACAATAATACATCTATAAATGAGAAAAACATGAGTGTAAAAATACATGGTCAGAACATGGAATAATGACAACAATGATTGAATGATTCACTATGAATGAATTCAGGAAATAATTAAACATACACTGACCCTGCACCCTGCATGAAGATTTGCCATGAATTATTGCATACAGATTAAAAACAATTTGAGGAAAGCTGTGGCCTTGAGGGTGACTGCTGGAGCTCGGAAAGGCAGACACACTTGGGGTGGAAAAGGCCAGACTACACAAAAAAGGTCAAATCACAGAGGGCGTTCTAGGCCGGCACCCCAGAAAGTCTGGGTAGTAAACCACGTGGATGGCCCACAATACTAAATATAAATAAAATAAATACAAATTAAGTAAATATAAGTATCAGGGATATAGCCAGACAAAACGCCCCCAAATTCAGAGTAATTAAACTCATGGTATGGGCGAATTTAAAACCTACCCGACTAAGCTGGCTACAGAGACCAAACAGTAGACTGTTCCCACTCTCCCAAACAGGGACAGGACAAAGGACTTCGAATAAGGGAAGGAGAAATAAAATAATATAATGAGTGCTAGACTATATAGAGACTGATGAATAGAAAGAGGGGACATGAATATGTACCCCATCACCAATGCATATATGTGTATGCATGCCCAAATATAAACCAGGCCAATATAGTTGTTAGATGATATATTACCTTACTACAGAGCAGTGTCTACATAGGTCCACAACCCTCTCGATATGCCGTATACAAAGCACACTTACTTATATTTGCCAGCCATCCGCGAACAACCCGAGACTCAAAATAGGGGGGGTGGAGCCATGATCGAGCATGCCCCCCCAGAGTGCAGTGGTGCGTGGCAACGTCTCAGCCATGCGGGCCTGGTGCAAAGAGGAACAGTCGGCATTCTAGGACGCCCCCCTGCGCTGAATGAGTTGACAATGAGAGCTGGAAGTGAAGTGTGAAAGACAGTCCGGATACCAGGTGGCAGACATTCAAGGCACACAAGTCAGATAGATCGATTGAAAGACAAATCTCGAAAAATATGGAACAAATTACAAGAATAACATCATACAGATACATAACAAAGATTACATACATAATATCCAAAAAATCCCAGGAAAACATTAAACATTAAACACTGGAGAAAGGAAAGAAAAGGAGGAAAAGGGATAAAAGGGGGGGGGGGGGGGGATTCCGTGAAGGTTACACTATGGGCATGATTGATCTAATTTTGCTAAACAATCCAATCAACAAACATTGATTGGCTCATGATTTAGCTATTCTTAATAATAATATGGAATATATTTTATCTTAATCAATAAACAAGCAATATTATTGATCATTTTATTGATAATGATACTGCCTGACTGTACTGAAACAGCTTCCCTTTCAAAGTCCCAATTAGAGGAAACCCACTTTTAGTGATTTGGTATAGAACGTATGTAAGGATCAATGGGAACCAGGAAAAATGTGACTTTGCATTGTACTGGCCAAGAAATTGTACTGTACAAAAAAAAAATAATACCAAAGGAATGCTGCAGCATCGTATGTGGATTGTTACATTCCGTACAACAGGCGACATTTGCAACAAAGAAGACTTTGTACAGAAGTACTTTATTGTAACAACATAAACAATACAAAATACAATGACAAATCAAGACTGTAATTATTTCAGGTATGATTAGTAGTCAGAAAACGTTTTTCAAAAGCATGAAATCTCTAAGGCAGCTTGTTCTTTTAGAACACACAGAACATTCAGTAAAAGTCTCTATCATGAAATAGCAACATTGTTACTTCTCAATGGAAACACTTTATTGCCTTAATAACATTTAGCTTCTAGGCCAGGATTTTTCAACCAAGGTTTTGTTGAAGTCAGTTGTTTATCAGCTATGATTAAAGGATAAGTTCAAGAGATTGACCTTGTAAAACAATCCATTCAGTTTAAAATAGAAATGAAAGGCAAAACATTTTTGTAAAGATATATAAAAAAATACCCCTTTTCCCTTTTTATAAATGATCACATTCCCTCTGCTTTCAGCCGCATAAGAGCTGGGGGGAGGATGAACAGAAGCACACTGATCTTCCCAGTGAATGGATGAGCTGCAAGGGTGTGTCAGGACAAGTCTGATCATTGGAGGAGAGCAGGCTAAATTCCCAGCATAGCTAGAGAACTGACCACGGTGTGCTCTTCTGCATAGTGTGATCAGTTTTTAATAGCAAAACAAGGGGACTGACAGGGACAACAGGGATTTCACAAAGGAAGCAATACAAAGAGAATATGTTTTTTTCTCATACAAGTACATGGTACAACAGCCACATATCAGGAATATGAACTGTTGGGGTAACAAATGATTTCACCTTAAAAAAAAATAATATATGCACATGTTTTACCTGCAAAAGGATATGCATTTATTATTATTATTTTTTTTTTACTTGAAACCTGTAAAGCATTGCACCCATGATTAGCAGATTGCAGGTACCATGCATGACTTCTGTAGACTTGCCTGTGTATCTGTCTGCTCGTACTTCCTATGGGTGGGCAGGCAGACACACACTGACAGGAAGAGAGAATTAACTACCAAAGCGCTCAACAGTGCTATGGTAGTTAACTACAAGCGCCATCAGCCTTTGCGGCTGTCGGCTTGTACATTCAATGAACTATTTACAGAGCAGAGGCTTCTTTTTAAAGTGACATCAAAGGCAGATTTATTTTTTTTAAATGCCAAACATGTCATACTTACCTCTTCTTGGGTCCCCCCGCTGGCACTCCTGACCCCTTCCTACTGTCGAGTGCCCCCATAGCAAGCAACTTGCTATGGGGGCACCTGAGCAGGCTCACTTCAGAGCCACTCCTCGGTGTGTCCATTCACACACATGTAGCATGGCTTGGCCCTACCCCGCTCTCTCCACATTGGCTCACCAGCTGTGATTGACAGTATAGCTCCTGCTGCTGTCTCAGCCAATGAGGAGGAAGAGACCAGGGAGAGTTGCTGCTCTTATTTACATATAAGTATATACACATGTACAAATATATATACAAATACTAAGCTATTGCTCATTCAATTACAAAGTACCACACAGCGAACTGATATGAGTCTGACGGGAACTCAATTCTGGATCCTGATGTCGCCACACTGAGCAAGCACCACAAGACAAATGCAATGGCTTGTCTCTAGAGTAAGTAGCAGTAATCACTCCTTACTCTGTACACCACTTGCTCTGTGACATCATGGGCTAGTCTTATTAGATATTATTTGTAGACACCAGATACTACCACCTTTTTTCCTTCACTAGGGAAAACACCTGCCAAGATATTATCTATATCTTCAGCATTTCCCCTTGAATCAGTTATCCAGCAGCATCACTGTCCAACATAGTTATTAATTTGTATTGTAATACTGTCGTGGCTTGAAGAAGTCAGGACTCCCTTTGTTAAAAACTAGAGAAAATCAACTGAAACCACAGAAACCAATTACATTACCCACGTTAATTTAGACTGTGAAAGCCAGTTTTGAATTTGTTATTGGGTTTTGAACTGAATGCCAATGCAGATTTCATTATTTTATAAATTATTTAATTGTTACCGCTAATAATCATTAACCATACTAATGTATTATAAACAGTAGATCAGAAAATGATTTCATTGGTTCCTGGGACCTCACATTTATTTCAAGGAATCGGTTGGGAAAGACTGTTTTAGGCTGTCTGGTAAAGTTAATTGTACTGCTTTGCACCTATTCTATTGGTTTATTCTACTGGATCATAAGCAGCTTACTGATGTCTTCATCATGTATGTGGCAGTGGTAGGTGGCAAATTAAAGTTTTTTTTTTTTACAGTGGGCAGTGGTTTCATTGTTCCATATCCTTTCAAATGGAAAGTTCTGGCAGGCTTATAAGTGCATTGTACTAGACACTAAACATTCAGTAACTAATGGATGCACCTTCTAGACAAATGATGAAAGCCCAATTCTGAGCTAGATGCTCTTCAACAATGTCAAATTTTGGTAATGATTGGGCAATAAAGGTTGTTCTATTACCTTTACTGTTGAGCCTGCTTCTTAGAAAATCCTTGCTCAGAAACTGATTTCTGGATTATTATACATTTTTTAAAGTATCTGAGAAAATACACATTAAAGACTAGTTTTATTGCTTGTCTGTTTACCATTTTTCTAGTTGTAAATCTGTTTGAAACCTTTAAGTTTCTCTATCGTCTATCAACTTTACTGCACACAACATTCAGTAAACAACGTTAATTTAGTCAGCCTCAGCACCACCATTATTCCATCTGGTATAGGTACAACATGATAAGAATTAAGAGCAAACAAGAAAGAAATGCAATTGCCACTCATCCCACATACAATCTGTCCAAAATCATAAGCAATGTAAGGTATTTGTCACTACCAAAATGTAATTGTTTCAGTATAGATCCACTGGAATGGATAGAGAATATGCAAAGCCTGTGCTTCTTTTATCATGGTCAGTGTGTGCCCCTTTATTGTGGTGTGTCCCTTTAATTTGATCAAGGTGTGATCCATACTACATTTGTGGTCAGTGACTATTGCCCCCCCCCCCCTCCCCACACCTTTCATTATTGGTCACAGGTTTGTATTGCGGCATGACAATTTTAGCGTTACATGCAACTACTATCAAACTCTTCCATGTAAGTGAATGTGGCCAACCCCGATCCATACACTTTGCTCAGAGTTGCAGTGCATTCCCGCAATACAAAATTGCTGTTTGCCAATAAAAAAATAAAAACACAAGAACTGTGATATGGCAGTATTGCCTCTTGAATACCTGAAAAACATCTTTCACCGTTCTCTGAAAAGTAATACACCACAGAACGCTTTTCAGTGGGGGGCAGTGTACACTAATGCCGCGTACAAACGATCACACATTCCCACAACAAATTACATGGGAGTTCTTCCGACGGATGTTGGCTCAAACTTGTCTTGCATACGCACGGTCACACAATGCTGTCGGAAATTCCGCACATGAACAACGCAGTGCCGTACGACGAGCCAAGAAAATTTAAGTTCCATAGCCAGTGCAGCTCTTCTGCTTGATTACTTGGAACTTTGTGCGTCGGAATTGTGTACACACGATCAGAATTTCCGACAACGGATTTTGTCAGAAAATTTGAGATCCAAATCTCAAATTTTGTGTGTCGGAAATTTCGATGGAAAATGTCCAATGGAGCCTACAAACGGTCGGAATTTCCGACAAAGAGCTCCCATCAAACATTTTCCGTCGGAAAATCTGTATCTGTATTGTGATTCTCATCATAAGGACCAAGATGCCCTTCTCCTAAATGCTGGGGGAGGAAGCCAGGTGAAAGGTAAGTATACTGTCTAATTTTTCTCAACAGGTGTGTGGCTTTTTTTTAAATGTAAAATCAACTGAATTCCAGGTTGGCTAGTGAATGGGGGAAGTACGGGTGCTGCAGAAGTAGTGGACTCCCAATTCAAATTGGCAAATGCAGCAGAAAGGGCACTATGGGCTTGAAGGGCCTGTCTTTGTCTTCTTGGTGGCTGCGAGACACTAGCTGTTCTAGCCACCTCACCAGCTTGAACTGCACTTATGCGACTTGCCATGTCACTACGTGTTACTGCAGTGCTGGATGTACAACCAGGATGTACTAGGCCGCTGATGCTTGCCAATTCACCGGAAGGATAAGAAGCACTAGTACTGGCTCTCTGCTCCTTACAAGAGCACTGCAGTTTTTACACCTCAACAACAGCAGAAGAACAGGGTTGGACCCGCCTGACCTTGGCAGGGACCACTACTCAGTCATCAGAGCTATCTGTCAGGGTGCAGCTGCTGTCTACAGGTTCATATTCTGAGCCTGAATCTGACAGATGAGTGATTTCCTCTTCACTCTCATCTGTCATGCTCAGAAATGTGCAGGCCTCTTCACTAGTGTACCTTCGATTGGACATTTTGGCCTCTAAATTTACTGGTACACTAGTGAGACTTGCAGGAAAAAAGTTCCTGACTGTCATTGACTGCTTCAAACACTACCAAAAAAACTGTGAGATCAGGCCTGACTCTGCAATGCTGCAGTTATGTATTCAGTGCTGTAAGTGACAGTGATCGATTGATACTGCACTTGGGTGGGCTGGGCTGAGGGGCTAGACGCAGGTGCTAGCAGGTATCTAGGCTGATCTCGCTGCATTTTTGGGAACCCTAATCTATTGGAGACGCTAATATAGTTCTGATCAGATCAAAGATATTGATCCATTCAGACACTATACTACTAAGGGAGGTGTATGGTGCGTGCTTGGGTGTTAGTGCTACGGGCACTAATCTGCCACTGCCTGGGGCGACGCAGACCCTGACTGACATTAAAACCTAACTGATGTCAGCCGCTGGGTGATCAGGGGGTTAAACCTTTATTGGGTAATATATGGTGGATTCCCCGATGCTATAAAAAAATAACTAGCTAACCAACGTCACCCATAACACTAATATGGTGATCATTGATGACAGGGGGTGATCAAGGGGTTAAAAATTTATTAGGGGGGGTTAGGGGGACCTCTAGACCTATCTGGGGCTACTACTAAATACCCTAATGATCCCAGTGATCAAAGAAAAATATGCAAACTGCTTTGAATGACACAGTGACAGGGAGTGAAGGGGTTAACTGTGGAGACGATCGGGGGTGATCGAGGGGTGAAATGTGTGCCTATGTGTACTGTGTCAGTGTAGTGTTGGTGCAACTCACCTTTGAATGTCCTCTCTCCTCTCTCTGGAACAGAAAAGAGTTCCATGAGGGGAGATGACATCATTTTCCCTGCCTGTATTTACACTTTCACATGCAGGGTAGGATTTCATTCGTCAGAACCGATCAGCAGGTCCAGAAATCATCGGCCTGAGCCTGGAGACTGAATCTGATTGCCATGGTCGAATCTGATTGCCATGGTCGCTGAGGGGGCCGTAAGGTAATGTCGCTTTGCCCACCCATGCCATTCCGCTGCAGTAAAACTAATAGATCCTCATAACCACTTCCTGACCAGCCGCTGCAGTAAAACTGCAGTAAAACTGGTGGTTATGAGGATCTATTAATACTAAATTCAAATAATACTTAAGTGTGGAAATTTGTATTATATCATTAATATCTGACTATGAAATCATGTCATACCTGTAGAGAAGTTTACATATGAATACTGCTACACTAGAACAGTAATGCTCATAAATGAGCAATTACCAGAATCTCCTTGGCATTCCATATGTTTGAGATACAATCACTTAGTCCAACTTGTTATAGTGAAATATTAATTTGTCCTATAACAAATTATTTTGTAATACTGTTGGTCATAGTGTGCCACCTGGTGGCCAAGGGAGGTAATGCTTGAGAAAACATGTGGTTGATAATTAAACAAATTTACCAATAGGAATAAGGTTACATCTTCTGGACCACCCTCTGAAAATATTTTATGAGTGTATTATTCACAACCAGATAAAACAGGTAGGAGCACACACACATCATCTGATGCACGCCCATTCTAAAGAGACAACATCTGAAGGATCACCTCATCTAAATCTGACACTTCATCACATCATTCAGCACACAGCTTCAACCAAGGTAGATGCCATTTTGGGAAGGTAAACTCCACCTATTAGTCGGCAACCATTTTAGGAGAGTCTGGCCAAATAGCCATTTTTAAAGGGTAATTATATTTCCACATTGATTATTGATTTTTCTATGTGCAAATATTTTATAATAGTTGATTTTCTACCCCATAAGGTCTCCTAACACCCCAAAATATTGTCATTTTAAGTTGCCTTACTAGTATAACTCTAGACGAACTTCAAGCGGTAGTCCACTGCAGCGGGTTAACGGGTCAAGTTAGTCAAACGCAGGTCATTGTCTGCTAAATTTTATGAATACAAGTTAGGAGATCTCTAATTAGGGAATTTAAATATTTAGTTTAATCCAATAGATATATCAAGGCTTTAGCATTTTATTGTAACATATAGTATCTATGTCAACCTATTCATCTAACTTTTAGTGGTGTTCATATATGACTTATTGTAATAAGTATTAACTTATTTTTGATAGCTCATTCTATACTTACATTGGTCTTTTTGTGTTTTCTTTAAATAATTCTGCTTGGCTAAAATTAACTGAAAATAATTAATCAGTTAAGTTATTTTATAAATTATTTTTGTATTGGAGGCACTGTGATTCAGTTGATTTAGCTGACTAAATTGATCATTCGGGCATTACCTGACATCTCTATATAATTTGTTCTTTTACACATTCCGTAAAGACAGTGCACCGTGTGAGGCTAGAAATGTTGAAGTTATATTCCATGCTAGGCAGTTGGTCATGAAAAGCTACTGATCATTCTGTGAAGAAACTGTGATTGCTCTAATTGAGGGCCTGTCTAACAACTTGCTCCTAGGCAAAGATATGGTTTTGCACTGATCTCAGCCATTGACATTAAGAGGTAGTGGGTTGAGATAAACTAGGCTATAGTGACAGGAAAACCAACTTAGTAGGTTAATGACTACTTTGATGAGTCCATCTCTTTAGTAACAAAAAGGGAAAGAGTAGTAGACTATGGCATCCAATTCATTTTATATGCAGTGATAATATAATTATCATCATAATGATAATCATAATGATAATTGTTCCAAAACATCTGGGGTGCCAAGGTTCACCATCACTGGTATATACTGTATACCCCTGAGATATACTCTTACTCCACAAACTTTAAAGCAAACCTGTGTTTTGTCCATTCATCTCCAGCAGTAACTACTTACCTTTCATTTGCTTCTCTGCCACTCTGTTCAGTGTTGAGAGGTGAAGGCAATACATGGTATTTCTGGGTATAGAAGAGCAAGAGACATACTCCATGTACCAGCACTAGGTCCTTCAGAACTTTCACACGGAAAGTCCAAACCGTGTCCAAGCTACGTATCCAGTGACACTGTCTGGTCTGCACTCCACTGGAATATTCCTGGAATGACAGCAAACACCTTTTTTTTTGCCTTTCATTTATTAAAATTCATAAACAATGACAGGCTGTTCCAATGGTAAATAAAGTAATGAAAGTGCCACACCATTGTTCTTGGAGTACAACATGAGAGTCTATTTTATTCATACGCAAGAGGGCATGAAATAAAACAGCTAAAACACTTGCAGACATAAATTAGTACCCCTTCATTAGGGCTTTAAAAGCTGCATATGCATAAAAGGCTGGACTCTGGACTTAATATTAAGACACATTTGCTGTTTTCTCTGGGTTTAGAGTGAAGGCATCTACCCAGGGTGCCTTGTGAGGGTCTTGGCAATTGAGAGCTGCCTATCCAGAGTCATTGAGCCCTACAAGCCTTAAAGGGAAACTATACTCACCTTGGATCCAGTGATGCCACATCCTGGAGCTCCTGGCCGACTGCTGACATCTTTGGGTGGCTGGCTTTCAGGTCTCGATCGTCGGCCACTTTTATTGGCTGAGAAGGGGTGATGTCACTCCTCTGCATGTGCAGGAGTGCAGTCAGCTTTGCCATTGCCAAATTTCTACAGTGTGCTATGCATGCATCTACGTAATTTTAATGCACAGGAGACAAAGTATATCTATTCGGCAAAGATCCTGCTTGCTTCCAAATGTTTTGAGAAGACATTCCTGCATTGTGATTCTCACCATAAAGACCACGATGTCCTTCACCTAGATGCTGGGGGAGGAAGCCAGGTGAAAGGTAAGTATACTGTCTAACTTTTCTCAACAGGTGTGTGGCTTTTGTTTTGCAGGAAGCTGTTCTGTAGTAATAAATGATGAATGTCCTTAAAGTGGATCTTGCACTAAAATGTAAGATCTGCTTTAGGGAAATTCATTGGTTGCCTTGGACTATTCTTACTCTAATTTCCCAGATGGTCTAGAGCTGTTCTTTAAATTCCATGCTTATGAAAAGATAATCTGATGTATTGGCAATTGTATGTATTATCTGGTGGCTGACACATGATATTTAAAAAGACAGCAAAGTCATTGTTAGAAAATGGAACTAGTTTGCCCTGCCTTTTCTCAGTTTTTTTAAACATTGATGTCTGCCAAATTAAATATCAAAAAAAGTCTTCTGTGAAATATTCTTATTAGTTGATATACAGTATCTCACAAAAGTAAGTACACCCCTTACGTTTTTGTAAATATTTTATTTGTAAAGTAGTGAGTGTACAGCTTGTATAACAGTGTAACTTTGCTGTCCCCTCAAAATAACTCAACATACAACCATTAATGTCTAAACCACCGGCAAAAAAAGTATACTCTTAACTGTCATTTGAAAACATATAATAAAATATTTACAAAAATGTGAGGGGTGTACTCACTTTTGTGAGATACTGTATGGTTTAGTTTTGGGCAGGGTTTCTTAATCACTTATATCTTATATAATCTTTTTTTCTTTTTTTTTCAGTTATTTGGATTACAAATAACAGTACATACAGTGGAGGCATGACAACACATTGTGCCGATTTCCAAGGCATATAGATACATTATGTTTACAAATTAATATCAAGTGCTGTAATATTCTAATCCAGCAATCTGTAACTAACCGGATACATTAATAGAATCGTGTAAGGTGGCCTAAGGAGCTGGTTCTTACAAGGAGGAAGGATAGTAGGAGTGTGAAAAGTGAGGGGAGAGAGAGAGAGAAAGAGAGAGGAGAAAAGAGAAAGAGAGGGAGAAGGGGGAAAAAAAAAACAGGGGGGGGGGGGGGGGCAGGGGAGGGGTATGTGGGGGGAGAGCAGGATACAGAGTATAGGGACATATCAGTCTACAGTAATACTCTACGTCTCCGATTAATTTTCTTTTATCTCCAACTGTTAAAAAAGTGACTGTTTGATTACGGGAGCCATATGTTTGAAAGCGCTGAGTTGTTTTTAAGTCATCCCAGCAGGCCCATGTGTTTGTACATTTTTGGATTCACTCTTGGGATATGTGGACTAGCTCCTCCATTCCTCCACTCTGGAAATCCTAATGAACCATTCTCTAATCGTTGGGATGTGTGTGGATTGCCAATGTATCGGAATGCATAGTCTCATTGCATTTACCATATGCATGGCCAGCGATTTATGATATTCCCTTTTAGTTATGCCCCGTACACACAATCGAAATTTTAGTTGTAAAAAGATCTGATTCCGATGGGATTTCGCTCAAGCTGTCTTGCATACACACAGTCACACCAAATTCCGACCGTCAAGAATGCGGTGATGTACAACACGTACAACGGGACTAGAAAAAGGAAGTTCAATAGCCAGTAGCCAATAGCTTCCGTCTCGTAGTTGAATCTGAGCATGCATACATTTTTGCGTGTCGGAATTGCATACACACGATCGGAATTTCCGATCAAAACTTTTTCCGTCTGGAAAATTGAGAACCTGCTCTCAATCTTTTTTTGGCAGAAATTCGGCCAGCAAAATTCAGATGGAGCATACACACAGTCGCATTTTCCGATGAAAAGCTCTTGTCGGTCTTTTGCTGACCGAAATTCCGACCGTGTGTATGCGGCATTAGAGATGTATGATGTAAGAGGTATTGTGCCGGAGAGCAATCCAGGGTATACGTGGTGATATGTGTAATGAGTTCATGTACTTCCCTCCACAATGGTTGAAGGGAATCACAGTCCCACCAAATGTGGAGCATGTTTCCTTTTGCTCTTCCACATCTCCAGCATGTATCTGGGATAGATGGGAAAAACTTGTGTATGCGTGATGTGATCCTGTACTAGCGTGTTTCAATTTTGTAGCAATTTTCCTGGATGGCAACATTGATCCCTATGTATGAATATGGTCCCAGTCTTCGTCAGAGAGGGATATCTGGAGTTCTGTCTCCCAGGCCAAATGTGCTGAATCTAGAGCATTTGATGGGTCTTCTATAAGCATCCAATATATACATGAAATCAAGTGTCTTTGTTGGGGAGATTGTGTGCATGAGGATTCAACGGGAGTGTAAGTGGTTTCGTCCAGGTCACCTTGGTCGCTTAGGAGGAAAGAAAATTTCATGTTTGCCTGTATGTCCAGTACAGGAAGGAGTTGGAAGGAGACATAGAAACTAAGTTCTCATATGAACGAGGGGATCCATGCGAAAAAAAATGATTTGTTAATACCTTATCGTAGGGCCACTCTTGTCTCACAAAGAAGTTGGAGGCTCCTGGTGTGAAAGTGGGGTTTCCCCTTAGTGTAGTTAGAGGTCCTGGGATCGAGATAAAAGGCACGTTTTTAACGTTTGCTGAAAGGCCGTGAGGGAAGGTTGGGCAAGAGTGTGTTTCAGGGTTTCTTGTGGCCAGTGATGAGTGGATGTCCATGGTAAAGAATAAAGAGGAAGTCGTGGAAACTATTTTTCTAATGTCACCCAGACTTTCCTGGTCTCATGTATGTTCCAGTCCACAGTTTGCATGAGGTGGCAGGCCAAATAATATTTGTGGAGACCTGGCAATTCAATGCCACCATTATTTTTTGGGCACGGGAGTGTTCAATACGGGGTGGGGATTTTTCCCATATAAAGAGTGAACATGTCCTCTTATAGGTCGCAAAGGAGGATGCTGGTAATTTAATCGGGATTGTCTGTATGAGGTATAAAAGACATGGTAAAAATATAATTTTTAGCAGGGCTGATCTACTGAACCATGAGACATTGAGATTCCCCCAGTCTTTTAAGTCATCTTGAGGCTACTAAAAAGTTCCAATTGTAAAGATCTGATAGTTTGGCTATAATCTGAATGTCAAGATAACTATTGGTATTCTTGTTCCATAAGAATGGGAAGGAGTTCTGGCAGCTTTCCACCTCCTTTTTTGTGAGGGAAACATTCAGGGCGTGTGATTTATTAGCATAGTTAATTTTTAGGTATTACAGGTTCCCAAATTTCTTTATGTCTGTCAGCAAGTTAGGTAAAGAGATACTTGGGGAAGTCAGGGACAAAAGGATGCCATCTGCAAAAGCTGCAACCTTGTATTCCCTGTCTCGTATCTGAAGACCCATAATGTTGGGGTTGTGTCGCAAACCGGTTGAGAAAAGGTTCCAGCATTAGAACAAAAATCAGGGGGGACAAGGGGCAGCCCTGTCGGGTTCCATTGCTTATGGTGAAGGCGTTCGACAGGTGACCATTAACCCGCATACTCGCAGGAGGGGCTGATTATAAAGCTGAAATGTGGGACAACATGTGAGGCCGAAGGCAAATCGCCCTCGGGACCTTGCGAATATAGTCCCAGGCCACTCTGTCGAACACCTTCTCCTCATCAAGGGATAAGAAGAAGCCTTGGGTTTTCAATATCGTGAGCCAGTGGTGGAGATTCAATGCTCTGATTGTGTTATCCCTGGCTTGTACTACTCGTGCAAGGAGTCTCCTACACTTATTTCCTTGTTCATAGAACACCCGTTGATGGAGTATATAGCATTGTCTTGTGCGTTTCCCAAGTTCCTCTAATAAAAGAGAGCAGGTGTGTGATAGCTCTTGGAAACTAAAGGGCAAAAGAGAAATAGACCTGGTGCTATACCGTTTACTACTAGAAATCTATAAATGAGAACTCTGTTACATATAATTCTCAGCGTGCTGGCAATTAAATGAAAATGGTGAAATAAAAACCATAAAGTGAAAAATACTTATCCATACACCATAGATAGCTTTAACAGTATGCTACTATTGATAAAGTGCAAGTGCCAGTAAATCTACATGTGCCAATATCTGTATGCTATGATAAATAAACCATAAATATAAATAGAAAAGGAATATTGTGAAAAAATAAAAATAAGAAATATAAAAATAGAATAAGGCAAAATGTGATGTCTTTGAACTGCCAGTGAATATAGTGACTGTACTTAGTCAAAAAAACTTCGTGCAGAATATAATCGAGGTTGATATCGTGATAAATAGCACACTGCAAGTAAATGAAAGTGAAAACGTGTAATTAATTATTTTTTTTTAAATATACAAAATTAAAAGTGGACCATATGCATTTAAAAATGTGAATAGTCTCTAATAAGTGACGGAATCTTCCGTGCGTGAGGGAGGGGGGGTGATGATTTCCAATATTGTTCCCCGTGTTCAGTGGTCACTTCTATATTATGCTCTCACCGGAAAAAAGACCCCATCCGGGGTGGATCAGCCTTCACAATATCAGCTATTGTGTCGCTCTCTGGCTTGCTTCAGATGTAATGCTGGGGATCCCTCGTTTTTCCGTGAGTGTAGTGTGCCACGTTATGTATGTTAAAAGAGAGGCACATCCATAGTGTGATAACGTTTAAAAACTCATATTTATTCAGAAATAGATTAAAACTACTTACAAAAGCAGAAATTTCAATTGCAGTTGTTAATACAGCTTTAAAACAGCTTCCTCGTCTATGCTAGAGGTGTACGTTGCCTGGTCACACCCTACACGTTTCGTCATTCAGACGTCATCTGGAGCGCCAGAATTATATGTAACAGAGTTCTCATTTATAGATTTCTAGTAGTAAACGGTATAGCGCCAGGTCTATTTCTCTATTCCCCTTTAGTATCTTTCCACCCAATTGGGTGGAAACAAATAGAGGCTGCTCTTACCTAATTTTTATATTATAATTTTTATATTATATATTTATTATCTTTTAAACTGAGTGCTTCATAGCGCAATCTACCTCCCCCCTAATCTTGTTCATAGCTCTTGGAAAGACTGCTGTGAATGTGAGGATTTATGGGAGACTTCCAGCTTCTTGATTTTAACAATTAATTTCTCAAGAGTTTTCTGATTTTGCCTCTTGCTTGGGCGATAAGTTCCCCCGAAACACGCACTTGTGGGCCTCCCAGAGTGTAACTGGGGAGATGTCTGGGGAGGCATTCTCTGCAAAGTACAATTTAAGCTGAGAGTCTAGGCGGGCGGTAAATTCTGCATCTTTGAGCAGGGATGAGTTTAATCGCCAGGTTTTTAGCCTAGGAACTGATTCCAGGAAATTCAGGGTGACCAAGATAGGATGGTGGTCCGATCGGAACATCGGCTCAATTGTTGTGTACGTAAGGTAAGATAGGTCAGGCTGGGAGAGAATTTTTTTTTCATTTTGGGAATATTTTTGGAATGGGGTGGAATAGAAGGTGTCAGTCATTTGGGGTGTAAATATTTGCCAGGGTCAATGGTTTAGAAGCGAACAGGCCCTTGATAAGTGGTTTAGAGGCGAACAGGCCCTTGATAAAAAATAATCTACCCTCCGGATCCACCAGGGTTCAAGACAATTGGAATGGTGCGTGCTCGGATATTAATATGGTCACCCCTTTAGTCTTTGTGGTAGGATTTGTGGAGTGAATGGCCGTATGATAAATGTTGTTAGCAAGTTTGGGGATGGAATCTGAGCGGAAGCGGGTTTCCTGAAGGAAGACAAACTGGGCTTTGTGTTTGTTAAGAGCGGACATGACCTGTGATCGTTTTTCTGGCATGTGTAAACATTACACGAGACACACTTCAACGATAGAGGGAACTTGGTTTTTAAGTCTTTCTGCGTGGTTCAGTTGTGGCTAAGATCAAATCTGTGAAGGGTACGTTCACTATCCCACCGTTTTAGGGGGTATCTGCAGACCCAAAGGCGGCAGGACTGGAGAAGGGACTAATGTGGTTAGGCGGTAAAGGGGGGGGGGGGGTCAGGGATTAGAAACAAAGTAGATGAGGGAAAAGGGGAGGGGGCACACAAAAAAGGGGGGGGGGGAGAGTGGATAGTGGATAGAGTGAGTGAGAAAAGATAAAGAGGGGAGGAGACCCCGAGCAGTGGAGAGAGAAAAAGTAAACTTGTAGATATTACAAGCCTCAGAAAGATGTAGATACCAGAGGTGGGGATCGATTTACTAGTCCACCTAAGAGACAGTGATCTGGGTAGTCAGCAGACTCACTTGTAGAACTGCTGTTGGGGGATGGTGGTAATGTCAGGAAACACATACTACTGCAATATGGAGGATCTAGGAAATTGTAGCTTAGTGAGGAACAGTAAGGGCCAGCCGAACTGTTGTGGGCTCTTTGAGGGTAGGGACCGATGTGAGTGTGTAATGTACAGGGGCAATTGTTGACACTCACTCAGGTTGAACTGGATGGACTGGTGTCTATATTCAACCTTACTAACTATGAAACTATGAAACTATGAAAACATTATAACCATAATGAAAAGTAAATATTGCTGTTACCATTTCGTAAGTGTGACATTATCCTAAACAGGAACCGTATATTAAAGAACATTGTTCAAAATTAACTTGGTTAATGACTTGTTAGTAATTCGTTAGTTAAACCAACCCCAGTATAATAGAATTAAACAAAAGGGGCATTGTGATGTTGATGTAAATAGTTCAGGGTGTCCCCAATTAGAGAAAGAATGCAAAGATTTCTCCGCGCTGGCAATCAGGGCACCTGAATGCATCAGAGGTATGTATGGGTTTTTAGTATATTGCTGGAGGTCAGTACCCCAAGAGCTAGACAGAAAACAATAGAAAGTAATAGGGAACAATAGTATTGTCCCATAAGGCCCCTTGTTCTCAAGTTGTTAAGGGACGTTTGCGTCTTAAGGGACATTTCAGTATGTATAAAAGTAACATATGGCATCCCCACAGAGCATAGATGCTACCTATAGTGATCAGGATAAAATAACATAAAGGAATTGTAATTATTCTGGTTAATTATGGATTCTTACTGTAGCAGTTAATGGGTACCGCCATGTCCCTGTGTAGCCATTGCCAAACAGGGACCACCAATAAGCTTCAGAGGAGAGCTTTTGCGACCTTGGAAATCTAAAAAGTGAGCATCTATAATGGCATCTACCATCCTTGGGGTACATATATATAACCACACATTATGTAAGTATTTGGTAAAATAAAAGAACAAAAAAAAAGGGGGGGGGGGAGCCCCTGCAATAAACATGATGAATTCTCTAGTTGGAGGTATCAGGTATCCATCCAAAATGCCAGTGTGGTATAAAGGGTTCAAGGAGCATCTCAGACTACTGGGGCGTTAAACAGTTCTCATGAGAGTAGTAGTGCAGGGGTTTTCAAAGTGTATTGCAAAAATAGGTATCAGTGTCAGTATATCAACCCCTGGAGGTTTCTGTGGGAATTACAGCAGGACACCCATGACTTGCTATATAGAGGAGGGCGAGTAAAACTCGAGCCAAGTTCAGTATCACTTGTTTGCAATTGGTCATAAGTAACGTGAACTGGGTTGAAACAATCAAAACTTAGTGTGTGAGCATTTACAAGCAGGTAGTCACATAGACTCAGAATGAGCCTCCAGGTGATCCCTGCGGGGGAGTTGTCAGTCCGGAACAGCTCAGGGAGGTTGTGGCTGAGCTGTGTTCCGGTCTCTTTCAGTGTGCGGGATGCTGAGGCGCTTCTGTTCGGCTTGCCCATGGCGAATAGGTGCGGAGGTTCCTTGGTAAGGGCGAAGAAGATCCTAGGCTTGCAGGAGCACTTGGCTTAAGTGGCCATCTCCATTCCTATCCAAACCAGGCAACCCTTATATAATCTTGTATATGGTAATATATTTTCAAAAGCTGCTTTCAATCTTTTAGAGGTAAACATATTTTTATTGTTTTACCAAAATATAATAAAAATATAATAACAGTAGGGATGTAGTCCAATATAAAGGTTTACAACAGATTACAAGACTTAAGATATATTTGTAGTAAGAAAAATATGTTCATTGTCTTGATGGTCCCATAAGTCAGTAACAAATCAGAGTGTATAAGTTATATACATGTTAACTTAAAAAGAGGAGAGGTTTGATCAGGGATGATAATGTGGGGAAGGGAGAGAGGTCTTCGTCAGTTAGTATGACCGGAATTGTAAATATTGCGATTAAGAAATATGCTCTGATTAACTCACCCTAGCCAATCTTTAAAGGTAGTAGAGGTGGAGAAATCAAGTCAAACATACCATAAAATGTTGAACTTCTCTAATGATTAGTTATCCATTGCCAGCATCTCCTCCATTCTCATCATATCATTGACAGTAAAAACCCATAAGGATAAGGAAGGGGTTAAGTCCATCTTCCAAAACAGGGGGATCAACGTTTTCAATGTTTGAAAGGGGAACTATACTCACCTAGAATCCATCCCTAGAACTTACCACCAGTCGCTCATGCCTTTGAGCGCCCAGCTTCTGAGTCTCGATCGCTGGCCACTGTCATCGGCTGGGCCAAGAAGACATCACTCCCCTGCATGTGCGGGAGCTTCGGCAGGTTTGGCAATGCCGAATTTGTGTAGCTTAGTGTACAGGGGCAGACAGTGGCTTTAATGTAGAAAAAGCTAAGCATGTATTTTCTACATTCTAAATTCTGCCTGTCCATCCATTTTCATTGTTGAGCCTAAAGTTCCATTTTAAATCTACAGCTTTTAATGGCGTGCCTCTAGGATGCTCAGTTATGGGGTGGAAACTCCATATACTGTATGTTCTTGCATTGTTTCTGTCAGAAATCAAGTGAGCCAATTCTGTGCACATTTCATCTACTGCACTGAAATCTCAATAGTGTTATCAGCCTTTTCTTGTTCTCCTTTGTGAATTACAGAACATATCCCATGTTATGGAGATGAGGAAAGGAGGATGTATTATGTAGTAGAGAAGAAGAGAACTGGTAAGAGCTAACAACACAGCTTGGCATATTAGTGCAGTTGAGGCGGGGGGGTCGATTTACTAAAGGCATAAAAGCTGTTCACTTTGCAAGGGAATTTTCCACAGAGCTCAGTGAATGTGTTTCTACTGGCTTCCAATTACTCCGAAAATTTAATTAAAAATACTAACAACATACAAAACCATTCACAACTCTGCTCTGAGATACAGCACCAATCTTGTCTCCCAATATTACCCAAACTGTCCTCTCCATTCCTCTTAAGACCTCTTGCTCTTAAGCTCCCTTGTCCCCTCCTCCCATGCTCATCTCCAGGACTTCTCCAGAGCTTCTCCATTCCTCTGAAAATCTCTACCTCAATATGTCCAGCTATTTCCTACTCTGGCTGCCTTTAGGAGATTCCTGAAAACTCATCTATTCAGGAAAGCCTATCATGCCTCCAACTAACTGAACTTTTATCACTTCCATCAGTTCTCCCTCCAGTTATAACCTTTTGTACAACTTGCTCCACCCTATTAGATTGTAAGCTCTTATGGGCAGGGCCTCCTCAACCCTTTTGTATTTTATTGTATTGTAACTGTACTGTCTCCCTTCATATTGTAAAGTGCTGTGCAAACTGTTGACACTATATAAATCCTGTATTATAATAATAATATTACATTTTATTATATGGTTTAGATACACTTTAATATGCCACCTACACAGCACTTAACCTAACCCTTATGATCCAAGAATCTTAAAGCTGAAATTACACCTCACTAATCTCATCTGTCCTTAAATTAAACAATAATACTAAAGGCATCTATGTATTAAATGCGTAGATATATTGTAATGAAATTTATTTGAATAGCACCCCAGGGCAAAACTTTTATGACTTGCCTGATTTTTGGAGCATTTTGGTTTATTGGAAGCCCATTTATTTCAATGCTTGGTGCAACACACCAACGTGTGATGTTAATGCTTTTTAATGCACTGCATAAATGTAAATGGGACCTAAAGAAATGTAATTTTGTCCTGCCACTGGGGCAACAACAGCAGATGCCCTGTCTTCTGCTGTTAACTTGCACTAAAAGATTACAGTGTTGGGCTGACAGCCACCAACAATAATGATCTGCTAAGAAATAGACATTTAGCACAATTTAGAAATATGTTGAAAGTTGTTTCACTTTGAAAGACAAATGGAGAGTTATGATGATATAGGTGCCAGCTCACACCAGAATCACACAGGAACGCGCTCCATGTTTCTGTGAAATGTGATTTTAAGCCCATTTATTTAAATGGGCTGAAATCACACTGCATTGCATCAAAAAAGTGAGTGCGCTACTTAAAAAAAAGCCCTGCACCTGCAGTACAATGCAATCTGGTGCAGGCAAAAGCACTGCTTTGCAATCTGCTCTTGGGGTGTCCTTGGGAATCTATTGAAACCTGCAGCAGCTTGCACAAAGGTGTTTCAGTGTGAACGGGCACTTAGATAACACCACACAAGATCCTTTACCAAATGGCTTATTTTATCAACTGTTAATTATGGGCAAATCTGTTCGAATTGCCATGGTTTCTCCGAATCGTATTTAAAATTCTTGTAAAACCCAATCTTAAAAGGTCAATCCCATTGAAGTCTATGAAAAGTGAGTTTTGTTGTTAAATAATGCCTGTTTTTAAGACAAGTAGGCAAACTTCTGTAAAAAAAAAGAAAAGCTGGGCAGCTGAACACTTCAATGGTGGCCATGTACCAATGTAAAATTTAGTTAAAACACCATACAGCACAGAGGGTCTTTCCATGCAGCTTGGAGGGCAACATCGAGAATACACAAATCCTATAAATATCATGCTTGAAGAATGCCTTATCATGGACAGTCACAGAGACAGTGTACTCTGGCTGGGGAATTGATTTTTTTCTTCCCCATTTAGCGAAGCACCCCAACCTGAATCATTTCAGTTTAAAAAAAAAAAAAACACCTGGTTTGACTGGCAAATAGAAATTGTCCTGTAGTTTGTTGTGGCTAGCGGTGGGTGCATTGAATGTAAGTGATTTAATGTGAAATTGTGTAGGTGCACATTACTTCTGAACTTGAGCATTATGGTACTGTCAATCTCAAACCTGCATGAACTCATGGTAACAGAGAACACAAATTTCATCCCTACTCAATAGCCTCCTGCTCACAGTTGAAGCTGCTACTGGGGGGGGACATTGCTTTCAAACAGAAGAAGGTCAGTAACTACAGAACATATGCATTCAATTCCATCCCAACAAAAAGTGTCACAAACTTGGTAGCTGCATACACTTTAATAATATATTATTGTGTCCTACTTAAAGAGCATATGACAATGAGCAGAGCAAATGTTGATATGTTTTATTAAATTATGTCATAGGAGTTGATTTAAGTGTCTCAGCTAATGCAGTTGCAATAATTGCTTCCAGCATTCCCTTTTTCATTTAATACAGCAAATTCATTGAAGCCAAAAGGTACAACATATTTGCAGCTTATTATATATTCACCATTTTGTAACGGTATACTTTTGGCTGAGTATCAAAATGCTAAGTGAAATCAGTTTCCGGTATTTAGAATGAGATTGTGATATTTAGTGACCTTCCTTCCATTGTAGCACTATTGCTTCATCCACATGTGCATAATTATTGAGGATGGAGAGTAGGGGGAGACATACCTGTCACTTAGCTAGACTTTAAGAGTGCATTAGTTACATGCACATACTGTATGCTGCCGTGCCAAGGGAACCCTCTATCTTGTATAGTTATGTTTTGCTTCTGTACCACCGCATTCAAAATAGATATTTTTTTTTTTTTTTTTATATTTTGTATGGTTGAGGTTTCATTTACCTCTCAGGGACTTATAACTTATATACATGGAAAATAGTTCAGACATATAGTAGCTATAACTATAAAGTCTTAATGACTAAATTCTACTTGTATATATGCTGTCTACCCCATTCCCAGTAATGGAAAGGTGACAGTCAGAGCTAACAAAGAAGGGATTGTCAGTTGTATAGAGAACACTTACGGTTGGGACCCTGTGTGCAGCCTGTACCCTCGATGGCAGTGTACTGGAGAGTGTACCCATGCGGGTTTTAACTGTACTTAACAGGGAAGCACAGAGACAAGATTCTTGGAAAGGTCAGAAAACAGGACTCATAGGAATGGCAAGAGTATAGTTTAGTATAGTTTAGAGTATAGTCTCTAGTCTACAAGCAGGCAGGCAGGCAGGACAAAGAATACAAGTAAGAGATGCTTAAAGCTGCTGGACTCAAGATTAGATGGGAGGACAGGAGTATCATACAGCTGTAAGATGTTGAGAGTACAGGAACACTTGGGTAAATATGCAAGAGGAATATTTGAGGCCTCTGGGGTCCAAGGGGAAGCAGGTACACAGGATATAGTATAGGTACATGAGGTGTCTAGGACAAGAAAGAGTACCTATTGACACTGTCAGTGGAGAACATATTCTGCCCTTGTGTACAGCAAAGTTGAGGGCCATTGAACGAGCTGAGGCACAGAGACTAATGAACCACCTTGCCTTTTCTCCTGAATGTGGAAATGGATTGTGCTGCAGGCAATCTCCAGGTACTCACCCAAGCAGACACCTACTAGGAGCCAAGGGTTGAAAAACGGGTGAGAATCTCTTGCAGCTCTGAGGTGCAGGAATCATAGGACAGAAGGGAGTACAGCTCAGGCTGACAGATATGCATAGAAGAACACAGACACTGGGAACAGGTGAGCAGGACAGCTAGGAGTAAGTAAGTAGCAATCAGGACAAAGAGGAACCTCTAGGAACAGGTGGAGGTACACAGGAACACAAAGCAGGAAACAGAATAGCAATACACTGATGCCGCGTACACACGACCGGACTTTCTGGCAGACTGAGTCCGTCAGATAGATTTGAAACATCTTCTATTTCTAGGTCTGTTTGATTTTTTTTTAAATGATCGGACTAGCCCACACACGATTGGATTGTCGGACGGACTAATCCTTTCAGACCTAGTCTGCCGGAAAATCCGGTCTTGTGTATGCGGCATGAGAGATACTGAAAACAGACTGCAGAAAAGCTGGTGCTAACAAAAGACAGTCTGAAACTCCCAGCAGATCACGAAGGCGCAGTGTTCATTTTGGCAGCAAATTAAAATTTAGTTTTAGTTGCATTTTAGTCATCTGCAAATGTTTTAGTTTAGTCATATTTAGTCAACTGAAATCTCCAGTACATTTTAGTCGACTAAAATCTCCAGTACATTTTAAACGACTAAAATCATTTTAGTCGTATAAATTCGAATGGGTTTAGTTAAATTGCAATACATTAATAAAGCATGCCTCTACAATTTGCAATGTCATTATATACTCCTGGAGTAAAAAAATAAAAAATCAATCTAATATTATGTTAGTATTTAATATTTATGGTATTAAGGTTTGAACAAACTCACAGCCACAGATGTAGCCACTCTGGATGGCCTGAGCAGGCCTGTGATGCACACAGTGCTCTGGACTTTGGTCTGAGGTGGCCTGTAATGCACACAGTGCTCTGGACTTTGGTCTGAGGTGGCCTGTAATGCACACAGTGCTCTGGACGTGGATAGTCTGAGGAAAGTAGGGCAGAGGGGCAGAGGGAAGTGGATATGGGAAGGAGAGAGGGAAGGAGAGAGGGAAGGGGGCGGAAGTAGGAGGAAGGAGAGAGAGTGAGGTGGAGGTAGAGGGAAAGGCTTGATATCAGACAGAGATGGCCCACATGGAGCAGTTTCTAAGGATAGCTAGGAACAACAAAGTAAATAACATTGACCTTAACATTAGGGCCCACCAAGCAAGATTGGAGCTGGCGTGCTGTAGCTGCTGGGTCTGTGAGGATCCTCAGTATCAATAGAGGAATGAGAAGCCGTGGCAATTAGGATGAGTATGGAGTCAGCGGAGTGTTGAGCGACCCCTGGAAGGGGCGCCGCGCACCCTTTTGTGGAGGGGTTTTAGGGGGCTTTGCTGGCTCCTGGAAGGTAGAGGAGACTTCCTGTGCAGAGATGGCTGGCCAGAAGGAGAGGGATTCTCCTGCTCCATATCAGAAGGTTGTGTCGTATTGAGGTACTGAATTTGATATATAGAGGGACGAGCAGATCTCTGAAAAAGCCTTGCGCCGTTGCATGACTTAGACTGAGTAGTCAGCAAACAAAAGTAATGGGTGCTCATCCACACACAGAGAGGTTGCATTGATGGCGAAAATTTTGGAGAATAGCTTGTTTATCGGCATAGTTTAAATACCGGACAATCACAGGGCGGGGCTTGGAGTAGGACTCCGCTGGTTGGCCGACCCGGTGCGCCCGTTCCACCATGCAAGGGGTGCGGAGCCCCAGCTGCCCTGGGATGGTAGTGGAGCATATGGTAGTGAGAGTTGAGGCAGGAGTCCTATGATCCATAAATTGTTTCATCTGGAGCGATTTTCGAGACTTTATCCTGGAGTTCCCACTGAATTGAGGAGAGTCTGGCAACGGTGGCAGAAGTTGCGGCTGAGTCGTCCTCTATGGCAGAGATTCACTCCTCAGCCTGGTCAATTCTAAGGGTTTGTAACTGAATTTCCTTATGAAGGTGCTCTAGCCCTTTAAGAACAGCTTGGTCAACTGCCTCAGTGACCATTGGGGTGAGGAGGGACATCACTGCTTGTGCAATACTGGCATGGGAGGCAGGGTCAGTTTGGGAGAGTGTGAAGGGCTCCAGAGGGAGAGCAGGAATCTGAGCTGTGCTTTCAGTGCTGAAATCCCCCAGCGCCATGTTGGCTGCAGGATGAGCTGTGTCCCCTGCTTGCGGGGGAGCCGTTCGCGCGGCGGATCGCTGCACAAAGCGATCCATGCTGTATCCCCAGATGAGAGAGGGGTGTAGGGGATGTATACATCTCGGCTAGCTGGCTCAGAGGCAGTATTTTTGGAGAAGCGCAGGGGTAGCTGTAGTCTCCTAGCTCCTCTCCATGTGGCAGCAGAACCGAAAGTCTTTTGAAATTATTGATGCTCCCCGATGAAGCCACCGCCTGTGGAAGAGAATTCCACATCAGAAATCAGAGATCTCCAAACTACAGCCCGCTGCAAGATTTTATCCAGCCCACAGCTAGGGTCAGTGGCCTTTCACGCAGGTCTCACTCCAGTCTTCAGGTCAACCAAAGAATTCTGTTTATCCCCAACATCCACAAATTCTAACCCCCTCAGTCTACAGCGGAGGTTCCCCCACCTGCATCCTAAAAACAATAATTGCGTGTGTAGGTGGGGTTCAGCGCGGTGCGGTGGAATAACAGACTCAGTCCCAGTGAAATGAATGAACTTGTATCAAAATAATTGTGAAACAGTTCACAGGGTACCTGTCCCTACTCTACCAACTCACAAACATGCACCAAACCTGGCAGTTAGGGCCTTAAAATGGGCTCTGTCTGACCCTATATGGCTGCCAGAATCACATGGGGTGGCATCCATTGGATGCTTGCCCAGTGACCCAGGACCCCATAGAGGAACTGTGTTCCGAGTTCTGACTTCCTCTCCAACTGCAGGACTGCTGAATAAGAAAGTTTCCTGCAGTGGCCAAAGTAGACTGCACCTGCCTATGTGCTTGCCCCAGCAGTCACAGGAGGACAGTACTGATGGGGACTCTAATGTAAGTTGTACTCTGATGGGGATCCTGATATGGGCTCACATTAATTTGGAATTTCTTTGTTTCATCTGAATCAGATTGTACTGATTATGAATAAGCTCCAAGTAATACAAATGCATTAATTAAAATTGTATTCATCCGCTTATAAAATTTATTTGTTTGGCCCACAAATATTTGTAAAATATACAGAGTGGCCGTCGTTCTGAAAAGTTCGGAGGCCCCTGGGTTAAATGGCCAATATCATTCAACCCACTTTTCTGTGAGAATAGGATGTCATGGATCTGCCCCCCCCCCCCCCCCCCACTATGAACTCACAGGGGAATGCTGTGGGCAATGCTGCTATATCATTAGAAGAGGAACCTGTGACATCACTGAAGACACCTGGAAAAATAAAGTAAAGCATGTATAAGGTTTTTTAATAGGTGCTTGAAATTATAAGTAGTGGGAAAAATCGTGAGACCAGAGTTGGACTTTAATTTTGGCAACCAATCAGCTTCCAGGTTTCAACAATTTAGAACAGTTAGGATAATGAATGTGAATATCTGAATTCTGATCACTAATACATGGTACTTCACAAACAAATACAAGTATGTTTATTCTACCATAATTAGAGTATTATATTTTGATTTCTAAGTAGTGCTGGTACAACTGAAAAAAGGATCTCTTACGAGCAAAAAGCCTAATATGTGTGTAGCACTTCCCCCGCAGGGGCTGCAAGTGAAAGGGTTCCCCATAGCTGTATAGCCAGTCACTTAGCATTGCATTCTTTCATCTGGACACAGAAATCCATCTTTGGCTTGTTTTTTTTGTTTTTTTTAGGGGATAACTTGGATGGGGTAAGGGGTTATGGGATGCCCAGTGTGACAATAATTCAACTTCAGGGACACTTCCTCCATATTTACAGGTGCCTCTTCTTCCTTCCACCTGCACAAACTTTGTTCCTCTTTGCACAGCTTCTGCTTGTTCACTCCTGAGTGAACTTACAGGCCTTTTGTCAGTTCAGCAACAGCTCATTACAGGCATTTAACACTTAGCCCCTTAGTGAAGTAGCACATATGGAGTGAAACAGCACATCACATCTCTTTCTGCTTCCCTGTGGCCACTGATCCCAGTTCCACTGCCAACAGAAAAGGCAAGCCTACCTGGCTGCCACCAGTTGTACCTGGCTGCATCTCTCTATCCAGTCATCCTGACTGACACACACACACACACATATGGAGATTCCCCAGGACAAGGTTAGATGAAGACTTGGCACACCATCAAGAAAGCACTGCTACAGCTGGCATCCTCTCCCGCTTGTCTGTCCCTGCACTGTGCTGATCTACTCACTGTCTCTCCTTGCTCTTTCGCTGCCTCTCCAGATCAAAACTCTCCAACTGCTTCCTGTGGTGGGATCCTTCCATTCCAGGCTCCCGAGCTCCACCCAGAGGTAACCCCCCTCTGGCAGGGTTCCTTCAAGGGCCATAGACAGCCTCGCTCAGCACTGCTTCTCCATCTTCCACCCAAACTCCCTGCTGGCATGGCTCATGTCTATTTAAGGGCTTCTTTGGTTCCCTGCCAGGCCCTCAATCTGGGGATTGGCCAAAGGCCCCTAAATATTCAAGGCAGCCCCTCCTAGCCCCCTCCCACTATATTCTAGAACATTCAACAACATTCTGGAAATGTAGAGGAGCACCAGAGAGCTAGCAGGATGAGTAATCCAGCCCTGGCCTCTAATAACCCTGATCCCCATTCAATGACTCAGGTTGATTCCAGAGCCAGACTATATTTTACCTGCGCTACACATGATCATTTCCCACTAATCTCTACATCATGAGCTATGGGTATGACTCTACTCAAGTTAAAACAAGGATCAGCTGTAGAGTCCTTACTCATCCCAACATTTCTATGAAGGTGGAGCCTAAGGGGAAGCTGGTGATCCAAAAGGGATCCCCTCATGGCATGGGGATTTGCTCCGTCAGTTTAATTACTGGTATTTATGGAAGCCAAGGTGGATTGGTGTTTGGTGGGCCAGAGAGCCGACGGCATGGAGCTTGGACTTTGTAGCACTGGTAGTAGCTGTAATGTAGCAGACTGAAGTGTAGTTGATAGGAGCGTAGAGCCCTGACCTGCTATGGACTGGACTATAGCAGACTGACTGATAGCTGACTGACAGACAGGATCTCGGGTAGAACTGAGCAGTGAAACACTGCAAATACGCTGAAAATACATAATTGTGTTACTGTATAGGAAAACATTTAATAGAGCTAGGTAACACAATTTTAAACTGGTCAGTAACCTTTTTCTTGAATTTGTCTTTTGAAGGTGTCTGCCTCTAAGATTTGAGTTTATCTATAGTCGATTTATACCAGGCAAGAGCATAGAGATTTTAGATACAGTATATGCGGTCACTCTTTATTGCAATAATATACAGTATATACCAGTCTGTTTTACTTTGTGTGTATTTGTTTGCGTGTGCCTGGACCAATATTGACTACATATAAATGTCAGACTACATAAAGGCCATACGTGAAAATTGTTTTCTTTGAATTTCTTCTTTGAATGATTTGCTTCTGGTTATTGGCTGCTCGCTGTTAACTTCTGTACCCAGCATGCAGTATTCTTAAAAGAAGAAGAGTCAGGCTGCTGCATTCAGAACTGCAGGTAAATACACAGAAATCAAAGTAGATATAGCTGCACAATCTGACCTCAGGAAACAGCAATCCTTTAATGTTATCTATTTCTTTATATATTGCATCAATAATCACTGTGGTGTGAGGCTCTTACAACCCCTACTAAGCAGTTCTTCCTCCTTATACTCTTTTTGAGTGCAGAGAGATAATTCTTACTATGATAAATAGGAGAATCCGACCTACAAAGTCTGCTCCTCTTAGTACCCCGAACTACACTGAGATATAATTGTCTCTACATAAAACAAGCACATCATCTCAGTGTCATTATGAAACTTGAAAATCATAAATACTTTACTGCACATATACTATTGTGCTACACTGATAAGGAGATTATATGTTATATTATAATATATATATATATATATATATATATAAATTACACTGTGTATATAATATTCTTTATATCTGCTTCTCCGTAATTCCAGCTGTCACATTTTTTACTGGCTACTGGTCTGAGAGCAGTATCAAAGACCTGTAGTAAATCATTAACAGAGATGTATGGCTTTCTAAAAAAACAAAACAATTATTATACTCACCTACAGTACGTGAATGTAACATCAATCTGATGCTGCATTTGTCCTCCACCGGCTCTGTAGTGAGAACTGAGCGATCAAACACCGATGATTGCTCAGCTGCCCCCTCCACTCTGAGCCAGGTGCCCGTCCAGGGTTCTGGGTAAATCCTGACCATAGGGTCGAGATCTTTTCATAGCCTGGTGCCGCTCCGTGACATCATCCAACAGAGGGCTTAAACCTGCTGTCAGCTGAAAAGAGTCACAGGAGTACAGAATATTTTAAAAATAACATGGTATAAACTTGTATTCCCCTTTAAAGCATGTCAATAGTGAGGTCTCCTCAAATTCTGGTTAGAGAATAGGAAAGAATTACTGAACCCAATGCCACTCCTATTTCCCCCAAAGTTCAAAGGTCTATTACTAAAACGTTCCAGTTAAAATCTCCCAGAAAGCAGTCAAGGGAGACAGCAAGCTTAATAAAAAAAAAAAAAAAACAATCCAATGTAAGGCACATTTGACAGAGAAACAAATTGAAAGATATGTAGAGAAATTATAGGTGAAACTAGTCAGGGTCTTCAAAAATACTTTAAAAAGGTCCTGTAGTAAAGCGTCATAATGAAAATAGTTTGGTATGCAGTTTGGAATACACATCTATGAGGCTACAGTTTTGACCTAAAGCTAAACTTTACAAAGTCAAGTTTGATTCATATTCTATAATTCCTAAGGTAATGGAGTTACCTTCCCAAAAAGTAAAATAGAAGATACCACTCACTTAGGCACCAAACATGCCTATGTTACAAGGTTCAGCAGGCTAATAAGAAATTAGAGCTCCAAAAGATTAACTTGAAGCACATATCACATTTGCCTATCATATATCACATATCACATCTAAACAATCAGTTTCATTCTGCTAAATAATATGCTTGTTTGCATCTTATGAAACCTTGTCATATGGAATTATAGATGTGTCCAAGATGGTTGGTATAACAAAATACTCCAAAAGTATGAAAGTTCTTTATCACCATCTTCAGGGCCAAGAAAAGAAGCCGAGGGGTCTTGTCTTAACATTGCACCTATTAAGGAATACTAATGCCCTGTACACACAAGGGGATTTTCCTTTAGAAAAAACTTGGATGGTTTATGTGACGCAATTCCGCTCAAGCTTGGCTTGCATACACACGATCACACAAAAGTTCTCTGAACTTTCGACCGTCTAGAACGCGGTGACGTACAACACTACGATGAGCCGAGAAAATTAAGTTCAATGCTTCAGAGAATGCATCGAATTGTTTTAGAGCATGTGTAGGAATTTTGCGCAACGACATTTCTGATCTGAACTTTTTCCGACCGAAAAATAGAGAACATGCTCTCAATCTTTTGCTGGATGAAATTCTGCCAGCAAAAGTTCCATGGAGCATACACACAGTCTGAATTTCTGACCAAAAGCTCACATCCGACTTTTGCTGGCAAAATTTCTGATCGTGGGTATGGGGCATAAGAGTAATTTATGAGTAGGTATAATTTTAAGATTAATCATAAGTTTCAGATCACCATACAGCACTGTGCAGCATTACAGGCCTCCTCTAACCACTGACAATGGCATCCAGGGCACTGTGCATTTGAGGTCATCCCTCAGACATGAGACCACCATTCAGCACTATGCAGCACTACAGGCCTCCTCAGACCCCTGTCCAGAGCACTCTGCAGCATTGCAGGCCTCCTAAGACCACCATCCAGAGCACTCTGCATCTTTACAGGCCTCCTCAGAACACTGTCCAGAGCACTGTCCAGCATTACAGGCCTCCTAAGATCACTGTTCAGAGCACTGTGCAGCATTACAGGCCTGATCAGACTGCCCAGAGTGGCTAAATATGAATCTGTGAGTTTGATCAAATCTTAATACCATAAATAACATGATATTAGATTTTTTTACTCCAGGACTGTATAATGAGTTTAGAAATTCTAGAAAATGATTAAATAATGCATTATTTAACTAAACACATTCAATTTTAGTCGACTAAAATGATTTTAGTCGACTAAAATGTACTGGGGATTTTAGTCGACTAAAGTGTACTGGGGATTTTAGTCGATAAAAATGTACTGGAGACTAAATACGACTAAAACTAAAACAATTGCAGAAGACTAAAATGGGACTAACGCTAAAATGTCATTTTAGTACTAAGACAAAAAAAAATCAAAATGTGCTGCCAAAATTAACACTGGTGTCAGGACTGCTCTGCTGCTGGCCTGCCACTATTATCATTTCCTGGCAATGTTGATAGGAATGCTAATGGAGGCAGCCTGTCACATGTGCTGGCCTGCCACCATGACCAACTCCTGCCTCCTCTTCTGGCCTGCCACCATTATCAGTGCCTGCCAGTGCTTGCATAGTGTGCATGAAGTCTCTAAAATATTTACTTTTCTTAGGAAATAATACACTTTAATATTGATTTCTGATTAAAAAGTGTGTGGTCTCTTCTGAAAATGTTGTCTGGTAAAGCTGCTTACATAGTGTACAATGAATTTGTGCAATATGTATGACTTTTCAGCAAAATAGATCATTTTGATTGTTTCAGATCAAAACCTGCCTGTTCTCCCCCTTTGAAAATGTAGCCTACCAAAGCTACTTACATAATGTGCATCGAGGCCATATATATATACCATATTTCTGATTTTGACTCTCATTTTTTATCTCTTGATTAAAGCCTGCCTGTCAAACTGTGGCCTGCTAAAGTTGCTCATATATTATGCATCAAGTCTGTACAATACTTCTGGCTTTTGAAATATTACACTCAAATATATATTTCATGATAAAACCTGCCTGGTCTCTTCCTCTGAAACTGCATACTAACAAAAAGGTTTACATATTGTACAATGACACTATTATTTCAGAGACATACAGTCAAAATGCATATTTAATATAATAATTAAATTATATTTATTATGTTTATACTGTACACTCATTTTTACTTTTTTGACACTTTTTTGGTGAATGGGTAGGGGTGCAGTTTACCCCATACCCATTTACATGGGGGGGGCAGGATCTGTGGGCACCCTTGTTATAGGGGGCTTCCAGTTTCCGATAAGGACCCCACCCGAAGACTCCCACAACCACCAGGCAAGGGTTATGGGGGATGAGGCCCTTGTCCCCATCAACATGGCGGAAAGGTGCACCCTTCCCCTTTTCCTGTGGCCTGCCAGGTTGCATACTCGGATAAGAGCCTGGTATGGATTTTGGGGGGGGGGCCCCATATAATTTTTTTTTACATTTTGCCATGGAGATCCCCTTAATATCCAAACCCAAAGAGCTTGATAATGGACTGGGGGGGGGGGGGGCGTTTTTTTCAATGATTGTTTATGTATATTGTCGGGATCCGACAATACATTACAGCCACAATTTTAAAAGACATTTTGTCCTTTCGAAATTTAATTTTACTGCGGTACTGTTATAAACATGGGAAAGAGGCGCTACTTTAAAGACAGGCTAAGGGGACCCCCAGGCAGGATATTTAAAGAAATATTTCATTTTTATTGTTTCAGTTTAAGCATTATTAAAATCAGTGCTCCTAAAAAAAAGGTCAGTTTTAAAAACTTTTTTTTTGCATTGATACATGTCCCCTGGGGCAGTACCCAGGTCCCCAAAAACGTTTTATGGCAATAACTTGAATATAAGCCTTTAAAATGAACACTTTTGATTTTTCATAATCGTGTCCCATAGATGGGACATGCGGTGTTCGCACAATTTTTTTTATCTGTTTGCATGTTCTGGTGCGAACCAGTTGGTGTTTGGCTCATCCCTACTTATGAGCACTGCTGGTGGCTTGCTCCCGATGTGTTTAAAAATTCCACCCCTTCTCTCCTGCCCAAACAGAAATCTGCCTTATTTCATAGGCAGATCGCCGTTCTGCCTCTTTGCCTGATAATCAGCGGGTGCCGGCAGACATTGAGGCCTGCGGTACCTGCCGATCAGCTCCCACTGTGGGATGGAATTTGTGTCCCTGCAAAGCAAGTATTAAAAGCCATCTCTTCCCCTAGTAAAAGCATCTCCTACAGTACACATAAACATTGATGAGCCACACAGTTAACCCTTTGATCACTCCTGATGTTAACCCCTTCCTAGCCAGTTTTATTAGTACAGTGAAAGTTCATATTTTTTAGCACTGATCACTGTTTTAGTGTCACTGGTCCCCAAAAAGTGTCAGTGACATAATGACCATTGCAATATCACAATCCCGCTATAAGTCACCGATCGCCATCATTGCTAGTAAAAAAATAAATAATAAAAATACCCCAAAGTTTATAGACGCTATAACTTTTGTGCAAACTAATTAATATACCTTTATTGAGATTTTTTTTTAACCAAAAATATGTAGCAGAATATATATTGGCCTAAATTAATGGAGAAATCAATTTTTTTTTCATTTTTTGGGGGCTAGGTTTTATAGCAGAAAGTAAAAAAATATTGTTTTTTTTCCTGGGCATTCCCCAGACTTTGTTGTAATCAAATATCACCAAAAGAAAGAAAAAATAAAAGTGTTGCATAAATCAGTAAAGTAACACAGTGCTGTATCACAAAAAAGGGTCTGGTCATGAAGGGGGTAAATTAAAGGCTAAGTTCACCTTTTTTTTTTTAATCCCCATGTACCAATATACTGGTAATGTACCTCTGATGCAGAAAAGAAAAAGCTTTCCTTGTATTTTGGGATAGGCTTTACCTTAGCCTCCTGTCTCCTGTAGAAAAGTCCATTACTTATCCTGAAATTTGATTTTTGGGATGGAAAAATGGTTACAATGAAGTACTTTACCAGAAGACTTCATTAGCATACATCCTGCACCTGCCCTCCCCCTCCAGGAGATTGCTTGTACTCACATACAATCAATGTCAGCGAACACCATTCTCACTGAATACACGGCCAGGGTCTTCCTCATTTTGTACTTTGCCAAATGAACAATTGATGCAAGAAGAAGGTAGAGAGTGCAGGAGCTTAGCGTTTACATAACAGCTTATGCGGAGAAGAGCTGTAGTACTGAAAACATAAGTGAGTCCCTGGAAGTCTTTAAAGATCACCATAATCTATAAAATCTGATTATACAATCATTTTTTTTTTCTTTTATTCAATCTCCTTTGATCTACCATTAACTGTGCAGTGCAAGGGCATGCCAGATTGGATGCAAAGATACAGAGTGATTGAATAGATAGGTGTGTCCTCCTATTATATAGTTTTAGTAAATCTAAAGAAGATTGTACAGAGAGTGTACAATCTGATTGTAAAGTGTATGGCCACCTTTATACACCTGAAATAAACTAGTAACGCTTTCAATGCCATTAATTGCAGAAGCAAACACACATTTTGTCACATGAAAAAAACAAGCAACACATGCAGTAAAATGTGCAGTAAAAAAAGTCAAGACATACAATAAAGGCTGGAAATGTAATTAAAGAAGGGACATATTGTTTTTGGGACTAAGGAGATGGGGGGAGTTCTCAACGAGGAATTTACTTTTTTGGGCTTCAAAAAAATGGCGACCCCCAGCAAGAAGAGACAGGAGTGATGCTAGACGCAATTTACAACACACACCAATTTTAGCAGCATAATTCTAAGCCCTTGTATACACAGTCGGAGATTCCGACAACCAAATCCGTCGGATTTTGTCCGACGGATTTTATCCGAAACTGTTGCATACACACGGTCGGACAAAGTTGTCACAAAATCTGACGTGATTACGTTATTTCGTTACGACAGGACTACGTTCACGCTAGTAGCCAATAGCTTTGGTGTAGGAATTTGATCTGAGCATGCGTGGCACTTTGTCTGATCGGAATTCTCTACACATGATCGGAGTATGTCCGATCGGAGCATTTTGTCGGAAAATTTTACCAACAAGTTGGAAAACTTGGTCCGTCGGATACTCCGATGGAAACAGTCCGATGGAGACCACACACAGTCGGAATATCCGACAAAACGGTCCGATCGGACACATTCCCTCAGAATCTCCGACCGTGTGTACAAGGGCTTACAGTGGTTTTAAGACCTAAACCTGTATTGCCATAATGCATTCCTTGCATTAAGGTAAACAATGTTTATGTAAAAATATCACCCCCTTAACCCCCTTATACTTACCTAGAGTCCTCGCTCTATCTAGCACTGTACCCATCTGTAGAGGCTCTCTCCTGGTCTCACAGGCTTTGCTGAGGCAGCAGGAGCTCCACCTGTTGTCAGTAACATCCTGAGACAAGGAGCAATGGGCAAAGCCAATCTGTGCTTATGGACACAGGCAGCGCAGCTCATGATCAAGCCCATGGGTGTGCCACGATAGTAAGTGACTTCCTATGGTGGCACACTAAGACAAGAAGGAGCCAGGATCACTAGCAGAGGACAACAGAAGAACAAAGTCAGAGGCATCTCTGTGCAATTCCATTTCACAAAGCAGGTAAATATAAACCTGTTATTGAAAAAAAAAAAAACCTTTGAGTTTACAATCACTTTAATGTGGAATGTATGTTCTTTTGTTAAAGATAATTTATTGCCATCAAACTGTTATTGTTAAAGTTCCTGTATCTTACAGAAAATGCAATTACAGAAAAATACTACTCAAACACCGCCCTCATTCTATTCACCTCAACATAGAGATTAAAGGGGTTGTAAACCCTTATGTTTTTTCACCCTTATGTTTTTTCACCTTTTTCACCTATGCATTAAGGTGAAAAAACATATGTCAGTGATTGCCCCCCCCCCCCCGTTTAACTTACCTGAGCCCTGGAACTTCATCCGGCGGGGATGCGCTCTTCCTCTGCCCAGGGTTCTTGGCTCTTGATTGGATAGATTAATAGCAGCGCAGCCATTGGCTCTCGCTGCTATCAATCAAATCCAATGACGTGGGTGCCAGAGGGCGGGCCGAGTCATACATTTGGTGGCTATGGACACCGAATGATGGACACGGGAGTGCGCCCGCAAGGTAACCCCCTGGGAGAACGCTTCTCCTAGGGGGATTTCTGATGTGGGAAGGATCCGCAAAAGCCGTCAAGGGACCCCAGAAGAGGATGTTCGAGGCTACTCTGTGCAAAACGAGTTGCACAGTGGAGATAAGTACGACATGTTTGTTATTTAAAAAAATAAATAAATAATAATTTTAAATAAACAAAGCTTTACAATCACTTTAATCATTCTGTAATTCCAAGACACCAACTAAGATTATGAATATGACTCCTCGAGAAAACACATAAAGTGTGCACAAGACACAGAACAGATTTGATTTTCTGACATAATCAACAGGTTTTTTTTTTTTGTTTTTTTACAATTCTTGAAGTAGAGCATTCTATTTTTAAAGCCACAACCTTAGCTTTTGAGAGGGGGTTTAGTGCTGAAGTTAAGCCCAAACCACCCATCATCCGACTATCTAATATAAAATCTCCCACTGGGTAGTAAGGCAACTGGTTGGTGAGTCAAATCTCGGTAATCAAATTTGCAGGAAGGCTTGTTCAGCACACGGAAAATAATATTATAGACAAGAAATTCATTATCAGACCCCATCTGTTACAGTTTTGTAACTTTTACCAGACTGATGAGCTTACTTCAGGTGTTCTGATGCTGTTAACATATATTTATTAAATAAAGAAGAAATGTGTGTCATCTGTGCTCAGAAAACCAGGCAAGTATCTTTCATAACTTTCTTGATACAGATTAGCTTGGTTGTCCAAAATTTCAACTTTTAATATGAGATCCTTTCCTTTGGATGGCAGCAGAATTGCAATTAATTACAAGTCAACTTATACTTGGCAATATGCTCACTTTCCCAGTGTATGGCATGTATCCATCATCTCTTGAATACTTATTGCACTGTAATGCTAATGAGATTTGTACTAAAAGTCTGTGAAGCATGCATGGAAATGATAGCCCTGACATTCCTCAGCACCAAGTCCTCCCACTCGACTAAAAATTGCTGACCAGTATCAATTGGGGGCAAGTCAGTGTTTTGAGTCAAGATTCTGAGAAATGATTTATTTAAGATAAAGGAAAGAGCGGGTTAGAAAGGAACAATTAACAGATGTATCTGTGATGTCATATCATTCACCAGTTTTATTTTCGGTTTTCTGGCATACTTGTAGCAAATAACAGTAAATAACCAGCATTGATTAGGATTAAAAAAATAAATAAAAAATCACCATAAAACTAGCAACAATGTGAAAAAATATTGTAAATTATATATATATATATATATATATATATATATATATATATATATATATATATATATATATACACATATGCATATATACATATACACAGTATCTCACAAAAGTGAGTACACCCCTCACATTTTTGAAAATGTTTTATTCTATCTTTTCATGTGACAACACTGATGAAATGACACTTTGCTACAATGTAAAGTAGTGAGTGTACAGCTTGTATAACAGTGTAAATGTTCTGTCCCCTCAAAATAACTCAACACACAGCCATTAATGTCTAAACTGCTGGCAACAAAAGTGAGTACACCCCTAAGTGAAAATTTCTAAATTGGGCCCAAATTGTCAATATTTTGTGTGGCCACCAATATTTTCCAGCACTGCCTTAACCCTCATGAGCATCAGAGTTCACCAGAGCTTCACAGGTTGCCACAGGAGTCCTCTTCCACTCCTCCATGATGACATCACGGAGCTGGTGGATGTTAGAGACCTTGCGCTCCTCTACCTTCCGTTTGAGGATGCCCCACAGATGTTCAATTGGGTTTAGGTCTGGAGACATGCTTGGCCAGTCCATCACCTTTGCCCTCAGCTACATTAGCAAGGCATTGATCATATTGGAGATGTGTTTGGGGACATTATCATGTTGGAATACTGCCCTGCGGCCCAGTCTCTGAAGGGAGGGGGGTCATGCTTTGCTTCAGTATGTCACAGTACATGTTGGCATTCATGGTTCCCTCAATGAACTGTAGCTCCCCAGTGTCATCAGCACTCATGCAGCCCCAGACCATGACACTCCCACCATCATGCTTGACTGTAGGCAAGACACTAGAACTCCTTTCTTGGTCTCATCAGACCACAGGACATGGTTCCAGTAATCCATGTCCTTAGTCTGCTTGTCTTCAGCAAACTGTTTGTGGGCTTTCTTGTGCACCAGCTTTAGAAGAGTCTTACTTCTGGAACGACAGCCATGCAGACCAATTTGATGCAGCGTATGGTCTGAGCACTGACAGGCTGACCCCCCCCCCCCCCCCCCACACACCTTCAACCTCTGCAGCAATGCTGGCAGCACTCATACATCTATTTCCCCAAAGACATCCTCTGGATATGACGCTGAGCATGTGAACTCAACTTCTTTGGCCGACCATGGCCAAGCCTGTTCTGAGTGGAACCTGTCCTGTTAAACCGCTGTATGGCCTTGGCCACCGTGCTGCAGCAAAGTTTCAGGGTCCTGGCAATCTTCTTATAGCCTAGGCCATCTTTATGTAGAGCAACAATTTTTTTTTTCAGATCCTTGGAGAGTTCTTTGTCATGAGGTGCCATGTTGAACTTCCAGTGGAGAGAGTGAGAGTGATAACACCAAATTTAACACACCTGCTCCCCATTCACACCTGAAACTTTGTAACACCGGGGAGGGAAAATGGCTAATTGGGCCCAATTTGGACATTTTCACTTAGGGGTGTACTCACTTTTGTTGCCAGTGATTTAGACATTAATGGCTGTGTGTTGAGTTATTTTGAGGGGACAGCAAATTCCCACTGTTATACAAGCTGTACACTCACTACTTTACATTGAAGCAAAGTGTAATTTCTTCAGTGTTGTCACATGAAAAGGTAGAATAAATTCCATACTTCTTACCAGACTTCCAAATAAATGCGCTTATAAATTCCTCTGGTTGCTATTTCCTCTTCTTTACTTTCAATATGTTTTTATTTATAATTCAAGGTGAGACAGTAAGAAAACATCACAAATAATACGGTCAGTGAACAAGTAAAATCTGGACAATATGACCCTCGTCCCATACAGCAATCGGGTCAATCAACAGTAAAACATGAAAGCGTAAAACCATAAGTCAAATAGGTTAAACGGAATCAGTATAATGGTAGACTATACATTACAGAGTAGCCCAAAAAAAGTATGGTGTTCCACCAATCAAATCTACAGACCCGTCCCACCCTCTGTAAGACCCAATTGGATCTTGCTCATAAAATCTTTGATATCTATATTGTCAAGAATAATAACAGAATAAAAAACGGAGCAAAGCAGTGGGAAGAAGAGACAAAGAAAGAAAGACAATAGGGAGGGGGGGAGAACGCTCCTACACCCCTCTTCCACTAGGAACGACCGCACAGAGTGGTGCCCGACCTCTTGTTGTTTTTCAAAGTATATAAAAGTATCTTATTAGACAATAGATATAGAGAAGAAAGAAAGAGAGAAGAAAAGAAAAGAAAAAGAAAGAAGAAAAGAGAGAGAGAGAGAGAGAGGGTCAACCAGCGGCAAATCACAGTGGGGAAATATAGTTGATCCATGGATCCCAAATTACATTAAATTTCTTGGAGTTATTACGAAGGGTCCAGGTGAGTCTATCATTAACCATAATCCAGTTAAGCTTAAGTTTTACAGAATCAAGAGGAACCATCGACTGCTTCCAATATCTAGCTATAGTTATCCTAGCAGCTAGGATTATATATGTGATCAGCTTAAAAGATTTCCTAGGAACCCCATCAGGGAGCTTCTGAAAAAGCGCTACCTCCGGGGCTCTACGAATATTAACCCCAGTAACCGTGTATATAAGGTTAAATATACGAATCCAAAATCTGGCTACAATCGGGCACTGCCACCAAATGTGGTACATTGAACCCAGCTGACCACACCGTCTGAAACACATGGGGGAAGTAGACGGATGCATCTTAGCTATCCTGGTTGGCACTAGATACCATCGTAGTAGAGTTTTATAATTTGCCTCAATCAATGCAGTATTAACAGATATTTTAGATAAAGCATAGGCTATATCCTGCCAATCAGACAGATCAAAAGTAAGATTCAAGTCCCGTTCCCAATGGATCATATAGGGAAGTTTAGTAATTGGGTCCGTAATGGTAGCATAAATGGTAGATATACGCCCCCGTATTTGGTCCTGTGATTGGCAGGATAATTCAAAATTCGTAAGAGTAAACGGTCTCTCTATCCTACAAAATTTAGAACGTATAAATGATACAATCTGATTATACCGAAACAGCTCACTAGGGGGCATCTGTAACGTCTCTACAAAGTACTGCAAGGAGTGAGGTCGGCCCCCAGGTAAATAGTCACCTATCCGTAGGAGGCCCTTATTGAGCCACCACTGGAATACCTGTGGGGTCAAGCCAGGTGGAAACTCTGGGTTACAAAACACCGGAGCCAAGGGAGTATGTGAAGACACCAATGGTTTACGATGGCGTACTCTGTCCCAAACCTCAAGGGAGTGGGACAGGGTAGGGCATAAGATAGGAGGGCGAAGGCGACTTGGTAGCCACATCAGGGAGCCAATAGCAAGAGGATGGCACGAAAGGGCTTCAATAGATACCCAAAGGGGCTGAGGCCCCCTGGCCGTGGTATATGAAAGTTGTGTTATCTGAGCCGCCTGATAATAAGCTTGTAGATTAGGGAGGCCAAGCCCACCGCGTAATTTTGAGGTATATAGCGTTGATTTATTCATGCGGGGTTTCCCATTACCCCAAACAAAACGGAGAACATCTCCTTGTAACTGTTGTAATTCCCTCCTCGGGACTGCGATGGGTAGGGTCCTAAAATAATAAAGTAGTCTGGGGAGAAAGGTCATTTTGATGGAATTGATCCTACCAAACCAAGATAAAGAATAATCCCCCCAACATCGAAGATCCTCACGTAAACGGCGAAAAAGTGGGGGATAATTGGCTTTGTATAAGGTGCCAATCGAGGATGTCAATTGAATACCTAAATAGGGAATAGAAGTTGAGGTCCATTGGAAATGAAAATCGCGTCGCAACTGTTGTTCTATTAAGGGGGACAGAGAAACATTAAGGGCCATCGTTTTTTGGGTGTTTAAAGTAAGACCTGAAAGTTGGGAAAATCGACGAAATAGGGATAACAAGTTAGGTAGAGTAATTGTAGGGTTGGTAACATACATAAGAACATCGTCGGCAAACAAAGAACATTTATGTTCCTGCTGCCCACAACATATTCCATAAATTCGGGGATGAGAACGAATCGCTACCGCTAAAGGCTCTATTGCCAACGCAAAAAGTAATGGGGAAAGCGGGCAGCCCTGCCTCGTGCCACGGCCAATGAAAAAAGAAGATGATCTATAACCCCGGATAGCAACCTGGGCCGACGGTTTGCTATAAAGTTTTTGTAATAAGGAAATAAAAACAGGACCAAAACCAAATGCCCCAAGAGTAGTAAATAAATAGTCCCAATTAAGGCTATCAAAGGCCTTGTGGAGGTCCAATGAGAGCAATAGCAATTCCCGAGATCCAGGAGCGTCCCATTGGGAGCGAACCGCAGAAATCAAAGCTATGGATCGGCGAATTTGGTCTAAAGTTTGGCGTTGATGTATAAAACCTGATTGGTCTTTATGTATATATTGTGGTAAAAAGGCACCCAATCGTAGTGCTAATAATTTCGTAAGGATTTTGAGATCACAATTAATCAATGATATAGGGCGGTAATTAAGGATATCAGTAGTATCTTTGTTTGGTTTAGGTATAACACTAATGTAAGCTCTATTTTCATCTAAAGGTACTTCGCCACCGTCCCGTAAGGAATTAAAATAGAGAGCCATATGAGGGACCAAGTGTTCAGCAAATTTTTTATAATAGCTATTAGGGAGTCCATCAGGACCAGGCGATTTATGCAGAGATAGTAATTTAATGGTATGGTGTAACTCTTCACAAGTGATAGGTTGGTCCATAATTTCTCTATGAGAGTCCGTAAGAGACGGTAGCGATAAGGTGCTTAAGAAATTGTTGATAGAAACAGACGCGTTGTCGTGAGTTGGGGCATAAAGTGTAGTATAAAAATTCTGAAATTCGTTAAGGACATTCTGGGGATTTTGAGAAAGATTACCCCCTGAAAGTCTAATTTTAGGGAGAGCCACATGCGTGTGTTTAGGGGTAAGTTTGTGCGCCAGCAATGAACCTGGACGATCACGCCATGTAAAGAACCTGTGGTTGGTCCAGCGAAGACATTTTTCGGCTTTCGTAGTAAGGCAGATATTAAGTTCAGTACGGGCCTGTTCAAGTTTAATCAATAAGTCTGGATGAGGGAGTCGTTTATGTTGGGCAGCTAGGGTTTCATATTCCTTAGTTTTGGTCAGGATCAAGGCAGTATTAGCCTTATTAAGTCTGGACGTCAATTGAATTAGAGAGCCCCGAATGGAGGCCTTATGAGCCGCCCAATTAATAGCAGGGTTGGTATCCTCTGCTTTGTTAACCGCAAAATATGCCTTCAGGTGGGTTATAATCTCCGTACAGTGAGATTCATTACCAAGGATAGACTCATTCAGCCTCCAGTGGGGCTTCGCCAATTTAAACATTAGATTCGAAAACAGTACCACTACTGGGTCATGATCTGACCAAGGTGTAGATACAATTTTAGCTGTAGTCAGTTTAGGCAGCAGTCCCGAGGCAAGAAGCACATGGTCAATACGTGAATAGCGGTTGTGGGCCCTTGAAAAATGAGAATAGTCGCGGGCGGTAGGGTTGGTCTCCCTCCAAGCATCAACTAAATCATAGCGATGTAATAACTGAGCAAAACTGCGGCTACATTTGGGAGGGGATCGAAGACAAGATAAATGTGATTTATCCAAACTATGATCTAATGCTAAATTAGAATCTCCGGCTAGGATCACATCACCCTCAAATTCCGACTCTAAGGACCGGAGCAAGGCTTTAAAAAATGCTACCTGATTCGTGTTGGGGGCATAATAAACCAGAATAGTCACCAAGTTGTTCCCCAAATGACCTTTAACCAATAGAAACCTCCCCTCTGGATCCCGCAGTACTTTAGTCTCTGTAAATGAAAGTCGCCGTGACAAACAGAGTGCCACTCCTCGTTTTTTCTCTGTGGCATTGGCAAAGTAACACACAGGGAAATCTCTATGGATATAGCGGGGGGTAAAAGAAGAGGGAAAATGAGTTTCCTGAAGAGCTACAATATCTACATGCAGAGATTTATAATAGTTAAATATCTGGATTCGTTTAGATGGGGAGCCCAATCCTTGAACATTATGAGATAGCAGTCGGATGGTTCCAGTCGAGTCAGTTAACCGGGACATGGTAAAAAGCATAAATGTGCATGATAGACAGACTCACCCAACGAAGGCAACACATGGACCTCTTTGATGAACCAGAATGGCGCTGGCCGACCCTCAAGGAGAAAAAAAAAAGAATTAGTAATGAAGCCTGGAAGGAAAGCAAAGAGAGAGAGAAGAAGAGAAAAAAAAAACGATACACAGGTGCAACAACACCCAGTATCAAGGGAAATAAAAAACATTAAGCAACAAAAAAGCAAACAAAATATAGTAACGTAGACCAGAATCCAAGTCTGGAAGTGTGGGAGTCTCCACCAAAGAAAATCAATGGGGAGAGTCCTATCGACAGGGAGAGCACATAGCCACCTCCCGGCACAATAAGAAACAGCAAATGTTATGCCCATAGATCCATACCTGAAAACTCTAAATAGCATAAGAAAAAAAAAGTATACAATAATCTGATCAGGTGACCAAAAAATTATGCAAACGGTAGCTAATGTCCTATATAAGGACCACAGAGAAGCTACCGTACGAAAAAACATCCCCAGACCCCAGGAAGAAGGGAAAAAACAACAAAAAACAAAAATCTACAACTCTATATGTTATCCCTTTCCCCCCAGAGTCCGGTGTACCAGTAGGATCAAAAAAATCAGAAAAAAATATAATAAAAAGAAAAAATAGAGTCCTTCAGGTAACTTGACGCGATGGTGCGGATTTCTTCGAAGTCGGGGAAGACCAAAGCGGCAAAAGCGGGGGGGGGGGGATCAGCAGCTGTGGGCGGACCAGAAGAAACTGGGGCCTGGGAAATGAATCCCAATTTCAATAAGATTCTTTCTCCATCAGCGAATGTAGAAAAGGCATAGGATCGATTGTCAAAAGTAAATTGCAAGCGGAAAGGATAATTCCAGCGATAGCGAATATTGCGCTGAATCAAAGGGGACAACAGCGGTTTAAATGCCCTCCTCTTTTGGATGGTAGCTTGCGATATATCCGCGAAAATTTGAATACGATGACCTTCAACCTCTAGATCAGGGCGATCCCGGGCATACCGCATGATGGCTTCTTTAATCCCAAAGAAATGAGGCTTCACAATCAAATCACGGGGTGGTCCATCAGGCTTCAGGGGAACCAAGGCTCTATGAATGCGATCAATTTCCAGATGAATATCATCAATCTCTGGGACCGCTAAATGCATCAAAGAAGACGTAAAGGAGGTGATATCTTTAACCGATTCCGGTAAACCGCGAATACGGAAATTATAACGTCTGGCGCGGTTTTCCAAGTCGTCAATTCTATTATAGGCTTCCTCTAAACGATCATGGAGGTCGGTAATCATGTCAGAATTCTGCGACACTCTATGGACAGTCTCATCAACTTTAGATTCAATATTATCCAACCGACAGCCCAAATTCTGGAAATCCTGCCTCAGATCAGAGGTTAATTTAGATGTAGCTTTCTCTAGCTCCTTCCTCAGCATGTCCGCAAAACGAGCAAGCAGAATAGTATCAGGGGAATATGGCAATGGTGCAGGCAAAGGATCAGAAGATCCCTCGGGACTCTCAGGACCCATATCATGGCTGCTGGCCTGGCTAAGAAATATGTCTGATAAGTCTTTTTCCAGGGCAGAGGAATCCTGAGAAGCAGGGCTCGGGGATGGAGCAGAGGCCTGAGAGAGGGATCTAGCAGGGCTGGATGCAGGGCAGGGGTGATCCATCCGCTCACCTGAAGGTGGAGAAGCTGTGAGGGAGCCTTCATCAAAAGTTTTGCAGTCAGGGAAACGTCTCCTGTCCCGCTGCAGTTGTGGTGGTTGCTCCGGTCCGGGCCCTGTGTATTTGCCGGCCGCCATCTTGGATTTGCGGCCGGATCCACGAGGCTGTTGAAAATTGCCTCCGTGCGCCTTCCCCGACGACCTAGTAGGCATGGGGAGCGATCCGCGAGTGCTGTGCCCGCTGTCCCGTAGATATATGGGGACAAGCGGGGCCGGTGGGCAGCGTATGATAGCTAAATGTGCCGGGAGAGTGCGGAGCAGCCTAGCTTTGCATCCGCTCCGGCCGCCCGCGCATGCGCACCGCTATTTCCTCTTCTTAATTCAAATGATGGACATTGATACAATACAAAAAAGTAGTAGTTATAGTAAAAAACAAGGCGTGAAAAGTGTAAACATGGCCTATTAGGAAAAGTACTGTAAAGCACACAGTACATACATAAGAGAAAATAATATGTCAGACATTATGTCAAACCCAACAAAAAGCAAGTATGCCCTTAACTGCCAGAGATGATCTGTGTTCAGTCAACAGGGGTTTCTTGCACATAGCCCAACATGTTTTGAAATAAATAATGTGCATTCCTCCATCAGGGGAAGTTTATTTAGGCGACTCTTAATTTTCTTTCTAGAATATAAACATAATCACATAATAATTACATTATAGTACACGATGCAAGTAAAATAGATAATTCTGAGGTATAGAGTTGTGGTATTTTCATAGCCATTTGGATACTAACTTATTGATCCACAAAACAATAACACAAGAAAACCAGTAAAATACAATCATTGGAGGATTCCACAATGACTAAAGCAATCCACAGAGCGGCAGGTGGGTAGGTGTATTCCTGGATGAGCAGCTTGCAATCGTCAACAAAAAAAGCCTTGTAGGTTACACCATCAAGAAAGATATTAATGTCTAAAACAAAAATAAATAATTTTTTTTAAGGAGCGTTTTTACACATACTTCCTTGCGTTCATCATAAACGAGCTAAAAATGCTGCATACAATACCTTTAACACACCAATGCAGATGTTCCACCATGGCAGCAGTGCTCAATCAGAGACAAACCTGTCAGGTGTGACTGCTTTTATAGAGAGTAACTCATTGGTGGAGCCAATATCCCAGGTGGTGCTGTGGTGTTCTGTGGAGATCTTTTGCTCACATTCACCCGACAGGTAGGCTCCACCCGCTGGTGGCCGGTGGACAGTTCTAGGGAAAATCCAGTTCTTACTGTTCCCACAGCTCTTCTGTGGGGATGAGCTCCTACCCATCCCCGCCACGTCATTTGACGCTGTAGGGGAAACTCTTACGCCAGTGGCGTTTCTGTGCGTGATGTCATCCTGGCCCCTAGGTAGGGCTACGCAGGGCTGGACTTACCATTGGGCTTGACTGGGCTCAAGCCCATGGGCCCCACCCAATAGGGGGCCCCGCGGGCCCTGCCGAGATACATAGCCGAGTGTACTCAGCTCGGCTCCGCTCACAATCATGCCCAGTCATACCCAGTTCCACCTTATGATGGACATAATATAGGGACTGGGCATGACTGTGACCCGAGCCGAGTACACTCGGCTACTCTCGGCTCCGCTCGGAACTACGAGAGGACCTGAGAGCAGCCGAGGGCCACCGAGAGGACCTGAGAGCCTTCGAGATACACAGGACTCTGTATCTCAGCGGCGCCATTTTTAAACTTCAAGACTGCAATGACAAGGCTGCAAATGACACTGGGGCAAGGCTGCAAATGACAAGGCTACACTGACAAGGTTGCAAATGACACTGCAAGGCTGCAATGACACTGGACAAGGCTGCAGATGGATGGGCAAGGCTGCAGATGGACACTGATAAGGCTGCATTGATGGGCATTTAAATCTAAGTTTTTTCCTTAAAATTTCCTACTAAACTTGGGGTGCGTGTTATACGCTGACGCGTGTTATACGCCAGCACGTGTTATACACCGATAAATGTGGTAATGTATACAAGGTAGGGCCCAAAAGTGGATCAAGCCCAGGGGCCCCTGCCACCCTAAGTCCTGCCCTGGGGCTACGCCATGTGCTCCAACGTCAGAGAATTGCCCCGTCCCTGTCTTGAGCTTCCCCTTACGATGATTCTTTTGATTTCAGGGATCCGGCACCTTCTCTGATTAAGCACTGCCACTGTGATGGAACATCTGCATTGGTGTGTTAAAGGTATTGTTCTCTGTTAGTCGGACATGACACTGTGCTCCCCACATCCTCACCCTTATGCAGCATTTTTTTTGCTCTTTTTTGTTTATGATGAACGCAAGGAGGTATATGTAAAAACGCTCCTTCAAAAAAAATCTTCATTTTTGTTCTAGACATTAATACCTTTATTGCTGATGTAGCCTACAAGGCTTTTCTTGTGGATGTTTGCAAGCTGCTCATCCAGGAACCAACCCACCTGCTTCTCTATGGATTGCTTCAGTCATTGTGATTTTATTTATTTATTTATTGTTGAATTTTTGGGTTATTGTTTTGTGGATCAATAAGTGAGTATCCAAATGTCTATGAATATACCACAACTCTATACCTAAGCATTATCTATTTTACTCGCATTGTGTACTATAATGTGATTTTTATGTGATTATGTTTATAATCTAGAAAGAAAATTTAAAGTCACCTAGATAAACTTTCCCTAATGAAGGAATACACATTGTTTATTCAGAAACATGTTGGGCTATGTGCAAGAAACCCCTGTTGGCTGACCACCAGGGGCGGACTGACAACTCATGGGGCCCCCGGGCAATAGAAGATTATGGGGCACCCGGGCAATAGGAGAAAAATACAGATTTTTACATACTGTTCCTGGTTTTATTGAGGCTGGCAACCCTGATGGGGCCCCTTAGTGGCATGGGGCCCTCGGGCAGTGCCCGAATGCCCGAAAGGTCAGTCCACCCCTGCTGACCACAGATCGTCTCTGGCAGCTAAAAGCATACTTGCATTTTCTTGGGTTTGACATAATGTTTGACATATTATTTTCTCCTATGTATGTAATGTGTGCTTTACAATACTTTGCCTAATAGGCTATGTTTACACTTTTTATGCCTTTTATAATATAAAATTAGGCTTGTGCAGTTCGTTTCGTAACGAATCGAAATTCGGCCGAATTTTGCATCTTTCGGACAGTCGGATGCATCCGAATGTCCGAATAAAAAAATAACAAATTACAACGAATACGAAAGAAATATAACGAATGAATTCGAATGAATTCGACATGATTCGAAATTATTTCAACTGCATTCGAAATTATTTCAATATGATTCGACATTACATCAACCGCATTCGAAAATATTTTGTGACTCGACTTTAGGGCCATGTATCTCGGGGTCACTTGGTGCTAGACACTTCAAATTTAGATATGTTGTAGTGCTAGTACCATTGTGTTGGCATACCAAATTTGGGGTTTCTAGCTATAAGTGACCCCGAGATATGTGGCCCCAAAATCGGGTCGCAAAATGTTATTATGACCCGATTTTGGGGCCACATATCTCGGGGTCACTTATAGCTAGAAACACCAAATTTGGTATGCAAACACAATGGTACTAGCACTACAACATATCCAAATTTGAAGTGTCTAGCACCAAGTGACCCCGAGATACATGGCCCTAAAGTCGGGTCACAAAATATTTTCGAATGCGGTTGAAATAATGTTGAATCATGTTGAAATAATTTCGAATGCATTCGAAATTATTTCAACATGATTCCACATTATTTCAACTGCATTCGAAATGATTTCAAGATGATTCAACATTATTTCAACCGCATTCGAAAATATTTTGTGACCCGACTTTAGGGCCATGTATCTCGGGGTCACTTGGTGCTAGACACTTCAAATTTGGATATGTTGTAGAGCTAGTATTATTGTGTTTGCATAGCAAATTTGGGGTTTCTAGCTATAAGTGACCCCGAGATATGTGGCCACAAAATCGGGTCGCAAAATGTCATTCTCTGCTCTATTAACTAATAACATTTTGCGACCCGATTTTGGGGCCACATATCTCGGGGTCACTTATAGCTAGAAACCCCAAATTTGGTATGAAAACACAATAGTACTAGCACTACAACATATACAAATTTGGAGTTTCTAGCACCAAGTGACCCCGAGATACATGGCCCTAAATTCGGGTCACAAAATATTTTCGAATGTGGTTGAAATAATGTCGAATCATGTTGAAATCATTGCGAATCCGGTAGAAATATTTTCGAATTTCGTTGAAATATTTTCGAATGTGGCCGATTTTTCGAATTCGGTAGAAAACTAAACGAAATCCGAAAACGAATTTAAGGAAGTTAACGAATATAACTAAACAAAATTAATGAATTAACGAATTAAAACGAAACGAAACTAAACAAATTTTTTCCTTTTGCACATGTCTATATAAAATTGGCATATATTGCCTTTTACTATAACTACTACTTTTTGACTATTTCTTGCTAAAAAGTCAAAGGGGGCTGCACCTCGGTATATGTGTCCATTTTCAAGCACACTAATATAGCGTAATACTGCTTTCAATTTGTAATTTAAATCAGTGAACATAAAAATTCACATGCAACATATAAAATAATGCATGTCTCTTTATCCCACTGTCAAGAAACACCAAGTGTCACTTCCAGTGAAGTCAGACCATGCACCTCCTCCTCATCGGGTGCCCCCCCCCCCCCCCCCCAGGGAAAGCCATCCATGCGTGCTCACTCCTGAGTCTTGCTGCTGCGTACATTGACACAAACAGTGGGACTCGGCCCCGCCACCCCCTCCACCATATTTGATTGACAGCAGTGGGAGCTAATTGATCTACTGTCATTTTAGCAGCGCTTTTTGGTCACTAGCGGAGCACTCTTAACCCCCAGTAGCGGCCAAAGAAAAGGTTAAAACCGCCCGTGTTGTGGTGCTTCCGAAATGCTTTTCAGGCACTGCCCATGCATTCCAATGAGTAGGGGCGCTCTCAAACCCCCCCAAGGATGCTGCTTGCAGGACTTTTTGTAACGTCCCACAAGCGCACAGCCCCAGTGTGAAAGCGCTTGGGCTTTCACCCTGGGGTGGCATTGCAGGCGTTTTTCAGGCGTTTTTCAGGCGCTTTACAGACGCTATTTGTAGAGCTAAAATGCCTGAAAAACGCCTTCAGTGTGAAAGGGGTCTAAAGGCACTTTATTTGATAAACTCTTGGGACTTTTATTTTATTTTCCTTAAGCGCTGTTTTGGTGTTCAAAAAAAATAAAAAAATCTGCAAGGGCAGCAGATTGTATGCAGTTGCTAAGCAAGGGGTATTTCTAATGTTCTCAGTTATTAATCAACGTGGCATGGCAGTTTGAATTACCATTAATACAATTTGTCTTTATTTGATGCATGTTTTTTTCTTTCTTGAGAGAAAATGCATCAATAAAATCTCTCAGTAACTCTTTTGCCGCGTACACACGGGCGGACTGTATGGCCTACTTAGTCCGCCGAAACACATTTCAGCGGACAGTCCGCTCGTGTGTGGGCTTCAGCAGACTTTTTCAGCGTGCAGTACGGCGGACTAAGTATTTCGGAATGTTCGAAATACTGTCCGTCGTACTCGCATTTCGGCAGACAATCCGGCCGTGTGTATGCCAGTCCGCCGTACTTTTGAAATGAGCGGACTTTTCCCGCCCGGAGACGTCGCTGGCCACACCGCCTGGTATGGACTTAAAGGGGAACCCCAACGCCGAAAAAAAACGGCGTGGGGGTCCCCCCCCCAAGTCCACAACAGACCCTTGTCCGAGCACGCTACCCGGCCGGCCAGGAAAGGGGGGCGAGCGAGCACCTCCCCCTCCTAAACCGTACCAGGCCGCGTGCCCTCAACATGGCTTTATGTCACATGGGTTGGTCACATGGGTTGATGTCACATGGGGACTATGACATCGTAAGGGGGCGGGGTCACCATGTGACACCAACCCATGTGACATAAAGCCATGACATAAAGCCATGTGACACCGCCCCTTGTCCCTATATAAGTGGCCGCGCAGTGCGTCCCTGGCATTCCGGCCGGAGAGATCATCGAGGCAACATTTCCTGGAGAAGAAGAAGAAGAAGAACGGAAGGCGGCGGCGGCGACAGAAGACCGGGCCACCGCCTGTAAAAGAGCTATAAGAAGGCGCGGTGGCCCGGCAGAAGAACCGAAGAGGGGGACAAGACCCCCGAAGTCGGGAGAAGAGGCAGGCGGCGAGGAAGAAAGCCGGACTCCTCCGCTAGCAAAAGAGCTACAAGAAGATAGCGGAGGAGTCCGGCGAGAAGACCCCCGAAGACGGAAGACCCTGGAGCTGTGCAATAAAGTATTTTATCTCGTGTGTTGTGTTTTTTTTGGTACTTTTATTTTACAGGTGAATGGGTAGGGGTACATTGTACCCCATACTCATTCACATAGGGTGGGGGGCCGGTATCCGGGGGCCCCCTTATTAAAGGGGGCTCCCAGATTTCGATAAGCCCCCCGCCCGCAGACCCCTCATCAACATGGGGACAAGGTGCTTTGGGGTGGGGGGGGCGCGCGGCCCCCCCTTCCCCAAGGCACCCCCCCCATGTTGAGGGCACGCGGCCTGGTACAGTTTAGGAGGGGGGGCGCTCGCTCGCCCCCCTTTCCTGGCCGGCCGGGTATCGTGCTCGGACAAGGGTCTGTTGTGGACTTGGGGGGGAGGGACCCACGCCGATTTTTTTCAGCGTTGGGGTTCCCCTTTAAGTCCATACCAGGAGACGCGCTCGAAATGAGCGGACTTTCCTCCGCGTGTGTGGGCGAGTCCGTTCATTTCAAAAGTAGGGCGGATAGTATGGCTTAGTACGCCGTATTAGTCCGCTCAAAAAGTGGTGTGTGTGGTCAAGTCCGTTCATTCGAAAGTATGACGGACTGTCCGTCGGATTGTCTGACGGACTAAGTTGGCCAGACAGTCCGCTCGTGTGTACGCGGCTTTTGTCTGCCTAGGCATGTACAGTATATACTATCTTTACAGCTGTAAATAAAACTGAGAGTAACACAGATAATGGTGACCAAATTAAAGCCAAAGTGTCTGATACTCAGGCTACACAGGTTTTTAGAGAAATGGTAACTCTGGACAGCAAAATACTGTAGCTGCTAAAGACAATCTTAACAGTCCCTTGGAAATAACACACACCTTGTTGTTTAGATGTGCATGAAACCAGGGATGAGATTTATGTTCGAATCAAACTCATGTTCGACTCGAACATTGGCTGTTTGCCTGTTCATTAAACAGCAAACAATTTTGGGTGTTCAAATTCGAAAGCTGTGGAACACCCTTTAAAAGTCTATGGGAGAAATAAAAAGTGCTAATTTTAAAGGCTTATATGCATGGTATTGTCATAAAAAGTGTTTGCCCCAGGGTCTCCAAAATCAATGCAAAAAAAAGTATCAATGCAAAAAAAGTTTTAAAAATGCAGGTTTTTTCAGGATTAGTGATTTAATCATGTTTAAAGTGAAACATTAAAAGTGTAATATTCCTTTAAATTTCATACCTGGGGGGTGTCTATAGTATGCCTGTAAAGGGGCGCATGTTTCCCGTGTTTAGAACAGTCTGACAGCAAAATGACATTTCTAAAGGAAAAAAAGTCATTTAAAGCTACTTGCGGTTACAATGAATTGTCGGCCCGCAATACACATAAAAGTTCATTGATAAAAACGGCATGGGGATTTCCCCACAGGGGAACCCCCGAACCAAAATTTAAAACATTTTCCCTTCAGGTCTGGTATGGATATTAAGGAAAACCCCGTGTCAAATAAAAAAAAATATACATGGGGGTCCCCCTAAAAATCCATACCAGACCCTTTATCCGAGCACGTAACCTGGCAGGCCGCAGGAAAAGGGGGGGCGAGAGAGTGGCCCCCCTCCTGAACTGTCCCAGGCCACATGCCCTCAACATTGGGAGGATGCTTTGGGGTTCCCCCCAAAGCACCCTGTCCCCATGTTGTTTGTCTTATTTAACAATTTTTTACACTTTCTTTGTGAAATGGTAGGGGTACTTTTGTACCCCCTTACTATTTCAAACAGGGGGGCGGGATCGGGGGGTCCCCTTGTTAAAGGGGGCTTCCAGATTCTGATAAGCCCCCTGCCCGCAGACCCCCACAACCACCGGCCAGGTTTGTGGGGATGAGGCCCTTGTCCCCATCAACATGGGGACATGGTGCTTTGGGGTGGACCCCAAAGCATCCTCCCAATGTTGAGGGCATGTGGCCTGGTACGGTCAGGAGGGGGGGCGCTCTCTCGCCCCCCCCCCTTTTACTACGGCCTGCCAGGTTGCGTGCCTGGATAAAGGGTCTGGTATGGATATTTAGGGAGGACCCCACGTCAATTTTTTTTTATTTGATGCAGGGTTCCCCTTAATATCCATACCAGACCTGAAGGGCATGGTAATTGAATTTGGGAGAACCCCACACTTTTTTTTTTTTTGTTTTTTATCAATGACTTTCAATGAGTGTTCTCTGTATTACGGGAGCCGACAATTCATTATAGCCGCGAGTGATTTTATAGGACTTTTTTTCCTGCAGAAATGACACTTTGTGCAGGTACAGTTCTAAGCACGGGAAACATGCGCCCCTTCACAGGCATACTATAGACACCCCCCAGGTACGAAATTTAAAGGAATATTACACTTTTATTGTTTCACTTTAATCATTATTAAAATCACTGCTCCCGAAAAAACGGCAGTTTCTAAAACTTTTTTTTGCATTGATACATGTCCCCTGGGGCAGGACCCAGGTCCCCAGACACTTTTTTAGGACAGTAACTTGCATATTAGCCTTTAAAATTAGCACTTCAGAATCGTTTCTCTCTGTCAAATCTTTTCTCTCTATGTCGAATATTTTCTCTGTCGAATACTTTTTCTATATAATCTTGGACTAATAGAGGTAAGGTTAGGCACATTCGACCACAGGTTCAATAGACACAGATTGTTATTGTCAGAGTTACGTTGAATCTCCTATTCTATATCGAACTGTTGTAACAACGAAAACGAAAATAAAGCATTTATTTATGTCGGATCTTTCGTTTTTCGGATTCTGCACCTTCGTGATCGTTTGTCAAAACTAAAACGAAAATACCTGAAATTCGGACGAAAATGCATTCGGACGAAAACGAATGCACATGTCTATTCTCAACGGAAGATGCTAAATATAACATATGAACAGCTTTCAGCCTCATCTTCCATACACATTCCTGCACATGCTCTTCTAAGTAGGGATGAGCTTCGTGTTCGAGTCGAACGTACGTTTGACTCGAACATTGGCTGTTCGGCCGTTCGGCGAATTCCGAACGTTTGGGCCGTTCGCGTCAAAATTCGAGTGGCGCGCGCGGACCACAATGCACTGCGGTGGCGCAGTGCATTGCTGGCTCATGATTGGCCAAGCATGCACTGTGACCCCGCATGCTTGGCCAATCGTAGCGCCAGCAGCGAGGAGAGCCATGATTGGCCACAGGCATCCTGCCTGTGGCCAATCATAGCTCAGGCTGTGTAGTGCACGCCCCACACTATATAAGGCCGCCTTTGAGGCGGCCTCGTGTAGTGTGTTAGCATCTGAAGCAGTGGGTGTTCTGTGTACCTTCAACACAGTACACACCAATCGTTTTTGGCTGATTTCCTATCTTGCTGCTGTGTAGTGGTTGTTGTCTGTGCCCTGACCGCAGTATACACCACTATATTCACCTCACCTATATAGCTAGTGATCTAGCTTTAACCACTTAACAACTGCCCATTGCCGATTAACGGCTTCAGGGCGGTTGTTTAACTCTGAGAGGCCGTTAATTAACGGCCTCCCAGAATTCTGCTCTCGCGCGCCCCCTGGGGCGCGCACTCGAGAGCATCCGTGACCGCCGGGTCCACAGGATGCTCGTCGCGGCCGTTTACCACGTGATCGCTCCGTCAAATGACGGAGCGATCACTTGTAAACAAACCGGCGTCATGTTATGACGCCGGTTCCTCCCTCCCCTCTCTGTACCGATCGGTACAGCGGAGGGGAAAGAGATCGGTGTCAGCAGCGATGTGGGCTGCATCTGCAGTGCCCACATCGCTGCTCACCGAATTTAACCCCTCAATTCCCTGCCAATACTCTGCAATACCAGTGCATACTCTGCAGTACCCTGCCATTACTCTGCAGTACCCCGCCATTACTCTGCAGTACCCCGCCATTACTCTGCAGTGCAGTACCCTGCCATTACTCTGCAGTACCCTGCCATTACTCTGCAGTACCCCCCATTACTCTGCAGTACCCCCCAATACTCTGCAGTACCCGCCATTACTCTGCAGTACCCGCCATTACTCTGCAGTGCAGTACCCTGCCATTACTCTGCAGTACCCTGCCATTACTCTGCAGTACCCCCCAATACTCTGCAGTACCCCCCAATACTCTGCAGTACCCGCCATTACTCTGCAGTACTCCGCCATTACTCTGCAGTGCAGTACCCTGCCATTACTCTGGAGTACCCTGCCATTACTCTGCAGTACCCCCATTACTCTGCAGTAACCCCCATTACTCTGCAGTACCCTACCATTACTCTGGAGTATCCCCCAATACTCTGAAGTACCCTGCTATTACTCTGTAGTACCCCGCCAATACCCCGCCAATACTCTGCAATACCCTGCCATAAATTGCCATACCCAGCCATACTCGGAGATACCCAGCCATACTCGGTGATACCCTGAAATACCCAGCCATAGACGCCCCCCACCCCTCACCGCCCTCCGGTGCTTCTACCAACTCGCCAGTACGATCAAAGCCAGAATCTTTTTTTTATTTTTTATTTCAGGCTTCCCAGCCTAGAGGTGAGATGTGGGGTCATATTGACCCCCAGATTTCACTGTAAAGAGGACCTGTCACCCCATATTCCTATTACAAGGGATGTTTACATTCCTTGTAATAGAAATAAAAGTGATCAAAAACATATTTTTGGGGAAAAAAATGTCAAACTAAAATAAATAAAGTAAAATGAACAATAAAAAAAAAAAAAAAAAATTTTTAAAGCGCCCATGTCCCCATGTGCTCGCATGCAGAAGCGAACGCATGCGTAAGCCCCGCCCACATATGAAAACGGTGTTCAAACCACACATGTGAGGTATCGCCGAGAACGTTAGAGCGAGAGCAATAATTCTAGTCCTAGACCTCCTCTGCAACTCAAAACATGTAACCAGTAAAAAAAAATGTAAGCGTCGCCTATGGGGATTTTTTAAGTAGCGACGTTTGGCGCCATTCCACAGGCATGTGCAATTTTGAAGAGTGACATGTTTGATATCTATTTACTCAGCATAACTTCATCTTTCACTTTATGCAAACATTGGGCTAACTTTACTGTTTTTTTTGTTTGTTTTTTAAGCACAAAATTGTTTTTTCCCCCCAAAAAACGCGTTTGAAAAATTGCTGTGCAAATACCGTGTGAGATAAAAATTTGCAACGACCACCATTGTATTCTCCAGGGTCTTTTGGTATGCATATGCTGTGTGTGTGAAATAACCTGATAATATGACAATTTTGTGAAAAAAAAAAAAAAAAGGAAATAGGCCGTCAGTACTTCAGGTGTGATCAATTTTGAGATATTGGCACCATAGCTTGTGGAATCTATAACTTTCACAAAGACCAAATAATATCCACCAATTTTTACTTATTTTTACCAAAGATATGTAGTAGTATGAATTTTGGCCAAAATTTATGAAGAAAAAATTACTAATCTGCTAAATTTTATAACAGAAACGAAGAAAAATTCATTTTTTCGCAGAATTTTCGGTCTTTTTTCTTTTATAGCACAAAAAATAAAAAACTGAGAGGTGATTAAATACCACCAAAAGAAAGCTCTATTTGTGTGGAAAAAAAGGACAAACATTTCCTATAGGTCCAGTGTTGCATGACTGAGTAATTGTCATTCAAAATGTGAGGGCACCGAAAGCTGAAAATTGGTCTGGTTATTAAGGGTGTTTAAGTGCCCAGTGGTCAAGTGGTTAATAATAGAGCTTGCAGTCAGTAGTGTTAGGAGATAGTGCGTGCTGTCTGCGTGCTCTGTACCCAGTACATACCGCTATAATATAGGGCAGGCCCCTACTTTCAAACATCCAACTTACAAACATCTCCTACTTGCAAACGCAAGGAGACAGCAGCAAGTGAGATGAAAAAAGATGGACGACAAAACAAATTATACAGGGGTGATAACCCTTCCTTATGTTTTCCAAAAAGCTTAAAAATAGTTTGTTTGACTGGAGCTACACTTTAAAAATGTACCGGTTGAAAATTACAAACAGATTCAACTTAACACAACAAACCTACACAGTCCCTGTCTTGTTTGCACCGCCTGTATACTGCTGTTCTGAGTATATAGGGCCTGGGGGCCACACGCATTTCCTTTTTTTAATATGGGTACGGGGTTCCCCTTAATATGCGTACAAGACCCAAATAGGCTGGTAATGGGTAGGGAGGGCTACCCATGCCATTTTTCTGAATGATTTTCAACCATATTGCAGGAACCAGATATAACATTAAAACCGCAAGCAGTTTTAAATGGTGTTATTTTCGTTTAATGTCATTTTGTGCAGGGACTGTTCCAAACACGGGAAACACGTGGCACTTCACAGGCATACTACAGACACCCCCCAGGCACCATATTTAAAGGAATATTTCACCTTTTTTTTCACTTTAATCGTCATTAAAATCAGTGCTCCCGCCAAAACGGCAGTTTTTAAAACTTTTTTTTGCAGTGACCCATGTCCCCTGAGGCAGGAGGCAGGTCCCCAAACCCTTTTTAGGACACTATCTTGCATATTAGCCGTTAAAATTAGCACTTTCCATTTCGAACGTTCGAGTCCCATAGACTTCAATGGGGTTCTAACGTTCGTTTCGAACGCGGGGGTCGTTCGCAAGTTCTGGTGCGAACCGAACCGGGGGGTGTTCGGCTCATCCCTACTTCTAAGTGACCTAATTGTTTCTGTTCTTTAGTATTGCCCCGGTGCTACCTTCTGCCCCTTGAAATAGTCATACCTCAATTTGGTGAGAAAGTTCTCAAGTCCATAGTCAATTTCAGCAGCACAAGTTCATGTCCTCTGAACCCCGTCTAGGATCCCACAAGGATAGCAAAGTGGTAATTACAGCCTCAGCAGCACTCTCAATTTTTTCCCATGTAGAGAGCAACAGGACCTTTTACCTAGATATAGTTTCCATATTTATATGAGAACAAAAGGATAAAAACTGTGCTAATTTGATCAAACTATCCAAGCAGCAACTTTTTTGTGAGATATAGACACAGTCCCAAATGAAATACAATTCTAAAGTTGCGCTATTAATGAATAAACCATCAGTGATAAAATTCCAAGAGGTATGAAAGTGTAGAAAAACTTTTTATTCCTTGTCACCAACCACCACCTGGAAAGTGTAACCTCTTGAAGCACCACCACCAACTCAAATTAACCACTAGCCAACCAGCTCACGCAGATATACTGTGGCAGGTCGGCTCTCCTGCGTGAATCAACGTACCTGGTACAACGTACAATGTCCATGCAAGGAGGATAACGGATGCGTGCGTGTGCCCGCGGGTCCTGCAGACTCTTTGTCCGCTGGTGACCCGTGAACGCGGTGAGGAGAGGCAGAACATGGAACTGCCTATGTACACAAGCCGATTTCCCGTTCTGCCTAATGACATGAAAGAAATCTACTGTTCCCAGTGACCGGGAACAGTGATCTCTGTCATGTTCCAATGAGCCCATCCCACCTACAGTTAGAACACACCTTGGGAACACACTTAACCCCTTTATCGCCCCTAGTGTTAACCCCTTTCCTGCCAGTGTATTTTTTTACATATATCAGTACATTTTTAAAGCACTGATCAATCTAATAATGTCACTGGTTTCCAAAAAGTGTCATTTGGGGTCAGATTTGTCGCAGATTGCTACCATTACCAGTAAAAACAATTAAAAATAAGTCCCTAAATCTATCCCGTACTTTGTAGACACAATAACTTTTGCACATACCAATCAATATACACATGTTGCATTTTTTTTTACCAAAAATATGTAGGAGAATATATATTGACCTAAACCGATGAATAAATTTGTTTTTTGATATTTTTTTTTGGATATGTATTATAGCAGAAAGTGAAATTTAGTTTTTTTAATTGTCTGCCTTTTTGTGTTTATAGCGCAAAAAATAAAAACCGCAGAGGTGATCAAGTAGCACCAAAAAAAAACTCTATGTGTGGGTAAAAAAAAAGAACAAAATTTTGTTTGGGAACAGCATTGTACAACCGCACAATTGTCAGTTAAAGAGACGCAGTGCCGTACCGCAAAAAAATGGCCTGGTCATTAAGGGGGTAAATCCTTGCAGGGCTGAAGTGGTTAAAGTGTTCGCTTTTCAGCTTGCACAGACCTCCTATGGTGGGAGGTCAGTGACACTTGTGGCTTTGAGGTCAGGAGTGAGGAGGTCTGTGCGAGCCGGTAAGTGAGCACTTTTATTTGAGTTGGTAGTGGTGCTTCAAGAGGTTACACTTTCCAGGTAGCGGTTGGTGACAAAGAATAAGACGTATTTCTATTTTATATGCTTTATCTAGCAGAGGGCGGTGCTTCTCAGAAAAGCCTGGGAAAGCCTGAACATCAGGGTTAACCCTTACCTGTTCAGCAGCACCAATTCTGCTGGGCAGCATAAACTAAATAGTACAACTAACACAGCAGAACATACACTTACCCAAAGAAATAATTAACACAGGCAACACAGTAATACCTTATTACGCACCTTCTTACGCTTACACATTTTATAGCCATGATTTTTATGCCACTGCGGAGGGGCAGAAATTTAGAGATGTCCTATGTTTTACAGATGCTAATAATGCTGTAAAACTGAAAATCCAATAATTTCCATCAAGGGGATTTTTAAATGCACATAATTGCGTGAATAAAGACCCCCTCTAAAAATAAAAACACCATAGCAAACATGGCAAAAACAGCATTTGAGATATTTTAACATGAAAAACTTCAGACCAAAGCTACCATTGACTTTCCAAAGGTGGCTGTGAAGTCATTGCGCCTCCTGCATGATTGTGTGAGGGAAATCTGCATGATTGTGTGAGTTTGCATTCTTGCACATTGCTGGATGGGCATTGTGTTGGATTTTAAGTACCTAGCTTTCTCGGGGGGGGGGGGGGGGCACGGGACAGAGGTCAGGGTCTGGGGCAAGTATTTCTTTTCTCATACTGGTAGATCATAAGCTTAATAATGGCATGCAATGCCAAGCTGCGGTTTCCAGAGCAAGCAAAATCCTTTCTTGTATTAGGAGATATAATTTTGCCCATGTTGCATTAGTAAAACCTCATCTAGAATATGCAGTTCAGATTTGGGAACCAGTTCTCAAAAAGGATATCGGGGAACTGGAGAAAGTGCTGAGAAGGGCAACCAAACAGATAAGAGGCATGGAGGAGCTCAGCTATGAGGAAAGATTAGAGCAGGGGTCTCAAACTGGTGGCCCTCCAGCTGTTGCAAAACTACAAGTCCCATGAGGCATTGCAAGGCTGACAGTTACAAGCATGACTCCCAAAGGCAGAGGCATGATGGGACTTGTAGTTTTGCAGCAGCTGGAGGGCTGCCTGTTTGAGACCCCTGGATTAGAGGAACTGAATGTATTCTCTCTTGAGAAGGGGAGATTAAGCAGGAATATGATCAACATGTATAAATACATAAGGGGTCCATATAGTGAACTTGGTGTTGAGTTTTTCACTTGAAGGTCATTATAGTGGACAAGGGGGCAGTCTTTGTATCTAGAGGAAAAGAGATTTAATTGCCAATTATGGAAAGTTTCTTCACAGTAAGAGCTGTGAAAATGTGGAACAGACTCTCTCCAGAGGTGGTTCTGTTCTGGCCAGCTCAGGAGATAAATTTAAAAAAAGTCCTGGATTCTTTAAAAATGTACATATTATAACTGGATACTAAGATTTATAGGTAAAGTCGATCCAGGGAATATCCAATTGCCTCTTAGGGCATCAGGAAGGAATTGGCTCATACTTTATTTTTTTTTACCTTCCTCTAAATCAACTGTGGGCAGGCCTGAGACAAGGGGTGGGCAGGAGGGTTGGCTGCCCTGGGTACTATGGTATCAGGTGAGGTGGGGGGGGCACCTCAAGGAGATTAGGGGAGGGGATTTTCACTGAGAAGGGTAATTCGTGGAGTGTCAGGGGGTAATAATTGTTCTAGAAAGGCAAATTTAGGGAGGTGTGCTAGGAAAGGTGATTTGGGGGTATTTTTAATGGGGGGGTGGGGAAGGGGATTGGTGCTAGGAGGTGGGTTTTGGGGGGTTGTGCTATAAAAGTAGTATGGTAGAGGGGACTTTTTTTGAGGGGGGGTTGTGCTACTAGGGCTTGTTGGGGGGTATTTGTGCTGGGGGGGAATTGTAGGGGGGGATATGTGCTAGGATGGGGGATTGTGGAGAGGAATTTGTGCTAAAAGGAGGATTTGGAGTGTGTGAAGGGGGAGATATGTGCTTGAATGCGAAATTTAGGGGTAGATGATTTGTGCTAGGGGGAATTTGTGCTGGGGCATATGGAGAGAGAGATGATTTGAGAAGGGGCAAAGATTTGTGCTGGAGAATGGATTTTAGCAAGTTGTTGATTTGTAATGGGAGGAGGGGGAATTTAGGTTTAGGGGTGAGCATGCAGATTAGTGCTCAATTTTTTTTGGGGGGGGATTTCTGCTGACACATAATGCTCATACATCTTGGGGGGGGGGTATTTGGAATGTTCACCCTTTGCTCTAGATGACCTTGACCTGGCACTAGCTGTGGGTATAGAGTTGTGTAGATATGATTGTATGATTTTTTTTTCCCTTTTATTGGTTGAACTAGATGGACTTGTGTCTTTTTTTAACCAGACTAACTATGTAACTATATATAAACATGTTTTTTTTTTATTTGAGAAGGGGAGGGAGGTGGTTCATGTTGATGTAAGATCCTCTTTGAAGTGAACAAATCTTCATCTTATTTATTAAAGTGGATGTAAACACTTACAAACCACTTTGACCTACAGGTAAGCCTAAATTAAGGTTTACCTGTAGGTCCAAGAAATATCTCCTAAACCTACACGGTTTAGGAGATATTTGCCAAAATAAAGGCACCGCTGTGTACGGCGCATGCGCCGTAGACAGCGGCGCGCAGGCGTACTGAGCGCGCCGCTGTCAACGGCGATATGCTGCGAGTGGCAGCTCCCGTGCGCATGCGCGGGAGTGAAGTCATCGCGGCTTAGTTGAATGACAGCGGTGGAGCAGCGAGACCCACTGAGAATATGGATGCTCCGGACTACAGGGGACAGCGATGACTTCGCTGGCTCCTGTGTCAGGTAAGTGACACATAATGGACTACTATGCGATGCATAGTAGTCCATTATGCTTTACCTTTGCAGGGAATCAAAGAGGAAGTAAACTCATCAGTGTTTACTTCCTCTTTAAGATAAACCAATATTCATTTGCAAAGTTAACTTTTTCTACTCCTTTAATAAATCAACCCCACATTGTGTTATTACAGCCTATGAGCATCTTTTTATGAGATAAAATAAAACTATGGATATGTAGAAGGAAAAGAACTGAAAAGGTAAGTGACATTAAATAGACAGCTTGGCCAAGGTCAATCTTTGCTGCAAGGCCTAAAAGATTATTCTTATGCTTCTGTAAGCTTTAGTAGTCAACCAGGTACTTATTGAGAAGTAACAAAAAAAATAGCAGTTTCCTAACTGAAATAAGTTAATTTAGGAAAAGCATAATGTCAATGAAGAAGTCTATTATGGGATTGTAGTGAGGCACTGGAGGTGAAGTAATATGGGGGCAAGTGTGACCTAAAGAACTCAAGTCTGTATTAGCATATCAGTGCTCCCTTGGCTTCGGGGCTTCTGAAGAGCTCCACAAAATGTATAATTATGAATGAAGGTGTTTGCTATATTTTTTTTGCTTGCAGTTTAGAACATTTAAATAAGCTATTCTTACAGATGTTCTATTAATAACATATCCAGAATAATTGAGTTAAAACACACAATTGTAAGTAAGGCATATATCCAAATAAAATACATTGACCATTTGGAAGCATTTCCTGGCCTGAATGTGAGGTTTCATAAGGTCATACTGTGCTGTTTCTATCTCATATCATCACTATATCAGGCAAAGTGATATAAGGTGCACTTGTAATGGCGTGCAAGAGGGAGGGAATTGCTGCTGCACCTGTCTCAGAAAATTCATGTGAGCATTCATTCATAGCTCAGTACATTAAATGTTTGTTCCAGCACATTGATGTTTTATGGCTGTGCTCTGCACCACAATTAATATGCCTGATGCAAATTGAAAAGCAAGACACAATCCATCCTTCTTTTTCACAGGGAATGAGATGCTTTTATTACTGCCAGAATACATAGATACGGTCTATTCTTTAAACGTGAATGCTCATTTCCTTAATTCTGCATGTGCAAATGAGAAATAAATTAGTATTCCTGCAACCCCCTGCGATTAAACAGAGATCATGCTTTGGAAAAACACATGCAGGGTACGGGATAAAAAAGTGTTTGAAGCATGGGATTGCATACAGACAACAAAAGAACACTACAGTATTATCAAGCAATGTGCAGTAATTTAATACCAACCATTTATATTCCACAATCATTCACAATCATTTTTCACTGTCTGGACCAAAGTACAATGAAACATGTTAATTTTACCAAACACAAGTCATATGATACGAAAGCTATAGATTTGTTGTTGCTGCATATATTTGAAAGGACCATCTAGAGATGTTCAATGACTAGTCACTAGAAATGGTCACACCGACAATGGGGGTGAGGCATCTACGAATCCACGAATCAGCTGTGTACCACTGTGACTCTTGGTCTTTTTTTAGATTTGCTATGCAGGGGTTGGTGGCAGTTTCATAGTACATGCTTTCAGCATCAAAGAAGAAGCAAGCTCTGAACAGCAGTTTATTCACATGATTGGAAGCACTCATGCACCAGCTTGGACCAATATAGGTATGCATATTTCATACCTGAGGGTCCTCTGGCGAAGCTGGTAATCACTGTAGTACTTGGCACAGCTACAGTGATAGGTACAATTTTCTGGGTCTTGTGCCACAGCGGTACTATTCACAGAATGCCTTGTATGTTTTCAATAAATGCAAGCTGTCGGTGGAGCTAGGTGGTTGATACCCCAGTGGGACAAATGGCCCACAGAGTCCAATGGAAGGTTGTAGATGTATTACATTATTAAATGGGAGACAACAGATAACAGGAGTAACCGTCTAAAGCACCAGCCCTTGGGGTGATGCTTATGATAGCTGTGCTAACTACTTGCTCTAAAGTTCCCAATAGTATCAAAACATGGCACTCAAATACAGGTCAGGAACAAGGATATGGAAGGTTTATACAAAATTGACACACAAGGCAAGAACAGCATGGTTGTTCCTATTGATAAATATTATGTATTTATTGAATCTTCTGAGAAGAGAATGGATGATAGGCAAGGTGCGTGCAAACAGCAGCAGATGACCGGTGTAAGTCTAGATCACAGCACTGTGGAGCAGATATACAGAACAGTGGACCATGGTGTCCCCTAGTCTGTCTGTCCTCATCAAGAACCTTTAACTAGGGCTAGATATGCTATCCCTATCCAGCGTAAATCCTCTCCCTACTGTATCCACTGTGCCAACCATAGTGGGGCACTGCTGTCGGCATTGGCTACACCAAGATGGCTACTTGGGTGTCTGTAAATGAAGGTAATCCCAATAAAGTGACCAGTGTGCAGAGGGGAAACCATCTAGTATATAAATAAAGAAAACATTATTGGCTCTTCTAAGCCACCTGACCACATGACAACAAAGAAGTACATTACTAACTGATTGCTATAGAGACAAACAGCTGCATTAGTCCATGTATCTGCTCTTCCTCCTTGTTCCTCACTTCTTCCCTTACTCCACAAGTTTCTCCATCTACATCTGCTGCCACATCTGTGGTCTTAAGCAATAGGGAGGGAAGTTTGACAAGTACTTTGAAAGGCTTAACGCACAACACATAAGGCCAGAAGGAGAGTCAGCATGGGGCTAGACAAAGTAGGGCCAAGCACAGGCTTGAACTTCTCTGTAACTCTCCTAACTATCTTGGTGGGTGGGAGTTAGCAGCAACCTTCACCATGCAGATATATCTTCCACAGCTGCTGGAGCAGAGGAAAAAATATTCCCTAATCACCCCCATGTGCAGCGTCTCAATGCCAGCTGCTAGTTTCATAGCTGCTCCCATTATAGCTGATTGAGTCAGCTCCCATCTGCAAAATTATGACCTGGGCTGCACCACAGTGGCAGGTACCTAGACATTCATTTAAATGCCTAGGAGGCCATCCATGACCTCCACCTGCATGTGCAAAATAATGTCTCCGCACAGTTAGTGATATCATTCATGTGACCACAGACACATGTTCTAGCAATAACGGGCTGGGACTTCTTTTTTATGGCTCTCTGGGTAAATTTGCCAAACAGGGAACACCAGTGGAGATGGTGGTGCTACCCTGAGTCCTGCATTTTGTTAATGGTGACAGCACTGCTCAATGAGTATCTGTGTGAGTAAATAATGAGTAACCATTGATTTAGAACATGTACACAATTTTGCCACAATTCGAATAGGTGTCCACAATGTATTCAGGATTAATGATGCAATCCCTCTGGTGTTCCTGCTGGAGAACATAGCATGTTGTGTAATAGACTACAAATTGGAGTCACAGCACCAGGAAGAGGAAGAGGACTTCCTGCTGTCCCATAGCAAGCAGGGTCTTTTGTCTGCTACCACCATCCCTGTGAGGCAGAGGAGGAGTATGAGGAAAAGGAACACTGCAATGAGGAGGTAGAGGAGAAAATGGGGAATGCTTCCTGCAGGACATTTCACCCCCGGAACTGCAAAAAACCTCACAAACTATACTTTGAAACTATTTTTCCCACTGGACAATTTTGTTAGAGTATTTTGTGGGAAGACGGGATGTGACATACTGCCTGGGTGTAGCGCGTACTGAGAGTATGTTTCAACTATATTTAACCATGTTACTTGCCACTCTGAGTATCCAATGCAATTTAGTCACACCCACATTTTGCTCATGCAACTTAGCCATGCCCACATTTAACCACAGTGTGCTCTGCCAAGGTGTCGTTCATTTCAAGTTCTAATGTCGGGTGGTATGTGTAACATGACACAGGGCGGGCCCAAGACAGTGTGCTGCCTGGGTCCAAGAATGAAATGCTGCACCCCCACCCCCCCCCCCCCCCCCAGAAAAAATCACGCCCACCAAAAAGCTCTCACATTCACTATTTTATATTATGATAATTAAAACGAAAATTAAATTTATCAGGAAGTCAGAATTACATGTAACAGCACCTTGTCTATATGCAAAATGGTATGATATACCATTATGCTCAATTCCAAGGGGCAGGCTAGGGCTGTATATAGACAGGCTAGGGTAGCATAAGAGCAGGCTAGGGTAGTATATAGACAGGCTAGGGTGGTATATAGACAGGCTAAGGTAGTATATAGACAGGCTAGGGTGGTATATAGACAGGCTAAGGTAGTATATAGACAGGCTAGGATAGTATATAGGTATATAGAAAAGGAAAACACTTTTTTTATATGAGCTCATGACCAGTGAGAGCCATGTACCTCCATCTCTGTCTATTGAAAAATATAAGAGAAAGGAAAAAATGGGGCAATTGGGACTTTATATGAAGCACACAGTCTCAGGAAACACAGCTATCAACAGAAGATATATATATATATATATATATATATATATATATATATATATATATATATTTTAGGTACAATATGACCATAAATACATGGTAAAAACAGTAATTGATAGTGTTATATATATGACCCATAGACTTGTATATGTATGCACATGCATGTATTGTTAGAATATCGCAGCAATGACTACACTGGTAGAAATGACCTTCAAACTACCTGGTGTGGTAGGAAAGAAAACCTGGGGTGATGACATCTCAACCCTCTAACCACAAAACTGTATAAGATATTACATATATATTGTAAAAAACATGTAGGTACAAACACAGCTTGAAACTAGCTTAAAACGCATTTCTTGGTTTGGTATCACAACTCTTCAGGAGCAGGCACGTGATGTAGATCTAAAACAAGGTACAAAAATGTCCATGAATAATTAGCATATAGCAGAGGGAACTATGCACATTGTTAGGATGGAACCAATCCCATAGAAATACTTACAAACAGGTCTGCTGTGTATAGGAGGCATGGTGTGGCTATATGCTAGTAGCGATACCAAACCACAAAACGCGTCGAGATTTAAGCCGTGTTTGTACCTACATGTCATTTACAATATATATATGTGATACCTTATACAGTTTTGTGGTTATAAGATTGAGATGCCATCACCCTCGGGTCTCTTTCCTATCACACTCATGCAGACCAGGTAGTTTGGATGTCATTTCTACCATTGTAGTCATTGCTGCGATATGCTAACAATATACATGCTTGTGTATACATATGCAAGTCTATGGGTCATATATCAACTCTATTAATTATTGCTTTTTATAATGCATTTATGGTCATATTGTGCACAAGGTGGCTGTTATAACCGAAAAGTACCAGGTCAGTCAGCCCCCCAGGGGGCACTAGAGAGCTACCAAGATGAGTCATCCAGCCCTGAGTCAAAGTATAGATTGCCTACTCTCATTACTAGTAGCACACACTTGAGTGTGCCACACATGTGTGCAAGCCTAAACAAAATCCACAAACAACGTCGTAATTCAAGGTACCGTGAAGGAGGAGAGTAAATAAATTAGACATGGCAATTACTTTACCTTTGCAATGAAAATAGGGCAAATTCCTTTGTGTTTTTTGATCAAATACCCTGATGGCACATGCTGTATACACACATCGGATTTCTTGTCGGATACAGATATGATGGCTTTTCCGATGGGATTCCGCTCAAGTTTGCCTTGCATACACACGGTCACTCAAAAGTTCGCTGAAATTACAACCGTGAAGAACGTGGTGACATACAACACTATGACTAGTCGAGAAAATGAAGCTTCCGAGCATCCGTCGAATTGTTTCCTAGCATGCGTAGGAATTTTGCACGTCGTAATTGCCACACACAATTGCATTTTCGGATAGGAACTTTTCCCGACTGAAAAATTGAGAGCATGCTCTCAATATTTTGCTGGCTGGAATGAAAGTAGGGGGAACGCAATAGTGCCCCCTACCTATGGGAATAGGGACAAATCAATAAGCAGTTTGCTGTAAATTTAAAATACAGTTATTAACTGGTCACTTACCGGTCAGCTGACACTTGACTTCTAGAAGATTGTACAGTTGGTCAGGTGATCCAATGAACCTATAAGAAAGAAGAGGTTATATATTCAGAACAATGGCTGCAGTACCCCTCCCTCCCTCCCTCCCTCCGTCTGTCGCGGTCCTTCTCCCTTTTTGAATATTCCTTCTGTTGTAAGGGATAGTGGCTTTTGTTATTAATTGGTTGGTTCGAGCTTTTAAAGCTGAACCATTGGTATTTTAATCTATGTAAGGTTATAAAATGTTATATCGTCAAAAAAATATATTGGTTGTTATTGGTTATATATCGTCATACCAGTAGTAAAGGGCCATGGCCATTCATACCACATTTTAAGACTAATTGTTTTTCTTATATTTAAAGATTAAGATCATATTGAATTTGGCCTCTAGTCCCATTCCACCAGCAAAAGACCGATGGAGCATACACATGGTCGCATTTTCCGACTAAAAACTCTCTGCCTTTTGCGAAATTCCGATCGTGTGTACGCGGCATTAGCCATGAGTGTTGACACCTAATAAATATAAATGGTTGGGGCCCTGCTCTATGTCAGGTACCAGCAAAATGCTCAGTGATTTCCTTATTTTTGCAGGTTATTGCTGGCCTTGCTTCCATTGCGATAAGATAGAAAAGGGTTACAGGCAGCAAACACTGGAAGCCACAAGAGGAGAAATAGAGATATGGAGAAACTATAAGCATTTTTTTTTTTGCCAGCCTTTTTCTCATGGGTCATGGGTGCGGATCAGCAGTTGTGTTTTCACTTTTGAGTTCAGGTTGGGTATTGTTTTTTTTTTTTTTTATAAATCCATGCTGGTCTCAGGCACACACTGTTCCCACAATAAAAAAGGAACAGGCTGACTAAAAGAGGATATCTGAATAGAAGTGTCAAACTGATCAGCTCTAGATTTAGTGCTATAAAGCAGAATTAAGGATCCTTTCCAATGCCCACTTGCAAGCTAACAAATAGCCATACTCCCAGGAGTAATGAATAAAACACAGCAGCCCCAGGCAAAGACTAAAATTATTCTGCAGATCTTAATCAGTAATTTTTGCTGCGGACCTCCGAAACATGGCTATTTGGTCAGCACGCTGGGATCTTGGGTTAAATCCCAATCAAGCACACTCTCTACATAGAGTTTGTATGTTTATGTGTCTTTGTGAGTTTTCTAAAACAGTAAAAAAAAAAAAATTCTTGTAGGTTAATTGGCTTACACCCAATTGCAATCATTTTATTTATCTCTAGCCTTGGGTGAAACATCTGCTGGAGAGGTCTCGATTCAGCAGTGAATGTTGTATCTGCAGTTCCCTCTGCCTATCAATCTATATGGATGCTACCAGGAAATCAGACCCTATTTAATGAGCAGACCAACAAGGTCAAAGCTTTGGCATCCCTGATTATGGGGGTGTCAACAAAACTGACATTGCATACTCCCTAATAACCTATTACTGTCTGTATGCCATGCTCTGCATTAAAAGGTCAGATCAGTAATCAGGCATGTGCCATATAAACCTCCCTCACTGCTAAATTAACAACTCAAACTAACACAGGATTAGTTTTATAAACACAATCTGGTTTTGCGTTCGCACCATTCAAATCGCAATTGCCCAAGGACAGGAAAGAGAAGACGAATGTGAACCTGCTAAGAAATCCATGCAATCTCTTCTCATTCTACCCGGACACTCCAAGGTGGGTGGAGGGGGAGAGAGGACATTATGTATTCCTCACCACAGGTCAGTTGCTTAGCGACTGCATCACAGCTAATTGAAAGCGCAGAGGATTACTGACTGCAGGACCACTGGGCCAGGGAGAGGCAGATGTGAAGTCAGATGTAATCTCGCCAAGGGATGAAAGTAAAGACCCCATGTCCCTCTCTTACATCTAACCCTCCCCTCTTGCATATCACAGTAATACAAGGAATGCAGTAACTTGCCACTGGGGCATTATAGGCATGTTTCTGCACATCATAAGGTCTGCGTATGGACGTAGCAGCACTACAAGTAAACAGATTGCTGCAGCATGGACAAAAAATGAGATTTTACACTTCTAGTTCATTAACATTTCCAAATCAGGTTACGTGACATCTCTGCAAAGTCGCATTAAGAAAAAAGATTTAGTGGATTTTTTGTGTATGAAGAAGTGATTTTACACCAGCCTGTTCCGATATCAAATCACTATAAATGTAATGCATACTGCAAATATTACAATAGATGCAGAGCACATTAAAATACATCTTTAACCGTCAGAACTCTGCCACTTAGTCCTATACCCACACCTACTGATTGGAAATGTCCTAATTAGATATCTTGAACCCAGCCATCTTCACTGAATGACACACGTTTCATTACGCATTAGGCCCTTGAGAGTGCAGAAGCTCTGTGAGCCCAGGCTGGTGTGATGACCCCCCCCCCCCCCTCCAGGGAATGGGCTTATAGGGTTGACCTATGTGACCATCATTTAACCCAGAATTGGACAGCCCTGGAGCTTAGAGAATTTTTTTTTAACAAAGAATTTTTATTTATGTTTCAAACAAAAAAAAAACAGAAAACAGACATGCGTCAGCAAGGTACATACATATTTTGAGTAGACAGATAATCAAATGTATCACATATAAGCACAGATAGTTCTTAGCAATATATAGAGTCACTAATCATTGCAACATAAAATATAAAACCTCCCCGAGACCTCCCCCCACCACACAAAAAACCACATAAATTACAAAAAAAGGGGAAACCCCCCTCCCTCCCCCCACCCTCCACTCCCCCTAGCCTAAACAATAGTCAAATGCTTCGCCTCAACCCAAGCCGCCCAAATCTTCCCAAATTTCCCAGGGCAGTTCCTGCCCAGATATGTAAGTTTATAAAGCGGCAAAGCCGCGTTCACCAGGGACTGCCACAGTTGTTTAGTAGGAGGGAGAGGTTGATTCCATTGCAGTAGTATGGCTTTCCTCGCATAGAGTGTAGTGTAAAAAATAAACAGTTTCTTCCCCCAGGAGATATCCAGAAAATCACAGATACCCAGCAGGAGAGGTATCGGGCTAAGTGGAATCGTAAGCTCCCCCACTGCATTAATATCGGCCAGGACCCCTCTCCAAAATCCCCCTACCCCAGGGCAGGACCAGACCATGTGGAAAAAGTCAGCATCATCTTCTTTGCATCTGGGGCAGGTAGTCAATCGGTCAGGGTAAATCCTTGCCAGGCGTGCCGGTGAAAAATATACCCGGTGGAGGAACTTCAATTGTATAAACCTGTCCCTTGCAGAAATCGCAAGGGTCAGGTATTGCTGTAAACCCTCCTCCCAGTCCTCCTCAGTAAGTTCCGGAATGTCGCCTTGCCAGAGCTCAAACAAATGGGAGATCCTAGTCTCCTCCGATACGGTCAACGCGGCATACACCATGGATAGTGTGCGCGTCCCTCCCCCCTCAGGACCAAGCGCCTCCTCCACCGCCGACACCCCAAGAGTCGCTCTAGATGGGAATTGAGATCGGAAGGCGTGTCGCAACTGCAGGAATCTGAAAAACATATGGTTCGGGAGGTCCCTGGCCTGTTTAATAGCATCGAAGGAGAGTAGCTGCCCCTGGGACACTATGTCCCCCAGTGTTATAACTCCATGCCTGGCCCAAACAATCGGATCCGGGATGGATTGAAAGTGGGGCAAGCGGGGGTTCCCCCAAAGGGGAGTCCCCGGGGCCCACACCCCTGCGCCCACCAACCTTTTGTTCACCAGATCCCATATTTTAAGCGTCGTACGCATCGGGAGGGTTATCCCAGGGTTAGATCGTGGTCCCCTATAGATCAGGTTCCTGAGTTCCGCATGAGAGCCCAACAACGCCGCCTCCAACGAGGACGCAGGGTTGACCGGGCCCTCGGAGAGCCACCACCTGACAGTCACTAGGACTGCCGCCCAGTAGTATTTCAGAAAACAGGGCAGTGCCAGACCGCCCCTCACAAGGGGCCGTTGGAGGGTTGTTTTAGCTATTCTAGGGGGCCTACCATTCCAAACGAAGGACGAAACAATGCCATCTAATTTCTTAAAAAATCTAAGCGGGATGTGGACTGGGGTCTGACGGAAGAGATAGGTAAACCGAGGAAGGACCGACATTTTAATTAAATTGACCCGTCCCACTGGCGAAAGCGGCAAGGACCTCCACCCAATACACCTCTGGGTCAACTGGGTAACCACCGGACTCAGGTTAAGGGTAATAAATTGTTTCAAGTCTCTGTGTATTTCCACCCCTAGATATTTAAATTGAGAAACCCTCTGCAGTTGCCCATCTACTCGGGGACCACCCTCACCATCATGTATTGGGAATAGAATTGATTTCGCCCAATTTATACGTATACCCGAGAACTGTCCGAACCGGTCTATATGCGACAGTGCCGCCTGTAGGGAGGCTCCGTCGTCCTTGAGATACAACAAGGTATCATCAGCGTATAAGGAAACTTTTTCCTGCAAAGGACCCCGGACAATACCCCGAACCTCAGGAGAGGAGCGGAGAATAGCCGCCATAGGTTCAATTGCCAGTGCAAAAAGCCCCAGGGACAGTGGGCACCCCTGCCTGGTTCCCCTATGGAGGGGAAAGAGCGGGGAGAGGACCGCACCCGTACGCACTCTGGCCGTGGGAGCTCTGTACACCGCCCTGACCCACGAGATAAAGGCTGGACCGAATCCAAATCTACGGAGGACTGCCCACAAATAGTCCCACTCCACTGAATCAAAGGCCTTCTCCGCGTCTAGAGAGACCACAACCTCCTCCCCACCTTCTGCATCCCCCGAGGCCAAAACAGTAAAGAGCCTGCGAATATTAATATCTGTCCCCTTCCCTGGCATAAAGCCAGACTGATCCTCATGGATCAAGGTAAGTATAACCTCGTTCAGTCGCCTGGCAAGGATTTTGGTCAGCACTTTCGCGTCCGAGTTGAGTAGGGAAATGGGTCGGTATGACGAGCACAACTGGGGGTCTTTCCCAGGTTTAGGGATCACCACTATGATGGCTTGTGCCATAGATGGAGGAAGTTCCCCCTCCCGAAGGGACGCGGTGAGCATATCATGCATTCTAACTGACATCTCCTCTAGGTAATACTTGTAAAATTCCGGGGGTATCCCATCCTCCCCAGGGGTCTTCCCCGGCTGCATGGACCCCAGCGCCACCCGGACTTCCGCCAGAGTAATCGGGGAGTCCAGACCGTCCCTGGCCTCAGAAGTAAGGGCAGGGAGTGTCACCCCCTCTAAAAAAGCACTTAACTCCTGCGCTGAGTACTGCACCCTAGATGAATAAAGGGCGGAGTAGAACTCTGCAAAGCAAGCGTTGATGGCAAGGGGATCCGTCACCATTGTCCCAGCACTATTCTGTATTCGAGGGATAGTGGAGATTGGGGCCTGCTCCCTCGAGATCCAGGCCAACAATCTCCCCGTCTTTTCGCCCTGTTCAAAAATCCTCTGCGTCTGAGCCAGTTGACGTTTGCTTGTTTTAGCCACCCTAAGGAGCACCACCTCTCTATACGCTACTTTCATATCCTGAGCCGTGAGCGGGTTACCCGTGAGGGTGAACCGGGTCTCCAGTTCCTGGGCCCTGGCCTCTGCCTCCTCTACCGTGATCTTATCATTCCTGCGCTCCCGACCAATGGAGGAGAGGTAGCACCCCCTCATATAGGCCTTGAAGGCATCCCAGACCATCCCCCCAGAAGCCGTGCCAACATTTGAGGCCCAAAATCCCCGGATTTCACCGCCCATCTCAAAGGCAATAGTGGGATGCTCAATCCAGTACCTAGACAAGCGCCATAGTCTATCCCTCTGAGGGGTAGAGGTTTGCAATGTACACAGCAGTGGGGAGTGGTCAGAGATGCCCCGAGGAAGTAACTCTATTCCAAGGACCCTGGGAAGCATGGGGGCACCAGCATAGACTAGGTCAATACGGGAGAGTGTGTTGTGGGAGGAGGAGTGGCACGTAAACTGGCGATCTGATGGGTGTTTCCACCTCCAGACATCCTCCAGCCCAAACACCTGTGCCCAGCGAGAAACTGGAGAGTCTGTGGCCCGGTCAGGCGTCAACCTATCCAGGGAAGGATTAGGAGGAATATTAAAGTCCCCTGCTATAACCACATTGTCAGTCTGGAATTGGGCTATCAGGGCAGTCAGTTTATGTAGTAGAGACAGATCCGCAGGAGGAGGCATATAAAGACCCACCAGCACCATTTCTATCATGTCAATTGTGGCATGGACCAGTACGTATCTCCCGTCCTTATCTGTGACTATATCAAGAGGCTCAAAATTAAGGGACCTATGGATAAGGACGCTAACCCCCCGGGCATAGCCGGAGTATGTGGCATGATAGTGGTATCCCACCCAGGGCCTCTTCAATCCCATAATCCTTCCCCCCACTAGGTGCGTCTCCTGAAGAATACAGATATGCGGAGCATATTTTTTCATGTAGTCAAAAACAAGAGAGCGTTTAATCTTCTGGTTAAGCCCCCTAACATTCCAGGAGAGGATCTTCAACGGAGCCATAATCTGGAAGGGCAGGGGGGACCAACGGATACGACCACCCGGCCAGGGTCGGGGCACAAATATCTCATCTTAAGTAATGCAATGATATACCTTATACATTCATTATAGTAGCGCTGTCTATACCAGAAAACATGAAAGCATGTAACAAAAAAACAACAAAAAAAACTGAAAAAAAAACAGAACTCCCCTCCCTTCCCACCCCACACCCCAGAAAAACAGCCCCAGGGTGTTTGAGAACCCAAACCAAACATAATCAAACCCATTTAAAGGAGAAATCTCCCGTGGGGGCGGTGCGTATCAACCAGCACACCTAGGACAGAGTCTCCTGCGCAGAGTAGACAAACTCCAGCGCAGCCGCTTCCTGGAGGCAAAGGAAAAGAAAAAACAAGACAAAAGGGAACAAATCGTAGTGTATGTGGCGCCTCAGATTGAAGTGCAAAATTCTCTTGGAATGTTCCAAGGGCCCATTCTTAGTAGCAACTCATCCAACAGGACGACAACATCGGAGTAGCGGGGTCCAGCATCATCAGTACAGAGTATTCACATCCAGAAGTAATCTTGCAGACCCCCCCGGGTATAAACTAGGGAGGGGGTAGGGCCCTAAGGCCCGTTAGACAGAAATATGAAGACATGAACCTGTAGACCCCCCCTGAGGAGCATCAGAATATCAGGTCGGCTCCTCGCCCCCTGCCCAAAACCAGTATTGAAAAGGAGAGGGGCACTCCGACCTGCCCTCCAAGTTCCAAAATGGAGGGACAGAGCTAGGGGGGGGGGGAAATCCGATCCGCGTGACACTGGGCAAAGCTTGTGATGCTTGTGGACCCCAGTCAGGTAATCACCATCAAAAAATTATCTCTGCTGGGGAAGGGAATCAATCCATCTGGAGGCCTCACTCGGGGCGGTAAAGAAACGAACGGATTCTCCGTCAATCACTCTGAGTTTCGCGGGGAACATCATGTTGTACTTGAGACCTTTGGTGCGCAGCTGGGCCTTGACTTGGTCGAATGTCCTGCGTTGCCTCTGCGTCTCCACAGAATAATCAGGAAAAAGCATTAATTTAGCATTTTCAAAGCGCAGGTCCCCCACCTTCCTCGCCTCCCGAAGAACCAGGTCTCTGTCTCTAAAGTTCAAAAGGCGGAAAATAAACGTGCGTGGCGGGGCGCCTGGTGGGCCACAAACCGACGGCATTCTGTGCGCTCGTTCCACGACAAAATGGGGGGAGAACTCAGCGAGCGGGAGAAGTGTACGTAGCAAACGTTCGGTAAAGGCTTCGGTGTCACGGCCCTCCGACCCCTCCGGGAGGCCCACCAACCTCAGGTTGTTCCTCCTATTCCTGTTCTCGTGGTCCTCGGCCCTGGATTCCAGCGCCTTCACCCGCACCTGCAGGGTACGGAGGGAGGCATCATGGTCGCGGGTAACATCTTCCACGTCTCCAACCCTCCGCTCCACCTCGGCAAGCCGCTCCCGGTGTTTATCCATATCCCGCCGGATAAGCCCCATGTCGAGCTGTATCTGCTCTATCTTAGTGGTTAGGGTAGTCTGGCAACCAGTGATCGCTTGCATAAGTGCTTGAAATTGATCATCACCCATCGGTGGCGTGTCGGCGTGGTCCGTTTGAGACGCCATGTTGGTGTAGGCCTGCCCGCGTGCCGCGCGGGTCTGTAGTGGAGTTCCCGGCGGGGTTCCCGGGACCGTATGCTTCTTCCTATGGGAACCGGAGCTACCCCTGCGCATCCCCGAGCCTCACCACCGCTTCACCGGCCCACGGGGAGAGATATATGTCCCTAAATGCCGGATAAATAGCCTGCCAGGTGCGGAGCTCTCTGCAAACACGTCCTAGCTGGTTGCCATCTTGGCCACGCCCCGGAGCTTAGAGAATTTAAAGTGTTACTAAACCCACAGCAGTAAAATCAGCCTGTATATGCAGTAAAGCAAGCTTTTCATATTCACTGTGGAACCTAAGGGGTTAATCCTCCACATTGTGTAAAAAGGTTGTTTGATCTTGTCTTCTCTGACCCCACCTTCTTCCACTATCCCCAATCCATCTTTTGGGATAAGACAGAGCCATTGGAGTCACTCTGCACATGTCCAGTTTGGTGTGTATTGCTAGAGTTTTTTTTTTTTTTCCTGGGAGGGTGCATGTGATCAGCACAGGGCCAATCAAGGGTCAGTGGTCCTGCAGCCTCATAGGACAGGCAGAGCATAATGAAAACTTCTCCTACAAGCTTTACCGGACACAGATAGAAGTCAGAAGACTGCTATATACTGCTGAGAAAAGGTATTTACCAGTTTATATGTACCAAAATAATTTAATTTTCATGTTCTATGTACTGTGGGAGTAGATATAGTGAATGCAGGGTCCTGGGTTTAGTAACACTCTAAGGCCGCGTACACACGCGCGGACTGTTTGCCCAACCTTGTCCGTCAAACAGTTTCGGCAAACAGTCCGCTCAAAATTTGCATGAGCGGACTTGCCCACACACGAGCGGACTGTTTCAGCGAACTGTTTGCCAAACAGTTCGCTCAACTTTTGAAATGAACGGACTCGCCCACGTAAGGAGGAGGCAAATCCGCCCATTTCGAGCGCGTGTACAGGTAGGCGGGGCCCGCGAAGGAGACGTCGCGGGCTCCGCTGCCTGGAATAGGCTTAAAGGGGAACCCCAACGCCGAAAAAATCGGCGTGGGGGTTCCCCCAAAGTCCACACCAGACCCTTGTCCGAGCACGCTACCCGGCCGGCCAGGAAAGGGGGGCGAGCGAGCGCGCCCCCCCCTCCTGAGCCGTACCAGGCCGCGTGCCCTCAACATGGGGGGTGCCTTGGGGAAGGGGGGGCCGCGCGGCCCCCCCACCCCAAAGCACCTTGTCCCCATGTTGATGAGGACAAGGGCCTCTTCCCGACAACCCTGGCCGTTGGTTGTCGGGGTCTGCGGGCGGGGGGCTTATCGGAATCCGGGAGCCCCCTTTAAGAAGGGGGCCCCCGGATACCGGCCCCCCACCCTATGTGAATGAGTATGGGGTACAATGTACCCCTACCCATTCACCTGTGAAATAAAGTACAAAAAAAAACACAACACAGGGAAAAAATATTTTATTGCACAGCTCCGGGGGTCTTCCGTCTTCGGGGGTCTTCTCGCCGGACTCCTCCGCTATCTGTGTGTAGCTCTTTTACTAGCGGAGGAGTCCGGCTTTCTTCCTCCCCGCCGCCGGCCTCTTCTCCCGACTTCGGGGGTCTTGTCCCCCTCTTCGGTTCTTCTGCCGGGCCACTGTCGCCGCTGCCTTCCGTTCTTCTGTCGCCGCCTTCGGTTCTTCTGCCGGGCCACCGCGCCTTCTTGTAGCTCTTTTACAGGCGGTGGCCCGGTCTTCTGTCGCCGCTGTCGTCGCCGCCGCCTTCCGTTCTTGTTCTTCTTCTTGTTCTTCTTCTTCTTCTCCTGGAGATGTTGACTCGACGAGCTCTCCGGCCGGAATGCCAGAGCCGCGCTGTGCAGTCACTTATATAGTGACAATGGGGCGGTGTCACATGGTATATGTCACATGGGTTGGTCACATGGGTTGATGTCACATGGGGACTATGACATCGTAAGGGGCGGGGTCACCATGTGACCAACCCATGTGACATATACCATGTGACACCGCCCCATTGTCACTATATAAGTGGCAGCGGAGCGTGTCCCTGGCATTCCGGCCGGAGAGAGCGACGTGTCAACATCTCCAGGAGAAGAAGAAGAAGAACAAGAAGAAGAACAAGAACGGAAGGCGGCGGCAGCGGCGACGACAGCGGCGACAGAAGACCGGGCCACCGCCTGTAAAAGAGCTACAAGAAGGCGCGGTGGCCCGGCAGAAGAACCGAAGAGGGGGACAAGACCCCCGAAGTCGGGAGAAGAGGCCGGCGGCGGGGAGGAAGAAAGCCGGACTCCTCCGCTAGTAAAAGAGCTACACACAGATAGCGGAGGAGTCCGGCGAGAAGACCCCCGAAGACGGAAGACCCCCGGAGCTGTGCAATAAAATATTTTTTCCCTGTGTTGTGTTTTTTTTTGTACTTTATTTCACAGGTGAATGGGTAGGGGTACATTGTACCCCATACTCATTCACATAGGGTGGGGGGCCGGTATCCGGGGGCCCCCTTCTTAAAGGGGGCTCCCGGATTCCGATAAGCCCCCCGCCCGCATACCCCGACAACCAACGGCCAGGGTTGTCGGGAAGAGGCCCTGGACAAGTCGCCCCTGTGTGAACCTTGCCTTAGTCTGCAGTTGCCATTTATACTTACAGTGGAATGTTTTCACTTATTTTATTTTTTTTTTGCGAAATTGCGTATAGTTCATATACTGTATTTGTGCGTGTTTGCAAAATTAAAGTGGGCCAGGCTGGATGAAGTCCAAGGCCAAATTTTTATTCCAGTCCAGCTCTGATCACTCATAACTGGTTTCCTGAAAAGAAGAAACCAATTCCCCAGATGTTAAAAGGAAAACGTTTTTAGAACCACTTAGGCCGCGTACGAGCGAGCGCGCCCCCCTTTCCTGGCCGGCCGGGTAGCGTGCTCGGACAAGGGTCTGGTGTGGACTTTGGGGGAACCCCCACGCCGATTTTTTCGGCGTTGGGGTTCCCCTTTAAGCCCATTCCAGGCGGCGGAGCCCGCGACGTCTCCTTCGCGGGCCCCGCCTACCTGTACACGCGCTCTAAATGGGCGGACTTTCCGAGCGGGAACAGTTTGCTCATTTCGAAAGTAGCCTACACACGGGCGGACTGTTCGCTCAAACACAGTTTCAGCGGACAGTTTTTCGGAATTTCCGAAAGACTTTGTCCGTCCAACTGTCCGCTGAAACTGTCCGCTGAAAGCCCACACACGGGCGGACTGTCCGCCCAAACACTGTTCAGCGGACAAGGTTGGGCGAACAGTCCGCCCGTGTGTACGCGGCCTAAGTGGTTCTAAAAACGTTTTCCTTTTAACATCTGGGGAATTGGTTTCTTCTTTTCAGGAAACCAGTTATGAGTGATCAGGGCTGGACTGGAATAAAAATTTGGCCTTGGACTTCATCCAGCCTGGCCCACTTTAATTTTGCAAACACGCACAAATACAGTATATGAACTATACGCAATTTCGCAAAAAAAAAATAAAATAAGTGAAAACATTCCACTGTAAGTATAAATGGCAACTGCAGACTAAGGCAAGGTTCACACAGGGGCGACTTGTCCAGGCGACTTCGCCGCCTGACAAGTCGCGCTCCGTTCTGTACTATGGAACCGTTCTAATAGGAGCGACTTAAGTCGCCCCGACTTAGAAAAAAGGTTCCTGTACTATTTTTGGGGCGACTTCAGGCGACTTGCATTGACTTCTATACAGAAGTCATTTTGCAAGTCGCCGCTGATCGTGTGCAGGTCGTGGCGCTGCAAGTGGTGCCGCCCCTGTGTGAACTGAGCCTCAGGACCCAACAAAAAAACGTCTGGGGACACTGTTTTTCACATCCCTGATCAATAAATATTTTACCAAATAGTTGGCGTAAAGGGGCGAATGGTCCTCCCTACATACAGAAGACCACAAGGACATATCAAGTTAATATTTTAGCGCCCCTACTATCACCATATTCCAGCATATGACATACTCACTGGAGCAATTATGAAATTCTTTGATGGTATATGTCTTTCCTTTTGTATTGAAAGTTTTTTGCCCATGATGAACAAATTTACATGTGAGGCATAATTTTTTCCAGCATTGGAACATGCCTATCAGTGGGATGAGGGCGATGCGGGTGGTAGGGATATACTGAAACTAATGAATTCTGCTGGGTGATAATGGGCTTTTGATGTTTTTAGCCCAAAGATAGGACACTTTGGGTTTCTGCATAAGGGACGAGCCCAATTTTTTTCATTTTTCTGTGGCAATCATGAAATCATTGTAAACTGCATTGGTTGGGGTTCATCTGATGTGGTGGACTTAGAGAAAGGTTTGGTTATATAGTGTTGAAAGGCATCTTCCACAAGGATAGGGGTTATCCCTTATCCAGGAATTTGCCGGTAAGGAGTTGGCCTTGAGTCTGGTAGTCCTCATCCTGGGTATGACTATGGCGGATCCAATGGAACTGGCTCCGCCCATCAATGCTGACTCTGAGCCCCTCAGTCTGTGCCCATTAATGCTGACTCTGAGCCCCTCAGTCTGTGCCCATCAATTACTGTGATTTTACCACCATTTGCATTTTGCAATTTGTCTTTTTTTTTTACATTCACTGTATATAGCTGGTTGCTAAGGAGCTGGTCAGGAAGCTGGTCACCACATCCTTAGCAACAGATAAGTCATCAGCTGTCAGTGGGCCCTTTCAACCCTACCTGGAAGGAGCCAGTGCAGAAAGACAACTTGACTTCAGGTGAGCCAGAGGGGAATGGCAGTGGTGGAGTTATAGACTGGGGATGCAGGCATGATTCGGCATGTTTCGGGCCCATATATGCTACATGGGAGGAGTGGACATCTCATAGCAGCTCGGAAAAAGAATGGGAGTGGAGAGACTCCCAGGAAGATGAGGAAGTGCTTTCATAGTTACATAGTCATGTTGATAAAAAGACACAAGTCCATCTAGTTCAACCAAAAAAAAAACATACAATCTCATATACACAATCCAATTCCCACAGTTGATCCAGAGGAAGGTGAAAACCCCCAGCAAAGCATGATCCAATTTGCTACAGCAGGTGAAAAAAATCCTTCCTGATCCCCCGAGAGGTAATCAGATATTTTCTGAATCAACTTTACCTATAAATGTTAGTATACAGTTATAATATGTACACCTAGGAAAGAATCTAGGCCTGTTTTTCTACTGAGGTGGCCAGAACCACCTCTGGAGGGAGTCTTTTCTACATTTTCATAGCTGTGAAGAAACCGTATTTGGAGATTAAATCTCTTTTCCACTAGACAGAAAAGGTGCTCCTTGTCCTCTGTGATGACCTTAACGTGAATAACTCAACACCAAGTTCACTATATGGACCCCTTATCCCTTATGTATTTGTACGTGTTGATCATATGACCCCTTAATCTCCTCTTCTCAAGAGAGAATAAATTCAGTTCCTCTAATCAGAGGACTCCTCTTTCAGAGGTGACAGATATGCCAGTGTCAGCTGAAATGGCCGACGTATCAATGCAGACCCCTGTTTGTGTCTGGCGGCAGTCCCACAACAGACCATCCACAAACCAGACTGTGCTGATTACAGGCAGTGGGTAGTGAGGTCTGGCCTGTGTCCTCCCTGGGAAAGGCAAGCCATGGGAACTGCCAAGATTCTCAAGGCTCCAGAGTGAAGTGCAGTGGAGGACAGCACTTGAGTAGGGTCTGGGTTATCCTTATGTCCCCCAGAACATCATGGATATTACTGAAGATTCCTGGGCCAAATGGGAGGAAGGCATGGTCTGGGACTTCATACATGTCCCCAAGCTCCTGTGGGGATCCCACAGTGAGAAGGCCTGGACCCAGTTCTAGGACATTCAACAAGAATGGCAATTGGGATGGGCTATCTATAAGGACCAGGTGGTGATTGTCAAGGCTGGACACCAACCATAAGCCATTCTGCTGCTGTCAAGGAAGCTGATGGCAGCATCAAGAGACCCCCAAATCCCAATCTATACTTGTGAAGGGGCTGATGTGAACTTTTCAACCTAAAGACCGCAGAAATGAACAGCATGTAGAGAACTGCTGTCTCTGTTTTCTACGAACTAGGCCGCCCCAACACCCTGATCTATCTCCAGAGGGGGTGCCATGTTCCAGAAGAAGAACTTTAGATGAGGCCTAGAGAGATGTTGCATTACTATCATAGAGAGATGTTGCATTACTATCATACTTCTCAACATTTTAAGATTAGGACACCTATTAGCAAAAGTATGTAGGCATAGAACACACCCCCTTAAAGGAGAATAAAAAAAAAACACTAGATAAACCAACAAGCACTTTTTTTTTTAACTACTATTCCTTAATATTGGCTTGTTAAATTTACTAATGGAGCAATTTAGAAATTAGATGAATGGTTTAGCACACTTTTTGAAAGCTAAAAAGGGCAAATTATATATACAATAATATAGATCAGATCAAAATGAGGGACAAATGAGGAGGAAAGAGGGACAGAGACACTTTGTTCCAAATTAGGGACAGTCCCTTGAAATCAGGGACAGTTGGGAGCTATGTACTATGGAGTGGCTCCTCCTTCAGAGACTTTTTATGTACAAAGTTTTTTTTTTCTTTTCAGCCAGCAGGATATCCCCCTGCTATCAGAATGTACAGAAAGATAAAAAGTTAGTGCCAGGATCTGCTTAAAGAGGAAGTAAACCCTGATGAGTTTACTTCCTCTTTCATTCCCTGCAAAGGTAAAGCATAATGGACTACTATGCATCGCATAGCAGTCCATTATGTGTCACTTACCTGACATAGGAGCCAGCGAAGTCACCGCTGTCCCCTGTAGTCCGGCGCATCCATCTTCTTGGTAGGGTCTCGCAGCTCCGCCGCTGTCATTCGGCGAAGCCGCGATGACGTCACTCCCGCAAATGCGCATGGGAACCGACACGCGTGGCAGCTCCGTCGTTGCAAATGCCGTGCTCAGTGCACCTGCACGCCGCAGTCTACAGTGCATGCGCCATAGACAGCGGTGCCTGTCTTCGGGCAAATATCTCCTAAACCGTATAGTCAAAGTGTGTTGTAAGGGTTTACAACCACTTTAAGTGATGGACTTTGCTAGCTATAGGTACCTGTAGTCAAAATCTACCTACATATATGTCTCCTTTTGACAGAAATGTATATTTTTGATAATTGCTAATTTATTTGTAAAAAGCCCTTTTCCAAGTTGTTTCCCTATTCTTCCTTGTTTTTCTTTATGAGATGCCCTTTTATTTTTTTGCTCCTGAGTGTAGGAGTTATTTTTTGTAAATTAAAAAACAGCCATGTCCCCATCGGCTGGAACAGAGGGAGGTGGGTGTAGCACCCTGTAGTGTACAAGGCTACTACTGGTAGAGAAGATAAACTATATTCTGGCCAGTCATTAAATCAGGTTATTCAGGGTCAGGGTTTTTAATAGCCAGGGCTGGATGACTTATCTTGGCAGCTCACTGGTATCTGGAAAGTTGGAGAACCTTCTATAACTGGAGAGTGAGGGCTAGGAGGTGCTGCCATGAATATTTGTGGGGCCTCAGTCAATCCTCAGAAGTAGGCTGACAGGGGGCTTTGGCTACTACATGAATAGATATGGGCCATACGAGCAGGGTAGTCAAGTGGAAAATGGAGATACAGTGTTAAGGAGGCTGTTGGAGGCCCTGAGGGGTACCCCCTAGTCTGAAGGGGTGTCCTGCCTTGGGTCGGGGCTCGGATGCTGGAAGGATCCTTCCAAAGACACTAGGAAGGAAGCTTTTCCGGAGGCACTGGAGCAAAGAGAGGGCAACGAGAGTAATTCAACACTGGTGGGGACTAACAAAAGGGGGAGACTGCCACATGTAGCAAGTTTCTCTTGCAGACAGGGGTGGGCTTAAGTCTTTTACCTTTCCTCTGAGAGATCTCCAGAGAGTCAGTGAAGAGTCAGTTGGATAGACTGGTGTAGAGAGGCAGCCAAAAGGGCTGGTCAAAGAGGCAGCTGCAGCCAGGTGGGCTAGCATTGCCTGAAGAAGTGGTGCTGGGATCAGTGGGCACAAAGTAAACAGAAGGAAGGGTTACAAGCTTCTTTACTCAACATGTGCTACTGTTAAGGGACTAAGAGTTCCTGCCTGTAATGGGCTGCTACTAAACTGACAAGGAGTCAGTCAAGTTCTCAGAGGAGTGAACCAGCAGAAGCTGTGTAAAGTACAGTGTGCAGGAGGAAGAAGTGGAAGAAGTTGTACAGAGGAAGTTTGTCCCTGAGGTTCTCGCTACAGTCAAATGGGCATTACATAATCGCCCTATCTCCATCCAAGTTGTTGACTCCCCAACAAAACAAACAAACAAAAAAAAACCCAGAGCTACGGACAGTTTTCTGATTCTTGGGAGCCTGTGAAGATTTGGTGTGCCTGGCTGTGTAGGAGTGGGGGATCCCTGTTCATGTGCAGCTCCTACATGGGGTGTGCTTCAAGTATAAATAATGTGTCTTACCAGCGCATACGAAAACCAAAAGAAAAAACTTTGTAAGCTATGTAACACAAATGCTTGTCAAATGTCAAACTGAAACCAACTACAACTCTAAATAAACAAATGCTTTAATGCGTTAAAGGATGCAAAAAAGATCCATGGTGCCCATTGATCATGGAATTCTTTTAAATTCACTGTTGCACCTATGATAAGAAAAAAGGGGGGTAGGTGCACTATGGACCCTAAATGTGAAATAAAGTTGAATTACTATACCAAATGTGAACAACCTAAAAAAACAAAATTGGGACCCTAGTGGTAAGAAAAGGGGCTGCCACTACCATATAAATTCACCCAGAAGGTGAAAAGACGTGAATATGTGCCAGAGGTGGTAGTAACGGCGCTCACCTACTATTAATTAAACCTACTGCAGGTTCACCTGCTATTAATTTACATTTTGTTTTTTCAAAGATCTGTGTGAATATGTGAAAAAAATATAAAAAGTGTAACTGAAAAGTTCCTACGTGACAATGTCTCTCAAAAAATGTCTCTCATAAAATGATATACAAAAATGAAAAGAAACCAATATTGTATGAGAAAAATCAAACGGATATTCTACATATATAAATCCCTAGCCATATGCGTAGAGAAAAATTGTGAAAAGACCTACTTCACATATAAATGTTAAATTCACGTATTGCGATTTTTCAAAAGTGCAAAAATGCTTTGGTGCTAAACATGCAAAAAAGTGCCTTATTAACAATGATGACAATAACTACTGCAAAAAAGTGCTGCGTGCTACTTAAAGTGCCATAGTATATAGATGTTCTGTCCTTGTGCGCTTATAAAGTCACTAAATTGTAGCATGCGTTTCTTAGTCTGAACACATGAGGGGAGAACTGAATCTTCTCTTGGAATAGTCCGGCAGTGAGGACATGGTCATCTAGTGAGACATTTAGACATCTTGCTGTATTCAAGAAAGGAAATCTTTGGATTACCACTGGATATTAACCGGACCAGCTCTGCACAGCGACACAGGGGCTTACACTGTGGAGGCGCATTAACCCCTTAAGGGGAGAGGGAGCTGGTGAGTGCGGATTATTGTCTTTTTACATGAAAAATCGCACCGGTTGCAATCCAGGAATCCACTGAAAATTAAAGCACACAGTCACCTTTGTTATAGAAGAATTTTTATGGGAGCTGTATTGTCTTTTTTGTCTTTTTTGCCGTTGGACTTTCATATCAACTAGAAAACCAAAAAACGCATGCTACAATTTAGCGACTTTATAAGCGCACAGGGACAGAACATCTATATACTATGGCACTTTAAGTAGCACGCAGCACTTTTTTGCAGTAGTTATTGTCATCATTGTTAATAAGGCACTTTTTTGCATGTTTAGCACCAAAGCATTTTTGCACTTTTGAAAAATCGCAATAAGTGAATTTAACGTTTATATGTGAAGTAGGTCTTTTCACAATTTTTCTCTACGCATATGGCTAGGGATTTATATATGTAGAATATCCATTTGATTTTTCTCATACAATATTGGTTTCTTTTCATTTTTGTATATCATTTTATGAGAGACATTTTTTGAGAGACATTGTCACGTAGGCACTTTTCAGTTACACTTTTTATATTTTTTTCACATATTCACACAGATCTTTGAAAAAAACAAAATGTAAATTAATAGCAGGTGAGCCTGCAGTAGGTGTAATTAATAGTAGGTGAGCGCCTTTACTACCACCTCTGGCACATATTCACTGTTGCACCTATATCTCCATTCTTACACCTCTCAAACATCTTGTACTTTTACTATCTAATCCTTCAATGAAGGAGCCATAGGTGATTCCCAATTCAAACATCTTCATCAAAATCTTCCCTGCATTCAAAAGATGAGGCAATACAGATCTTTTATGTTTTCCCACCGAGAGAGATGGGAAACATGAAACACTCAGCATCATTTAACCTACCTTCTGTGAACCCAGGAAGTCACAGACCATCCTGCTGGCATTACATCATAGCATCTTTCAGGGATAACAAGGGAATACTGCAGAGAAGCATCACTACATGATTGTCCCTCTCTGCGGCATTCATGACCCCCCACTGCAGTGAGAAGAGAAACCCTGCACATTACAAGACTAGGCAGGAGGCACAGCGGATAGCAGCATTGTCATCTATTGGGGGGGGGGGGGGGGGCGGGTTAATGGTAAAGGTGTTAGCAGAATTGGAACTACTAACAAATTGAAGCCAACTCCACCTCACACTTTATAATCAGTTACAGCAAACTGTTTTTTTTTTTCCTTTTAGGAAGTTATTTGTCTCATGCATTTAAACTGATACATTTTGCTAGAGAGTTTGCCATGTGAAAAACAACAGACTTGCTGGCTGGATTACCAGATGAAAATAGAAGATAGAAAGCATAAAAAAGGGAAACTAAGGCCCCTTTCACACATGCTGATGGTATGTCCGTATTTCATCCATCCGTTTGCGGATGAAATACGGACATCCATTCATCCCTATGGGATAGCGGGTGTCTGCGGATGAGCATCCGCAGACACCCGCTATTGTCCGCCTCCGCAAATGTCCGATTCTGCAGACGGAGGAAAATCCTATTTTTCTGTCCGTCTGCAGAGCGGATCGGATGAACACGGACACACGGTCCGTGCTCGTCCGATCCCCATAGAGGAGAGCGGAGAGCTGACAGGGCGGTCCCCGCACAGTGTGCGGAGACCGCCCTGTCCGCAGCCGGCTCAGCGGGGATCGCTCCGTTGTCCCCGCTGAGCCGGCTGCGGACAGGGCGGTCTCCGCACACTGTGCGGGGACCGCCCTGTCAGCTCTCCGCTCTCCTCTATGGGGATCGGACGAGCACGGACCTTCGGCGAGCGGATCATCACGGGGCGGATCATTACTGATCCGCCCCGTGTGAAAGGGGCCTAATGCAGCCGTCACATCTAAGAATTGGTAAGCTGCGATACACTACATGTTTAATATTGTTTAATAAATGTTTGCTTTTGGGTTTAATACTGATATAAGTCTTATGCCGCGTACACACGATTGGACTTTCCGGCAGACTAGGTCCGACCGGATCAGTCCATCGGACAATCCGATCGTGTGCGGGCTAGTCCGATCGTTTTTCTGGAAAAAAAATCAGATGGACCTAGAAATAGAACATGTTTCAAATCTCTCAGACGGACTCAATTCCGACGGACTAAAAATCGAGAAAAATGTTTGTCTATGTGCTAGTCCGACGGACCAAATAAGACGCAAGGACAGCTATTGGCTATTGAACTTCTTTGTTTAGTCCCGTTTACGTCATCATGTTCAAAACTAACGGACTTTCGAACGGACTTAGTCTGTTCGTTTGTGGCCAAGTCCATTCGTTTGGAAAGTCCATCGGACCTCCGCCGAAAGTCCTTCAGGAAGACCGTCGGACCTAGTCCGGCGAAAAGTCCGGACTTGTGTACGTGGCATAACAAGTCATACAATGAGCTGAGGGCTTACATACAGTATGAGAGTGCTTGGTGATAAAATAGTATATCTGGAATAAAAAAAATATTATGCATAATTAATTAATTATAATCATTAATTAATGACTATAATAATCTGACCTTTATCCTCAGAGCTACATAAAGAGTGTCCAAATATTTCTACAGTGGAAAAAAAATTGTGGAATTGAAATGGTGACTTCAATACTGAGCACTTTTGCCCCCTTCCTTCCCAGACCATTGTTCAGCTTTCAGTGCTCTCGCACTTTCAATGACAATTGCGCGGTCATGCTACAGTCTACCCAAATGAAATTTTTAGCCTTTTGTTCACACAAATAGAGCTTTCTTTTGGTGGTATTTATTCATGACTCTGTTTTGAATTTTTTGCGATATATGCGGAAAAAGCGGATATTTGGGAAAAAAAATATTTTCTTCTTTCTCTATTTTAAAATAAATCCAATGAATCGAATTTTGTCATAAATTTAAGCCAAAATGTATTCTGCTACATGTTTTTGGTAAAACAATTTCCATTACGTGTATAATAATTGGTTTGTGTGATCACGGACATATGTACGCAAATGATCATGTACAGATGTGCGCAGGTGATTACGGACATATGTGTGCAGATAAACATTGTGACACGTGATTTTAGTGGGACATATGTGGGGGACATGTGTTTTTATTATTTGGGGACATGTGTTTTGGGGACATTGTGTTTTAGGGACATTGTGTGGTGACATATGTCTTTACACTAGGTTGGTGATCAGTGAGTAAAAAGCTGCAAAAAAACAGCACATACTCACTGATCACTAGCGGGCTGCAGCGATCTGCTCTCTTCTCCTCACCGACAACTTCAGTGTGAGGAGAGGAGAGTTGATTGCCTAGCAAACGGCTCTGTGTTTACATCACATGATGGCTGTGATTGAACACGGCCGTCATGTGATCAGGAGGGACAATCATAGAGCCCTCCTGCCGATTGGAGATGCGCCGCGTCCGGGTGACACAAGAGCATCAGGATCGCGCCCGGCCGTTTATATACATTGGCCGAGTGGGAAGCGATTAACAGATAGTTGGGAGAAGATGCATTCTACTGCTTTAGGTTTTATTTCCTGTAACATAACATGTTTATCGTTTCTGGTCCTTGTTGAGGCTTCCATATCAGTCAGTGATCCCAACTATCACATTAAAGGTTCAGTAGGGTAGTTTGGGGGGCGGGGGGTAATCTTTAACAGGATGTTTTCATATAAATGATTCTGTTTATATTCCTAAATCTATTGATAATTGTGTGCTGATACATTTTATCTCTAAATCTAATCATTGTTGAAGGACATGTCCCAAAAGGGCCTGAGGCTCAAACAGCAGTTTACAGGTTGCCACACTTCAAACCTTTATATAAACAAAGTTTCATAAGTGCGATTATACAAGTAGGTTTAAAAATGATAGTAAGTCATGAATAGTATCATTTACCACAAACCTATTTGTTTTTATGTCTCTATTGCTATAAGAAATTGAATACAAAAAACAATTAATTTTGACATTTACTGAGATTAAACAACAGCAATGGCAACAATAATACACTGTTACGTTGTGTTGATAAGGTGGTTGGCATTTTCACCAGACACATAAAAGTTCAGTGTTGATTCATATAAGCAATAGCTTGCTGGTTAAGGATCACAGCCACAATATGCCTAGCTGCATCAACATTTTACTTAGAGGATTGCTATGTGCTAATGTGTACAGCTGATACAGAATAAGTTTCAGTTCAAATGTAAATGTAGTTGCTTAGATAGTACTATATATAGAAGTATAAAAACAATGGATACAAATAAAACAGATTAAAGTGACCCTTTACTTTGCTCACTCACTCCAATGCAAATCACTTCAATTTCCCCTTTTTGGACTTCCATGCAAACTTAGATGAACGCTGAGACTATAAGTAAGAGGCATACAGAAGTCAGCTCTCAGTTTGTGTTTTTGAACTACATATGATTTTATCCAGCGGCATGACACTCAGTACTCATTGAATTGCTTATATTCAAAGGATGTGAGTGCAATATTTGTGGTTATTTTAATTTATTAATAAATACAGAAGTGAGCACTATAATCTCTAATTTGTCTTCCTTGAGCCTGACCTTTGTGATTGACTGAGCTTGACATTTCTGTTTACTAATCTTGTGACAACAAGCTGGGAGTCAATTGTGGAAAGGAATCCATCCCTGCTGGAGATGTTTGGTGTGGAGCTTGAGGATCTGGTTCATATTTTAAAAACACATGTTACCAGACCTTTGTGATAAGGATGACCTATTGACCTACATAGTTCATACTACATGCGCTCTCTCCCCACAAAGGCTGACTTTGAACAATGTGTTAAATGCATTGAAAAAACACACAAACTGGAGATTACTGAGCTTAAAAAAGGACATTGGGGCTCGTTTTGAGGACAGAGAAAACACCACTGAGGGCCTCCACACTGCTGTGCAGTCACATGAAGAAATACTCAATGCCCACACTGTCATGCTGCAACACCTGTCATACAAGCAAGATGATATCGAGAATAGAAATAGACACAACAACATTTGTGTGCGCAGAATACCTGAATCCGTGGAACCCAAAGATTTAAAGGCAGCAGTGACAGCCATTTTCAATCAGTTATTGCAATTGCCCAAATAAAATCCCCTGGAACTTGACCATGTCCATAGGACCTCCAGCCCCAGGAAACCTGACCCCTCATTTATGCGTGACATCCTGTGCAGGGTGAACTTCTACAATGTTAAAGAAGCCATCATGGGGGACGTGGCCGGATGTAGAACTAGGAGGACGTGTGGTGCTGGAGCTCCTGCCATCCTGAAAGTAATCCTGTGCCATCCTTCGCCTGCCTGACTTTGGGGACGGCCAAATTATCTCTCCTACGCCTCTGACATCCCGCTGGACTGCGGGGAAGCATTTTGGAGCCGATAGCGGTGTGTCTGGCGGCTCTGTGGCTTGAGGCCTAGCCGGCTCGCAGTGTCCGGCCGCCATCTTGCGGCCTGTGGAGCCTCCGGACCGGCCGCGGTGGAGTACCGAGTGCGGGAATCGGCTGCACGGGAGCGCGGAGCGGAGGAGACGCGGGATGGAGACGAACCCTTGGGCCATCCTGCCAGACACAGTTGCGGTGACTGCAATAATTCACCGTAAATGGCCGCGCAGCGGTGCATCTGCCATTGGGAGGACTGTCGGCTCTGTGGAGGCCCTTTACCATCCTTGCTGGGGCGGTGAGTCCTGAACTGGGGGGCAGTGATAGCTGCACAGGAGCAGTGGAGAGAGGTGTGGGAGAGTGGGTAGCAGCCCCGGTGACATTCCCTGCTGCTCTCCTCGCTGGGCACATGAACAAAATACCTTAAAGGGCAACACCCCAACTCCCTAGTGCATAGCAAGACTGTTTGCATACTCTATTGTACAGTTCCTGGAATTGAGGGGTTCTTGGGGGCTATCAGAACTGTGCCTTTAGCCATCCTAATCATTCTCTACTGTATCCCTGAAGTTGAGTATCCTTAAAGGGGTGCACCCTCCTCTCTGCACAAGTATACGTAAGGCCAGCTTGCCTTTCATCTTTTCCTCATGCCCTCCAAAGGCAAGTCTGCGGCTAAGAAAGCACCGTTACAGCCTGTGCAGAATCCTAGTGACTTTTTGAATCAATTCAAGGCTCTAATGGTGGATATGGAGCAGGCGGCCCCGCAGGAGGCTAACCCATCTGCACCCACGTTGCCTCCAACTAATGATACCACTGTTATTCTCGCAGCGATTGAGCAAAGCAGAACTTCTTTGTTGGTGCACATAGACCACCTGGCGGGGGAATGCAACCTTATAAGAGCAGATTTTGATAAATTCAGGGGCAGGCTCTCGGAAACTGAATCGTGAATCTCGGCAACTGAGGACACTACTCACCGTCACGATGAGGCCATTCAAGAGCTGAAGCGTACGGTTCAGAATCTGGTGGCCAAGTCCAACGACGCAGAAAACCGTTTGCGAAGAAACAATGTCAGGGTCTTGGGCCTGCCGGAGGGCACGGAAGGGGACCGTCCGGGTGAATTTGCCAAAGATTTCTTTAAATCATTGCTTCACTTGACAGATGTGCCCCCAACGTATGTGGTCGAGAGGGCTCACAGGGTCCCGACCAGTCGGGAACCCCCTGGGGCCCCCCCTAGACCATTCTTGGTACGCTTTCTCAACTTTCGGGACCGAGATCGGATCATGCGGGAGGCTCGTAAACATCAGAATCTACCTTTTGAGAATACAGTGGTACACCTTTATCCTGATTTCTCAGCTGATCATCAGAGAAGACGCAAGACATTTACAGACATCAGACGGAAGCTTCGTGAGCGCGAGCTGAAATATTCCATGCTTTATCCCAGCCGACTGCGGGTGCAACACGGAGGAACGGTGAAATTTTTTGAGTCACCTGCGGAAGCAGATCTATGGCTACAGTCGCTGTAACTGGCCTGTTGAGACACCTCTGATTACTAAACGGCGGGTTGACTGCAACTACATATTTTCTTTTTTGTTAACCTTTGTGGTTGCTGCCCAGTTTTTGGGGTGGTTTGGCTCCCTGACATGTGTGTCTCCTGCTGGAATGTACTTTTGTTATCCTGCAAGAAGCCTGACATACTTTGGCTGGGGGTGGGGGGTTGGTGGTGGCAGTTGATGTCCGCTTCTCCTGTATGTTCTCCTGCAGGCTCCCTGCCTCGGGTGGGTCCGCCTGCCATGGTTGCCTATATAATTTTTATTTTTTTGTTCTTGCCCCCACATGGATAAATAAGATGGTGGGAGATACGTAGAGGAACAGGCTTTCCGGATATCCATACCAAAGGACAGACGGGTCGTAAGCGGAGTGGGAGCTCCAGGCACGTGAACACTATGTCCATGATATTTTGGACTCTTGGTTTATACTTGAACCGTTTTTTGGTTCTCGGGTTTTTACTTTTTATCTAGTGGTCCTTTTTTTTTGACCCATCAAGGCCATGCCTTCGGGGACTGTTTTTGGACACAGTTTGGGGATAAGCTGCGTGTACATGTTTTTGTGTGTTGTTACATGGCAGCAGGGTGTTTATGGGATTCGTAGGGTAAGGGGTTTGATAGGTGCAGCACCTCCTAGGTAAATTGTTTATTCATATGCTTAATGCCATATCTGATTTCAGTCTTCACCTGTATGTATCACTGATGTCGTTTATATTTAATTTACCGTCTAACGAGTCACGTGGGGGATGATGGCGGGATCAAGGTTTAATGTAGTTTCATGGAATGTTAGAGGTCTTAACGATAAATTCCGTAGAGCTTTAATGTTTCAATTTCTGAAAACAATCAGTCCTCATGTGGTGTTCCTGCAGGAGACGCATCTGGATGGGAGCAGGGTGCTGGCCTTACGCAGAGCCTGGATACAGAGAGCGTTACATGCTACATACTCTACCTACTCCAGGGGAGTATCAATTTTAATTAGTAAGGCGGTACCGTGCACCATTCACCATGTGATCTCAGACCCGGGTGGTAGGTTTTTGGTGATTGTGGCTGATATTGGTGCGTGCAAAATGGTATTGGCGAACGTTTATATTCCGCCCCCATTCCAGGTTCAGATCCTGTATGACCTATTGGGTAAACTGGCGCCCTACATGCATCTCCCTCTCCTTATAGCTGGGGACTTTAATGCTATCCTATCTACTGCTTTGGACTCGTCCAATGCATCTAGAGTGGCGTCGACCGATCTTTCTGCCTGGGTGGCGGCTGCTTCCCTGACAGAGCTTTGGCGTTGGAAAAACCCTGCCACCAGAGGTTACTCACATTTATCAAAAACTCATAAATCCTCATCGAGAATAGATCTAGCATTTGCCAATGCATCTATGCTGCAATTAGTGGGGGGTGCAAAGTATTTAGCGGGTGGTATTTCAGACCATTCGCCTTTGTCGATTCACATTGGATCCAACTTAGGTCCTACGGGGAAGGGGTGGAAATTGAACCCGGGGTGGTTGGAGGTATAAGAGGTGTCCTCTCAAGTAGCGCCACACTTTGTATATTACTGGGAAGATAACGAGGGGTCTGCCGACGCCACCATCGTTTGGGACGCCTTTAAAGCCTGCATGCGGGGGCACTATATTTCAGCCATCAAACAGGCCCGCAGGTCCCACAATCAGATAGAACAAGAACTGCAGGACAGGGAGAGGGAGTGCGCCATGGAACACGCGAACAATCAGTCTGATATCACCTATGGTGCACTGTTGGAGGCAAGGCGTGCTTTAGCACTCCATTATTCTGAACTAACACACACATCTAGGAGGAAAATGGCTGAATCCATCTTTGAGCAAGGGGACAAGAACGGTAAATTGTTAGCCATGCTGGTGGCTGAGCAAAGGGTACAGACTAATGTTCCTTGTATTAAGAATGCTCAGGGAGACCTACTGACAACCCCAACGGACATACTAGACAGGTTTGTGGAATACTACAAAACTCTGTATGCACCCATACCGACCTATGACATAGCGGAGATGGACGGGTTATTAGCATCACTGCAGATTCCGAGGCTGTCTGAGTTAGATAGGGATTTTTTTGGAGGCTGACATAACGGCAAAGGAAATTGAAAAAGCTATTAGGTCCTTCCCTCCTTGTAAATCCCCAGGGCCTGACGGCTTCTGCATCGAGTGGTATAGGCAGCATTTGGAAGAATTGGTTCCTAGACTTAAAAACTTGTATGACTACTGCTTGGAACACAGGTGTCTCCCGGCCTCTTTGCTGGAGGCACAGGTGATCCTGCTACCGAAGCCGGGCAAGGACCCCCTATCATGTTCTTTGTATAGACCGATCACATTGCTGAATCAAGATTTAAAAATTCGAACGAAGGTGCTGGCTACCAGACTCTCTCAGGTTATCACGACTTTGGTGGATATAGATCAAACAGGGTTCATTCCGCAGAAATCTACTGACACTAATTTACGCAGATTGTTTGCCCACCTACAGATTGAACACGCCGAAAAGGGATCTAGAGTGGTAGTTTCCCTGGATATGGCCAAGGCCTTCGATTCAGTGGACTGGCAATATATGTTGACACTTCTGCGGAGAATGGGCTTTGGGGAGACCTATGTGACTTGGATTTCTTTGCTTTATAGTTCTCCACAGGCGGGTATCAAAATAGCCACTTCAGTCTCACCCCAATTTAGTGTCAGTAGGGGCTCGCGTCAGGGGTCTCCACTATCCCCATTGTTGTTTGCATTAGCAATAGAACCACTGGCTATAGCCCTGAGGCAATCACCTGAGGTAGGAGCACTGGAGGTGGGGGGTATTAGTGAGTGCATAGCGCTCTATGCGGATGACATGCTCCTCTTCTTGAGGGATGCGGGACCGTCTTTAGAGGCGGTGGGGTGCTCGACAAATTTGCTGAGTTCTCCGGGCTCTGGGTCAATTGGGAGAAGTCCAATGTGATGGCTATTGACGGGGAGGCGCGAGAGCTGGCGACCACTAGGGTTCCCATTGCCTGGGTGCAGGAATTTAAGTACCTGGGAGTGAGAGTTTCACCAAGAGTGGGTGACTATATGTCTCTGAATCTCTTCCCCTTGCTGGCCAGGGTTAAGGTACAGTTGGAAGCCTGGAAGCATCTGCCGTTATCCCTAATTGGTAGGGTTAACTTGCTCAAAATGAAGGTCCTGCCAGTATTTCTTTACTTTTTACGTAATTCTCCTATTTGGATTCCCTTCTAATTTTTTCGGAGGGTTAATAGTCTCTTTGGCTATTTTTATGTGCCACTGTTCACCCCAGAATAAGTCTCAGGGTTTTGCAGGAGCCATGGGGTCAAGGTGGCTTGGCATTGCTGGATCTTTTTAAATATTATGTAGCTGGGCAAATGGTGGTCACCGGACGCTGGCTAACACGGGAGGACGGGGATTCTGCAAATGTACTGGAGGTGGCCCTTTTGGGCTCATATGAGAGCCTGTCCTATTTGGTGTATAGAGGTCAAAGGGCTTCACCAGCTCTGACGGCCTCAATGCGGGCAACGATACGGGCCTGGGAAAAAGCGCAGGCCTTGCTGAAACAACCCTGAGGGGAGTTGGTCTCCTGACACTCCTCTATGGTTTAATCCTAAATTGCCACATTTTGGGGAAATTCCGGACCCGGTGATATGGACCAGAGTAGGCATTAAACAACTGAAGCATGTGGTGGGAGAGAGGAAGCTTTTAACGTTTGATCAGCTTAAGGTAAAACATTATCTTCCAAATTGGTATTTCTTTTGCTACCTACAGTTGCGGCACACTTTTCTCTCTCAATTCGGTCCTGGGGCTCTGGAGATGGGAGTGTCGCCTCCGGAGAAGGTGCTGCGGACGGAGGACCTGAAAAAGCCTCTTTCCGTTGTGTACAGAATGCTGTTCCCTGACAGGCCAAAACCTGTCCAAAAATGTAGAGATGTTTGGAGCGCCTTGGTACCAGACTTTGAAGGGGAGGACTGGGATGACATGTGGGGTTACCCGTTTCAGACCCTAGTATCAGCTAGAGACAGACTTATCCAGTTTAAAGTCCTGTATAGAGTATACTACACTCCAGCCAGATTGGCCAGAATTTATGGTACGGGTGCTGGGGGGTGCTGGCGTTGTACAGCCGACCGAGCTGACTTTGATCATGTGTTTTGGCAGTGCCCGCAGATTGAGGAGTTCGGGAAGGGAGTGACACAAGTTATACAATCAGTACTTTCGGTGCCGATTCCAGTCACAGTCGCGTCATGTTTGCTCGGACTGGTGGAGGAGATGGCACCTCGAAAGGCGCAGAGGACTTTGATCTCTCTGGCGTTATTTTATGCACGTAAAGCTATCCTGTTATGTTGGAAGAAACCTGAACCTCCTACGGTTTCTTATTGGAAAGGTTTAATTAATAAAGCTTTGCCGTTCTACAAAGCCACTTATCTCAGTAGAGGGTGTCCTAATAAATTTGAGAGGGTGTGGCGGTGTTAACTTGATGCCGCAGATACTGTGAATTAATCGCTAGGCGGAAGGGGAACTCCTTGAGAGTCGGATGAGGGGCGGGGCAGGGAGTTGCCATACTTGGGTTGGCTTTCATCCCCATCTCGGGTATTTAAATAATCAGTAACGGTATAAGCTATGTTTTTTATATGCGAGATACTGTTGGTGACAATAGACTGAGCTCAGAAGTTGAACGGAGGGCTGAACAGGAGGGAGTTTTTTTGGGCGGGGGGTTGTTGAGACCTTTTTGTATGTTTGTATGTTATATATGTGTTGAAAAACTTTCAATAAAAAAGAAATAAAAAATAAAAAAAAGAAGAAGAAGCCATCATGCATGCTGCTAGCACTCAAAACTCTATTCTTTTCAACACTATTCCCGTGATGCTTCTACCTGACCTCTTACGTCAAATTTTGAGGAAAGCTCTGAAGCCCCTCACGCAATTATTACAATCTCAGCAGCTGAAATACCAATAGTGTTTCCCTTTCCAGCTATAAGTTCATCATGACGGCAAGACAGCCATTTTTTTCACACTTGGCTACCTCCTGGCATTCCTCAGCACATTGGATTTGCTGCATGTCTCTATCCCGGACTGGCCCTTCACACCCACCACCCCAGGCCTACCATACCTTCCACAGTGGCATAAACAAATCCATAAACCACGCCCTGGATCCTCCTCACACAAAGACCCCAGTGACTGATGTTCCATAGACCGGCTGGTCATTTGTCCTTTTTGGTAGGATCATCCCTTGCATTTACTCAACATCCTCTGAGTACATCCTTTCCAGGATTCACCTGTTTTTCACATCACTGAACACCTTCCGATATATTGCTACAGTTAGTGCTTAATCCCTCGGAAAGTTTTTTGCTGCATACCCACATTGGGACTCACCTACAGAAGACTACATGTTCCACAGTTGAGGACTGAACGATTAAATCACTCTACCCAGATGAGAATTTGTCCCAGTTTAGCAGACTTGTTTCCTGCAAATTCCCTAGTGTCCTGATACACACTCCCCTATGAATCCTTTCATCAACGTCTACTATTTTGCACATTGAGCCTTCATTTTTGGGGATGCACACACTTAATTACACTGCTTAAATGCTCATATAGCAAAAGCATATATTTTCTTTACCATACACTGTTCTGTTCATATGTTATATATTACTGTTCATAACCTTTTTTCCCCCATGGCAAGTTATTTTGTTCCTACCTATAACCTGCCCTGTGGAGCCCGGGACCCTGGGGGCTCCTTCATGCCTCCCAATCAGCCCCCCACCCGGACATAGCAGATGCATGTTTATGGCACTGTTCTTGGTTTTGACATGTTCTTCACAATGCATTTCTATGTATGCTGTATCTATATACTTTTTATATACCAATTGGTGCCACCTAGTGGCCTTTTCATGTAATACTGTCTCTCCACTGCAATCAGGGTCTCTATCTCCAGTGCTCGGCTATACCCAGACATACTGTATTGCTACTCTATCGACACTGAGGCTTGAAACTTTCTTTATCTATATTCTTGCACCACTTTTTCTTTCAGCTATCCCTCTCTCACATTTCCCTATCCACCCCTCCCTTGCCCTTCACCTCCCCCCTTGCTGGTTAAGACTGGTCCCCGAAACACTTTTATCATCCTTTTATTATCATCCCCCCCCCCCTTCCCATCATGGCAGTCACACCACCTCTTAACCTAGCATCATAAAACTGCAGGCGCTTTAATACCCCAAAGAAGTGCAGCCAGATCCTCTATCACTTCCACAAACAACAAGCTAATATTCAATTATTACAGGAGATGCACTTCCGTACTGCACCTACAATCCCTAACCGCTATTACACCACTTGGTTTCACAGCACTAACCCCCTAGCTAAATCCAAAGGGGTCTCCATTGCATTATATAGATCTTTTCACCCTGAAGTACTTTATATTTCTCAAATTGTGGCTAAAAAAAATTCTTTTTACAGTTGCTAATATCTACGCTCCCAATACAGACCAGGCTTACTTCCTTTCTACCACTCTCACCAGACTCTTTTCGGGGGTTCCTGTGTCATCGCCGGAGGTGTCGCTCTGTCCCAGTCTGCCGACACATCCTCGGGTAAGTCATCCATGACCACATCCTCGCTATCCTACATCAAATCCCTCCTACACTCCCATCACCTAGTAGATATCTGGCCCATACACTACCCCACAGAAAAAGACTACAGTTATTTCTCCATAGCCCACAACTCCTACAGTGGAATCGATTATTTCTTCATCTCACAATCCCTCCTGGATACTCCCTTACAATCCTCCTTTTGTCTCAATGACAATCTGCTCTGGGACTCAGTGTGTATCGCTGAAGTCACAAAAGGCAATTCAAAACTTTAGGCTGATCACTCCCCTGACACTACCGCCCTGAAATGTGTGGTCTGAGGCATACTCATAGAGAGCGGTTCTCGTTTCAAAAAGATAAAATGCCTCCTGACTACTATTTCAGATCTAGAGTCCCTCCACAAACAAACATTAGAGCCATCCACCTTTGTCACCTCATCAAATGCCCACTGTGACCTCCTCCAATTGCTAGACTCCCACTCTTTGATAGACCGAGACCAAGCCCGCAATTATCACTATTCTATAGCCAACAAGTGGCAGGAGTTATTCACCCTAGACTCCCCTGCCAATCCATCCCCTTCATCACCAAAATGGGCCAGACTAAGGTCTTAATACAAAAGGTATATCTTCCTTGTTTAGGGACTTTTATTTCCAGCTATATAATCTCAAACAGCCCTACATCCCCCTCCCAGGACTACATAACAAAAAAGGCGCTAACCGCAGATCTAGACAGACCTTTGGCTTAACCAGAATTTTTGGGTGCCATTAAGGTTCTAAAATTAGGCAAATGTCTGGGCCCAGATGGCTATACCCCCCATACAAGGGATTCAAACACCCTCCGAACACCATAAACAATCTCTTTACGCGGATGATTTATAAATCTATGCTCAACAACCCCACATGACTCTCCCCTCACTCTTCTCTGCTAAGTCATTTTAAACTCAACATCTCTAAAACAAAGGCCCTCAACATTTCTCTATCCGCATCAACCATGTCCTCGCTTCGCTCCAATTATTCCTTTCAATTATTCCTTTCAATGGCATCTCCTATCTGGTGGGAATAATGATGCCTGTCAACCTCTCTAATCTCTTTACACTCCTGGAAAGACTTGGCCTCCTGGGGGGGGTACGGCCCTACCCTGGTTTGGTCACATTAACATCCTCAAGATGAATACCATACCCAAATTATTATATCTCTTCCAAACCATACCTGTTATCATCCCCAAATCCTTATTTTCTGCACTACGCTCCCTCTCCATTTGTGTTATCTGGAATAAGGGACCATCCAGAGTTAAATACAAATTACTTACGCATCCGACGCTACAGGGTGGCACAGGCTTACCAGATAGATTATGAGCTTTATTAAAGAGCTACTCTCATGGCCCATACCCTAGAATGGTTCCCATGACCTTTTCAAAAACCCTCAGTAACGGTCGAGCAGGACCTAGCTGATGTCGATCTACAGGTTCTCCTCTGGGGTTACACAGGCAGCTTCTCGCATCTATCTTGCACCTCACCTCTAACTATAGCTGTCCTCTTACTTTGGTATAGGAGAGGGCTATGCAAAGTTCTTTCCTCGGATCCCTTCCCCTTATCCTCCCTATTTGACAATCCAGCCTTTCAGTCAGGGCATCGGGGTCCAAACAATTGGCTCATTTCACTGCTCCTCCTGGCCGCAGGCACACACCTTCATCCACTCAGGAACCGGAACCACGATTGTCCCTGAGGGGACATGCGACTGGCTCACTTTCCTACACCTATACAAAACACCAATTCCTCTCCTCACCTATTCACCACCCACTCTCCGAATTTTAACATTTAAGCTCTCTCCAGGAGCTACCCAAGCACCTACTCCCACATTTACATCTTAATCCCAACTCTCACTCAAGATTACCTACTCACTTACACTAGGATGTGGTCAGCAGACCTGGAAAAAACCCTCTCCAGAGTGGAATGGCAGATTGCATTCCACTTTGCACCCAAGTCCTCTATCTCCTGTTACTCACAAGAGAAGAACTTCAAGATCCTGTGCAGATGGTACAAGGACCCCGCTATACTACAAAAAATATTTTCATCTACCTCATCCTCCTGTTGGCGATGCAATGAAGCCACGGGCACTTATTTTCATGTGTGGTGGGAGTGTTAACGGATACGACCCTTCTGGAAACAGGTATTTCAGGAGTATGATAAAGCATATGAGGAATCTTTACAGCTAAACCCTGAGATAGCCTTTCTCTCCATGTTGCCAGGATCAATAGTCTCCCAGAAACATTCCAGAAGATGTCTTTTACGTTTTTTTCTGTTGGCGGCCAGACAACTCATCCCCTTCTTTTGTTTAACAACCACTACCCCCCCATTATCTCTCTGAGTCTCCACAATGAATGACATCATGAGAATGGAGGAGATGTTGGCGCTTGACAATAACACATACGACAAATATACAGTTTTGTGGTCTGTCTGGCTGCGCTTCTCCTCCTCAGATGCCCTGGCTTGCATGCTCCCTGTTCCTCCAAGCCCAGCTCCACCTTTGCTATGATTTCTCCCCAACATAAAGGGATGGTCCTCAATTGTCATGCTAATGACCTTCCATCCCAGGCTCTCCCAGCAGATCCCCCCCCCTTCCCCCCCCCTTCTCTTCCAATCTTTCTTTATCTTTCTTCCTTCTTTCTTTCTCCCCCCTGATCTTCTATTGTTTGACATAAACTGAATTGGTGGTTATATATGAAAATCTCAGGCGCAAGTGCTACTGTAGGCGATAGCCATTTGGTACGCTCATTGCTACTTTACTTATGTGTCAGTTGTATTACTGTTATATTGTTTATTCTACCAATAAAAACATTTTCTACCTTATATATTGAGAACTTTATATATTTTGGAATTTCTTGCTATAATATGTTTTGTGTATATCTTTAATACCACTTTGGCCATAGTGCAACACTTTAATTCTTCTCACTTTGTCACCTTTGTGACCTTGTGTTTGCTGCTTGGGTTTAGACAGTTTTTCTTATTAATACATCTTTGACCTCAAGAAACACACTATACAGACTCCAACCCCACTTACAGCACATAAACAGGAAATGGACCATGGTGTAGTTCAAATCTAAGAACCACCTGGTAAACACCAGCAGTGCTATTTCCAGGACTTCAAAGCCAGGCAGTGGGTGCTTTCATGCTTTTTCAAGAAAGTACCAAGATCCTCTGAGGGTATAACTCATTCCCCCACCAGCAGGCCATCTTCCCTGGCTCTCCATCTTGGTTGCTTTGTCTTTCTGTACTAGGTCCAACAGGCTTCTGACACAGCTTCAGCGCACACCTCCCTAGACTAAAGCCTGTAGAGAAAGCCCCCCATAAATTATATCCTCCCTTAGCATGCACCACTGGAAACAAAAAAATCTTAGTGGTTGGCCTGGTGTTGGGGGTGGGGGTTGGGGCTGGTGTAGGACATAAATACTTATATGGGTTGAGATTCACAGCTGTATGGAACAATATGTCAATTAATTACCTGGATTTGGTATTAACTAATATAAACAATATAATTACCACAGACACTATTTCAAAGATACCAATAGAAATGGGTATGTACCAGTACAAAGTTGCCACCATCCTAAATGTCTTTCAGCCATTCCTAAGGGACAATACATGAGATTGAGGAGGAATTGTGCCACCATAAAAGATTATGAAGAACAGTCCTCCATTCTCACTGACAGATTTGTCAAAAAGGCTACTCACTTAGGGCATTACAACAATGCCAGATACAAGTATCTCATATGAACAGAGATGATCTGCTTACAAAGAAATTAAAAAACGTATTTTAAAACAGACACAGCATTCTTGACAGGATTCAAATCGTCAGTACAAAGAAGTAGAGAACGTTTTTAAAAAACATTGGCCAATTCTTCTCAAAGATAAAGATCTGAAAAATGTATTAACTTCCAAGCCACAATTCATTTATAGAAGGGCACCAGGACTACACAATAGAATTGCACCCAATATTCCTGATCCTCCCAAATTCTTATCCACCTTCTTAGATAGAGAAGGATTTCATTACTGCACCAGATGTAAACCATGCAGAACTTCCAAAAGAACAAAAAGAAAGATTGAAAGTTTTCGATCAGTAGTAACCAAACATCAGTTTAAAATTAAATCCCTAATTACCTGTGACTCAGAAAATGTTACACCAGTAGCACAAACTCTGCTTAAATATAATAGATTTGCACACTGGGATTAATCCTGTGTAGCGCTGACATCCTCGCTTATTAATGTGTGTTTTCATGCTATAATAACAAGTCTATGGACATTTCTTTGGTTTAGTATTTGGCGCCATCTAGCGGCCAAATACTGATACTGAACTTGAATGTTTATTGCTTTGAAAATAGCACAAGATACATATACAGGAAGCGACTGTTGTTTTGATCAGAAGGTGGACCCTTTTACCCAGGAGGCTTGATGACCTACCCATGAACACTTTCTCTAGCAGTGCATGCTGGGTAGGACATAAAAGGAACCCAAGCGGCCATTTTAGGTCTCTTGGGATCGCATGGCCTGCCTGTGAGGATCTGTGGGTAGGCCCTCCTGGAAACAGCGGTCCACAGACATAGCGGAGCGCAAACCTCGCTTGTTTGTGCGAGTGACCTGACGGTGCCAGAGAGACAGTGATCGGATTGGAGAGATCCAGAGACACTCGTTTGAGCATCGGAGAACCGGGCTCACCCAGTGCAAAGGAGTGACGGGGTCAGCTGACGGAGAAGCAAGCTGTAGTCACCAAACTAAAGTTACTACACTGAGCTCTGATCCAGTTGGTGAGCGGTTTATGGCCCACAGTTTGTTAACTTTCACATGCAGTTAGACTCACCTTAGAGCACCTTTACCTCAACTTAACTTACTTTAACCTGTGGATTACAATTTACAAGGAATTACTTTAGCTAGCGAAGACAAGAAGACCAAAGACCAAAGACCAAGTACTTTAAGCATAGCTTAAAAAGTAGGGGGAGCTCCCGGGTATATATATTGTTTGAGATTGTTTATATTGAATTCCATTGTGCTGTCGTCCTATTTTGGGATGACAGCGCAATTACTGTAATCACCTCTTTGAATATTTTTTCAGTAAAATACACATTGTTTAACCACTTAACAACCGGCCCATAGCCGATTGACGGCTACAGGGCGGTTGTTTAACTCTGGGAGGCCATCATATGACGTCCTCCTAGAATTCCGCTCTTGCGCGCACTTGAGAGCATCCGTGACCACCCAGTCCACAGACCGTTTACCACGTGATCGCTCCGTCAAATGACAGAGTGATCACTTGTATACTAACTGGCGTCATGTTATGACACCGGTTCCTCCCTCCCCTCTCTGTACCGATCGGTACAGCGGAGGGGGAAGAGATCGGTGTTAGCAGCGCTGTGAGCTGCATCTGCAGTGCCCACATCGCTGCTCACCGAAATTTAACCCCTCAATTCCCTGCCAATACTCTGCAATGCCAGCTAATACTCTGCAATACCCACCAATACTCTGCAATACTCACCAATACTCTGCAATGCCAGCTAATACTCTGCAATATCCGCCAATACTCTGCAATATCCGCCAATACCCCCCAATACTCTGCAATACTAGCTAATACTTTGCAATACCCACCAATACTTTGCAATACCAGCTAATACTCTGCAATACCCACCAATACTCTGCAATACCCACCAATACTCTGCAATGCCAGCTAATACTCTGCAATATCCGCCAATACTCTGCAATATCTGCCAATACTCTGCAATATCCGCCAATAACCCCTAATACTCTGCAATACTAGCTAATACTTTGCAATACCCGCCAATACTTTGCAATACCAGCTAATAATCTGCAATAACCACTAATACTCTGCAATACCAGCTAATACTCTGCAATACCCACCAATACTCTGCAATACCCACCAATACTCTGCAATACCCACCAATACTCTGCAATACCCACCAATACTCTGCAATACCAGCTAATACTCTGCAATACCAGCTAATACTCTGCAATACCCCCAATACTCTGCGGATATTGCAGAGTATTGGCGGGTATTACAAATACTCTGCAATACCCTCCAATACTCTGCAATACCCTCCAATACTCTGCAGTACCCGCTAATACTCTGCAGTACCTGCTAATACTCTGCAGTACAATTCCTGCCAATACTCTGCAATACCCTGCTAATACTCTGCAATACCCTGCCATAAATTGCCATACCCAGAGATACCCAGCCATACTCGTTGATACCCAGCCATACTCGGTGATACCCAGCCATACTTGGTGATACCCTGCAATACCCAGCCATAGACATCCCCCCCACCTCCCGCCGCCCTCCGGTGCTTCTACTGACTGGCCAATACGATCAAAGCCGGAATCTTTTTTTATTTCAGGCTTCCTAGCCTAGAGGTGAGATGTGGGGTCTTATTGACCCCATATCTCACTGTAAAGAGGACCTGTCATGCCATATTCCTATTACAAGGGATGTTTACATTCCTTGTAATAGGAATAAAAGTGATAAAAAAAAAAGATTTTTGGGGAAAAAAATGTCAAACTAAAATAAAGAAAAATGAACAATAAGAATTTTTTTTTTTAAAGCGCCCTGTCCCCATGTGCTCGCATGCAGAAGTGAACGCATACGTAAGTCCTGCCCACATATGAAAACGGTGCTCAAACCACACATGTGAGGTATCGCTGCGAACGTTAGAGCGAGAGCAATAATTCTAGCCCTAGACCTCCTCTGTAAATTAAAACATGTAACCAGTAGAATTTTTTTTTTAAAGGGTCTCCTTATGGGGATTTTTAAGTAGCGATGTTTGGCGCCATTCCACGAGCGTGTGCAATTTTGAAGAGTGACATGTTCGGTATCTATTTACTCGGCGTAATTTCATCTTTCACATTATGCCAAAATTGGGCTAACTTTACTGTGGTTTTTTTAAGCACACAATTGTTTTGTTTTTCCCAAAAAAAAGCATTCAAAAAATTGCTGCGCAAATACCGTGCGAGATAAAAAGTTGCAACGACCACCATTGTATTCTCCAGGGCATTTGCTAAAAAAAACATGTTTTGGGGTTCTATGTAATTTTCTAGCAAATAAATGATGATTTTTACATGTAGGAGAGAAATGTCATAATTGTCCTGGGTGCTCCAGAACGCCTGATGGTGCTCCCTGCATGTTGGGCCTCTGTATGTGGCCACGCTGTGTAAAACTCTCACACATGTGGTATTGCCGTACTCGGGAGTAATAGCAGAATGTGTTTTGGGGTGTCATTTGTGGTATGCATATGCTGTGTGTGAGAAATAAACTGATAATATGACAATTTTGTGGAAAAAAAAAAGTAAAAAAAAAATCTTGATTTTGCAAAGAATTGTAGGAAAAAATGACAACTTCAAAAAACTCATCATGCCCCTTACTAAATACATTGGAATGTCTTCTTTCCAAAAAGGGGTCATTTGGGGGGTATTTGTACTTTTCTGGCATGTTAGGGTCTCAAGAATTGAAATAGGCCGTCAGTACTTCAGGTGTGATCAATTTTCAGATATTGGCACCATAGCTTGTGGACTCTATAACTTTCACAAAGACCAAATAATATCCACCAATTTGTACTTATTTTTACCAAAGATATGTAGTAGTATACATTTTGGCCAAAATCTATGAAGAAAAATTACTAATCTGCTAAATTTTATAACAGAAACAAAGAAAAATTCTTTTTTTTTTACAGAATTTTCGGTCTTTTTTCTTTTATAGCACAAAAAATAAAAAACCGAGCGGTGATTAAATACCACCAAAAGAAAGCTCTATTTGTGTGAAAAAAAGGACAAAAATGTCATATAGGTCCAGTGTTGCATGACTGAGTAATTGTCATTCAAAATGTGAGAGCACCGAAAGCTGAAAATTGGTCTGGTTATTAAGGGTGTTTAAGTGCCCAGTGGTTAAGCATCCATTTCTGTGGTGTACTGTTTTCTCCCAGCAGGTGGAGCCAGTGCATCCTGAGGTTACAATACAGGTACCTTGCATTGTATTATATTATACTGTATTGTATTGCAGCACAGCTGTGTCAAGGGGACTGAGCCAAATTAGTGGGGTGTTGTTACTAGTGTGCAGGCTCAAATCAAATCAGCCACTCCTTCGGGAGTCAGTGCTACACATATATAATAAACATCAAAAGAAAATAATTATTTAAAGTGACTAAAAATATCTGGTGATAAAATGCTAAAAGTGAAAACTAAGGCAGAATCCCAAAAAGTGAAAGTATAGTGAAAAATCAGTCCATAGATACAAGTCCTTAGGTGAATTGCCAACGAAGATCAGTGAGTATCAAATTCCTTTGCCAAGTGAAAAAACACACAGGAAGTGAGCAAATATTCTCCTTACCGACTCCAAAGACCAATAGAATGGTCTCAGCAAGCCCAGGGAATTTGGTCTCCCAAATACCTATGCCGAAATACAGCTGATCCTGGATTGGTACCACTCAGGGAATATAAATAATAAAAGCTCCCATTGTGTAGTATTTAAGTAAAGAATTTAATAAGAAAATAAATAAATTGCACTTAGAAGAAAGTTGCAATATAGCGCAGTATAAAATCATTGGTGTCCCATAACACTCTCCCTGCTCGCTGTCCTCCTCAGAGCTACACCTCCAATGAGGCAAACGTGATACCCAATGACAGCAGCCAGGAACAGCAGCAACAATGAGCTTAGGGGAAAACCAAGTGAGATGTTACAAACAAGTCTGGCCAGATTACTATCCAATAGAACTAAGTTTGACTAGTGACCTCTGCTTATGGCAGGATGGCTACACAAAAATGTAACAGCATTATTACTTACTTTTGTGGTGCTAAACTGATTCTGCAAAAAAGAATAATGCAGTTAACCACAACAAATTCATTTTTTTAATTTCATGATTTAATGATTATTTTGTAGCTTTGGTGTGGCATGCTGCAATGGCTTATTCTCATGTAATTCAATTAAAAAGAAACATATTAGATCATGTTTTTTGTGCTACCATGGACAACCTCGTTACCGTGTGCTACCTTGTTAGCTAGAGCATTGAATATTTTCACTACATCTGCATACTATTGAGTTGCAGCCATGTGATTAACTGTTTGGCTTTTTGTCCAAACTGTAACCTTATGATATATTTTGTTGTGTTTGCACAGTCCTAAAAAATTGGCCATGATGAATTGCCAAATCTATTAGGTCTAGATTTCCAAACTCTAGTCAAACTGGTCATGAACGTAACCTAGAGATAGGCGTATAGCTACCAGAAGATCTGACCACCCAACAACAACTTTCCACTATACAATGCATTAGGAGGACCTCATCTTGAATATGCAATTCAGTTTGAGGGTCCACAGATAAGGATATTGTGTAACCAAACAAAGTAAAGAGAAGGGCAGCTAAACTATTGGTGGCCATGGAGACGCTAATCCCCTCTTATATTAAACTGATAAAGTGTTTGGCATTTTTACTGGACACATAAAATGTGAGTGTTGATTTATCAGAGCAATACAATGCTGGTTATAGATCATAGTCACAACATTCCTAGCTGTGTTAACAGTTGACTTCAATTGCTTTTTGTATTGCTTATTTACGGCTAAATCATAAAATGTTTCAGTTAATTAATAAATGTAATTGTGTAAATATATTGTATCTAAAACAAAAACAAAAAAATACTCTTAACAGAACAACTGATTTTTTTTTGGCCTTTAAATATATTATTGAATTGTTGTATCTAAAAAATAGATGCTATTAAAACATAAGGGTGAAAAAAAATATCTAAATTAGGTTCAGAATGGATATCCTACTCGTAGGTGACTGGCTGATTTACAAAAATGGGGAATACAATTTGTAAAAATCGGGAAATTGGACATTTGAATAAGCTTATACGCTTCGTTTTTTCATTTTACAAAGCTATTGGGATTTTTTTGTTTTACCTAACATAGTATGTAACTATGTAATTTTTCCATTAAAGCAGAGTTCCACCCAAAAGCTTCCACTTTAACCACTCCTCTCCCCCATACATGCCACTTTTGGCATGCAATTTTTTTTGGGGGGGGGGGTGGGTACCTGGTTTTTACAGTTACTTCCTGTCCCACTGTCTCCTTCCATCTTCTGGCCACCTAGGCAACTTCTCCTCACCCCCAGGTGGCCCCTCCCTCTCTGCAATCTTCTGGGACAGGTCACCACTCCCAGAAGATTGCCTGGCCACTAGGAGAGTGCAGCTGTCATGGCCGGGTGCCCACAGTTGTTATGATGGCACAGTGGAGAGAGGGGGATAGGAGCGAGGGTACAGGCAGCTGCATCGCTGGACCATGGGACAGGTGAGTGTCTGTTTATTAAAAGTTAGCAGCTACGCTTTTTGTAGCTGCTGACTTTTAATAAACTGAAAAACAAGTGGAACTGTAATTGCTCCATTAATAGGTCAGGGAGCAAAGTAGTTCCTCATCTTTGAATAAGGAGATATACTTTGAATCTTGGTTTATTGCTAACTCCCATGAGAAACCTTGTCTGATAATTATCAGCTGTCTCTGTGATAAAACGTGTCATACTAGATTAAATCGTTTGCCTATGCTGGCCTCAATTCTGGAACCCATATTTATTCAGGCACCAACTTTTCCAATCAGTCACAACTTCAGCAGATGCAACTAGAGCCAGATTTAGACCATGGGACATAGGGAACCTCAGGTTTGAGGGGCCCCACATACACAGAGTTGATTTACATTCCTAATGACAGTTACATATTTTAAAAATGCATGACGCAACATCATTCTGAGTTCACGTGTGCACACATACATGTGATCATAGACCACCTTTCTTAAGAGCGTAATGACTCTATGGGGTTGATTTACAAAAGGCAACCAAACCATGCACTTTGCAAGTGCAGTTGCACTTATTTCTCCCTTAGTAAACGCTGTAAAACTCAGATTATTTCCATCATCCAATCATACGCAAGCTAAAATACTTTTTGTATTTTCCTTGCACCTAATTGAGTATTCATTACAAAATGAAGCTTCACCGCATTTATATATTCTAAGAAAAAAGAGTGCAACTACACTTGCAGAGTGCACAGTCTATTTACCTTTAGTACATCAATCCCAAGTGTGGTTTTCTTGAGATGCCAACATTTTTTTGAACCACTTACAGACCGCCTGTTGCAGTTTTACATTGTTACTTTGAAGAGGAATATCGTTGTTATGGCAGCAGCTAGCTGCCATAACCCTGGTATCTTCTTCTTCAGCAGGTAGTTTGTTTTCACATAAAAGTGGTCTCTGTGGCAAATTCGCTGTGAGATCACTTTTATCGGTGGCGGGGGAGGGCACCCCCCGTTGCGCTCCGATGCCCTCCGCCATTTACAAGAGCCGTCGGTAGTGGCAGAGACAATCGGGTCCTTCTCCTGGCTTGGTATGGAGACTAGTGAGGGGAAGATGGCCCCACCCATCTCCATATCATTACAGTGCGCCCATAGCTATTAAAGGGCCATTTTTTTTTCAAATGACAACATTTTTTATTTACATTTTTTTAGTGCATTTTAGTATAAATATGAGATCTGAGGTCTTTTTGACCCGAGATCTCACATTTAAGAGGTCATGTCATGCTTATTTTTATATTACAAGGGATGTTTACATTCCTTGCAATAGGAATAAAAATTACACATTTTTTTTTTCAAAAGAACAGTGTAAAAATAACAGGTAAAATAAATAATAAAAAAAAAAAAAAACGTGCCCCTTCCTGCCAAGCTCGCGCGAAGAAGCGAAAGCATATGTGAGTAGAGCCCGCATATGAAAACGGTGTTCAAACCACACATGTGAGGTATTGCCATGATCGGTAGAGTGAGAAAAATAATTCTAGCCCTAGAACTCCTCTATGACTCAAAATATGCAACCTGTAGAATTTTTTAGATGTCGCCTAAGGATTTTTAAGGGTAAAACTTTGTCGCCATTCCACAAGCAGGCACAATTTTGAAGAATGACATGTTGAGTATCAATTTACTTGGCATAACATTATCTTTCACACTATAAAAAATTGGGCTAACTTTACTGTTGTCTTATTTTTTTATTCAAAAAAAGTGTATTTTTTCCAAAAAAAGTGTGCTTGTAAGACCGCTGCGCAAATACGGCGTGACAGAAAGTATTGCAATGACCACCATTTTATTCTCTAGGATTTTAGAAACAAATATATAATGTTTGGGGGTTCTAAGTAATTTTCTAGCAAACAAAAAGGATTTTTAACTTGTAAACAACAAATCTCAGAAAGAGGCTCTGTCCTTAAGTGGTTAAAAATGATATATGATACAATATACCAGCCCAGAGTAACAACCTTTACAGATGACAGCAGGAAAAATATTATTTCCCAAGATACATTTATTAAAATAAAGTTTTTTTTAAATATTATATATTTTATATAATTTTATTATTTATTTTGTATTATTGTACATACTTTTTTTTTATATTTTTATATTATATTTGTATGGAGAGCTTTCCTGTCAGGGGGTCCAGGGCAGATACCCCTTTTGCCCCCTTAGAAATCTGGCACTGGATACAGACCTGCACCTTACTTTCGGGGTTTTGACTTGTTTGTCTTCTGAGATTTGTCTATGATTTTGTACGTGTTTTTGTATCTCACCTGGTTATTTGTATAAGTATCTCATGGTGCTTGGCTCTTGATTTTCCATTACATATGATGCACTATTGTTGGCCTTGCCATATCTGTAACCCTGTACTTCTGTTGCCGACACATTTTAAACACTAGTTTAGTATGTTTGTGGGCAGTAATATTATGAACAAATATGTTGCAACTAAAAAACCTGATTAAAACTTAACGTTTTTATCTTCAATCATCAATAAGAATATTTAAAGAAATATACCTGTGACTAACTAGGAGCACACAGAGGCAGATCACACAGAACCAGAAATGCAGGTATTTATTGGGAGACCTGGGAGTACAGAATAGGTGATATTGAGCCAGAGCACAGTTAGTAAGTCCACAAAGTAGCAATGGGCATGCTACAAATAAGCAGTTGACAGAGTAGCAGTAGGGACACCATGGGTGAACAGTTCACAAAGTAACTGTAAGGCACGACAAGGGGAGCTGATCCTCCAGGCAGTAGAACAACACAGCTCCGGTAAACAGTCCACAGGGCCACAGGCAGGCCCAGCAAGGGGGAAACAGGTCCTCAGAGTGGTAGTATGGCACAGCAAAAGTTAAACGTCCATGAAGAGGAAGTATGGCACATCACAACAAGAAACAGTCCACGTGGCCACAGTCAGGCAGGGCAGGGAGAAAACAGTTCCCTAGTGTGGTAGTATGGTGCAGCAAGAGTTACTGTATGTGTCCAGGGAGATAGTAAGGCATGGCAGAGAAGGAATGGATGGTTCAGGGACTCACACATAGGATGCCAGGAGCCCGTCACCCTGGGTGGAATGATCTGGGTGCTTCGTGGCTTGTCAAAGGATCGGTGAAGGCAGGTCTCTGGAGCCAGTGCTGGATACAGGGCAAAGGGGAGCAGGAAGTGCAGGCAGAGCATCTGTTCACAATGAGAGGCAGGGAGTCCCTCCTGGAGGCCCAACTTCAGTCTGGCATTCTCACAGGCACACTGGGTAGGCAAGACTGGGCAGCATACAGCAGAAAAGGCAGGCAGTGCAATCCTTGAAGGGCTTTGGACACACATGAAAGAGGGCACACAGGGCAATCCTTGGAGAGTTCTAGGCAGATAGCAGAGAAGGCAGACAGATCAATTTATTGAGGAATCTGGGCACACAGGAGAGAGGGAAGGCAGGGCATTCATTTGAGGGTTTTGGGCATACAGCTGAGAGGGTAGGTAGGGCAATCCTTGCAAGTGGTAATAGTTGCACCAACTGTATGAATGGAAGGATTCATACTGATTTTTAGTCCTGTAAGCATCCCATACATTATCATAATATTCTGTCAATGAACTTGTTGACAATTCAAAAGGCTATGCCTCTTTTAAAGACTCACATCATTCCATGCTTAATTTAATTATTTTGGTTCCAGATATACTTCTTAGATCCCTATATTTTATTGCCTGGTAATAGATTGAAACACAAATTATGAGTAATGATTCTTCTCTTAGAAGAAAATGTGAGAAGAGGGCATTAATGTTTGCCCTTTAAAATTATTTGTCTTTGTTAATGATTTTAACAGGTTATATTTAATAAAATGTATAGAAATTGTACCTTTTAAGTAGAGTGCTAGAATATGGAGGTTTGACTATATGGGTATATATCTTACAAAAAAAACTTATTGATGATTGAAGATAAGGAGGTTATGTATTAATCAGGTTTTTTAATTGCACTGTATGTGTTATTGATATTTATCCGTGACTACCTCTTATTTTTTAGATTTATGTTTATAGAATGGGGCTTTTAGGATTTTTTTGGAGTTATTTGCAGTATTATTATGGCATTCCTATCATCTAGGGCTCTGGTATAGATCAGATTTTTGTGCCCCAGGGGATCCCATGACTATCACTAGTGAATCATGTAGCCCTGTTCTCTTTAGGCTTGCCAAACAGCTGGTCAAGCCATTCTGTGCTACTACTCACATTATGCTTAATACAGTTAGGTCCATATATATTTGAACACAGGCACAATTTTCATACTTTTGGCTCTGTATGCCACCAGAATAAGATTAAAATGAAATAATCCAAATGAATTTGAAGTACAAACTTTCAACATTTTATTCCAGGGGTTAAACATAAATATCAAGTACAAATTTTAGGAACTGCAACAATTTTAATACACAGTCCCCACATTTTCAGGGGATCAAATGAGACTGGACAAATGAATATAATCATAAATAAAATGTTAATTTTTTATATTTTGTTGAGAATGCTTTTCTGGCAATGACTGCCTGAAGTCTGGAACCCATGGACATTACCAAAGACTGGGTTGCCTCCTTTCTGAGGCTCTAACTGCAGCTGTCTTCAGTTGTTCTTTGTGGTTGTGGGTCTTTCTGCCTTTAGTTTTGCTTTCAGCAAGTGAAATGCATGTTCAATTGGGTTGGGATCAGCTGATTGACTTGGAAATTGTAGAATATTCCACTTCTTTTTCTTCAAAAGCTCCTGGGTTGTTTGTGCAATGTGTTTTGGATCATTGTCCATCTGTACTGTGAAGCGCCGTCCAAATCAACTTTGCTGCAATTGGCTGAATCTGGGCTGACGGTATCTCTCTAAACATTGCAGAATTAATCCGGCTGCTTCTGTCTTCTGTCACATCAAACACCAGTGATCCAGTGCCACTGGAAGCCATGTATTCTCATGCCATCACACTGCCTCCACCATGTTTTACAGATGTGTAAAACACGTGCTTTGAATCATGAGCTGTTCCAAGCCTTTCTCGCACTTTTTTTCTTCCCGTCATTCTAGTACAGATTAATCTTAGTTCCATCCATCCAAAGAATGCTTTTCCAGAACCGGTCTGGCTTTTTTAGATTTTTTTGGCAAAGTCTAATCTGGCTTTTCCATTCTTCAGGCTTAGGATTGGTTTATACTTTGTGGTGAACCCTCTGTATTTGCTCTTGTGAAGTCCTCTCTTGATTGTAGTCTTTGAAAATGATATGCCCAAACTCCTGGAGAGTGTCCTTCACTTGTCTGGATGTTGTGAATGGGCTTTTCTCTATCCTGCAATCATCCACCACTGTTGTCTTCCGTGGACGTCCAGGCCTTATGTTGCTGAGCTCAGCAGTGGGTTCTTCTTTCCTTAAAATGTATCAAACTGGCCACTCCCAATGTTACTGCTATCTTTCTGATGGATGTGTTTCATCTTTGAAGCCTTACAATGGCCTGTTTCACTTGCATAGAAAGCAATGCAAATACCACACAGATTCAACTCCAGACCTTTTACCTGCTTAACTGATGAAGAAATAAAGGAATAGCCCGCCCATGAAACAGCTTTTGATTCAACTGTCCAATTATTTTTGGGCCCTTAAAAAAAAGGGGGGTGGCTATTGTTAGCTTCTTAGCTTAGCTTCTTACTTATTTGTAATTCCTAAACCCTTCTTCTGATTTGGATGTACATATACCCTCAAATTAAACCTGAGAGTGCATACTTTCAGCGCATATTCATTCTATAACTATAGCTTGAATATGTTTTTGGTAAATACCTGAAAAGAACTACAATTGTGTCTGTGTCCAAATATATATGGACCTAACTGTATGCTTCAGACATCACGTTCCATGTTTTCCTACACACAGCTGGATTATTAAGGCTTAATTCCAGGCAAACAACCAAAGTTAGAAAATTCCTAAACTATCCAGCCCAAGCATTATTCATTTTTTTTTTTTAAAGCTATTACGCATTACAGAACAAGGTATAGAATTCAAGTTCAAAGCAATAAAATGTGTTTATCATCCAAACAAAGTAGCCTAGTTAGTGGTAATTTAATGGGAGGAATTTTTTTCCTTCTAGTCACATAATAGTTTGGTGTTCTATTCTGATATATGAGAGTACACACTGCTGTCCTTGGTAACCAAGACATCACTGTTCTTCACTCCCACAATGATCTCTGGGGATGTAAACAATAAATTACACTGGTTGCTGATGTCATTAGTTCACATAAACATGTTTAAGGATACTTAAGTCTAAATCAAGCTATTTCTGTTTTACTAGTATAATGAGCAGCATTTCATTTATATTACCCTGCCTAAGCCATCGGTAACCTGATCGGATGAATGACAGGCAGGAGCTGTAGAATAAATTAAATACCTATCAAACTGACGTGGAAAGATTTAACTTGAACCATTTTCTATCTTTACCATTGATTAATTCCAACTTGCTATCTAAAATATGGATCACTGTGTATACATAGCTTTGAATCCCTACCAGCAGGTGTATTGCTATTTATGCAAACAGTTTGTTCTGATATATCTTCCTTTTAAACAATCTTACTGGAATAAAAGAATCCTCAAAACATGTAGTTCTAAGACATTTGGAGCAGTAAAACAAATGTGTTGATATGATTTATTTTTCAAGTATGTGGGATAATTAATGAATGTTATAGTTCTCAACCATCCAAATTTTCATGAGATAGTTCTAATCTTAGAGCCTCCATGCCAACATTTCAGGTGACCTTTTGTGTTGCATGAACATAATGGTAGTAAAATAGATACAATGTGTGTCTAAAAAGTTTGGTGAAAGGTCCAATATATATATATATATGTATAAAACTCATCACATTCACCCTGTCTGATTAATAAACCAAACAGTAACAGCGCTACTTAGTATTCACAACAAAAGTTTTCCATCCATGCAACACATTGCATAAAAATCGCAGAAAGTCGCACACAGATATAAAATTGCATAATCACAATTGGAATTGTTACTGTTATATATATTAATATGGGTTAACAGTCCACATAACAATATTTAGACAAGCTAGAGGAAATTCCAAATGCGCTATAAAAAGTTCAAAAATTATTGTAACAGCAAACAATGTCCATATCTATCATTGGAAAGAATATAGAAGAGTAAAGTCAAGCAGAGTGTCCCACAGCTTCCCAGAAGTGAGAAAGTCCTTTGCTTCTGTTAAAAACCTTCACCAATCACACCATGTGCAATATCCCACATGTGGCTGCTTACCAGAGGGTTTATGGGATCAAGCATTTAAATAAGGTATCTCTCTGCTTTGTCTCAGCACTCCACTCTTGTAATCCTTCCAGTGATCACATATAGCGTCATAAACCTTCCACAGCCATGATCTCAGCACTGTCCTGATGCACACATTATTTCTGATGCCCAAGGACCAAGTAAGTACAAGATATACAAAATCCATTTAGCTCTGGGTTCTGGGATACTTTGGGATTTCTGAAACTTTGCTTGAAAGGTCCAATAGCTCAATGGCAACATGGGCCAGGTGTGCACACATGCACATGGCTATCCAGAGACACGTCAAGAAGTGCCATCTAGCATGGAGAACACGTGACTATCAGGGTAAACTCACTGTGGGCATTCAAACATAGTAAGTGTGAGATAGGGTCACAGTGCAATGGAGTAAAAAGTAAACATCAAGTTCTGCTACAAATTGGGGAAAACAGCAACAGAGACTCATGATATTTTGGTTATAAGACCATGGGACAGAAATCATGATGACTGGCTCAAGCACTTTCGCGATGGGAAGGAAACGACTGAGGATGAGCCAAGCTAGGGTCATCCATTGACAAGCAGAACCCCAGACACAATCGAGTGAGTGTGACAAATGTTGGCACAAGATCGATGACTGACTCTACGATAGATGGCAGAGGATTTAGGCAGTAGCAAGGACACTGTGCACACCATTGTCTGCAAAGATTTGGGTAAACAGAAGATCTGTTTCCGGTTTGTGCCGCACAAGTTGACAGATGAACAGAAAGCAAAACGGATAGAAACCTCTGGAGATTTCATTGCCATGTGTGACCCTGATCCATCCTTTCTGTGAACTATCGTCAGAGGAGATGAGATCAGGTGCTACCAGTTTGATCCTGAATCCAAGTGGAAATCTATGGAATGGCATTCACCATATTCCCCACAACCCGAAAATAGTTGCCTGCAAAAGTCAAAGATCAAGACAATGTTAATAACCTTCATTCGACAGCAATGGCATCATTCATAAGGAATTTGTTCCTGCAGGTAAAACCATGAATTCTGCATTAAACGTGGGAGTTTTGAAATTTTTGCTATGCCGCATCCGCTGTGTTTGGCCAGAGTTGCATAGGACTGGACAGTGGATGTTACTAAACGATAATGGGCCACTGTGTGGTCCGCGTGCACCAATTCTTGGCTCAGTGTGGCATACCTGTTATTGATCATCCACCGTACTCCCCTGATCTGGTGCCTGTGTACTTCTTTCTGTTTCCTTACCTGAAGAGTGTCATAAAAGGTGCATGTTTTGTGGATGTGTCGGTAATCCAAGAATGTGTGACAGCGGTTCTATGATCAATTCCTAAAGAGGTATTTGCTGAGCATTTCCGGAAGCATTATGAAAAGTGTGTTGTGACGGATGCCAATTATTTTAAAGGCCAATCAAGGTCGTTTATTCGTGTCTTCTGTTTTGTTTGTTTTATGATACTATTCACTGAACTTTTTAAACACACCTCATATTACTCCAAACAGAATGCCATTTGGTTTGCCAATGCTGTGTTTTATAAGCATTTAAATTTTTTAGGTAAAATACTTTTATTCATTTTTTACATTTTTGCATCTGGTAGTCTCCTGTAGCCTTTTTTAAACAATTCTTAGCTACATGCACTCCAGTAATGGCTACATGGCATCTTTCAGGGTGGCTTTTCAAATAGTGACAATAGTAGACCATGCTTTCAGAATGTCTGTTGAAACAGATACTTCTAATCTCTATTGGAAGCCCATATAATAGAAAGACAACTCAGGCGCACAGCTGGGAGATGGGGAGCGAGCGTTCTCTCAATTACATGAAATGCTTGCAAAAGAACCATAATAGCAGGATCTCCAGATATTATTTTAATAAAAGTTGTAGATTAAAAAAAATAAACATTACAAATTAAATTACATTAACATGTTAAAGCTTATATGAGATATTAGTGATTGGGTTTACATCTACATTATGGAAGCGGAGGATAATTGCATGGTGTCAGTCCTACAGCTGTCTACTGACCCAGAGATAGACATCCAGGAATAAGATTTTGTCCTCTAGGAAATTAAAGAAATAATAGTGGCACAATGTCTCTTAAAGTAAATATCTAAAGTGACTGTTTCAATACCCCAGGTGCATTATAGCTTATTGCATACAGTTTTGAAACAACTTTTGAGACAGAATATCTGTTTTTTGGTCACTGTAGTTGTATAAGAAGTACACTGAAACAATGTTTCACTGACTGCTTTATTCAAGTTGATATCTTAATATTTATACCAAGAACACTGGTGATGTAATGTTATCTCTCTACTATAATTGTAATACAAAGTCAATTTGATTTAAGGCTTCAGGGTGTTGACAGGATTACTACAATGTTCTTCATTTGCTTTCTTACTAGTTGAACAATTAGTAAACAGCATTCCAATCAGTATTTGCTAAGCTAGGGTGGAATAGACAGGGCGTGACGTGGATGAGTGAAATCTTAGGGCTATTAAAAGTAATCTATAATAATTTTTGATTTTTTTTTTTAACTAATTGTAAGTCTACTAACTGATATCATATTCCCTTTTGTAAAAAAAACGTATCGCCCTAAACTGAGGAAAAAAATGTTTTTTTAATGTATTTTTGGGGGATATTTATTATAGCAAAAGTAAAAAATAATGTGTTTTTTTCTAAATTGCAAAAAATAAAAACCGCAGGGGTGACCAAATTCCACCAAAAGAAAGCTCTATTTGTGGGAAAAAAAGGACATCAATTTTGTTTGGGAGCCACATCGCACAACCGGGCAATTGTCAGTTAAAGCGACACAGTGCCAAATCGCAATTTCGGAATTAGGAAACCCTTTTCTTTTTTATCCAAAATACCTAACAGTCCTAAATGAAGCCTTACCAACTAGACCACGAGTGATATATAAGGGTGCTCCTTCCTTGAAGAATAAGGTGGCACCTAATGTTCTTAATCCCCCTATTTTGAAACCCTGTTTTTTTGAACAGCTGACGGGGAATTACCAATATCAGAGATGTCAAGTTTGTTCTATGAGTGGCTGTACGCATAGGCGTACTCAGTTATTCGTATCATCTAGTACGTCGCGTGTACACAATATTAAACCATTTATTACATGCACCACCAAAAGGGTTGTCTACTTATTGCAATGCCCATGTGGGCTGCAATATGTTGGGAGGACTAAAAGGGCATTGAATGTACGTTTAAATGAACATATAACTAATATCATTAATGGCTTCCCGAAGCACTCTGTATCTAGGCACTATTTAGAATGCCATAAAAAGAATCCAGCTAAAACTATATTCTTAGGCATTGATAAATTCAATTTGCCCTGGAGAGGAGGTTCTGTGGTTAGGGGCATATCAAGATTAGAGATGGCCTGGATCCATAAAATTAAATGTTACACTCCATTTGGGCTCAACGTAGATGTTGATATCAATGCGTGTATAGATAATTCATGATTTATTTTCTTTTGTGGTATATATCTATGTGGATTTTACGTCAATATCAGTAGAAGGTCCCCTTTCTGTTAACTCGATTTGAGCTGATGGGAGGATGATATATATTTTTTCGATGGAAGGAGGTGGTTTTCTTCCCTTTCCTCTTTTTTCCTTTTCTTTCCCCTTTTTTGTATTAATATTTTTACCAGTTCGCCTTGGTGTTACAAACGTTCCTGAGTTGCGCGGCTCACCTGGAATCTCCCACTGTGGCCGCCCGATACAACCTACAGTATGTCACAGGTCGGCCCTGCTACTGCTCCAGTCTCTGTGTAGGCACCCCCCTCGAGTATTACCTCTATAAGAGGTATGTCTGGTTCAACTTCACTTCCCCAGCGATTTGGAGGGATCCAGTCCAATGCAGAGGGTTTCTCAACCAGGTTAAGATATACTTTGAGATACAGCCCCAGGCGTTTCCCACGGACAGAAGCAAAGTAGGTTTTGTGATATGTTTGCTTTCTGAGAGATCCTTGGCCTGCGCAAACCCTCTATGGGAAACACAAAAACCTGTTGTCTTGAGTTACTCCGAGTTTGTGGCTGCATTTAAAAGGGTATTTGACGTTCCTGCACACTCCACTTCTGCTGCCAAGTGCCTCATGTCCAGAGTACGAGCACTATTGCCGACTATGCCATTGAATTCTGTACTCTGGCAGCAGAAGTTGCGTGGAACAATGAGGCCCTCGTGGCTGTCTTCTCACGGTCTCTCGGATACCATCAAGGATGAGATAGCAGCCCAAGATATATCCACTAAGCTGGAGAAGTTGATCACGTTTGCCATCCTCATTGACTCCAGACTCAGAGAAAGAATCTCTTTTAAGAGCCTCCTGTATGTTTGTCTCCGAGCTTTGCAGTCCCACCCGTGCCTCTCACCTCCCATGCCTCCTGGTAGAGAGTCATGTAGTGAAGGTGAACCCATGCATTTGGGTTTCACGGGTCTCTCTGCAGATGAGATAACCTTTAGGAGGAGGGAGAGATTGTGCCTTTATTGTGGCCAGGCAGGTCACTTTTTAAAGTTTTGTCCTACCCATCCAGGGAATGCCCGAACCTTGAGGTCCTGTCACGGACAGACCTTAGCTGATGTTGTTTCATCTCCAGTTATCCAGAAGGATAAGCCCCTGGTTTCAGTCACCCTTTCTTGGGCTGAGTCGTCCTTCAAGATACAGGCTCTAATCGACTCTGGGGCTGCAGGCCTGTTCATTGATGCTGCCTTTGTATCGAAGCACTCAATTCCGCTGCAGCTGCGTGACACTAAACTTGCCATTGAGGCTCTTGATGGGAGACCTCTACAACCTGCCTATGTGACTCATGAGACGGTTCCATTGTCCATGGCCATAGGGGCTCTTCATTATGAGATAATCCAATTCCAAGTTATTTCCTCACCTAAGTTTCTTGGTTATCCTCGGTTACAGAGGCACAACCCCTCTTTTGATTGGCTCCGTGCTGAGGTTCTCTCCTGGTCACCACAATGCAGTCAGACATGCTTCCAGAAGGTAGCCAAGGTCCTTTGCACCTCTTCACTCTCCTCCCTGCCAGATGAGTACCACAATTTTAGCGATGTCTTTGACAAAGATCAAGACGGTAGTTTGCCTCCACACCAGCCGTATGATTGTGCAATATACCTTCAATCTGGTGCCATACCCCCTCGTGGTCGGGTTTACCCTTTGTTGGTCATGGAGGATAAGGCCATGGAGGAGTATGTTGCAGATGCACTTTCTCGAGGTTTCATCCGCAAATCCTCATATCCTGCTGGTTCTGGTTTCTTCTTTGTGAAGAAGAGTGGTGAACTGAGAGTTTGTATTGATTATAGGTGTCTCAAACATTTCACGATTAAGAATGCCTATCCGATTCCATTGATTACGGAGTTATTTGACCACCTCAAGGGAGCAACAGTTTTGACAAAGCTTGATTTGAGAGAGGCATACAATCTCATGAGGATTAAGGAGGGCTACAAGTGGAAAACTGTGTTTAATACCAGAACAGGCCATTATGAGTACCTCAAAATGACGTTTGGCCTTTGTAACGCCCTGGCAGTTTTTTGCAGCAATTTATTAACAATGTCCTCGGAGATTTGTTACAGGTATGTGTGGTGGTTTATCATAATGATATCCTCACAATCTCTATTGTAAACTGGAGAAGTGAGCATTGCATCGTGAACAGGTGAAATTCTTCTGTCATTTCCACTGCTGGTTTTTCGATGGACCCAGAGAAATTTTCGGCAGTCCTATATGGTCCCGATCCGTGGGTTTATGTCCTCTGCAGTGTTTCCTGGGCTTTACCAACTATTATTCGTAACTTCTCATCTCTGGTCAAGCCCTTGACTGATAAGGACGGTAACCCACACAGTTGGTCTCCGGAGTCCATTAGGCCTTTGAGAGTCTCAAGGCTACCTTTGTTTGCTCCTGTGTTGGCACATCCTGATCCTACGTTACCATTTATCCTTGAGGTTGATGGTTCTGAGACTGGTGTTGGCACCCTTCCTTCTGTCTCAACATCCTACCTCTGAAAGCGTGAATGCATCCTTGTGGCTAGAAATTGTCACATGTGGAGTGCAATTATGAGATTGGTGACAGAGAGCGATAATTTTAGCCCTGAAAGAATGGAGACATCTCCTTGAAGGTACCACTGTGACGGTTCTCATTCTTACTAACGATGAGAATCTCACATTCTTGTTTGAGGCTAAACGCCTCTCTCCCAGAAGTGCGCAATGGGATTTTTTCTTGTCAAGTTTCAATTGCATTGTCCCATTCTTACCTGGTATTAAGAATGTAAGGGTTGACGCTGTGACAGACCTAGCCAGGACCAAGGTTTTTGGAGGGGACTGAATGCGAGCCTCTTGCCCACTGATTATGGGCCCTGGCATTTGGGGGAACAGTGCTCTTTGTGAGCTGTATGCCTGGGGACCCCTGAGGTGGTGTTACTTGGATTCAGGTCCGTGTCCCCCCTCCCCCCAAGACACACAGACCATGGATATGTATATGCCATATTAGAAATAGACTGAATCACACTGTCGGGACACAAACTGTTAGGTGGCTGGAGTTGATGACATTAGCATCTATCTGTTGTCTTGTATAATGTGAATGAGTCTAGTCTGGCTTGTAGAGTATTCTGCACATTGTTCTTTGTGCTAATTAACCCTGTGTTGATGTTTATGGTAACGTGTATTAAATAGTCAGTCGGTGAGCTAGGAGACATAAAGTCTTACCCTGAATAGGGATGGCCGAACTGTTTGCCCGGCGGTCGGTTCGTGGCGAATTTCGGCTGTTCGCGGTCCGCCCGATTGGCGGACTATTGCCACTGTTCGCCCGGCGGACTTACGTGTTTACTGTGTAAAAGAACTTTGACCTATGATGACACATCCATCATGTGGTACAGGACAGCCAATTGAGACATTATAGCACATGGACACTTGGACATTCCCCCCAACTTATAAATAGACCCGATCCAGCGGCCATTTTACATTCTTTCTACTGTCACTATAGGGAGAGGTTGCTGTGTGGAGCAGGGAGAGACTGCAGTGACACAAATAGCTAGCTATTAGGTCCACAAAAGTTCTTTTAAGGACTGGTATGGTATAGGTGTAGTTCAGGATATAGGTTTGAGGCACTGCTATTCAAGTCATTGTTGCAGCAGATTGTCTTTTCTCAGTGCAGATAGGGACAGGACGCTGTGTGCTGCAGGGACAGTCAGTTTAATCATTAGCTGTTACTATTAGGTCCACAAAGGTCCTTTTAAGGACTGGTATGGTGTAGTAGTACAGGATATAGTTTTGAGCGCAGTGCTATTCAATTATTGTTGCAGCAGCCTGTGTTTTGTCAGTTTAAATAGGGACAGACAGGAAGCTGTGTGTAGCAGTGAGGGACAGTCAGTTTAATCATTAGCTGTTACTATTAGGTCCACAAAGGTCCTTTTCAGGACTGGTATGGTAATAGGGCTGTACACGTATAATATTCTTTCTTCCAAATATAGAAAGAATATTATACTTGACTGCTGCCCTTCTGCTGCAGTAGTCCTTTATGAGTATAGGGACTGAGGTACAGTCTGCTAATCACAACCTACTAGTTCCACAAAGGTCCTTCTAAGGACTGGTGAGGTATAGCGTACTAGAGTATATAGGGTTGAGTGAGGTACAGTCTGCTAATCCTTAAGGACTGGTATAGGTCTACAATATACAGGGTTGAGGTGCACTACTGCTGACTGCTGCCCTATTCTGCAGCAGTCCTTTATCAGTATAGGGACTGAGGTACAGTCTGCTAATCACAACCTACTAGTTCCACAAAGGTCCTTATAAGGACTAGTAAGGTATAGTGTACCACAGTATATAGGGTTGAGTGAGGTGCAGTCTGCTAATCACAACCTACTAGTTCCACAAAGGTCCTTATAAGGACTGGTAAGGTATAGTGTACTACAGTATATAGGGTTGAGTGAGGTACAGTCTGCTAATCACAACCTACTAGTTCCACAAAGGTCCTTATAAGGACTGGTAAGGTATAGTGTACTGCAGTATATAGGGTTGAGCGAGGTGCAGTCTGCTAATCCTTAAGGACTGGTATAGGTCCACAATATATAGGGTTGAGGTGCACTACTGCTGACTGCTGCCCTTCTGCTGCAGTAGTCCTTTATGAGTATAGGGACTGAGGTACAGTCTGCTAATCACAACCTACTAGTTCCACAAAGGTCCTTATAAGGACTGGTAAGGTATAGTGTACTACAGTATATAGGGTTGAGTGAGGTACAGTCTGCTAATCACAACCTACTAGTTCCACAAAGGTCCTTAAGGACTGGTATAGGTGTACTATTTGGTGTGCAGTATATAGTTGTGTAATACACGTATAAAATACTTGCACATACTTGACTTCCTCCTGGGGTTGCTTATTATGAGGGGCTCCCACCATCCCTGTGCTATGCTGACTTACTCCTGGGGCTGTACCTCTGCAGTGCATATTATGAGGGCCTCCCACCATCCCTGTGCTATGCTGACTTACTCCTGGGGCTGTACCTCTGCAGTGAATATTATGAGGGGCTCCCACCAACCCCTTGCTATGCTCATTATGAGGGGCTCCCACCATCCCTGTGCTATGCTGACTTCCTCCTGGGGCTGCTTATTATGAGGGGCTCCCACCATCCCTGTGCTATGCTGACTTCCTCCTGGGGCTGCTTATTATGAGGGGCTCCCACCATCCCTGTGCTATGCTGACTTACTCCTGGGGCTGTACCTCTGCTGTGCATATTATGAGGGGCTCCCACCATCCCTGTGCTATGCTCATTATGAGGGGCTCCCACCATCCCTATGCTATGCTGACTTACTCCTGGGGCTGCTTACGGCACAGGTGTCAGTGCTGTATATCACGGTGCTGGTGTCAGTGCTTTATGTCACGTTGCTGATGTCAGTGCTCTCTATCACGGTGCTGGTGTCAGATCACTCTATCACGGTGCAGGTGTCATTGCTGTATGTCATGCTGCTGATGTCAGTGCTCTCGATCACGGTGCTGGTGTCAGATCACTCTATCACGATGCTGTTGTCAGATGACTCTATCACGGTGCAGGTGTCATTGCTGTATGTCACGCTGCTGATGTCAGTGCTCTCTATCACGGTGCTGGTGTCAGATCACTCTATCACAGTGCAGGTGTCAGAGCTCTATATCACAGTGCTGGTGATCATCTCCTGCACCCTCTTCTTTGCCTACCCTGACCTTCCCTCTCCTCCATTGCCTTCATGCACTCCACAGTCCTGAATTGTCACAATTTCACATATAAAAAAAGAATGCTTGTAGTTGTCGATCCCAGATTCACCTCATACATGTGTTATGTTATTGGCCATGTGGTGGGACTATGTGTGCACAGCTAGTAATTATTTTGTGGCTGCAAATTTGACCTATAGGTTTGTAAAGTTTGCCTCCCATTGAAGTCAATGGGGCCCGCCACGAACGTTACGGTTCGCGAACTATCGGCCGCGTTCGCGAAACGTCCCGTCGGAAGTTCATCCATCACTAACCCTGAAAAGTCTTATCTCTCAGACAACTAGTCTGGGTCAATGGTTAGATAATTAGCTCATGTTAATTAGGTTAGGTTTTAGTCATCCCATTGTATAGATTTGTGGGTGATCTCAAATAAAAGACTATTCCTGATGTACTCCAAGACTGGTTTTGTCTAGTTCTTGGGGGTTCCTTTAGCCAGATCCATTGGACTCGTGTTCCAAGACTTAGGAAGTGGTATACTGATGGAAACACTCAAGCGGAGTGTGGGGGATGGGGACATTTCGTCCCAGACGCCTTGTCAGGACAATTTTCCTCCACTTCCAAGTTGGAGTTGGTTCTGGTTCCTGTGATTCCTCCTGATCGTGTTCTATGGTTCGCATCAGTCTAACTTCTCTTCTCTTTGCTGCTCAGGTCCATGCTGCTCCTGAGAAACCTTGTGAGCGCTGCTTTGTCCCAGAGAGTCTCCGTACTGCCGTGCTCCAGACTTACCATTCTCCCAAGGCAGCTGGCCATCCTGGGAGGAATCAACTAGTTTGAGCCATTTCCCAACAATTCTGGTGGCCTAGTCTACGTGCTGATGTAACTGCCTTCGTAGCTGCCTGTTCCATGTGTGCTCAGAATTAGACATGTGCAGAGTAAAATATTTCGTTTCGGAATTTCGTTTTCGTCCGAAAACTTAATTTATTTAGTTACTCCCGAAATTCGTTTTTATTTATTTCGTTTTTCGTTCAAAAATTGCATTCGTCCGAAAATCCACATGAATTACGGTCGAATCTGTCTTTGAAGGTTTATAGTGTCTGTCGAATGTATAAAGAAGATTCGACGGAGCTAGTATATATAGCATACTTTAGAACCCTATTAAAGTCTATGGGACTCCAACGTTCAAAATCTAAAGTGCTAATTTTAAAGGCTAATATGCAAGTTACTGTCCTAAAAAGTGTTTGGGGACCCGGGTCCTGCCCCAGGGGACATGTATCAATGCAAAAAAAAGTTTTAAAAACGGCCGTTTTTTCGGGAGCAGTGATTTTAATAATGATTAAAGTGAAACAATAAAAGTGTAATATTCCTTTAAATTTCGTAGGGGGGGGGTTGTCTATAGTATGCCTGTGAAGGGGCGCATGTTTCCCGTGCTTAGAACAGTCCCTGCACAAAGTGTCATTTATGCAGGAAAAAAAGTCCTTTAAAATCACTCGCAGCTATTATGAATTGTCGGCTCCCGTAATACAGAGAACACTCATTGAAAGTCATTGATAAAAAAAAAAAAAAAAAAAATAAATAAAAAAGCGTGGGGGTCCCCCAAATTCAATTACCAGGCCCTTCAGGTCTGGTATGGATATTAAGGGGAACCCTGCCTCAAATTTAAGAAAAAATTTGACGTGGGGTTCCCCCTAAATATCCATAACCAGACCCTTCAGGTCTGGTATGGATATTAAGGGGAACCCCGCATCAAATTTAAAAAAAATTGACGTGGGGTTCCCCCTAAAAATCCATACCAGACCCTTTATCCGAGCACGCAACCTGGCAGGCCGCAGGAAAAGAGGGGGGGACGAGAGAGCGGCCCCCCCTCCCTCCTGAACCGTACCAGGCCACATGCCCTCAACATTGGGAGGATGCTTTGGGGGTCTGTGACCCCTCAAAGCACCTTGTCCCCATGTTGATGAGGACAAGGGCCTCATCTCCACAACCCTGGCCGGTGGTTGTGGAGGTCTGCGGGCGGGGGGCTTATCAGAATCTGGAAGCCCCCTTTAACAAGGGGACCCCCAGATCCCGGCCCCCCCCCCTGTTTGAAATGGTAAGGGGGTACAAAAGTACCCCTACCATTTCACAAAGAAAGTGTAAAAAATGGTTAAATAAAACAAACACACTTTTGAAAAATTCCTTTATTAAAAATAAAAAAATAAAAAAAAGATTCCAGCGGCGGTAATCCACTCTTGCTATCCAGCGACGGACGGTCATCTCTCCAGCAATGTCTCATGTCATCCAGCGCAGCGAATCCTCCGTCCTTCTTCTGTCTCCGTGGAGGAGACACTACAGACATTCCGGCGGCTTGACGTTTCTTATATACGGTGGGCGGGGCCACCCGTCACCTGACCCCGCCCCCCTCTGACGCAAGGGGAAACCCGGGGTTCCCTGTGACGTATGGGTGACCCCGCCCCCCTCTGATGTAACGGAAACCTGCCTGTGTTACATCAGAGGGGGGCGGGGTCCCTCTGATGTAACACAGGCAGGTTTCCATTACATCAGAGGGGGGCGGGGTCACCCATACGTCACAGGGAACCCCGGGTTTCCCCTTGCGTCAGAGGGGGGCGGGGTCAGGTGACGGGTGGCCCCGCCCACCGTATATAAGAAACGTCAAGCCGCCGGAATGTCTGTAGTGTCTCCTCCACGGAGACAGAAGAAGGACGGAGGATTCGCTGTGCTGGATGACATGAGACATCGCTGGAGAGATGACCGTCCGTCGCTGGATAGCAAGAGTGGATTACCGCCGCTGGAATCTTTTTTTTATTATTTTATTTTCAATAAAGGAATTTTTCAAAAGTGTGTTTGTTTTATTTAACCATTTTTTACACTTTCTTTGTGAAATGGTAGGGGTACTTTTGTACCCCCTTACCATTTCAAACAGGGGGGGGGGGGGCGGGATCTGGGGGTCCCCTTGTTAAAGGGGGCTTCCAGATTCTGATAAGCCCCCCGCCCGCAGACCTCCACAACCACCGGCCAGGGTTGTGGAGATGAGGCCCTTGTCCTCATCAACATGGGGACAAGGTGCTTTGAGGGGTCACAGACCCCCAAAGCATCCTCCCAATGTTGAGGGCATGTGGCCTGGTACGGTTCAGGAGGGAGGGGGGGCCGCTCTCTCGTCCCCCCCTCTTTTCCTGCGGCCTGCCAGGTTGCGTGCTCGGATAAAGGGTCTGGTATGGATTTTTAGGGGGAACCCCACGTCAATTTTTTTTTAAATTTGACGCGGGGTTCCCCTTAATATCCATACCAGACCTGAAGGGTCTGGTTATGGATATTTAGGGGGAACTCCACGTCAAATTTTTTCTTAAATTTGAGGCAGGGTTCCCCTTAATATCCATACCAGACCTGAAGGGCCTGGTAATTGAATTTGGGGGACCCCCACGCTTTTTTATTTATTTATTTATTTATTTTTTTATCAATGACTTTCAATGAGTGTTCTCTGTATTACGGGAGCCGACAATTCATAATAGCTGCGAGTGATTTTAAAGGACTTTTTTTCCTGCATAAATGACACTTTGTGCAGGGACTGTTCTAAGCACGGGAAACATGTGCCCCTTCACAGGCATACTATAGACAACCCCCCCCCCTACGAAATTTAAAGGAATATTACACTTTTATTGTTTCACTTTAATCATTATTAAAATCACTGCTCCCGAAAAAACGGCCGTTTTTAAAACTTTTTTTTGCATTGATACATGTCCCCTGGGGCAGGACCCGGGTCCCCAAACACTTTTTAGCACAGTAACTTGCAGAATCTTTTCTCTCTGTCAAATCTTTTTTCTCTGTCGAATATTTTCTCTATATAATCTTGGACTAATAGAGGTAAGGTTAGGCACATTCGACCACAGGTTCTATAGACACAGATTGTTGTCAGAGTCATGTCGAATCTCCTATTCTATATCGAACTGTTGTAACAATGAAAACGAAAATAAAGCATTTATTTATGTCGGATCTTTCGTTTTTCGGATTTTGTGCTTTCGTTATCGTTTGTCAAAACGAAAACGAAAATAGCTGAAATTCGTACGAAAATGCATTCGGACGAAAACGAATGCACAAGTCTACTCAGAGTAAGACTCCACAACACCTTCCAGTGGGCCTCCTACAACCCATACCCAATGGAGAGAGACCCACCTGTCTATGGATTTAATTGTGGAGTTACCCAACTCCCAGGGCAACACAGTTATCCTTATGGTGTTTGACCGGTTCTCAAAGATGTGTCATTGTATTCCACTTAGGAAGTTGCCCACTTCTAAGGAACTGGCTTCCATTTTTGCTCGGGAGATCTTTTGCTTACATGGGCTACCCAATGTTATTGTCTCAGATAGGGATAGTCAGTTTGTGTCCTGGTTCTGGCGAGCCTTTTGTGCACAGTTTGGAATTCAGCTGGGGCTGCAGAACGAGCCAATCAGTCCTTGGAGCAATTCCTACGTTGCTATATTTCTGACCATCATAACAACTGGTCAGACCTATTACCGTGGGCAGAGTATGCACACAACAGTGCCTCGAATTTTGCTTCCCGATTGTCCCCGTTTATGGCGAATTATGGTTTCCAACCTTCCATGTTGCCTGACTCATTCCACAGAGTATTCCTGCGTTAGAGGAGCATCTCCGTGGTCTTCGCTTCACTTGAGCGCAAGTCCAGGAGGCTTTGCATCATACTAATGATAGGTACAGACTCCATGCTGACCGAAGACACCTGCCTGCGCCTTCCTACTAGGTTGAGGGCAGGGTCTGGCTTTCATCTTGCAATCTCCAGCTTTGTGTTCCCTGAAGTTTACACCTAAGTTTATTGGGCCTTTCCGTATTCTTTGCAGGATTAACCCAGTGGCTTACACATTAGACCTTCCTTCTAATATGCATATTTCAAATGTATTTCATGTCTCCTTATTAAAACCTTTGGTCTGCCACTGCTTTACCACCTCAGTGCCACGTCCTCACACTGTACAGGTTGAGAACCATGAGGAGTATGAAGTACAGTCCATTGTTGAATCCCGTAGGCGCATACAGTACCTGATGCATTGGAAAGAGTACAGTCCGGAGGAATGCTCTTGGGTCTCATCCTAGGACATTCATGTCCCTGTCCTCCTCCGTGATTTCCATATATGCTTTCCCCTCAAGCCTGGTGATCCTCCAAGGGGGAGGGGTCATTGAGGAGGGGGTACTGCCAGGGTTGGGCTCAGCCCTTCCTTCTCTGAGCTGGTCAGTCAGCTGTCGGCTAATTGCCAGTTCCCATCTCTCTCAACAGTTACTGTTGCTGATATCCTGCTCATCAGTCCTGCCTACTTAAGCTGTCCAGTTCAGAGGAGCTCTGCCTTCACCTTGGTCAACATCACAAGAAACATCTCCTGCGTTCCTGTTTAAAGACTGGCTTTGCTGACATTCCTTCTGGCTCCATATCCTGCTTACTGTTCCACTACTTTGATCCCTGACTTCTGGCTTGGCTAACTATCCGTTCTGTTTACTGAATTTGGCTATGTTTTGACTACATTTGTTCTTTTTACTTTTATTATTAAACAAGTGTGATTTAACTGTACTTCTGTCTCGGTCTGATTCCATGGTTTCTAACACAAGTCTAATCAGCATCTGTCATTGGACGTTACAGCGCCAGTCACTGCCACCCCTTGTGACTGCCTGGAGGTTTGTATTGTGCTCCTGCTCCTGTTACCTTGTAGTGCTAATATTTTACGGAAGGACTGTGAGTGCAAGATTATTACTTTTCGCATATCTTTAGTGTATTCTCACTTATTGCACTAGTGTTGCAATAACTTTTACTTTTAGACCACATTCACACGGAGGCGCTTTTTAGGCACTTTCATGCTAAAAAAAGCGCCTGAAAAGTCCAATTTCCATTAAAATCAATGAATGCTCTCGCACTGAGGCAGTGCACTGGCAGGGTGGTGAAAAAAAGCCCTCCACCATTGAAATGAATGGAAAGCTCTTTAAAAGCGCCTGAAAAACTCTCAAAAGCATCTGAAAAGCTCTTCAAAAGCGCTCAGTGTTTTACTGGCAATTTAGAAGCGCATCAGTGTGAAAGGGGCCTTAGTATATTTACATACGGCACCTGAATCTGATTGATTTCAAGTTGAAAAGAATTTTTTTTATGTAATTTAATTTTTTTAATTTTTTGTAAAAGTTTTTATTGAATATAGAAACATTGTATACAGAAATACAAACAGGCATATTGAAACTGGTATAAGCGGACGCAGCCGCCATCAAAATACCATTAATCATCATGTTCGTACAGGTAAGTCATAAAAGTCAGATACTCAATAATATTGACTTAATGCTGAATATTCCTTGCAAACTTGGAAGAGGAAGAGTTGGATTAAAGGTGGTTATCAGAAAACCTTAGAGAGGAAGTAAACCCTGATGAGTTTACTTCCTCTTTGATTCCCTGCAAAGGTAAAGCATAATGGACTACTATGCATCGCATAGTAGTCCATTATGTGTCACTTACCTGACACAGGAGCCAGCGAAGTCACCGCTGTCCCCTGTAGTCCGGAGCATCCATCTCCTCGGTGGGTCTCGCTGCTTCGCCGCTGTCATTCGGCGAAGCCGCGATGACGTCACTCCCGCACATGCGCACGGGAGCCGCCACTCGCGGCGCATCACCGTTGACAGCGGCGCGCTCAGTGCACCTGTGTGCCGCTGTCTATGGCGCATGTGCCTGTCTCTGTCTTGCATCTGCAACATGTCTGGGAGAGGGAGGGATTTATGTGGTGTAGTTTAAGGTGTGTTCTGTATCACCTGGAGAGTATTTTGTAAGCTTTCTCCTGTATCTGAACATTTACCGTCCCCTTATGGACGTGCTTGTAAATGTTTTCCCATTCTGGATTTGTAAGATCAACTGAGAGTTCCTGTTCCCATTTTTGATTGGCCCAATGTAGTTTGGGAGTTTAGTCAGAGAATAGTAAGGTATAAGTACGAGATATCAGATGGCCTCGGGGCTCTTCAATTAAACATAAATCTTCAAATGTGGTGGTGCGTCTAGACCAATCAGGTCTGGGAGTAGGTTTGTTGAAAAAGTAACCGTAGTTGTACATACGTCCAGAAGGAGAAAGATTGTGTGGTCGTTTTGGAGGCTAGTTCGGATTGGGAGAGAAGGTGCACTTCTGCAAAGAAATGTGCTGTTCGGACTGTAGAGTAAGGCCAACAGTCTGGCAGGAATGAGAAGTGTGCTCCAGGTGAAAAGTCCGGGTTTAGCCTGAGTGTTGTCATTGGGCCAAGAGGTGAGGAGATTTTATGTTTGTTGCAGGCATCTCAAAAGGACATTACGGGTAGGGTTAATAAGGGATGGGGTTTACATGTCTGGGGAGTGTGTTGAGAGGGAATCCATGGGAGGTGGGCCAATGGAAGGTTTGACATGGATTTTTCCAATTGGACCCAATCTTTGTGCGTAGAGTGTATGTTCCAGTCTATAATCCTAGTTAGGTGGCAGGCCTGTTGGTATTTTCGAATGTCAGGAAGGCAAATGCCACCTTTGAGTTTGGGAGTGGTTAGTCTCAGAAATCCTATTCTTTGTCGCAGTTTGCCCCAAATAAAATCTGTGCAAGCTTTTCGATAGGTGGAAAAGAAGGGGGTGGGAGCTTAATTGGAACCGTTTGTAAAACGTATAAGATCCTGGGTAGGATATTCATTTTAAGGATCGCGTCTGCCAAACGTATATGTAATAGCACATCTGTTCCAGGTAAATGGGAAGTTATCCTGACACTGTTTACAAGTAGGGATGAGCTTCATGTTCGAGTCGAACATACGTTCGACTCGAACATCGGCTGTTCGCCCGTTCGGCGAATTCTGAACGTTATGGGCCGTTCGCGCCAAATTCGCGTGGCGCTCACGGCCCACAATGCACTGCGATAGCACAGTGCATTGCTGGCTCATGATTGGCCAAGCATGCACTGTGTACCCGCATGCTTGGCCAATCACAGCGCCGGCAGCGAGGAGAGCCATGATTGGCCACAGGCAGGATGCCTGTGGCCAATCATAGCTCAGGCTGTGTAGTACACGCCCCACACTATATAAGGCCGCCAGCGCGGCGGCCTTGTGTAGTGTGTTGGTCTCTGTAGCAGTTAGTGGGTGTTCTGTGTACCTTCAACACAGTATACACCGATCGTTATTGGCCGATTTTTCGTTCTTGCTCTTCTGTAGTGGTTGTTGTCTGCGTGCCCTGACCGCAGTATACACCGCTATATTCACCTATATAGCTAGCGATATATCTATCTTTTATAATAGAGCTTGCAGTCAGTGTTAGGAGCTTGTGCGTGCTGTCTGCGTGCTCTGAACCCAGTATACACTGCTATATCCACCTATATAGCAAACTATCTTGCTCGTTTTAAATAGAGCTTGCAGTCAGCGGTAGGAGCTTGTGCGTGCTGTCTGCGTGCTCTGAACCCAGTATACACCGCTATATCCACCTATATAGCAAACTATCTTGCTCGTTTTAAATAGAGCTTGCAGTCAGCGGTAGGAGCTTGTGCGTGCTGTCTGCGTGCTCTGAACCCAGCATACACCGCTATATCCACCTATATAGCAAACTATCTTGCTCGTTTTAAATAGAGCTTGCAGTCAGCGGTAGGAGCTTGTGCGTGCTGTCTGCGTGCTCTGAACCCAGTATACACCGCTATATCCACCTATATAGCTAACTATCTTGCTCGTTTTAAATAGAGCTTTCAGTCAGTGTTAGGAGATTGTGCGTGCTGTCTGCGTGCTCTGAATGCAGTATACAACGCTATATCCACCCATAAAGCTAACTATCTTGTTCATTTTAAATAGAGCTTGCAGTCAGCGGTAGGAGCTTGTGCGTGCTGTCTGCGTGATCTGAACCCAGTATACACCGCTATATCCACCTATATAGCTAACTATCTTGCTCATTTTAAATAGAGCTTGCAGTCAGCGGTAGGAGCTTGTGCGTGCTGTCTGCATGCTCTGAACCCAGTATACACCGCTATATCCACCTATATAGCTAACTATCTTGCTCGTTTTAAATAGAGCTTGCAATCAGCGGTAGGAGATTGTGCGTGCTGTCTGCGTGCTCTGAAAAAGACGGACGGCAAAACAAATTATACAGGGGTGATAACCCTTCCCTATGTTTTCCAAAAAGCTTAACCGGTTCCCGACCAGCGCACGGCGATGTAAGTCGACAGAATGGCACGGGCAGGCATATTGGCGTACAGGTACGTCCAATCTTCAATGCCGCCCTGCCATCGCGAGTGCGCCGCTCTCGTGCCGGTCGGGACCCCCGTGAGTCTGGTCGCGGGTTCCGTGGACTCGGTCGCCGCGGGCATGCCCGCGATCGTCTCACGGGACAGCTGAATGGAGGAAATGCCGTGTAAACCGCATTTCTCCATTCTGCCTAGCAACTAGTGACGCTGATCTCTGCTCCATGTGATTGGAGCAGAGATCAGTGTTCACTAAATGAAAGCCGCCCAACCCCCCCACAGTTAGCAACACACCCCTAGGAACACTTAACCCCTACACTGCCACCCACTGGTTAACCCCTTCACTGCTAGTGTCATATACACAGGAATCACTGCATTTATATAGCAGTGATTACTGTAGAAATGACAATGGTCCCAAAAATGTGTCAAAAATGTCCGATGTGTCCGCCACAATGTCGCAGTCACAATAAAAATCGCTGATCATTTTGTAAACGCTATAATTTTTGCGCAAACCAATCAATAATTGCTTATTGCGATTTTTTTTACCAAAAATATGTAGAAGAATACATATCGGCCTAAACTGAGGGAAAAAAAAATTTTTTTTATATATTTTTGGGGGATATTTATTATAACAAAAAGTAAAAAAAAAGTTTTTTTCAAAATTGTCGCTCTATTTTTGTTTATAGCGCAAAAAATAAAAACCGCAGAGGTGATCAAATACCACCAAAAGAAAGCTCTATTTGTGGGAAAAAAGGACGTCAATTTTGTTTGGGAGCCACGTCGCAGGACCGCGCAATTGTCAGTTAAAGCGACGCAGTGCCGAATCGCAAAAAGGGGTCTGGTCTTTGACCAGCAAAATGGTCCGGTCTGTAAGTGGTTAAAAATAGTTTTTTTGACTGGAGCTACACTTTAAAAATGTACCAGTTGAAAACTACAAACAGATTCAATTTAACACAACAAACCTACACAGTCCCTGTCTTGTTTGCACCGCCTGTATACTGCTGTTCTGAGTATATAGGGCCTGGGGGGCCACACGTATTTCCTTTTTTTAATATGGGTACGGGGTTCCCCTTAATATGCGTACAAGACCCAAAGGGGCTGATAATGGGCAGGGAGGGCTACCCATGCCATTTTTCTCAATGATTTTCAACCATATTGCAGGAACCAGATATAACATTAAAACCGCAAGCAGTTTTAAATGACGTTATTTCCGTTAAATGTCATTTTGTGCAGGGACTGTTATAAACACGGGAAACACGTGGCACTTCACAGGCATACTACAGACACCCCCAGGCACAATATTTAAAGGAATATTTCACTTTTTTTTTTCACTTTAATCGTCATTAAAATCAGTGCTCCCGCCAAAACGGTCATTTTTAAAACTTTTTTTGCATTGACCCATGTCCCCTGGGGCAGGAATCAGGTCCCCAAACCCTTTTTAGGACAGTATCTTGCATATTAGCCATTAAAATTAGCACTTTTAATTTCGAACGTTCGAGTCCCATAGACTTTAATGGGGTTCTAACGTTCGTACGAATTTGGGGTCCGTTCGAAAAGTTCTGGTGCGAACCGAACCGGGGGGTGTTCGGCTCATCCCTATTTACAAGTATCATGAGGTAGCATAATGTTCAGGGTGTTAGATTTCGTAAAATTAATTTGAAGGTTGGTTAGGGTCTTGAATGTGTCAAAGTCTTTAAGTAAGTTTGGGATAGTCGTGAGCGGGTCCTTGAGAAAGAGAAGGATGTCATCTGCAAAGGGTGCTAATTTGTAAGTGCGATTTTTAATTTCTATGCCCTTAATATCTGGGTTTGCCCTGATGCGTCTTAGAAAGAAGCTTGGAAGGCTAACAACAGATACAAACAAACCCAGGGATAAACTGAGGAAAAAAACATTGTGCTGGGTGTTCAGTGTGCTCCTGTAACTTTAAGAAGGGGTGGCTCCCCTTCAGTCCACCTGCTTTCATCTATCCATCAGAATGCATGTGCCTCCACTGTGGGGACACTTATAAGTTAGTGTTAGGTACCACAGATATTGGGGTGCCTTAGCGCAGCTCTGTGGCTTACGCATGCATTTGCAAATGTGTGCAGACTAAACCCCTGTTTTTAACGCATACTGTTAGACAGGTTATCTGGTTGTCTGTGGGCTGGTGGTAAGTAAAGCTTGGTTTTTTCCTCGGTTTATCCTTGGGTTTGTTTGTACCTGATGCGTCTTAGCAGAGGTTCAAGTGTGAGGATAAATATTATGGGGGAGAGGAGGCATCCCTGGTGGGTTCTGTTCGAGATGGAGTAGGTGACCATTTACATGGACTTTCGCAGTAGGGTTGGGGTAGAGCGCCAGTATGAAGTTTAACATTTTGGTGGGGAGGCCCATAGCCTTCAGGGCTTCTGTCATGTAGTCCCATGCCACCCGGTCGAACGCCTTCTCCGCATCGAGTGATGGCAGGAAACCCTGATTGTGTGTAGAGGTTAGCCAATTATGGATATTGATGGCTTTGAGAGTATTGTCTTTCGCTTCCCTGCCCGGGACAAAGCCAACTTGGTCAATATCAACGAGTTGGGGAAGGAAAAAGAGAAGACAATTTCCTAATGTTTTTGCGCACCACTTCAGATCCACGTTGAGCAGCGAGATGGGTCTGTAGCTAGTAACTATAGAAGGCTCTTTTCCTGGTTTCAGTATCACTGTTATGTGGGCGCTAAGTAAATCATGTGGGGGTTCAGTGGGAGTTGCAAGAGAGTTAAAGGTCGACAGAAAAAAACGGGGTGAGTATCCTGGGGACTGGTAAGAGGGCCATTTGCCCATTCCTAATAATGAAACAGCAGGATACCAAGTGTACTAAATCTATACCACACCCATACTGTACTTTATAATGCACTTATTCCAAACCTAGACTGCACGTTTATCAACCCTATACCACATTATACCAAACCTTTACCACATCTGAATCTACCTTGCACTGGTGCCACGACTATACCATACTTATACTGTACCCATACTGCATGTAGATTAACTGGCACTGTCATTAAATGCAAAGGCACTCCTAAAGGGCCACAGCAAAACCTGGCAGAAGAACATCTCAAAGGACTGCATCTCCTGTAATAATTATTCTGTGAGCCCGTTTTGATTCCCTGCCCCCTTTGCCGCCATCCTCCTTTTCTTTTGGACAGTGCATAACCAGGTCTAGGACTAGCATCACCACCACAAATATGCTCTGGCAGTATAGAGCACTTGATAGATTAAGCTTTAATACTGCTCACTGCTGCACTTGAGGTGGCCTTGCTACTGTTCATGTCATCTTATCAGAAAAACAACAAAATAATATTGTGCTTGTGTGAATAATAACAAAATAGCTGCAACAAATATTGTGAGATATGACACAACAAACTAGTAATGAAAAAAGTTGATAAGTTGCGCTCAAAAATGAATACATAACATGAACAACAACAGAGGCTGAGTGAAGGAAAACAGTTAATTAGATGAATGAACAACAATCTAAGGTGCTTATGCAAAGCAAAATCCAAAAGGAAGAGCACATCCTGATTTTACTGTGGGTGATGTCACAAGGTGGAGGTTTCTTTTTGGATTTTGCTTTGCATAAGCACCTTAGAATGTTCAAATGTCATTGTATGCCTAGTCCTTAGTGTTAATCACTTTGTATGCTAAATTGTGTTATTACCATTGTTAATCAATTTTATGCTTGCCTAGTTACCAACCATATTGGGTGACAATATATTAAGTTTTCCTTCTATTTGGTTTGGTGCCTGATTTATTTGATATAGCACTACTATTGGGTGCTACAAGTATTTATTTTGGTGATTTCCTGTGATATTGTATGTTTTAACACTCAACCTGGTGTGTCACTGGGGCTGAGGTTCTTGAGAAGGTTGAGGAATAGAACAGAGGGCTCATCATATACAGCAACTCATCATATCCAGCAGCCCATACGGGGGGTAGTGCTACAGGTGTCACTCATCATAAATTCAAATTATGTTTAGTGGCTATGTTCTATGTAAGAAGCTTAGATCCTTAGTAAAAACAGTACATATCTCTAGGGATGAGCCGAACACCCCTGGTTCGGTTCGCTGCAGAACATACGAACAGGCAAAAGATATGTTTGAATGTGCGAACATCGTTCAAGCCAATGGGACACGAACGTGGAAAATCAAAAGTGCTAATTTTAAAGGCTTATTAAAGGTTATTGACATAAAAAGTGTTTTGGGACCCGGGTCCTGCCCCAGAGGACATGTATCAATTCAAAATTCTGTAGACACTATTAGATACTATGTACACCGGCTGCACTGTATTAGCAACTGTACTATGGCTGCACTGTATTGTGTACACCACCAGAAGTGTAGTAGAAACTGTAGACACTGTATTAGATACTGTGTACACCACCTGAAGTGTATTAGAAACAGTACACCCTAGAAAACCCTAGAATGCACTGTAGATATAGACTATACTGGATGCAGAGTATATATATAAAAAAAAAACACACACACACACACACACACATATATTAATACACCACCTGAAGTGTATTTGAAACAGTACGCACCACAGAATACACTGTATATATAGGCTACACTGAATGCAGAGTGTGTATATATACACACAGTAAAACCTTGGTTTGACAGTAACTTGGTTTGAGGGCGTTTTGCAAGACAAGCAAAATTTTTTATTCAATTTTGACCTAATATACAAGCGATGTCTTGATATACAAGTAGCGTCAAGTCACAACTGAGTATAAAAAAAGAAAAGAAGAGAGGCGCCTCTAAGTGTAGCAAAATGGTTAAATTTAACGAAGGTACAATATTTAGCAACATATTGCTACACTGGCGCCTCTCTTCTCTTTTATGCTCTGTAGCTCCTGATGGATTTTGCTTCTAATCCACTTGTGGAAGCTTCCATTTGTGGATGGACATTTTATGGTGACACAACCTGGTAACATTGCTATAATCTTTTTGTATGGACTATAAACTAAAGGATCTATGAATAAATGGTTGTGGAACAAATCATTTGAGTTTTCATTATTTCTTATGGTGAAATTTGCTTTGATATACAAGTGCTTTGGATTACAAGCATGTTTCTGGAGCAAATTATGCTCGCAATCCAAGGTTTTACTGTGTATAAATATACTGCCTGCACTGACTGAATATAGAGTAAACACTCAATTTATAGGCTATGCTAAATGTAGGGAGTATCTATCTATCTATATATATATATATATATATATATATATATATATATATATATATATATATATATATATATACACATATACATACACACACACACACACACATATATATTATATATACATACACACATATACATACATACATATATATCAAATACACTGCCACTAACTGAATAACCTGCCTGCTTAATCTAACTCAAGCTATCTCTCTGTCCACATCAACAACACTGCACAGTTGCCTTATATAGTATGGGGCATGGACTTAGTCCTCCTGAGCCATGATTGTCCAAAGGCACCCTGCCTTTGGCCAATTATCGCTCTCTTAGCAGAGGGTGCTGTGATTGGCCAAAGCATGCAGGTCAAGTGTATGCTTTGGCCAATCATCATACAACAATGCACTGCAAACATGCAGTGCATTATGGGGCGTTCCACGGCGCTCGAATTTGCAGCAAATGCCCCATAATCTTTGCTGTTCTGTGAACGGGCAAACACCCGATGTTTGAGTCTAACTTATGTTCGACACGAACATCAAGCTCATAACTACATATCGCACACATTACACATAGTTAGGCACACAGTTAACCCTTTGATTGTCCTATATTTTAACCTCTTCCTACCCAGTGTCATTCGTACAGTGGCAGTGCATATTATTAGCACTGATCACTGTAATAATTTCATAGGTGATGTCAGCGACAGTTAGTCAGCCCCCCCCCCCCCCCCCCCCCGTGTCAGTTAGTATCAGGTTTCCCGCCACACTATCACAGTCCTGTTATAATGTGCAGGACAACTGAAGTCTACTTTCTCTAGGTTCAAAAATAGCACTCCACGGCAGCCATTATCTTTAAGGGGTCCTCCCAGAAGGACAGATTGTTGCAGATTTCCACATACTTAGGTCATAAGGAAGAGACAAATGTCACAGATGCATCCACTTAAGGCAAAAGCCCTGGGGGGGTGACCATGTGCCAGGAAGTGTCTGAAATATTTATTATAACTTCCAGCATACAACCAACTGGCCATCCAAGCCCATTGATTGGCCAGGTATTAAACATCCTTTGCATAGAATATTATCCCTGCTGGACAAAGCTCAACACATTATGTGACTGACAATACACTTTACACTACCTGACACAAAACCAAGCTGACCAAATCTCTCTACAAAATCATAAAAATGCAAAAAGGAATTGAAAAAATACTATATCCCTACATTTTAAAAACGTATTAATTTAAAATTGCCACATTGCCTTATTATCACAACAAAAGTGTGAATATCTGAATTCATTTGTGTATGTATAAAGTTACAAATAGTGATTCAGCTAAGAAATAAATCATGTTGCAAAAAATGTATATTGTCATTTTTTTTTTTATGTTTTAAACTAATTACAAGATCCTATCTCAAATTGTGTGTGCCTGTCAACCAAGGTTCTGGTTATCAGAGCCAAAATAAGGAAGAAGTGATAGACTGCGGGGAAATGTAACTGTACAGCAATTTGTTATCTCACAGAACAGGAATGCAGAGTTCTCGTAGAACATTTATAGGTGTCAGTTAAAGGCAAAGGATTAATTGATCGCATTGATAACAATCTACAAGTATGAAATTGCAACAGGCTCACTAGAAACCAGTTGTGGCTGCTTGGAACCAAGGTCTTTTTTAATGTCACATATCATAAGTGTCTTTAATTACTAAACACAAAAATAACACAATGAAGAAATCATGTTGCAAGCTGATTAAAAGTCTGTCAGATCAAACCAGAAGGAAATAAAGTAACTGTCCAAATGATCATAAAATCTATGTGGAGCACACAAGTATAGTATATGGCAGTGATTACAAATTTGAGATTAATAGGCTATGACTTTACTAAAATGATTGTACCTGTTCATCCTTAGTATAGCGTTAGATACAAACATTTGGACAGAGCTTGACAAATAGAGCCATAAAAAATGCACTGATTCTGGGTACAAGAGAAGACAAAGATTTCTGTAGACAAATTCTACCTTTTGACCTAATTCTAGATGTCTGGTGAGGTTCCTCTCTCTCTTTTAGTACACCCAATCTATAACTCTGGTATTTTATCAGGGCAGGGCTCTCAGCCCTTCTTTCTCTGTGCTCAGGTTGCTTAGCTGTTGGTTAATTGCCAGAACTCATTGTTCCACAGTGGCTAACCTATTGATCATTGCCTGCTCGTCAGTCAAGCCCACAGCTCCTGTCTATTTAAACTGCCTGGTTCATTTCATCAATTGCCTTTGCCTTGGTCAAACATATCTGGAGACTCTTTGCTGTGTTCCTGTTGAAGACTTGCTTGGCTGATGTCCCTTCTGGTTCCTGATCCTGTCTGCTGCCTCGGACTATGCTGATCTCTGGCTCCCTCGATTTCCTGGCTTGTTCCAAATACCTGTTTTGGCTATCGAACCCTGGCTATGTTTTGACTACGTTTACCAGTTGTACCATTTTTACCATTTTATTAAAAGGTGTGATTTTTACTGCATTTTCTGTCTCCGTATGTGTCATGGTTCCTGACAATCTTCTTACTGATCACAAGATTTCTATTCCTTACCTCCTCACAAGGATCTAGATTCTCAGTGTATTCACACAGTGGGGCTTCACCTAACCTGTCCCTATCTCTCAGTTGTGTATTCTCCTTTCTTGATCATACTATTTCCTTGAGATGCACCTTTTTCCTTTGCAGATAGACATATAATTTTGTTGTAAGATGGCATTTAATGCATGACTGATGATAACAATATGTTTAAAACTAACACCAATACCATTATTCATGCCTTTGAACCCCCGTCGCCCAACATAATACACAAGACAATTTTCTTGGATGAGCAAAGTTGCAACCTTATTGGCTTCCAATTTCCAATCACAGTTAAAATGTGAGCACCTAATATTGTTATAACATTGCAAATTTATCTAAACACCTGTCTTCACCACAGCTTTCAGACAAGTGTCCAACTAGCCAAGGCTCTCAGAAGGCTTCAGGCTGGGTTCACGCCTCCGATGGAAGCTGCTCACAGCAGGGGTCCAGTGCGCATCCAATTCGCATAGGTGTGAACCCAGCCTAAAAGCTAGAACCATATAAAAACAGGAAAGGTATAAAAGAATTCCAAAATAAAGCTTTTGCAAGCATTTATAGAAGGGCACTGTTTGAAGTCAGATCAAAGAGAGGCATAAACTATCTGCCAAAGAACTGCCATGTTTCCAGCAATCGGGCTATCATTCCTTACAGGAAAAGCAGCCTGCATGATGGTATGGTAGTCAAGCCAAGATCTCTCAGATACTTGCCTTTTCTGACTATTCCCTAACCTCTCACACCCATGATTCATTTATGATTCCAGGTAGCTCAAGCATAAAATAACTGCTGGAAATGTTGAATAATATTTAGCCTTATCCTAAATTATCCATTATTCAGCAGGGGAACTAAGTGACTCAGTGAAATTAGAGTTTCTGACAATGTCATATCTATTGAAGACACCCTGTGAGCACAAGTTCTTCACATGGTGCTTTCCACGCTGGGTTGGGCAAAATGTTATAGAGAGGGTTCCCTGTCATCAGATGAAATATTTGCACAATTGGATCTCCACACTCCGAAACATTGCATATGTAGATGAAGATGGCACCGGGGGTTGCGCATGGGTGGTAGATCATCCCGGAATCTGCGTCCTGACCAGTGGTCTATCTTGCTGGTAGCCATGGAGATGCCATTAAGACAGTCTAAGCACTGTATCTGGTGAGATATTGGCGAGGAGTCTTCTGAATATGTTATTACAATGCACTCTTTGTTCCTTTTCTGTCATCTGTTTGAAGCTATCCTTATGTATTGTAAATCTATTGGATACGATGTATTGGGTGAGTTTGGCATCCCTCTCTTCCTTGTTTGCCTTTAGAACTGAGCAATCATACAGCAGACAGTTCCAAAATAACCTCCTAGTGGTCACTTGAGGTCAGGGCTGTCTTTAAGGCAGGGCAAAAGGGGCAGCTGCCCTGGTCCCTGTCATTGTTGTGGGGCCCAAAGCAGCTTCCTCATACTTGCCAACTATCCCAGTTTAAATTCCCCTGCCCCTTGAAGTTTTAGTCCCGTGCTATGTCCTGATATCTCAGTGTGAAGTGCTGCTACTAATGCTGCCCAGCTCTGCCCTATTGTTTTGTACAAATGACTCACCTGTGTTTACATGTAAATAACCGGCAATCATATGTAAATAGTGGTGGCATTCATATGTAAATACCTGCATTTGGCAGCATAGATATGTAAATAAAGGCAACATTCATAAGTGTATCATGCTCCCTGCAGTGAGGAGATGATGTGCTGTAACCTATAGCAACCAATCAGTGAGCAGTATTACTGTACAGTAATCTCTAGCAACCAATCAACAAGCATAAATCATTTGCTGTAATCTCTAGCAACTAATCAGTGAGCCATAATGTATGCTGTAACTTCTAGGAACCAGTCAGTAAGCGGTAATTATACACTGTAACCTTTGGCAACCAATCACAATCGCTGCCTGATCTGATACAGTAAACTGATTTTAAGTCTAGCTGCTATTTATTGTATGCCTCAGAGCAGGTGGAGCGCAAAATTGTATGGGGGGGGGGGGGGGGGGGTACCAAGAAACATATGCCAGGGTCCAATCAATATTAAAGACAGCCCTGCTTGAGGATACTATATATATATATATATATATATATATATATATATATATATATATATATATATATTGTGGCAGCAGGCAGGTAAAGTCACCTGGTTGTATCCAGGATGGTAAATATGTGTGTCCTAGATTCAGGCTTTATGCAGACTTTTACAATTAGAGGGGAAGAGTTAATGAGCCCAGCTGAAGTAAGTGGGCTCATTAAGGCCTCTACAAAAAACCCCAGCATGCATAGGGAGATGCTCCATCCTGGAACCAGTTTTGTGTGTATAGACTGGGGAGTCTGAGATCTGTTCTGTGCGGTGAGTTAACGCCTGTGTGGCAAACCCCTACAATAGAGACAGGGACTGGGGCAGCACAAGGCTGCACCCAGTTGTTAGACAGGGAGTCTACGTGTGTAGTTAGAGGTCAAGCTGACCAGGATTTATTTTCTTGTTTTATTTTGTTTGGCTGTTATATGTATCACTGCATGTAGCCTAAATAAACCGGATCTTTTGTTTTTTGCACCTACACCTCTGTCTGCTGTGCCTGACTTTGTGTTGTGAACCCATCCAGGGGGTCACACACACCCGCTACCGAGCTAACCCCTCACAATATATATATATATATATATATTTACTGTGTATACAGAGTGCCTTGAAAAAAGCATTCATACCCCTTGAAATTGTCCACAATTTGACATGTTACAAGCAAAAACGTAAATGTATTTTATTGGAATTTTATGCTGTAGACCAACACAAAGTTGTACATAATTGTGAAGTGTGAGGAAAATTATAAATGTTTTTCAAAATGTTTTACAAATAAATATGTGAAAAGTACATACATATATATATATATATATATATATACACACACATACATACACACACACACACACACACACACACACACACACAGAGGAAAATAGTGGTTATGGAAGCATTTATGTGTATAGTTATTTGGATATTTATTGTATCTTTTCTAGCTGGGACTTTGTTATCCCCCATATGGTCATTGCTGGCACCACTCTATTGATCTAATGATAAAGCCGCTTCTAGGAATAGTATTGACTAGAATTTCACTAAGATATGGATATAGATGAGCATAGATTGTGACAAAACTTTGCTTATGATAAAACTGTGATTAATATAAATATAATTGTTCATGTATGTTATTTATGTACAGTGTATTAACTCCTGGCAACAACCCTAAAGAAGCCAACTTTGATGAAACATGTAGAGGAATGAACAGTGTAGCCTTGATGGAAATAAATAAGTAACTGTATTCTTGCTGTTAATGGAAAATATTGCTGTATATTGCCTTTTATTCGATTTTAATGGATATGAAATAAAAAAATGTAATTTTAAGTAATTTTTATTTGTTGTGGCACCAATATAGAAACATGTTGACCTTGAGCCCTTCCTCATCTGGTACACTCTGTTACAAGATGGCACAAAAATGATGGTTGGAAAATTAGAGTTTAAATTGGATTGTATAAGAAAAACATTGTTCCTCCCTCAATGTGATAAAAACATAATAAGCAGTCAAACAATGATTCGGATCTTCCGAAGTCTACGAATCTAGGAATGTAGCCTTTTAGAAATATTTGGGGAGCTTTATGATATAATTAGTATAGTCATCATTTGTATTTTTAGACATAATACATATCTTTTACAAAGTTTTATTCACACGAAATTCAATTGTTACTAAATCTTTGCCCTTATGCCCCCTTTTTATTTTAAATATGAAAGAAACATTTTGTTTAAGAATTGAAAAGACTGGAAATTGTTCTGGCATTTTGAATTATATATTTAGTTGCAGCTATACTAGTAAGGGATGCTTTCCAAAGCCATCTAATGACCAGTGTGGGTGAATAGTTGGAGGGTGGATATGAGGGTGAATATATCAGTGGCAGCAATCACAGTAAATGCATCTGTTGTATTTTGTGTAATGTTTTATAGCGAGCATGATTTATGTGGGGTTGAAGAGATGATGGGATTGTACAGGATATGATTAATTTCATTGATAAAATGGTTGGCAAGTCATTGAACAGTAATCGGTGTGTGGGGGTTGGGAGGAATGAAGATAAATGATGGTATGCAAGTAGGATTTTCAGGAAATTTAGTTCTTGAAGTATTAAAGTAATTTTTGAGACTAAATCTGAACATTAACAGTTAGACATGCTTCTCAATTAACTATAATTATAAAAGAATCATCATTCATATTAGTTTCATAAAAAAAAAAAAAAAAAATGAACATTTTTACAGTAGAAATTCAGTATGCAAAAATCGTATTACTTGGTAAAAGTTAACCATATCATACAAAGTAATTGTTTCTATATATGCAACACTGAAAATATATGCACAGGTCCCCCTTACTAGTACATCGGTTACCAATTACAAGCACAGTTTCATGTACATTGACAAAAAAGTCTAAGCCCTTGTACTCACGGTCGGACATTCCGACAACAAAATCCGACGGATTTTGTCCGAAACTGTTGCATACACAGTCGGACAAAGTTGTCAGAAAATCCGATCGTACTTAACGTGATGACGTTATTTCATTATGACGGGACTACATTCAGGCTAGTAGCCAATAGCTTTGGTCTAGGAATTTGATCTAAACATGCGTGGCACTTTGTCTGATCGGAATTCTCTACACATGATCAGACAAAGTCCGATCGGATCGTGTTGTCAGAAAATTTTATAACCCTGCTGGAAAACTTGGTCCATCGGATACTCCGACGGAAACAGTCCGATGGAGCCCACACACTGTCGGATTATCCAACAACGCGGTCCGATCGGACATTGTCTATCGGAATGTTCGACCGTGTGTACAAGGGCTAAGGGGTACCTTTTTTTACTGTATATTGCTGAACAACTTGAAGAAGAGGTGAATAGAAACATAGAAAAGTATAGATCTATGTTTATCCCAAACATGTTTGAAGCCATTTACTGTGGACTAACTCACTAACTCTTCTGGAAGTTTAGTTCGAACATCACCTACCCTTTCAGTAAACTAATACTTTCTAAGATTTGTTTTGAACTCTTCTCCTGTTAGTTTGAAGTCATGTCCCCGTGTTCTTGATTTTGGTTTCATATTGAAAATCCTGTTCTCTTGAACCTTATTCACCCCCTTGATGTATTTAACCGCATGCCGACTGCCGCACACAGATGTACATTGCCGCAATGGCACAGGCAGGCAAATGGGCATACGGATATGTCCCTTTAAATTTGCCACCTTTCAGTTGCGCCACACATCGCGGGAGCATGCCCATGGGTCTGGGAAGTTGATGTTCTCCGGTCCGCGTGGAGAGGTAGAATGGGGAAGTGCCGATGTAAACAAGGCATTTCCCTGTTTTGCCTGGTGTCATGACAGAGATTCACTGCTCCCTGTGATCAGGAGCAGTGATTGCTGTCATGTCCTGGTAGCCCCCCTCCCCACAGTTATAATCACTCCCTAGGACACATTTAGCCCCTTCATCGCCCTTATTGGTTAACCTCTTCCCTGCCAGTACCATTTACAAAGTAATCAGTGCATTTTTATAGCACTGATCGCTGTATAAATGACAATGGTTTCAAAATAGTGTCAAAAGTGTCCGATGTGTCTGCCATTATGTCGTAGTCATGATAAAAATTGCAGATTCTTCTCCAGACCAGGACATCAGAAAAGTGCCCTCCAGAAAATTCATTAGCAGTCTCTTCCAGGCTCTCAGCCCAGCTCCTGCTGAGGCACAGACTGCAATTTCTTGTCTCACTAGCTATCTCCCAAGGGCAGCGGCTCCAGAAGAACTAAAACTCTCCTTGATGAGAAAAGAACGCCCTGGAAAGGCCCCCCTAACATTATCACATTATCTCCTCCCCAGCCACCTTCTGGATGCCTCTTTCCAGGCATTGGCTTGAGCATGATAAATATTTACACGGATCATTTGACTCTCCCTGCCCAATATTCTGGAAGCTTCTTCCAGAAGCAGGTGAAAGAAATCAAATACCCTAGCTAGGAAGCCCTGACCAGACAAAAACAATTACTGCTCCACTGACTGCAGTAAAGCTAAAAAATGAATTTAAGCTTAACAACCTAACTAGAAGATAGTGCTACATATACATTGTTTATTTAGGTGAATCTAGTACTTAACTTTCCTTTACTCCCTCCTATGGCATTAATAGTGTAAGTACTACCACTGCCAAAAAGTGTCTGTATCTTCCATATCCATCAACTTTAAAATGATTATAAACACACTGAGCATGCGCAGAGGACTTCAAGATGGCCGCTTAAGTCTGTAGCTCTGCACCACCTGGCCTAACGGCACACAGAGCACCCAACTCTGACCAGTGGGATGGCACCGGACCACGCCATCAGCTGGGGGAATCCCTAAGGAGCCAGTACATGTCCAGGTGTACGGCCAGAAGAGACCTACAGCCACGATTTAACCCGATCCCGGAGCCACTCATTTCCAAGATGGCGGCCGCAGCACAATCCTGTGCTGACATGGAGGAGAAACTCACCGAACACTCGGCTCTGGACCCCCTGAAAATGCCCCTGGGGTGAGCCACTGATTATTCACCATGCTATGGCACCCACCCTGGCCTCCACAGAGTCAATCATAGGCCGTACCATGAAGGATCACATGCTTTCATCTATGGGGCCTGCTGAGGTCTACCACACCAGCCTGGGCAAGGTAACTCAGACACCTTCATAAACACATCTGACATGTTCAATAAACTGACAATGTACTGTTGGTAAATATATATATATATATATATCCGCCCTTAATTTCTTCTACCACCACTGCACAAAAAAAAGCTGCTACTTAAAAAAAAAAAAAAAAGTATATTATCTGAAATTAAACTTATAATCAAGTGAAATATAAATAACTAGTAGCGCTAGTGCAATAGATCACAGAAATAATTAGTAATAATAATACATAAATCACCCAGTGACAAGTGAAATAATATTTAACAACTTGCCTACTGGGCACTTAAACACCCCTCCTGCCCAGACCAATGTTCAGCTTTCGGTGCTCTCACACTTTGAATGACAATTACTCAGTCATGCAACACTGTACCCAAATTCATTTTTTGTCCTTTTTTTCCCACAAATATAGCTTTCTTTTGGTGGTATTTGATCACCTCTGGGTTTTTATTTTTTGCGCTATAAATGAAAAAAAGGCTGAAAATTTTGAAAAAAAACTAATTTTTCTTTGTTTCTGTGATAAAATTTTGCAAATTATTAATTTTTCTTCATAAATTTTGCCACAATTTATGCTGCTACATATCTTTGGTAAAAATAACCCAAATTAGTGGATATTATTTAGTCTTTGTGAAAGTTAGAGAGTCTACAAGCTGTGGTGCGAATCATAAATAATTGATCACATCTGATGTACTGGTGGCCTCTCTCACTTCTTGTGACCCGAACAAGTCGGGAAAGTACAAATACCCCCCAAAAGACCCCTTTTTGGAAAGTAGACATTCCAAGGTATTTAGTAAGAGGCATAGTGAGGTTTTTGGTGTTGTAATTTTTTCCCACAATTCTTTGCAAAATGAAGAATTTTTTGTTTTTTATTTTTTTTTTCCCACAAAATTGTCATTGTAATAGGTTATTTCTCTCACATGGTACATGTATACCACAAATGACACCCCAAAATAAATTCTGCTACTCCTCCTGAGTATTACGATACCACATGTGTGGGACTTTTTCACAGCCTGGCCACTTAGAGAGACCCAACATGCAAGGAGCGCCATCACGTGTTCTAGGAGCATAGATTACACATCTAACTTGTTGACTACCTATTACACTTTTGAAAGCCCTGGAGCATCAGGACAATGACACCTGACACTGACATGGCACTGATGGCACTGATGGCAGATGGCACGTGACACTGATGTGACACTGACGACAGATGGCACTAATACGTGGCACTGATGACACTTGACACCGATGACAGATGGAACTAATATGTGGCACTGATGTGGCACTGATGACAGATGGCACTAATACATGGCACAGATGACAGAGGGCACTAATACGTGGCACTGATGACAGAGGGCACTAATACGTGGCACTGATGACACCTGACACTGATGACAGGCGGCACTGATGACACGTGACACTGACAGGGGGCACTGGGGACACATGGCACTAGGGACGGGTGGCACTGGGGACACGTGGCACGTGGTACTGGGGACAGATGACACTGTTAGGTGGCACTGAAAGGTGGCACTGGGGACAGATGGCACTGGTGACAGGTGGGCGTGTGTATGTGTATACTCACTGAAACTGACACTGCAGCTGCAGCACGGAAGCTCTCCCTCCTCACACGCTGTCTCTGTATGAGGAGGGGAGCCGGCGATGAGAGATGATCTCATATGTTTACATATAAGATCACCTCTCATTGAACTAGTAGATCGAGTGCTAAATGGCCGCTGTGATTGGCCATTTAGCACGATCTGTGATTGGCTGTGTCCGAGGGACATGGCCAACACAGAACTTCCCCGATGCGCGCCCGTGGCAGCGCGCTTTGGGGAAGTAAACAGGAGGACGTCCAGGGACGCCCTCCCGGAAGCTCGCGCCCGCTCTATAGCCAAAAGACGGCTACAGAGCGGACGCTAAGTGGTTAAATAAACCAAAACTGCAACATATTCCAAAAAATTTTAAATCCTTGAAACGTCCACCACACCACGTGCTTGTGACACCTCTCCCTCTGAAGAACACAGTCACCAACTTTTAATGCCTCCCACTCTCGTGTTCGGCTCAAGCATAATTTACCCACACCTGGGTTAAATAAGGACCAGCCACTTAATCCACGTAATTGCTATCAAGGTGACTCTATATATGAAAAAAATAAAAAGTGCTCCACATAGCGTGATAATGTTTCAACCAGTTTAATAAATTCACACCAACACTCCAATGGTTAAACTCACATGTCACACAATGAGAAAAAGCCTCCAATATAAATCACAGCAAAGAAAAACAGATGGCTCAGCAGTATGCTGCGTCTTCGGCAGACCTGAAGTGTGCGCTCATTCAATGTCTCTCACCCACTCCTAGGTATCTGCTCTCGGGAACAAATTAACTTCTTAGCTAAGAGGCGTCTCAAGTCATGTTTCGTCACTTTGACTTCCTCATGGGATCAATCTTAGTGCTCACAGTTATGCCGCGTACACACGATCAAACATTCGGGTGGAAAAGTCCGGCAAACTCAAGTCCGCCGTACAATCCCCCCGTGTGTAGCCTCCGGCTGACTTTTTTTTTACCCGAAAGTACGGCGGACTTAGAAAGTAGTTTTGCACTTCAATCTTCCTGCCGGACTTGCATTTCGGCGGACAATCTGACCGTGCGTATGCCAGTCCGCCGTACTTTTGAAATGAACGGACTTTTCCCCGCCCGGAGAAAAGTCCGCTCAATTTGAGCGCGTCTCCAGGTAGGCGGGGCCCGCGAAGGAGACATCGCTGGCCCCGTCCGCCTGGTATGGACTTAAAGGGGAACCCCAACACCAAAAAAAATCGGTGTGGGGGTCCCCCCCAAGTCCACAACAGACCCTTGTCTGAGCACGCTACCCTGCCGGCCAGGAAAGGGGGGGGACGAGCAAGCGCCCCCCCCCCCTCCTGAGCCATACCAGGCTGCGTGCCCTCAACATGGGGGGGGTGCCTTGGGGAAGGGGGGCCGGACTAAGTCCGCCGGATAGTCGGCTACGTGTGTACGCGGCATTATGCGTTCTCTACAATGAGCCCAAGGACTATATATCCAGAGGTCTTTTAAATAATATATTGTCAATGTTCAAGGTTAGGCTCGTTGTCAATTGGTTGATAGGCCGGATGGCTATTAGCCCTCATTATGCTTATATAACCGCGTATGTTTTTCATCCATCAGACGAACAAGTTCGGCAGTGGATAATATGCCTTTTTACCTTCCTTGCTTAGTTGCTTTAGGAATTGATCACCTCACCTCTACAGAAAAATGCTATATTGTCTTGTCCTTGACATATTTGTACAACATTGTATAGGCAACAGAAAGGTTTATATTGAAATAAAAAACGTATTGAAAGAAAAATGATTGTAAACCCTATTTTTTTTCTTTAAATAACAGATTTATACTCGCCAGTATATACTGTGCAATGGAATCACACAGAGCGGACTGTGAACCCAGGGCCAGATATAGCCGGACTGATGTGGGGGTGCAGTAAAAAATGTCAGGGTGCAGGGAATGGGAGATCAGTATACACAAACAGAATCAGTAGGGCAGCATACAGTTGGTTAGCAGGGCAGTGCCAAATGTGTGGGTGGGGGAATCAAGTCTTTTTTTTTGTTCGACCCACTCGTTATTAAAAAATGTATGGGTTGAACCTTCTTTAAAGAAGAATTTCATTAAAACCAGCAACAGTGGAGAAAATGAACACCTTGGTCAGGTCTATGTATGTCTATGCATAATTTACAGAGTATGGGGGTTAGGAGTAAGCAATAAACTAATTAGCTAACTAACTAACTAGAACCATGTTTACATCAGAGTCTTACTTTATCTCTAAGTATCTGTCATTCCCCCTATACATCAGAGTCCCCCCTTAGATCCATGTTTCCAACGTCCCACCTTACATAAGTGTCCCCAGAGGGCCACTACCTTACATCAGAGGCCCACCTTACAGCAGAGTATGGCCCCTTACATCAAAGTCTGACAAAGTGCCCCCCTCCCCAAACATACTTTCACCACTGGCAGGTGGCTGGCGTGAAGAAGCTTGAAAAAAATCCCCCTTTTTCTGGTTCTGAACTGTGCATGCGCAGTTGTGGAATCAGCCAATTAGTGAATTGCTGGGTTCAGCCTAAACAGGTGTGGTGGGGCGTGTAAATGTAAGCCATTCCTGATAAGCGCCATGATGTCACTGTGCAGGCGCACACCTGAATCTGCCCTGCTGCCTGATCTGTGACAGAGCCAGGTAGTTCTCTAATAGGCTAGCTCTGGAGATGTGTATGCGCAGTTCAGGGCTGACGACAACGGTATTTTTTTACAGGCACTTTTCTCCAGTTCACAGACATTTATGGACAGGAGAAAAGTGGAGTATACATGGTGCCACTGATATTTTGTTTCCTGTCAATGGCAGAAATTATACCCTCAATTGCCTTCTGCAGGCACAGCACCTGCTTACCATGTCCCATTCAAGTGAATGAAGCTTCTCTGAAAGAGCTCCAAAAAACTGTGTGGAACACACTCAGTTGCAGTGCACTAGCGTGGGGACCTAGGGGTTAAAGCAGGTGGGGAGGAGGTGATACAACACAACCCCTACCTGTCAAATGCTCTCTGAAGAGTGATCTGAATGCAGATTGCTCTTCAGAGACCAACACATATGGAAACAAATCCCTAAAGGGACTTGCAAAATGGGGTTAAAACAGAGGAGTCACAAACTTGTGAGTAAAAACCATCCCCCAATATAACTAAAGTGCTAACTGGACACCAAGAGAGAGAGGAGGGAGACAGATGGGGGAGAGAAGGCAGGGAGATGGGGAGAGTTCAGTCACAGTGCAGAGGTCAGTTCACTCACCCCAGGCTGGTCTGGTGGCTCAGGTAGAGGAACCAATCATGTAGCCACCATGTAGTTGCCAGCTGCAGAGTTTCACATTTACCACCCATACATCTTCTTAGGCACAGTACTGGGCAGGAAAGGAGTATGGGTGGGGCAGACATAAGGAGAGGAGTGGGAGGGTGCAGCACACATCGCTCTCTCTCCCCTCTCCTGTCTGTGCAGCGAAGAGTGCTGGCTGGGCTCTGTGAGTGTCACAGACATTCAGCCTTTAGAGATGCAGCCAGCCACTGCAGATAGCTTCTCCTGATAGACAAACACCCATGGGTTGTCTGAGGGGGGCACAACTAAAATCTAGGGGGTGGATGTAGCCAACCCCAGCACCCCCCTAGATCAGGCCATGCCCAAACCACCTTTTCAGTGGTCCCCTCAGGGTCATCTTTCTGGAGGGGTCACTGTAGCAAATGTCTAAGCTTTTGGTCAAATGACTAGCTCTGGAGGGAACCTGGAGCCTAACTTTCTCCAGGACAGTTAATCAGCCCTATTACCCTTTGTTCATGCATCACAGTAAAGCCTCATACACACGATCGGACTTTGTACAAACTTTCACGTGGACTTTTGTACAAAGGGCATTGACCGTAAATTTGTATTACATACACACGATCTGACTTTTTAGGCAACAAACACGAACGTAGTGATGTTTCAACGTACTGGCGCCACCCTTTGGTCAACTTCTATATTGTTGTCTGATCTTTTGCATTGGTTCTGAGCATGCGTGTTTGTACTTGGTACAAAAGTCCTATGGTTTTGTGTACACGCGATCGGACTTTGCTCCATCGGACTTATGTTGTCAAAAAGTTTGTCCGCTCCCACTGCCAACAAAAGTCAGATGAAAACCGAAACAGTTTGTCCGAAGGATCGTACACACGGTCGGATGTTGCCTTAAAAACAGCTAATTTGCATGTTTGTTGTCAAAAAGACCGATCGTGTGTACGGGCCTTAAGACTGTAAATATAGATTTATCTTACCTTTTTTGAGCATAAGACCATTTTAAAGCATATGCAGAGATCATATTTGCTAAATGATTGCAATTATGAAATGTAACATACTGTCAAGACTGCTGTTGGCATAAACATTATGTCTTGACAAACAAATGGTGGTATAAAGAACACAAAATACATTCTGTTGTGTATAAAATATCTTTCAATATTTTACACAGTTGTCTCTCAGACATCATACTGTGGTATAAGTGATTTAAAATTTTGTAGGTGAATTGATGATACATTTTTTTTTTCCCAATCAATTTTTATTGAAGCATATCAGTTGATATTTTAATTCCCTTTGAATAGCAAAAAGCTCAAATCTTAGCTGATAATTATAAATATTTGAGTGAAGAAAAAAAAAAATTATCTCTGCAACAACCAGTTAAATACGTTTTTTCATCTGCTAACCCGTACAGGGCAAATGTCATTGTCAGCCAAGATCTGAATAATTCAATAATTGAATTTCAGATCTCCTTTCACACAAGCTGCATAAACACTACTGATATTTAGATGCTATGAGACAACAATAATAAATAACAAACAGAATAATTCAGCTTACAAATCCTTATTGCATTTCAATAAATATATTTTAATTTCTGGTGCTTCAGCTGTAGCTGCTTTCATACATTCTGATTATAGGCACTAAGACTTAAGTACCTTTGCATGTATTATAAAATCAATGATGTTTAATATAGAGGAATAAGTAAGGGTTTCCAGGAGAGACTGGGAAAGTAATGTGTACTCGATAGCTGTAATATAATTATACTGTTTGAAACATCAGTCCTTTTCCAGAGTAGTAACTTGATGTTTATTGTGTTTTCTGTTTAAACTAAGAACCACCCATGGCACTTGCAATGTGTTTTCAGTAAAGCAGTATACTACTCGTATAGTCATCAGAATTAAAAAAAAAAAAATACTTTAAAAGTAATGTGAATGGATAGAATTCTAAAGCACATTTCCTGACACATTTCCTCAATCCTTCTCATCCACCCCCATTCCCCTCTAATCACAATGTTTGTTAGAAAAATGATCTATTCCCTTGAATCCACCATGGCATTTCATGGCATTTGGGAGGCTGCTGCATTTTGTACCTACCTTCATGACCTAGCTGATGTCAAAAACAGAGGCCCATCCTTGGGTTTTGTGGTACTGGTATGGCCTCTCCTGTTTCTGCAGCCTTCGTTTATAATTTAGCGTTATGTACAGATCAAAGTACGTTCCATATTTTTTGTCTGTATTTGCAAACCTAGAAAAGTTATTTTTTAATAAACATTTTACAATTTACTAGCAACAAGTGTGGATACCTTAAGGCTCCATTCACACTTGTGCAACTTGTCATGCAACTTTGGACATCAAAGTTGCCTGACAAGTCGTTGCCTTATGTTTTTCAATGATACCCATTCATATATATGCGTAAGTTAAAGTTGCAGCAAGTTCAAAGTAGTTCATGCACTACTTTGGTCTGACTTTCATGCAACTTGAGGGCCATAGACTTCAATATTAACCCTCAGAAGTTGCATGAAAGTCATACCTGAAAGTTTTACAACTTGTTTTCAACAGTTGTCCATTATCACTGGACAAAGCCAAAGTCATATCCAAGTTCATTCAAAGGTGCATTAAAGTTGCGTCAAAGTTGCACCAATGTTCTGGATCCCAAAATACTCCTTTTAGGTGTAGTAAAGTCCCAGGGCTCCTGAAGCAAAATGGTGACCTCCAGAGTTAAGGACAGCTGACATCCTTCAGTGTAGAGTGGGTTACAAAACATAGTGGGTGTAATGCAAGATAGATTCATGGGCGCCTGCTCAGTCCCTGGCTTGGCACACAAGGCTGCTCTGCAAGCGTCACCTCCACTGGTTGGGTCCCTGGCTTGACACTTGCTGAAGTTCCTCACTGTCCCCCGTTGGTGAGACTACTGCTCCAATACTTGCTTCAGCTACTCGCTGTGGTCCCTGGTAATAAGGTGGTTGGTCCCTTACTGGCGATAGTTGCCCCTCTACCTCCGACCAAGACAGGTCCTCCAGCTGGCAGAACCATCACTTCTGGTTGAACCACAAGTCGCAATCCCAAACTTATGCTGCGCTCTTGCTTCTGGATAGGCCCCCAGACTGCCTAGCAGCTAGATGTGCCCGGGATAGGCCCAAAATCTAGCCTAGTAGCAGTACAACACATGTCACCTGACTCCACCCAAATATATATGTTCTCCCAGCAATTTAAAGAAAATCCCTGCCCATTGGCTGAGATACCCCATATACTCCTAATCTGTCCTTGCTTTGACCTTGTCTTATCTAATGTCACCAGGTACGTGGCCACCTAGCGGCAGAAGAGAGAAGTGCAGCAATTCTAGACTTAGGGTGAACTCAATTGATCCCTAACAATGAGCCAGGGTAACTACACCTGGCAGGTAAATTTAGGAGCAACCCTGCCTAAACATCAGGGTGCTACATAGGTATCAGTGACTCAGTGGCTCAGTCTACTCATATGTGTTTTTATACTAAATATCGTAGGAGTGGAGATTTGGTGCTTTTCAGGATGCTTCTCCCAAACAATTTTATATATTCCTTGGATTTCAGAGTGGAAGGACTGCGGCTGGATGTCCGGCCAGCCCAAGCCTGGGCTCCAAAGCTCTTGCTGCACAATCCTGGTGTACTTTTTAGTGGTGGATTCCTCCTACTCTCTCCTTCCCCTATTCCCCCCCCCCCCTTCTGTGTTCTCTTCTTCATCCCCCCTGCCCCCTACACCTCCCCTCCAACCTACTGTCCTTCCACTTGTTCTAGAACTTCCCTGCATACCTCCTCCCTTTATCCTCCTATCCTTGGGAATACCCTGGGGGAGGATTGGGTTATGTTCTTTAAGTGGTCCCTTGTCCCCTGGAATTGGTACCCAAACTGACCAGTATAATCTTTCGTATGTATGTCTATAGACTCTTTTAGTATCCTGCCATGTAGTTCTTATGTTATAATCAATATGATCCTGATACTAAACTAAATTTTTTATGGCCTATCCTGTTAATCCACCTTGTATGTCTAAAAGTGTCTACATATACATTCTCAATGTATGCTCTCCAACTGCATTATATACCTCTCTGTTTTGATCTTTTTTATATTGCTTTATTTGTGAAAAACTTTTTATGTGAAAAAAATAAATAAATTGCACCAAAGTAGGCGCAACTTTGGAGTCATACAAGTGTGAATGGAGTCTTAATTTGACTGTGAATTAGAATCACAAAATAGACTCCAGACCGTTTAGTGGTAAATTAACTCAATGTATTGGTATGGGGTAGAATAAATGGTGGTTTGAGTATACATGAGCATACAGATGGAAGGATAAGACACAGTCTGCTAGAAAGTATGATCACTATGCCACAGTAACAGAATAGAGTTCTGTACCACTAGACTGGAGTCTATTCATAAATCAGCAATAAACAGTACATATAGTATTATTATTTACATGAATGCTTATAACTAGTCAAAATGCACTCTAGGACAGGGGTGCTCAACCTGTGGCTCTCCAGCTGTTGCAAAACTACAAGTCCCTTCATGCCTCAGCCTCTGGGTGTCATGCTTGTGGCTGTCGGAGTCTTGCTATGCCTCATGGGACTTGTAGTTCCGCAACAGCTGGAGAGCCACAGGTTGAGCACCCCTGCTCTAGGAGAATGGCTAGGATTTGGTACAATGTGACCTGAAAGGTACTGCTAACAATAAGCAATAGGTAAAGGTTTCTGTGTAGTGGCTGTAAAGGGGGAGTTTTTAGTCCTAACTCTTCAGCTGACTAATGTTGGGACCGAGTTGTATTGGTGTGCATGGCAAGAATCCCAGTCAAGCCTGGGGGCAGCAATAAGCGTACTACCTGGCTGTATAGTCAGTTCCTAAAGGGCTCAGTCTCTCTCTAGCAGCAGATAGAAAACTCCCACAGCAGAATTTCATCAGTTCCAGCAATTTTGAAGCTCACCATCTGGTCAGACACAGTGACTAGTCTACTCTCTGCTCTGTACTAGGTGAATCTTGCTGTCAGCACACCTGGACTTAGCACTCCGGCTCCCACTCAGGCCACCATTATGAAGCAGTGATGGTGCAAACTGGACAGGGATTTGAACTATCCAGTCTCCCTCATGACAAGCGGAAGTCTTGCACAGCCTGGGGAAATGCAGCTCTTTCTCCTCCTCCTGATAATATTCCTTTGGGGAATGTAGTTTCAAAAGTTTTGATTAAACACTCAAGTCTTTCTCCTCTGGACTACAGCTGCTTGCACTCAACAGACGGGAGGGACCCAAGAAGAGGAGGATCTGGGCTGTTCTGTGCAAAACCTCTGCACAAAGCAGGTAAGTATGACATGTTTAGTATTTTTTATTCAAAAATAGAAAGCCTTTAATATTACTTTATTGAAAACCTTACTCTGTTTTATTGTGGTAAGTACCAGCATTGCAACACATCCCGCACTCCGTTCAGTTTTCTGGGGCTGTTCTGTCTAAGTGGATTATCATATGATAGGGGTGGTTGTTGGTGTTTAGGATTAGAAATAAATAAATCATCTTTCCAATTGGCAAAGCCCAGGTGGGTCTGGGGGCCTAGAAGTGCTTCAATAGGAGAAGCAAGAAATAAATAATTATACTTCCATATTAGAAAAGGCAGGTATAGCGCCCATCAGTGCCTCATCATCATTGTCAGCAATCCCACCAAGAAATATAAAGACATTCTAACTCAATCAATCAGGGAGCAAGTTTGGGAGCATTTACTCCTAAGCAAGTTGAGTGTTTTATTCCTAATTTCCCTGTTATGCCGACATTTCACCACCTACCAAAAGTGCATAAAGCCTTTACCTGTCCCTAGGGACTATATAAATTAAAACAGTGTTTCGTGTTATATCCCAGCTGTTATGATTAGACTAAACCTATTTTTACGACACCTTAAATTCAACCAAATGTGATTATGCAACCAAAAAAACCTTAACCAAAAACAAATAAAACCAAAAAAAAACAAAACAAACACCCATGATGCCTCAAACTATTTTGTAGTACTAAGGTCTCCCCATGAAATGGGAAGAGTATCAAAGTATCAAAATTTACATACATATCCCTTGTGCTAGTTACTATTTACGCTATGACCCCCCTAAGTTGATTTGCGTGTAAAAAAATATGTAAAAAAATTTATACAATTTCATCCAATATAAAAATTAAATTAAAAATATAAGCAAAAACAGAAAAAATTTGAAAAATATATATACAATTTCATCCAATAAAATATAAGCAAATCCAGAAAAAATGTGAAAAATCTGTGAAAAAAATTAAAATAAAAAATGTGCAATTATGCTGCTTCAAAAGACACGAAGGTGACTTTCGTGAGAATGCCTGCGTTTATTGGTGACTTCCGTGCTTATTTCCCCTCAAGGGTCCCCACTCACCAGATCCACTCACCCCTAGGGGGTTATACGCCTATAATCTGTATCCCGCTTATTCGAGGATTCCACCATTCGGTTCTGTCTTCAACAGGTCCTCCACAGGATTTTTTAAGGAGATGGAAGTAAGTTCTTATATCCGCTAGTAGTTCCTCAAAGGAAAGAAAATCCACTCATGGTGTAGTATTTCTGATTATAGTTGGGGGAGGGGGGGAACAGTCTGATATTCTTCTTTGATTTAAAAAAGGTATTTTTAATTAAATAGTGGGAGACTGATAGCCACTTAAAAAAACTTTATTACAAAAAAAGGGTTTTTTATATATAAAAACCTTTTTGTACACCAAAAAACTTTTACACAGCGCTCTGTACAAAAAAGGTTTTGCACCAAAAATACAGTCTATAAAAGATGCACCAAATGCAGCAACGTATATATATTAATTATACAGCTCAAAAAATATATAACCAATAGAAAAAAATGCAAGTAAAAAAATAATAAAAGACAAAAAATGATAAAAATCAAAATCAAAATACAAAAAATATATATATATATCAAAAGGAAAACTGTGAATTATAAAAATCAAAAAAACCCATACAGTCCTTTTCATATATGTGCAGAAAGCTGCACTCAGTCCTATAAGCCCTATTTCCCCAAGCCTGCAATCTCCTTCTGCGATAGGGATAAGGATTGATTGCCTCCCCCGGGGGGCCGTTTACCAGGCTAGTTTAGGCTGTTTATAGGCTGCATGAAAGAAAAGATACTTATATAATTAAAAAATGTTTGGCATCCTTACACAGACAGGAGCCAAGATGAAAAAACTGCCGGTTTGCCAGTGCACGGAGCAATCCCCCTGAGCGAGCGGCGTGCGCTCCAGCTGCGCTCCAACGGGTCTGGCGCACCGGAAGTGACGTAGTGTGTGTAATGACGCTGCACGCGTTTCGTCAGAGACGTCCTCAGCAGCGATACCACGCACACTCACACCCACATCTTTAAAGGCGACTACTCCTCCCATTCACAGACCTCAACCAATAGATGATCTGGGTGGGAATTACAGGTTTATTTACATCCTTCCTTTCTATTTACGCCAAACAGGCCAGTCTCTATAAACAGAATATCTATACTCATAAACATCTCAACTCATAAACATCAAATTGTGGTGGTATAGGTTATCCCGTTGTTACTTGCCATATCCACATTACTTTAGGAAAAGAGAAACGGATACACATACCGGATACTCTCTTGTTTTTATCTTAAGCATATTGCCTTAGTGATGTAACCTTATGTTAGTTTTATTATGCTACAGGGAAGGGACAGTCCCTTTTTTTTCCTTTTTCTTTTTGTTTAAATTTTTTCATTTATAGTTAGACTCACATGATTCCACAAGCCTATTTAAAAAAACCTAGCAGGAAAATATTCTTGTTTACCTCCATCTGGTATCTCTCAGAAAAAATTCCGGTTGTCCATACCAGATATTACCCTGTAAAACTCCCACCGGAATTCATTCTAAGGGGTATGTTTATTTTAAATATACACTTCACACAGACATTTGAGGTCTTTTATCAGCCTCAAGTCCATGTCTGCCTCATCTTCCCTTACCTTACCTTTTCTATACCATAACCAGGAGGTGAACTGTAATATCTTATTTTTGTATTATAATTGCCTAAATTCCTTCCTTAGATACTACCGTCATTAGGCCTTAGAAATAATATCCAAAGCATGCTCCCTTTACAAGATTTCTTAAAGGGGCAGTGTTAATCTGTCTAACTTGATGTTAATCATTATTAGATTCAAATAGTAGAACCTTAGGACTATATTTAACTATGCCCAGGCCAAGTCCTATTTTTTTCAAATAGCCATATTAGCCTTAGGTGGGATATCAACCCTAATGACAGCATTGAAGATCCGGAATTAATGGAGGATTGGTATTTATTCTTCAATAAAAGTGAAAATGAGCTGCTGCATAAAATAATTAGGAGAAGGGAATTTAAATTGAAGGCAGTGGAAAGTACTATAGCAGATATTAAAAGCCAGCTTGCACCCTTCATTGAACACAAAGATTATGAAGATAAAGAACAAGAGCTACAAGAAGCCATAAAAAAATATGATGCAGACCTCCAGACAAAAAAACAGAAAAAATTTAAGAGGGATGTCGCTGATTACAATGAAATGAGAGTGTACAAATGGCAAAGTTCCATGGAAGAGGGAAGGTATGAACAAGAAGATGGCTCAATAGAAGATCCTAATGAAGGTCCTATGGAAATAGTGGGAGGATTGACTGAGACATTAACAATGCAGGGCAACTATAACACAATACCTAGAAGGAGACCTATACTCAAAACCAATAATCAGGGAAATAACGTGGTGAGCAATAGAAGAAGTGACCATCAGGAAATGTTTGAAGAAGAAACACCTAGATATAACATCCCTACTCGGAATCAGTTTTCCCCTATAAGAGATCACACATATAACACATACCCGCAGGAAGATACTCAATATAGGAGGGAGTACAGATATCCATCTAGGAAGCCATCGAGAGGCTATGGGGATTTTCGTGGGAATGGCCCCAGAGACAGACCTCCTGGGAGATGGACTGCAAGGGTACCTTACAGAACCCCAAGATGGAAAGGAGGCAATACAGAGAGAAGACATTTCAGAGAAGGCCCTTACAGGAGAGAACAATACAGGGAAGATTACAGAGAGGAAAGGGGACAATGGATGCCGAGAGGGAATTGGAACAACCAATACAGGAGGAGAACGGAAGACACACAAAGGCATGGAGAAAGAGAAGAAGATATAGGGGATGCCGAGGAGGAAAGAACAAGAAAGAGAAGAAGAACCTAATGGGAAAAGGTATATATAACCTAAGCCAAGTGGAATTTAGCAAAGAGGAAATGAAAATTTTGGATTTGGGATTAAAATATGCCCCGGAAAAACACCTGAATAAATTCGAGACATACATAGATCTTAAAAAATTTATGAGAAAATTAAATTTAAAAAAACATTTTGCGACCAGTATGGAAAATAAGCCAAGTGCAGTACCGGTATACACCCAAACAGAATTGAAAAACAGATTGGTGTTTAACCCTAATACAACAGGTAATCAATGCTTAACAGCTTTTAGCAAGATGGTAGAAAATGATTTGAGAAAACTTAAAGACAGTAAGAAAAAGAGATCGAATGATATATGGAAAACGATAAAACGACTAGGGGAAAACAAAGAAGTAGTGATAAGGCCGGCAGATAAAGGAGGGGGCCTAGTAATCCTGAACAAGAAGGATTATCAAGAAGAAATGAGGAATTTGCTAAAAATCGAGAATACATATAAAAAACTTAATGGTAATCCTAAATCAAGGTATGAAGATCAGTTGAAAGCCTATGTGAGAAAAGGGCAGGCAATGGGTATCCTCAATGAAAAAGAAGCTGAATACCTGGTGTCAAATTCTACGAAAACACCTGTTATGTATTATAATCCGAAAATACATAAGAGATTAAGTAAACCACCAGGAAGACCAATTATCAGTGGTATTGATTCCGTTTTTTCAAGGCTGGGAGAGTACTTAGATACTTTCCTGAAACCGTTGGTACTGAAGGGAAAGTCCTACCTAAGAGACAGCGCCCAACTTATAGAACTATTGAGTAACATCCAAGGTACAGAGAAATATCTACTAGCAACTATAGATGTAAACTCGTTATATATACTAGCATTGTGCAGGAGGATGGCTTAAGAGGGGTAGAAAGAGCATTACATGAACATACGAATATGAAACAAGTACAAGCGCAGTACATCATCGAGGGCCTTAAGATGGCCATGGCCTGTAATTATTTTTGGTATGGACACCATTATTATGTACAGACCACGGGAGTAGCCATGGGTGCATGTTATGCACCAAGCGTCGCCAACCTTCTCATGAACATGTGGGAGGAGGAGTATATATACTCGAAGAATATACCCCAGATAAAACTATTTCGGCGGTATATTGATGATCTGGTGATTCTATGGGATGGAACTCCGGAAGAATTTGAGACATTTCTACTAAACTTGAATAATAACAAGTACGGATTAACCTTCAGTGGTAAATGCGATAAACATAAGATAGAATTCCTGGATCTAGAAATCTTTAAAAAAGACGATGGCCTTCATACAAAAACCTTTTTTAAGGAAACAGATAGAAACAGCTACATCCCCACTTCTAGTTGCCATCACCCAAAATGGAAAGCGAATATCCCTAAAGGACAGCTTTTTAGAATTAGGAGGAACTGCAACTCAATGGAAGATTTTTCTTCCCAAGCAGACAAACTGGTTGCACAATTCGTGGAAAAGGGATATAAATACGAATCATTGATTAAAATAAAAAATGAAGTTGCGAATACAGATAGAAATACCCTGATAAATAAATCGAAAAAAGAAAAACAGAAATTTGACCTAGCTTTCATCACTGGATACAGTGCACAGTATTATGAAGTGGAGAAGATAGTGAAAAGATACTGGCCCATTCTCCAGGAGGACAAAATCCTGTCAACAATTCTCCCAAAGAAACCAAAATTTATTTATAGGAGAGAGCCCACACTACGAAATATGCTAGCACATAACGTGATTGATGGCCCTAAGAATAGTACCTTTTTGGAGGAACTGAAAGGATTCTATAAGTGCAACAAATGTCTGGCCTGTAGGGTCAGTAAGCCCCAACCATGAAGGAGAAAGACATTTAGATCAAAAACAGACCATGTAGAATATAAAATCAGAGAACTTATTACATGCCGGAGCACACACTTCACATTTGTGTTAGAATGCCCCTGTAACCTGCAGTATGTGGGTAGGACCACCAGACCACTATACATTAGAGTGCAGGAACATGTTAATAACATCAAGAAGGGGTTCCCTAATCATAATGTATCCAGACATTTCGATCTTTTCCATCAAAGGGATCCCTCCAAAATGATATTTTATGGAATTGACCATATAAAGCAAAATTGGAGAGGAGGTAATATGACCACCCTTATATCACAGAACGAGACTAGTTCGATATATAGATTAAACACCTTGGCCCCTAAAGGGCTTAACATCGACATAGACCTTAATTGCTTCATAGCAAACCCATGAAAGCGAGGGGAAATGGTTCTATCACTTTTTCAAATCAAAAGGCTTGGGAGGTAGGCATGTGTGTACAAGCGGGTTTTTTTCTCTGTGATGGATCAAAGAAAAAAACCCTCTCTTATCAGGAGATGTTTTTACAAGATAATATCTGGGTTTGTTTATTGTTTATATATGTCGTTTTACAAGATAGTATCTGGGTTTGTCTTCTGGCTATATATGCATGTGTGTACTATACATGTATATATGGAGTTGGAAGCAATCTGAAAGTGGGTGTATACACCTGTGTAGACACTTTACTTATTTGGGTGAACGAACCAAAAAGTCTAATATGGCTATTTGAAAAAAATAGGACTTGGCCTGGGCATAGTTAAATATAGTCCTAAGGTTCTACTATTTGAATCTAATAATGATTAACATCAAGTTAGACAGATTAACACTGCCCCTTTAAGAAATCTTGTAAAGGGAGCATGCTTTGGATATTATTTCTAAGGCCTAATGACGGTAATATCTAAGGAAGGAATTTAGGCAATTATAATACAAAAATAAGATATTACAGTTCACCTCCTGGTTATGGTATAGAAAAGGTTTTTTCCACCGGAAGTTTTACAAGGTAATATCTGATGGGGAAGATGAGGCAGACATGGACTTGAGGCTGATAAAAGACCTCAAATGTCTGTGTGAAGTGTATATTTAAAATAAACATACCCCTTAGAATGAATTCCGGTGGGAGTTTTACAGGGTAATATCTGGTATGGACAACCGGAATTTTTTCTGAGAGATACCAGATGGAGGTAAACAAGAATATTTTCCTGCTAGGTTTTTTTAAATAGGCTTGTGGAATCATGTGAGTCTAACTATAAATGAAAAAATTTAAATAAAAAGAAAAAGGAAAAAAAAGGGACTGTCCCTTCCCTGTAGCATAATAAAACTAACATAAGGTTACATCACTAAGGCAATATGCTTAAGATAAAAACAAGAGAGTATCCGGTATGTGTCTCCGTTTCTCTTTTCCTAAAGTAATGTGGATATGGCAAGTAACAACGGGATAACCTATACCACCACAATTTGATGTTTATGAGTTGAGATGTTTATGAGTATAGATATTCTGTTTATAGAGACTGGCCCGTTTGGCGTAAATAGAAAGGAAGGATGTAAATAAACCTGTAATTCCCACCCAGATCATCTATTGGTTGAGGTCTGTGAATGGGAGGAGTATTCACCTTTAAAGACGTGGGTGTGAGTGTGCGTGGTATCGCTGCTGAGGACGTCTCTGACGAAATGCGTACAGCGTCATTACGCACACTACGTCACTTCCGGTGCGCCAGACCCGTTGGAGCGCAGCTGGAGCGCACGCCGCTCGCTCAGGGGGATTGCTCCGTGCACTGGCAAACCGGCAGTTTTTTCATCTTGGCTCCTGTCTGTGTAAGGATGCCAAACATTTTTTAATTATATAAGTATCTTTTCTTTCAGGCAGCCTATAAACAGCCTAAACTAGCCTGGTAAACGGCCCCCCGGGGGAGGCAATCAATCCTTATCCCTATCGCAGAAGGAGATTGCAGGCTTGGGGAAATAGGGCTTATAGGACTGAGTGCAGCTTTCTGCACATATATGAAAAGGACTGTATGGGTTTTTTTGATTTTTATAATTCGCAGTTTTCCTTTTGATATATATATATATTTTTTGTATTTTGATTTTGATTTTTATCATTTTTTGTCTTTTATTATTTTTTTACTTGCATTTTTTTCTTTTGGTTATATATTTTTTGAGCTGTATAATTAATATATATACGTTGCTGCATTTGGTGCATCTTTTATAGACTGTATTTTTGGTGCAAAACCTTTTTTGTACAGAGCGCTGTGTAAAAGTTTTTTGGTGTACAAAAAGGTTTTTATATATAAAAAACCCTTTTTTTGTAATAAAGTTTTTTTAAGTGGCTATCAGTCTCCCACTATTTAATTAAAAATACCTTTTTTAAATCAAAGAAGAATATCAGACTGTTCCCCCCCTCCCCCAACTATAATCAGAAATACTACACCATGAGTGGATTTTCTTTCCTTTGAGGAACTACTAGCGGATATAAGAACTTACTTCCATCTCCTTAAAAAATCCTGTGGAGGACCTTTTGAAGACAGAACCGAATGGTGGAATCCTCGAATAAGCGGGATACAGATTATAGGCGTATAACCCCCTAGGGGGTGAGTGGATCTGGTGAGTGGGGACCCTTGAGGGGAAATAAGCACGGAAGTCACCAATAAACGCAGGCATTCTCACGAAAGTCACCTTCCTGTCTTTTGAAGCAGCATAATTGCACATTGTGATATCTGATAGAAGATTTATTGTGGACTAAATATTTTTTATTTTAATTTTTTTCACTGATTTTTCACATTTTTTCTGTTTTTGCTTATATTTTTAATTTAATTTTTATATTGGATGAAATTGTATAAATTTTTTTACATATTTTTTTTACACGCAAATCAACTTAGGGGTGTCATAGCGTAAATAGTAACTAGCACAAGGGATATGTATGTAAATTGCAGGCACTTTTGATACTCTTCCCATTTCATGGGGAGACCTTAGTACTACAAAATAGTTTGAGGCATCATGGGTGTTTGTTTTGTTTTTTTGTGGATTTATTTGTTTTTGGTTAAGGTTTTTTTGGTTTCTAGCTCTTTGTGTAAATAAGTGACAAGGGTTTCAGTTCACCTATGGTAGATGATACAAAGTGTTGCATAATCACATTTGGTTGAATTTAAGGTGTCGTAAAAATAGGTTTAGTCTAATCATAACAGCTGGGATATAACACGAAACACGGTTTTAATTTATATAGTCCCTAGGGACAGGTAAAGGTGATTGACATAAGTTTAAAATCTAACATTGTGAATAGAAATAGCTGGAGGTAGCGCCAATAACCCACAACTAATATCCATTCTACCAACGCAGGCTGTTGAATGCAGCCCGTGTATTCTAGGGAGGCAGCAACCTCATAAAACTAATAGAACTCCTATAAATCTTTAAAACTTTTGAAACTGATAGGTTAAAAATAAGTACAAGAATTAAAACCAATAAAGAAATCATATAGATTAAAAGGCTCTGGGTGTACATAAACATCCATACACATTCCTGTTGATCGAGACCCATCCCATAAGCGCGGCTTCGTTTGCATAACTGTCCCAAAAGTGCATAAAGGGCTAGCCCCGCTTGTCGGCAGGCCAGTCGTTTCTGGGATTGGTTCCCTCAATGAACGCCTGGGGCAGTGGCTTGGTGGTCAGCTACGGCCCTTGGTCCAAAGTTTACCCAGTTTCTTGAGGGATACCAATCATCTTTTGTCCATTATGGATCCTTTTTAATGGTGTGAAAACTATGTGTGGATTAGTTGTGACGTGGGTAGCCTATATTCTTCTATACCCCATGATTTAGCTATTACTGCAGTTTCCTATTTCCCTTATACATGTACAAAACTCTCATGAGCGGTCCCACATCTTTGCAGATAATAAACCTTTTAGGAAACAAATTATACTATACTTCTGGTACATCAATGGTCTCATATTTGTATGCAAAGGTAATGTACATCTTTCATCTTTTTTTATAATTTTTAAAAGACAATGCTTGCAACCTCAGTTTCACAGGGCAGCTCAAGTCTGATGCAATTGATTTTTTCGACGTACAGTTAACACATGCATTCAACAGGGTGATCACTCAATTGTATAGAAAACCACTACCGGGTAACAGTTTACTTTCTGCCCAGTCTAGCCACCCTGAACACACCATCAAGGACATTCCAGTTGGCCAATTTCTCAGACATTGGTGCATCTGTAGTGACCAATTTGATTTTGAAAAGGTAATCTAGTGCATTATTCAAGAGGTTCTTGGCCAGAGGTTATCCCAGATGGACCCTGAACAAAGCTTATTGTATAGCTAGCAGAAAAAAAATTAGAGCTGATGTGTTATATAAAGGGGAATCTATGCAAGAAAAAAAATGTTTTTCTAAAAAAAAAAGATCTTTTGTTCTACCCTATAATCTAGAGTTTGAACAAATTAAACGTGATTTATAAGCATTTACCCATTCTGTTCAATGATGAGAAGTGTGCTCACATTTTAGATCGGGGTGTCAACATTGTAGCTAGAAGAGCATGGTCTCTGGGTGATTCTTTATCACCCAGTTTTTTCACCCCCAGCTCAGTGTCCTCCCGTTCCCTAATATGGCTCCATTTTAAGGGGAATTTCAAGTGTGGCTCCCTGGATTGTCCAAGTTGTTCCTACATGTTGCCAGGTGACTCCATATGCTCCACAGTTAGTGGCAATCATTTTATCATAAATAATTTCTTTAATTGCAACACAAAGTATGTTATTTATGTCATTAACCATAGGGCTTGTTCGTTGCAATATGTGGGTAAGACAATCCGCCGACTCAGGGACTGCTTTCAGGAACATCTTAATGACATTAGGAGTAGAGTTGAGCAGACACCTGGATGTTCGGGTTTGACGGGTTAGGCCGAACTTTGGAAAAAAGTTCAGGTTCGGGACCCAACTTGACCCCGAACCCCACTGAAGTCAATGGGGACCAGAACTTTTGAGGACTAAAATGGCTCTAAAAAAGTAATGGAAAGGGCTACAAAATACGCCCTTTCTGGAAAAAAATATTCAATTTAATAGATAAGCTAGTGGGAAAATAAAATACTTTGAAATAAAAAAATTATAATCTTGACCTAGGAGGATGAGGTCCATATGGAGTAGGAGGTTGAGGTGGCGGTGGATGTGGTGTGTAGGTGGAAGCGGCGGTGGAGGAGGACGAGGTAGCCAACGCTGGTTCAAAAATACAACAATGGCTGGGTAAGGCCGGTGATGTGTCGAACTCTGTCCCCCCGTCAGATAGTGTCTGCCCTGTACTGCATTTGCTCAGTATGTAGGACAAGGGGATTTCGAAAATCTCCGAAGACAAACGGCGCTGCGCGGTGAGTCCAAGTTCAAGCCACACCATCCTAGGTTCAAGCCGAACGAAGTGAGGCCGTGCCCAAAGCATGGGGAGCAAAGTCCTGTTACTGGTGAGGGGCCCTGTTACTATGTCCACTTGGATGGTGGGGCTTGCACTCACGGGGCAGGCGCTGTTCATCTTCCGAGATTTTCGGACTCTCCTTGTCCTCAGGCCGGACACTATCCGATGGCCAGACAGTTTTTGTCAGAACACCGGTATACACGTTTATGCTGCATATGGTACAGACAAGTACTGTGGAATGCATGCATGGTTCATTTTAATGAACGTGAGCTTGTCCACATTGGCTCTGGACAAGTGGCTGCGCTTGTCTGTGATAACGCCCCTGCCATGCTAAATACACGTTCAGATAATACACTGGCTGCAGGGCAGGCCAGCACCTCCAAGGCGTAAAGGGCAAGCTCAGGCCATGTGCCCAATTTGGAGACCCAGAAGTTGAAGGGGGCAGACCCGTCATTCAGTACGTGTAAGCGTGTGCACACATACTGCTCCACCATGTTGGTGAAATGCTGCCTCCTGCTAAGACGTTCTATCACATTTCGGACATTCATGCTAATCCTTCTGAGGTGCTGGTGGTGCCCCAGCTGCGTTGGCAACCTCTTCCTCCTCCTCTGCCTTTGCTTCCACCGTACCCCCGCATTCAGGTGGGAATGCCACCAGAAGCGCATCTACCAGTGTGCGCTTGTACTCTCGCATCTTACAATCATGCTCCAGTGAGGGAATTAAGGATGGTACATTGTCCTTGTAACGGGGATCCAGCAGGGTGGCCACCCAGTAATTAGCACCAATTAGAATGTGGGCAACTCGGCGGTCATTGCGAAGACACTGCAGCATGTAACCGCTCATGTGTGCCAGCCACGCACTAGTGATGGCCATGAGCTCCTCCTCCTCCTCCATGCTGGCCAGGGATCACGGGTGGCTGGGGGGTACTTCCTCTTCTGCTCCAGTGTTTGGGAGATAGAGAGCTGAACGCTTCCATGGGACATTGTGGAGATGGTTAGGGACCCATGTGGTAGTGTTGCTGGCAGATCCTCTGTTTGCAGGTGCCACTGTCACTACAGAGGTGGAAGAAGAGGCCAAGACTGCAGCAGAAGAGGAAGCAGGAGGAGCCAGAGACCTTTCTTGGTTTTTGAGGTGTCTACTCCACTGCAGCTCATGCTTTGCACTTAGATGCCTTGTCATGCAGGTTGTGCTCAGGTTGAGAATGTTTATGCCTCACTTCAGGCTCTGATTGCACAGCGTTCAAACCACTCATGTCTTGTCATCAGCCCATTGTCTGAAGAACTGCCATGCTAGGAAATTCCTTGGACCTTGCTTTGGTGTGCTCGGTCCCTTGCTGTGTTGGGCAGTAGCAGGCGTACTGTCTAGGGGATGGACGCTCCGCTTTTGCACCCTGCTCCCTCTTCTGCTGTGCTGGTGGCTCTGTGCGACCACCGCCTCTTCCTCCGAACTACACTGGTCACCTGCATGACGTTGATTCCATGTGGGGTCCAGAACCTCATCGTCCTCCACATCATCTTCCATCCAGTCTTCACCCCTGCCCTCCTTGTCGGTCTGCACAATTGCGAAAGCAGCAGTAGTTGACACCTGTGTTTCATCATCACCCGAAACATGCTGTGATGGTCCTCCCATGTACTCATCTTCAAACATAAGTGGTTGGGTATCAGTGCACTCAATCTCTTCCACTTCTGGGTCAGGGCTAGGTGGATGGCCCTAGGAAACCCTGCTAACAGAGTCATCAAAAAGCAGAAGAGACTGCTGCATGATTTGGGGCTCAGACTGCTTGGCTGATTTGCAAGGGGGTGATGTGAAAGACTGATGGACAGCGGCTGCAGATGCCAACTCTGATCTTTCATCAGGAGACTGGGTGGGAGACAATGTCAAGGAACCAGAGGCACTGTCAGCAACCCAATGTACTATAGCCCGTACTTATCCTGGCCTCAACATTCGTACAGCTGCATTAGGCCCGACCAAATACAGCTGCAGGCTCTGTCGTCTACTCGCACCTGAGGAAGGTGTTTCACTTGTGCGTGTAGCTGGCACAGATCGACCATGTCCTCTCCCTGCAACAGGAGCTCCACCAGCAGCACCAAGACCGGAGCCACGTCCCTTCTTTGACGTTCTCCTCATATTTTCCCAAATTTAGGATCTTGCCCTAAATGGGTGTTTTTGCAATAGCAGAATACACCCAGAGTATGTATCTTAGAGCTGCAGAAATGGCGAAAATACTATTTAAAAAAAATGTTTTTGCCCTAAAAAAATTTTTTTGAATAGCACAGTAGAAGAAAATTATATAAATTGTGTAACACACACCTCCACATATGCAGAAAACACTGCAAAGTTGTTTTTTGCACTAAATGGATGTTTTTGCAATAGCAGAATACACCCAGAGTATGTACAGGGTGTATGTCACAGTAACATATGCAGTGCTAATGCACCGAGCTTGCAGATAAAAGTTAGATTTTCTCTGGCACTGGGCTCGTGGAAGTGTAAAAAGAATGTGCACTGCAACCCAACCAAGTAAATCTATGTAGATCGCTGAGTTATTAGAATAGATTTCTGAATCTGGACTCCTAGATAATTCTCTCTCCCTCAAAGCACCAACAGGAACCTTGCCTTACACTATCTATCTTTTCTCTAAGTGCAGTGTAAAATCGCTGACTAATTAGAATAGATTTCAGAATCAGGACTCCTATGTTATTCTCTCCCTAACAGCAGCTGGGAACCTTTCCCTACACTGTCTAAAACAGAGTGACGTGCTGTGCTGTGTGCCTCTAGCTTAAATAGAGTCTGGGTCACATGCTGCACTGACCAATCACAGCCATGCCATTAGTAGGCATGGCTGTGATGGCTTCTAAGGCCGCGTACACACGCGCGGACTGTTTGCCCAACCTTGTTCGTCAAACAGTTTCGGCAAACAGTCCGCTCAAAATTTGCATGAGCGGACTTGCCCACACACGAGCGGACTGTTTGACGAACAAGGTTGGGCAAACAGTTCGCTCAACTTTTGAAATGAACGGACTCGCCCACGTAAGGAGGAGGCAAATCCGCCCATTTCGAGCGCGTGTACAGGTAGGCGGGGCCCGCGAAGGAGACGTCGCGGGCTCCGCCGCCTGGAATGGGCTTAAAGGGGAACCCCAACGCCGAAAAAAATCGGCGTGGGGGTTCCCCCAAAGTCCACACCAGACCCTTGTCCGAGCACGCTACCCGGCCGGCCAGGAAAGGGGGGCGAGCGAGCGCGCCCCCCCTCCTGAGCCGTACCAGGCCGCGTGCCCTCAACATGGGGGGTGCCTTGGGGAAGGGGGGGCCGCGCGGCCCCCCCACCCCAAAGCACCTTGTCCCCATGTTGATGAGGACAAGGGCCTCTTCCCGACAACCCTGGCCGTTGGTTGTCGGGGTCTGCGGGCGGGGGGCTTATCGGAATCCGGGAGCCCCCTTTAAGAAGGGGGCCCCCGGATACCTGCCCCCCACCCTATGTGAATGAGTATGGGGTACAATGTACCCCTACCCATTCACCTGTGAAATAAAGTAAAAAAAAAAAACACAACACAGGGGAAAAAATATTTTATTGCACAGCTCCGGGGGTCTTCCGTCTTCGGGGGTCTTCTCGCCGGACTCCTCCGCTATGTGTGTGTAGCTCTTTTACTAGCGGAGGAGTCCGGCTTTCTTCCTCCCCGCCGCCGGCCTCTTCTCCCGACTTCGGGGGTCTTGTCCCCCTCTTCGGTTCTTCTGCCGGGCCACCGCGCCTTCTTCTAGCTCTTTTACAGGCGGTGGCCCGGTCTTCTGTCGCCGCTGCCTTCCGTTCTTCTGTCGCCGCCTTCGGTTCTTCTGCCGGGCCACCGCGCCTTCTTGTAGCTCTTTTACAGGCGGTGGCCCGGTCTTCTGTCGCCGCTGTCGCTGTCGCCGCCTTCCGTTCTTGTTCTTCTTCTTCTTCTCCAGGCGATGTTGACACGTCGCTCCCTCCGGCCGGAATGCCAGAGCCGCGCTGTGCGGTCACTTATATAGTGACAATGGGGCGGGGTCACATGGTATATGTCACATGGGTTGGTCACATGGGTTGATGTCACATGGGGACTATGACATCGTAAGGGGGCGGGGTCACCATGTGACCAACCCATGTGACATATACCATGTGACCCCGCCCCATTGTCACTATATAAGTGGCAGCGGAGCGTGTCCCTGGCATTCCGGCCGGAGGGAGCGACGTGTCAACATCGCCTGGAGAAGAAGAAGAAGAACAAGAACGGAAGGCGGCGACAGCGACAGCGGCGACAGAAGACCGGGCCACCGCCTGTAAAAGAGCTACAAGAAGGCGCGGTGGCCCGGCAGAAGAACCGAAGGCGGCGACAGAAAAACGGAAGGCAGCGGCGACAGAAGACCGGGCCACCGCCTGTAAAAGAGCTAGAAGAAGGCGCGGTGGCCCGGCAGAAGAACCGAAGAGGGGGACAAGACCCCCGAAGTCGGGAGAAGAGGCCGGCGGCGAGGAGGAAGAAAGCCGGACTCCTCCGCTAGTAAAAGAGCTACACACACATAGCGGAGGAGTCCGGCGAGAAGACCCCCGAAGACGGAAGACCCCCGGAGCTGTGCAATAAAATATTTTTTCCCCTGTGTTGTGTTTTTTTTTTTACTTTATTTCACAGGTGAATGGGTAGGGGTACATTGTACCCCATACTCATTCACATAGGGTGGGGGGCAGGTATCCGGGGGCCCCCTTCTTAAAGGGGGCTCCCGGATTCCGATAAGCCCCCCGCCCGCAGACCCCGACAACCAACGGCCAGGGTTGTCGGGAAGAGGCCCTTGTCCTCATCAACATGGGGACAAGGTGCTTTGGGGTGGGGGGGCCGCGCGGCCCCCCCTTCCCCAAGGCACCCCCCATGTTGAGGGCACGCGGCCTGGTACGGCTCAGGAGGGGGGGCGCGCTCGCTCGCCCCCCTTTCCTGGCCGGCCGGGTAGCGTGCTCGGACAAGGGTCTGGTGTGGACTTTGGGGGAACCCCCACGCCGATTTTTTTCGGCGTTGGGGTTCCCCTTTAAGCCCATTCCAGGCGGCGGAGCCCGTGACGTCTCCTTCGCGGGCCCCGCCTACCTGTACACGCGCTCGAAATGGGCGGACTTTCCGAGAGGGAACAGTCCGCTCATTTCGAAAGTACAGCGGACAGGCCCACACACGGGCGGACTGTTCGCTCAAACACAGTTTCAGCGGACAGTTTTTCGGAATTTCCGAAAGACTTTGTCCGTCCAACTGTCCGCTGAAACTGTCCGCTGAAAAGCCCACACACGAGCGGACTGTCCGCCCAAACACTGTTCAGCGGACAAGGTTGGGCGAACAGTCCGCCCGTGTGTACGCGGCCTAAGGGCACACCAGTTAAACGAATGTTGATTGGCTGCTGCAGGGCTTTTTAAAATGCGCCATTACGTTGCCGAACACCGGACCCGAACACAAACCTACAGTCAATTGTTCGGGTTCGGGACCCAAAAAGCCAAAACTTCGGTATGAACCCGAACTTTACAGTTCAGGTTCGCTCAACACTAGTTAGGGGCTGTAAGTCCAATAATGTAGCAGAGCACTTTAATTCAGCACATGGAGGTGATTTATCACTGGTACAGGTTAAAATTATAGAGAAAGTCAGGACACTTTTGAGAGTACTCTGTAAGAGAGAAGTGTTCTGGGTAGTCAAACTTCGTACAAGGATTCTAGACAGCTTTGAATGTGATGTTATCAATGGCCTATTGTTTACTTGTTTTTGTCTGTCCTTTAGTTTATATGCCTGGAATCTGGATATCCAAACCTCCATTGGATGTTCAACTTGATTTGATACAACTTCCTTGAGTCCTATACAATTTAGTTTTTTATGGTTTATGGATATTGAAATTTATTTTCCAAAATTTTGGAGTGTGTTAGCCCCTTAACCACATTGCATAGCCTTTACTGTCGGACTGATTATTTGTATATATATATATTTGTATATATATATATATATATATATATATATATATATATATATATGTATATATATATATATATATATATATATACACACACACACACATACATATACACAGTATACAATTTTTTAAAATATATTTTCTAAAAGTTTTTTTTTATGACATTTGGATTATTTAATGATCTTCTCCGACAGTAACCGGTCTTTTGGAGCCTTTAATTATATTTCCATATTACATTATTCTGTATAGTCATTTGACTTGTGTATTTGGGCCCTGTGGGATTCAATCTGTTTACCCCTAACCATATGCTTACTGTATTAATGTTATGTTAGTTATTTGCATCAAGTAGGTGATTTTTCATTAATCCTTATCTCCAGTTTTTGTTCATATGTGATATGATATATGTGCATATCGTGAATAGACTTGTTGTTGTTACTCAGGTTTTGTAATATTAGAAGTACATATGTTTTTTGGTTACAGTCGTGATAGCCATGTGTGCATATCTAAGGCTAATGTCAGTAGGTTTCTATTTTTCATCATTTGTTCATGATTTATCATTATTTGATACTCATATATCATGCACATATGTATTGTTTGATACAATGGTTGGTTGTATTTCTTTGCCTACATTGGTATGGTTGGGGTGGAAGACACCTATACTGGAATCTCTGTATTTCTCCTATTGTTGTCACTACCAGTGTTTGGGTCTGGAGGACAAACTTATTTGAATGTTGCTAGGTTCTTTTGTTTTATAAACTCATTTTGTTTTTTATTTACTATATTTAGCCATTTCTCTTTTATCCTGCTGTATTTTGTGTGTATCTTTACACACTAGACGTGTCTGTTTTGTCTTAAAGCGGAGGTCCACCCTAAAGTGGACCTTCCGCTCATCGGAACCCTCCCCCCCTCCGGTGCCACAATCGGCACCTTTCAGGGGGGAGGGGGGTGCAGTTACCTGGATAATCCAGGTAACTGCACCCACTTCCGGGACAGCTCTCTGTGGAAAGGGGAGTAACTTACGCCCCTTTCCGCAAGTGCCGGCCCCTTCCCGCAAGTGCCCCGCTGCCTGCTGGGAAACACACAGCTCCCAGAGGCAGCGGGGAGCGTCCTTATTGCGCAGCGCAATTCGCGCATGCGCAATAGGGAACCGGGAAATGAAGCCGAAAGGCTCCATTTCCTGATTCCCATACCCAAGATGGCGGCGGTAGGACCCGACAGATGACCTAGCGATCGGCTTCGGGTGCCGACATCGCGGGCGCGCTGGACAGGTAAGTGTCACTATTTTAAAAGTCAGCAGCTGCAGTATTTGTAGCTGCTGGCTTTTAAAAAAAAAAAAAAACGCGGAGTCCCGGTGGACTCCCGCTTTAAGAAGCAGTCTTTAAGCACTAATTGATTCAGCTGTTATTCAGGTAGTATATAAGCGTTAACTACACATGTGCTTCTGAGATTATGATTAACCACTTCAGCCCGGACCAATTGTCAGCCTAAGGACCAGAGGTCTTTTTACAATTTCGCACTGCACTGCTTTAACTGGTAATTGCGCGGTCATGCAATGTTGTACCCAAACGAAATTTGCGTCCTTTTCTTCCCACAAATAGAGCTTTCTTTTAATGGTATTTGATTGCTTCTGTGATTTTTATTTTTTGCGATATAAATGGAAAAAGAAAAAAAATTTCGAGAAAAAAAGATATTTTCTAATTTTTGTTATATATTTGTTGTATTCAGCCGCATGTCTTAAGTAAAAAAAAAATGTCAATAAGCGTATATTTATTGGTTTGCGCAAAAGTTATAGCGTCTACAAACTAGAGTACATTTTCTGGAATTTACACAGCTTTTAATTTATGTCTCATTTCTTGAGGTGTTAAAATGGCAGGGCAGTACAACCCCCCTCCCCCCAAATGAGCCCATTTTGGAAAGTAGACACCCCAAGGAAATTGCTAAGGGGCATGTTGAGCCCATTGAATATTTTTTTTTTTGTCCCAAGTGATTGAATAATGACACAAAAAAAAAAGTTTACAAAAAGTTGTCACTAAATGATATATTGCTCACACATGCCATAGTAATATGTGGAATTGCACCCCAAAATATATTCTGCTGCTTCTCCTGAGTACGGAGATACCACATATGTGGGACTTTTTGGGAGTCTAGCCGCGTACAGCACCCCGAAAACCAATCACTGCTTTCAGGATTTCTAAGGGTGCAAATTTTTGATTTCACTCCTCACTACCTATCACAGTTTCGAAGGCCATAAAACGCCAAAATAACACAAACCCCCCCCCCCCCAAATGACCCCATTTTGGAAAGTAGACACCCCAAGCTATTTACTGAGAGGCATGTTGAGTCCATGAAATATTTTATATTTTGCCACAAGTTGTCACTAAATGATATATTGCTCATACATGCTTTGGGCATTAGTGAAATTACACCCCAAAATAAATTCTGCTGCTTCTCCCGAGTACAGGGATACCACATGTGGGGGACTTTTTGGGAGCCTAGCCACATACAGGACCCCAAAAACCAAGCACTGCCTTCAGGATTTAAATATAAAACGCTACCAAAAAAAAAACTGTTAGTGATCGCAGGGATCAGGCCTGACTCTGCAAACGCTGCAGTTATGTGTTTAGTGTTTTGTAAGTGACAGTGATCGATCGATACTGCACTTGGGTGGGCTGGGCGGAGGGGCAAAACGCAGGTGCCAGCAGGTATCTGGGCTGATCCCGCTAACAATGCGTTTTTTTGGAACCCTAAACTGCTGGGGATGCTAGTATAGATCTGATCTGATCAGGTATTTATCTGTTCAGATACTATACCCCTACGGGAGGTGTATGCTTTGCGCGTGGGTGTTAGCGGTACTGGTACTAACCTAGCGCTGCCTGGGGCGACACAGACCCTGACCCTAAAACCTAATTGATATCACCTGCCGGGTGATCAGGGGGTTAAACCTTTATTGGGTAATAAATGGTGGGTGCCCTGATGCTATAAAAAGCAAACGAACTAACCAGAGTCACCCGTAAAACTTATATGGTGATCACTGGTGAAAGGGTTAACTAGGGGCAATCAGGGGGTTCAAATCTTTATTAGGTAGTATATGGGGGTCCCTGGCGCTATATAAAAACCTGACGGGGAACCTAAATAACTAACTGGCTAACCAGCGTCACCAGTGGCACTTATACGGTGATCGTTGGTGAAAGGGTTAACTAGGGGCAATCAGGGGGTTAAAACCGTTATTGGGTAGTATATCGGGGTACCTAGCGCTATAAAAACCCGCGGTGAACCTAAAAAAATAACTACCTAACGGCACCAGTGGCACTAATGCAGCGATCAGAAAAATGATTGCTTAGTGACAATGGCAAAAGGAGGTGAAAGGGTTAACTCTAGGGGCAATCAGGGGGTTAAAACAGTTATTAGGGGGGGTAGGGGGCTACCCTGGACCTAACACTAACTGCCCTGACAGTTTTTACTGTCACAACTGACACTAAATGCAGCGATCAGAAAATAAATGATCACTGCAATCAGTGACACTGTGACTGGGAGGGGGGGGAAATCGGGGGGCGATCGGGAGGGATTTGTGTGCCTATGTGTACCTACATGTCAGTGTAGTGTTGGTGCACACTTACTTTTTCTGTTCTCCTCGCAGTCCAGTCAAAAAGACCACCCCGAGGAGAATGACATCACTTCCTCCCTGCCTGTGTTTACTATACACAGCGGGGGAAGCTTCTCATTCGCCAGGAGCGATCCAGAGGGGATGGCCAGAAACCAACAACCATCCCCTCATCCCGGAACGCTCCTGCAGCGAAACGGACCGCCGCATCCAGCGGGAGGGGTCCGATTGGACCCCCCATCCGCTGGAAGGCGAGCACGTACATGTACGTGCTTGTGCCTGTCGGTGCCATTGCACCGACGTACATTGCCATGCGGCGGTCCTTAAGTGGTTAAGCAATTTGGTTTGTGAAACATGTTAACCTTACTGCTATAGTCCTGTTGTATTGTGGCCTAGTGATGTTATGCGTGGATTTTTACAATGAAATCAATTATACTTTTGAGGATTGGGGTGCGGTCACCTCTTTTGCACATACTTTGACAGTCTTTCAGTTCACGGACTGGACCAGTACCAGATCTTTAGTACACCTATTATATCACCTGGAGCAGTATTGCAGCCTCTCTTTGACCTATCAGTGCCAATCAGTGCCTCATCATTGGTGTTGCCTATCAGTGCTACCTTTCAGTGCCCATAAGTGTTGCCCCATCAGTGCCACCTCTCAGTGCCCTTGAGTGCCACCTATAAGTGCCCATCAGTGCTGCCTCATCAGTGCCACCTCAACAGTGCCTTATTGGCGCACATCAACAAAGCAGAAAAAAAATGTTTTTTTGTTTAAAATTTTAGGTCATTTTTTGTTTGTTTAGCAAAAAATAAAAAACCCAGTGGTGATTAAATAGCATCAAAGAAAGCTCTATTTGGGTGAAAGAAAATTATACACATTTCATATGGTTACAGTGATGCCTGCCTGCGCAATTGTCCTTCAAAGTCTGACAGCGCTGAAAGCTGAAAACTGGCCTGGGCAGGAAGTAGGCAAGTGGTTGAGGAAACAATCATGAAATCTGGAGTATTTTTTTGTGCATATTCCCAGCAAGTTTTATCTTTGGCCACTGTGTTTCTCTACATGTGTCTACAAATCTGCATTTCAGTTGAAGTGTTTTGTGTGAAACCCCAAATTTTTCCATATATTTTGCTGACATGTTTAGAACAGAAGTCTGTCCGCCAGACAAAAAGTTAAACATTGGCATGGGTACCATGCTAAACAGAATAAACATGCAAGTTCAGCTGCGTCCACTGATTCATGACATCATATATCTTTATTTGCAATTCCTTCAGATATAACCATTTTTTCTGTTCCTACTCATGCAAACATTTAGCTTTTTCAAGTATCAAGCCACATCCATATTTGTTCATTCCCACGTATTCCTTTATGAATGCGCTCATAAATATCTATTTGTACCATTAGAGAAAAATGATGTCTTAATCAAAATAACATAAATAATAAATATTAAAAGGATCCACAACACAATTCACCTAGAATCTCACTTGATTAATTAATCTTCAAGGCATTATTATTATTTTTTATCTTGTAATACATCTCTTCCTGTGAGGGAAGATTATCAGCTTGTTATGTGATTTGTATCTGTGTATTAAGGATTATGAAGGATGCTGGGGTAACTTGTGGAATGTATACACTTCAGATGAACCTCTCCGAGGAGTTCAATTAGCATTTTCTCTTACTGGATTAAATTAAGCCCTAGAACAGCAGGTTATTATAATCAGAGTTATTAAATGGTACCACAAATATTTTGTGGGTATTTTTGAATTATTTTATTCGTATTAATTTTCCTGAACACCTTTATGCTCATTTTAGGGATCCCTACTACGGTATCCTCTCTCTTGCTTTTGTCAAGGATATTTTTTTTTCCAAGACATTACACTTCCTGTTTCATAGTCAAGGTTTACCTCTGTTGTGGCAGATGAAGGAGAAATGCATGTTGTGCTTTAGTGATTCAACATAAAAGCTATATAGTACATGGGCGTCATGGTAGAAAACCAAATGAGAGAAATGCTGGATTGGATTGCTCCCCTCCATTATGTTTAATAGAAGTATCTGTAGGGAGAGAGGAAAACCACCGCTCCAGGCCAATCTACCTGAAAAACTACTGAGTTTCCAGACAAAGGCAATCCCAGGTGCAGGCTAATTGCACAAACCAATGGATGGAGAAAGAAAAGCTCTGGACAGCCGCACTCCGGATCGAATCTAGAATAGTTGATGCCTTCATTTTTCAAGTAAAAAAATCACCACATCACACGAACCACAGCAAAAAGAGAGAACATAGAACAAGGAAAATGACGCGTTTTGCGCTGAAATTAGCGCTTACTCATAGCTAGTTATGGTGGAAAACAAATATATACTGCATAGATAACCCCTTATGGTCATGTGATCAATAGTGAAAATTAGTGAAGGCTGGCAGCCCATTAGTCTGGGATCTCCACTCATGTGATACCTATACTAAGTCTCTAATTAAAACCACAATGAAGGTTAAAGTTAGAAAGGACCCCAAACTAGCCTTTTTTTTGCTTGGGCTGAACTAGCAAATTTGCTCGGGCTGAACCCTTCGCCCATCCCTTTTATCTACCATCCAGCTTTATAAATATATTTGTGGCCTCTTACCCTTCCATTTAGATATGTTTAATTTGTGCATTGTTGATACGTGTTTTTGGATGTTTGTTTCAAATGTATACAATACTACATTCATCCTGATTCTTATAATAACAAATGTCCATAAGAATCTATAAATCATAATACCTTTCAAAAAAATGTTCTTGATCAGCTAAAGAGTGTCCCTATGCCTTGATTAAATTCAGTGAATGCGAGCAAACTGCCTCTGTTGCCTTCTGCTTGATAGCCATTGATCTTCTGTGGGGCTTGAGGTCTTGGTTGGGCTGGGACCCACGTGGTCTGCACCATTGAGCCATTACCTGTCAGTGTAGACATCCAGTTACGTTCATATCTTTGTAAATGCATTATACTTGCTTTTAATGTCATATGAAAATAGTAAAATCATGTACTATATATATGTAAAATTTATTTATTATATATATGTATAATGATCATAAGCAATAATTAATTTAGAACACATAGATCGGCAAAAAAGAGAGTAAATCATGATTAGTTTTATTTAATGATAATTATTGAGAAAATAATGATAATAATGGATAAAGTACCCAATTCTCAAGAAAAAAAAAATTGTGTATATATATATATATATATACACATACACACACACACGATATACCTACTCATAGGTTACCATAAGGTGCAAACGTGGAACATCTATACAGATGTATAGATACATCTATACAGCAATGGGGAGGCTTATTGTTGTCATTACACCTGTGTCAGCAGGTCCAAAGTGCAAGAGCCGAGATACCTTATCCACAAATGCACATATGTACCCACATACAGCCAGAACGGTATGCGCAAACAAGTTCTTATTCAAATGTTAAAAAGCTGTATGCAGTTGGATCATAGCTTATTACTTACCCTCCAAAAGGAAAATATGTAGCCTCAAGGGAAGAAGGGAAAGTACACAAGGGAAAAGGAGAACAGGGAGAGTGAAGAGGTGGGAAGAGGGTCTTTGATCCTGAAAATGATGCAAATACATCTAATAAAAATTATTTTTAGGAAAAATTCACATTATATATATATATATATATATATATATATATATATATATATATATATATATATATATATATATATATATATGATAGACCAATAAAAGAAAAAAAAACTTTTAAAATGAAGGAATAGGTAATATATGACGGAATTGATTTAAATCCCCTTGTTAAGGCCATGGGGTGTCATAGTAAATGGGAGGCTTGAACAGGAACAATGCAGGTAACTGTCTCTATCACAAGCAAGGGATAGAGTGTTCAGTTTTCCTTTATCAGGTGACTGATCAGATCAATCACCTTAAGGTGAACACAGACAGGGAAAAAGTAAAGCTGACCATACACCTATAGATTATCTGCAGATTTTCTATGGTTGGATGGAAAAAGTGCAGCAGATTTCTCCATGTTCGCTAAACTGTGTGGATGGAGGAATCTCACACTTTTTCCATCTGACCATAGAAAATCTGCAGATAATCTATAAGCGTATGGCCTGCTTTACAGCCAACACCCAGGGGCTGGAATGAGGAACAGGAGCACTAAGTGGTCATGACACCTGGTCATTAAGGGAGCAAATTCATCTGGGGGCTGAAGTGGTTAAAGATTGAGGAACTGAGACTGACTGCACACAGTAAAATTAGGTGTTCAAAAGTTTTTATTTGCAAGAAACATTCCTTAGGTCCCTTTTGGAAAGTGGTAAAGTCTTTTTAAAGTTTACCCATAACAACTTTGAAAAATGTTCTTTCTCAAGGAACATACAGTATCTCACAAAACAAAGTGAGTACACCCCTCACATTTTTGAAAATATTTTATTATATCTTTTCATGTGACAACACTGAAGAAATTACACTTTGATACAATGTAAAGTAGTGAGTGTACAGCTTGTATAACAGTGTAAATTTGCTGCCCCCTCAAAATAGCTCAGCACACAGCCATTAATGTCTAAACTGCTGGCAACAAAAGTGAGTACATCCCTAAGTGAAAATGTCCAGATTGGGCCCAATTATCCATTTTCCTTCCCCAGTGTCATGTCACTTGTTAGTGTTACAAGGTCTCAGGCGTGAATCAGATGATGATCTCAAACTGTGTTTTAGAAAAGGGGTAATGAAACCAATCCTATAAAACACACATATACAATCACGTGCATGTGTGAAATATAAATTGATAATAAAAAATAGCATGAAAATGTAAAACAATAAATAAATGAAATCAATAATTCACTGCAAATATGGGTGCAATGTGAAAATGCACAGGAGTCCCAAAAAGAATCGACTAGAATGTATGTGCCAATATATAGTCCACATGCATTGAGAGATAGGGCTTATCAGTATTGATCTTCCCAGCAGCAGAGTGGACACCATACAGATCAACTATGGTAAACGGCTTGTCTGGAGTAATATCAATTATAAAAAATTAAATACTCTTACCTGGGGAATTGGACCCATCTGTCGTACGACAGTGAATCACAAGCGCTTGAAATTATAGCTGGTCTCAATCTGGTGTTATACGTTTTCAACAGGTCCTGTAGGTAAGTAGTCACTCTATCATCCCTGAAGTCAGCGGTTGGCTGGAACTCCTGATGTAGATGGCTGTGTCACATGCTTCCAGGCTCCACAGAGTCGCGATCAAGTCAGTGTGCATTCCCCCGCGTTCCCGCTGAAAAAAAGCCCTGGCCGCACCCATTATTGGTGATACGGCACTGCGTTATTTTAACTGACAATTGCGCGGACGTGCAACACTGTAGCCAAATCAAATGTATTTTCCTCAAATAGAGCTTTCTTTAGGTAATATTTGATCACCTCAGTGGTTTTTATTTTTTTGCGCTAGAAACAAATAAAAGACCGTAAATTTTGAGAAAAAAAAATGTTTTTTACTTTCTACCATAAAACTTATCTAATAAAAAAAGGTAAAAAATCAAATTTCTTCATCAATTTAGGCCAGTATATATTCTGCTACATATATTTGGTAACAATAATCCTAATAAGCGTATATTGATTGGTTTGCGCAAAAAAGTTATAGCATTTACAAATTGTGGGATTTTTTTGTACTAGTAATGACGGTGATCAGTGACTTTATAGAGGGACTGCAGTATTGCAGCAGGCAAATCGGACACTAACAGACACTTTTTACACTTTTTAAGGACCAGTGACACTAGTATAGTGGTCAGTGCTAAAAAATATGCACTGTCACTGTACTAATGAAGGGGTTAACATCACGGGCGATTAAGGGGTTAAATGTATTCCTAGGGAGTGCTTTATAACTGTGTGGAGGTGTGGTTGTACTGTGGGTAGGCAGAGATTCGTGTTTCTGCTTTGCAGAAACACAAGACCACTGCCTTCCCTTGTCACAGAACGGCGATCTGCCTTGTTTACATCGCTGTTCTGCCTGTCTCCCAAACAATCGGTGGGTCCTGGTGGACATTTTGTCTGCCGGTTCCCCAGACCCGGAAGTGCCAGATCCCTTACCTAGTATGTGATCTGGCGCAGAGTGGCCGTCCTGCCATAGAATATCTGCTTGGAGTGGTCAGAAAGAGATTAAGCAAGCCAGCATTAGGCTGGATTCACACCTATGCAGTTTTAGTGCTTTTTGCAGATTTGCACTACAGTCCATTCACCATGGTTTCCTATGGAGCATGTTCTATAGTGCAAATCTGCAAAATGCAAAAAGCACTAAAAATGCATAGGTGTGAATCCAGCCTTAGTGCTTTGACCACCCTGAGACTGTCCCCCTTTTCATGTTCTCTTTTATTTCTTTGCATTCCATGCATGCATCCTACTCTGCCCAAATACTCCCCTTTTGATCGTCCTAAAATAAAAATGTATTTTATTTTGTTCTAGACAACAGCTCCTATGCAATGTATTATATTTTTGCAATCACATTTTTTTTGACACTATGTTTTTTATTACCATACAAGGAATATTTAGTCCTCTGAAGCTATACATTATATATGACTGCAGCCATTTTATTGTATTCTTTGAATTTCATTTGCACTACATCAATGCAGGTATCCCCTTGACAGCACTGTATTATACACGGAATATACAATCAATATGCACTTAAGAAAAAAAAAATGTTTTGGATATGTGGTGTTTAAAGGCAAGAACCTGCCTTTGTTTAATCAAGTTTGATAATGCAAGGTTTCTCCGTGTATAGCGCAGTGACTCGATGTATATTTCATGGCGAGTAGCTGTGATTTATTCAAATCCATTCCCATACTCTATGCATTGACTTGTCTCATGAGGGCACAGAGATAAGCAGGTGTGGAATGAAGGAAATCAGACTTCCCCGGGGCATACTAGTGATTTCCTGACATTAGTAGAGCATCTCAAACCCTCCTCAGCAGAATTCAGTGACATCTCCTTTCTGTCCTTCACCATTTCAAATGTTGGTTGTACATGTTCATTCAGAATAAAATGCTGGTAGTCACATGTGCCTTCAAACTGTCTTAATATTAATGCTAGAAAAGGTTATTATAACGGCAACAGTAATAAATACAAAATAGCTATGGACAACGGCAATGAAAGCAATTATAGAGGAGAACGTTGTTTAGCCATAAGACAAGGGACGATGAATAACACTGTCGTTTAAAGGCATAGTTCCTCTTTATCAAAAAAAAATACCTATGCAGGTAAGGGGTGTCTGTAGATAAAAACAAACTGTGCAGCTTTTACCAAAGTTGAACAATGCTCTTACTATAAGTGTAGGCCATTTACATACCTTCTAAAGCCTACTTTAACCCCTGCGACCAGCCGCCGCAGTTATACTGAGGCAGGATGGCTCCGCTGTGCGAGCCGCCATAGCTGTACTTCGCTCTTTAAGATGCTTTTGCGGGCGGACGTGTGTAGCGTGTCCCCGGAGTTGATGCGCATGCACGGGCACCCACGATCGCTCATGACAGAGCAGGAACCTGGACCTGTGTGTGTAAACGTACAAATCCTGGTTCTCTGAGGGGAGAGGAGACAGATTGTGCACTCCTACTAAGTAGGAACACCAATCGGGCTCCTTCCCTAGTCAGTTTCACCCCCCCCCCCCCATAGTTATAACACACCTAGGGAACACAGTTGACCCCTTGATCGCCCCCTAGTGTCAACCTCTTCCCTGCCAATGACATTTATACAGTAATCAGGGGCTATTTTTAACTCTGATCGCTGTATAAATTTCAATGGTCCCAAAAAAGTGTCAAAAGTGTCCGATCTGTCTGCCGCAATGTCGCAGTCATGATAAAAATCACTGATCACCACCATTACTAGTAAAATAAAAAAAAATGCCATAAATCTATCCCCTATTTTGTAGATGCTATAACTTTTGTGCAAACCAATCAATATACACTTATTGTGATTTTTTTTTACAATAAATATATGGAGAAGAATTATGCTTGCAATCCAAGGTTTTACTGTATATATCTATGTATACTTCTGTATACTGGGACTTCTGATCTCACATTCCTTACTAATCTATAAATATATGACTGGAAGACAAAAACAAGTTTGCCCAGGGCCAGGTCTGAGAACAGTGTTCTGAGGACAGTGTGCCTGGGAAAAGCAGACTGTCACTTCCAGGAATTTCAAATGAAATTACGGGCTCCCCTGGACTTAAATGATGCTGTATTTATCTATTTTATCATCTGTAATATATCTTTAACCACTTAAGGACCGAGACACTTTTTGAGATTTGTTGTTTACAAGTTAAAAACTGTTTTTTTTGCTAGAAAATTACTTAGAACCCCCAAACATTATACTCCAAAGCTAAATTTAATTGAGAATCTGTGGCAAGACTTGAAAATTGCTGTCCACAGACATTCTCTATTCAATCTGACAGAGCTTGAGCTATTTTGTAAAGAAGACTGGGCAAAGATTTCACTCTCTAGATGTGCAAAGTTGGTAGAGACTAGGGATGAGCCTGATGTTCGAGTTGAATGTAAGTTCGAGTCGAACACTGGAAGATTTTTTTTTTTTTACATTTTGGTGAGGGGTTCCCCTTAAAATTCATACCAGACCCAAAGGGCCTAGTAATGGACTGGCCATGCCATTTTTTTCAATTATCTTTTATCTGTATTTCCGGGACCCAACAATACATTACAGCCGCAATCAGTTTTAAATGTCTTTTTTTCCTTTTGAAATGTAATTTTGCTGTGGTATTGTTCTAAACACGCCCCATTTTTCACATATTTATCTGTAAGAGAAGTGAAAATTATTTATCAGTTCCTTCCACTTCACAATTATGTGCCACTTTGTGTTGGTCTATCACGTAAAATCTCAATAAAATACATTTACTTTTTTGGTTGTAACATGACAAAAAGTGGAAAATGTCAAGGGGTATGAATACTTTTTCAAGGCATTGTGTGTGTGTGTATATACACACACACTATATATATATATATATATACACACGGTATCTCACAAAGTGAGTACACCCCTCACATTTTTGTAAATATTTTATTATATCTTTTCATGTGACAACACTGAAGAAATGACATTTTGCTACAATGTAAAGGTGTGTACAGCTTGTATAACAGTGTAAATTTGCTGTCCCCTCAAAATAACTCAACACACAGCTATTAATGTCTAAACCACTGGCAACAAAAGTGAGTACACCCCTAAGTGAAAATGTCCAAATTGGGGCCAAATATTTTGAGTTTCCAGCACTGCCTTAACCCTCTTGGGCATGGAGTTCACCAGAGCTTCACAGGTTGCCACTGGAGTTCTCTTCCACTCCTGCATGATGACATCATGGAGCTGGTGGATGTTAGAGACCTTGCGCTCCTCCACCTTCCATTTGAAGATGCCTTACAGATGCTCAATAGGTTTTAGGTCTGGAGACATGCTTTGCTAGTCCATCACCTTTGCCTTACTAAAGAAGCTGAGGGTAATGTTCGTCTTGGAGGTGTGTTTGGAGTCATTATCATAATGGAATACTGCCCTGCAGCCCAGTCTCTGAAGGGAGGGGATTATGCTCTGCCTTATTATGTCACAGTACATGTTGGCATTCATGGTTTCCTCAATGAACTGTAGCTCCCCAGTGCCAGCAGCACTCATGCAGCCCCAGACCATGATACTCCCACCAAATTGCTTGACTGTAGGCAAGACACACTTGTTTTTGTACTCCTCACCTGGTTGCCGCCACACGTGCTTCATACCATCTGAACCAAATACATTTATCTTGGTCTCATCAGACCACAGGACATGGTTCCAGTAATCCATGTCCTTAGTCAGATTCTCTTCAGCAAACTGTTTGGAGGCTTTCTTGTGCATCACCTTTAGAAGAGGCTTCCTTCTGGGATGACAGCCATGCAGACCAATGTGATGCAGTGTGCGGCCTATGGTCCAGGCACTGACAGGCTGACCCCCTCACACCTTCAGCCTCTGCAGCAATGCTGACAGCACTAATAAGTCTATTTCCCAAAGACAACCTCTGGATATGATGCTTAGCATGTACACTCAACTTTTTTGGTCGACCATGGCTAGGCCCGTTCTGAGTGGAACTTGTCCTGTTAAACTGCAAGGTCTCCATGGCCACCATGCTACAGCTCAGTTTCAGGGTCTTGGCAATCTTCTTATAGCCTAGGCCATCTTTATGTAAGCAACAATTCTTTTTTTCAGATCCTCAGAGAGTTCTTTGCCAATGTGGTGCCATGCTGAAATTCCAGTGACCAGTATGAGAGATTGAGAGCGATAACACCAAATTTAACACACCTGATCCACATTCACACCTGAGACCTTGTAACACTAATGAGTCACATGACACAGAGGAGGAAAAATTGCTAATTTGGCTCAATTTGGACATTTTCACTTAGGGGTGTCACTTTTGCCAGTGATTTAGACATTCATGGCTGTGTGTTGAGTTATTTTGAGGGGACAGCAAATTTACACTGTTATACAAGCTGTACACTCACTACTTTACATTGTAGCAAAGTGTAATTTCTTCAGTGATGTCACATGAAAAGTGCTAATAAAATATTTACAAAAATGTGAGGGGTGTACTTACTGTATCTACAGTCTTGTGTGTGTGTGTGTATTTTTATATATATATATATATATATATATATATATATATATATATATATATTAGTATCTCACAAAAGTGAGTACGCCCCTCACATTTTTTAGATAATGTGTACACCGCCTGCACTGTATTAGAAACTGCACAACGGCTGGACTGTATTTTATACCATGCACATCACCTGAAGTGTAGTAGAAACTGTACATACTGTATTAGATACTGTGCACACCCCTTGAAGTGTAATAGAAACAGTACACCACAGAATGCACTGTAGACATAGGTTACACTGGATGCAGATTATACTGTATGTAAATATGTAAATTATATATATATAAATTTACATATAATCTGCATCCAGTGTAGCCTATGTCTACAGTGCATTCTGTGGTGTACTGTTTCTAATACACTTCAGGGGGTGTGCACAGTATCTAATACAGTATGTACAGTTTCTACTACACTTCAGGTGGTGTGCACAGTATAAAATACAGTGCAGCTGTTGTGCAGTTTCTAATACAGTGCAGGCAGTGTACACTGTATCTAAAAAAAATGTGACGGGCATACTCACTTTTGTGAGATATATATATATATATATATATATATATATATATATATATATATATATATATATATATTGCATGTTTTGACATCATATTGTTATAGCCTAAGTTTAAAATACCCAAGTAATAACTGTTATTCTAAGACTCAGCATTATATTTGTTATATATTTATTTTAAATGTTACAGAGTCCTGCTCTATTATTACAATTTTGTAATTTGAGATGGCTGAGCTGAGGATATCATTTTGGGTGGTGATCAAATCAAAATGTAGTCAATATACTCCAGTTGGGATGGTAAAATTAGCAAATAGAATCCACTTATTCATGCATGGGTTTCTGTGGACATTAATTGATGTGATCTAGGAGGCATGCTAATTCAGAAAGATTGATTTCCTTATTTCCAGTGAACATAATCTACTTTTCTTCTGCACAGAGTTATTATAGGATAATCTGTACATTTTATTAATTCTTTATTCATGTGTGATCTTGAATATTGCCTACAAATCCAATTGATTTATAGCTGCTAAAGAAGGTTTCTTCATAGCATATCTTAACAAAGGGTATTTATCATGAAAATAAAGTAATACTACACTAAACAAAATATTTCATTCAAGTTTGTATTATTAAGGTCCAGTTCACACTGGTGCGACATACGCTCTGACTTTGGGAGCACATGTCGCATTACATGTACAAATTAGTGGTTCCCTATGAGAGCCGACTTAACTGGTCTGACACAAGTCGGTCCAACTTTAGAAAAGGTTCCTGCACTACTTTGGTCTGACTTTGATCCAACTTCAATGATATTGAATGGGCTGAAAACGGACCAACGTCAGATCCTCATCCTAACCATCTGACTTGTGACATCAAACATGGTGATTAAAGCAGCAGTAAAAGGAATTTATCTCACACTGAGATTATTTTGATTGGTCAAAAGGCAAGTTGGACTATCTCGAAATTGGAGAAAAATTGTATCCTGTTCTTTCAAGTTGGATGGAAGTAGGACCTATGTAGGACCAATGTCTCAGGGCAAAGTAGGATGACAGCCATACGACACAACCAGTGTGAACCCAGTCTAAGGCCTTACAAACATGCACCCAGACGTGAACCTGAACCTCATACTGGTACGACACAAATCTTGTATGACTGTCATCCTACTTTGCCCTGCAACATTGGTCCTACTTCCATCCAACTTAAGTGAACATGATACGATTTTGCTCCGACTTTGAGATAGTCCAACTTGTCCTTTGACTACTGCTGTAATCCCTATGTCAGATGGTTAGGACAAAGATCCGACTTTGATCCAACTTCATTGATATTGAATGGGCTTAAAACAGACCAAAGTTGGACCAAAGTAGTGTAGGTATCTTTTCTAAAGTCAGACCTACTTGTGTCAGACCAGTTAAGATGGCTCTCATAGGTAATTATTGATTTGTACATGTCATGTGATATGTGCTCCCAAAGTCAGAGAGTATATCGCACCAGTGTGAACCAGGCCTAAAGCGGAGCTCCAGGCTCCTCCAGAAAAAATTCAAAGTCAGCAGCTACAAATACTGTAGCTGCTGACTTTTAATATTAGGACACGTACCTGTCCACAAATCCAGCAATGTCCTCATCCAAGCCAATTTTCACTCAGCTTTCAGAAATTGCTGCCGCCATCTTGGCTAAGGGAAACCAGCTTCACAGCTATTTCACTATTGCGGATGCGCAAACTGTTCTGCACTTTGTGAATGGCCCGGTGGCGGGGGAAGAAGGAGAGGGGCCAAACTACCTGCTGAGTTTGCCACGGCAAAGTCAGCCGGAAGTGGGAGTGGTTACCTGTCAAAACCAGGTACATGCCCCCCCCCCCCAAAGGTGGAAAATGTGGCAGCGGAGGGGGGGAGGAGGCAAACAAGTGGAGCCTCCCCTTTTGGCTGAAGCTCCGCTTTTTTAATTAAAGTGCCCTCTATTGCTCTCAGCTTCCTCAAAATCTGCAAATCAAATTCAGTTTTTTTGCTGTGATTAAACTTACACTGTATGTAGGAATATACCCACCCTCTCCTGCTGGCTTCTGAGATGGGAAATTGACTGGAGACTGCATAGAGCAGTACACATGACCACAATGAATGTGCACTTGCATGTTCCATCATAAAAAAAAATCATAGGGAAAATAATAGATTTGATAATTCACAGAGAATGTTACAAGAAGGCAGAAAACACAGTAAGATACCATTTCATGAAAAATAGAATATATACCCAACATCCATGATATATCCCTTCTAACTGTCACTATGTCACTATATCACACACACACTGATCAAATATAACATTACGACCAGTCACCATAACCCATTAGACCTCTGAATTTATGCTGTGGTATCTGGCACCAAACCTTCAATAACAGATCTTTTAAGTCTTGTAAGTTGCAAGGTGGAGCTTCCATGGATCAGGCTTATTTGTCCAACACATCTCACAGATGTTCAATTGGACTGAGAACTGGAGAATTAGGAGAAAAAGCCAACACCTCAAACTTATTATGTACTTCAAACCATTCTTGAATTCATCAAACCAGACCACCTTCTTCCATTGCTCCATGATGCAGTTATGATGCTCACTTGTCCATTGTAGGCTCTTTTGTTGTGGACATGGGTCAGCAGGGGCACCCTGACAGGTCTGCGGCTACACAGCCAAATATGCTAAAAACTGTGATGCACTGTGTGTTCAGACAGTGTGCAGCTCTTCTATTGGTTTGGACTACACAGGCCAGCCTTCATTCTCCGCATGCATCAATGAGCCTTGGCTGGCCATGACCCTGCTGCCTTTTCTCCTGATTTTCTTTCTAGAACAACTTTTGGTAGGGCCTGACCACAGCAGACTGGGGACATCTCATAGGAGCTGCAGTTTTGGAGATGTTTTGATCAGTCATCTAGCCATCACAATTTGGTCCTTTTTAAAGTCGCTCAAATCCTAACGCTTGCTCATTATTCTTTGCATTCGACTTATCAACATCACCCTCAACATGTTCACTTGCTGCCCAATATATCCCACCCACTTTCAGATTCCATTATAACCATACATTTACAGGCAGCCATAGTTTAATCCAAACCACAAAAAGTCTGTAACAAGATGAAAGTAAAAATGCTTCTTCTTTATTGATCCAAGGAGAAAAAGTGTTCCATGAGAGAACCAACGCATTTCAGTCTATAAAGAACTTAGCCATAGTTTAATCAAGGTGGTAGTTGGAAGCAAAGGTGCATTTTCCTTAACCACTTGACCACTGGGCACTTAAACACCCTTAATAACCAGACCAATTTTTAGCTTTCGATGCTCTCACATTTTGAATGACAATTACTCAGTCATGCAACACTGGACCTATATGAAATTTTTGTCCTTTTTTTCACACAAATGGAGCTTTCTTTTGGCGGTATTTAATCACCGCTCGTTTTTTTATTTTTGGTGCTATAAAAGAAAAAATACAGAAAATTCTGTAAAAAAATGAATTTTTCTTTGTTTCTGTTATAAAATTTAGCAGATTAGTAATTTTTTCTTCATAAATTTTGGCCAAAATTTATACTACTACATATCTTTGGTAAAAATAAGTACAAATTGGTGGATATTATTTGGTCTTTGTGAAAGTTATAGAGTCCACAAGCTATGGTGCCAATATCTGAAAATTGATCACACCTGAAGTACTGACGGCCTATTTCAATTCTTGAGACCCTAACATGCCAGAAAAGTACAAATACCCCCCAAATGACCCCTTTTTGGAAAGAAGACATTCCAAGGTATTTAGTAAGAGGCATGATGAGTTTTTTGAATTTTTTCCCACAATTCTTTGCAAATTCAAGATTTTTTTTACTTTTTTTTTTTTTTCACAAAATTGTCATATTATCAGTTTATTTCTCACACAGCATATGCATACCACAAATTACACCCCAAAACACATTCTGCTATTACTCCGAGTACGGCGATAACACATGTGTGAGACTTTTACATAGTGTGGCCACATACAGAGGCCCAACATGCAGGGAGCGCCATCAGGCTTTCTGGAGCACCCAGGACAATTCTAACATTTCTCTCCTACATGTAAAACTCATTATTTATTTGCTAGAAAATTACATAGAATCCCAAAACATTATATAGTTTTTTTTAGCAAACACCCTGGAGAATACAATGGTGGTCGTTGCAACTTTTTATCTCGCACGGTATTTGCGCAGCAATTTTTCGAATGCTTTTTTTTGGAAAAAAAACTGTTTTATGCTTAAAAAAAAAAAACACAGTAAAGTTAGCCCAATTTTTGCATAATGTGAAAGATGAAGTTGCACCGAGTAAATAGATACCTAACATGTCACTCTTCAAAATTGCACAGGCTCGTGGAATGGCGCCAAACGTTGCTACTTAAAAATCCCCATAGGTGACGATTTAATTTTTTTTTACTGGTTATATGTTTTGAGTTACAGAGGAGGTCTAGGGCTAGAATTATTGCACTCGCTCTAACGTTTGCAGCGATACCTCACATGTGTGGTTTGAACACCGTTTTCATATGTGGGCGGGAGTTACGTATGCGTTCGCTTCTGCATGCTAGCACATGGGGACAGGGGCGCTTTAAAAAAAAATAAAAAAATTATTGTTCATTTTACTTTATTTATTTTAGTTTGACATTTTTTTCCCCAAAAATTTATTTTTTGATCACTTTTATTCCTATTACAAGGAATGTAAACATCCCTTGTAATAGGAATATGGCATGACAGGTCCTCTTTACAGTGAGATATGGGGTCAATAAGACCCCGCATCTCACCTCTAAGCTGGGAAGCCTGAAAAAAAAAAAAAAGATTCTGGATTAGATCGTATTGGCGAGTCGGTAGAAGCACCGGAGGGCGGCGGGATGGGGTGGGGGGGGGTGTCTATGGCTGGGTATTGCAGGGTATCACCGACTATGGCTGGGTATGGCTGGGTATCTCAGAGTATGGTGTTGCAGAGTATTGCGTTGCAGAGCATTGCAGGATATTGGCAGGTGTTGCAGAGCATTGCAGAGTGTTGCAGGGTATTGGTGGGTGTTGCAGAGTATTGCAGAGTGTTGCAGGGTATTGGTGGGTGTTGCAGGGTATTGGTGGGTGTTGCAGAGCATTGCAGAGTGTTTCAGAGCATTGCAGAGTGTTGCAGGGTATTGGCGGGTGTTGCAGAGCATTGCAGAGTGTTGCAGGGTATTGGCGGGTGTTGCAGAGCATTGCAGGGTATTGCAGAGTGTTGCAGAGTATTGCAGGGTATTGCAGAGTATTGCAGAGTAATGGCAGGGTATTGAAGAGTAATGGCAGGGTATTGCAGAGTATTGGCAGGGAATTGAGGGGTTAATTTTCAGTATGCAGCGATGTGGGCACTGCAGATGCAGCCCACATCGCTGCTGACACCGATCTCTTCCCCCTCCGCTGTTACGATCGCTACAAAGAGGGGGAGGGAGGAACCGGCGTCATAACATGACGCCGGTTTGTTTACAAGTGATCACTCCGTCATTTGACGGAGCGATCACGTGGTAAACGGCCGCTATGAGCGGCCGTTTACCGTGATCCGTGATGCGCCAGGTCCTGTGGACCCGGCGGTCACGGATGCTCTCGAGTGCGCGCCCCAGGGGGCGCGCGAGAGAGGAATTCTGGGAGGACGTCATATGATGGCCTCCCAGAGTTAAGAAACCACCCTGTAGCCGTCATTCGGCTATAGGGCGGTTGTTAAGTGGTTAAGGTTGAAATTTTAATATATAAAAAGCCTAATATCCTCTGCTTGTTCCAAAAAAAGCTGAAATGAGGGGAGAAGAAAGGAGAGGCGTGGAAGCTCACAGAGAATGTTACAATGAAGCATAAAAACACAGTAAGAAAGAGTTTCCCACATCGCCTCTTAGAAGCCCAAATAACTGTACTGCCAAAGGAAGGGAAGGACCACACATCAGTTTCTAATTACCGCCCAATCTCCCTCCTCAGCGTGGACACCAAAATCTTACCCAAAATCTTATCCAACCGCCTCCTCCCACTCATCCCACAGCTCATCTCCACTGACCAAGTTGGCTTCATTCCTGGCCGGGAAGCGTGGAAGCTCACAGAGAATGTTACAATGAAGCAGAAAAACACAGTAAGAAAGAGTTTCTCACATTGCCTCTTAGAAGCCCACATAACTGTACTGCTAAAGGAAGGGAAGGACCACACATCAGTTTCTAATTACCACCCAATCTCCCTCCTCAACGTGGGCACCAAAATCTTAGCCAAAATCTTATCCAACCACCTCCTCCCACTCATTCCACAGCTCATCTCCACTGACCAAGTTGGCTTCATTCCTGGCTGGGAAGCCAGAGATAATACTGTCAAAGCCATCAACATTCACTCTTACTTAAACTCATCTATACAGAAAGGCTTCTTCCTCTCATTGGACGCAGAGAAGGCATTCAATAGAGTGGCCTGGGACTACATGTGGCCTGGGACTACATGTCTGAGACCCTAAGGTCGATAGGTCTAGGTGACAAGATGCTCAAACTAATTCTTACACTAATTCTTACACTCTACACAAATCCCACAGCACAAGTGAAAGTCAATGGCCACCTGTCGAATGCCTTCCCGGTCAGGAATGGAACATTCCAAGGATGCCCCCTCTCACCACTTCTCTACGTACTCACATTAGAACCACTTCTCAACCGTCTCCGAAGCAACCCTAGCATTAAAGGTATTGCCACCCCGAAATGCAAATTCAAAGTCACAGCCTTCACTGACGACATACTACTCTCCCTTTCTGAGCCTCATATCACTCTTCCAAACCTCCTGAAGGACTTTAGTGACTACCAGGCTATCTTCAATCACAAAAGAAATTTTGATAAATCCTATGCCCTAAATGTCTCCTTACCAGCAGAAACAGTGGCTCTATGCCAAAATAACTTTCCCTTCACCTGGAAAACCAAAGCAGTAACATACCTAGGAATCCAACTCCCAACCCACCTTGCGGACTTATACACTTTAGATTTCTCTCCAATACTACTCACAATCAAACGAGACTTACAAAAAATGGGATAACCCCTCATTCTCCTGGTTCGGGAGAGCCACAATCTTAAAAATTAATATCCTACCGAGACTTCTATATGTAATGCAGGCCATACCTATTCATCTACAGCTCCCATCTTCTTTGCAACTATCAAAACCTTATGCTCCAAATTCCTATGGCACAACAAACACCCCCGCATAAAATTTGAGCTACTAGTAACACAAGTCTAAAGGTGGCATAGGCCTCCCCGATCTGTACAACTACTACAGGGCTTGTATGCTCACCAGAGTAGTTTACTGGAATTTACATGCATCCACCAAACAATGGGTAGAATTGGAAGAACTTCTAGCAGACATCCCCATAGCCACAGCACCATGGCTACCCACCAAATACATTCCAAACACAGACTCCAACCATATGCTTATAGGCCCCACCTTGCGCTGCTTTCATAAAACATGCTCCAAATCGCAACTATCAACAAATCAACAATACCGGGCCCCATGACCCCACTCCGAGCCAACCCCGACTTTCCCCCTGGAATGTCCTTGAACTTCCTAGCTTCTGTATGGCCACAAAAACATATTCGGGCTAAGCACTTTTTCCAAGGAAACACCATCACACCATGAGAAAAACTAGCATCACAAATGAAAGATCAGAAATTCCCTCTATGGATATACCTGCAAATACAACATTTTCTTCTAGACCCAAAACACAGGCCATATTGGTCCAGACCTCTCACCCCCATTGAAACACTATTCTCGGAATCTACACCACAACGACACCCAATTTCCGCCATTTACTCGCTCCTTTTTGCTAACCATCCCAGGAAACACAAAAACTGCCAATATTGGGAGAAAGAACTCTCAATTAACATCACAGGTGGCCAATGGGAACAGATATTTGCATACACTCTCAAGGGCTCAAACGCATCCACTCAAGAAAATGGCTACAAAATCCTCAACCGCTGGTACAGAGTACCAACCCTCGTTAACAAATACACACCCACAACTTCAAATTTACGCTGGAGATGTATGTCCGAACCTGGCTCACACGTCCACATATGGTGGTCCTGCCCCATACTTCAAAAGTTCTGGCAGGAAGTCCATAACATAACATCAAAAATAACTTTGCTCCCATTGGACTTCACCCCCGCGAAACTACTACTACATCACACCACACTACCCAGGCGGCTATACTTTAAATCCCTAACAATGCATTTACTGAACGCAGCTAAACTGTGCATCCCAGTCTTATGGGGTAAATCCAGGGCGCCATCAATCAAAGAATGGTTCATGAGAATCAATAGAATTGCTGAAATGGAAGAACTTATAGCCATTTCACATGAAAGCATTTCCAAACATAACACACGCTGGGCCTGCTGGTCCCACTTCAAAACCACCCCAGAATACGCACACATCATGCAACTACAAACTAACTAAGAAAAATCCGTACCACACCTTTTCAACATCTCCATAACGCGCCTCCATGTGCCAAACACACAGAAGGGATGGGGGGAACGGGTCGAAGTCCGGGGATAGATTGGAGGCAACCACCCCCCCCCCCCCCCGACTCGTCCGGTTCCACCCCTCTCCCCCCACCCATACCCACCCTATACTCATCCTTATACCCCCCCTACAAAACGAACTCTTACGCGCTAATGAACTATCCCCCCCCCCCACCTTCCCAACTCAACCAACGGATTTAACCAAGACAACCAGTTGGACTGGTTGCCTCGACTCTTATACAAACCACAAGACACACACGACATTGGGTTTAACCAAAGTCAGATGAATATTTACCCTACATCCCCACAAAAGCATTAAAGACCTATACAACGCATCCCACTAAACCAGACCCAAAACCAAGACCTCAACATCCAACAGGCACACACTCTCACAGAATGCCGGCAAACCCACCACACGGACAAACCAATCTTCATCCCGGATCACAATAGGTCCTATAAGACAACCCCTTCATGTAAACGCTATCACATGATATAATGTTACCACAGTTGATGTTTTTCTTTTCTTTTCGGAAAATGTAAAACTTGTGTGCAATTTCAATCCGTTGGCTTCATGCATATATCGTCATATGTGGATAATCTGTACAACTACCCTCGTTTCTCTTCAATAAAAACTTTAATGCAAACTTTAATGGAAAATAAATTTGATCAAGTAATAGTGTAAATAATGTACAGAGTACCAGTTACCGGGATTGCTGCCGTCTTTTCTTTTTTAATTTAATTTATACTTTTTTCAAGGCTTCTATGCTGGTTGGTGAGCTTTAGAGTAGAACATTCTTTCCTTGTGTTCCATGTGTGTCTATTCTCTTTTATTCAAAAATGCTATAATTGTCACAAGCACCTCAGTCTTTGATTATTTTTCTATCGAAGCATGCCTTTTCCAGAGAGAATGGAAATTACAAGAATTCCAATTAGATCTTCTCCTATATTTCATTAAATGCATAAATGCACATGTTACAGCCAACAAAACGTTATGTCAAATCCCATATATTTTTATTGTCCAGGAGCAAATAAAGATGGAATGGTAGAGAAACGTTTACTGGCCTATTTCCATAGATTAGCAGACTCTATATAGGTACAGCATATATTATACTGTCAGGATGAATTGTTTTAGATAGAGAGAGTGCTTTCTGGCAAGTGACATCATTACCTATTCCAAAGCTGCTAGTGCATTGCAAGGCAAGGCTAGTAGGAAACTGCCAGGAGAGGTAGCTCTGACAGAAAAGTCTGTCAGATGTGACAGTTGCAGGTGGCACGCTTCTTTATCTGGAGGTAACTGCTTGTGGCTTATTGAAGTCAAATATCCCACTCTCCATTTCAAATAAATGCTGAAACTCCATCAATGTGCACGTTACGCGAGTCAAACAATAGACTGGGAGAGATAAAAGAGAGGCAGCAAGCAGGAGGTTTTTAGTATGCTGAATTTAAACTGCCTGAGCTGGAAAGGTGAGAGGAAAAAAAGGTTTGTTGAAAGTTATGGGTTTTAGGAGATATAGTGTTCTTCTGGTAGAAGTGTAATGATCCAAAAGAAAGTTATATTTGTGCTAAGTACAGAGTTTGGGTTTTTTTCCTCTGCTTTACATCAAATGTGCAGAAATAAAACATACAATCAGCACAAAATCGTATCATTTTTTGTGGTAATGCCATGCACATTTTTCTTTTTTAGAATCATTTTCAGTAATATTTTAATAATAATTTTTGAAAGTGCAACTCAAAAAATATTATTTTCAGTTGATAGTCTGTCTTCTGTTAAAATAAACCATACACAGAGTTTTCACCAACAATTAATTTAGGCCTCATGCACACTGGGCATCAAAAATGCCACTTTTAGGGCATTTGGCTTTTTTTTATGCCTCTATATGCCCCTTCATGTTAGCCTACATATCTATGCACACATAGGTGTTTACAGGCATTTAGAAGCAGAAAAAAAGCCAACACTTGCACGTTCAGGAGAGCGTATTCGGCAGAAAAACTGGCTGACACACTTAATTGCGTCTAAACTCTAAGCGTGTTTAGCACTGGAGTGTTTATTTATTTCAATGGCTAGGATAAATTAATATTCTAGGCCAACTGAATGAATGAACTCCAAAACACTTCACATGCCTAAATGCATCAGCAAAACATGTAGGCATGTTTTTGTTCTGTTTTTCTCCTTCCAGAAGAAAAAGGCTTTCAGAAGAGCTAGGCAAATGTCTAGTGTACAGAAGGCCTTATTGCTCTATAATCCATGTGACTTAATGTTCCTTGCCTTGTACTCTTCTCTAGCTTGGCTCTTAACTGTCATTGAGCATTTCTAAAAAAAATACATGCCTTATGAGAAACTGTGGCTGGCATTACAGCAGTGGCTGAATATACATTACAACAAAATGTTTATGGATTTCAGGTGCAATGTTCTGCCTCTGGAAAAACAGGGAACTGTACACTAAACATACCGGGTCAACATCATACAGCAAAAGTACCTGGTGGCCAAGTATTGCCTGTAATACAGTACAGTGCTCAGAGATTGACTTTCTAGTGCGTATCACTTAGGAGCTGATTTATAGTACAGTGTGGACACTGTCTCTGCTGTACACCACAATGTTCACTCCACTTGACTCTGCAGAGAATGTTTTTCTCCACTTTCATGTAATTTTTCTGTGATGTATTGAATTTCAGGTTTCATTTTTTTCTGTAGCATGTTTTGAGCCAATGAAACTTGTTTCTAATGTAGTTTTGGTATCTTCCTCTGTCCTCCTGTTTAGTGCTAGTGGATTTAGTCCAAGCTAGACACTCCATGTTCCCCCAGTCAATGTTAACTAGAGAGACAGGTCTTAGGAATGTCATTGTCTTCTTACTCCTCAAAAGACTGAAAAAATATCATCTGTACCCTTTATGAACATCTTGCACAGATAATTTGAGCTCTGTGTTTTGTTTTCACAGTTGATCAAGCAAAGAAATGTTTCATGTAGCTGGCTGCATAACTGTGTTGTTTTCTTATGGTATCCCCAAACAGGAGATGTGGGCTCATTTAAGGTGCAAAGTCTTGTGACAGCTGGTCTTAGCTTACATCTCCACCATCAGGAGCTCTGGTTGTCATCAGATTATGACCCCCAGGATTGCCCCTCCAGGGGGATAGCTTAACCAGTCCCTGACCGAGCTATAGCCAAATGACAGCTACAGCATGGTCGTCCAGTTCTGGGACTTCTTTTGACATATTGCCAGAACTGTGCTCACTGTGGCATGCACCCGGCGTGCTCTTCGATCATTGTATCCTTCAGACACAGCTTATCACAAATTGGGGTAAAGAGCAAATCACAGCACTCTTTACCCCAATCGCAGCTGATCACAAAGTAAACACACTTGCTGGTTATCGGCATTCTTTTCCTCACGCTGTCATAGCATGAGGAGAGGAAAGCCAGTAACCAGCGAGTGTGAAAGGGGACATCTACACTGATAATCAGGGCACTAATCATCAGTGTCCTGATTATCAGTGCTGCCAGTCAGTGCCCATCAGTGCTGTCAATAAGTACCTCCACATCAGTGCCGCCTATCAGAGCCCACCACTGTTGCCTATTAGTGCCCATTAGTACTGCCTAGCAGTGCCCTTCATTGCCGCCTATCAGTGCCCATTAATGCCACCTACCAGTGCTGCCTCATTAGTGCCCATTAAAGTTGTGCAAACAGGCGATGTTCGGGCTGAACTTTTGCTCAGCTCGAACATCGCCTATTTGCCCGCTTGGTGAAATTGCATGGCTTTCGCCCTACCGAACACCCTGCAATGCACTGCGTGCTGCACATTTAGGGTGCAGTGAATAGCTGTTTTTAAGGAACGGGGCCAGGAAACCGGTTGTAGCATCCTTAACAACCGATGAGTCAACCAATGGGCTTCCCCGCTGACGGCTGAATATTTGGGGGGGCCACGCCATTTTTAAATTTTATCATGGGGTTCCCCTTAAAATCCATAACTGACATATAGGTCCTGGTATGGACTTGGGGGGATCCCAGGCTATTTTTTTCTTTATTTTTTTTAACTGTGATTTGACTCTTTTTTTCCCTTTAAAAATGCAATTTTTTCTACAGCAGGTTCTATAAATGTTACAGATGCGCCATTTTACGGGCAGTCTAAGGGGACACCCAGGCACTATATTTAAAGGAATTTTTCATTGTTTCACCTTAAGGTTCATTGAAATCACTGCTCCTTTAACAATTTTAATTAAAAAAAACACAATTTGCATTGGTACATTTCCCCCAGGGCAGTAACCAGACAACCATACCCTTTCTATGGCTAATTACTTCCATATAAGCCTTTAAAATGGGGACATTTGATTTCTCATGTTCAGCTCCTATAGACTTCAGTGGAGATCATGGTTCGGGGCAGAACTGTTCCCCTGTTCTGGAGTTCAGCTACAAATCAAACTTAGGGGTGGTGGCCCATCTCTAGTGACCATAAGTGCAGCCTCATCAGCAGACATCAGTGAAGGAGAAAAATTACCTGTTTGGAAAATGTTATAACAGAAATTAAGAAAAAGTAGTTTTTTTCAATTAGAAAGGTCCAGGAAGAGGTCATGGGTAAGCATCAGCCATGAGAGTACTCAAGTTCAGACAAGGATTCTGGAGAGGCAGCAGGCAAGTGAGTAGCCAGGTCCAGGTAGAGATTGTGGGCAGGTGACAATCAAAACAGTAGTTAGAAATCTATGTTAGCAACAGGTAAGGCAATCAGGAAGTATAATAGTTCTTTTGCACATAGCATAACTGGCATTTGAACAGAGCACCAGCCACTTCAAAAGTCTGGTACCCAAATACCAGTTTGGCCAACAGACATACCCAGAGTCATATCAGGGAATTCTGGAAGTCCTTGCAGGGATTCTGTGAACACCATTGGAAGTCCTGGCAAAGATTCTGTGAATACGATTGGCAGAACACTAATATTAATGTAGTAGCCTCTAGTGTGCGCTAGAAGTAGAGTAGATAAATTGTAGTTTAGCTCAGGGCTAAACCTGAGCTATGAAATCTGGGTCAGGATTTACTAAATTTCAGGGCTAGATGACTCATCCTGGCAGCTCTTTGGTGCCTCCCCAGGTCTAGAATTTTGGAGAGAATCTTCTAGAATTAGTCAGTGGAGGTTAAGGGGAGCTGCCTTGAATATTTATTGAGCCTCAGCCAATTCTCAGAGGTAGGCTAGCAGGTGGCTGAGACCATTCCATATATAGACATGGGCTATGCCAGCAGAGCATTCAGTTGAAAGATGGGCATACAGTGTTGAGGAGGCTGTCGGTGGCCCTCAGGGGTTTCCACTAGTCTGGTCTGGTGCCATGTAGCCAGTCTCCCTGAAGACATCGGTGTGCTTAAGTCTTCATAATCCCCCTGAAAGATCTCCTGAGAGTCAGCCGGGGTGGGCTGGTTAAGAGTCAGTCAGATGGACTGGTGTAGAGAGTTAGCCTGAAGGCCTCGTGAAAGGCGCAGCTGTAGCCAGGTGGGTTGACAGTGCCTGAAGAGGTGGTTCTGGGATCAATGGCCACAGAGGAAGAGTTCCAAGCTGTTTCACTACACTGTGCTACAAGTTCCTGCCTGTAAAGGGCCATTGCTAATCTGGCTGGGGGCCTGTCAGGTAAATTAAAGTGATTCAGCTGGAACAAGCAAGTGCTGTGCAGGAGGAAAGTGAAGCAGACTGTATATAGACTGTATTTAGGAAGATGTCCCTGAAGTTTTGTTGAAAGCTTTGCTGAAGTCAAGTGGGCACCCCATAACCTCCCATCCCTATCCAAGTTATTAACCCTCAATGAATAACAAAGACAACATCACAAACTGTTCTCTGACTCTGAGTGCTTGTGAAAATTCAGTGTGCCTGGGTGTACAGGAGTGGAGAATCCAAGTTCATCAGCAGTCCCTACAGGGGTGTGCTACATTATATTTATTACAAATTTAGCCAGCAGGTTTTATTAGTAAACCTAAAAAGTGAAAAGGATCCTGATGTTTCAATAACCTTCCAATTTTTTTTAGGGTTTTGTGGAAATATCTCCCAGTAAAGTCTTACAGGCAAAGATAGAACATCTTAACCTAAAAATTAAATAGCACCAGAAATTTGAATTAGCTGAAACTCTCATTAAATGTCCTTACATCTATATTTGAACCATACTTTTTTTTTTTACTAATAACATTAATTTTGCTGACAAATGTGTTAATTTGTTGTGTGCACAGAGGGATTTATCACAAAATGATTTACTGATTTATTTTTACCTAAGCCTTTGTCAATGACAGGTAGTAATAGGCCCTTCCAGCACAATAAACAGTTATACGATAGCTTCAAGAGCATGTCTGAGATAAATTACATATCTAATATGAGCAGTCAAATAAACTGAGCAGTTTTCAACTGTCAGTTCCCATTCTATTTAAAGAGGCAAAACAAGAAATGTTGCTCTGATTTGGGCAGAATGGAATAAATTCTTAGAAAAACATGCAGAGTACAAAATTAACAATAGATAATAGTAAACATTTTCACATCGTATAAAAATGTGTGAAATAAATGTTGCTGCTCAAACATTGTACAGGTGATTCCACAACTCCCCCAATAACTCTAATATAATAAAAAAAATAGTGTAGCTCAACAATACATATCATACGTAAATCATATACACATATATTAATTGTTAATATTATTAATTCAGTCCCACATAACTCAGGGTCAAATCAGTCCCAAATAACTGCGACACAACTAACACACCACAGTGTAAATAGTGGCTCATAAATCACGTGTCTCCACCATTAGGTGAAAAAATTGCTCACCTCCCTATAAGACCTAATTTCTGGGCCAGAAATCACTTTTAATGCTCTCCTTAAATATAGGCATCAGCTTGTCACACCTCTTCCTCTCGGCCCTCTCTGTCCAGATCCTCAATTTATCTCCCTTTTCCACAATGCTCAATCATCATATTAACTAGATAGTATAAAACAAAAAAGGAAGAAGCATAGCGCTCTCTATTTCTTACTTTATTAAGCTTCAAAAAAGATTATAAAAACGTACAAAATCATAAAAACAAAGAGGCTGTCAATGTCTGCAATAACCACGGCTCACCACATGGGTGTGGGGTTACGTCATGGGCTCGGTTCCTCCTATATGTGTTGCGCCCTGTGATTGGGCTTCACACTCTCACTGATTCCATATACTGGGCAATTTTATTACTGTAAAATGGAACTGCAGCCTAAACTTGTTTGATTAGTTTTGGATCGAGTTAGGAGGGGTTTAAATCCCTGTCAGATTTTTTTTCCCTGCCTGTATTTTTGCTGAGGAGGTATCCCCTTACTTCCTTCACCTGTGACATGTGACTATGCTCTTTAACCACTTGCGTTCCGGAAGAATTTATCCCCTTCATTACCGGGTCTTTTTTTTATATTCTACGCAATACTACATTAACTGGTAACTGCGTGGTCATGCAGCGTTGTACCTTAATTTGTATAATTATTTTTCACACAAATTATTATTATTTAAAAAAAAAAATTTTTTTACTTTCTGCCATAAAACACAAAAAATCCCAATACATGTTTATTAATTAGAAGAGGAGGAGAACAAGGGGGCAGGACTTTGTATGAAGCACAAAGTAGCAATAGAATTGATTGGTGAATATGTGGGATGTTAGGTCACCTTGAGGCGAGGTGACAGATGCACACCAAATGGATCAGGAGTGCACCGCAAAGTTGTGGACCCTAAGGCTGACTGCTGTGGACGGGAGACAGATCCCACTGAGGTTAGAGCGTAAGATTCCCTGGAGTCTAAGAGCCAGCAGGTGTTCAACAGCGCCTCTAGTGGTGAGGATGGACTTGGCTGCAACTGGCTCCAGGTCGCGACCCCCAGGGTCCCCCAGCTCGCACCCACAGTAGGCAACAGGAGGACAGGGATAGTGAGGGATAAAGCCAAGGTTGGGGCCACAAGCAGACAGGAATAGTCAGGGACACGCCAATAGGTCAGGATCACAGGCAAACAGGGATAGTCAAGGACACGCCAAAGTCGGTAACGGAACAACAGAAGAGCACACGGCAGGTAACAGGAAGCTAAACACACAAAGGAATTCACAATGGTTGATCAGCAGGGTTGGCCTGGTTAATATAGAGTTCTCTGATAGGAGCTAGGGTGGAGTCATGCCAGAGAAAGCAGTCAGGTGAGGGTCGGCTGGTCTCTAGAGATGAACACATGGAAACAGGTAAGCAGACCAACTCTATTGCATAACCATGACATGTGAATTGTATTAGTTATGACAATAATACATCCATAAAATGCTGGTACATAGATATAGTATTGGTGTCAAAAAATTTATATTTGGACATATTAATAACATTAGTAGCTCATAATAAAATAACAATAAAATTCCAGAGTTCACCAAGAACAGAATTGACACGGTAAAGCCTGCAGGATCTATTGCCTCCCTAGGTCTGTGAATAAAGGTAATACAGTAGTAGTTTGACATTCAGATAAATGTTGGTAGAAACATGGCAATTGGTAGCTCTACGCATTTCATGGTTTTTGAACCACTCATCAGGAGAAAAGCACGTGATGGATCTATAATGGAATGGTAATATATGAATAATCAAATTAAAGTAATGGATAACATGAACAGGAGAAGGGTAGATAAACCCTATACAAAGTACATGTTTACGTATTCAGATAAGTAAATTGGTGGTAGGGTGGTCGGGCACTGCAAGCCATCCAGGAACACCCCCAACCAAGATTTGAGGTGGGCAGCTCGGGAGAGGCAACCCATACAGGCTACAACCAGGGCAGGCATGGAGATAAAGAGTCACTCCTGTGAAGGGAGTGAAAATATGAGGTGAGCCAAGGGAGTCCATCGGAAATGTGGTTGAAAGGAGAGGTGGGCAAGGAGCCTGTGCTAGTGAGAGATATAGGCAAGTGAAACAGTGAGGATAAACAAAAATTAAATGAAAAGTGGCAATGTGATCAAAAGCTGTGCATAGATAAAGGTGGGTAAAGAAATTGAGAAGAGCTGCCGGCAATAAAAAAAATCAGCAAAAAAAAAAACTTTGCGGTCAGTCCCACCCCCACCAAAGCACCTTGTCCCCATGTTGAGAGCCCCCCCTGCCCCAAAGCACCCCCCCCCCATGTTGAGGGCATGTGGCCTGGTTTGCTTTTCCCCTCCCTTTCCTGTCCTGCTGGGCTGCATGATTGGATAAGGGTCTGGTATAGATTTTGTGGGACCCCACACCATTTTTAAACAAAATGTTGGTATGGGGTTCCCCTCAGACCACACAATGTTTTTGTTGCCGATTTTATTTATTGGCAGCAATTCTAGTTTTTACATTCAGCTGACAGTGGGGAACCCCACTGACAGCTGATGACTCGTCAGTTCTTAAGAATGCAGCTGCCAGCTTCCCAGCCTGCTCCATATCAACCAGCTATACACAGTTTGTTATGGAGAAAAAAAATGCAAAATGCATGTTAAAAATGCATCAAAAACGCACCACTTACATTTTTGGTGCGGGTTCATTGAAATCTATTCCACGTCAAAAGCAGTCTGCTGCGGGAAAAAAGTCTCTGACCCTTTCCAAACAATGCACCGGCTGAAAAACTCATAGACCATGTGTTCAAAAAAAAACATGGTAACATTTCATTCTTTGTGTGTTATTAGTTTAAGCAGACTGTGATTGCCTATTGTTGTGACTTAGATGAAGATCAGATCACATTTTATGACCAATTTGTGCAGAAATCCATATCATTCCAAAAGGGTTCACATACTTTTTTTGCAAATATATATATATATGGTTCAAACAAAGCAAAATTTTGGTTTTGGAGTGGCCTAGTCAAAGCCCAGACAATTGAGATGCTGCATCATGCCTTACATAGGTTGTTCATGCTGGAAAACCCAGTGTGCCTGAATTAAAACAATTCTGCAAAGAAGAGTCGGGCAAAATTGCTCCACAGCAATGTGAAAGAATAATTTGCCAGTTATTGCAAAAGCTTGATTGCAATTGTTGTTATTAGGGATGAGTCGAACACCCCCAGGTTCGATTCGCACCAGAACATACCGAACAGGCAAAAAATGTAAAGGCTTATATACAAGTTATTGTCATAAAAAGTATTTGGGGACCCGAGTCCTGCCCCAGGAAACATGTTTCAATGCATTTTTTTTTTTAAAACAAACGTTTTTTTTTGGGAGCAGTGATTTTTTTTTTTCATGCTTAAAGTGAAACAATAAAAATGAAATATTCCTTTAAATATCGTGCCTGGGGGTATCTATAGTATGCCCAAAGGGCCTGGTAATGGACTGAGGGGGGCCCCATGCTATTTTTTTCAATGAGTTTCATCTATATTGCTGAGAACCGACAATTCATTATAGCCGCGATCAGTTTTAAATGAAAAATTTTCCTTTAGAAATGTAATTTTGCTGCGGTACTGTTCTAAACACGGGAAAAATGCTCCACTGTACAGGCATACTATAGACACCCCCAGGCATGATATTTAAAGGAATATTTCATTTTTATTGTTTCACTTTAAGCACTGCTCCCGAAAAAACTGACGTTTTAAAAAAAGAAATTCCATTGATACATGTGTCCTGGGGCAGGACCCAGGTCCCCAAACACTTTTTATGACAATAACTTACATATAAGTAGGGATGAGCTTCGTGTTCGAGTTGAACATACGTTAGGCTCGAACATCGGCTGTTCGCCCGTTCGGCGAATTCCGAACGTTATGGGCCGTTCGCACCAGATTCGTGTGGCGCTCATGGCCCACAATGCACTGCGATGGCGCAGTGCATTGCTGGCTCATGATTGGCCAAGCATGCACTGTGACCCCACATGCTTGGCCAATCACAGCACCGGCAGCGAGGAGAGCCATGATTGGCCACAGGCAGGATGCCTGTGGCCAATCATAGCTCAGGCTGTGTAGTACACGCCCCACACTATATAAGGCCGCCAGCGCGGCGGCCTTGTGTAGTGTGTTGGCATCTGTAGCAGTTAGTGTGTGTTCTGTGTACCTTCAACACAGTATACACCGATCGTTATCGGCCAATTTTTCGTTCTTGCTCTTCTGTAGTGGTTGTTGTCTGCATGCCCTGACCGCAGTATACACCGCTATATTCACCTATATATCTAGCGATATATCTATCTTTTATAATAGAGCTGTCAGTCAGTGTTAGGAGATTGTGCGTGCTGTCTGCGTGCTCTGAACGCAGTATACACCGATATATCCACCTATATAGCTAAATATCTTGCTCGTTTTAAATAGAGCTTGCAGTCAGCAGTAGGAGATTGTGCGTGCTGTCTGCATGCTCTGAAAAAGACGGACGGCAAAACAAATTATACAGGGGTGATAACCCTTCCCTATGTTTTTCAAAAAGCTTAAAAATAGTTTTTTTGACTGGAGCTACACTTTAAAAATGTACCGGTTGAAAATTACAAACAGATTCAACTTAACACAACAAACCTACACAGTCCCTGTCTTGTTTGCACCGCCTGTATACTGCTGTTCTGAGTATATAGGGCCTGGGGGCCACACGTATTTCCTTTTTTTAATATGGGTACGGGGTTCCCCTTAATATGTGTACAAGACCCAAAGGGGCTGGTAATGGGCAGGGAGGGCTACCCATGCCATTTTTCTCAATGATTTTCAACCATATTGCAGGAACCAGATATAACATTAAAACCGCAAGCAGCTTTAAATGACGTTATTTCCGTTAAATGTCATTTTGTGCAGGGACTGTTCTAAACACGGGAAACATGTGGCACTTCACAGGCATACTACAGACACCCCCCAGGCACGATATTTAAAGGAATATTTCACTTTTTTTTCACTTTAATCGTCATTAAAATCAGTGCTCCCGCCAAAGCGGCCGTTTTTAAACGTTTTTTTTGCATTGACCCATGTCCCCTGGGGCAGGAGCCAGGTCCACAAACCCTTTTTAGGACAGTATCTTGCATATTAGCCGTTAAAATTAACACTTTTCATTTCGAACGTTCGAGTCCCATAGACTTCAATGGGGTTCTAACGTTCGTACGAATTTGGGGTCAGTTCGAAAGTTCTGGTGCGAACCGAACCGGGGGGTGTTCAGCTCATCCCTACATATAAGCCTTTAAAATTAACACTTTTGATTTTTCATGTTAGTGTCCCATAGACTTTAACGGTGTTCCGGCGGATGTCAAATTTGCCCCAAACACCCCATATTGTTCAGTCTTAGCAGAACATCCGAAACTTATGCTTGGGCTGAACAGTTAGCCTATCCCTATTATCTACCATCCAGCTTTATAAAGATATTTGTGCCCTCTTACCCTTCTATTAGGTATGTTTAATTTGTACATTGTTGATACGCATTCTTGGATGTTTGTTAATAATAATAATAATGTAGGTAATACTACATTCATCCTGATTCTTATAATTAATAACAAATGTCCATAAGAATCTATAAATCATAATACCTTTCAAAAAATGTTATGGATCAGCTAAAGAGTGTCCCTATGCTTTGATTCAATTCAGTGAATGCGAGCAAGCTGCCTCTGTTGCCTTCTGCTTGATAGCCATTGATCTTCTGAGGTCTGAGTTGGGCTGGGACGCACGTGGTCTGCACCACTGAGCCATTACCTGTCAGTCTAGACATCCAGTTACATTCATATCTTTGTAAATGCATTATACTTGCTTTGGATGTCATATGAAAATAATGAAATGTACTGGTATATACAATTTTACCAGATTGTACATGATTTTATTATACATTTTCTTTTTTTTTTTGCTGTATGTAGGATTTCTTCCACTTCCTTATCCCCGATGAAGATGTTATATAAGTTGAAACACGTTGGGTTGACTCTGTGGATGTGAAATTTATTTTAATGATTTTATGTGTCCCTGCAGTATATGTATATTTTGGGAATGGTGTAAAATCAGGAAGTGAAGTGTCTAGACCAGCCAATTTTAAATCTGTTGTTCAATAAAAAAAAATTTACTTTTTATAAACCAATTTGTAATTGTTGATTTGTATTGCTGCAAAAAAATCCCATTGGAGATATCTTTTGTCTAATATATATACAGTATATACAAACACATTTTTCATTTCTATTTTTTTTTTTTTATATAATGAGGTGTTTTACAAGATAAGGGCTCACATGTACATTAATGTACAAGCACAAGTTCTGTTTTTTTTCCCCTGCACATGAATGGGTATTCTTTGTAAAAGTAAATTTCCACTTTGTTTCAACCTATTCACTAAGATACGTGAAATTCTGCTTTGCAAACTGATAAATTAATTTGAAAGTGACCAGGCTCCTTTATCAAACCAGGGTCACAGTATAATGGGCTTCTGCCACAGTTGCCTAAATGTAATTTGTTTCATTGAGAAAGTAGACCAAACTTTGGTGACCCAAAGGACACCGCCTTAATGCTTGCTTTGGATACAGGATCAATCCCTCAATTGCAATGACAACTGGCACTTGACAAGGACCCCTGTGCAAATTGGTATCTAATTAATAAATGCTAATTGTTATCATGAATATGTTAAACATTGCAGCCAAACACCAACCACCTAAATGAAGGTCACAGCTAGATTAGATTCCTGGAGTTTTGTTACAATGAATCTACACTGGTTTTGATTTGACTGGTAAAATGAGCCTATAGGGGCTTTCTATTAACTTTGTTCCAAGAATTTGAAAGTAACATTAGCTGTTAATTGTTAGGGGTGCAACACCAGCTCTCATGATATTGAATGGTGACGGCAGTAAAATGGTTCTGTTAAGACATTTTTTTGCCAGCTACATTATTTACTGCTCATTTGGCCTCTGGGTTTCTCCTTGGATCTGTCCTCAGTTGCCATTCTCTCTTTTCCATCTCTCTGACATTTTCTCCTTCATGGTTTCCAGCTATTCCCGAACCGCAAAGGTAGTTTAAATTCTGTCTAAAATACCAGCTCCCTCAGGCAAACAATCTGTGCCCGGACTGTTAAATGGGCCCCAAAGTCCTGTATCTTTGTCATTAATATGACCATAAAAGTCCATTCCAATAGGTCATAGAAAGAGATTTTAAATGCTATAAAGTTACAGGTGAACTGAACTGATCTCTATGTTTTACTGTAAGAAAACTTGCTTTGTGAAATCTCCAATGAACTACAGTGTGTTACAGTGGTGTGAAAAAGTGTTTGCCCCCTTCCTCATTTCCTGTTCCTTTGCATGTTTGTCACACTTAAGTGTTTCGGAACATCAAACCAATTTAAACAATAGTCAAGGACAACACAAGTAAACACAAAATGTAATTTGTAAATGAAGGTGTTTATTATTAAAGGTGAAAAAAAATCCAAACCATCATGGCCCTGTGTGAAAAAGTGATTGCCCCCCTTGTTAAAACATACTATAACTGTGGTTGTCCACACCTGAGTTCAATTTCTCTAGCCACACCCAGGCCTGATTATTGCCACACCTGTTCACAATCAAGGCATCACTTAAATAGGAGCTGCTTGACAAAGTAAGGTCCACCAGAAGATCCTTAAAAGCTACACATCATGCCGAGACCCAAAGAAATTCAGGAACAATTGAGAAAGAAAGTAATTGAGATCTATCAGTCTGGAAAGGGTTATAAAGCCATTTCCAAAGCTTTGGGAATCCAGCGAACCACAGTGAGAGCCATTATCCACAAATGGCGAAGACATGGAACAGTGGTGAACCTTCCCAGGAGTGGCCGGCCGCCCAAAATTACCCCAAGAGCGCAGCGACGACTCATCCAAGAGGTCACAAAAGACCCCACAACAACGTTCAAGGAACTGCAGGCCTCACTTGCCTCAGTTAAGGTCAGCGTTCATGCCTCCACCATCAGGAAAAGACTGGGCAAAAATGGCCTGCATGGCAGAGTTCCAAGGAGAAAACCACTGCTGAGCAAAAAGAACATCAAAGCTCGTCTCAATTTCTCCACAACACATCTTGATGATCCCCAAGACTTTTGGGACAACATTCTGTGGACCGATGAGACAAAAGTGGAACTCTTTGGAAGGTGTGTATCCAATTATATCTGGCGTAGAAGGAACACTGCATTTCATAAAAAGAACATTATACCAACAGTAAAATATGGTGGTGGTAGTGTGATGGTCTGGGGCTGTTTTGCTGCTTCAGGACCTGGAAGACTTGCCGTGATAAAAGGAACTATGAATTCTGCTGTCTACCAAGAGATCCTGAAGGAGAATGTCCGACCATCTGTTCGTGTACTCAAGCTGAAACGAACTTGGGTTCTGCAGCAGGACAATGATCCTAAACACAGCAGCAAGTCCACCACCGAATGGCTGAAGAAAAACAAAATGAAGACTTTGGAGTGGCCTAGCCAAAGTCCTGACCTGAATCCTATTGAGATGTTGTGGTATGACCTTAAAAAGGCCGTTCATGCTCGAAAACCCTCTAATGTAACTGAATTAGGACAATTCTGCAAAGATGAGTGGGCCAAAATTCCTCCAGGACGCTGTAAAAGCCTCATTGCACGTTATCGCAAACGCTTGGTTGCAGTTGTTGCTGCTAAGGGTGGCCCAACCAGTTAATAGGTTTAGGGGGCAATCACTTTTTCACACAGGGCCATGGTGGTTTGGATTTTTTTTCACCTTTAATAATAAACACCTTCATTTACAAATTGCATTTTGTGTTTACTTGTGTTGTCCTTGACTATTGTTTAAATTGGTTTGATGTTCCGAAACACTTAAGTGTGACAAACATGCAAAGGAACAGGAAATGAGGAAGGGGGCAAACACTTTTTCACACCACTGTATATAGATAGCTTACTGGTATTGGTTTTTACAAGCAGTAGTGGTACATACAGTTGTCAGACAAAGTTTGTAAATCCATGGAAGTCATGAGTGGGAATGAGGGCAAGGGAACCATTATCATGCTCCGCAATCAGAGTGAATTAGTAATGGGTCTAAGGTTCCCCTTACTAGTTCACTCTCATTGCAGAGCATAAAAGCTAAATGGTTTCATTATTAAAATGTTGGATCTTTATCTAAAGCATAATAGAAAATGTCAACAGCTATAACAAAAGCTTTAAAAACACATACACAATAAGTGATTCCATTGTTGTACTAAACGAATGGTCTAAACAATCAAGGTCATGCATAAAAGTATTAGAACTCTTCCTATTAGTGACTAACAGAGTCTGTTTTGGCAGTGACCACACACACGATTTCTGAACAGTTATTATGAGGTATTTGGGAGCACATTTCTTTACAAAACTGTTTCAGTTCACGTAATTTAAAAATAAAGGCTACTCAATCAAAGCATTTTTAACAAATCATAATATGGTCTGGACAAAGACAATTCTTTGACAATCAAATATATTTAAACCTACCCAATCACTCTATTCTTGTGGGTCACCATAATAACTGAGCAAATACTATTTTTTTTAGAAGGTGAGAAATGCCAGCCCTTGTATTTCTGTCATTACAGGTTTACTTTTAAGGTATAGTTTACATGTCTGTAGGCAGGTGCCTACAAGAGGGTTAACATGTCTTCTTGTGTGAGTTCTTGTTTCTCCTGTCCGTGCACATACCCTCCGGCTAACGTAGCCTGCCAAGTGCCTGGGAGTTTTGAGCAAGGTTACCATCCCCTACAGCTCAACCCAAATAAAAGGAGCTGTCTCCAAGCCCCTGGGAGAAAGTTCCTGGGAATATTGCCAAAATGTAGCCTGTTACTCTGTTGGAGTGATAACCCCCTTTGGGGTGATTGGGAGCCCAATCGGGGTTTCTGGTGAGGGTCTTGAGCCTGGAGACCCCCATGGACTGGCAGCTGTTAATCATTAACTTACTGCCTTTATAGGTTACTGCTAATCATGTATTCTAAGAGACTTGCTGTCACATATCTGATGATAGAACCTGATGGGGAGAGGAAAGCGATTTCTTACACCTCCAGCTCGGTACCCCTGATAAGGTAACATGAGATACAAGAGCCTGGAGTGGCATGAGTGCCTGGCAGTTCTGGTGATGGCAGTTGCAGATGAGAGATCTTTGTGCACTTGGATGCAGGCTGGAACGTGACACAGGGCAGCAGGCACTTGGTGGCTGGCAGGTCACAGGCAGCAAGCACTTGGCAGGACAGCAGAGGGCAGACAACAGGTACTTGGCAGGCTGCAGGGATGGCCTCCACAGGCTGGACACAGAGCAGCAAGCCGGTTCAGTAACTAGTAGGGATGAGCCGAACAACCCCCGGTTTGGTTCACAGCAGTACATGCAAACAGGGAAAAAATGTGTTTGAACACGCGAACACCGCTAAAGTCTATGGGACATGAACGTGAAAAATCAAAAGTGCTCATTTTAAAGGCTTATATGCAAGTTATTGCCATAAAATTATTGCCTTAGGGGATATGTATCAATGCAAAAAAAATCTGCAGTTTTTTTGGTGGTGGTGCCACAACACTGTAACCCCTCACAGATACTCTTATTGGGCACAGGAACAAGCCCTGCGTTGAAATATTATATCAAAAATTGTAATTACATGCCCCTGTTAACCAGGGGCAGGAAAATTGGACCTTGGGTGTTGGTGGTGGTGCCCTAAACCAAAATATTGTTGGAAGCTAGCATCATCAAGATTGATAGCAAATTCAATCAGTTACATCAACATCAGGTGCTGCAGCTCAGTTTCAGGGTCTTGGCAATCTTGTTATAGCCTAGGCCATCTTTATGTAGAGCAACAATTCTTTTTTTGCAGATCCTCAGAGAGTTCTTTGCCATGAGATACCCTGTTGAACTTCCAGTGACCAGGATGAGAGAGTCAGAGAGATAACACCATATTTAACACACCTGCTCCCCTTTCACACCTGAGACCTTGTAACACTGATGGAAAATGTCCAATTGGGCCCAATGTGGACATTTTCACTTAGGAGTGTACTCACTTTTGTTAATGGAAAAAATATACCGCGCTAAGAGAAAAACATAAATACAAATAAACTATATGTGAAACAGGCTGCAGCAATGGATGTGATATAACACCCAACAGATATGCAAAAATAGAAAACTGCGCCAACCCTATACTAATAAAAATAATAATAATGAAAAAAATAATAAATAAAAATAATAATAATAAAAATAAAATAAAAAAATATGAAATATATTATCGAAATGTGTAGGTGATTATCACAAATGATTATAACAATAAAAACACCTTAAGTGCAAAATAAAACACAGCAATGCATAAAGAAATAGTGTCATAAACAAAAGTCCAATCATGAAAAGTTCGTATGTGAATCCGGATAAGCGTTTGTGACACCACAGTGATTCAACACGATCCAAAAGCGCATAAAGTGCCCGTCACCGTATATTAAATGCGCTTACCAGAAAATAGGCAAGTTAGGGCGTTTGTATATATTCAATGGGTCCCATCAGAAGATATCCTCCTTTTTAGTGGGTCAACTCTTCATCTCATAATAGTGCCCTCCAGATAATAATATACTTCGTGATCCCAAATGGGGTGCTCAGTAATGCCCAAAAAAGAAAGGAGCTAACATGGCATAATATCGTTTGGATAGTTTATTAAAAGAAAAAAAGGTAGCACACTTACATGTGTATGGATAATTTACAGCTTGTATAAACGGTACATGAAAAGCCGGCCGGCAGAAACAGGAGCCCGTCCTCCTCTCAAACAGCGTGGTAGCGTCACTGCGTGCCCTCCCAGACGCGTTTCGTCACATCTGACGTTGTCAATGGGGAACGGGCAGCGCAGTGACGCTCCACCTCATAAAGATCCTATAGCGTACCAAGCCTCATTCTGAGATGTAAGGCTAGGTCATAGCGCGCCATTGTAAGTAATGGCAAGTAGCCCTAAAACAGGTACAGTTTGTCCGCTGCTAATGATGCAACGGAACTCCTTGTGATATAAATCGCTAACAACCTCAACATGGTACGAATGTATCGGATGTTCAAAAAATGAAAAAAAGGAAAAGAAAAAAGAGGGATTTGCACCTACTAAAAATAGCATAAAATTCAAGCTTATGCATGTTGGTGCGCTGCAGAGGCACAATGAATATTGCATCAGCACCGCACCACATCCTAAAAAAAAGGGGAAATGAAATCTAAAAATAAAAGTAAAAGGGAATTAACCCAATAATGGGATAGGCAGCATTATATCCTATAAGGGAGTCAATGCAAAGGAAATAAGCTAGATATCCTGTGTCCAGCCCATATATAACGATGGTCACCAAAAATTGTAAATAGCCAAAAGGAACCACATTAATCAAGAGGTCTTATTGCTATATAATGGTCAGAAATAATGCTGTTAAAAAGTATTCCATGCGTATGGATTTGCCTGAATAATCGCAAGGAATTATTCATGCGTCTAAATCTGAACTTTTAATTGCATAGGAACAATATCCTGATTAATATCCAAAATTCTATCAGAAAAAGGAAAAAATCAAAAATCCAAGATTTAAAAAATATGGAATAAAAAACGAATAACTCGAAAATTTAAAATATGTGATGTGTAAAGTGTGATATGTGTAAAAAATATAAATAAAAATGAGAAAATGAATATGTATCCACTAATAATGAAAGTTTCATACATCTAGATTCCCTGACCCAGTCCCACATCTCAGAACCGACAAGGCAAAAGAAGCTATCATGGTACATATGAGAGACAGATTTAACCCCCATGTTACATAAAAGATGTATATGTGTACATAAATGAGACTATCAACCTTAATAACTGAAGTAAAAAAAAGGGAAATAAATTAGGAATTGTCAATGAAGGCATTGACGTCAGTGTCAATATTAAGTCCAAAAGGGACATAAGTTTTGAGGCGATGAACCCAAGACATTTCGAGTTTTGAAATTTCCCTCACTAAAGAACTACCCCGCCAGTGAGGCTTATATTTGTCAATCCCCAAAAAAAGGGTCTTGGAGGGGTCTTTGTTGTGGAATTTCAAATAGTGCTTAGACACAGAATGATTTGGGAAACCGTTAATGATGTTTGTTATATGTTCATTAAGTCTGACCTGTAGGGGGCGTTTTGTGCGTCCCACATATTGCAGCCCACAAGGGCATTGCAACATATAGACCACTCCCGTGGTGACACATGTGATGCACGGTTTGATACTATGGTCTATTCCAGTAGCTGTACCACGAAAAGTGGTGGTCCGTCTCTGATTGCAGGAATTCAGAGAACAGACCCTACACTTTCCGCATTTGTAAAATCCAGTAAGTTGGTCGAAAAAACCCCTACTCCTAACGGGAGGATTAACCACATTGGGTGCTAAACGGTTACGTACTGAATGAGCCCCTCTAAAAACCACTTGAGGTTTCTCACTGATCACATTTTTCAAGGTGGCATCGCTGCTGACAATATGCCAGTGTTTATTTATCAATTGTTTTATACTCTTCTGTTGAAGAGAGTAAGTGGTTATAAAGGGGACTTTTCCCTGAAAATCATTTACACGTGGACCCCTTTCAACTAACAGGTCACCACGATCAATGTTGGTCACTTCATTGAGGGTTTTGGTCAAAAACTCCTGTGGGTATCCCTTTTCCAAAAATCTAGAAGTAAGTACCTCAGCCTGTGTACGAAATTCCTCTATTCTGGAGCAATTTCGTCTAAGTCTGATATACTGGCTTTTGGGGACTGCTCTAAGCCAAGGAATATGGTGACAACTATTGATAGGAATAAAGGAATTCCTATCTGTGTCTTTAAAGAATGTCGAAGTGACGAAACGGTCTTCTACCACTGAAATATTCAGGTCCAGAAAATTGATTCTTACCTGACTCAGCTCATAACTGAGACGAATACCCCTTTCGTTGTTATTCAGGGATTCTAAAAAGTTCCTCAAATCACTCTCCTGGCCATTCCAAAGGAGGAGGATGTCATCTATATACCTAGCCCACAATCCAATCTGAGGTATATTGTGGGCATAGATGACATCCTCCTCCCACTTGGCCTTAAAAAGGTTGGCCAGGCTGGGGGCATATTTAGCCCCCATAGCTACGCCCATGATCTGTTTATAGAACTGGCTCCCAAACCAAAAGTAGTTATGGGAAGCCGCAAATTGCAGAAGAGACATGATAAAAGATACCTGCTGGGTAGAGAGCCTAGGGTCTCTATCCAGATAGGAATGAACTGCAGCAAAACCCAAATTATGCGGAATGCTCGTATACAGGGAGGCCACATCTGCCGTGACCATCCATGTATCCGGCCCAGCAGACAGATTTTCTAAAAGGTTAATAACATGTCTCGTGTCCTTAACGTAGGAGGGAGTCATTTGGACCAAAGGCTGCAGATAAGAATCAATATATCTGCCCACCCGGGAAGTGATGGAATCAATACCACTAATAATGGGTCTCCCCGGGGGGCAGACAGGGTTCTTATGTATTTTTGGTAGGTAGTATAGGATCAGTGTACGTGGGGCTCTAGGGACCAAAAAATGGCTCTCTTTACTGTTCAAAAAACCCGCTACATGCCCTGCTTTAACTACCTTTTGCAATTCCTTGGTATAAGTGAATTTTGGATCGGAGGGTAATTTAATATAAGTATTGGTGTCACCCAAAATTCTAAAGATTTCAGCCTCATAATCAGCCCGATCCAACACTACAATGGCGCCACCCTTGTCGGCTGGCCTAATGACAAGATCTTTACTCTCACAAAGAGAGTCCAAACCTTCCTGCAATTCCTTTTTCATTTTGCATCTCTTCACCTCCAGTGCATCTAAATCTCTTAAGACAACATCTCTGAAAACGCGTAATGCGGCAGGGAGAGTGCCAGGAGGGTTAAAAAGTGAGGCATTGGCCAAGCCTGAATGGACTACCTGTGGAGCTACATTGTTTGTTGTATTCAGATTAAATGTGTTAGATGATCCCATCATGTATCTTTTGATATTGATCTTCCTCACAAACTTATGTACATCCATATAAGTTTGGAATTTATTTAATTTAGCTGGGGGTACATACTTCAAACCTTTGTCAAGAATTAGTTGTTCAGACTCTGACAAAGATTTTGAGCTCAAATTAAAAATGCCCTTACCGGTTACATTCTGGGCCTTTTTAATTGTTCGGGCTCTCCTCCCCCCTCTGGTTCCTCTCCTCTTTCTCCCAATCTTTTTATGCCTTGTGTGGGTTTGTGAAAACCCCGACTGGTAGGTGCGTTGAGGCCCAAAGGGCCTTCGGCCAGTTGTTCTTTATTAGGGACCTGATGGAATTTATTTCTAAAAGGTTCCTGGACTGGGACAAAGGAGGCTTGCGGATTACCATCAGCCACAGGAACATTAAAGTCACTTAGTGGGAAAAAGGAGTTCCCGGTGGGAATGCCATAATTCCACTCGGAATATCCTCCCATATCATAATAAGGGGAGGGATTGTGATCCCAATAACTACCCCCCTGTGAGTTCCACCCATCATAATGATTATTAGGGGGACCTCTTCCTCTTAAGTTTGGATATTGTGCCCAGCCTCTCCCTCGAGGTGGATAATTCATGTTGTGGGGGAGTGTGTATTCAACATTCCCATTCGCATGACCATTATATGGTCTGGATGTACCAAAAGGTCTGGGTTGGCCCCGAGGGGGAAGAGAACCCCTATTGTTACCCCGTCCTCTCTGAGGGGAAGGGTATGCCTGGTTAGTGGTGTTGGACTGAACTTTATTCATGGATTGGGGTCGTTTTTGATTCGACGGTTGTAAAGGTGGCCCAGGTTGTGGAACTACATCAACTGTAGGGCCCACTACTTGTGTGGAACTCACTTCCATGCATTCCTGTATGGGACCTACTTCCAACAATTTTTTTTGCCATTCGAAGACAATATTGTTGTTATAATCAGCTAGATCTCTATTGCATTTTTTCTTCTTTTTTGCCCTTTGATCCCTATCCTCTTTTTCAAGAATTTTTAATAGGTTCTGTGATTTTTCTTGATAATCTATACTCCCTTTGACTGGAAATAGCTTAGTCTGAATTTCTTTTATTTCCTCATCCAATTTTGATAATTTAGAGGTTTTTCTACCCACCAAAAATCTTAAAAAAGAGACACCTGCCTCATTAAAATATTTGAACCATTCCTCTAAATGTGTGTCACCTTTCTGAGGTGCTACCTCCCACCTCAAACTCCTAGGGACCATTGCATGTCTAATGTAAGTTTCCAGATAAGCAATGTCCCATTTGGTATGATTTTCGGAGATCATGAGGTTTTTTAATCTCATGAAACTTCCTCCCAAATCATCTTCGTCATCTCTATAGAGTTCAAATACTCCATCGATGTTCACCACCTTAGTAGCTCTAAAGTCAAAAATATCCATAGAGAATATATAAAAGAACCCAGTAAAGGGTATTAATAACCCAGCAGCAGTAAAAATATCAAAACAGTGCAAATGGAAAAAATATACCGCGCTAAGAGAAAAACATAAATACAAATAAACTATATGTGAAACAGGCTGCAGCAATGGATGTGATATAACACCCAACAGATATGCAAAAATAGAAAACTGCGCCAACCCTATACTAATAAAAATAATAATAATGAAAAAAATAATAAATAAAAATAATAATAATAAAAATAAAATAAAAAAATATGAAATATATTATCGAAATGTGTAGGTGATTATCACAAATGATTATAACAATAAAAACACCTTAAGTGCAAAATAAAACACAGCAATGCATAAAGAAATAGTGTCATAAACAAAAGTCCAATCATGAAAAGTTCGTATGTGAATCCGGATAAGCGTTTGTGACACCACAGTGATTCAACACGATCCAAAAGCGCATAAAGTGCCCGTCACCGTATATTAAATGCGCTTACCAGAAAATAGGCAAGTTAGGGCGTTTGTATATATTCAATGGGTCCCATCAGAAGATATCCTCCTTTTTAGTGGGTCAACTCTTCATCTCATAATAGTGCCCTCCAGATAATAATATACTTCGTGATCCCAAATGGGGTGCTCAGTAATGCCCAAAAAAGAAAGGAGCTAACATGGCATAATATCGTTTGGATAGTTTATTAAAAGAAAAAAAGGTAGCACACTTACATGTGTATGGATAATTTACAGCTTGTATAAACGGTACATGAAAAGCCGGCCGGCAGAAACAGGAGCCCGTCCTCCTCTCAAACAGCGTGGTAGCGTCACTGCGTGCCCTCCCAGACGCGTTTCGTCACATCTGACGTTGTCAATGGGGAACGGGCAGCGCAGTGACGCTCCACCTCATAAAGATCCTATAGCGTACCAAGCCTCATTCTGAGATGTAAGGCTAGGTCATAGCGCGCCATTGTAAGTAATGGCAAGTAGCCCTAAAACAGGTACAGTTTGTCCGCTGCTAATGATGCAACGGAACTCCTTGTGATATAAATCGCTAACAACCTCAACATGGTACGAATGTATCGGATGTTCAAAAAATGAAAAAAAGGAAAAGAAAAAAGAGGGATTTGCACCTACTAAAAATAGCATAAAATTCAAGCTTATGCATGTTGGTGCGCTGCAGAGGCACAATGAATATTGCATCAGCACCGCACCACATCCTAAAAAAAAGGGGAAATGAAATCTAAAAATAAAAGTAAAAGGGAATTAACCCAATAATGGGATAGGCAGCATTATATCCTATAAGGGAGTCAATGCAAAGGAAATAAGCTAGATATCCTGTGTCCAGCCCATATATAACGATGGTCACCAAAAATTGTAAATAGCCAAAAGGAACCACATTAATCAAGAGGTCTTATTGCTATATAATGGTCAGAAATAATGCTGTTAAAAAGTATTCCATGCGTATGGATTTGCCTGAATAATCGCAAGGAATTATTCATGCGTCTAAATCTGAACTTTTAATTGCATAGGAACAGTATCCTGATTAATATCCAAAATTCTATCAGAAAAAGGAAAAAATCAAAAATCCAAGATTTAAAAAATATGGAATAAAAAACGAATAACTCGAAAATTTAAAATATGTGATGTGTAAAGTGTGATATGTGTAAAAAATATAAATAAAAATGAGAAAATGAATATGTATCCACTAATAATGAAAGTTTCATACATCTAGATTCCCTGACCCAGTCCCACATCTCAGAACCGACAAGGCAAAAGAAGCTATCATGGTACATATGAGAGACAGATTTAACCCCCATGTTACATAAAAGATGTATATGTGTACATAAATGAGACTATCAACCTTAATAACTGAAGTAAAAAAAAGGGAAATAAATTAGGAATTGTCAATGAAGGCATTGACGTCAGTGTCAATATTAAGTCCAAAAGGGACATAAGTTTTGAGGCGATGAACCCAAGACATTTCGAGTTTTGAAATTTCCCTCACTAAAGAACTACCCCGCCAGTGAGGCTTATATTTGTCAATCCCCAAAAAAAGGGTCTTGGAGGGGTCTTTGTTGTGGAATTTCAAATAGTGCTTAGACACAGAATGATTTGGGAAACCGTTAATGATGTTTGTTATATGTTCATTAAGTCTGACCTGTAGGGGGCGTTTTGTGCGTCCCACATATTGCAGCCCACAAGGGCATTGCAACATATAGACCACTCCCGTGGTGACACATGTGATGCACGGTTTGATACTATGGTCTATTCCAGTAGCTGTACCACGAAAAGTGGTGGTCCGTCTCTGATTGCAGGAATTCAGAGAACAGACCCTACACTTTCCGCATTTGTAAAATCCAGTAAGTTGGTCGAAAAAACCCCTACTCCTAACGGGAGGGTTAACCACATTGGGTGCTAAACGGTTACGTACTGAATGAGCCCCTCTAAAAACCACTTGAGGTTTCTCACTGATCACATTTTTCAAGGTGGCATCGCTGCTGACAATATGCCAGTGTTTATTTATCAATTGTTTTATACTCTTCTGTTGAAGAGAGTAAGTGGTTATAAATGGGACTTTTCCCTGAAAATCATTTACACGTGGACCCCTTTCAACTAACAGGTCACCACGATCAATGTTGGTCACTTCATTGAGGGTTTTGGTCAAAAACTCCTGTGGGTATCCCTTTTCCAAAAATCTAGAAGTAAGTACCTCAGCCTGTGTACGAAATTCCTCTATTCTGGAGCAATTTCGTCTAAGTCTGATATACTGGCTTTTGGGGACTGCTCTAAGCCAAGGAATATGGTGACAACTATCGATAGGAATAAAGGAATTCCTATCTGTGTCTTTAAAGAATGTCGAAGTGACGAAACGGTCTTCTACCACTGAAATATTCAGGTCCAGAAAATTGATTCTTACCTGACTCAGCTCATAACTGAGACGAATACCCCTTTCGTTGTTATTCAGGGATTCTAAAAAGTTCCTCAAATCACTCTCCTGGCCATTCCAAAGGAGGAGGATGTCATCTATATACCTAGCCCACAATCCAATCTGAGGTATATTGTGGGCATAGATGACATCCTCCTCCCACTTGGCCATAAAAAGGTTGGCCAGGCTGGGGGCATATTTAGCCCCCATAGCTACGCCCATGATCTGTTTATAGAACTGGCTCCCAAACCAAAAGTAGTTATGGGAAGCCGCAAATTGCAGAAGAGACATGATAAAAGATACCTGCTGGGTAGAGAGCCTAGGGTCTCTATCCAGATAGGAATGAACTGCAGCAAAACCCAAATTATGCGGAATGCTCGTATACAGGGAGGCCACATCTGCCGTGACCATCCATGTATCCGGCCCAGCAGACAGATTTTCTAAAAGGTTAATAACATGTCTCGTGTCCTTAACGTAGGAGGGAGTCATTTGGACCAAAGGCTGCAGATAAGAATCAATATATCTGCCCACCCGGGAAGTGATGGAATCAATACCACTAATAATGGGTCTCCCCGGGGGGCAGACAGGGTTCTTATGTATTTTTGGTAGGTAGTATAGGATCGGTGTACGTGGGGCTCTAGGGACCAAAAAATGGCTCTCTTTACTGTTCAAAAAACCCGCTACATGCCCTGCTTTAACTACCTTTTGCAATTCCTTGGTATAAGTGAATTTTGGATCGGAGGGTAATTTAATATAAGTATTGGTGTCACCCAAAATTCTAAAGATTTCAGCCTCATAATCAGCCCGATCCAACACTACAATGGCGCCACCCTTGTCGGCTGGCCTAATGACAAGATCTTTACTCTCACAAAGAGAGTCCAAACCTTCCTGCAATTCCTTTTTCATTTTGCATCTCTTCACCTCCAGTGCATCTAAATCTCTTAAGACAACATCTCTGAAAACGCGTAATGCGGCAGGGAGAGTGCCAGGAGGGTTAAAAAGTGAGGCATTGGCCAAGCCTGAATGGACTACCTGTGGAGCTACATTGTTTGTTGTATTCAGATTAAATGTGTTAGATGATCCCATCATGTATCTTTTGATATTGATCTTCCTCACAAACTTATGTACATCCATATAAGTTTGGAATTTATTTAATTTAGCTGGGGGTACATACTTCAAACCTTTGTCAAGAATTAGTTGTTCAGACTCTGACAAAGATTTTGAGCTCAAATTAAAAATGCCCTTACCGGTTACATTCTGGGCCTTTTTAATTGTTCGGGCTCTCCTCCCCCCTCTGGTTCCTCTCCTCTTTCTCCCAATCTTTTTATGCCTTGTGTGGGTTTGTGAAAACCCCGACTGGTAGGTGCGTTGAGGCCCAAAGGGCCTTCGGCCAGTTGTTCTTTATTAGGGACCTGATGGAATTTATTTCTAAAAGGTTCCTGGACTGGGACAAAGGAGGCTTGCGGATTACCATCAGCCACAGGAACATTAAAGTCACTTAGTGGGAAAAAGGAGTTCCCGGTGGGAATGCCATAATTCCACTCGGAATATCCTCCCATATCATAATAAGGGGAGGGATTGTGATCCCAATAACTACCCCCCTGTGAGTTCCACCCATCATAATGATTATTAGGGGGACCTCTTCCTCTTAAGTTTGGATATTGTGCCCAGCCTCTCCCTCGAGGTGGATAATTCATGTTGTGGGGGAGTGTGTATTCAACATTCCCATTCGCATGACCATTATATGGTCTGGATGTACCAAAAGGTCTGGGTTGGCCCCGAGGGGGAAGAGAACCCCTATTGTTACCCCGTCCTCTCCGAGGGGAAGGGTATGCCTGGTTAGTGGTGTTGGACTGAACTTTATTCATGGATTGGGGTCGTTTTTGATTCGACGGTTGTAAAGGTGGCCCAGGTTGTGGAACTACATCAACTGTAGGGCCCACTACTTGTGTGGAACTCACTTCCATGCATTCCTGTATGGGACCTACTTCCAACAATTTTTTTTGCCATTCGAAGACAATATTGTTGTTATAATCAGCTAGATCTCTATTGCATTTTTTCTTCTTTTTTGCCCTTTGATCCCTATCCTCTTTTTCAAGAATTTTTAATAGGTTCTGTGATTTTTCTTGATAATCTATACTCCCTTTGACTGGAAATAGCTTAGTCTGAATTTCTTTTATTTCCTCATCCAATTTTGATAATTTAGAGGTTTTTCTACCCACCAAAAATCTTAAAAAAGAGACACCTGCCTCATTAAAATATTTGAACCATTCCTCTAAATGTGTGTCACCTTTCTGAGGTGCTACCTCCCACCTCAAACTCCTAGGGACCATTGCATGTCTAATGTAAGTTTCCAGATAAGCAATGTCCCATTTGGTATGATTTTCGGAGATCATGAGGTTTTTTAATCTCATGAAACTTCCTCCCAAATCATCTTCGTCATCTCTATAGAGTTCAAATACTCCATCGATGTTCACCACCTTAGTAGCTCTAAAGTCAAAAATATCCATAGAGAATATATAAAAGAACCCAGTAAAGGGTATTAATAACCCAGCAGCAGTAAAAATATCAAAACAGTGCAAATGGAAAAAATATACCGCGCTAAGAGAAAAACATAAATACAAATAAACTATATGTGAAACAGGCTGCAGCAATGGATGTGATATAACACCCAACAGATATGCAAAAATAGAAAACTGCGCCAACCCTATACTAATAAAAATAATAATAATGAAAAAAATAATAAATAAAAATAATAATAATAAAAATAAAATAAAAAAATATGAAATATATTATCGAAATGTGTAGGTGATTATCACAAATGATTATAACAATAAAAACACCTTAAGTGCAAAATAAAACACAGCAATGCATAAAGAAATAGTGTCATAAACAAAAGTCCAATCATGAAAAGTTCGTATGTGAATCCGGATAAGCGTTTGTGACACCACAGTGATTCAACACGATCCAAAAGCGCATAAAGTGCCCGTCACCGTATATTAAATGCGCTTACCAGAAAATAGGCAAGTTAGGGCGTTTGTATATATTCAATGGGTCCCATCAGAAGATATCCTCCTTTTTAGTGGGTCAACTCTTCATCTCATAATAGTGCCCTCCAGATAATAATATACTTCGTGATCCCAAATGGGGTGCTCAGTAATGCCCAAAAAAGAAAGGAGCTAACATGGCATAATATCGTTTGGATAGTTTATTAAAAGAAAAAAAGGTAGCACACTTACATGTGTATGGATAATTTACAGCTTGTATAAACGGTACATGAAAAGCCGGCCGGCAGAAACAGGAGCCCGTCCTCCTCTCAAACAGCGTGGTAGCGTCACTGCGTGCCCTCCCAGACGCGTTTCGTCACATCTGACGTTGTCAATGGGGAACGGGCAGCGCAGTGACGCTCCACCTCATAAAGATCCTATAGCGTACCAAGCCTCATTCTGAGATGTAAGGCTAGGTCATAGCGCGCCATTGTAAGTAATGGCAAGTAGCCCTAAAACAGGTACAGTTTGTCCGCTGCTAATGATGCAACGGAACTCCTTGTGATATAAATCGCTAACAACCTCAACATGGTACGAATGTATCGGATGTTCAAAAAATGAAAAAAAGGAAAAGAAAAAAGAGGGATTTGCACCTACTAAAAATAGCATAAAATTCAAGCTTATGCATGTTGGTGCGCTGCAGAGGCACAATGAATATTGCATCAGCACCGCACCACATCCTAAAAAAAAGGGGAAATGAAATCTAAAAATAAAAGTAAAAGGGAATTAACCCAATAATGGGATAGGCAGCATTATATCCTATAAGGGAGTCAATGCAAAGGAAATAAGCTAGATATCCTGTGTCCAGCCCATATATAACGATGGTCACCAAAAATTGTAAATAGCCAAAAGGAACCACATTAATCAAGAGGTCTTATTGCTATATAATGGTCAGAAATAATGCTGTTAAAAAGTATTCCATGCGTATGGATTTGCCTGAATAATCGCAAGGAATTATTCATGCGTCTAAATCTGAACTTTTAATTGCATAGGAACAGTATCCTGATTAATATCCAAAATTCTATCAGAAAAAGGAAAAAATCAAAAATCCAAGATTTAAAAAATATGGAATAAAAAACGAATAACTCGAAAATTTAAAATATGTGATGTGTAAAGTGTGATATGTGTAAAAAATATAAATAAAAATGAGAAAATGAATATGTATCCACTAATAATGAAAGTTTCATACATCTAGATTCCCTGACCCAGTCCCACATCTCAGAACCGACAAGGCAAAAGAAGCTATCATGGTACATATGAGAGACAGATTTAACCCCCATGTTACATAAAAGATGTATATGTGTACATAAATGAGACTATCAACCTTAATAACTGAAGTAAAAAAAAGGGAAATAAATTAGGAATTGTCAATGAAGGCATTGACGTCAGTGTCAATATTAAGTCCAAAAGGGACATAAGTTTTGAGGCGATGAACCCAAGACATTTCGAGTTTTGAAATTTCCCTCACTAAAGAACTACCCCGCCAGTGAGGCTTATATTTGTCAATCCCCAAAAAAAGGGTCTTGGAGGGGTCTTTGTTGTGGAATTTCAAATAGTGCTTAGACACAGAATGATTTGGGAAACCGTTAATGATGTTTGTTATATGTTCATTAAGTCTGACCTGTAGGGGGCGTTTTGTGCGTCCCACATATTGCAGCCCACAAGGGCATTGCAACATATAGACCACTCCCGTGGTGACACATGTGATGCACGGTTTGATACTATGGTCTATTCCAGTAGCTGTACCACGAAAAGTGGTGGTCCGTCTCTGATTGCAGGAATTCAGAGAACAGACCCTACACTTTCCGCATTTGTAAAATCCAGTAAGTTGGTCGAAAAAACCCCTACTCCTAACGGGAGGGTTAACCACATTGGGTGCTAAACGGTTACGTACTGAATGAGCCCCTCTAAAAACCACTTGAGGTTTCTCACTGATCACATTTTTCAAGGTGGCATCGCTGCTGACAATATGCCAGTGTTTATTTATCAATTGTTTTATACTCTTCTGTTGAAGAGAGTAAGTGGTTATAAAGGGGACTTTTCCCTGAAAATCATTTACACGTGGACCCCTTTCAACTAACAGGTCACCACGATCAATGTTGGTCACTTCATTGAGGGTTTTGGTCAAAAACTCCTGTGGGTATCCCTTTTCCAAAAATCTAGAAGTAAGTACCTCAGCCTGTGTACGAAATTCCTCTATTCTGGAGCAATTTCGTCTAAGTCTGATATACTGGCTTTTGGGGACTGCTCTAAGCCAAGGAATATGGTGACAACTATTGATAGGAATAAAGGAATTCCTATCTGTGTCTTTAAAGAATGTCGAAGTGACGAAACGGTCTTCTACCACTGAAATATTCAGGTCCAGAAAATTGATTCTTACCTGACTCAGCTCATAACTGAGACGAATACCCCTTTCGTTGTTATTCAGGGATTCTAAAAAGTTCCTCAAATCACTCTCCTGGCCATTCCAAAGGAGGAGGATGTCATCTATATACCTAGCCCACAATCCAATCTGAGGTATATTGTGGGCATAGATGACATCCTCCTCCCACTTGGCCATAAAAAGGTTGGCCAGGCTGGGGGCATATTTAGCCCCCATAGCTACGCCCATGATCTGTTTATAGAACTGGCTCCCAAACCAAAAGTAGTTATGGGAAGCCGCAAATTGCAGAAGAGACATGATAAAAGATACCTGCTGGGTAGAGAGCCTAGGGTCTCTATCCAGATAGGAATGAACTGCAGCAAAACCCAAATTATGCGGAATGCTCGTATACAGGGAGGCCACATCTGCCGTGACCATCCATGTATCCGGCCCAGCAGACAGATTTTCTAAAAGGTTAATAACATGTCTCGTGTCCTTAACGTAGGAGGGAGTCATTTGGACCAAAGGCTGCAGATAAGAATCAATATATCTGCCCACCCGGGAAGTGATGGAATCAATACCACTAATAATGGGTCTCCCCGGGGGGCAGACAGGGTTCTTATGTATTTTTGGTAGGTAGTATAGGATCGGTGTACGTGGGGCTCTAGGGACCAAAAAATGGCTCTCTTTACTGTTCAAAAAACCCGCTACATGCCCTGCTTTAACTACCTTTTGCAATTCCTTGGTATAAGTGAATTTTGGATCGGAGGGTAATTTAATATAAGTATTGGTGTCACCCAAAATTCTAAAGATTTCAGCCTCATAATCAGCCCGATCCAACACTACAATGGCGCCACCCTTGTCGGCTGGCCTAATGACAAGATCTTTACTCTCACAAAGAGAGTCCAAACCTTCCTGCAATTCCTTTTTCATTTTGCATCTCTTCACCTCCAGTGCATCTAAATCTCTTAAGACAACATCTCTGAAAACGCGTAATGCGGCAGGGAGAGTGCCAGGAGGGTTAAAAAGTGAGGCATTGGCCAAGCCTGAATGGACTACCTGTGGAGCTACATTGTTTGTTGTATTCAGATTAAATGTGTTAGATGATCCCATCATGTATCTTTTGATATTGATCTTCCTCACAAACTTATGTACATCCATATAAGTTTGGAATTTATTTAATTTAGCTGGGGGTACATACTTCAAACCTTTGTCAAGAATTAGTTGTTCAGACTCTGACAAAGATTTTGAGCTCAAATTAAAAATGCCCTTACCGGTTACATTCTGGGCCTTTTTAATTGTTCGGGCTCTCCTCCCCCCTCTGGTTCCTCTCCTCTTTCTCCCAATCTTTTTATGCCTTGTGTGGGTTTGTGAAAACCCCGACTGGTAGGTGCGTTGAGGCCCAAAGGGCCTTCGGCCAGTTGTTCTTTATTAGGGACCTGATGGAATTTATTTCTAAAAGGTTCCTGGACTGGGACAAAGGAGGCTTGCGGATTACCATCAGCCACAGGAACATTAAAGTCACTTAGTGGGAAAAAGGAGTTCCCGGTGGGAATGCCATAATTCCACTCGGAATATCCTCCCATATCATAATAAGGGGAGGGATTGTGATCCCAATAACTACCCCCCTGTGAGTTCCACCCATCATAATGATTATTAGGGGGACCTCTTCCTCTTAAGTTTGGATATTGTGCCCAGCCTCTCCCTCGAGGTGGATAATTCATGTTGTGGGGGAGTGTGTATTCAACATTCCCATTCGCATGACCATTATATGGTCTGGATGTACCAAAAGGTCTGGGTTGGCCCCGAGGGGGAAGAGAACCCCTATTGTTACCCCGTCCTCTCCGAGGGGAAGGGTATGCCTGGTTAGTGGTGTTGGACTGAACTTTATTCATGGATTGGGGTCGTTTTTGATTCGACGGTTGTAAAGGTGGCCCAGGTTGTGGAACTACATCAACTGTAGGGCCCACTACTTGTGTGGAACTCACTTCCATGCATTCCTGTATGGGACCTACTTCCAACAATTTTTTTTGCCATTCGAAGACAATATTGTTGTTATAATCAGCTAGATCTCTATTGTATTTTTTCTTCTTTTTTGCCCTTTGATCCCTATCCTCTTTTTCAAGAATTTTTAATAGGTTCTGTGATTTTTCTTGATAATCTATACTCCCTTTGACTGGAAATAGCTTAGTCTGAATTTCTTTTATTTCCTCATCCAATTTTGATAATTTAGAGGTTTTTCTACCCACCAAAAATCTTAAAAAAGAGACACCTGCCTCATTAAAATATTTGAACCATTCCTCTAAATGTGTGTCACCTTTCTGAGGTGCTACCTCCCACCTCAAACTCCTAGGGACCATTGCATGTCTAATGTAAGTTTCCAGATAAGCAATGTCCCATTTGGTATGATTTTCGGAGGTCATGAGGTTTTTTAATCTCATGAAACTTCCTCCCAAATCATCTTCGTCATCTCTATAGAGTTCAAATACTCCATCGATGTTCACCACCTTAGTAGCTCTAAAGTCAAAAATATCCATAGAGAATATATAAAAGAACCCAGTAAAGGGTATTAATAACCCAGCAGCAGTAAAAATATCAAAACAGTGCAAATGGAAAAAATATACCGCGCTAAGAGAAAAACATAAATACAAATAAACTATATGTGAAACAGGCTGCAGCAATGGATGTGATATAACACCCAACAGATATGCAAAAATAGAAAACTGCGCCAACCCTATACTAATAAAAATAATAATAATGAAAAAAATAATAAATAAAAATAATAATAATAAAAATAAAATAAAAAAATATGAAATATATTATCGAAATGTGTAGGTGATTATCACAAATGATTATAACAATAAAAACACCTTAAGTGCAAAATAAAACACAGCAATGCATAAAGAAATAGTGTCATAAACAAAAGTCCTATCATGAAAAGTTCGTATGTGAATCCGGATAAGCGTTTGTGACACCACAGTGATTCAACACGATCCAAAAGCGCATAAAGTGCCCGTCACCGTATATTAAATGCGCTTACCAGAAAATAGGCAAGTTAGGGCGTTTGTATATATTCAATGGGTCCCATCAGAAGATATCCTCCTTTTTAGTGGGTCAACTCTTCATCTCATAATAGTGCCCTCCAGATAATAATATACTTCGTGATCCCAAATGGGGTGCTCAGTAATGCCCAAAAAAGAAAGGAGCTAACATGGCATAATATCGTTTGGATAGTTTATTAAAAGAAAAAAAGGTAGCACACTTACATGTGTATGGATAATTTACAGCTTGTATAAACGGTACATGAAAAGCCGGCCGGCAGAAACAGGAGCCCGTCCTCCTCTCAAACAGCGTGGTAGCGTCACTGCGTGCCCTCCCAGACGCGTTTCGTCACATCTGACGTTGTCAATGGGGAACGGGCAGCGCAGTGACGCTCCACCTCATAAAGATCCTATAGCGTACCAAGCCTCATTCTGAGATGTAAGGCTAGGTCATAGCGCGCCATTGTAAGTAATGGCAAGTAGCCCTAAAACAGGTACAGTTTGTCCGCTGCTAATGATGCAACGGAACTCCTTGTGATATAAATCGCTAACAACCTCAACATGGTACGAATGTATCGGATGTTCAAAAAATGAAAAAAAGGAAAAGAAAAAAGAGGGATTTGCACCTACTAAAAATAGCATAAAATTCAAGCTTATGCATGTTGGTGCGCTGCAGAGGCACAATGAATATTGCATCAGCACCGCACCACATCCTAAAAAAAAGGGGAAATGAAATCTAAAAATAAAAGTAAAAGGGAATTAACCCAATAATGGGATAGGCAGCATTATATCCTATAAGGGAGTCAATGCAAAGGAAATAAGCTAGATATCCTGTGTCCAGCCCATATATAACGATGGTCACCAAAAATTGTAAATAGCCAAAAGGAACCACATTAATCAAGAGGTCTTATTGCTATATAATGGTCAGAAATAATGCTGTTAAAAAGTATTCCATGCGTATGGATTTGCCTGAATAATCGCAAGGAATTATTCATGCGTCTAAATCTGAACTTTTAATTGCATAGGAACAGTATCCTGATTAATATCCAAAATTCTATCAGAAAAAGGAAAAAATCAAAAATCCAAGATTTAAAAAATATGGAATAAAAAACGAATAACTCGAAAATTTAAAATATGTGATGTGTAAAGTGTGATATGTGTAAAAAATATAAATAAAAATGAGAAAATGAATATGTATCCACTAATAATGAAAGTTTCATACATCTAGATTCCCTGACCCAGTCCCACATCTCAGAACCGACAAGGCAAAAGAAGCTATCATGGTACATATGAGAGACAGATTTAACCCCCATGTTACATAAAAGATGTATATGTGTACATAAATGAGACTATCAACCTTAATAACTGAAGTAAAAAAAAGGGAAATAAATTAGGAATTGTCAATGAAGGCATTGACGTCAGTGTCAATATTAAGTCCAAAAGGGACATAAGTTTTGAGGCGATGAACCCAAGACATTTCGAGTTTTGAAATTTCCCTCACTAAAGAACTACCCCGCCAGTGAGGCTTATATTTGTCAATCCCCAAAAAAAGGGTCTTGGAGGGGTCTTTGTTGTGGAATTTCAAATAGTGCTTAGACACAGAATGATTTGGGAAACCGTTAATGATGTTTGTTATATGTTCATTAAGTCTGACCTGTAGGGGGCGTTTTGTGCGTCCCACATATTGCAGCCCACAAGGGCATTGCAACATATAGACCACTCCCGTGGTGACACATGTGATGCACGGTTTGATACTATGGTCTATTCCAGTAGCTGTACCACGAAAAGTGGTGGTCCGTCTCTGATTGCAGGAATTCAGAGAACAGACCCTACACTTTCCGCATTTGTAAAATCCAGTAAGTTGGTCGAAAAAACCCCTACTCCTAACGGGAGGGTTAACCACATTGGTGCTAAACGGTTACGTACTGAATGAGCCCCTCTAAAAACCACTTGAGGTTTCTCACTGATCACATTTTTCAAGGTGGCATCGCTGCTGACAATATGCCAGTGTTTATTTATCAATTGTTTTATACTCTTCTGTTGAAGAGAGTAAGTGGTTATAAAGGGGACTTTTCCCTGAAAATCATTTACACGTGGACCCCTTTCAACTAACAGGTCACCACGATCAATGTTGGTCACTTCATTGAGGGTTTTGGTCAAAAACTCCTGTGGGTATCCCTTTTCCAAAAATCTAGAAGTAAGTACCTCAGCCTGTGTACGAAATTCCTCTATTCTGGAGCAATTTCGTCTAAGTCTGATATACTGGCTTTTGGGGACTGCTCTAAGCCAAGGAATATGGTGACAACTATTGATAGGAATAAAGGAATTCCTATCTGTGTCTTTAAAGAATGTCGAAGTGACGAAACGGTCTTCTACCACTGAAATATTCAGGTCCAGAAAATTGATTCTTACCTGACTCAGCTCATAACTGAGACGAATACCCCTTTCGTTGTTATTCAGGGATTCTAAAAAGTTCCTCAAATCACTCTCCTGGCCATTCCAAAGGAGGAGGATGTCATCTATATACCTAGCCCACAATCCAATCTGAGGTATATTGTGGGCATAGATGACATCCTCCTCCCACTTGGCCATAAAAAGGTTGGCCAGGCTGGGGGCATATTTAGCCCCCATAGCTACGCCCATGATCTGTTTATAGAACTGGCTCCCAAACCAAAAGTAGTTATGGGAAGCCGCAAATTGCAGAAGAGACATGATAAAAGATACCTGCTGGGTAGAGAGCCTAGGGTCTCTATCCAGATAGGAATGAACTGCAGCAAAACCCAAATTATGCGGAATGCTCGTATACAGGGAGGCCACATCTGCCGTGACCATCCATGTATCCGGCCCAGCAGACAGATTTTCGAAAAGGTTAATAACATGTCTCGTGTCCTTAACGTAGGAGGGAGTCATTTGGACCAAAGGCTGCAGATAAGAATCAATATATCTGCCCACCCGGGAAGTGATGGAATCAATACCACTAATAATGGGTCTCCCCGGGGGGCAGACAGGGTTCTTATGTATTTTTGGTAGGTAGTATAGGATCGGTGTACGTGGGGCTCTAGGGACCAAAAAATGGCTCTCTTTACTGTTCAAAAAACCCGCTACATGCCCTGCTTTAACTACCTTTTGCAATTCCTTGGTATAAGTGAATTTTGGATCGGAGGGTAATTTAATATAAGTATTGGTGTCACCCAAAATTCTAAAGATTTCAGCCTCATAATCAGCCCGATCCAACACTACAATGGCGCCACCCTTGTCGGCTGGCCTAATGACAAGATCTTTACTCTCACAAAGAGAGTCCAAACCTTCCTGCAATTCCTTTTTCATTTTGCATCTCTTCACCTCCAGTGCATCTAAATCTCTTAAGACAACATCTCTGAAAACGCGTAATGCGGCAGGGAGAGTGCCAGGAGGGTTAAAAAGTGAGGCATTGGCCAAGCCTGAATGGACTACCTGTGGAGCTACATTGTTTGTTGTATTCAGATTAAATGTGTTAGATGATCCCATCATGTATCTTTTGATATTGATCTTCCTCACAAACTTATGTACATCCATATAAGTTTGGAATTTATTTAATTTAGCTGGGGGTACATACTTCAAACCTTTGTCAAGAATTAGTTGTTCAGACTCTGACAAAGATTTTGAGCTCAAATTAAAAATGCCCTTACCGGTTACATTCTGGGCCTTTTTAATTGTTCGGGCTCTCCTCCCCCCTCTGGTTCCTCTCCTCTTTCTCCCAATCTTTTTATGCCTTGTGTGGGTTTGTGAAAACCCCGACTGGTAGGTGCGTTGAGGCCCAAAGGGCCTTCGGCCAGTTGTTCTTTATTAGGGACCTGATGGAATTTATTTCTAAAAGGTTCCTGGACTGGGACAAAGGAGGCTTGCGGATTACCATCAGCCACAGGAACATTAAAGTCACTTAGTGGGAAAAAGGAGTTCCCGGTGGGAATGCCATAATTCCACTCGGAATATCCTCCCATATCATAATAAGGGGAGGGATTGTGATCCCAATAACTACCCCCCTGTGAGTTCCACCCATCATAATGATTATTAGGGGGACCTCTTCCTCTTAAGTTTGGATATTGTGCCCAGCCTCTCCCTCGAGGTGGATAATTCATGTTGTGGGGGAGTGTGTATTCAACATTCCCATTCGCATGACCATTATATGGTCTGGATGTACCAAAAGGTCTGGGTTGGCCCCGAGGGGGAAGAGAACCCCTATTGTTACCCCGTCCTCTCCGAGGGGAAGGGTATGCCTGGTTAGTGGTGTTGGACTGAACTTTATTCATGGATTGGGGTCGTTTTTGATTCGACGGTTGTAAAGGTGGCCCAGGTTGTGGAACTACATCAACTGTAGGGCCCACTACTTGTGTGGAACTCACTTCCATGCATTCCTGTATGGGACCTACTTCCAACAATTTTTTTTGCCATTCGAAGACAATATTGTTGTTATAATCAGCTAGATCTCTATTGCATTTTTTCTTCTTTTTTGCCCTTTGATCCCTATCCTCTTTTTCAAGAATTTTTAATAGGTTCTGTGATTTTTCTTGATAATCTATACTCCCTTTGACTGGAAATAGCTTAGTCTGAATTTCTTTTATTTCCTCATCCAATTTTGATAATTTAGAGGTTTTTCTACCCACCAAAAATCTTAAAAAAGAGACACCTGCCTCATTAAAATATTTGAACCATTCCTCTAAATGTGTGTCACCTTTCTGAGGTGCTACCTCCCACCTCAAACTCCTAGGGACCATTGCATGTCTAATGTAAGTTTCCAGATAAGCAATGTCCCATTTGGTATGATTTTCGGAGATCATGAGGTTTTTTAATCTCATGAAACTTCCTCCCAAATCATCTTCGTCATCTCTATAGAGTTCAAATACTCCATCGATGTTCACCACCTTAGTAGCTCTAAAGTCAAAAATATCCATAGAGAATATATAAAAGAACCCAGTAAAGGGTATTAATAACCCAGCAGCAGTAAAAATATCAAAACAGTGCAAATGGAAAAAATATACCGCGCTAAGAGAAAAACATAAATACAAATAAACTATATGTGAAACAGGCTGCAGCAATGGATGTGATATAACACCCAACAGATATGCAAAAATAGAAAACTGCGCCAACCCTATACTAATAAAAATAATAATAATGAAAAAAATAATAAATAAAAATAATAATAATAAAAATAAAATAAAAAAATATGAAATATATTATCGAAATGTGTAGGTGATTATCACAAATGATTATAACAATAAAAACACCTTAAGTGCAAAATAAAACACAGCAATGCATAAAGAAATAGTGTCATAAACAAAAGTCCAATCATGAAAAGTTCGTATGTGAATCCGGATAAGCGTTTGTGACACCACAGTGATTCAACACGATCCAAAAGCGCATAAAGTGCCCGTCACCGTATATTAAATGCGCTTACCAGAAAATAGGCAAGTTAGGGCGTTTGTATATATTCAATGGGTCCCATCAGAAGATATCCTCCTTTTTAGTGGGTCAACTCTTCATCTCATAATAGTGCCCTCCAGATAATAATATACTTCGTGATCCCAAATGGGGTGCTCAGTAATGCCCAAAAAAGAAAGGAGCTAACATGGCATAATATCGTTTGGATAGTTTATTAAAAGAAAAAAAGGTAGCACACTTACATGTGTATGGATAATTTACAGCTTGTATAAACGGTACATGAAAAGCCGGCCGGCAGAAACAGGAGCCCGTCCTCCTCTCAAACAGCGTGGTAGCGTCACTGCGTGCCCTCCCAGACGCGTTTCGTCACATCTGACGTTGTCAATGGGGAACGGGCAGCGCAGTGACGCTCCACCTCATAAAGATCCTATAGCGTACCAAGCCTCATTCTGAGATGTAAGGCTAGGTCATAGCGCGCCATTGTAAGTAATGGCAAGTAGCCCTAAAACAGGTACAGTTTGTCCGCTGCTAATGATGCAACGGAACTCCTTGTGATATAAATCGCTAACAACCTCAACATGGTACGAATGTATCGGATGTTCAAAAAATGAAAAAAAGGAAAAGAAAAAAGAGGGATTTGCACCTACTAAAAATAGCATAAAATTCAAGCTTATGCATGTTGGTGCGCTGCAGAGGCACAATGAATATTGCATCAGCACCGCACCACATCCTAAAAAAAAGCTCATTCAGTACGTAACCGTTTAGCACCCAATGTGGTTAACCCTCCCGTTAGGAGTAGGGGTTTTTTCGACCAACTTACTGGATTTTACAAATGCGGAAAGTGTAGGGTCTGTTCTCTGAATTCCTGCAATCAGAGACGGACCACCACTTTTCGTGGTACAGCTACTGGAATAGACCATAGTATCAAACCGTGCATCACATGTGTCACCACGGGAGTGGTCTATATGTTGCAATGCCCTTGTGGGCTGCAATATGTGGGACGCACAAAACGCCCCCTACAGGTCAGACTTAATGAACATATAACAAACATCATTAACGGTTTCCCAAATCATTCTGTGTCTAAGCACTATTTGAAATTCCACAACAAAGACCCCTCCAAGACCCTTTTTTTGGGGATTGACAAATATAAGCCTCACTGGCGGGGTAGTTCTTTAGTGAGGGAAATTTCAAAACTCGAAATGTCTTGGGTTCATCGCCTCAAAACTTATGTCCCTTTTGGACTTAATATTGACACTGACGTCAATGCCTTCATTGACAATTCCTAATTTATTTCCCTTTTTTTTACTTCAGTTATTAAGGTTGATAGTCTCATTTATGTACACATATACATCTTTTATGTAACATGGGGGTTAAATCTGTCTCTCATATGTACCATGATAGCTTCTTTTGCCTTGTCGGTTCTGAGATGTGGGACTGGGTCAGGGAATCTAGATGTATGAAACTTTCATTATTAGTGGATACATATTCATTTTCTCATTTTTATTTATATTTTTTACACATATCACACTTTACACATCACATATTTTAAATTTTCGAGTTATTCGTTTTTTATTCCATATTTTTTAAATCTTGGATTTTTGATTTTTTCCTTTTTCTGATAGAATTTTGGATATTAATCAGGATACTGTTCCTATGCAATTAAAAGTTCAGATTTAGACGCATGAATAATTCCTTGCGATTATTCAGGCAAATCCATACGCATGGAATACTTTTTAACAGCATTATTTCTGACCATTATATAGCAATAAGACCTCTTGATTAATGTGGTTCCTTTTGGCTATTTACAATTTTTGGTGACCATCGTTATATATGGGCTGGACACAGGATATCTAGCTTATTTCCTTTGCATTGACTCCCTTATAGGATATAATGCTGCCTATCCCATTATTGGGTTAATTCCCTTTTACTTTTATTTTTAGATTTCATTTCCCCTTTTTTTTAGGATGTGGTGCGGTGCTGATGCAATATTCATTGTGCCTCTGCAGCGCACCAACATGCATAAGCTTGAATTTTATGCTATTTTTAGTAGGTGCAAATCCCTCTTTTTTCTTTTCCTTTTTTTCATTTTTTGAACATCCGATACATTCGTACCATGTTGAGGTTGTTAGCGATTTATATCACAAGGAGTTCCGTTGCATCATTAGCAGCGGACAAACTGTACCTGTTTTAGGGCTACTTGCCATTACTTACAATGGCGCGCTATGACCTAGCCTTACATCTCAGAATGAGGCTTGGTACGCTATAGGATCTTTATGAGGTGGAGCGTCACTGCGCTGCCCGTTCCCCATTGACAACGTCAGATGTGACGAAACGCGTCTGGGAGGGCACGCAGTGACGCTACCACGCTGTTTGAGAGGAGGACGGGCTCCTGTTTCTGCCGGCCGGCTTTTCATGTACCGTTTATACAAGCTGTAAATTATCCATACACATGTAAGTGTGCTACCTTTTTTTCTTTTAATAAACTATCCAAACGATATTATGCCATGTTAGCTCCTTTCTTTTTTGGGCATTACTGAGCACCCCATTTGGGATCACGAAGTATATTATTATCTGGAGGGCACTATTATGAGATGAAGAGTTGACCCACTAAAAAGGAGGATATCTTCTGATGGGACCCATTGAATATATACAAACGCCCTAACTTGCCTATTTTCTGGTAAGCGCATTTAATATACGGTGACGGGCACTTTATGCGCTTTTGGATCGTGTTGAATCACTGTGGTGTCACAAACGCTTATCCGGATTCACATACGAACTTTTCATGATTGGACTTTTGTTTATGACACTATTTCTTTATGCATTGCTGTGTTTTATTTTGCACTTAAGGTGTTTTTATTGTTATAATCATTTGTGATAATCACCTACACATTTCGATAATATATTTCATATTTTTTTATTTTATTTTTATTATTATTATTTTTATTTATTATTTTTTTCATTATTATTATTTTTATTAGTATAGGGTTGGCGCAGTTTTCTATTTTTGCATATCTGTTGGGTGTTATATCACATCCATTGCTGCAGCCTGTTTCACATATAGTTTATTTGTATTTATGTTTTTCTTTTAGCGCGGTATATTTTTTCCATTTGCACTGTTTTGATATTTTTACTGCTGCTGGGTTATTAATACCCTTTACTGGGTTCTTTTATATATTCTCTATGGATATTTTTGACTTTAGAGCTACTAAGGTGGTGAACATCGATGGAGTATTTGAACTCTATAGAGATGACGAAGATGATTTGGGAGGAAGTTTCATGAGATTAAAAAACCTCATGATCTCCGAAAATCATACCAAATGGGACATTGCTTATCTGGAAACTTACATTAGACATGCAATGGTCCCTAGGAGTTTGAGGTGGGAGGTAGCACCTCAGAAAGGTGACACACATTTAGAGGAATGGTTCAAATATTTTAATGAGGCAGGTGTCTCTTTTTTAAGATTTTTGGTGGGTAGAAAAACCTCTAAATTATCAAAATTGGATGAGGAAATAAAAGAAATTCAGACTAAGCTATTTCCAGTCAAAGGGAGTATAGATTATCAAGAAAAATCACAGAACCTATTAAAAATTCTTGAAAAAGAGGATAGGGATCAAAGGGCAAAAAAGAAGAAAAAATACAATAGAGATCTAGCTGATTATAACAACAATATTGTCTTCGAATGGCAAAAAAAATTGTTGGAAGTAGGTCCCATACAGGAATGCATGGAAGTGAGTTCCACACAAGTAGTGGGCCCTACAGTTGATGTAGTTCCACAACCTGGGCCACCTTTACAACCGTCGAATCAAAAACGACCCCAATCCATGAATAAAGTTCAGTCCAACACCACTAACCAGGCATACCCTTCCCCTCGGAGAGGACGGGGTAACAATAGGGGTTCTCTTCCCCCTCGGGGCCAACCCAGACCTTTTGGTACATCCAGACCATATAATGGTCATGCGAATGGGAATGTTGAATACACACTCCCCCACAACATGAATTATCCACCTCGAGGGAGAGGCTGGGCACAATATCCAAACTTAAGAGGAAGAGGTCCCCCTAATAATCATTATGATGGGTGGAACTCACAGGGGGGTAGTTATTGGGATCACAATCCCTCCCCTTATTATGATATGGGAGGATATTCCGAGTGGAATTATGGCATTCCCACCGGGAACTCCTTTTTCCCACTAAGTGACTTTAATGTTCCTGTGGCTGATGGTAATCCGCAAGCCTCCTTTGTCCCAGTCCAGGAACCTTTTAGAAATAAATTCCATCAGGTCCCTAATAAAGAACAACTGGCCGAAGGCCCTTTGGGCCTCAACGCACCTACCAGTAGGGGTTTTCACAAACCCACACAAGGCATAAAAAGATTGGGAGAAAGAGGAGAGGAACCAGAGGGGGGAGGAGAGCCCGAACAATTAAAAAGGCCCAGAATGTAACCGGTAAGGGCATTTTTAATTTGAGCTCAAAATCTTTGTCAGAGTCTGAACAACTAATTCTTGACAAAGGTTTGAAGTATGTACCCCCAGCTAAATTAAATAAATTCCAAACTTATATGGATGTACATAAGTTTGTGAGGAAGATCAATATCAAAAGATACATGATGGGATCATCTAACACATTTAATCTGAATACAACAAACAATGTAGCTCCACAGGTAGTCCATTCAGGCTTGGCCAATGCCTCACTTTTTAACCCTCCTGGCACTCTCCCTGCCGCATTACGCGTTTTCAGAGATGTTGTCTTAAGAGATTTAGATGCACTGGAGGTGAAGAGATGCAAAATGAAAAAGGAATTGCAGGAAGGTTTGGACTCTCTTTGTGAGAGTAAAGATCTTGTCATTAGGCCAGCCGACAAGGGTGGCGCCATTGTAGTGTTGGATCGGGCTGATTATGAGGCTGAAATCTTTAGAATTTTGGGTGACACCAATACTTATATTAAATTACCCTCCGATCCAAAATTCACTTATACCAAGGAATTGCAAAAGGTAGTTAAAGCAGGGCATGTAGCGGGTTTTTTGAACAGTAAAGAGAGCCATTTTTTGGTCCCTAGAGCCCCACGTACACCGATCCTATACTACCTACCAAAAATACATAAGAACCCTGTCTGCCCCCCGGGGAGACCCATTATTAGTGGTATTGATTCCATCACTTCCCGGGTGGGCAGATATATTGATTCTTATCTGCAGCCTTTGGTCCAAATGACTCCCTCCTACGTTAAGGACACGAGACATGTTATTAACCTTTTAGAAAATCTGTCTGCTGGGCCGGATACATGGATGGTCACGGCAGATGTGGCCTCCCTGTATACGAGCATTCCGCATAATTTGGGTTTTGCTGCAGTTCATTCCTATCTGGATAGAGACCCTAGGCTCTCTACCCAGCAGGTATCTTTTATCATGTCTCTTCTGCAATTTGCGGCTTCCCATAACTACTTTTGGTTTGGGAGCCAGTTCTATAAACAGATCATGGGCGTAGCTATGGGGGCTAAATATGCCCCCAGCCTGGCCAACCTTTTTATGGCCAAGTGGGAGGAGGATGTCATCTATGCCCACAATATACCTCAGATTGGATTGTGGGCTAGGTATATAGATGACATCCTCCTCCTTTGGAATGGCCAGGAGAGTGATTTGAGGAACTTTTTAGAATCCCTGAATAACAACGAAAGGGGTATTCGTCTCAGTTATGAGCTGAGTCAGGTAAGAATCAATTTTCTGGACCTGAATATTTCAGTGGTAGAAGACCGTTTCGTCACTTCGACATTCTTTAAAGACACAGATAGGAATTCCTTTATTCCTATCGATAGTTGTCACCATATTCCTTGGCTTAGAGCAGTCCCCAAAAGCCAGTATATCAGACTTAGACGAAATTGCTCCAGAATAGAGGAATTTCGTACACAGGCTGAGGTACTTACTTCTAGATTTTTGGAAAAGGGATACCCACAGGAGTTTTTGACCAAAACCCTCAATGAAGTGACCAACATTGATCGTGGTGACCTGTTAGTTGAAAGGGGTCCACGTGTAAATGATTTTCAGGGAAAAGTCCCCTTTATAACCACTTACTCTCTTCAACAGAAGAGTATAAAACAATTGATAAATAAACACTGGCATATTGTCAGCAGCGATGCCACCTTGAAAAATGTGATCAGTGAGAAACCTCAAGTGGTTTTTAGAGGGGCTCATTCAGTACGTAACCGTTTAGCACCCAATGTGGTTAACCCTCCCGTTAGGAGTAGGGGTTTTTTCGACCAACTTACTGGATTTTACAAATGCGGAAAGTGTAGGGTCTGTTCTCTGAATTCCTGCAATCAGAGACGGACCACCACTTTTCGTGGTACAGCTACTGGAATAGACCATAGTATCAAACCGTGCATCACATGTGTCACCACGGGAGTGGTCTATATGTTGCAATGCCCTTGTGGGCTGCAATATGTGGGACGCACAAAACGCCCCCTACAGGTCAGACTTAATGAACATATAACAAACATCATTAACGGTTTCCCAAATCATTCTGTGTCTAAGCACTATTTGAAATTCCACAACAAAGACCCCTCCAAGACCCTTTTTTTGGGGATTGACAAATATAAGCCTCACTGGCGGGGTAGTTCTTTAGTGAGGGAAATTTCAAAACTCGAAATGTCTTGGGTTCATCGCCTCAAAACTTATGTCCCTTTTGGACTTAATATTGACACTGACGTCAATGCCTTCATTGACAATTCCTAATTTATTTCCCTTTTTTTTACTTCAGTTATTAAGGTTGATAGTCTCATTTATGTACACATATACATCTTTTATGTAACATGGGGGTTAAATCTGTCTCTCATATGTACCATGATAGCTTCTTTTGCCTTGTCGGTTCTGAGATGTGGGACTGGGTCAGGGAATCTAGATGTATGAAACTTTCATTATTAGTGGATACATATTCATTTTCTCATTTTTATTTATATTTTTTACACATATCACACTTTACACATCACATATTTTAAATTTTCGAGTTATTCGTTTTTTATTCCATATTTTTTAAATCTTGGATTTTTGATTTTTTCCTTTTTCTGATAGAATTTTGGATATTAATCAGGATACTGTTCCTATGCAATTAAAAGTTCAGATTTAGACGCATGAATAATTCCTTGCGATTATTCAGGCAAATCCATACGCATGGAATACTTTTTAACAGCATTATTTCTGACCATTATATAGCAATAAGACCTCTTGATTAATGTGGTTCCTTTTGGCTATTTACAATTTTTGGTGACCATCGTTATATATGGGCTGGACACAGGATATCTAGCTTATTTCCTTTGCATTGACTCCCTTATAGGATATAATGCTGCCTATCCCATTATTGGGTTAATTCCCTTTTACTTTTATTTTTAGATTTCATTTCCCCTTTTTTTTAGGATGTGGTGCGGTGCTGATGCAATATTCATTGTGCCTCTGCAGCGCACCAACATGCATAAGCTTGAATTTTATGCTATTTTTAGTAGGTGCAAATCCCTCTTTTTTCTTTTCCTTTTTTTCATTTTTTGAACATCCGATACATTCGTACCATGTTGAGGTTGTTAGCGATTTATATCACAAGGAGTTCCGTTGCATCATTAGCAGCGGACAAACTGTACCTGTTTTAGGGCTACTTGCCATTACTTACAATGGCGCGCTATGACCTAGCCTTACATCTCAGAATGAGGCTTGGTACGCTATAGGATCTTTATGAGGTGGAGCGTCACTGCGCTGCCCGTTCCCCATTGACAACATCAGATGTGACGAAACGCGTCTGGGAGGGCACGCAGTGACGCTACCACGCTGTTTGAGAGGAGGACGGGCTCCTGTTTCTGGCGGCCGGCTTTTCATGTACCGTTTATACAAGCTGTAAATGATCCATACACATGTAAGTGTGCTACCTTTTTTTCTTTTAATAAACTATCCAAACGATATTATGCCATGTTAGCTCCTTTCTTTTTTGGGCATTACTGAGCACCCCATTTGGGATCACGAAGTATATTATTATCTGGAGGGCACTATTATGAGATGAAGAGTTGACCCACTAAAAAGGAGGATATCTTCTGATGGGACCCATTGAATATATACAAACGCCCTAACTTGCCTATTTTCTGGTAAGCGCATTTAATATACGGTGACGGGCACTTTATGCGCTTTTGGATCGTGTTGAATCACTGTGGTGTCACAAACGCTTATCCGGATTCACATACGAACTTTTCATGATTGGACTTTTGTTTATGACACTATTTCTTTATGCATTGCTGTGTTTTATTTTGCACTTAAGGTGTTTTTATTGTTATAATCATTTGTGATAATCACCTACTCACTTTTGTTGCCAGTGGTTTAGACTTGAATGGCTGTGTGTTGAGTTATTTTGAGGTGACAGCAAATTGACACTGTTATACAAGCTGTACACTCACTACTTTACATTGTAGTGAAGTGTAATTTCTTCAGTGTTTCTTCACCGCATGCTTGACCGGACATATGACGACCTTGCAGTCCATTGGCAACAGCACTTGAAAGACCCACATCAAAGAAAAAGTTAGACTTCTCCTTGCTCCTCTTATGGGATCTCCAATCCTACTATACCTCCAGTCCTCTCAAAAACCTGCACTGAGAGGAATGAAGGTACAGCAATAGGTGTTCCAAGTACTTGCAGCCAGTCTGCTAACAGTTCACCACCATCTGATTTTAGCAGGCAAATTTCCCTACCCCAGTTGCTGAACCGTAAAAAGAAAATCAGTCCCAGCCATCCACATGCTCAGCGTCTAAATGCTAGCTTGGCCAAATTGCTAGCACTGCAACTGCTGCCTTTTCAGCTGGTAAACTCTGCCCCTTTCATGAATTTGTGGAATGTGCTGTACTTCAGTGTCAGGTTCCAAAATTTCATTTCTTTTCATTCTGGCTCTCTACCGCCATGTGGAAGGCAATGTTTTGGCCTAGTTGGACAGAGCAGTTAGCAGTAAGGTGCATATTACCGCTGACTCATCGTCCAGCAGGCATGGGCAGGGATGTTACCTTTCCTTCACAGCGCACTGGGTAACTCTGCTGGCACCTGGGAAGGATGCAGAACAGGGTTCAGTGTTGTTGGATCTTGTTCCACCACCACACATCCAAAATGCTAGTGGCGATTCTGCCACAGTTCTCGCCTCCATCCCCTCCTCTTCTTCTTTCTCTATGGCCTCTTCTGCAGATTTGTCCCCTGAACCAGCGGTGCTCCGTAAGTGTTCAAGGGGCTATGCAAGCAGTCAGGCTAAAAGATGCCAAGCGGTGCTTGAGTTGGTCTGCATAGAGGACAGGAGCCACACTGGGGCAGAGATTCTGTCAGCTATGCAGAGACAGGCTCAGAGGTTGTTGACGCCATGCCAGGTTCTGTCAGCAATGGTTGTATGCGACAATGGCACCAACTGTTCCATGTTTGGCACAAGTCCTGAATTTAGTGGTGCAGCAGTTCTTGAGCAGGTACCCAGGCTAAAAGGATCTTCTGGAGCAGGCCAGAAAAGTCTGTCGTCAATTCCGCTAGTTATACAATGTCAGTGCTCGGCTGGCTGACATTCAAAGGGAATGCAATCTGCCCAACAACTGCCTCATTTGTGACATGCCCACCAGGTGGAACTCAACATTGTCGATGCAGCAGAGGGCCATCAATGAGTACCTGTGTGAGTATGGCACCAGGACAGGGTCAGGAGAGCTTGGCTTCTTTTTTGCCATGCCAGTGGCTACTGATCAAGGATGCATGCCCTGTCCTGCCACCATTTGAGGAGACCACAGGGATGGTGAGCAGCGACAATGCATGCATAAGTGACACTGTCCCTCTAGTCTTCCTGTTGGAGCACAAGATTCGTGGAATCATGGACAGAGCACTTGAGGCAGAACAGCAGGAGGAAAAGGAGGACATCCTTTCCTCTCAAGGCCCCTTTTATCCAGATAGCCTTCCTGTGGGCCCACCAAACACACAGGAAGAAGAGGAGGAGGAGGATTGTTCAGCATGGATGTTGAGGATAACACTCAGCAGCAGTCTTCAAGAGATGGTTTTCAGTCCCCAGAAACCCAAGGAGTTGTACGTGACTGGGAGGAGGTAGTTACTGATCATGTGATCCTTAGTGACCCAGAGGACTCGAAGAATCAAATGCTTCTGCAAACTTACGCTACATGGCCTCCCTGATTCTGTTAAGCCTGTAGATATATATAAAAAATATCAAAATATCAAAAGTGAAAGTGAGTACACTCCTCACATTTTTGTAAATATTTTTATATTTTTTCATGTGATAACACTGAAGAAATGGCACTTCGCTACAATGTAAAGTAGTGAGTGTACAGCTTGTATAACAGTGGAAATTTGCTGTCCCCTCAAAATAACTCAACAGACAGCCATTAATGTCTAAACTGCTGGCAACAAAAGTGAGTACACCCCTAAGTGAAAATGTCCAAATTGGGCCCAATTAGCCATTTTCCATCCCAGTGTCATGGGACTCCTTAGGCCGCGTACACACGGGCGGACTATCCATCCAACTAAGTCCGTCAGACAATCCGACAGACAGTCCGTCCTACTTTTGAATGAACGGACTTGACCACACACGACGAACAGACAGTCCGCTGAAAGCTTGCACGATGATGTGTACGGCACGTACGACGGGACTAGAAATACGATGTCCAATACACTGCAATGCAACCTTCGGCCGTGTAAATCCTTTCTGAGCATGCGCCATACTTAGTCCGTCCAACTTGCCTACTCACGAGCGGACTGTCCGCTGAAACCAATTTTGGAAGGACAATATTACGGAAATTCCGAAAGACTTAGTCCGCCAGACTGTCCGCTGAAAAAGTCAGCTGAAGACCACACACGAGCGGATTGTCCGCTGAAACACGTTTCAGCAGACCAAGTCCGTCAGACAGTCCGCCCGTGTGTACGCGGCCTAAGTGTTACAAGGTCTCAGGTGTGAATGGGCAGCAGGTGTGTAAAACCTGGTGTTATCGCTCTCAATCTCTCATACTGGTCACTGGAAGTTCAACATGGCACCTCATGGCAAAGCACTCTCTGAAGATCTGGAAAAAAAAAGAATTGTTGCTTTACATAAAGATGGCCTAGGCTATAAGAAGATTGCCAAGACCCTGAAACTGAGCTGCAGCACGGTGGCCAAGACCATACAACGGTTTAACAGGACAGGCTCCACACAGACCAGGCCTCGCCATGGTTGACCAAAGAAGTTGAGTGCACATGCTCAGTATCATATCCAGAGGTTGTCTTTGGGAAATAGACATATGAGTGCTGCCAATATTGCTGCAGAGGTTGAAGGGGTGCGTGTTCAGCCTGTCGGTGTTTAGACCAGGGGTCTCAAACTGGCGGCCCTCCAGCTGTTGCAAAACTACAAGTCCCATGAAGCATTGCAAGGCTGATAGTTACAAGCATGACTCCCACAAGCAGAGGCATGATAGGGCTTGTAGTTTTGCAACAGCTGGAGGGCTGCCAGTTTAAGACCCTGGGTTAGACCATACGCCACACACTGCATCAAACTGGTCTGCATGGCTGTCATCCCAGAAGGAAGCCTCTTCTAAAGATGATGTACAAGAAAGCCTGCAAACAGTTTGCTTAAGACAAGCAGACTAAGGACATGGTTTACTGAAATCATGTCCTGTGGTCTGATGAGACCAAGATAAACTTATTTGGTTCAAATGGTGTCAAGCATGTGTGGCGGCAACCAGGTGAGTAGTACAAAGACAAGTGTGTCTTACCTACAGTCAAGCATGGTGGTGGGAGTGTCATGGTCTGGGACTGCATGAGTGCTGCTGGAACTGGGGAGCTACAGTTCATTGAAGGAACCATGAATGCCAACATGTACTGTGACATACTGAAGCAGAGCATGATCCCCTCCCTTCGAAGACTGGGCTGCAGGGCAGTATTCCAACATGATAACGACCCCAAACACACCTTCAAGATGACCACTGCCTTGCTAAAGAAGCTGAGGAAAAAGGCGATGGACTGGCTAAGCATGTCTCCAGACCTAAATCCTATTGAGCATCTGTGGGGCATCCTCAAAAACAGAAGGAGGAGCAGTACAAGATCTCTAACATCCACCAGCTCTGTGATGTCATCATGGAGGAGTTGAAGAGGACTCCAGTGATAACCTGTAAATCTCTGATGAACTCCATGCCCAAGAGGGTTAAGGCAGTGCTGGAAAATAATGGCGGCCACACAAAATATTGACACTTTGAGCCCAATTTGAACATTTTCACTTAGGGGTGTACTCACTTTTGTTGCTAGCAATTTAGACATTAATGGCTGTGTGTTGAGTAATTTTGAGGGGACAGCATATTTACACTGTTATACAAGCTGTAAACTCACTACTTTGCATTGTAGCAAAGTGTCATTTCTTCAGTGTTGTCACATGAAGAGATCTAATAAAATATTTACAAAAATATGAGGGGTGTACTCACTTTTATGAGATACTGTATATATACGAGACTGACTGTATATATATATATATATCAAATACACTGCCAATAATTAAATAAACCTGCCTGCTTACTCTAACTCAAGCTATCTCTCTGTCCACACCAACAACACTACATACAGCCGCCGTGTAAGCAGCTTTATATAGTGTGCGGCATGGACTTAGTCCCCCTGAGCCATGATTGGCCAAAGACACCCTGCCTTTGGCTAATTATGGCTTTCTTAGCCCTTGTACACACGGTCAGAGAATCCGTCGGAATGTGTCCTATCGGACCGTGTCGTCGGATAATCCGACTGTGTGTGGTATGCATTGGACTGATTCCGTCGGAATATCCGTCGGACCCAATTTTCCAACATGTTGGAAATATTTCCCGACCAACTGGGCCGGTCGGACATACTCCGATCATGTGTAGAGAATTTTGATCGGACCAAGTGCCACGCATGCTCAGATCAAATTCCTACATCAAAGCTATTGGCTACTAGCCTGAATGTAGTCCCATCGTAACGAAATTACGTCATCACGTTCTGAAAGATCGGATTTTTCGCCAACTTTGTCCGACCGTGTGTATGCAACAGTTTTGGACAAGATTCGATGGGCAAAATCCGACGGATTTGGTTGTGGAAATCTCCGACCGTGTGTACAGGGGCTTAGAAGAGTGCACTGTGATTGGCCAAAGCATGCATGCTTTGGCCAATCATAAAACTGCAATGCACGATGTCGCAGTGCATTATGGGGTGTTCCACAGTGCTCGAAATTGGCTGCAAACGCCCCATAATGTTTGCTCTTTGGCGAACGATCCGAACATCAAGCTCATCCCCAGTAACTAGCAGACACATCAGCTACAAAGCAGCAAGCAGAAGAATAGTCAGGTTCAGGCTGGAGTTGAAAACGGTAAGCAGATAATCAGAAGAATTAGGCAGAGACATGGTTAAAGGGGTCAGTTCAGGCAGAGTTCAAGCGTCTTCAAACGCATAGCAGTACGGCAACAGGAGATCAAGCACCGAAACAGGTAGCAGAACATTGTAGACAATAAGGCAAGGTCCTACTGCAACAGAGGTGTTTATATTGCCCACTTGGTGCCAATCTAGTGGAGGACATTCAGGCTGGCATGCACAGTTCTGGCTAACAGGAATTTGCCATTCACTCATATTCATGCACCTATGTGCATTCTTTCGTTCTTTCTGACAATAAGTTTGGCTAATAGGCATTCCCCATCTGGGCATAACTATGCGTCTGGGTGTACTTAGTCTTTCCTGACACTTGCACTACCTCTTGTGAATTATTGGCTAAATTGAGTTTTGCTTCAAAAGGGATTGCTTTATGCACTTGCCTTCTGCCTAAGGTACACACACTTTGAGAACTGTACGGTAATCAGCAATTACCTCAGTAAAGGATATCTTTTGTTTACTTGCTTGCTTGGTCTGAAGTCTCTTAAAGGGGTGTATGTACAGTGTTTTTTTACTTGTTTGTGCACATATCCCTGTATCCCAGCCTCCTTTGTGTATAAAATCTTCCTCCTATACTTCAGTTTTGGTCTAGCCCACATCACATGACAATCAGATTGCATCTTCAAATCAATGTGCTGCGCTGATAAAAAAAAAATATGGTCCCAAGTGTTTTCTGGAGCATGACTGAGGGACTGGCAGAGGGTAGAGGCTCCAATTATAAAACATTAAACACTTGACCAATCCCTCCTTCCAAAATGACCAGACGACACATTTTGAATGGCCATAGCAGACTTTTATTACAAACTATTAAATACAACATTCACAAGAAAACAATTTGAATGCATATAATACAGTCAATGCATAACAAATAAACCAACCCCAGCTTATGCCCAGTCTAAGGTCTTTGAAGGCCTGTATACTCACGATTAACTGGTTGTGTCTGCCACCCAATCAAAGGCCCCCAGCCACAACTACACCAGCTCAGGGACAATGAACCACTTATGTACTACCAGATACAACCTAATTAATACCTTGACCCACAATTTCCCTTGATTATTTAACCAGCACCACCTTCAAAGACCCAATAGACCCCCTGCCTGCTGCTATGACAAGAAAATAAGGACTAAGGTCTTAGAGAGCCTATATACTCACGATTAATCAGTTGTATCTGTCACCCAATTCAAGGCCCCCAGCTGCAACTACACTGGCTCAGGGACAATTAACCACTTATGTACTACCAGATACAACCTAATTAATACCCATGCCTCAGATGGGCCCAACCCACTATTTTCCACAGTTAGGAAAGGACACCCATACCTCAGATGGGCCCAACCCACTATTTTCCACAGTTAGGAGGGGACACCCATACCTCAGATTGGCCCAACCCACTATTTCCCACCAATATTTTACCAGCACTGCCTTCAAATACCTAATAGACCCCCTGCATGCTGCTATGACAAGAAAATAAAAGGACCAAAAAATTGAATGGCAAGCTAACATAAAACCCAAAAACCAACTACAAATACCCCAGCACCTTGAGAAAGTAGGAGGTTCCCCTAAAACGAAAGAAACAAGAGAGGGAGGGTACTTTCTGATGTTGCGATGAGCTCTGACTGAGCTGTGACACAATCCCCGTTAGCAGAGTATTGAAATCATGCTGGAAGTTTGTTCATGGATTCCTCTCCCTCTTCAACTTATAGACTGATGCTATGGACTTTGTCCCTCCTATTGAAAGACTATTTTAATCACATTTATTTGATCTGTGTACACCTCCAGGGTCTCTCCTCAAATAAGCGCTGAGTTCATTTTTTGTCTGTTTACAACCTAATTAATACCCCGATGTTACCACCGTATTGATAGGAAGTGACACGCATACATCAGATGGGCCCACAATTATTTTACCAGCACCGCCTTCAAAGACCCAATAGACCCCCTGCCACAGCTCACGAGCCTGACACCTTACGCAGGTGTTGCCCCCCAAACCGGAATCCCTGCTGCATACCCTCCTGCAAAAATACTTGCTACATTCTAGTTCACCTTTATCCTAGCTTTGTTGATCTTTTCAAGAGAGCGAGCCATATGCCACGCAGACCTGGCAACTATATCGGACCACACAACTTAGCCCAATCCAACAGATAAAGTAATGAGAGAAACAATTGTCTGCACTCCAACCAGCGGACAACAGGAATTTCCAGAACACTGCCCTAAACTGGAATCGAGACATTGCTGTCCCTTCTGCATGCATAAAGAAAACTCCTGGAAGATTTGCCCAAAAAAAACCATACAACCCGGACATGGCAAACTGCAGAAGAGGGAACCCCACAACTCAATCCTAGAACCCCTCTCTCTGACTGATTAGTGTTAGATTTTCTTAACAGAATACCGAAGTAGTGTCCCGTAACCACACATACTGTACGCTCAAACCACCCTCTCCACGTTTGTTACAGCTCACCAATACCCCCACCTGAAAAGCCCCAACAAAAAATTTAAAAAGGCCAGCACAAAGATGGCCCAGAACAAGGTAACCTCATAGGCAGAGCACCCACCATCCTCATTCACCAGATCGCTCCATTCCTGGCACACTCTGCAGTATGAGGACCAAGTTGACACACATACTGAATGATGAATTGAGAACTTGGAAGCGGCAATGCAATGCACCACAGCTGCATGGGACATGGAATTCCGCACTGCTCCACTTCCAGTGCCAACTGATGGAATCTGTTCCACTGGAAACGAGACAAAGCATCATCCAGGAGTTATCAACTCCTGGAACAAGCTCAATTACATGGAGAGTACAATGGGAAAACAGTTCCCGAACAGCCAAATTATGCACTAAACCACCCTCCCTCCATTCCACTGGCCAACCAACTTTCAGTACTTCAACGACCCGACAGCAGGTTCCATAACCAGCAGTGCCCGCTGCGTCAGTGAACAGGTCTAGCTCAAAATTGTAAGAAGCCAGAAATGAATCCCACACTCGCCAGTCCTCACACTTATCCAGCCCCAGCCCAATATAAGGATGTGGCGCCTTATTGCCAGATGTAGCAGCTGCCAGTCATCTACAAAAAAAATGTTTCCCATGGGCATACTGCAAAAGGAAAATTCAACTTGCCCAAGAGAGATTGCAAAGCATGCAGTTGAATTTTTTGTTTAATTTTTTTGCCTTGCCTGGTGACAGAAACTGTCCCTTTCAGATCTTCAAGTTTGTTCAAAGGCAAACGACATTCCATCACCATGGTGTCAATGGCAATACCCAGAAACCAAAACTTAATGGCCGGGCCCTCCATCTCTTTAGAGGCCAATGACACACCAAAAAACTGGAAAATATGATGGACCGTGGCCAAAAGTGAGGCATAGACAATACTTCCAGCAGGCCCTATGCACAAGTCATGAAAGACTGAATTAGGCCAGAAGCATCCCAAATCCTAAAAGGAACTAAAACTTTCAAACAACAAACAAGAAATGACACAGACCATTGGTAAATATCTATCAAAAAATTTCTGCCCTTGTCATTTGCACCCCAGCAGATGGCAACAACTATGATGTACCGGCAACCAATGCAATATCAGTTTTGGCCAACAAAGTACCTTAAAGTCCCATACACACTATCAGTTTTTCTGCTAAGTTTTTCCTTCAGATTTACCAAAACCATGTAGTAGAAGGGCCTGCCTGATTGCATACACATTGAAACTCCTAATTTTTTACCTCATATTATATGGTTTTGGTAAATCTAAAGGTAAAACTCAGCAGAAAAACTGATAGTGTGTATGGGGCTTTACCCTACCTAGGAACCCACAATACTGCCATATCAAAAGAAGTACAGGACACCATGCAAAGCTCCGGATCAATGGCATCAGTCACTGGATATGACAAGTGATGAATGAGGTGTAACTTATTCGGTTCTTTTTTTGGGATAATACCCAAAGGGGAAATACTGGCAGTAAATCCAATCCATGCGACCCAAAGCAACTACTTTGAAAAGTTTACCTAAAAACGACCACTGGAAGTAAACAAGATGACTGCAAGCTATCAGCCATAGGAGGAACAACCAGCAACTTGCAGGGTATCAGAAAAACCCTAAGAGAAACCCAGCTGCAACACTCGAGCTGCCTTCCTGTTACAATAACGCTTTAGGAAAGGCGCCATATTTTCTACCTACACTTCCCTCTTTCCAGCATCACCTCCTTTTCCTTTTCCCTGCTTGAAGCACCTGGACAGTGCAAGAGACCCTCCACACAATGAATAGTCATGACAGAAACAGCATGCAGTGGCAAATTTGCAAGATCCGGCATTGAATTGCCAACATTACCACCTGCGATTTGTGGCCGGTTGTGAAGAGGCTGCCGCAACCTTGACCCCACCCTGAAAGGGAGGAACTGAACTCTGTGGAGACAACATCAGTTTCATCCAGAGGATGATGTTTTTGTGGTTCTAATGCAAAGAGGGTCAGACTGCCTTGAGCTGACAAAATTACTTGTCATAGCGAAACCAAGCAACTCCACCGTAGACTCAATGGGCTTCGCCGATAGAGTCCAATATAAAAAGGGGGGAGCAATTCTCAGGGGTCTTTTCCCCAATGACACTTTCCAATACCCCCAGCCTCTCTACCCACTACAGAACACACCCTTTAACTTGAACTCTGCAATCTGTTAAGCAGACTGCAGCATATCAAAAACACCCACTAATACTCTGCCTCTTCTGCAGGCCCCAGTCTTGATGGCCCTCCTCCTAGTTTCACTCAGCTCCAGGCCATGTACTGCACAATGATCCTACATATGCAGCCAATGTCATGAATAACTATTTTCAGTGTAAAGAAGAACAAGGAGGCTTTGTCTCGTTTCCAGTGGAACAGATTCCATCAGTTGGCACTGGAAGTGGAGCAGTGCGGAATTCCATGTCCCATGCAGCTGTGGAGCATTGCATTGCCCCTTCCAAGTTCTCAATTCATCATTCAGTATGTGTGTCAACTTGGTCCTCATACTGCAGAGTGTGCCAGGAATGGAGCGATCTGGTGAATGAGGATGGGGGGTGTTCTCGTAAGGACAATGATGTACACGTGTTTTCTGCCTATGAGGTTACCTTGTTCTGGGCCATCTTTGTGCTGGCCATTTTTTATTTTTTTGGGGCTTTTCAGGTGGGGGTATTGGTGAGCCGTAACAAATGTGGTGAGTGTGGTTTGGCCCCCACTTGCCCATTAAATGCAACCACCTGTGCCCATCAAATGCAGCCACTTGTGCCCATCAAATTCAGCCACCTGTGTCCATCAAATTCAGCCACCTGTGCCCATCAAATGCAGCCACTGTGTCCACCAACCCCCCCCCCCTGCCCCCACCCCCACTGGCTGGGTTTGTGGCTCTGGCTGAATACCCCCCGCGCGGATTGCGGCTCTGGCGCCCCCCCCATGCGGATCGCAGCTCTGGCACCCGAGGGGGGTGGAGGTCGGGGGGGGGATGCAGCCGAGGGGACTTACCTCTCTGGTGCTTTGGCCAATCAGGAAGCAGGTCTGATGCCCTGCCTGCCTCCTGATTGGTGGGGAGGAAGGTTAGTGTGAAAATAATGAAAATTTATTCGCTATCGTCACACAATTAGGTGAGATCAGGAAGCACTCTCTGCACCCCAAACCCACCCTATTTTGAAGCCTATTAGAGCTTCAGGCTCTAATCGGGGGGTTCAAAATATACCACCCCCTCTCACCCCCGCTATAGGAATCCTTGTGCCCGGCGCAATGATCATTGCAACTATCCCGTGTCCTCCTCTGACTCTCCGTGCCCTCCTCCAGCTCTCCAGTCCCCCCCCCCCACCCCACCCCATTCATCCTGGATTTGTCAGGATGGATGTAGAGGAAGAGGCCAGTATATATGTTATTTACTGGCTCATTCCTTTTCTGAATGAACAGAGTCAGTGATCACTAACTTTATCCATTCATAACTGAGCATCGTAAACTGTGTTTATGATGTTTCAGTTTATGAAGGAACAGGAGCCGCTTTATTTAAAAAGGTCAAATTGTAAAAATAAAATAATAAAATGTAAAAAAAAACCTGACCCCCCCAATTTGCACACATGTATTGGGGCTTTTCTTGACTTTTTTATACTATTATAATGAATTGATTATTTTTCTTCTATGTATCGCTATCATTAATATCTATACACATATGCTTGCTTTACTAGTTTATATTTATTATTAACACAGTATA